>NC_134700.1:122529052-123829885 GCF_043290135.1 Rhipicephalus microplus
TATCAGAATAAACTTGTCCCGCTAAGCTGAAAGCTTCAGCTATAAAGCAACTTTCGGTGCCCAACGTACCATGTTGCAAACCAAAGTTCAGGCGAACATAAGAGAGCTTTAGCTCACTGCCATAAACTTCCATGCCGAGAAGTGCAGTGAAGTGAAGAATGAAATAAAGTTACATTGTACCCCAACTATTCGCAGAAAACCCTTGCCGTTTGAGCTTTCCATCAACACCACCTTTTACGGTCGACTGCGTTTCGTTTTGTGTAGTTTTTGCCTTTTTTATCTTCAACAGAAACTTCAACGTCATGGTACTGAAGGCGCACGAAGAAAGTGAGACCTGAAAATGGAGTAGGAAGAGTTCTCGCTGTACTCCGAATAACACAATACACCCGAGTTCTGGTAGAAGAAGGTCACAGCACTCACGCTTTTTTTTTTGATGCTGAGATGTATTTTTGACGTTTCACTCTCTCCTTTAAGTGATGTGAGCCAGACTCCCATATTTCGTTGTACTGCAAGGAACATGAACGCAGCAGCAACATATGGGAGTCAGCCGCAGCGCGGCTTTGATTGATGGTCTGCACTACGGAAGGAAGTTTCAAAACGAACGTTTCAGATATTTGAAAGGGAGCGAAAGGCTGCCACGAAAGCGCTTCTTGACAAGCGAGAGAGTCTCTCGCGTTCTATTACTCACACTTCCCGTCTGTGCTCAGGCAACCGAAACCAGTCATGAATATCCATAATCATTCAAAATGTTATGTTCTACGATGTCAGAAAAGAAAAATAAAGGAGTGACAGTCATCATGCGCATATTCTAAAAAGATCTAATAAGACTTGCTACTGAAATTGGTGGTTTATTAGTGCATATGCAGTTGAAATAAAATAGAAAATGTGGGTGAAATCTCATTTGAAGTACGACATATTTTTGAACGACCAATTAGTGCAGAAATAACCAATAGAAAATATGCATGGACACCGCATTTTTAGAGCGTTTGTCAGCAGCAGTTTGTATAGCTTCGTTTCCATAATCCCCTTCTGTCACTCAGTCATAATTTGTGGACCCATGCATTAAGATATAAAATCTAGCAGAAATTTTAGTTGGAATTACGAGTTTTGAGGTGGACGTTCGAAGTTTCATTATAGTTACACGTATTTCTTTATTTATTTATTTATTTATTTACTTATTTTCACATAATGCAGCCCGAATTGGGCTATCGCAGGAGTGGGCTGTACTTCTATGGCGTCCACTGTATTTATGAAATATAAACCCTTCAAAGAATAGAAAACATATTCAGCAGACGTTTGTCAGTGATTTCCCATCGCCTTTGTGCAGAGCACGCAATATTAAGCATTAACTGCTCTTTTTCTTCTACAAATATTTGACGCTTATGAGCTTAAGAAAGCATGATTTCAGAAGCAATTCCTATTACAATCATTCTTCGAGATTGGTAACTCTATTGCTATGGAACACAGAATTATATTTTATTGTTTTTTGGAAATGATAATATTTTTCCAAGTAAATTGAAAAAATAGAGGGTGTCCTGTTTGTAATCATCTTACTGTTTGCATTCAAATTCATTCACAAATTTCTATCATACAATACACTGCCACTGGTATATAAGGACTTGGTTTTGTCGGAATCAAGTAGCAAAATTTCTTATTTAAAAGTGTAAATTATTCTTTGTGAAGAAGTTTTCCATGAAACGCTAGAAATCAATGTCAGTTTTATTCCAATCAAGTATTGTTGTTCTCAAAATGAACGTATCTAAAGCAGAGGAGCCACATGTACCTTTTTTTGTATGCTTGCATCACTTTTCATGATTAAAACCACTTGTATCCCTGAACGTGTCTCCACGAGAGATGTCACATTTAGCTTATGCAATCGTCTTTACAAACTTCGGAGCCCTTTTTGAATGGCACCTGTGTTCGCAGTGCAAGTATTTGAGCTTTGACTCAGGCTTCAAAAACCAAGATTTGCTAGTTTGCAGCAGCACTCTGTATTATGTCCTGTGCCGTCTAACTAGAACGTGTCGTAAGACCCAATCAGTATTGCAAGTGTGTCCATGTAATCCAGAATATTGCTTTTCGTTTTGGCAAGGTTGCCGGACAACGTCAAGAAACTCATACACCGTGAATCTTTCTCAATTAGTGTTTGCATCAGTTCTTGACATCTGGTAATATTCAGCCTTCTTTCTCAAATTTGAAGTTGAGGCTTATTAGGTTGTGCTAATACCGTAATCACTCTAAACACAGATTGGGTTAGGCTTAAATTGTTGTACAAAATGCATTTTTTAACTTTACTACAAGATTTCGGCGCAGCTTTCTAATGAAGCAGCGACCCTTTACTAGATATGTTTTTTCTCATAGCTGCATAATAAAACGGATCAGCTATGTTCTAACCTAGTATGACCGTTCTCAAAGGTGTATCATGAGGAGAAACGAGGTAATGCAACACTGCACAGATATTTGCTTGCGTTTGTTTCCACTGGAATTTACTACGGGAATAAATAAATCGTATTTGAAACAAGGGCGTAGGCAGCATTTTTTGGGGGGGAGGGGAGGCACTCCCTTCGTCTGAAATGAGGTCCAATCTGGCAGATGTAGTCGACTGTCTTTTCGTGCAATGTACGTCATGGCAAAAAAAAAAGAAATTGTGGAGGGTGAGGGCACGAGTACAGTGTGTTATCCCTTGGCTGCGCCACCAACTTCAGATGTAATTTTACCAGCATCTTTATTCTTTACGAATCATATGCGGCAGAGAGCTGCCCAATTCTACCCGTCCACTTTGTTCAATATGTTTTTCAACACTTCCAAGGTACTGTGAAATCACTGTCAGTCTCTCCTTTTTTTCTTTTCCTCTCTTCCCTTTTTCTCAACTTTCTTGTCTCCTTCTGTAATCCACCAGTGTAGGGTAGCCAACCAGATGTTTTTCTGGTTAACCTCCATACCTTCTCCCTTTTGTTGCTTCCTTCAACGTACCACACTAAGCACATTCTGGTATTTGATAATCAACTTGCATTAATTGCACACAATCGCACATTTTAAGCAATAGTGAAACAAACTAAAATACAATTGCCTTATCGGGTATCGCAATACCACTTTCTAACATGGCAATTTTGTGAATTGTGAGCCGGGTACAATGTAGCAGCTGTACCCAGAATCATCCAAGAACTCAGCGAGGGCTCTTTCTCTCCACGTATTTTGGTTTTGGAAGAGAAGTTGGATTGACAAAAAAAAGCGTCACAATTCGGTTCTTAAGGCGGATGGATCAGTTTGATCACAAGTTGCTTTGCTTTAAGAAGTTGGTTTATGAGCTCAACTTTTTATATTCTGACCTGGCGCAACCCAGACTAACGCTGGCGTGGGAAAAAGTGGCTGCTTCACTTAGCGAAGGCACCATCGTGGTGTATATCATCGATAACCCAGTGATAATGATGATGAACCGACCCTAATTGAGCCAAGCTACAGTGTTGGTATACGCAGGCGTCAGACGGTGTGGTTCCTTCCTTACGGGAACCATCGCATGTACCCTGTGGAACACGACAGGCTCTGTCCGTCGTGCAAACAAAAAAATCGCAACCTGACGCCCATATCGGCAGACTGCATAGAACCCAGTAGTAAAAACGCACCAAGCATAAATGTATGAAACATCTGTGAACACCTGCGCATAGTTATCGCTAGGCTCATCCTGCTTCAGGCACGCAGCCCGAATCCCAAACCCCTCAGGACGTTTAGCGCGTTAGCTTCTCCGCTCGTCCCACGACCTTCGGCCTCCATTGCAAGGTGACATTGAGCACCAAACGTGCGCAGCGATGTCATCGCCCTTCAGCTTTATACAGAGTCTCACCATGACAGTTATGGCCTGTATGTGCGCGGAGCCTTCATTTATTTGTTATAAAAATAAGAAAATACCAAATATTGGGTAGCCAAAGATGGCCTAAAGCATTGGACATTTGTTGCACTATGGCAAGCTCGTTATCAAGTCTCTTGTATCTTTTTTTATTCATTCATTACCGCGTTTTGTTGGAAGACATCACAAAACTGCATTAAAAAAGTAAGATCTGCCACCGTCGTGGTCTTTTTTTTTTCAGATGCACCGGGTGAAGTCACTAAAACATGTACTTTTTCGTTCTTTTTTACGTCAGCTCGTAAAAGCCACTCGCACCAATAAAAAGCTGTTTCGACAGTTTACGATTTTTTTGTACTTCAATGGCTTTCACTGTATTCATGAAATATAAACCCTTCAAGGAAGCAAATTTGGTCGTACACTCAATCGCCCATTGTAATGAGTGCTTGAAATTTCTTCTTTAAGTAGGAAAGACGACGTTCACGATCTGCTTTGTTCAGTTCTTCTTGCAGTGCCGTCACCTAATCGGTTCAACTAGGCGACGTGATCGCGTGGGTCATATCTGCTGCGCAGTCCCAATTTGTGAAGGTCAATACAATTATATATAATGTAAAAGAATAAACGACACAGACAGCACCCGTTCCTGGGCCAGCTTTTTGTACTTCATCTTCCTGAGCTTCTTCCAGCTAGCTCTTCGCGCCCAGAACCCCGAGCACACTCGGCCATGACTGCGAGCGCGTGGAGCTGCCGACAGTGCTTCAGGTGGGCCGGGTTGGCTGCATCATGGTGGTTGGACTCTTCCACGCTTGAACTTCGTCTGAAAATATTTCGGATCTAAATACGGTAGCCGACATTGGATGTTTCGCCGTTGTCGTTCGAAATGCCGGTGGAGACGCTGAAGATTGCTGAAGTTTGGAGTAAACCTTGGCTGATAGTGACTGGGTAACGAACTTGTGTTGCGTGGTCTATAACCTCGGCCACGTTGCGACGCTTTCAGTGCGTTTTCCTAAGGGTGGTATGAGTTCTGTCGCTGCGGCCACTCTCGTTCAAGGTTCGACGTGTTCGGAATACCTGGTGAAAATGTTCCTGGCGGGTAGAATTGACTGCCTGGCCGCTGCTGGTCCCGTCCAGGCTGTGACTTCGCAACATATATATAGTAAATTGTCATCAACATACAACTAAGAGCCAAAAACATAAGAATTTAGAACAAGCGTATTGTAAAATATATCTCTATGAAATAAAATTCCACGAAAAAGTGGGTGATCCGCACGTCTTTTGAGCTTCATTCGGAATGTTAGAACGTTTCCATGTACCTTCGACATCTAATAAATATATGGCTCATTTGTAAATGTCGAGAACTGTCGACATTATACGTATATATACGTACACTAGTCTGCGTGAAGCGACTATTACAACTGCAGACGAAGGAGAAAATGTTCCAACCGCTTAGTCAGCCATAAAGAAAGTGAGCTTGTAGTGCCATCATCGCCATCATCATTTCTCAATCACCGCGCCGCGCCTCTCGCGCAGCTGATGCTAGCTCGAGCTGCGCGAGGATTAGAACGAGCTCACGCACCTGGCGCGTCGGACG
The DNA here is from genome assembly GCF_043290135.1 of Rhipicephalus microplus. NCBI lineage: Eukaryota > Metazoa > Arthropoda > Arachnida > Ixodida > Ixodidae > Rhipicephalus > Rhipicephalus microplus. The sequence goes on from NC_134700.1 coordinate 122,534,485, forward strand.
GAGACAGCTACCGCGGCTCGGCTTCGGGCGTGGAATAAAGTGGCGCGATCGGCACGGCCCCGTCGGCTACCTACGACGCCGTCTCACATCTCTCTTCTCTCGCCGCTACATTGGTGACCCGGAGAACACGCCCTTCGCCGAGCGGCCCGATGCCATGTTCCCGCAACTCTGCCCGCCAGTGCCGCCGTTCCAATCGACCTACCCCATGGTATGGTTCATGCAGCTCGATGCCGTTCTGGCGTTGAATGGCGTCACGGACCAGCCGCTGATGCATGCCATTCTTCAAGACGCCCTTCCGGTAGAGTTGCGTCATCTCTCTGGCACTTCAACCTCCAGCCAGCAGCCTTACGATGACCTCTGCTCTGCGTTGCTTGCCAGCTATGGCCTCACCTACCACCCGCTGCCGTTCACCCGCGACTTACAGGTTTCGTCTGCGTCGCAGCGTGCGGTACCTTCCGGCCCGAAAGTCTCCACTGACCGGGACATAACTTCCCCGACTACGTCTCCTACAACATCTCGTCCGGCCACTATCAACGCGAGTCCCGCGTACGAATGCCCATCCGACGAGGTTCAGAACATTCGTGCTGCACGCGACCAGTCAGCCACGAAATCCGACGAGCTTCTTCAATACGTTCCTGTAGCCAACGACCGGGTCGCCACGAGGTGCATTTTTTCGAAGTCCTCGGCCGATTGTCCCTCGGGCACTCTCGCCACCCGCATGGCGGGCACTCTCGCCACCCGCCACCCGCAGCTAAAGCATTTATTAAAATAAAAGAATTCAGTGCCATCTACCCGAAGACAATCATGATGGGATGCGAAGCAGCAGCTGTGCGCACGCCACTGACCCGGCTGATAGGGGCGTCACCCGGGTGCTGGAAGAATGGTTTGAAGTGAAACTTGGTGTGGCCTTTACTCAAATAACCGTTTCTTTGAAACGCAAAGATATTTCAGGAAGGTTTGGGTTTGGCTTCGTGCAAGTTTCATCGCAGATAAACGAGCCGAAAGAGTCTTTGCAATCGACGTGCGGTCGAGCGTTGCGGGTGGCGAATAAGGTGAAGCGAGAGAGAAGTGTGTCGCGAAGAGGTGGAGGAACAACACCTCGGAACCAGCGGCTGCTGATGGTGAAGGAGAGAGTGACGTCAACGCGCTGTTGAGACTTGACCTACTTGGCACCCTTTAAACAACTGCGGAGGGAAGAACAAGGTGTGGCACGTTGGCACGGAGACATGGATGGACAGCTTTACACGTGCTAGTCAAAGAGCTGCTTCGCATCTGAAAGCATTCACTGGGTTACCTACGGGTGTCAAGAGAAGGCGGAGTACCGCGGCTACCCAACGCGTTGTCACGAAGAAATCGAGACTTCCCACTGCTGTATGCTTGCGTGTGAGATCGATGAGTTGGCGCTTATGAGCTGGGACGGCCAAGCAAAGTAGAAGAACGTACAAGTTGTCCTGACTGAACACCCCTGTACAGCAGTTTCTTATGTTTAGCAACAGTTTTTTGTATTGTTGATTATCTGAGACTGCAAGAGTCCTTATGTAGGGATCAGTGCTGGTGTAACTGTCTGCATTTATTTACCCGAGAGGAAAATAGTGTAGTTGTTGACAAACTCACTACGCGTAGGCTTCCTTTATTGCAGTTTTTCCAGGACTCGTAGTAGCAAAAACTCTTTATATATAAAGCGTGCTGTACAGGAAGGGTTCAGAAAGTATTTGTAGTGCCTTCATCCTCTTCATTCATCATCAATTCTTAGTGGCAACGCTGTTCCTCTCATGCTGCGCGTGCTCGGAACTGGAGGCACGCGCTGGAAGAGAACGAGTCCTCGCACCTGGCAGTGCGGACGACGCAGCCGCTGCCACTTTGCGTAGGGACTGAAGAATAAAGTTGCGAGATTCAACACGTCTCTGTGCCTCCCACTACAAGTGGTGACCCGGAGAACGGGCCCTTCAACGAGCCACCAGCAGCCATGTTTCCATGACTCTGCCCGCCAGTGCCAGCATACCGTACGACTGACCATAAACTGGTTTATGCAGTTCGACGCCATTTTCATGGTGAATGGCATCACGGACTAGCCGCTTGTGCCCGCCATCTTGCTCGGAGCGCTGCTAGTCGAGTTCCATCACCTCGCTGCAACATTAAGCTCCAACACGCAGCCCTACGATGACCACTATTCTGTGGCGCTGGCCTGCTACGACCTCACCCACCACCCGCTTCCGGAGGCCCGTGGCTTCCAAGTTATTTCTGCGCCACAGCGAGTGGTACCACTCGGCCCACAGACCTCCCTTGACCAAGCCTGGTAGGCGCGATTTCACCCACTGCTGCCAGCATCCTACTGTGCCTGTGTCGACACATTGTTCGGGGCATTCGAGCCTGCCTTTGCGCCAAACAACATTTAAATCCATGAGTTTATGTTAGAGGTCCTGGAGTATATCCTTCCATCTGACTTTAAACAACTCCTCACCTATTTTTTCTGGAGACCCCGCCCATATGACGGGCTGTGCGACGCTGTCCTAAAGTTTTGCGTCGCTGATCATGGCCTCCAACTAGGGATTGACGCAACGTGGAAATTTGTTCTTTGCCTAACGTAAGCAAGTCAAGCCACCTTCGCAGTTTGTCTTGACGGCATCCCGTCCAGCAATATGTCACAACAATGAGGTAGAAGACCTTCCAACGACAAAGCACTCTACTGATGTATCGTTGCATACGCAATCCGAAGATCGACCTTTGGTTGAGTGGTCGATGGCTGCGGACACATCTCTGAGCATGACTTCAGTGCCTACTGACTCTGTGTGGGACATTCGATTTGGCGACACCGTGACTTCTAAGCTGACACCACAGGCGACACCCTAACCGAGCCAGCTGCCATTCACCACGCCAGAGGCCAAACTACCGCAACATGGCGACGATTGTGGACGACGCTGCAGTTATGCCCACCGTGGAGCGACCCAGTTATGACTCACTGCACACGCATGCATGTGACTATCACGCCGTGCCAGTCCAAAGATCTGCTATGCTGGCCGCCCAAGGCAGTGTTGTGCGAAATTCACGCATTTTTCTGATCTAGCAGAGCCCACGTCACCTGCGGATGTCGATGTGCCGCCGAACATCTCTGTGGAAAGCATTGAAGAGCTTGAACTCTGCACATCCTATACAACATTCGATGACGCAGCAGTCCTGGCCAGTGCTGATTGAGTCCGGGGCCTTTTCCTTCAGCATGAGACAGAGATTTGCTCGCGTCGGTGCGATCGACCCATGTACACCTTGTTCTCGTGCCACCTGCTCATGTTCGTTCAGCGCACCTTCCTGCCGCCTCTACAGCCGATTCGAAAATCACAGTGTGCACGGCAATGCATTATTAGGGGCGAAGCTCCTTATAGCGCAACCCGTTCGTCCCTCGTAGTCGTAGCAGTAGTTGTAGTGTGTAATCAGTCTTACATTTTGACCACCAAGGTGGTGCAGGTGGGAGATTTCTTCTTTGCGTTGTTGAAAAATGAAAACTTCGCAACGTGCGCGTTAACTAAAAGCCGAATTCTCCTGTCTCTCATTCCCCCTTAGCAGCCATTGGCATGTACATTCAGCACTATCTGACAAGAAAGGGTTGCTACATTATACTCGCTGGGCGTAACCTCCTTGGTTTTAGGAAGGTTTAGCGAGCGTTGGGCCGCAGTGCCATGAATACAGTGAACTAGTATATACAATGAACTTGATGTGGTTAAAGGTGGGAAGTAGACACGAAGCGCAAGCCGTAAGAAAATGTGCGTGCTCCTCCTCTCGTTCAGTCCTTGGAATATCCACTGGATGGCGGTGTTTCTATATGAGGAATATATCATTAAAACATGCGAGATGGTGGTACTTGGAGTGTTGAACAGGCCGACGAACGGACACACAGACAGATGCATGGACGGACGCGCGGACGACTGCACGTACGCATGGATGCGTGGACGGATGCAGGAGCGGATGCATTCACTAACGCAGGGACGCACGCACAGATGGACGTGCGGACACACGAACAGACGCACGCATGGACGGGTGGATGGACGCACGGGCGGCCACAGAGACGCACCCACGGACGGACGGAAGCAAGGACGAATGAACGGACGGATGCTTCGCCCACTCTCCATCGTTTACTCCGTGGGTATGCTGCCATTGTTTTTCTAGCAGGGTGCACCGGTCACCATTGTCCTGTGTTCCTGCTCACACCGCGCAAAGGAAGCGTCGAGTTCTCACTAAAACTCACGTCTATGCCGAATACGCACCACGTTCGACTCCTGCCCACACAAGCCATCACCGCACTCCGCACCATCCGCACTGAGTCGGTTTGTGCGTGGCGACCACTGGTGTCGCTGATGCGAGTTTTCAAAAGGACTTCGCCGGGTTGCATCATCAATGCCTACAAAAACTTCGGCGCGCGCCTCATCCGCTCTGCGGCTCCGACTGTCGCCGGCCGGATCTCTCGGGTACTCAACGTTATTCACAGTAACAACTCGGACTTCCCCATGGACTAAATCCAGACTGTCGCTCACGCACATAGTGTCAGTCCCTCTTGCTTTTTTGCACATACCTTTCAAATCGCGGAAAGAGGCAGGGGGCGGAGAGCCCTGTGGTGCCTTCATTTTTATCAATTATCAACATTATATTTAGTCAGAGCTTTGCGCCTCTCACGCTGCTTGTTCTTTGAGCTAGAGGTGCGCGCTAGAAGAACACAAGTCTTCTCGCCGGGTGGCTAAGACGCAGGTAGCCGTCATTGTTATCATTGTTATGCTTTGATCGTGAAGAATAAAGTGACAGTCGAAACTTCCGGAGCCGTTCACTGCGGCGTCTCTCATAATCATATGGTGGTTTTGGGACGTTAAATCCCACATATCAATCAAATCAATCAAGAATAAAGTGTCGAGATTCTACATGTGTCGCAGCACCTCTTACATACTCGTTTGTAGCACTAATAAAAAAACATAAACAGTGTTACAAAGAAGCAAAGTGTTATGATAGCATTTATCTTCAGTCAGAATGATGACAGGTCAATGTTAGTAGTCTCCTGACGGATAAATTTATTATTATTAACATTTTAAAACATCTTGAGAAAATGGGGGGCAGAAGGGGGTTTAAAGCAATTTTCAGGTTTTACAAATAAAGACACGCATGCGTAAACACAAGAAGGACGGTTCATTCTTGGAACTGTGTATGCTTGTTTTTATTTTCTAACGTAGCGTGCGTATTTTCAGTGTAATAACGCCATTCTTTTATAATTATTACATTGTAGAAATAGATATTAATGACTGGGTGGCACTCACCGTCTAATGAGCATTCTTATAATCAGCGGAAAACTGACGTTTTAGAACGGGGCGTGGTTTCGCGCGCGTGCAGACAGAACAAACTCCACTGACACCCTCATCTTCTCCTATCTCTTTCACATTCCTTTTTTTTCTCCTCCTGCCCATCCCCCGTGTGACGTTTTGAGGTGACCTTCCCAAAGGGAGACAGTGACGACCACACACTTTTGTCCTCACTTCCCTTTCTGTCAGGCTTACTTCGAGGAGGCGAGTGCGCGGGCCTTCACTCTAAGGCAAAACCACCCGAAAAAAGAGCAACGGAGCCCAATAGGGGCATGCGATGAACGGATAGACTGTTGAGGAGCAACCACAGAGGGAAGCCTGCAGCGCAAAACCACTTATTCCTTAAACACGCTCCAAAGGAATGAGCCGCCTGGGGATTGCAGGCAGCGCAAAAAGCGTTGCCAAGGTGACCAATCCTCCTTCTCCTCCTCTTCTGGCTCAGTCGTTCCCCGTATTTTGCCGGCGATGGTTCGCGTTGCGTCGCGCTCGGAGTGCTGCTTTTGCGTTTCGCTGCACCCATGAAGTCTGGAGCAAGTCTCGACACGTCACCACGTCGCGCTGTATATCTTTGGCTTCAAGATAGTCATGACCAACACACGACAGCAACAGTTGGGAGGCTAATATTGTGGCTGAGAAGACAACAGGCCTACCGGATATATACTTCTGTCTGACTCATGGTAGAAAACAGTGCTGGATTTTAAGGCAAGTAGGTTATCATTCTTTATTCTACATTACTTGTCGCGTGTGCGATACGGATCGTGCTTGCCAGCATTGGGCTCAGTCGTGTTATATATCGCACGCACGAAATGCATCGCGAAGGTCAGCTTCGGCATCTTCAGTTCGCTTGTGCTTTGTGAACGCCTGGAAATCGGCCGCCATCGCCGTCGGCCTCCCGTACGCTCGCTCATCGAGTGCTCGCCTGTCTTCACCGCCGCGATGAGCTCCGGGCTGACGATATGGAGCTGAGACCTCGTCGCTGTGTTCGGAGTCATCGAAAACACGCTGCGTGTTCTCGTAAAGAGCTCGGTTGTAGTATGTTGCGCGTTGTAAGTACACCAGCACAGGCTGGCGGGGCTTTTTCTATCGTCGAAAATCACTGAAAATTGCTCGCCATTACAGTTGCCTTTCCCGTCAGTCGGTCGCAAGCAGCTCGGCGCCATCCGTTGGCCGTGGCGGTGGACTCACGTTTGCGTACTGCACTCGCTCGAGTTTCTGGAAAAGGGCCGCATTACCGTCGATTTCTTTGGCGCTAGCTCCGAACCAGCTCGGCGCTGTTCGTGGCGGCGGCCAAGCGTACGCTCGCTCTCCTGTTCGAAGTTCGCTGGGGGCAGATACTCCGCACTCAGTGCCGTGTTTGGTCTCGCGTTCGCTTGCTCGAGCTGAACGACGTCGCTCGCTTAGGATTCGCCAACTTATTAGCAGCAAGGTGGTTCGCGGAGTTGTGGCTGCGGCCGCCACTCATAAGCTGCTGCGCTACGGGGATCGAAATGAGTATTTGACGATGTGTGACATCACGGTGAAATTATTAGCATGTCATATTTTACGTATGCTTTCATTTCACTTTGCACGTATTTCTCATATGCAGTTGTATTCATCCTCTGTCACGTGTGACTCACTATTTTACATACTTATTGTGCAGCCGTGGGCACACACCGTGCTGCAGACTGTGTGCGCTGAGGTCTGCGATGCCTGTCATCCCTCTCTTTCGTCAGAGCAGCTTCAGAAGGACTGTGCGAGATTTGAAGGTAAAGTTATTTTTGTGTCATATTTTAACGCTTCTTTTTATATTAACGTGGACGTACTTGTCATATGCGTGTATCTTCATCTTCTGTCATGTGTGTCTAACTATTTTTACTTTATTATTGTACTTGTAGCCATGGGAACACAACAGGCAGAAGGCTGCGTGCGCTGGCGTCTGCAATGCCTGTCATCTATCGCTTCCGTCGGAGGAGCTCCCCAAAGAGTGAACAAGATTTGACAACGAGACTAGACTTGTATACTTCACCATGAATTCACTTAAAAGAATGGAGAAACTTCGTGTGTATGTAGAAATATAAAGATTTTGATGTCTCACTTTGTTTTTCGTTGTTGCCGTTACTGCGAAAGCAGTTACACATAGTTGGCTAACTACTTTTTCGCGCGTTTTTTTCTGCGCAATTGGTTGCTCACTGCACAGAAAAACTGGCGAAAAAAAGTGTTAGGCCTGGCGGAAGATAAACAAAAAACAATGTTTGAACTGGGAATAAAAAGTTCATCCGATTGGAGTATTTGAGTGTATCAACCGTTCGTCCGGCAAAGTGCAACTGTGAGGACTAACTGTTGCCCGGTAAGGTGTAAATGTAAGGATTAACAGTCTCTCTATAAGGTGCAAATGTGAGAACTAAATATGAGTCCTTTGAGGTGAATTGTGGGACTATTCGTTACTCACAAGAGGGTAAATGTGAGGACCAACTGTTAGTCCCTTGAGCTTGTCTGTGAGGACTAACTGTTAGAGCCAGTGCCGTCAGTCCTTAAAGATAAAAATGGTTGTGGCAGCCCCATTAGTCCCCAAAAGGACGAACCACACACCCCATTACCACCCTTTTACCTTAAAGTGCAGAAATCCGACACGTCGGGTGGCGGCGTGCCATCCAGTGAGCATTCTTGGAACTGATCATGATTACAAATAAGCAGCGCACGACGTTTTACACAAAGAGAGACGATAGGGACACCGCTGCTGGAACTACTGAATTCTTGGAACTACTGAAGAGGTGACCTTGAGCATGACCGCAGAAGTTTACAGGCAACATTGGCGCAAACATTGCTGATATAGGACAAGCAGCGAGCACAAGAAGAAAGCTCCTAAAATGGTTACTACGTCTTAAGCTCATTGGCTGCCTCCACGGAGGAGAATAGAAAGGCTCAGAAAAGCGACTATACATGGAGACTTGGAGCAAGACATCGTAAAAAACCAAAGTGTATAAGAAAGCAAGCAAAACAGACACTTAACAGCCTTCTCAAGTAAATATGAGGGGAGACAGCCTTAGGGCAAGAAATAACCCTGAAAGGGTCGTCACGGAACGTTAAGCAATATAGAGTAATACACAGCGACAGTAAAGTTGTCCAACTCCCTGTCGAGGCTGTTGCAATAAACCAGTGCTCTTATCGCGCTCACTTTGCCGGACAAAACATCTGGTGGTCTCGGATTCAGTTTTTCTTTGCTTTTTTATTTATCTTAGTTGACAATACCAAGAATCTTGGGTTCTTTGTCGTGTTGCCAGCACTTGGCCGCTTGCTCCATGCTCGCATACCAACAAGATAAGCTAGAAGAAGCACTGGCCTGGAAGCCATGTTTTGTAATGTCCTATCCAGCATAAGCACGTGTTTTTTGAAAATTCTTTACTGGTATGATTCCATGCTCTATCCTTTAAAATACACAGACAGTCTGCTGCAGGCGTCTATACACTGTTAGTATGCATCGGAACAAAAAGAGACATCCGCATTTATGGCAGTACAAACCTCATTACCAGCCCATCAGCATTGTTGTTAAAAAAGTCGGCATAAAACGCCTCCAAATTGAGATCTATGTTGATTAAATGGTGCATCAACAGCTTTTCTACATGTTAAATGTGAAGCACTTCTTGCCGAACGTCGCCGACTTTGAGCATATCTATCTATCTATCTATCTATCTATCTATCTATCTATCTATCTATCTATCTATCTATCTATCTATCTATCTATCTATCTATCTATCTATCTATCTATCTATCCATCTATCTATTTAGGCACTGACGTCTTTTGGCTCTCCTTACCATCCCAACAATGATATCGATACCAAAACTGGTATGGCATAGCAAGACTCTATTGCAAACATAATTACATAATTGTCTAATTGAACCAAAAAATCATGACATGCATGTCATGAATGTTATTATTCACACTTCATGATCCTGCTGCTCTTGTGGTGGTTTCGTTCACATATTTTGCAAAACTGGTATGGTAAATCATGATATACATGTGACGATTTTATTTTATCATGACTACACGCCACGCTCATGATGTGCTCGCGGTCGTTTCTCTTGCGTCAGATTTACCAAATTTGATATTACGGACGTGAATGGATGACGAAAGTAAATAACACCTCCAGACATGATAATAATAACATTCGTGTCATCTAGTGAGTGAAACAACTTTATTGACGATCCGGCATAAAGGGGCAAGGGGTAGGGCGATTAAAGCGAGACACTAGCGTGCTCGCACGTCCCGGAGTAGCAACCCACTCGCGTCAAACCCGTGGGGGCGCCGCTTTCGGCCGCTGGCGTTCCAGGATGCAAAGCACGTGCTGGACCACGTCTCTTTTATTGCCTGGCTCTCGGCTGATAATTTTGCTGCTTATGGCAGTTGGCACAGAACAGTTGGTACAGAATGAGCAGACGCCTCTACCCACCGCCTCACCGAGACCTACAACGCAGAGAAGCAGCCACACTACGGCAGCTGCAAGTACAAGCAATATGGACCCCCGTCTGGGCAAAGCACGTTTGCCCGGAGGTTTACACCACTGATGTATGCCAACACTGCAAGAAGACGCGAGCCAGCCAGAGACACCTCCTTTGGGACTGTGCACCACCGCCGGGTAACCAAGAAGTAATGCCAACTGCCATAAGCAGCGAAATTCGTGTCATCTAAAACATGACTACATGCTACACTCATAGTGCACTAACAGCCATTTCGCTAGCTCCACATGTACCAAATTTGGTATCAGGTGACGTGAATAGACCACGAAGGTAATTGACACGCAATTTTTTCTATTTTTTTTATTTTTGTTTTATTTGCAATACCCTCAGGGCCAAACGGCATTACAGAGGGGAGTGGTTGCGAAAGAAAAGACAAACATTTCTACAAATGCAGCGGCGAAACTTACATCGAGCAGAAGACCTTAATTACACAGGTTGGCTAACAGGCTTTATAGCAAACAAAAACGCGGGAATTGTGAGAATTACATCAAGACAGAAAAAAAACGACAAGAAAATAACTACTGTACAGGAACAACACAACATCGGGTAATACAATACTTTGTTGGCTGTAATTACACATAACTAGCTAAGACACTTTTGAAATGAAGGTGATTTACAATGGTTGCCACTGATGCGGGAAGCCGGTTCCAGTCCTCGGAGGTGCGAGGTATGAAAGACTGAGAAAAGGCGCGAGTCCTGCAAGAAGGCAACCCGACCTTATGGGAATGATCCAGCCGGGGTGAGATATAACTAGGAGGCAAGATAAGACCGTCCCGCAGCGATGTGTGATGAAACAGCTTGTGAAACAAGTGGAGACGAAACATTTTACGACGGGATGAAAGTGAAGGTAAGTTGAGGCCAGATTTCATGGCTGTTATGCTAGCTGTCCTGTTGTAATTAGAAAGTATAAAACGAATTGAGTTATTCTGTACCATTTCAAGAGAGTGTATCAGGTTGGCATGACTAGGATCCCATACTGCAGCGGAATATTCAAGTTTAGGTCGTATTAGTGTAGTGTAAAGAAGAAGTTTCAAGAAAGAAGGGGCTGTTGAAAAGTTGCGGCGGAGGTAACCTAACATTCGGTTAGCATTTTTAATGACGTAATTACAGTGAACAGTCCAGGTCAGATCAGTTGTTATATGCACCCCAAGGTATTCATAGTTTGTCACCGATTGAAGAGGGGTGTTATCAAGGTAATAGTTTGGAAGTTGATGGTTCGCTCTCGAAACACGTAAAAATTGGCATTTCTTATTGTTTAATTCCATGAGCCATGTTTTGCACCAAAGAGAAATGGAGTTAAGATCATGTTGAAGAGAGGTAATATCGCCATCACAAGTTATCTCTCGGAAGATTACGCAGTCATCCGCAAATAAATGAATATTGGAGGTAATGCAGGACGGTAAATCATTAATGTATATAAGAAAGAGCAGTGGGCCTAGTACGGAGCCTTGTGGTACGCTGGAATGAACGGCACTTGGTTCAGAGCTTACATTATTAACTGAAACAAATTGAGAACGATTTTTTAGAAAACATTCGAGCCATGTTAGAAGCCTGGGATCTATATTAAGTTCATTTAATTTGTGCAACAGCAAGTTGTGACAGACTTTATCAAAAGCTTTGGAGAAATCTAAGAATATGCAGTCGGCAGAGCTATTTTGGTCGAGAATAACGTTTCTTTGAGATACTTTTTCTTTCGAGGTAGAGTTTTGAAATAAAGTTTTTTTATTCCATAGAGCAATTTTTCTATCTGTTTCTACAATAGGCTAGTTCAAAGCTTGCCTTTGCTTCGCATTCACTGCAAAGCACGTCAGCGTGAGGATTCAGCGAGGGCTTTTCGGTTGGAGATACTACACGTTATTGTCACTTTTTCACCTTGTCACTTTTTTCACTAACGCCGTTGTACAGAAGGCAAAAAAGGGGCATTAGTGCTCCGTTTACGAAAGGTATTTTCGCCCTTGGACCATGAAAGTGTTGGTTATTCAATCGCTTTTTGGTTTCAATGGGTAGAATTTTTATTTAGTCAATGGCATGCAACGCAGTGTTATGGCGTTCTGTTTAGGTCCGGATAATTACTGTATATTTACTAAAAATATATAATGACATAATTTAGGCGTAGCCAACTTGCGGTATTTTTATTGTTTCCCGTATAGAGCTGGTGTGCGTGATGAGATTATGCGTCCTACGTGTACACGTTGAAGATGATTTAATTTGTGGCCATCACTGACACTACTGTCACAAGTTTCGGAGAGATCCTAACACTTTCAATCGCTATTTTTAATTGTTCAAAGGCACTAAAATATTTTATTTGAAGCCCCTACGGTAATGATCCCGTGCATTTAAAGAGGTATTGACCCAAAAACTGTGGCCTCCCATTTTTCTCCTGCAACGTGTTGTTCGTCCTAACATGACACACTGTTTGCTGTCGCACGCGACAGATAAATATTCACAGGCCCCTCATTATCAACCAGTTTCAGTTTTAGTTTGAGAGAGCTCCAAGAACGAGAAGTCGCCGGGTGCAACTATCGCCACCTAGCGTGTGCAGGTCTCGACTACGTCAGCTCACATAACGATTACATTTCTGCATGGTTCACGTTAAGAATCACTTTCAAATAACAAACGGGACTGCAGTGTCGCCACACACAAAACTTTCAAAGCCTGTGCCCCGCCACGCATTCGCGACCACCCGACGAAAAATAGACTGCATGAACAAACCTGGGAAAAAATAAATGGCGGCTATGACGCCATCATAACTTGTTTTATTGACTGCAGCTTGGTGACATGCGGGAAGTTGGGGGTCTCCGAAGGATCCCCTTGGAGGGTGTTAATGGCATGATAAAGTAAAACACTCACACAAACTTTAAAATTATATAAAATATCTTCCAAGTTCGCAGTTTATATTTTGCAGATGATAGACAAATGTTCACGGGAATCTACCCCGCCGGATACTTCGGCCGCAAAAGTTTGTGTCAGTACCACTTTGACATTTTCAACACATTGTGCTAGCATTTCTCTGCCATCGAAACAGAACCGCTGCTGCTGTGTTAATCCCACGTTGTCCAGGTCTTTGGTCGAGCGTTGCAACCACAGCACTATCGAGGTGGATGAAAGCTGTGTGTAATCCTGCACTTCGTAAGTAAAAGCATTCTTTTCCATCGTTGCTGCATGCTGCACGAAAGCTAGATGGAAGGACAAACTCCTCGGGAGGTTAGACACTCACGTTCAACGCGCAGCTCAAGCGTCTCGCCCTGTGTCCGCCCTTCGGAATTCTCGGCGCTGCAGGAATACAAGCCAGAGTGGTGCGTCTGCACTCTTTGGATGACGAGGAAGTTCTTGGAGACGAGCACGTTCTCAGAGGCCTGCAGCTCATTGCCGTTGAACTGCCAGGAAACTTCGTCAACTGGAGGGTTGGCGTCCACACGGCACTCGAGATAGACATCGTTGTTCTCCTGAATATTCCCAAGGTTCAGCTTGGTGCCCAGCTGCAGCGAGATCTTTGGTTTGTCTGGAACAGCGGTTGAGAAGAAACGTGACACATTATTACGACTACACTGATGAATAGGGCCCTGTTTATGCTACATAACACTATAACACTAATGTTAGCGATTACATGACACGAAAAACTGACGCGCAATATAGAGGGCATCCTAACTATCACGTGACTCTTGGCTGATCCTTCATCCTATTTTCAACTTCACTGTGTTGAAAATGTAATGGCGTCACTTAAGTATGCTAAAACGAATGTCGTTCATAATCTATTAATTTCACGCAGCTCCACGCTCAGTTAAGTCGTTCCCTGCTTTGGGTAATTTTAGGTATAACATCGTATGGCATGCGCGTCACAAACAGTTGTCGTTGGATTATTCCCAGAGTGTTGATTTTCTAATGCATCTGCTTATTTGTAGAGCCTTTCTAAACAGTATTTGTTTGCAGTTTTATTACTGTGTGAAAGAACGAAACACAACAAAATATTTCAAACGCCGAGTACATAGTTATGTTTATTACAGTTTTTCATTTTCTTTGCAGCTCACAGTACATGGGAACTTGATATATTGAGAAGAAAATTCATTTAAAGTTACGGCTTTTCTTTCTGCGGTTTATAATTATCGAAACGATCTCGGAGCCTCTATGCAACTTTCCAAAAAGTCATTTTAAGATAATATAGAATTATTAACGAAGTGGTTGGCGCGAATACAATTAGTTATTACAATACTCCAACGAATACTAATCACTAATAACAACAATGCACATAGAATATTCATTTCCTCAATGCCAATTATTGCTTTGGTGGTAATAACTGACTGGAGTCATCAGAATGAATACAGAAATTTACAAATAGTAAGCCTTGACGACAGAATAACCACCGGAAATTGAGCCGGGCAGACTAACTTGTAATAGCAAAGCTTAATTCTTCCTACAAGGCTAGGAGATTTTATGACGTCACGTAGGCATTTAATCAGCTCTGTGACCTGCATTTTACATAGAAGAAGTTACTTCACCTTAGGACATCATGAACTGTCTCTAGATACGTGCTCTTGTCATTTCAAAGTCACATGTTTTTAATAGCTGAGCGACACAGCGGGTAAGCGGACCCAGCGGAGGAGAGGAGCGCTACACGAAAGGAACAGTTATAAGGCCGAGTGATGGCACGCTTGCTTTGGGGGAGTAACATTATAGCGGATGGCATTGCTGCCTCACCTGTTGAACAAGACTGAAGTAGAAATCAGTGTCAATCGAGCAGAGTTTCTGTTTGGAAAACGCTCACACTACGCATTTGCTGCACATGCTTCGCTGAGGAGACTAAATGAGCGGCAAAGTGGCTCGCTTCGAAAAAAAAAAACGCTGGTTGTGCGAGCGGGCCGCGCATGTGAAGATAGCGTCACCACTCGTTCGCTGGACACGCTGGCCTGCTGAGCCGCTGACTGGTTGCTATCTAATAACGTTGAACCGTGCAGAACATGTGATATGTTGCTTGTCTTTTTTTACAACGTTCGGGTTGGAGTATGACCAGTTCACTCGCACTGGATGTTCATGGTCCAGGTGTCCTCTTCGACGCTTTCAGCCATTGTCGGGTTCTTGGCGTGGCAGGCGAGACTGGAACCGTGGTCGTCCCTCGAAGCCTTAAACGACATCACACTCGTGGTGATATTGCCATCCGTGGACAAGTAGACAAACATGTGATTGAGCTCATGCAGTCCTTTCCACCACGTGACTATGGGTGATGGCCTGGATCCCCACACTTCGCAGCCGATCTCAGCAAGTACGCCAGCTGAGATGGGGATCTCGGTGCGCCTTATCTTCAATAATGTGGGGCGCACTGCACATGGAGAAATTTTGAAATAACAAGAAAACAAAAAAATTGGGCGACCATTAGGCTTCGCCTTCAAGAGTTGATTGTGAGTGCGAAATCCAGCCCCTAGTGCGCCCTCGAACGGCTAAGTGCATAATTAATAATATGTTTCGTTACTCACACACACACACACAAACACACACACACAAAAACACGCGCGCGCGCGCGCGTGCACGCAGTAGATTGTAACACCACGCGCAATTGATCGCCGAATAGGCTCATTTTCGTCGAGCCACCTGACGAACAAAATGCGTTAAAGTGGCCCTAAAACACTTTTTCGAGTAACCGTGAAATGAATTCATTAGAAGAGCTTATTACCTCAAGAATTCCACGCCGCAAAAATTTTAAGAATCCGTCCAGTGCGAGTAGAGTTACAAAGGCTTGTCACATGCTACAATTCCATTATCTCTTTTCTCGTCCCGACGAAAGCGCTGGAAGCTAAGCAGGGAGGGGTGGCGAAGAAACTACCGTGCCTTGTGACATTGAGCACAATTTGTTTTTTTGAATACGCGGCTTTTGTCACTAATTATGTCACTAATTTAAAACATAATTACTTTCACTTATTATAGAGCGCCAAAACGAAAAAGCACGATGGCTCATGGTTCACTTGCGCAAGCCAAGTGCATCGTCAGAGACGTAGCAGATGACACGGGACACACACCACATCAATGAACCAACGTGCATTCGCTGCATTTTAAAATCTCACCAGCTGTTAGCGCTCTCCAGACGACCACCCACGCACTCGCACGTTCCCTGTAACAGTGGACCGTACTGTACAATTTCGGTTTTGTGCGTTCAAATCCTCTCATTGTTTTCATTAGATCTGGTGATTTGCAAGCGCAGGCACCACGAAAGTAAAAACTTCGACCTATCATGAAAGGCTTCCTGCGTTTGAAAAATCTTAAGTACGGATGAATAATTCTATGCTGGCCCCTACGTAGGAGACGCCCGCTACGCCCTAGACGCGTCTTGCAGGACAAAAGATAAAGTTTTTTTTTTCATTTCATTCTATTTCTATTATTCGAGCCTCAAGCGCACGTTCGCTGAAACAGATGACGTTAGTGATGAACGAACTAATAAACGTCCAATTAAACAAGGATTGTCGGCTAAAACAATAAGAGTTCAGACTTTTCTCTACTGGGTATGACGTATTTACTCAATCGGAAAATGAGCTCTTGCCAGGACAGACTTCATACGCAGACGGAATACAACTGCAATATCCTGCAGAGGCGCTATTGACTGAAAAAAATGACTGCTTTTGACAAGACAACAAAACTCCACTTGACCTGACACGGCACAAGTCGATCAACTCGAAACACTGCGTTTCGACTATCTGTTTCCGACAATCATGACCTCATTTCGAGGACAGCACTCAACATGAGGTTGTTACTTGTGGCGCCAACTGTACACAGCAGATTACTCTGCAGATTGTCAAGCTTTTTACTCCCTTGTTACGCGTAAAGAAGCAAAACTTTTTCTAGCACTCGTTGCGTGCAATCTACTAAAAGGCTCGGTTGCTACAAAGAGCGTCACCGATTCCTTCTGTAACAGAAATTAATCAAGGAAAAGAAGTAATATTGTTGCAGAGGTTCATTATTTGTAGGGTCTTGCTGCATACTTAACCCGCTGTGCCGTGAATCATATTCTCAAATTGGGCTGTTAGTACATCCTCTTCGTTCCACAGCCATTTTAACAATTACACGATTGCGTTCGAACAAGCTGTGCGCGTGGCGCTCAGAACTTCGACAAAAAGAGAGACGTTAACGAATCAATAACGCTACTTTCAGTGAAACACGGAAAAATATCACAATGAGAAGTGTGGAGCCGTTAATTATTCGTTAGTCTAAGTGTTTAGTAACAAATGCGTGTTAAAGTTACCCTGAGCGTTGAGGGTGCCATGTTATGCACTCCTGTAAGAGGCGCAATTGTCTGAGCTTTAATGTGTAAATATCTTGCTAATATGTATTAACACAATACAAACACTAGCAGAAACGTGCGAAATACTCATTCCGTGTGAGTTAAGCTGAAGCGGTGTAATTCTTTATCAGTATTTTCTGCGTAACGCTTCCCCACCACTTAAATGCGAAATTTATTCGCATATCCTGATAGAGGCTGTAAGATGAAATTATAATAACACTAATTTTTTTGGACATTTTAAATTAGAAACGAACACATTTAAAGGAAGAACGCTATACTAAAGGCTCAGGTTTACTCTGAAGCTTTTCGTGCCCGGAAGTGCAATTATGGAGCAGAAAGTTCCATGCAGTCACCAATGAATTTCTCCAGAAACAAGCAACCGTGGTCGAAAATCCCAGCACCCGCTTCGAAAAAATTACCATTGAAGTAAAATTAGGCTGGAAAGACGAGCTATACAATACGACGTTTTTGAAAGTCTATAACGAAAAGAAAAGGGAGGTACACAGTGCATTCACCACAGCGCGTGTACTTCACCACAAGGGAGAGGCGGTCACAAGAACCCGTCATCCTCAAAAAGCTCGAGGGTTTTAACTGTCTCATGGAATTTCAACAGATGTGAACTGTGCTGTAATAGCACCTGCAGAGAAAGTGGCCGATCATTCATTCGCATTGCTTTTGCAAGTACTTGTCTTTCTGAGGTGAATTGAGGAATGTGGCATAGCAGGTGATTGATATTTCTATCGGTGCCGCAAATATCACATGCCACACTGTCAGTCATTCCCTCCTCCCTCTTTCTCATATTTCTTGTCTTCTTTCCCCAGAGTAGGGTAGCCGATCAGACGTCCTTCAGGTTAACCTCCCTGCCTTCTCTTTTTTGTCTGCTTGCTTCTTTAAGAGGCCCTAACAACGTTTCCTAAGAATTGTAGTTCACAAATAGACATTAGCTCTTGGTCAGTCCATTTACCAAAGACATCGTTCGCGAAGTTTTGCTGACAGCAATTTGTCAGCTTGTAGCATGCCCGTTTTACCTAGCTTCGCTTGGCAAGCGCGATGAACAGATTTTACTTCGTTTACTGCTGGTTACACTTTGCAAATGGATACAACATCGTGTGCACGAAACGTGCGAAATACTGGCAGCCTGAGCGCTTGATGCTTATACTACCCACATACTTTGTACATAAAAAAAGAAGCATCGAAAAGAACATACTGAAGACAAGGCTTGTATGAAGAGTCGTCAAAACATGAATAAAATCCTCTCTGTTATTTTTCAGTGCTGAGTGCTTGAGGCATTTTAGCTATCCTTTCATCGTTAATCCATATGATAAATTAGCGCAGAAATATAGTTACAAGTGTAGCGAGTGTCACGTCCGTCATGTTTTCTTTGTCGATTCCAGAAATGCGCTACTCCACCAAACGACATAATGATAAGTCACTAACTAACCCAGCTCTCAAACTTAGTAAACCCTGTCATATAATCGCTCGGCGTAAAGTGAGCGGAATTCGTGAGGTTTCGTCGTGCACAATTAGCAATACTTCAGTTAGCAAATATTTGAGCAAGTTGGTCATCCAGCATACTGAAAACGGCGCAACGAGTAACAAGGGATAGGAAGAAACACGGAGAAGCGCTGGACTGACAACTGAAGTTTATTTCCGAAACAAAGTAAAGTATAAAAAATAATAACATTCGTTAAATAGACAACGGGCACTTAGCCATTCATTGCAGCACGTCTGGCACTCTTTAATGCAAACCCATATTTAAAAGGTGCGGAGTGGCGGGGTGATGGGGTTCTTAAATAACGCGCGACATATTTGAGGCAGCAGAAATTGGGAGACTATCTGCGTCAGCATTCCGCCCTTAGCCTTGAAGGAAAAACAAGTGCACTGTTTATCCCGCACGCATGACCCCTGAAAGTGATGTAGGCTGATTCCAGTTTCGTTTTTTTGCAAGTATTATAGTGCAATGTTTTTCATGTGGCGTTTTTCTTTACACATTGCCTCGTTTCGGAAGTAAACTTCTGTTCCAAGTTCAGCGCTCATCTGTGTTTATTCCTATCCTTTTCCTCTTGTTGCGCTCTTCTCAGTAAATAAACAATACTTCTTAAGATATTTTTTTGTTGATGCACTTCTGGGCTAAATATATTCCTCTCATGCTGACCACAAGCTTTTTTTTCTTAGAATGAAGGCTTGTGATAAACCAAAGTTAGTGCTCTACATCCCTCACTTCATTATATTCATTGCATAACGTAGCATCAGCACTAGCGATATTGTACATCCATGCAGAAGTGCAGATACATCCGGTCGTTCCTGTGTAAAGAATGGTGGCTTTTTGGTGGCATGCCAAAGGCGCCTCAAACTCACCTCAACTAGCGAGCCACTGTTGCAAAATTTTGTCCCGCAGATTCCGGGATAGCGAAGTTTAAAGGAAGTGGAAGGAGAGGACATAAGGCTGCACTTTTAAAGAACGGATATCTGATGTATAATATATGAATAATTTCTGTAGGCCATTCAGCGTCAGGCGTCCAAGACCATACAGATAGAGATGTCTTGAATGAGTTCAATCTGGGCTATTACGATATGTTACAGAATTTGTTCCACGTTTACGGTTCCACTCATGGCGACAGATGAAAATAAAAAAAGGCTGGAGAACAGACCCTTCTCTGTGCCTTACCCGGTGAAAGCGTTAATAGTCGCAGTATTACTGCAACCTTTAGCTAAGTCACAAACATTTCACTCCGTGAAAAACAATGGGCCGCTTGCAAAACGTCTGCAGGTCGTATGCGGCCCGTGTGTTGAAGACCACATGTAGTAAACAGACAGGAGGTTCAAATATGCGGTCGTCACCTACCTTTTTGATGAACGCGTCCATGGGTTCGCGAGGCCTTTAATGTTTTACTTCACCCTAATAATTCTCTCTTCTCGTAAGGTGTCCCCGTCGTGTTCACGCTGCATGCGCTTCCTAGTGTGCATCGATTCCGACGCACCCAGCTCTCCAGCTAACTGCCTGGAAATGATCACGAGACCTTGCTTCTAAAATATTTTCAAAACACCATTCCAAAGACAAACTATTTGCGGAAATGTTGTCATTGAAATAAAAACGGAGCTAAGTCAAGGCAGTGCCTCAAACATCACCGTTCCACTCAAGCAATCTACAGCGGACTCGCTAGTTCACACACATGCAGGGAGTGCCTAAATATTATTGGAAATTAATCATTTTACTTTTTCCCTCCGTAGTATTCAAGACGACTCCTCAAAGTTATGCAGGAACTTCATTTATTTGACGAATTCTGAAATCATTCTTGGGGGACCACCAATTTCGAAGGCAAACGGAAGACTGCGAAAGAAGAGAATGCTTCCTGAACGACGCACCTCACTCACCTCCATGAGTTTTATTTTACACTTCTTTCACTACTGTCGCTTTCTACTATCGGTTTGCTTGTATCCTAATTACCACTTAGCCAACGAGGTCCTTTTGCTTTTGTGTAGAGGGTGGGGGACAACTCCCTCCACGGCATCCTCATGATGACCTCCACTCAGATATTTCGCGATGTAGTTGCTTCCCTTTGCCCGACTAAAACAATGCAGCCGTTCCTGAAGCCAAGCTTGTTCGCACGCCTAGTGTGACGGAGCCGAGTTGTGCGTGGAATACTAATGCCGGTCGAGTAGTGCACTTCAACATGACAGGGCGCACAGCGCCGACCTAGTTACGTACAGGAACAATGATGCACGTGGTGTGTTGCGGGAAAGAAAGCTTACGTCACGGTAGTGGTCAGTTGCGCGAATCTATTGCAGCAACAGGGAAATTGACCTAGATGAGAAGGGACTCCCCTAGAGGTCAGTTGAACTCACTCCTTGAGTTAAGCTGACAACACTGTGGAGGACAACAGACTGATGACAACAATGTCGTTAACAAAGCTGTGACTCGTGGCTCCGCACTAACGAACACATCGTTAAAACATCCATCGTCCATCGTGATAACACAACAAGCAGTCGCATACTTTTTTTGTAAGGACAGTTACATCCACATAAGGGCTGAAAAGATGAGCGACTCTGTGTATTCATGTTGAAAATTTTGCGCGCGTAACGTACAAATTTTTTCTGCTGCTTTATCCCCCGTAAAATGAGCCCTCGCGAGTACGCGTCATCGTGCGCACATTATTAGACAATGCGCTTGATTTGTGTCTTACAACGTGTGTATCCACTTTATTTTTCGACGGGACGATCAGAAGTTACTCACGGTTGAGGTCCTGCGTGACGGACGTGTCCGCTGGCGAGGATATGTTGTTGGACGCTGTACAATAGAGTGTCGAACGCGGGTCCTCGCTTCTGAGAGAGTGGATGAGCAGAGTGGAGGTGGTGAGCTGAGCTTCTGAAGAAGGACGCACTTCGGCCATCATGCCGTCTGGCATGCCGCTCCACACCAACGTTAGCTTAGGCTTGCCTGAAAGCGAGTGAGTTGTCAGTCACATACGGCCTTTCTGTCTAAGGTTGATATTCACAACATGCCTCAATTTTTTATTAGTTGCTACCCAAGTTATTCACTAGCTAATATGATAAATGTTCACGGGTACTGGAATTGAAATCACTTCTGTACATGTTGCCCTAAAACATAGGTCTTGTCAAGATGCTGCCTGAGTTTTGCGTTGCGCTGACGCTCACATATCGAGGTCATAATGCGCAGGTACTCTAACCGCCCTCTACGGGGTTAAGAATGAGAAACATAACAATACGAGACGTGAAAGATTACCTCCTTAAACACTAAAGATAGCCTTTCACTTGAGCCGTCGAACAAGAAGAAATCCTGGCTGCACAAGTGTACTAAACGAAGTTCTCCAATAAATATAAATGTATTGCTTTGACCACTCATTCGAACTGATAAGCTTGTTTTTAAGTCTAAAAATGATCTTTTTTTGTGAATTCGATAGCGGCTGTCAAGACGAAGTGCACAACAACTTGTTCGGCCATGTCCTGGTACTTGTTTAGGTGTGCACGTGCGTCAGATATTTGCATCGCAACAATTTTTCATGTAGAACCTCGAACCATTATACTGTGAGTAGTGCCGGCGCTGTGCCAATATATACATTTTTTATCAAATGTGTTTAACGGAAAGCTGGTGGCTACGTGTAGTTTTTCCCTACTCCAAATATCGCACATAATACTTTTCTTTATTGTTTTCTGTTCAATGATTCATTGAAATAATTTTCGTCAGTAGGCTGAACGCCATTCAGCATTTTTAATTGACAATAAAGCTTATTTTACCATCCACCACATACATCCCAAATTGTTTGCATTAAGTTTTTATTTTCCTTCGTCGAAAGCACCGTTTATTTTTCAAGTTTAACACGCTTGCTTAGGTAAATGCATGAAGTAAGCGTCAAACTCACCTCCATACACGACGCAAACCAATGCCAGCGTGCTTCCTTCGTTGAAGGGGCCAATCGTTCCTTGAAGTTCATTGCCCTCACCGTCCCGTATTACGGGCGGCTCCGGCGGCGCTGCAGTTTGATACAACGAAAATATGTCATCTCAAAAAATGATCCCGGCCATGCCAAAGCAAGAAACATAATCTATTTCTCAGCATGGGTATATTTATTTGAAGTATCTCTATAAAATCAAGACGCCATGACTTCTCGGATCTCAAATATTTCTCTATTGGCAGCAATACATTCTCAGAAAAATTCCCAAGCATTTCCCCGAGGGTGAACATGGTTAAGTGCGAATGCACGGGGTGATGCTATGAGGGGTATTTATTAATTCGCACTATTATATTTATTATTCACACTATGATGCCTTTATGGTGTAATGGTTTCTGAGAATCTCAATTTGATCACACGGGGGAGTTTACGTTAACTCACTGGCGAATGCCAACGGATTTTAACTTTACTCCCCCTCATAGCATAGACCCGTGCATTCGCACTTAACCATGTTCACCCTCGGGGAAGTGCTTGGGAGTTTTATTACTGATGATGATTATTAAAGTGTAAATAATGAATTAAAGTGTTGTTTGTCATGAAGCATTTGTACACAGATACATTATATACGAAGTATTATTTATTTACACTTCACGACGCGTCCGGGCGAGCAAAGTCCAGGGCTCGCACCCTCTCCCGCGCGGCACGTTCACTGGCTGGAACGGCTTCGGGAATGTCCACTCGCCGTTGACGATTGCGAGCGGCGTCTTGACGCCGGCCTTCATCGCCCTTCTCCGCCTGACGCTTGCGTTGTCGTTCCGCTTCTTGGGCCGCGTTCGTGGCTCGATGCTGACGCCTCATCTCGGCCTCGCGAGCGCGCAGTTCACCATCCGCTGCACGCTTCGCCCGCTTGTCCTCGGCCTCGTGAGCGCGAAGTTCGGCATCCTCTGCACGCTTCGCCCACTTGTCCTCGGCCTCACGAGTGCGCAGTTCGGCATCCGCTGCACGCTTCGTCCGCTTGCACTCGGCCTCGCGAGCACGCAGTACGGCATCTGCTGCACGCTTCGCCCGCTTACGTTCGGTCTCACGAGCCCTTCGCAGCGCCGCCTTGTCTACCAACGTCGGCGAAACCACCGCGGTACCGTCACCTCCAACGACGGGTGCAGTGCTGGCATTCGGTTGTACTGCATTCGTTGTTGATGGTAGCGTTGCCTCCGGGACATCCATCTCACGACCCGCTCTCGACGGGAGACTGAGAGAGAAGGCGGGCGCGCAAGAGAGAGGGGTGCGCGCGCAGCAGCAGCGAGCGAGGAGAGTAGAGGAGCGAGCGAAGGGGGAGGGGGTATAAGGCGCGTTACTGACACCGATATCAGCGTCGCGTCCGTGGCTTATTCGGTAGAGCGTCGCGCTGCGGCCCGCCAAGTCCTCTTTCTTTTAAAGATATAGAGAAGACTGCGGACGCCGCCGACGGCGGTGGATGGTTTGGGGTCGCCTATAAAGTGTATTCACACTTAAAATATCGTAAACTACCTAGATATTGCTATCTGGAACGACATCACTTGGACTACTTACATAACCAATATTACAAATGCCACTAACCATTCTTCAAGCTATCTTAAATGAAATCTAATACACGCTTCTCGTCCAGCCAAACCACTAGTTTATAAGTGTCTGCTTATAACTGCGTGTGTTTATAAGTGCGTCTGTTTGGTCATGGATCCCACTGAACGTGTTGTGACCGATTCAATGGAATCAATCCCGATTTAGTGCGGCCTAGGAGGCTACCGGATATCGGTACATTGATGCTGCCAGCACTCCGCCTCTTGGGCTGTTTTTTTTTATTGCCAGGACTGCGCCATCAGCCCGGTAAGTGTGAGCTCTCTCACAGGTTAACTGTCAGAATTTTTCTATAGTTGTCCGTGGCATGCCCATGAGGAAGCTTTCAGGAGAAACGCATGCGCACGTGCTTAAGGCCATGGCTGCGACGGGATAATTGACGTCCCTCACTACGCAGCAAATGGCGCGTGTGCTAGGATACGGTGTTGCGAACGACATAACTGACAACGCAGACAACGAAGAGCGTGTGTTACGCCCCTGCCGGACGGTCTTTCGTTTATACTAGTCAAATACAGCTTTTAATTAAATAACAGGTCTGCCTAGTCTTCACATGCGTAAAGAAATGGAGAGGTTTTAACTCTGTGAATTTTTTTCTTTTGCATGCTTTGCGTCACTGCTGTGTCCTCAATCCAGCCCAACACATCTCTCAACTTATTAGACATGAAGAAAGCAGTAGATTTTTCTGGTGTTCACACCGCCGCGAATCAAGCTGCAATATTTTTTTCATCAAGACTGCCACTCACTCGAAGAATATCACTTCAGACATTGTGCTTCACATCAAACATGCTCATTTTGAAAAGTCCGAGAAGTCATAGTTCGTAATGATACCAAACTTGTATCTTTCTTTCGAGCTTCTTGAAAAAATCAAGTATACAGGGTTATAAAGAAATTTTCCATAAACAAATAGTAAAAGACTGAATAAGATCATTGTGGGTGATGCCATCTGACGAAGAAAAAAGATTGCGTTAGTCGGTCAAGGAGCATGTTAAAGCAACCCATGCAGCCGTAGCTGACAATTCATTATTCAACACTTTTTCAACATGTAAAAGAAGAAATACCCGTTTAAAACATCATATACTTAATGTTCTCATTTATTTATTGGACCAAGGCACTTGGAACAAATAAGGCTCATCTACCTATTTTGTGGTTCCAACATTGATCCAAACTTCCATACATATATCAAAAAGACCGTGCTCTGACGTCTCTCCAGTTCAAACATGTAGTTCAACAGAATACCCAACTACCCTTTGGACAGGGGCTTTGACGAGCCGGAAATTTAGGCTGCTCTGCAATACTTCAATACTAAATAAGCTGCGGTACTTGACAGCGTAACCAATAAAGCTCTTCCTAATCTGAAGAACAAGACCATCATTGAACGGACCAAGTATAACGACGAATGCTGGACGTGGTGGTCCATGCCTGATCAAAGGAAAAGAGCAGGCATGGTGCTCATTCAGAAGCCTAGAATGACCACAAATCTTGTAAACCTTCACCCCAAATCTCTTACGTCTGTGGTGGAAAGTGATGGACAACTCAATTCTGAGTCGTATCAACGCACACTTTCACAACATCGAAGCGTACCCGGACTTCACGCTCGAGTTTCGAGCTCATCTCTCCACGCCGGACGCAACGTTGCAAACCAAAGGTGACATACTTGACAGCAAGACAATAGGTACTATATAGGGCATTTCTAGGATTCAACTTCAATAAAGCTTTCAACGCTGCCGCTCACGCAGTCGTAATACACACACTCACAGACTTTGAGCGGATACTGTAAGAGCAGAGTGGCTGTGTTACTCTCCCCAGAGTTTTTTAACTCCAATGCGAAGTAGGGTAGAGTTGGCCACGGAACGTACTCTTTTGTGGAATGCAGAGTAGAAGAAACTGCAAACTCTCTGCTTCTCAACTGGAGTTCCGAATCTATGCAACTCTCCTGCCCATAAGGCATGAATGGAATATGGCACTCCGTCCTTGCAAACGAAGTACAATCGAGCGCTTGCCTGTTACCACTGACACCACAAAGCAATATAACTGTTTCGTAACCACACATGGATTGATTGATTGTTTGATTGATTGATTGATCGATTGATATGTGGTGTTTAATGTCCCGAAACCACCATATGATTATGAGAGACGCCGTAGTGGAGGGCTGCGGAAATTTTGACCACCTGGGGTTCTTTACCGTGCACTCAAATCTGAGCACACGGGCCTAAAACATTTCCGCCTCCATTGGAAATGCAGCCGCCGCAGCCGGGACTCATCCCGCGACCTGGGGGTCAGCACCCGAGTACCTTAGCCAGTAGACCACCGCGGCAGGGCATCGTAACCACACATCTCTGAGCATAAATGCCCCGGATGTAAGTTTATGCGTCAAGTACTTGGATGACTTTCAGTGATAAAAAAAGCATGCTTCTGTGGCCATGATTGTTAAGTTTCCGAAGCGCCAACACAACACCTTTGAAGCAAGAAACAGCCGCAAAATCAAAAGCGTGACTAAACTCTAGCTTGCGGAACAAATTTCTACCATAGTAAGGTAAATCTCAACACAAATTGTACAAAAAAAAATCTTTAAAAACTTTTCCCGAGGGGTTTGAACTCCCTTCTGCGTATGACGAGGCGGGTTCTCTACCACTACGCCACGTTTTACCACGCTCACTGGTTGGTATAAAAACTGATTGAAAGAAAACATGCCCAGCCACTTCACGGGTAGTATTGTTACACGACATCGGCAACAAAAGAGCATCATAGACGACGAAGACGATGAAAGTGACCGTGCTCGTGTTGTTGTTGCTGCTGTTCTTCCATCTTGGCTGCAGCTGCCTCTGACTCGTCCTGTATATTTTGTAAATATATTTATTCCATTCATTATCTCACCCTCGTGATATTTGGTGGTGGTGCGGGGTACAACACGATACACGAAGAAATTTTGGAGCGTTATCAACCCTCAAAATTCCCAACCACTAGCACTGTTTCGTAATCATAACCTTGCGATCCCCGACGATGAAGCCGCCGAACAACTTAATCATTTTTTCTCTTCCATGTTCACTATCGAACCTATCGGCAACTTACCTTCATTCCATCCTCGTAATTACGACATGATGCCGGACATCACGTTTTCTCAACAGGGCATTGCTAAATTAATCGACTTGTTAAAGCTTACATCTTCTTGTGGCGCCGATGGCATCAATGCTAAAATGTTAAAAAACATACACCCCATTGTCAGTGTGATATTACGCCATACTTTTCAGCAATCAGTGTCTTCAGGAGTGGAGCCGGATGACTGGAAGGTGGGTAAGATTGTTCCAGTACCTAAAAAGGGCCCTCCATCCCAGCCTAGCAGCTATCGTCCCATCTCGCTCACTAGCATTTGCTCCAAACTAATGGAACATGTGATCTACTCTAACACCGTCAAGTTCCTAAACCACCACAACTTCTTTCATCATAGTCAACATGGGTTTCGCTCAGGATTATCCTGCGACACACAACTTGCTTCATTCTACAATGACATCAGTTCTAGCGTTGACGTAAATATACCCACCGATGCCCTCTTTCTAGACTTTGAGAAAGCATTTGACAAAGTTCCGCATCAACGGCTACTCCTCAAGCTTTCTTGCTTAAACATTAATACCTCGACGTTCAACTGGATTCGTAGTTTTCTGACTAATCGGCAACAATTTGTGTACGCTAACAACCATTCATCTAACCATCTTCCCGTAATCTCTGGCGTCCCACAGGGCACAGTACTCGGACCCCTACTTTTCTTATTTATATAAATGACCTCCCAGCTAACATTTCATCAAATATTCGCCTGCTTGCAGATGATTGCGTCGTGTACCGTCCAATAAAAAACCCTACCGATATTTGTATACTTCAAAACGACCTTAACCTTATTGAATCCTGGTGTAACGACTAGCTAATGTCTTTAAACGTAAATAAGACATCGCTAATATCCTTTCACCGTAGGCAACATTATCAGCAAGCGACTTACACCATTTCGGGCTCTACAACCTTAACAGCAGAATCCTGTAAATACCTCGGCGTAACATTCTCAAGCAACCTCACCTGGTCCACTCACGTCAACAACGTAGCATCGTCCGCTAATCGTGCACTGGGTTTTCTTCGTAGGAATTTAAAACTTGCTCCCTCATCAGTGAAGTTGTTAGCTTACACCACATTTGTTCGCCCTAAATTGGAGTACGCATGCTCGGTTTGGGACCCTCATCAATCTAATTTATCTAACCTTCTCGAATCTGTACAAAATCGCGCAGCCCGGTTCATCTACTCCGTGTACTCTTATCATTCCAGCGTTTTCGAACTTAAAACTCGTGGCCACCTGAACAACTTAGAATCACGTCGTCATATATATCGGCTCTGTCTTTTTCACAAATTTTATCACGCTCCTTTCAACGTTCCAGCCATCTTGCCTGCTCATCGATTATCCAGCCGTACAAACCATCCCCGAGCCGTTTATCCACCGCCAGCACAAACTACTGCCTACCTCCGCTTCTTTATTGTCGCAACCGCCCGGGACTGGAACAACTTGCCTGCCTTCGCCATGCACCACTCCGACCCACATGTATTCAAGACCGTGATTGAATCATTATCTTGTTGCTAATTATGCCCATCCCTCATGTAATACCCCGACTGGGGCCTTTGAGGTATACTGAATAAATACTGAATAAATAAATAACGGAGCTCCGCAGTTGCCGACGCTTGGATTTTTCCACCATGGCAAACCAGGGACCAGCTCCCGCCGAGGCGACTACAAAAACAACTGTTGTCCTTCCGCAGCTAAAAGATCCTGGCACGTTCTGTGGCACGGATGATGTCGACATCGAAGAATGGTTGCGGTTGTACGAACGTACAAGTAAGAATTACCGCTGAGATGAAACTCTTATGTTAGCCAATATCCTGCTCTACTTGAAAGGAACAGCAAAAGTGTGGTTCGAGAACCACAAAGATGAAATTGGAAGTTGGGATGCGTGCAAAGAAAAGGTGCGCGCCTTTTTCGGCAAGTCTGTGGGTAGAAAGGAAGCGGCCAAGAAGGAGTTGGCATCTCGTGCACAAGCGTCATCAGAGTCCTACGTGACTTACATACAGGACGTGCTTGCCCTTTGCCGAAAAGCGGACAACGATATGGAAGAAACCGAAAAAGTAGCTCACATATTGAAAGGCATTGCAGATGATGCATTCAACCTTCTCATGTGCAAGGACTACAACACGGTCGATGTCATCATCAAAGAGTGCCAGCGTTTTAAGGCCGCAAAAAGTCGACCTATCGCCCATAATTTCACCCGCCTACCAAACACAGCAGAAACCTGGTCGTGTGAAGACAGGCCTGCGCTACAGACGCCGTTAACTGCAGAGCACGTGACCAAGATCATCAGACGTGAACTTGAAGCTCTGTCTCTTGCGTCCACGTGCTCCCATGCCTGTGAATCTAGCCCTCAGATGGTGCCACTGGTGCATTCCTTTGTGCGACAAGAGCTTTCCAATGCTGGACTGGCCTCCGAGTGCACTGCAGCTCCCTCTCAGCCGATCAACCATCGTCGACCCCTGTTTCTTATGCCCAGAGCCAAAACCTTCCAGTGCGCCCTCGCAATCCTACCGAGTGAAGAACTGCTGTCAATCGCCTGATTTGTTTCAACTGCCACCGTATCGGACACGTGTCCCGCCATTGTAACACTCGGTGGTATTGGCATCAGGCATCCTATGGGTACCCCCATCGGTCAGAGACGTATCATGGACGCTTTCAAACTTACCGGGAGTCACCTCAGGCCACCAGTGAAGAAGTTCCTTCTATGCCGCCATATCGTCGTCGCACTCCATCTCCGCATGCTCACCAGTCCCGTTCGCCACTCTCCCGTCACACATCGTCTCGCTCGCCCCAATTTCGCCGACCAACGTCGTCGACTGACCACCTGCCACAGGAAAACTAGATGATGCAGCTCCCGGAGGTGACGCTGCATCGACCACTTGCCCGCCAAATCCTCTGACCATGCTGCCGACTCGACGCAAC
This sequence comes from Rhipicephalus microplus, assembly GCF_043290135.1. Taxonomy (NCBI): domain Eukaryota; kingdom Metazoa; phylum Arthropoda; class Arachnida; order Ixodida; family Ixodidae; genus Rhipicephalus; species Rhipicephalus microplus. The sequence goes on from NC_134700.1 coordinate 122,564,620, forward strand.
CTTATTGACGTTGAAGTAGATGACACACCCGTTGTTGCACTTGTGTACACAGGGGCTCACATATCAGTATTGAATTCAGAACTTCGTTGCCACCTTAGGAAAGTTTTAACGCCACCCACAGTGCCACTCATTCAGGTCACCGACGGCGGCACGTTTCCTGTGCTTGGAATGTGCTCTGCGCGTATAAGTGTGGCTGATCGCTCCATGACAGTGCTATTTGCTGTGCTCGAGAAATGTTCCCATAAACTTATCCTCGGCATGGACTTTTTATCCGCCCACTCTGCCCTTATTGATTGTGGAACCGGTATGCTTCAACTTGATTTACCGTGCTACCATGACGACTCAACACCAGCTTAACCCCGTCTGTGTTCTGCAGATCACGTTCGCCTAGCACCTCAAGCCGTTACTTACGTGAACCTGAGATCTGTCCCTCCTGTTCCCGATGGTGACTACATGTTGACACCTATTGCTTACGTTCTGCTGGCCGAAAATGTTGCCGTGCCTCACACACTTTTTACAGTCACGGGAAATACAGCGTCTCTACCGATCTTAAACTTCCGCTTGTACACTCAAGTTATCCCAGATGGTAGGACTTTGACAAAAGTTTTTTTTATAGATGCTGCCATTTCGGCGTTCGTTGCCGAATCTTCTTCGTCCTCTGCTCCGTTTTCATACCCGAAGAGCGCAGCGAATGCCACCATCGACAAGATGATCACTCCGGACCTTCTTTCAGCACAGACAGCTGACATCCGGCAGCTGCTGAAATGCTACCATGACATCTTTGATTTCGATGACCACCCTTTGGGTCAGATATCCTTTGTAACTCATAGGATTAACACTGGAGACGCCAGCCCCATCCGACGACTTCCTTATCGCGTGTCTAATGCTGAGCGACAAGTTATCCAGCACGAAGTTGAAGAAATGCTCACAAAAGATGTCATCGAACCTTCCTGCAGTCCATGGGTTAATCAAGAAGGATGGCAGCTGGCGCTTCTGCGTAGACTACCGTCACTTAAACAAAATAACACGAAAGGACGTGTATCCACTGCCGCGGATTGACGATGCTCTTGACTGCCTACATGGTTCTGCCTACTTTTCATCTATCGACTTGTGATCAGGATACTGGAAGATTTCTGTCGATCATCGAGACCGTAAGAAAACCGCATTCATCACACCGGATGGACTTTTCCAGTTCAAGGTTATGCCATTCGGATTGTGTAATGCGCCAGCTACATTTGAAAGGATGATGGACTCTCTCCTGCGTGGATAAAAATGGACCACGTGCCTGTGCTATCTCGATGACGTCGTCGTATTTTCACCTACATTTGAAAGCCACCTTAGCCGCCTAACGGCTGTTCTTGAGGTTTTCCGGAAAGCAGGACTTCAGCTCAACTCTTCCAAATGTCACTTTGGCCATCGGGAAATCACTGTACTGGGCCACCTTGTCAGTGGATGAGGCGTGCAACCTGATCCTGACAAAATTCGAGTTGTCAAAGATTTTCCCATACCAGGTTCCGCAAAAGATGTACGGAGTTTTATCGGCCTTTGTTCTTACTTTCGACGTTTCGTGAACAATTCTGCTGACATTGCCCGACCACTTACGGAGCTACTGAAGAAGGACATGCCTTTTTATTGGAGTACTGACCAAGCAACTGCGGTCAGCACCCTTACAACATTACTTTTTTCCCCACCCATCTTGGCCCATTTCGACCCTTCAGCCCATACTGAAGTTCGTAACGATGCCAGCGTACATGAATTTGGTGCTATTCTCGCCAACGGCAACGAAGAAAGGATCGCGTCAGTGCTTATGCCAGTCGCTTTCTTTCTCCTTCGGAGAGCAAGTTTTTCATAACAGAGCGTGAGTGCCTCGCACTAGTCGGGGCAGTAGGAAAATTTTGACCATACTTGTATGGCCGCACATTTTCGGTAATTACAGATCACCATGCCTTGTGCTTGCTGTCGTCTCTTAAAGATCCAACAGGACGACTTGGCCGTTGGGCCTTGAAACAACAAGAATACAGAAATACATAGCCGATAGCTAAAAACGAAATAGCATGTGAACAAGTAAGTCTCATTGTGTAACTTGAACGCGCACCGAACGACAAGCCTGTGTTTTCACGCACGGGTCAGCGAAGTGTCGACGAGTGCACCCGGCGGCTGTCAGCGGTGGCCCGTGTGCGCTGCGCCGCAGGTGTAAAGCGCGTCACATCGATGGTCATCGCTCTTTTTTGCACACTATACGCAAAAAAAAACAATGGCTCATTCAAGTTAACCGATGAGAAGAGTCTACTGTACAGCCATTCTTATCCTTCGGCATAACACAATATTGAACCCAGAAGCGCCGATGGCATGTATGACGAACTCGGCTGGTAAGCTAGGCCTACATTCGCTACGAGTTGTACGGCTGACATTTGCTTGAACCGACCTCGGTGGTGGTTGAGCGATCCGCAAGCCCATCATTGCTATATTAAAGTGTGGAAGAAGTAAGCAAAGCTATGGGGATCTCGACAGATGCGTTTGAGTTGGATTTTCGCCAACCAGCGTTGTTTTTCCGCTGTACTAGTACACACCGTGGCACAGCAAGTCGAATAGGACGACGAATTGTAGCGTTCGTAAAATATTTTTCGGCCAGCCCTGCTGACAGGTCATCCCAACTGTGATTGTAGGCACCTAAGTACAACTCTCAGGCTTGGGCAGAAGTAGCTTCACCACATTGAGCCAATATGACAGGTTAGCAGCTTATATTGGAGTTTAGTATCGAAAAGGAGTTTTATAATATGTTGTTTTATAATAAAATTTCGACGTGTCATAGTACTTGACGGTCACCTGATAGTTACACATACTGATGTATATTTGCTTTTCAAAACGCGTAATAGAAATGCATCGCCACCCGTACTAGAAGAGGGCTAGAAATTATGAGTGTTAATACTAGTTGCTGTGTGAATGTCTGCAGAGCGGGAGGCATATATTAGGTGTCGTTGCGTACTTTTATAAAGTGTAAACTAATGTCCGACCTGCGTATGCGACGTAAGGTTGAAGCAATGTATACAGTTCAGTGCTTCTACAAAATGCTTGACATTAGTTTTTGTGTTTTGAACATTAGTTTTAGCGCAGCAGGGGTGATTCTACTCTAGGAAGGAGTTGATATACTCTAGCCCTACAAGATTGCAAAACTCTGTGAAAAAGTATTGCAACTCCCGCATAGGGTGTATGAACTTTATTTCAGAGGCAAGACTGCGCTCGGGCGAGGGAGCTTGTTCACTACTGTTCAGCCAGAGTACCAACGCTCTAAAGAGAGCGTGTGCTTACTTTGTGCAGAAGAGAGTTCCCAGCACTCCTGAAAACAGAGTGAAATCCGGAACAAGTCTCTACTCCTGCAAAGAGAGTTGCCACGACTCTCTTGGGGAAATGAGTGCAGGATAGCTATACTAAACATAGGCGATTGGGGGAGCGTACGACTACATGAAGGATTTTCTCACAGGCAGGAGTGTCCTCTTGACACTCGGAAAACTTGCGGCCGAAGACAGGAGCGTTGGCAGCGTCAGCACCAACAAAGCTTTGTCATCTGGCCGGTGTATTTTTTTCAATCTCATTATATCAGCCTCCCCGAGCACCTTAAATGCATAAATCGAGTGCATCACGCTGTATACGCAAACGTCTGCGCGATTTGGGTATGCGATGGATGTAACGAAGAAACGGAGCAGTGGCTACAGACTGTGGTTGAGGTAATGGAACAGTACCTCGTTGCAGCTGGTCATGTCTGCTCTTACAAAAAAGTTTAAATTCTCCCATATCACCTGATGCCTAATTGAAGACCCCCCACCGCCCCCCCAAGTGCTCCAGCCGACATTCATAGTACAGAGAAATTTGCGTACGCACCAAAGCAGCGAGAGAAATATCTAGGGTCAAGCAGGTTGAGGTGCTTGGACTCTGAATCAAATGGTGCCAACGGAGCAAGAATCACGAGTCCGGATATTAAGGCCACGAACATGAAGAGGCTCATCCGAAGAATCGCCAACGCACATCAGGGCATGTAGGACGCCAGTATCGTGGGACTCATTTATTTCTTCGTAATTAGCCACACACCTAAGTGGCCACCTACCACAATTCGTACACCGCTAAATAGACCAAGCGGAACACCGTAATAAGAACACAGTGCAAGATTGAACTGGGCCTTGCGGGAAGCACAAGTAGAGATCTTCTACTACAGTTTGGCATGCAGAATACGCTTGAAGAAGAAATAGGAGTTAACTTGTCCAAATAACTAGTCGGGAAACTTGGTGATTCTTGATTGCTTGAAATACGAGTGCGTAATAGAGACAAAGACAACTAAAGGACGGACAAGTGGTAACTACCAAATGTTACAGCTTTTCTATTCACCTTTCAATTGGTAGTAAACGTTTGTCGGTATTTTAGATGGCATTGTCTACGTTACGCGCTCATTTTCGAGCAATGCGAGCTGATAGAGGCACAACAAATTTGCCAACTCGAGAGATTAGCCAGGACCCGAACGAGTAGGCGCAATCCGGACAAACTTGGTATAGTCTATCACAGCCACCACAGCAACCACAATCCCTGCGCAGCCCGATTGAAGAAAAGCTCCACGCAGCTAACATACCCAAGAACATGCGTCCCGAACCTAATTAGGGTCAAAAAAAGCGTAGAAAGAGGTCATTAGTGTCCAACTACGAGCCTTTGGTAGAGACAAGAATGTCCTCTTCGTAGACGCAGCAGAATATGCGAATTTATGGGGTTTAACGTTCTGAAATTATTATAATTGGTTTATTACAACAATTGCTGAGAGAGAGAGAATAAAACAATAATTATTATTACACAAGATGCTAGTGATTGGACCTCCTAGTCAGGAAGACCAATGGCGTTTACAGCCGTTCTGCCAACGCCATCATTATCTAAAATAGTTCTGAGTGTCTAAGGACCTATGTTGGATAAAAACTATTGAATGATAGGTGCAACAGTTTTCGAAATTCTCGGTTCGCAACTAGCTCATGAATCGAAAAACCAAAATGTTGCGGATCACTACTTGGAGCTTTTCTAATTGCTGGATTGTTCCTGAAATATCGTTGTTGCCGAGAAAGTACTAATGCACTGAAAGCTATGAACGTTTTCCGAAACGCCAGATTTATTTGTACGGCGGCAATTCCCTTGGTTACATTATTGAAGGGTTCAGCTGTATAGATCAATAGGCGAGCTGTTTTAGATGCGGAAGCATCTTATACTCGCGCCTTGTAGTGCGCCGTCCGCGCCGTCCGCACCACTTCTCGAACATTCGACAGCTGACGCGCGCGCATGCGCCGTCGCGCCGTCGCCCACCATCTGTGCCGCGCGCGCTTCTCCTTCGAGAACATTCGACAGCTGACAGCGCATGCGCCGTCGCGCCGTCGCCATCTGTGCCGCGCGCGCGCTTCTCCTTCGAGAACATTCGACAGCTGACAGCGCATGCGCCGTCGCGCTGTATATATACTCAAGGTCGGCGCTCGCTCGCTCAGTTGCCGCTCGTCGGTTGGTTTCTACGGCGCGTCGACGTCCAAGGTCGCGGTGAAATGAATTCCAACGAATCCACAAACACAATGATCGACGTCCCTTCGACCAGCGCCGCTCTTTCGCATACGTGTGTACGTGTTCACTCATTTAACACCCCCTCCTACAACCACGTTAACCAATTTAGCCATCGACCCAAGTAAGTCGCAATTTAACACCCCATTTCACAACCACGTTAACCAATTTAGCCATCGACCCAAATAAGTCGCACTTTAACACCCCGTTAACCAATTGCTCCGCATGCTCCTCAGTGTTCCCCCGAGGGAAGCTGCGGGCAATTTTTTTTCTTGACTCCAGAATGATTTCAGCCATCCAGTGATTTATATTGTTAAGATGTATCTAAGCACATAAGAGCTTTGGCATTCCCTCCCTACATTCAAAGGTTGCCCTTGTGCTGAGCACTGAAACCCACTTATTGAATATCAGCAAAACAAATACGCAGAAATTATGCCTATCACAATAACATCGGCCAGAACTTCAAACTTGCTTGATGTGTGCCTGAATGACAGTGTCTTTCGCTAAACAGCATCAAGCTGTTATTTATGCTCCTCGTCATTAGTGGCTTTGCTTGAAAGCTCTACGAAGTGCCTGTCGTCCTGATGCCGCCACAATCTTATTTTTCTTTCAACAATCAGCTTTTATTTATGCATCCTGCACACTTTTACAACTACATTGCGTTACACTTCACCTGTTACGTTTCGTTATTTCATACTAGACACAGTTTATGTATCGTGAGGGCAAAATCCTGCGATTCCAAGAGTGACTTCCTTTTTTTTAGTTTTTCATGTGAAGCATTTCTTAGGAAATTTCGGCGACATTGAGCGTATCTATCTATCTATCTATCTATCTATCTATCTATCTATCTATCTATCTATCTATCTATCTATCTATCTATCTATCTATCTATCTATCTATCTATCTATCTATCTATCTATCTATCTATCTATCTATAGCCGCCTACAACTTTAAGCTCTCCTGGCCGTTTCGATGATGGCATCGATACCAAAATGAGTATGGCATAACACAACTGTATGACGATTTTAAATAATTAATCATAACATGAAAATCATGACATGTATCTCATGAGTGTCATCAGTTACATTGATTGTCTTGATGATCTTGCGATAATTTCATTCACATGACATTTTTTAAAACTGGTATGGTATAACATGACTGCATAGTGAACGCTAGCGACAGACCCTTACGTGGAAATCATAACGCGTGTCATGTAATAACATGGCTAAATGCCACGCTCATGATGCGGACGTAGCCGTTCCACTAGCTTCGCATATAGCGAACTTGGCATCACGGGACATGAATGGATGACGCAGGTATGTGACTGGTGCAAACATGATAATCATGAGATGCGTGCCATGTAAGAACATTGCTACATGCCACACTCTGGCCCCAATATACTTGGGCGTGACCCGGCACGCGGGTGAGCGGGCGTTGGTTTCGTCGCGTCACGCTGGCGAAGCCACTCCAGAGGCTGAACTGCCTGTCCTATGCTTACAGGAGCGCACCGTGCTGCGTTGCTTTGACGCATGTGCGTTTGAGCGCGCCTGGTGTCCCTCCGTCACGAAGAGAGGCAGACGCAGTGGTGGCTTAATAACTCCGTCGGCGCGAAATGCCGCATGTCGCGCTGGTCGCACCTGGTGTCAGACAGTACTCGCACTTTGAAAGCGTAGCTTTTCTGCACCCAGCGTGCGCGCGTACCGTTACGTCGGAGTATATAGGACGCTTCATAATTCGCTCGCCACCGTTTCGCTAGCTTCACATATACCAAATTTGGTATTACGGGACATAAATGAACGAAAAAGTATGTGGTTGCTGCAAACACGATAATCATTATATGCGTGTCATGTAACAACATCACGTTCATGATGCGCTTGCGGCTGTTTCGCTAGCTGTACTTATACCAAAATTGGTATTGCATGACGTGAACGAATGACGAAGGTGAATGACGCGTCCAAACATGATAATCATGAACTACGTGTCATAATTGTCAAATACCATAAAATCATCCAACTTCATAAACCAACCCGTGAAACAACGCCGCCTCTCCCAAGCACACATGTAACTATTTAAAAGGACGGACCGCTCTGTCCACCAATAAGAATTCATGTCCCACCTCCTACTCTATAGTCTTCGCATTCCTACTTCTACGAAAAACATGGGTCCTTGTAATATGCGGAAGAAAATTTAAAAGAATCTCAAATGAAATCTCCCCAGCCCATACCACGCTAACGATCCCTGAAAGACAGATTTGATTAGCTCCATCTCGAGGATGAGCTGAAGCTGATCGCAAGGGTTGAATATGTGGCAGGGACAGAAGCCATCCTCCTAAGCTACATTCTGAAATAAAGATGTTTTCTTGGCTCCGCACTGAATTTCGCACCGGAGGAACTTTCCGATAACGGTGATAAGGGTTCCAACGTACGAAGTTATAGCCACCGTTCAAGTACTGCGAACCCGCAAGCCTTCTTATTTCAGTCTTTGAGCAGGGGGATGTCGGAGCAATTTTCCTTTCGAATAGTGCGATAAGCCCTCATGACCCTGTCAATTATCTGGCTCCTCGTATTCTTCACGTAGACTCCATGACGTCGCGAGAAGGGGTCACGACCTGAGCTCTCAATCTCTGAAATGTATCTTTAGTATTGAATAGGTGCAAGGAAAATAAATAGCGCGTATACAAAAAATGATGGTGAGATAGATCCGAAAGCAGTGACTGCAGACGTAGCGAGGTCAAAAATAAGACCATAAAGCGACTCATATTAAAGTAAGAAACAAAAAGCCAGGATGAGATCCACAATAATATCCCAAGGATTGTGCTCCTTCTTACGGGCCACTGTCGTTTGGTTTGAGGCAATTTCGCTCCCCACATTTCCTTTGTCCATTATGTTCCCTTACAATGTCTCTGAATATAATCTGTTTCTTTCTAGCCCAAGTCACCTTAACCTACGGCGCAATGACCGTTCTCATTTGAGTGACAAGATATGCTTGTTGCTAAAACTTGCGGAATGCTATTCATTTTTCCGTGCATATATATATATATATATATATATATATATATATATATATATATATATATATATATATATATATATATATATAAATATATATGGCACAAAGGGAGCGTTGTCAACAGGGATAAATATATTTATTTCCCAACAGTTTCGGGAGGGGTCCTCCCTTCATCAGGGGATGAGTTAACTCATCCCCTGGTCTCCATAACTCACCCCCTGATGAAGGGAGGACCCCTCCCGAAACTGTTAGGAAATAAATATATTTATCCTTGTTGGTAACGCCCCCGTTGTGCCATATCCCATACCTTCACGAAGACTAACTGGCCCATTGAAGTATTACTCCTACTATATATATATATATATATATATATATATATATATATATATATATATATATATATATATATATATATATATATATATATGTATATATATTGTTTTTGTGCATGCGTTAATGATTAGATTTCTCGTTTCAAGTAGCACGTTTTCAGCACGACTGACTCTCGGCGTCTATTGTAAGGCAGTATATGAGATCTACCAGCAGCAGACAAAACATTCAGCAGAGAAAAATAATGGTGGCTATATCGGGAGACGTGGGTTATGTAGAGCATTTCGGCTTTGTGATCTGGAATCTTCAGTCACAAACTTCCAAGGCTAAAGATGATTGATTGATTGATTGATTTGTGGGGTTTAACGTCCCAAAACCACCATATTATTATGAGAGACGCCGTAGTGGAGGGCTCCGGAAATTTCGACCACCTGGGGTTCTTTAACGTGCGCCCAAATCTGAGCACACGGGCATACAACATTTCCGCCTCCATCGGAAATGCAGCCGCCGCAGCCGGGAATCGAACCCGCGACCTGCGGGTCAGCAGCCGAGTACCTTAGCCACTAGACCACCGCGGCGGGGCAAGGCTAAAGATGACAACTTGGCGAAAAGTATATCCATAAATGTGCGCGAGTCTAGGTATTTCTTAGTGGTCTGCCATATTTTGGCACATACTGCGGGTATAAGGACCTCTTAAACGCTTCGAGTGGTCGTTTGCATGATATCACACATACGGCACGAAGACACTTGTTTGTACGGTCTGTAATACATCTGAACTTTGTACCTTAAGTCGCTGTTTTGTGAACTTAGGAAAGTGTGCGCCCCAATACTTGTGCTCCCCAGTCTTTTAAACCCAAAGCAATTCTTAGCGAACTGCGGTGACATTGAGCGTATCTATCTATCTATCTATCTATCTATCTATCTATCTATCTATCTATCTATCTATCTATCTATCTATCTATCTATCTATCTATCTATCTATCTATCTATCTATCTATCTATCTATCTATCTATCTATCTATCTATCTATCTATCTATCTAGCCGCTTTTGTTTGGATGCTCTCGTGGTCACCCTCTTAACTTGGCGTGAACCTAAATTAGCATGGGAGGGTAAGATGGTTTGAGGAATATGACGTGCTGGTCAAGACATGAGTAATGTCACAATCCCGTAGCGTACGTCATCAAACACTTCCAGCCGGACAGTGGCACATATCCAAGGGTGGGTATGTGCCGCTGGTATGCTTATATGTGCCACAGTCAATTTACACTTAGTATCTACCAAGGAACGACGAGAACACACATAGCAATTTTAACGCGCGAGCATTAAAAAATACCAGACATCGGTAGCGTCGACCCAGAGAATTCAAAGGATAATATGTCAAGTTCCAGGCTGTAATCGCACCCAACAATTCTGCGTGGCAGTCAAGTTTTCTACCACAGAGCTACGCCAGGTCTCGGACCTACTTTTCAAATAGACGCTAATATTCGTGAAATGCCAATATTGGTTGCAGTACTGCCAACCCCATTTTATAAACATCATAAATGTACTCCTTTGATACAGCTTTCTCGTCGGGTTAACGTCAATTTTGGTTAGCCGTAATGAACTAAAGTTGATTTCTTTTGGTTCTGATGTGCTTTGGTCTGTGATCGAAACCTTGTAGGACGCTCGATTTTCGCGATCACGAGTACACGCGGTAGCTTAATGGGACACCGTGCGCAATGGCTTTTTAATTGTTAACATCGCTTTGGTCATCGTGGAATGACTCAACCATGCAATAAGAAAACAAGAAACTCTGTGTGTGATAATATTCATAATTTAGGGCAAAAAAACAAAGCAGACACACCGAACCAGTTAACACAGGCGCTACTATATCTTTAATAAAAAAAATCATAGCACACTCACGCCATATCATGCTTATTAACAAGCACCAACTCTCCCAAGTCCTTCTGCGCGTAACATTGGTCGTTTCAAGCTATCATAAAATGCCTATTGCAAGTGCAGTTATTATAAGTTTCCACTACGTCATATTTCTTCCTTTTACGACTTGGCGAAATGCCCACTTCGCGCCCGCAAGGCGGCCGGAAAACTTACGCAGTTGTTTACTCTCTTGATACTTTGCCGCTGGTAAAGATTGAAGAAGTCGGAACGCATTGTAGTGCCTGGGTGTTAAAAGCACCCACTCGCTGCAATTGACTTGTTTGACACATGGTGCTGTTCGATGCATCTGCCATGAAATCTTACATGTGTTAAGCAGACTCCTTCTACTACATGACATTCCATGAGTGTTTTTTTAATCGCAGTAGCCTTTAGCAATAGCGCTGCTTTATGTTAGGACACGTTCTTGTCACATAGATGGTGTAGCTTCAATTCTCAATTGAACCTAATGTTTTTTTGAGTGTTAATTAATTTGTTCTACAACGTATGAAAATAAATACAGTATTTTTTTCCGGAACACCCTCCAGCTGTTGCGTCGGTTTATGGTAGAACACATGATTGGTACACATGCGGCTTATAGGATTGATTAGCGCTTGAACAGAATTTTTATTGCGATAGCAATTACATCGAGACTCTCGGCTGTATTTTGCCTCCAGCGGCGGCACCACTGCCCTTCACGTTATATGTATATGTATCTATATTTATTTAAAAACGTAGAAAAAGAATGAATAAAAAAAGTCTGGTGCACGGAATCAAATGCCAGCTTCCGAATTGTGAATACGAGGTGTTAGCAACTGAGCCACGAAGGAGCACCTCTTTCAACGTTCAAACAGCAAGCTATTTATATCTACCACCTACCGCTGCCAATGGCCATATCTGGGGAACTGTTTTCTTTTCAGCATTACCAGAAAAATGACGCAATGAGCGCGCTTCACATAGTAGGGGATTCTCGTCGCCAGATTGTCGTGACGCGACGGCGTGCACTGTCCTGTCTCACGCGTACTTTGCCCCGCAGACAGGTGGAAGGAGGACACTCACATGCGCGCCCCTATCTCGTGGTGTAGAGAATCACGTGCCTTGGGCTTTCACCGGAACCATTCTGTTGTAGTTAGCGGGCGCACAAAGGTCTCTGCATTCTTTGCACAGTCTCCGTTTGCGGAAAAGACGGCTTTCCAGACATCATCATCATCATCAGCCTGACTACGTCCACTGCAGGACAAAGGCCTCTCCCATGTTCCGCCAGTTAACCCGGTCCTGTGCTTGCTGCTGCCAATTTATACCCGCAAACTTCTTAATCTCATCTGCCCACCTAACCTTCTGTCTCCCCCTAACCCGCTTCCCTTCTCTGGGAATCCAGTCAGTTACCCTTAATGACCAGCGGTTATCCTGTCTACGCGCTACATGCCCTGCCCATGTCCATTTTTTCATCTTGATTTCAGCTATGATATCCTTAACCCCCGTTTGTTCCCTAATCCACTCTGCTCTCTTCTTGTCTCTTAAGGTTACACCTACCATTTTTCTTTCCATTGCTCGCTGCGTCGTCCTCAATTTAAGCTGAACCCTCTTTGTAAGTCTCCAGGTTTTTGCTCCGTAGCTAAGTACCGGCAAGATACAGCTGTTATATACCTTCCTCTTAAGGGATAGTGGCAATCTACCTGTCATAATTTGAGAGTGCTTGCTGAATGTGCTCCACCCCATTCTTATTATTCTAGTTACTTCAATCTCGTGGTTCGGCTCTGCGGTTATTACCTGCCCTAAGTAGACATAGTCTTTTACAACTTCAAGTGCACTATTACCTATCTCGAAGCGCTGCTCCTTGCCGAGGTTGTTTTACATTACTTTCGTTTTCTGCAGATAATTTTAAGACCCACCTTTCTGCTCTCCTTGTCTAACCCCGAAATCATGAGTTGCAATTCGTCACCCGAGTTACTTAGCAATGTAATGTCATCGGCGAAGCGCAGGTCACTAAGGTATTCTCCATTGACTCTTATCCCTAACTGTTCCCATTCTAGGCTTCTGAAAACCTCCTGTAAGCAAGCGGTAAATAGCATTGGGGAAATTGTGTCCCCCTGCCTTACACTCTTCTTGATTGGTATTCTGTTGCTTTCATTATGAAGCACTCTGGTAGCAGATGATCCCCTGTAGATTTCTTCCAGAATGTTTATACATAGTTCATCTACGCCCTGATTCCGCAGTGTTTGCATGACGGCTGATATTTCTACTGAATCAAACGCCTTTTGGTAATCTATGAAGGCTATGTATAGTGGTTGGTTATACTCTGAGCATTTCTCTATTACCTGATTGATAGTATGAGTGTGGTCAATTGTTGAGTAGCCTGTTCGAAATCCTGCTTGTTCCTTTGGTTGATTGAATTCTAATGTTTTCTTTACTCTGTTAGCAATTACCTTTGTAAATAGCTTGTATACTACAGAGAGCAAGCTGATCGGCCTGTAATTCTTCAAGTCTTTGTCATCTCCTTTCTTATGTATTAAGATGATGTTAGCGCTCTTCTAAGACTCCGGTACTCTTCCCGTCAGGAGACACCTCGTAAACAGGGTGGCTAGTTTTTTTAACACAATCTGTCCTCCGACTTTCAGCAGATCTGATGTTACCTGATCCTCACCAGCAGCTTTGCCCCTTTGCATGCTCTCCAAAGCTTGCAAAGGGGCAAAGCTGCTAGTGAGGGTCAGACAGCCAGACAGCCAAGTAATAACTGTGACGCTTATTCGCGCTCATTTGTATCTGTGCGTACGTTGTGTGGGTCATTTGTGCGCAAGAAACGTGGGGCACGTTTGGTCTGTTTGCCATTTTTCGCGTGACCTTCCGGTTTGTGGCTATCGCGTTCATTGCTTCGCCTTTGCGGCAAAGCTGTGACGTTTCGTGGGTCACTTTCTTTGCCTCTTTTTAGGGGCGAAGCTCCTTAAGCCCTCATGATGTCCGCCGTCTCCCGTCTGTCCGTAACACGTCTTTATCTGTGCTGAGTATCAGCGTCGCCGTCGACGGAGAGCTACCACGGAGACAAAAGATAAGGAAGCGGATGCAAAGTGGTGACGGCGACAACAATGTTCTACACCACAGACTAGGGCTAAGAAAGCAAAGGCTAAGCGGGAAAAACGCCAAGCTGACGCGAAGTTTAGAAAACTTGAAGCGGGTGCAAGGCGGCAATACCGACAAGGAAATTCTACACCATAGACGATAGATAATGAAGCTGTGATTATGAAGTCAAAACGTAATCCGGAACATGGAACCTCATACCAGATATCACAATCGGTCTCAGCACTATCTCTTTGAATAAAAAAATATATAAATATCACAACCACAATCAGTCTCAGTACTATCTGAACTTTGTTCACATTAATCACCTCCGAAAGCTTCGCGCCATAATTATCTTCAGGCAGCTTGAAATGCAGTGATTTTTTTTCGACATTTGTCGGTCGCGGACAAGATGACATTTAGCTCCCTATAAAAGAAGTCGATGACACGGACATCTCAAGCTTTGCTAAACTCTTTCTTTAATGCTATCACGTTGAAGAGCACTTCAGTTCACATCACTTGCAGATTTTACACGCTAATCAATCCTTCCTATGTTAATCTGTGTGTTTAAAATTGAGCCAGCGCTATGATTTCTTTTTCCCACGCCATCAAAGGTGACGAAAATGCTAGCTGAAACATGGCTTATTTTCAATTAAATGGAATTCAGGGCACACGCAAGTTATGATTTTCTGCTGCCCCGTATAATGGTGAACTCTGGAATATTTATGAGCAATTGGTTTCCCGCAACCTGCGCTGAATGAAAAGGGCTCCGGAGTTATTTTATTCTACTTGCATCGAAATGCAGCCGCCGTGGTCAGGAAGTCAACTCGCGTCCTACACATTTGCAGTGCAAGATCACATCATGTAATGAATCTGAGATAAGCCGAATGTTAGGTATAAATCTTGAGCAGCATATTCAGGTCTTAAATTCTACAATTTCTATAACACCACAAGAAGCGCTGCGTATGTGCATAGATGCCGTTGAAAAATAAAGCGCATCGACATTTACCGGCAACCATGAGGGCCTTTCAAGCACAATCGATCCCGGCCTGCTTGTGAAATGAAGAACAGAGCGTTGGGCAAAATGGTATTGCATTGTGGGTGAGAATGAGCCCAAAAAAGCACAAACAAGAAGTTGTTGCAGCTTACAGATATGACCGTGAAAGAAATTGTTTAACGCTTTTTTTCACATCAGGTCGGTTGAAATACCTGTTGCGAGGCCATCGGTGAACCTACGTAAACTCGAGATATGGTATCTAACCGCTACCCTGTTATCGTAACCAGGTGTCCGTGCTTTTTTTTTCACGAGTGTGTTTTTCTGAAAATAAACTTCATCTGTTAGTCTGCGCCTGTCAGTGCTCTCTTCCTTGTTGTTCATGTTTTTTGCGAAAATTCTTGTGCACAATTAAGAAATGATAAGACCGTTAAATTGCAGTTATCGAATACAGAAATGTCGGTGGGGGGGGGGGGGGGGTTGAGGTAGAGTTGGTGCTAAACAGTTCATATACAGAGTTGCATATAGTGAAATTCTTTATATAAGTTCACGTGTAGGCTTATAAATATAGACAATTTCAAGATTGCAAGCGTTGTGGCCCAACAAAACTTCCGGTGACCTCATTTTTCAGCTTCCGAAGTCGAAACTGAAAAAACGTCTTCACGTTTTTTCAAAAGTAAGGAGAGTGTCCTCTTAGTGCTTTGGATAAAGAGAACATGCATAATGTTCAAGGGAGCTTTTATTAGCTCAAAAGAACAGCTTTTTAACTATATTTTGCCAAATAAACAGAAGAAAAGAGAAGAAAATCAGCGGGTTATCTACTAACGCATTTCTTACCCACCCATGCTAATAAGGCAGAGCGCTGTAAACAACCAGATGTCAACAAATGCCTGTGTTTGCAAACAGTGAATGGGTCTGTAGTCTATTCGGCTGTTTGTCACTGCATAAGGCTTGCTGTGAGCAATCATTGTTACATTACTACAATAATTTCTTCGGGCCTTGGTAGGTTACAATTCTTTTTCATTTTCTCTTGCATCAAATTCAAACAGCCGATTGCTTCCCCCTGCTAAAATATTACCGTTTTCAAAACGGAATATTGCACTTCTGATCTTAGGTGTCCTAAAACATCATTATGTAAATTTTTTGTCGAACTTTAAAACCATAATACACAGCAATGGTAAACTTTTATTCTAATTATGAAGCCTGGTGCATACAATGCTGAGATGCGTTGAAATTTTCAAAAACTTTGTGTGCGCGTGATGCTTAGACTGCTAGATTAAAAAGAAACACTAGAGTAACTTACGTCATTCTTGTAGGTGAAGCAAAAAACCTTTGCCCAGTAATGCTCGCAGTAGTGGCTTCTATTGCGATAGCACAGAAACGGCGTGTTTTGCCATATAACAGTCGGGGCTGGCACAAGCACTCTATCGCCAGCTGCTAAATGCTATTAATGTATACGTTAGGGGCAGCTGAAAAAAATCAGGCTTTTTCGGGTTCTTATTAACGCCACAAAATAAGAAGCAGACCATGTAGCAATGATCTGGTATTATCTTTTTTCAGGGCTAATAATTAGAACGTTTCAATGGCATATTAAAGCAATCAAAACAAGAAAGTAATGTGGCACTAAACCTGTGCGCTTGTACGCCTCTTCACTTAACAAGGCAATGACGAGCCCGGAATGATTCCCGTTCAGCTTTTTATCGGCACTATCGGCTTTGCAATGCAACCATTTCTTCTTAATACTTTTTTGTAGCAATTTTCTTTATTACATGAACAAAAAGTTATCAAGTAAGATCCTGGGAAGATAATTACGAACATAATAAGTAACTTAGTACATGAAGTAGCGAAGGATTGTCCACACAACACACAAATTACCAGCACAAGGCAGAAATGTTGGTTGAAAAGTACGCATGATTCAAGTACTTGCGGCGCCTTTGTGAAAGCCATGAACCTGCTGAATGGCGCATTATGCGAACAACCAAGCATGCGTTAGATGCCTGATTTGTGCTCACCTTGAGGAGTGTGGCCTGCGAAAAAGAAATGAACTATTTCCTGGCCCTCAGATTCTCTTTGTGAACGCCTAACACCAATGCATTTGCTAGTTCTTCATAGCGGTAAAAGCGCTGAGGCGGAATACTCATATTGCTGAAACTTGCATTCATTTCATCATGGCAAATAGCAAAACACACAAATACACAAATTAAAACACGCGTCGGCTACTCGTAGTAATTTTTTACGTGTTTCCTTAATGATTCCGTTTTAATGTTTTACAAATTCAGTCTTCATTCACGTTTTCTTCTGCTCAGATCTTTCACCATACATAGCTGTTTTTATTATAATCCCTTACCAATCTTTGGCTGGCACTTTCATAATTATTCAGGGTAATATATAATGAACATCAAATATGAGCTGGAAATGCACTAGAGTATAACAACGGCTATCAACTACCCCGCAGTCATCACTTAACGATAATGCAGGCAAAACGTTGTCATACACCCGACTTCAAACTAGCCAGAACGCTTACGTATCCAGTTTTAAAATCTCCGCCCTTCGCATTTACAAAGTTGTCTCTGCGTGTACAATTGCCACATATGCGTCTATTGCAGTCACTGCATCAATCGAAATAAAAGCCCAAGAAGGTATGACAACATACCACGCTCATAGCGTGCTCGTGACAGTTTTGCTAGTTCCACATATACTAAATTTGGTGTGACGTGACGTGAACCAATGAAAAAGGTAAACGACACATCCAAACATGATATTCATGAATCAAAATTCATGTATGGCATCATTTACCTTCACCTCGTAACGTTTTGCTGAATTTAAAGTGACATATCAACATTTTTCATTCGTGCTTTGCATATTATGGATTCCCACTGTACGTCGTATCTGGCATTTCTTTTTCTTTTTCTCTTTTTGTATTTCTGGTTATGCTCATGCAAATTATGAACTAATAGGTTCCCCAGCCCTTATGTAGTGCCCCTACCAAGGACTTCTTAAGGTGAAAAACTGAAGTTACGTGAAGTAAATGATTATGTGTGTTAAAAACTTACGAGGTTCTACAATGGTATCTTTATGCTGATGGGTGTAGCAAGTGTGGTTTCAAAGAATGAACATTCAACACATAAAAACGCACCGGCGGATGTGCCTGAGGGTGTTAGGAGGAGGAAGGGAGGGGGTCAGTTTACACTCCTCGAACTATATTTTCGACAATTGGCAATGGAGAAGGCTAAGAAGACTAGCGTTCTTCCAGACGCTTCTGTTGTGGTACTCACCGACGACGTGTAGCCGCACCGTCGAGTTTCTACGAGCACCATCCCGGTACTCGGCTGTGCACGTGTACAGACCGGCGTCCTCGAAGCGAACGCTGTTCACCTTGAGGCTGGCCGGGTGGCCAATGATCGAAAAGTAGGCCCGCCCGATCCAGCCGTGTCCTGCTGAGCGACTCACCTGCGTGAGCGAATGGCACAGATTGTGTTCATTTGCAGTAGGGTTCAAATTGACCTTCTATGTACTTTATGAAAGTTATTATCGAGATGGCTGATTCATAGGAAAAAGAATCAAACAATAAAGGGCCTAGTATTTTCTCTGCTTAACGGTCAATAAAAGCACCTGTTATTATATTCAACGCTTACAATGAACGTGTCACACGCTTGTTAATATTAATAATAATAATAATAATAATAATAATAATAATAATAATAATAATAATAATAATAATAATAATAATAATAATAATAATAATAATAATAATAATAATAATATTATTAATATAATAATAATAATAATAATAATAATAATAATAATAATAATAATAATATCAGCTTTTACGTTCGAACATCACGTTATGAATATAAGGAACGCCGTAGCGTAGGGCTCCGGACATTCCGACTAGTGGACACAAAGCGGGGCTCTACCATTTAGCCCGCGAGACCAGCTGGACAGCAGCCAAGCTCCGTAGACACTGCTCCACCGACGCTATCAATAAATGTTTCTGCCGTCGAAACATTTATTCACAGGGAAATCCTGTGATTCACAGGGAAATCCTGAAGTGCAGTGTCAAAATTAAAACCGCAGACGTCTAACAGCTCGTAAGAGCTCATGGCGCGAGGCACTCAGTTGTAGCAAGTTGTTCCCTCGTCGTCCTGCAGCTCCGTTTCCACCCGTGGCTCCGGCAGTCGTCTCTCCGCTGAGTGTCGGATCAGGTCCGAAGTCCACAGTGTAGATGGGCTCGCGGCTGGCCGCGGCTGCATGGAAGCCGTATCCCAGTGGTGATGCCGCTCCGGAGGAACCGCTGTGAAAATCCCGCTCGGGCGAGTGCCAGCGAGACAAAGGCCAGCGAGTCGTTGGACAAAGCATCACGTAGGTCGCACGGCAACTCCGTTTGGTGACCTTCGCGCACAATCAGGCGCTTTGAAGTGCCTGCACATTGTGGGAAAAGTAAGAACCTCTTTGAATGGTCAAGTCACACAAGGATATTAATGAATAATCAGGCAATTTCATACAGCAATTCTGCCAGTGCTAAAATTTAAAAAAAGCAAATCAGAAAGCAGATCTCAAAAAAAGAAGAGTGACTACTCCCTTACCGCGGGGAAATATAAGTTAAGTGCCTGTGGGGACACTCTCGCCCTTCACTTACGGAATATAATTTAATTATTAATCAGTTATCGACATCATATGTGGATGGCTGGTACTCACAATGTATTGCATTAATTGTATCAGAAGAGGTACAAACAAGATGCCCACAAATTTCATTACCATGCTCCCGGGACACCAGTACCCATCGCTTTTAAATGCGAAGCATTTCTTAGCGAACTTCGGCGACTTTGAGCGTATCTATCTATCTATCTATCTATCTATCTATCTATCTATCTATCTATCTATCTATCTATCTATCTATCTATCTATCTATCTATCTATCTATCTATTTATCTATCTATCTATCTATCTATCTATCTATCTATCAAGCCGCCTACGACGTTTAGCTCTCCTGGCCACTTCGATGATGGTATCAATACCAAACTTGATATGTATAACATGACTGTATGGAGAACATATTTGTCTAGTCATAACAAGAAAATCAGGCCGTGTCTGTCACGAATGTCATAGTTTACATTTCATGGTCCTGCAGCTCTTGTGGTGATTTAGTTCACATGGCATGTTGCAAAACTGGTAAGGTATGGAATGATTGCATGGCGAACACAAGTGACAGATCCTAACACGAAAATCATGACATGCGTGTCATGTAACAACATGATTCTTATGACGCGCTCGCGGCCGTTTCGCTAGCGTCAAATATACCAAATTTTGTATTACAGTGCGTGAAAGGATGACGATGGTATGCGACTGGTGCAAAGATGATAATCATGAAACTAGTGTCATGTATTACCATGACTACATGCCACGCTCATGATGCGCTGGCCGCCGTTTCGCTAACTTCACTTATACCAAGTTTGGTATTGGGACGTGAATGGATCACGAAGGTATAATACTGGTGTGGACATGATAAACATGAGATACATGTCATGTAACAACATGACTACATGCTACGCTCATGATGCGCTCGCTGCCTTTTAGCTAGTTCCACATGTAGCAAACACGATATTGCGCGGCGCGAACGGACGACATAGGTAAATGACACATTCAAAGATAATAATCCCGACATGTGTGTCATATAACATGAATACATGCCACACTGATGATGCGATCACGGCCATTTCACTAGCTTCACATATGCCAGAATTGCTATTATGTGACGCCAATGGATGACCAATCTATGTGACTGGTGCAAACAAAATAATAATGAGATGCGTGCCACATGAGAACAAGACTACATGCCAAAGTCAAGGCGCCAATACTTTTCGACGTAAAGCGGTGCGCGTGCTCGCCGGCGTTCATTTCGTCGCTTCACGCCGGCGCTGGCACGCCAGGCGCCGGTCCCGCCATGTACTCGCAGACGCGCCCTGCGCTGCGTTCGTTTGACGCATGCGTGTTTCAGCGCGTCTGGCATCCCTCCGTCACAAAAAGAGGGGGACGCAGTGTTGTCTGGGTAACGCATTGGCGCGAAATGCAGCATGTTGCAGTTCGCGACGGTTGCCGCCGGGCAGCGCTGACAGACGCTGGCCGTGCCTGGCGTCAGACTGGCGTCAAAACTATGCACAGAAAATTTCAAGCAATTTTGCTAAAAAAAATTGGTGGCTTACGTCTCTCCGAATTTCGTGTGTGCAATTGTACACACCACCACCAAAGAGGCTAGGCATTGCCGTTGTTGTGCGTGGTAGGTATGTATTCGCCGCTCATTTCAGGAACTCACAAGGATCAGCGCTTTTGAACAACGCTGAAAATAATGGAGGCAAGAGTGCACGTATAATACGCGCGGGTGATCCATCTTCACTGAATGGCGTGAGTTGAGCGTCTTCGGCTGTTTAATTAGTTATGCGTAAGTTAGCTAGCGAACAGCTAATAATGTAAAGCCAAGGATTGTAACCAGTTCTGTATAGCCGCTATCCCGCCCTGCAGTGTGTAAAATGATGAAGAGAGTGAGTTTTAAGGTGTACCAAGAAGTGTACAGTAGGTAAAGAGTAACGTCAGAGTTGGTTAGTGTTTTTGCAGTATATATTATCGCTAATAGTAAACAGCCGCTTGCGGAATGCAGTTAATTAAATGTTTAAAGAACGTCTTCGTCACCCTCAGGCCCGGAATAACTTCTCAGGACAGCATTCCATAAACTCCTGTAGTCTCAGGGGCTCCTGGTGAAAGCAAGCTTCACGAAACTCAATCGTGCTGAAAGGGAGTACGAGGAGTCCGAGCAGAAACGCTTCAACCACTGCTGGTTTCGTTATGTCTGGCCGTAACTTTGGCTCCTCGACATCGATCGCCCCATGGGAAAAGCGACACGTTCGCTTCATTTCGGAACCCGAAGAAGTGGCGTGTTTCATCTCCGCATGAGAAACAATGTTTTCGCATCATCCCGCCCCTTCCCGATTGAACAGAGACTGAAATTGTAGAGATAAACACCAGAAAATAACGCAGACGTCTTTCAGATTTACCACAGATGGAAAAATGCGGCTGTTGTGTAAAGGTATGTTCCGAAGGAATCTTCGGTTGTGGTATAGCTATATATTAAAAATTTCCCTCGAGGGCAAATAAGCTAACAAAATAAGTGTATATAGCACATTTTCTTTAACTAGCACCCTTCCACTACAAGGAAAAGAAGAATACCATGTTTCACTGAACTTGCGGAGCTTTTTGTTTTTGTTTTTTGTGAGAAAACGCTACTTTTGTTTCAATTAAATGGAGTTCCTGTATTTAAATTTTTGCGTAAAATAAAGTGAAACTTGGCTTTACTGTAATTTAGTACAATTAGAGATAGCTCCAAACTGGAAGCCGAGACCCAAATTGCACAACACGTACAAGTGTCCCTATCTAGCTTCAATAAACACGACTATTAGAAGTGTAGCAGCGATTAGCTCATTGTGGAACCAAGTTTCGTTAATTACCATTATAAACGTGATCGGTCCTTTTGGTACAACATCACATATTGATTACCCTTGTCTACCGAAGCGCCAAAGTTAATCTTACGATGGTAATACTTCATTACCAACCACAACCCCGCGTAAATACAGATTTGATTGTTTATTATTCCAAGATTTGTTGTGGCGATGCACGAATATTAACGGGCAGTGTTGTAGAATATCCTAAAACTTATATGCATCGCCTCTCGCTGCAGGTTGAAAGAAAAGCTTCAGAATGTGTTCATTCTGCGTCAGTAATAACTTTCATTCGACACATTTTATTGCGATAGGAAATATATGGACACACTCAGCTGAATTTCAGCCACCAGCGTCGACATCGGCATCACCATCACGCACCGTATATATATATATATTCATATATGTTTATATATATATATATATAAGAATAACTTCGGTTGCCGCAAGGTTATAAATATGAAAGTAGATGCGCTTTCACATAACAACTGTATAAACAGTTATGTGAAAGCGCATCTACTTTCATATATATATATATATATATATATATATATATATATATATATATATATATATATATATGCAAGAAAGAAAAAGTTCTGAAAAAGACTCTTGTGCGCGGAATTGAACGTGGAACCTCTGCGTCGTGAATGCGAGGCGTTAACCACTGAGCCACCGAAGAACACGTTCTACAACGCTGAAATGGCAACCTATTTATATCTACTACTACATATGCTGACGAGCATCGGGGGAATTTATTTTTTATATATGCGTGTGTGTGTGCCCGCACGTTTAGATTGCATTGGTTTTGCACGTTCGATCTCTGATCTGTGTAATGACACAGAAGCTTTGCTGTCGCAGATTCTGAAGCCTCGAAACATGAGAGAGCTGTATCCTGTTTCGTCTTAGTTTCTCCCAAGCCTGCACCTCGATTATTGAAAAAGTACAGCATGAGCTTGCGATTTACTTACAAAAAATTGCACATGAAAAACTGCATTCGGTTAAATTCTGTCAGTGGAAGTAGAATGCAAGGCAATGCTATGATATGCATTCATGAGCTCAGCATACCCAATACCGCCTTGTCGCAACATTTCGTGCGTCATGCAGTCTGTTGTAGGGACGGAAATTACGCACACAACATGTACCCTATGACATGCACTGCAGGGGCCAGAGATTGTCACATCTGGCTTTACCATTTGTTAGACGAAAGACGGAATTGCTTCCTGAAGGAATTTTTTTCTTCAATTTGTTCACTCAGTGGCCTTTGTGCAACATATATGTGGCGTGAAGAGCACGATTCCTTTAGTAGTCTTCTCTGCGCAAGTAGTTCAGAGGACCTGAATGGTTGGCCTCTCTCCATTAAAGTGCCGTTTAACATTGCACTACAGAAGGTGATGTATTGAACCACAAAACGCCAGAAAATGGACCCGAAATAGCCGAAACGATCACGTTCTTGCTTTTATGCGCATCTAAGGAGTTCACGCCTTTCAGATTTACGGTGTACCTCACATATAACATATGTGTTTACGAGTATTGAATAGAATTATTAGCAAGAAATCTATGACATATTCTTTTACATCCTGGATCGAGTGACTCTTGTGGCCACCAGAAAGCTCTCTTCTATGACAAAAGGCCGGTCCGTATAAGCCATCAGGCGCGCCCTATATGTAAAAAGCTGTGGCCCAAGATTACCATGTGGCTGCTGAATTACGTCCTGGCCGATGAACCAGTCCAACCAGCAAGACAGGCTTCGATGCCTTTTTTCCTGTAGTAGTTCGGATTACAATTACTCCCGCCAACTCTGGGCACATTGATTTATTTAGAGTTATGATTGTGTTTGGGTGCATATGCGTCACCGCTTCTACTGCAACAAAAAGTAGATATCGTTTTATTATGCAAGACGAATGGCCAAACACTGGCTTCGTTGTATCGACTTGTGGATCTTATGTGCCAGGTCTTGGCTGCCGTTGTTATCGCGCTTGCAGTCGATGTGAAGTTCCCTACGCACGTTTGTGTATGGTTTTGCTTCCATGTACGTATATGTTATCGCGCCACAGGAATATGAAAACACGAGTAAGTAACAAAAGAGTAGACGCTTTGCTTTATTTTACAATCGTAGGTGTTTTTTTATGGTCACATGGTCTGGTAGGTCGAGTATTGATTCGTGCAGCAGACATTAGAACCGTAGACAGAATGAGAATACGGAACGCAATATGGTCCAATTTGTTTAGCATTGAGTAATACCACCGCTAGCTTTCACATCTAGGGCACCCCTCACATTTTCGTTCATACGTTCGAGGCCTGAAACCGCTTGTAATCGATTAATCAATGTAAGCGACAGAATATCAGGTGCCGTTTAAGGTTTACTGAGTGCAAGGCGGGATTATTTTTGTCCCCGTGAATTCATCAAGGTCCATCGAGGCGGCTATCACGGCAAGCATGCGCGAAATTTTTGTTAAACACAGGGTACGAGCGTGATCTGGTGATAAGTTTAGATGACTCTGCTAGCTCTGTATCATCTCGCCACTACTTTGTTGATAAACGGAGGGTGCAGTATCAGAGCATTGCTCAGAAATAAATGTAATTTTTCCCATTTATTTCATTATTAATGTTGAAATGGCAATTTATTATACCATCTATTGTTGCATCAAATCTACAGGGGCATGCTAGTGCATGATAAACAGAAACGCGCACACCTGTATCAACACTAACCATTAGCCAGCATAATTGGAATAAATGGTAAACTTTAGGTCACGCATTGGGAAGCGGCACGGCAATATAATGGTTACTTGTACTTGAAGGTGCACTGCTGTTGCTGATCAGTGTTAGAAATCGTTCCCTGATTGTGTATTTTATTTGAGTAGCGTTGAACTAAATATTATTATACATGCACTTCAACTACGACAACAGGACAATCATACGTAACTGTTTTAGCGCTACAAAAAAAATGGTTGAGGTGTCCCAATATAATGCCTGATTGAACGCATCACAGACTATTCCGCAGCAAAAAAAGAATACCGCTTCTAGAGTTCCCAACATATCTTTTTGAATATAGCTATAATTAGCCAGCCTGCTGCACCGATCTCGAGAATAATACTCAAGTACATACGACGTCCTTTTCTCTTCCGTACCAGTTAGATGAATACGCACCACACGCAATTTCAATCTCGGCTTGTTTGAAGTGATTTGCGGAATGCAAAGTCACCGTTATCGCACGCACTCGGCTCCCATCCGACATTGTTATATGCGTTATCAGCACCGGGGCCCAACAAATACAAGAAGAATTTCATGAATTTTGTATTCATTTGACCTCGTTTTGATGGCTCAGAGTAATCGAGCCAGACTGGCAATAGCACACACATCCTGTGATCAACGCAGCAAGAGTTTTTTTTTCTGCGGTGAGCTCGGGGCCAAGCCCAAGGTTGGAAGCATGTTGGTATTTTGTATTGGAGATATCAAAGATTTGTATTTGAGAGCAGTACAATGTCTTCATCTATGCTTAAGTATACTGGGCTACCACTCAATCATTCGGTACTCGAAATGCTTTAACGAATTAACACACGTTTCTTACGTGTTCCACAAACACTCGCATGTGATTTCTTTAGAAGAGCACATATCCCCATACACAGGGCTCAGTTTGGAGAAATGAATGCATAAAAGTAAGCCAGTACTTCGGAAGGCAATAAAGTAAAAAGTTTCATGCACCAAATTCCGCAATTATTTCATTTTAAGTACACCAGGATGAGTTGACTGATGAAAGCAACAGTAGGCTCCAGAAGAAACATTGTACCGACAAAAGACGCGTCGCCATGATGCCCAAAATTTCTTGCACCTGCTTACATGTTGTCCCTATGCATTTGAAAGCCATTTGTTCACCCAGCTTTTTAACTATTCTTGGCAATGATTGACTACTTCGATGACGTAAGCAGTCACACTTGGTAGAGTCAGGAAATCCTGCCAAGCTTACAACAGACCAGAAGACCACAAAGTAAGTAGTGAGTTAAAGTTGCCCCTCAAATGTGGGTGCTCTTTGTTTGCCCACGAAAGAGACATAGATATGCAGCTTGTATTTGCATTTCACTGTACTATCACCTGGAAATTACGACGTACTGACAAGTGAAATTTATACTAGTTGCCGCAAGGTGGCCTTTTCTGTTTTTTGAACAGATGTTCCAGCCACCCGGTGATAACTGTCATCATCATAAATGGGTGTGCGTCACAGAAACTCGCCTCATCCCATTACTCAACACTGGTTCACTAAAAATGAAAAATGGAACAGTCTGCTCAAAGAGTGTATGCGAAAAAACTGCAGTTAGCCGAAAAAATCGAGGACGTTCAAAAAATCAAAACTAGTAATAGGAATGAGATCAGTGGCTGAAAGGAGACTCTGAAGCGATAGAAAGGCTACATCAACGAGGAAGGGCCGCAAACCTAGATCGAGAGCAAACGTGCGGTTTCAGTGCAAGATTCTTTCTTTCACGTTTGGGCAACCATATTGTGTATGTGACTTAGCTCGAACCTCTCCGCGATGAGTATGAACGTCGCACCAAGTAAGATCACCTTCTTCAATCCTCTCAACGACCAAGACGCATCCTAGAAAGAACCAACATCACCTAGATCAAAGACCTAGAAACAACCTCGAATCAATAGGATTAGTCTTCAAAATACTCCAGTTTCACAGGTTCACACCTTCTGTAGCTGCGTGCAAGCTACGCCATTTTCGAAAAGAGGGTGCAATACGAAGTTAGCACAAGTTCAGAGCAGAAGTTTATTTTAAACAAATACTAATAAACATCACCAATTCAGAACAACTATACGCAGTACGTGTCAGTAGGGTATTGATGAAATATTTTCAACTAGTGTGTATATTATAATATGTCTTCTCAATTACCTAATTGCTTCAATATTACACTCATCCGAACCCACGACCGCTCTCCCCTCAGAACGCTAATGTGAACCGCTTCTCACAAAACAAAAACACTGATTCAGGGTAAAACACTTGAGTCACTCTATTCCCTGTCATTTTAATGGGCGTGGTACACTACCGTGTAAGCGCCATATTAATCGCTGATGGAACATTGATTGATTGATATGTGGGGTTTAACGTCCCAAAACCACTATATGATTATGAGAGACGCCGTAGTGGAGGGCTCCGGAAATTTAGACCACCTGGGGTTCTTTAACGTGCACCCAAATCTGAGCACACGGGCCTACAACATTTCCGCCTCCATCGGAAATGCAGCCGCCGCAGCCGGGATTCGAACCCGCGCCCTGCGGGTCAGCAGCCGAGTACCTTAGCCACTAGACCACCGCGGCGGGGCGGCTGATGGAACAGTATTCAGCAAAATGTGAGGGCTACGACATAGCTGCGGGCGACCTCAAATCTCGAAGGTTAACGACTACAGATGAGCAGCAACGTTTTCACCAGCGCCTAATGAAGCCTTGCTGGCTTCCCCAAATGCCGGAGACAGCCGCACACCACAGCCTTTGCCACAGTGCCGTGATTTTTTCTTGCGCTTGCTTTCATTGCAGCGACGATTAACTTCTACGCGACACAAGATAATGTGCACAGGAAGTCATGACTTACAGACCCAGCTGTCATAGTTTAGTAAACCCATCCTTGGCTGACATATATCCTTTTCTCCTGTTTTGCCATCTACGTTTTTAGCGATTGAGAAAAAAGGCATAAGCTTCGTGGTACTCAGAATAATAATTTTTGTATGCACAAATTTATGCATATTAATTCGCCACCGGCCGCACATATTTTTCAAACATATTACATGCATAAGAAGCCAAATTGTTCCTTAGTTATGGAATAATTATTCTTAGTATGACCTGTACTGGCTGTCTGATAATATTTAAATTGTCTTCATTGTCATTGATTGATATGTGGGGTTTAACGCCCCAAAACTACCGTATGATTATGAGAGATGCCGTGGTGGATGGCTCCGTAAATTTCGACCACCTGGGGTTCTTTAACGTGCACCCAAATCTGAGCACACGGGCCTACAACATTTCGGACTCCATCGGAATTGCAGCTGGTGGAGCCTGGATTCGATCCCGCGACCTGCGGGTCAGCAGTCGAGTACCTTAGCGACTAGACTGTCTTGATTGAAGTACATGTTCTAATTGCTGAATGAAAAACAAGTACATAAAAAAGATGACAGCCTATGTCATCGATTGCGCTTTGATTTTTGAAGCCACAATTTATTAGCGGTAAACATGTCTCGTTCGATAGCGCATTAATTCTTGTAGGTTTCTGGCATGCGAATACTTTCACTATATGTGCGACAATTTTTCCCCAAACAGAATGTCACAAACGATCGTCAATCGTGCTTCAGTCTTTTTTCTACAACACTTCGCCAAAACTCTTCGTCAACAGCCATGTTGAACTGAAGCATGCAGTGTTTTGTCTTAATTTCAGAAATTTATTAACAGATAATATTAATGACACACTATCCAGAACATGCCCATTAGATCCAGCTAAAGAAAGAATTACCATAGAACCAAAAGACAACTTTTTCTGCTCAAACTGTCTCCATTTTACAAGATACCGTGCGCAGTTTATAAATCGGTGCAATGGCCGTTGAAATAAGGGCACCTTAAAAAGTGTGATAAAATGTGAAAAATAGAAACGTTCTAAGACGTGACAGGCTGCCTAAAGCCAGCGTTCAAGCCAAACATTCCGAATGAGCCATGAGTATACTGGCACATCGTAAAATTATCATCACGTAACAAAAGCGTCTGACTGTATCCTAAATAAAAGGCCACCTAAACGTTGAGCTGCGCTCTCAAATAGACTGATTGTGATGGAGTTAGCGCATTCTCCTAAATTCACTGACAATTGCCCAAGCAAAAAAAAACTACCAATGATCGCCTTTGTAGGACCGGTTATAGATAGACAAGAAAACTCAAATTCTCGAATATTCTTTTAATGTTTTCAAAGTCGTGTTAAGCGTGTTTCAAAAGACGTAGACTGTATGTATTGTACATTGTTGTTTCAATAAACATATTGTCATCAGTACGGCCCGTATTGTTGAAGATGTTCTTATTGAACTATAGCATTGAAAGACATTCTGCAGGGTACTATGCAAACAAAGAGGACATGGTACATTGTATGAAACTCATAAGCTTGTACTTCAGAAACAAGAAAATTACATTTTCAGTTTGCTGCTGTGAGTTGTCCCAAAATATTCGCTAGCGTCACATATGAGTGAAGCGTGTCAATCAAACCCTGTAGAAAAAAAAAATGGTCGAGTTTACCTGCCGTAAACTCAGATACCACGTGGCAGATCTACATTTGTCTTGGTTTTGAATGAACTCTACATAAATATTGTTTCAATAAAATGTTTGGCCGCCTGCTTAGATAAACTGCTGTAAATGTGATAGAAATACGATATGCTTCTTCCGGCCTTGTTTCCTGTATAGTGTTGAATTTTCAGAGCAGTGTAAGAAACACTAAGTTTTTTCAAATTCCACTTATCTTCTAATAAAAAAAGACACTGCCTAATTAATTCCGAAATATATCAAATGCTTTCCTATTGAACCATCTACGTTTTTAGCGCTATATTATTTCACTCAGGTATGCGTAATATTCACTTATACATCAACAATGTTCACAAGTATGAGCGCAGCCACCAGTTCAGATTCTTGGGTGTTGAGCAAGTTATTAAACATTGGCTGGGTCGATGAATCGTGTGACACCTAAAGCACAATATCTACGTTCTGCTCCGTGCAGCGTTCCAGTTTCTTCGGAGCGTCTCGCTGTCAGCTTTCTGCAACAATACGACAAGGGTCACGGTAGTGTCGCCTTTTTGTGTCCACCCACGACTCTGCCAGCTAGCAGCTTTGAGGCCTGGTTCTATTCTCTTCGGCCCCTCCCGCGACCAATAAGGATGGCCTCAGGGCTGTGGCGCTCCTCCTCATAGAGAACTGCGTCAAAATCACCGTTCCGAATGGGATGAGATCCATCAAAGAGAGCATAAATGGGCTAGAGGCCGACATGGGGAGTAGAGTGTGCTGTTTCTGCAACACCTCAGAGCTTGGAGTTTTATAGTTGCTGTTTTGTGCACAGCAAAAGCCACCATGTTGATGTTCAAGCAAGAGTTCAAGTTACAAGGTCGCAAGGTAAAAGTAGAAGCAGTCGGGGCTCCAAGCGTGCAAGTCAGCGTGTTTTGCCTTTCACCGTACGTGCCTCTCAGTCCCACCTCAATGCTTTGACATTTACCATTAAGGGCAAGCAGAAAACAGTCGACACCACCGTGTCATTTTAGCAAAGCGTTGGAAACACTTGCCTTTTTGAGAATTGCGTTGTACTGTCAGTGCAGCGTGATTAACGCTACGGTCTTTAGAATTACTTAGGTGTGCTTTCTCCAGTATAATGACAAAGATACAAAATATTGACATGCTGTTGTAGTGCCTCAGATATGTGCAATAGTTGCTTTTTAATTGACAATCGCGCAAGAATGAACGCTGAAACTTGAGCAATATTGGTGGGCGCTGCTGATGGGGTTGGCCATTTCGGATACCGCTTGGTGCTGTTTGAGGTATTGTTATGGCAGACAAACAGACAAATGTCAAACAGAAAAAAAGAAAGATAGACAGTCCAAAATTTTCACGTCTAAGTACCCCAAAAAAATATATCGTCTTTAATAGACGCGTACACGCGCCCCCCATGTATGCGGTCATTCCAGCGACGCAGGCGGCGCCATGTAGACGTGCTCCGAAGCTGTCACGCGGAGATAAAACAGCGAAGCACTTCAGTCTCTCAGTAGTCATAAACCAATGAACGCGTCTTCACGCTCTAAAACACTGACGTAAACGCTCGCGGCATCACTGTCTCGTCCGCCATTTTGACCTTCCGCTGCACCACCTATGGTCGCTGGAATAGTCGAATCCCGGCCTCAATCCGCCGACAGATGCAGGGCGCGAGTTGTGTGCTTAACGTTTCAATTTCACTGACGCCGTACTTAGAACGTATCTATCTATCTATCTATCTATCTATCTATCTATCTATCTATCTATCTATCTATCTATCTATCTATCTATCTATCTATCTATCTATCTATCAGTCTATCTATTTAGCCCTATCGAACTTCTAGCTCTCCTGGTCGTCTCGATAATGGTATCGATGCAAAGTTGGTATGGTATAACGTGATTGTATGGAAGACATAACTGACTAGTCATAACATAATAATAATGAAATATTTGTCATGAATGTCATGATTTACATTTCAAGGTCTTGCTGCACTTACGGTGGTTTCATTCACATGACATCTTGCACAACTGGTATGGTATGAGGTGTAAGCATGGCGAACATAAGTCACAGAACCTTACATCGAAAATGTAAAATGCATGTCATGATTTTTATGTTATGACTAGTAATGACTACACGCCACGCAAATTGTGCACTCACGGCCGTTTCGCTAGCTTGGCATGTACCAAATTTGGTGTTACCTGAATTCAATAGATGAAAAAAGTATATGACACGTCTAAACACAATAATCTTGATATGCGTTTTATGTGAAACACATTTACATACTACGGGCATAGCGCGCTCATGGCCGTTTCGCTAGCTCCACGTATAATAAATATTGTATCTGGTGACGCGAATAGACGACGAAGGTGAATGACTCGTCCAAACATGATAATAACAGAATACGTGTCATGTAAATCATGACTACATGCTACGCTTAAAGCGTGCTCATGGTAATTTCGCTAGCTCGACATATACGAAATTTCGTATTACGTGACATGCATGGATGACGAAGGTAAGTGACACGTCCAAACATGATAATCATGACACACGTGTCATGTAAAATCTGACTACAACCTACGCTCACAGTGTGCTCGCAGGCGTTTTGCCAGCTCCACATGTCACGGCAGGTCATACTAAATTTGGTACCGTGTGACGTTTAGACGACGAACCTAAATGACGCATCCAAACATTATGATCATGGCATGACTATCGTGTACGGCAGTTTACGTCCACCTCGCAACATTGTGTTCATATCAGGGAGCTTTAGAATAACGTTTGCAGGGCCTGCGGGCGTTGCGGGCATAGCGGGGGTCATATGAGTTTGCGAATAGCGTTTGCTTCCCCTAGAAAAAAGTGTAGGGACTTTCACTCTGACCGCCAACCCAAATGCACGTAAGCTACTCGCAGCACTTTGCCGGCCTCGCGGGCCATGTTCGCCACACGCTATTTTGGATTTTCTGCGTGCGAGCCGCGAACGCGGATGGTGACTCGCGTTACGGCGCGTGCGCAGTGGCGGCGACCACACCGCAAGGGCTCGTGGTGCGCTATTCTAAATCTCGCTATTAAAAGGACGTATGAACCTTACCCATTCGGGCTTCGCATATCACGAATTCTCGTAGTACGTGGAATCTGCCAATTTTTTTTATCTGCTAGGCTATGTACGCTGACACTGAAGTCAGACTTCAGTGTCAGCATACATAGTCTACTAGTCGAGGTTTCCTGTGCTAGTCGAGGTTTCCTGAAGTCAGAAAACCTCGACTGAACGGTGCCTATAAGAAAAAAAGAATAGGGAATAACTTCGTCACTCTGCAGCGGCAGGGTGACGAAGTTATTCAATCAACTGCATTCAGATGGCTAAGCTCGCCACCAACTTTCTCTCGGCAAAAGCAGATCGCGTGATGCTTCAGTACCACTGTATGCGCATAGTGTGCACGCGCAGCAGCAAAGAAGGTCATGTTGCGGCTATTTACAGAATCTCTTTTTGTCAACCTCTCTGTCCTTCCTCATTTATTCCTCCTCCTCCTTTTTGTTAACGATGCGGCGCCTTCGGCTATACGTTTCAGGATTGTGTGCCCAAATGTAAGCGGTGTTACAAGGACACCGCGAGGGAAGATTGCTTCTGGCCCAAGTCGTACGCAGAGGCAGAGAATTTCACTATGCATTCATTGAAAGAATTTCTATGTTTGAGAGTCTCCTACGATGAAGATGACTTAATTTAGAGCCTTCAGAAATATGGAAGTTTGACAACGCAATACCAAAGCGTGACAAAGAATTATTCTTAGCTAATGGGATGACGACAGTGCCACCCAGAACGAATTTCATAAAGCCAATGCAGAAGAGGCCAATGGCGTAGATGGCACGTGACCATTCGCAGCGAGTGACAGTGACGTTGCTGCGCTGGCTGGGGACACCGGAGAGTTGTCACCTGCTATAACGTCGCCAGGTGGGCTCAGAAACGCCCTAGAGATGCTACAGCCTCTGCTATAGTACTTCAACAGAGGACCTCAAGAACACAAAAAACGAACAATCATCGAACGCCACACGTTCACAAGAAGCATTCAAATCATCTCGGGGCGCTGTAAAACAAGAAAAGTTGGCCACCATATCCAACCTCCTGCACCAACGACAAGTGCCACTGAAGAGCTTGATGAATGCTGGCTTGAGGGCCTGAAAGAAGCGTCAAGATGGCGTCCATGAACGAAGGAAATACCACGATGTCAAGCTAATCAAAAACGTCAGGGGCAAATGCTGCCCAGACGTGTGAATAAGCATCTTGCAAGACATTCTTGCATTGTTGAAGCTGGTCATCATCAACAAAACTAAACAGCGATAGCTTTCGCAACAGGCATGACGGATATTTCAGTCTCCGGAACATATGCGTTCTCCCGAGAAAATTCTAAGAACCACAAATTCACAGTGTCAGCACAGGTTTTGTACATGAAGCAGTGGAAGGGATGTCAACACCTCCGGAACGTTCAAAAAGCGTCGAGTGTATTCATCAGGGCTGGATGCATCAACTCATGTGGGTGACGACTCAGTGTTTTTTTTATTTGGGCTACCACATATGCGCCTTTCACTTCCTCTCACCCATACTTTTGAAAATGCTTGCTTCCCCGCCTTACGGTCACTATGCGCTTGTTGTTTCTGAAGCACGCAGAATGACTAGTATTTCTCATGTTACTGTCGGTCAGGATGAAACACTAACGCGCCGTCTTGTGAGTTTTCTGCTATGTTTGCTGTGTTCGGTTATAGTACTTTCACCATGCGGGTTACGTTGCCTCTTGCGAAAGCTTTTGCCGATATTATTGCTGTTACTTAATGTAATTGTGTTCTGTTTGTGCGCGCATGTAAAGTGTGGTGCGAGTTTCTCACGGTGAGTATCATCACGCTGACTTCGTCTACTACCACCTTGCAAGGCAAAAATCCATGGTGTCCTCGCAGTCATTATTTTGATGGAAAAAGCACTTGCTTATTTTCCTTTTAAAATTATTGTAATATTCAGACTTTCTTTAGTAATTTTAGTGACCGCTGTTTCATCGAACGTGCTAAAAACCAGGAGATAATGAACCTTGCTCGCTCAAGGTAAACGTGTTTTCCTACAAGAGACGAACATTTGGACCCGACCCAATGTCATGACCTTCCATGCTAAGTTATCGGTTGAAGCAATCTTCTCCTTAGCGAATGCAAAGTCCCGTGACACCAGAGTTGTGTCTCTCAATCCGAGGTACAGGCGATAAGGGCACATTGCCTTTTCGATGCAGAAGGCCGTGTTAGTGCGGTTGACATGTGGATAAGCGATCGAAGAATTAGATTCCCTATTACGCACCCATAAATAGGTCTACTGCCAATCAGACTTTTAAAATCAGATATAAAGGGAAGCCAGTTCGTTCCATTTAGACTCCGCATCGTGCGTCTTGTTAGGTTATTTCATCTGCGTTTTCAATTTAATTCCAGACGTCCGAGGCCGCAGTCAAGGATAAATCACCTTCCATTAGAAGGAGCAGCAGAAACTATGTGGAGCTGTAACTCGTCAACGCATGGACAGCTTTTCACGAGAACACCTCTGGGTCTACGAGTATTGAGGGTACGTCTTCGAGCACGATTGACAGAGTATATATACCTAAAGAACTCGTTACAGGTTCAAAAGCATGCCATGTCATTTACTTGGTGCTAGGCAACGCAAGCTCAGCTACCATGTGCTGGTGCTGTTCCTCCTGAAGGCCAAGCTTAGAATACATTGGTCGAAAATGTGGCAAACAAATCTGTCAATGCTTATAGATGGCGGTAACCGAATCGCACATGGAAAATTATGCTTTTTTGGAAGATGCGCCACGAATTACGTAGTGAACATGGGACCAATTGAAGGCGAGATGGCATGCGGTTGTGCATGAGGCAGGGCTTGTGTGCTAGTCGCATCTATTATCACCAATTCCTAAAGCTTTGAGGTGTATTCAAATCGCTGAGAGCGCAGGCACTCTAACCTGCGCTATTCAAGGGTAAATTCGGGTGAGAACAGCTAAATACGACTTATTGTTAAAGGAAAAGTCTAGGACCTTCAAGCCCGCAGAGGAACTGCCCCTGTTTACGGATCAACTAGCTAACTTGGCATACGCCAAGCAAGTAGGGGTAAAAAAGACCAGCCCAGTAATATAACCGCTGCGCGGATGGAGAGCGGAAGCATCATCACAGATATCAAATCAAATCAGGAAGTATTAAGGGCGCATTTGGAAAGGCTCTACTTTGCAAATCATAGCCCGAAAGACAGTAAACAGCATCAAAGAATCGAAGATTTTCGTGAATGCTAGGCCACACTTTGTCCTCAGGCGTCTTGTGGGCTGAGGTGATAAAATACAAATTTGCAAAGATCTGAAGAAAATAAACATTACCTTGGCGCAAGGCGCGGAGGGATTACTGACATGGTTTTATATAAGTTTTGTCAGCGTTATGTACACACCCTTACTGACGTGGCCACTGGGTTCACTTTTCACGCACAAAAGCCTTCATAGAGGGACTTGTCGTTTTTCTGCGAAAAGAAGGCATGAATTCTGACAATCCATTGCCTTGGAGACTGAAAATCGCCCTCAACATGAACTACAAACTCGTTGCTACGATCGTTGGTTTAAGGCTGAAGGCTTTTTTGCACGATGTAATGTCACCAATGCAAATGTGTGCAGTGCCGGTTTGGTCAGTTTTTGAAATACTTATCTTTATCCAGATTCGTTCTTTTATATCAACGATAAAAAAGTTACCGGCACCTTCTGTCGTTGAACTAAGCTAAGGCCTTTGACAGGGCATGAAATGACTACCTATACAGCTTTCAGAGAACATTCGGATTGCCAGAGGTGTAAGCCCGCTGCATAGAGCTTTTTTGCGTCAACATGAGCAGCAGGCTCGTCATCAATGGCGTGGACACGAAAGCTTTAGAGTAGACAGAGGTGTTAGCCAGGGATGTTCAATCACACCGGTGCTCTTTATTTTTTCTATATAACCCTTACTTATGAATGTCGTGAAGTACCTTAATGTTCAAGGCCATATGACAGGTCTGAGAACAGCTTCACTGCTTATGTGGATGACAAATCTGCATTAATGAGAAACCAAGACAGTTACGGCGCGTTCTGGAAACTGTCCAGAGTAAGCCAATTTATTGGCTGCTTGCCTGAACGCGAACAAAAGCAAAGTTTATTTTCAGTGGCTTCCAAGACCTTTTGCCAGGTGGTGTTCTATTAGTGAACGCCGTAAAATTTTTTGGTGGTGTACTTTCAACAAAGGGAGGTTGGATGAATCAGAGAACTTTTTGTGTGGTCCTGAGAAACGTGACTTCCGTGAAGTGCTCGTTTCCCTCTTTGGGACGGTGGGCTAAGCCTGACAGCCGCATCGTGGGCTCTCCAAACGGCTCAAAGCTGATCCCCTCATTTGGGGCTTCTGAAGGTGGACCACCACTTGGCCTAGATATCTTGATCACTACCCAGTAACGAGGAGCATCGCCACAGCATATGCTCAAGGTTAGCTAGTTCCCCACAACGGGAACACTAGCTGGTAGTGCTAGTATCGAGGTAAAGCTTGAGAAAAAAGGGCGAAATTGGGTATGCATCCGTTTTTAAGAGTCTCAGCGTTATTACCTGGGCTCTGTGCAGTCTTGCGCAAAAAGATTTAGGCGGATGCAGCAGTAGAGCGACGCAGCTTTTTGCGTTGGCAAAAAGCTGCGTCAAAACTAAAGCGTGCCACAGCGAAGGTCAAAACCAAAGCGTGCGCAAAAGCTTTTCATATTAAGCACATTGCGTTCGCACCACAAGTTATTGCCAGTCGCTTTGCATCTTTGCTTAGGACCTTCTTTAGGAGAGGCAAAACACTCAAAATGCAACAAAAGTTCCTGAAGCTTTCAAAATTTTGTAGAACACCTAAACTACCAGATCTTCCGACATTTACAAAAGCTCTTGCAGCTAAAACAGTTTAGAAACAGCTTCAGAACATTGAGTAATCTCATCGTTGCTTATTGTTGCACTTGACGGGAACAGTTGAAGCCGCTTTCACGTTAGAGAGGTACCACATGCCACAAGCAGAGCACCCACATTCCTTTCAAAAAGCAGCAGCAGGCCTAAAGTGTTCGGTCGACGGGGATGCTACCGAAGACTTCGTTCAAATTATCGAAGTGCTGATCGGTCACCCATCATCGACGAAAAGGAACAGACATGTTCGCCCAACACGTGGAAGAGATGGCGGAACAACTACATGCTGCAGTCGTTAAAGAATGTGATTAGCTGTTACGGTGGGACGCGTTGCCCACTCGTCAGAGACTGCCTCAGTGGAGTGATGTTGCCAATGATCACTGCCTC
Source organism: Rhipicephalus microplus (assembly GCF_043290135.1). Lineage (NCBI taxonomy): Eukaryota > Metazoa > Arthropoda > Arachnida > Ixodida > Ixodidae > Rhipicephalus > Rhipicephalus microplus. The sequence continues at coordinate 122,602,577 of NC_134700.1, forward strand.
AACTGTGGCAAAAAAATAAACGATCCGCCATGCAATGTTTTAATGCATGGTGTGTATTGGCGTGTGACACGTCGTGCGGCGTTGATTTGGAGTCTCAGTTTCTTCGGGAGGACAGCGTAGAAGGGGTTCAGTTGAACAGCTCGTATTTTGTGCCATCATGTGTCGTCGGGGCTGTTTAGCCGAAGTACGCTGGCGACATTTTTTTTTATTTCTTGACTATGAGGGCCGAAAGCATGGTGCGATGAGGTGAGCTTGAAAATTTGGCCCCTTGCCCCATGTAAACTTCGTATGTCCGATACCTTCCTTGCCCTCTCCAGTATGAGAGCAATTTAGAGCCAGAAGATCATTGAACGCAGACGCAAAAAATGTCAGCGCACGCAAGGCAACGTTCCCATGGGATGTCCAAATCAGGTCGTGTACGCCGGCGCCGTTGTGTCGTTTCAGCGTCCTTGATAGTCTACTTTTGGATGGATCCCTCTATGTGCGCACATTTCGAGAGGCTGGAATAGATCATTTGTCCTTATCAAGATACAAAGTGTCGCACCACTGAAACTGCTCTAACGGAACGGAGAACCAAAAACACGCAAAGCGTTGTCGAAGATGGCCCAGTACGACGCGAGAACGGTGATAACATAAACATAAATAAAATAGAGGCAGCTTAGTCTTGCATTTTGTTCAATTTGATGTCAAAATAAACAAAACGCACGCGAATTTTATTTGCATTTCTTATTTTTAGTAACTTCATTCTATTCAAGCAACAGATTGCACAACATACACATTTCGCGTCGAATGATTCTCCCAGTGTCATGTAGTGTGACGTACGCAGTACCATTTCCTGTTGTTTACGGCACCTCCACGACGTAGTGGTGCGCACTCGTGAGGTGAAGGGCAAGCGGCTTTCAGAACGGCAATTCACCTCCTTCAGGGGCGCGTAGCCTTGCCGATCTTGGCATCAAGATTTCGAGTGCCCGGAACATGCCTTTCTTTCACCTGCTCGAAATGCTTAAACCAGGTGAGGGACCTTTCGAGGTGTTCGCAGACAAGAAGAAACTGGGCTTCTCCGCTTAGACACAGTGACTACGAAGCTAAAAGGCCCTTGTGGCATTTTAGAGGTCTGGCTATTTGCTCCTGTGCCACCTTTTTAAGCCATGCTGTAAATAAGGCACCCAGGAGTGCGTTTCTTAGATGGTATACACGTAAGTCATCATGTTGGGCAACACAAGGGGAGACCGTGTTGCCCACCGTGTGGCGAAAAGGAGAATGGCATGTCTGTGCTTAACAATTAGCGCCTTTGTACCGTCATAAATTATACCATTTTGTTTTGCTTTCCAGCCGCAGGTCACGTACATCTTTCCTGAAAAATTTCGATTTTAGTGAAACTTTATTCTGCTTACAATCAAAAGCTGGAGGCCTAAAACTGTGGTTTGCCTGCTTATTTTTGGCGTTTGTAACTTGATTTTCAGTGTCTATTAGTCCGGTTTCTTGTGATCTGTGGTAGTATCACAGGGCTGTAAGTTACATCGTGCTGTGTGCTCTGTTGTTTGTACGTCCCATAGGAGTCATTTTGTTATACGGTGCAGCTGTACTCACCTGAACTGCTTTCAGTAGTGTGTAATACAATACCCTATTTCGATTATTCCACGAAATATTATAGTCTTCAAAAATGATGCTGAATGGGCAGGCAAGAAAGATGTTACTGTGAGCCACGCAATTTTACAACCATGCCTGTAAGTTGTTAAATTTTCTTTGCAACACGGTCAGTCCCACGGAATCCTACAGTAGCTATAAATACTACCTTCCTATTCCCCTTCAAAAAGACGTTCCTGTGGCTTTCGCGACAACTTTGCAACGTATAAGACCGGAACCTACCAGACAAACAGGGCTGTACTTTTTTTGTTTTGTAGACCCTGCCATACCAGGGGCGTTTCAGTCACACGTTCTCAACATTAGTGGATGCATTATACGCTTTCCAGTGCGCGCTAGAACACAGCAAGCCCGCGCAGGCACACCTATTTTAGGGAGCAATTAATCTATGCTTCGATAATTGATGTGTTAGAAGAAGGAAAAGCGAAGAGTACAAAGAATATCAGCCCTTCGCAGGTGTTGTGTTGCTGGAAAGTCAACAAGTATGTTATCAACAAGTTCTATTCTAGAAGTACTTGTCGGAAGTAAAACTGTATTTGAGAACAAAAGTATATCTTACAGCAATATCGGTAACCCGAGAGCAAGGTGGCAATGCTTTTCTTTTGCGAGTGATCAATGCGTTTGCTCAGCTGCATGGCTTCATTATTTGTACGCCCAGCGTCGGTAGTGCCTGTTTTCTTTTTCTCTTACAAACAATTCACGGGTAAACCACCCTTAAGTATGTAGTCTCAAAAACTGTCTGTCAGGACCATTGCTTTAAAATCAAAATAGGAAGTACTACTGCTAGCCTCAAAGATAGTAGTGACCATATTGAATATATACGAACATTGATGTTGTACGGCCATCGAATTTATACTCTAAAATACTCTCCCCGAATAGAAATCTAGACATCTAACTCGTGACCTAAAACCAGAGTACGGCCTTGTGCGACGTGAGAATGTTCGTTTCTGTACATTACACGAAAGCTTGCCGTTGCTCGGGCGTCATTTTTCACCAGCGTGCCACCATAATGCGCGGAATGTACCGGCAAACAGAAACATGAGCACGATCGAAGAATCAGGGCACGCCCATTCGGTGCTGCCGTCCTTTCGCCGAGCTTTCTACGGGCCATTCTCTTGTGAGCCCATTTATGGCAACGTTACGTGGTGGTACAGCTTTCTGTATTGACCCACCGGACGCTATCAGAACTCTGCGAGCTCCAGAAATAAACAAATAAAACAAAGTAAGAGGAGCTGCGCTTCATAGGGGCACCGAAGAAGACTCCACTGCTATGTGCTCCAATATTTGAACAGTGGGTGTTACCTTTCGATGTACGATCTGATTTCCAGCTAGTTCTCTTCATGCGCACTGTTGATTTTGTATAATGTAGGCGTTGGATTCAAAATGTTAAGAAAGAACTACCGCTACGTTACTTGCATGCCCGACATTTTATACACCATCCTTTTCATGAAATACAAAAAAAAAACAATTATGATGAAATTTCAGGGCTGCAGCCATCAATAATACAAAGTATGCGACCAACGGGTTGGCTCCAACATTAGGTATACGCGCTTATCCTGTCTTTGCCTTCAAATATTCTCAGCCTGTAACATAAGCTGAAAAAGTATATCTTTTTAGGTACTACAATATTATATATATATTCATCTATTTATTTGTTTGTAAAATGAGACCTGTTTTTAAAACAATAGCGCTTCAGCGTGATCCGCACTGGTAGCTCATCGCGTAAGCTGTAGTTCAAGAACGCTGGCTCGATTCCCGATCACGTTGGCTGGGCTGTGACGGGCACGAAAAGCGTGAGTACGTATTACGGTTGGCGAGAGAAGAGCCAGTGGCGTGAAATTCGACCGCGCAGAGGGCGAAGATTTCACTAAAAGGATATGCAAATGTTAAACTGAAAATCAAATACACAACTCCACAAACAATCTGGCCTGCACAAATAGAACGAATGAAAGAATACTGTTCAGCGCCCATCTCTCGTATTCGTGCAACACAAAGCACATTTTTGTGTGTGTATTTTTGTACATCTGACACATACATCACGTGTGTGTTGCGCAAAGTGTTGATTTTAGTCGGTGGGAATTATAGGCACTAATAACTTTTGGTTGCTTCGTTATCTTTTGAATGACAAGGTGCACATGCAAATACACGAAAAACTGCATCAATTCCAATTAAGTGCCGTTTTCGTACTTCCATCTTAAAATATTTTCACCCCTGGTTCTATTCCTACTGTCAAACCGATGATGTAAAAAAAGTTAACGTTCAAGTTCAAGTTAAAATATATTCATTATTATTGCATGTGCGAAAAATGAGTCACATAATACATACAGGATCAGGAGCCCTCAAATACGAGACTGTCAGGGAAACCTCCAATAATTAGAGGCGTACATAAAAGCAGCAATAAGAGCGAACAAATAGAGATCGCAATCAAAAAAGAGATCAATCTATACCTAAAAATATAAATATATATATACCTTAGCAGCTATATACAAAGCTTAAAAATACCAATACTGAAGTGTGAAGTGAAAACGAAAAAAAATTATACAGATGAACAAACTGTTCCTTTAACGATATGTTTTTTTATTTGTGTTGAAAAGCCTGATTTGTTTAGTAACACCTGCTTAATTGATAACAGATGTACCTCTTAAACATTCCTCAGTGTCTAAACAAGTGGGATTTCTGATTCGTACACATAAAAATGCGACCCCTGACACTGAAAAACAAACCTGTGTCCTCGAGCTCCACAGCACGAAAGCGTATTTGTTGAACATTGAGTGCGCGTAAATTATCTCTCTAATATAAAGGAGCAGCCCCCACACCCTCTTTGTGATGTAATTTTATTCGTTTTACTCTATAAAACTATTCTAAACATTGGTAGAGTAACTACAAATTCTTTGTTGTATATGCTGTTGAAATATTGTAAGAATATTTGCAGTGTACTAAAAGAAACCAACAAAAGCATGAAGGATATTTATCCTAATTGTGGGTATTTTACGTTCCTAAACCATGACATGACTGTTAGCTATGCAGTAATGAAGAGCTTAAGACATTTCTGTGACTCGGAGATCTTTAAAGCGTACAAACATCTAAACAGACGCGAATCTAGCAAGTCGCCTGCATCCAAATGCAGCCGGTGCTGCCGAATATAAACCCATAGACTTTAAAACTAGAAGCGTAAGCTGGATAACACAGACGACCTCTTTTTATATAGGTGAAAAATTGTTGGTTTAAGGTTGAAACTTCATTGTGTTGTCCTTACTTCACACAAGTTCGCAGAGAAGAGGGAAAACACCCTGCCTCCTATGAAATAACACCTTTATTCAACTAATATTCTGTTTCAGACTAAATAAAACAGAGCATGCAAACACGGAAAAAAGAAGGAATTTGTGACACCCCATACGCCTACTAAAAACTGAAGAAGCCCATATTGGTCAGGATAGCAATAAGGCACGAGAACTTATCGGCGCATGCCCATGCAATATGCGAACTTATCAAACTGGCGCTCATGGTGGTCTTCGCGAAAGATAATAGTTAGGGCATTGCATTACTTTTTCATACAAGTTAATTGACGGTTGACTCAAGCATGTGCTACCACTATTATCGATAGACCATGCCTGAATCATCAGACGCGTTTTATCCTTGTTATGCCGGTACAAAAGTTTGCATTTATCAAGCATTGGCGAGCCCTCACACTATCCACAATGTAAAAAAATATTAAAAGGGTAGCCTCCAGTTAGCGATATCGCGTGTTTCCATTTTGTCGATACCAGAGTATCGCTACCTTATACATTTATTGTACTAGCAACTGTGAGTCGTTTTCTACTTGCTCACTTTACCTCTGTCCCGAAACTCTGCTCCAAGCTGTTACATGAGCGCGACTCGGTGTTTCCTGCAGAAAACCAATCTGTCGTCCACAATGTATTCTGTGGCGTGTCTCCGGCAGACAGCGGTCGTGCCACGCGTTCCTACCCCAGGTAATCTAATCCGTGCAAGTTGGACTTGGCCGATAATTGAATTCCTTTCGGCGCCCTACATGTAAGTGAATGCTAGACATCTAGTTGCTGTCACTGATGCCCAGCGCAGAAGCCCGTGAGCATTGGCATGAGGTTGTACGCCACTGCTGGTTTTCAGGGTGAATGCTGCGTAACTGATGTCAGGCTGCCAGTTTCGGCTGCGGTCATGTGACGCAGTTTGACTGTCTGCCTATACTAACTATACATGTTTTTTGTGGATGATTCCTTATGTATTGTTTCGCACAATTAAAAACTGTAACAAAGCTGCAATATGGATTCTGATTGGAAATACGCTCTCGCTCATAATACAATAGAAATCTTTGATACACAATAACACAGCGTAAAAGACTCACAGCGATGAAGCTGAATAGGCATGAAACCAATTTACTTTAGAAGAGATAGAGTAATGTCATGTGAAAGGCCCAGGAGACATGAAAATAGGCGTCGTGCGCTCTCACTATTGTTTACAGAGTACCGCAAACAAAAAGTTCCTGCACGTCCTCAGATTCTTTGTGGGAACACTTCTGTCTCGATAGATACACTCTCTATATGTAATAAACAATTGAACCCAACTACTGCTTACCGCGGAAGTGATTCAGCCTGCAGTTATGTGGAATATGTAGCCTTTTCAGTAAACTCAATAAATTTAAAGGGGAAATTTCCATCCGTTCATGAAGTTCGGAAAATATCTTTACTTGCTGCAGACCTGATTTCTTGGTCTTCATGCACACTTTAATGAGTGACATTTTGCACAAAAATTATTGAATGCGAAGCATTTGTTTGCGCACTGCGAAAAATTTGGCTATCTATCTATCTATCTATCTATCTATCTATCTATCTATCTATCTATCTATCTATCTATCTATCTATCTATCTATCTATCTATCTATCTATCTATCTATCTATCTATCTATCTGTCTGTCTGTCTGTCTGTCTGTCTGTCTGTCTGTCTATCTATCTATCTATCTATCTATCTATCTATCTATCTATCTATCTATCTATCTATCTATCTATCTATCTATCTATCTATCTATCTATCCACTTACATCTGGGTTCACTCGTGATCACTACCTTCACTTTGCGTGAAGAAAAACTTGAATGAGAGGTAAGGTGATTTGAGGAATACGTCGTGCTGGTAAAGACATGAATAATGTCGCCATCCCGTGGCGTACGTCGCCGAACACTTTCCGCCAGGCAGTGGTACACACACGCGGACAGGTGTGCTCCACAGGTGATTGACACTTGGCATCAACCAAGCAATGACAAAAACACACAAGTGCAATTTTAACGTGTAAGTTAAAAAAAAGTGACATTGGCAGCGTTGGCCTGACGATTGCGATGTATAGTTGTGAGGATCCCAGCAGAAATCTAAGCAAAGCATTTTGCGAGGCAGCCAAGCGTTCTACCAAAAAGCCACGCCAGGTCTAGGTACTAATTTTTAAAATGACTCTAATGGTCGTGAAACTTCAATTTTGATTCAAGAGCTGGCTATCCGTATTTATAAACATTACATATGTACTCCTGCAATACAGCTGTCACGTCGGGTGAACTTCAATAATAGTTAGTTGCCATACGCTGAAGTTGGTATATAGCAGTGTCCAGGAATAACATCCTCGCTGTCACCAGCGCTTCATACCAGCTTATTGTTTCTGGTGTTTGTAATACTCACGTTTCTGTTGGCATCGTTGAGCAAGGAAGTGCAAAAAAGCTGGTCATATAAGCAACTGCAACTCTTCAACATAGGTCTGAGCGTGCAACATTTGTACATATAATTAGCGTTTTATAACGTCTCAATCAATAAAAAATTACAACACGGTCACCTTCCCTCCACGTGCTTCGCGTAATGTCGATTCCCAAGGTACGCGGGATCTGCCGATGTTTTATTAGTAGCCGATGTTCCCGTGCTAACTGATCCCCACAGTTGGCGTGGTGACATCGGCTTCTAATAAAACTTTTTGCTATGTGCATCTGATGGCCAGCGAGCACACGCGTACGTACACGCATGCGACACGCTTCCAAATGCTGCATGAAGAAAGCTGCGTGTATTTGCATCCATCAAGCAAATTGTGCACATTCCTCAGTTATAAAATACCGGTATGTAGATACAACGATCAGTTTGAATGCGCAAAGAGGTCACTCGTTTGTTCGCTTGCTTCCTTACTCGCTAAAGTTTTAAAAATGCTCCCGCAAGATTTTTTCTATATCAAGTATAGAACAAGGCTCCAACAATAAAATTCTCAACTAGGTGTGGCTCAAAAACTGCTAATATTCTTAAAGAAAGTTATGACAAACATAAATTTGAAGCCTTCTCAATGACTTCCTGGTTATATATAGATAAAACAACAGTAAGGTGCGAAGTCTATAAATTGTAATAACAGCAAGCTTAATAAGTGTATGGACACTTAACAGCGTAGATCTGTTGTTGTTGTTGCTACGAATAGGACAATGCTTGACAAGTATACGTCATTAAAGAAACGGCAGTTATCACTGCACCTCCTTATTCAATAGTTCGGGTTAGGCTATGGAATTTATTTTATGTCACCTATCCAAAAGTAGAATCGAAATAAACTATTTTTATTGAAAAATGTTTGTTTTCGTGTGTGTGTGTTTTTAACCAACGCTCCTATGTCCGCACACTCCTATATATTTACTAGTATCAAAGACGAACACATTTCTCGCCTCCAGCTTCACTCTTTCACTTCGAACGCTAAATACATTCAACAAGGTGCTCTTTTTTGTGTCTTATTATTCTTAGTGCCTACTCGAGCTACAGATTCACTACAGGAAATTGTACTTTTGATGCATCATAATACTCACCTAAGGAATAAAATAACGCCACCACATTGGCCCAGTGGCTGAGGCCTTCGGCTGCTGACCCACAGGTCGCGGTATCTTATCCCGACTGTGGTGCCTGCATTTCCGATGGAGGCTAAAATGTTGTAGGCCTGTGTTCTCAGATTTGGGTGCACATTAAGGGCCCCAAATGCTCAAAATTTTCGTATCCCTCTACTACGGCATCTCTCATAATCATGTGGTGGTTTTGAAACGTTAAACCCTCTATATTAATCAATGCAGAATATAATACAACCTCTGTACTGATATGTCCCATATACGATGCCCATAGTGCGGATATCTTTACAAGCCTTATTACGTCCAACAGTCAAGTTTTTTTTCTTCTACTCATTAAAAAGACCTGCCTTGAACTTTCTATATTATCTACATGCGCGGAAAAACATGGACAAGAAACAAGTACAAACAAGCATGTTTCTTTCTTTTTCTTGTTCTTTCTAGCGCTTTACATGGTATAGTGTGTACCACCAACTTGCCGCCTTAACCTTCTTGGCATAAACAAGGACGAAAAGCTTTGAGCACTGTAAGAAGCAGAACCTTGTTGGAACATTGTGTCTCGGACTTAACAATCTTGAAACTTAGCGACAACTGACTCTACAATTTGCGCACTGCTTGAAGATAAACACTTCTTTTTGCGGTACAGCGAAGTATCTCGGCACGGCTTCGCCGTGTCGCAGCGCAATCGTGCTCGTCTGAACCGTACTTGAGGGACTTTCTCAATTGCCAGAGGTAAGCGCAAAAGTAGGAAGCTTTTCGAGCACTTTGTCGAAATGCCTGGATCAAACGAGCATGGCTGTGTTCTCTGCAGTGCGTAATATAGTAGTGTCCAAGGCCAAAGTCTCAGCGCCAAGTGTTTGGCTTTCTACATGTTTTCAAGAAAAAGTGCGATCCCCGCATTTAAAACACTAAACATTCAAATAGTATGTCTACTTCAGTACTCAAGTATATGTGTTTAGGAGAAGGCAAGAGGTGGGTGGGAGGGTCTTCAAACACCCTGCAAAGTTAACGCTGTACTCAACTCGGACTACAAGATGTTCCCGCGATAAGATCTTCGTCTTAAGAAACAAGTGCGTATCTGGAGTTTCTGAAACTGAAGTAGCGAAAACATGTGACGGCTGTGGCTCCTATTTCGCTTTTTGAAGGAGCTCGGGCAATTATTATATGACATGTTGCGGCATGTTCTAGTTGTCAAATTCAATGTTTGTTTCTCTCTTTGCTAAAACTTCTGCATACTTCACAGGATACGTCTGGATAATCATTGTGCTTATAAGCATGCTGCGTTTATTTATTAAGTGCAGCATATAAAGAAAATCACTAGTCTCGGCTCATGTGGACCTGTTTCTCAAATTCTGATTGAAATGAGTACGCTCAGTGTTGTGATGCTTGCAGTAGAACTTATTTGACTATCGACATTTCATGTTGTTGTCAAATCATAGGCCACATAAGAAAGCCATTTATTTACAAGACGACGACGAAGTGATTCTGGCGTAGAACACTGCTGTCACTATCTGTAATTTTTCAAATTGTTTCTGCAACTCTGTGGAAAACACCGTTTCAGTGACTGCAGCGATGGACGTGGATTCGCCTGGGCTTCCACCGCAACCATCGACGTCGTCCGCAGCTACCACGTGAAAGCGTACGGGCCACCCGAGTGATGCCGACAGCGAGGACACGCTGATTTACTCTACGGCCAGTGACGAAAGCTCCGATGAAGGTGACTTCGTGCCTGTGACAAGGCGGCAGCGAAACAGAAGACTAGTGATGACGTCTACAACAACAAGTAAGAATGCGACGACGAGGCGAGAGCCCACAATATACACAATTCTGTCTGTGCCTGTCGATGCGGCTCATAGTCTCAACCAGCTCAATCGTCAAGTCACGTCTAGGTTTCTTGAGGAACTCGCCCAAGGAGAGATCGCGGACGTGCGGATCAATGGCCGTAAGAATATCCTCGCCGTGGATGTCACTCAACGAAGCATATTGGAAGTGCTGAGCAACGTCAAGATGTTAGATAACATCAGTGTTCGCTCATATATACCTGATGGCCGCGACTCTACGGCAGACGTAATTTACGACGTCGACATTTCCATCAGCGAAAGTGACTTTGCTGCTCTCATCGAACCAGTGTCTGCAGAATTTACTATACTGCAAGCTCGTCGCCTTGGCAAATCACGCTGCATGAAGCTCGTGTTCAAGGGTGACAGCCTTCCATCGCAAGTCAAGTTCGGCCATTTTCGACACAGAGTGCGACCCTTTGTACCGAAGCCCCTTCAATGCCGGAAATGTTATAGATTGGGACATGTAAATGCTGTTTGTACAAACCTGGCTGTGTGCTCGCTATGCTCAGAATCACATAGCGCAGACGCTTGCCAGGCAGAACTTCGAAAATGTCGAAACTGTCATGGCCCTCACGAAGCATCGTCAAAGATTGCCCAATTATGAAAAAGAAAATGCAAGTGTTGAGGCAAATGGTTCGGGATGGCTCAACTCACAGGGAGGCTGCTGCCCAAGTACGACGCCGGTGGTCTCGTCGCCGGAGGCCCCGGAGGAGACCCAGTGCTGAAGCAATGGTTGAACCTCACCAAATGACCGCCGGCATACCACCTCAAGCGTCCAGAAACGCCGACAACAAATCCTCCAAGCAAGACAAGAGCATCACCGGCTCGCCTGAAGCATGGCCAGCGCTGCCAACGATAGACCCACCGTTTGAGCCACCGCATCGCTCGTCTACAATCACTTCAGAACGAGAATGCGGTGATAGTCGACACAAAGAAATCGTAGCCATGGTAAAGGCCCTTATGAATGTCATTCGTATGCTCCTCACTAGCATTGACAGTCCGGCTGCAAAGAGTGCACTTCAGTTAGTGGATGCGCTGAAGCCGGTGCTATCAAGTCTGGAAAGGCACCATGGCTCCGCCTCTGCAAGCCTTTCGTAAAGAGGTGAAAGGAGCTCCGATATTTCAGTGGAAATCCGAGGCCCCAAGCCCCAGATTTCTGATATCCGACAATTTGTGTTTAAAAACCAGTTTCCGATTATTGATATCTGTGAGCCAAGGCAACACAATGCAATACGACTATCCAGGTACGAAGCCTTCAAGTCCTTTACCTGCAACGAACAGAGTGAAGTCATTGTATACATCAGGTGTGACCTTACCTTTATCGAGCACCGTGTAGCACCTCACGATGACAACCAGTATGTCTGCTTGAGAGTTAAACGTAGAGACCTCGATTTCGCGCTTGTAGGCGCATATATATCACCTTCAACTCGTTTTGAACCTGAAAGACTACGTGCACTGTTAACAGCCACACCTGGACCATGGATCATCACCGGAGATTTCAACGCTCACCACCCACTATGGGGAAGTCCGAAGACAGACAGTCGCGGAAGGCAAGTATTCTCCTTTGCTCTGGAGCAGCTGCTGCTTCGTGTAAACGACGGAAGCCAAACGTTTCTACGGGGAACGACATACAGCAGCTGCCTTGACTTGACATTTGTGTCACGAATCCTAAAGTGAAAGGTCAAGTGGTTCAAAGACTATGAAGCTCATGGAAGTGACCACATACGAACTTATTTGAAGATCAAGGGCCTGGAAAAATCGCCAAACTACGACACTTTGACTTGCATCGACTGGACAAAGTTCACGTCACTGACGGAAAAGAGGTGTCAAGGAAATAAATCGCCTCCTCTTGACACCCTCGAGGATATGATTAGAGGTGCTACCCAAGAAGCGACCTACCATATTCGACATACTTCAAGATATTGTCAACATCAAGCGGAATTGGAACGGCTCAGAGCGATTCGTCGTCGCGCAGAAAAAAAGATATAGGCGCACTAAGTCCATTCACGAGTTGAGGGAGACAAAGCGCCTACAGAAAAAAATTCAGCGGCGAATCATTTCATTACAATCCTTTCGCTGGAAATATCTGTGCGAATCTTTGGATACACACAAGCCTTTGACGCAGACATGGAGGATTGTCCGTGGCCTACGAACATCGCCACATCAGCATCGCCCCTTCAAATGTCTTTCTCTCCACCAAGGCCGCGCCGAAATTGAAGTAGCAGAAGATTTCTGCATGAAAGTTGACGGTCATGCGTCCACGTGCACCGCGCGCCACCTAGAAAACACTCCAGTTTTCAGAGATTCAAGAATTGACACTTTTTTTTGTCTAGAGGAACTACAAGCGGCCTTGACGGCATGCAAATGATCTTCATCGCCTGGTCCGAATGGGATCACGTACATGGCTCTTTGCAACCTCGGAGAAGCAGCTCGACGGGCCCTTCTATCCGTGCACAACGACTCGTGGAGCAGCGAATTTATCCCTCATTCATGGAAATCCAGCCGCCTTGTCCCTGTGCTTAAACCAGGTAAATCTCCTCTGCACTTGACCTCTTATCGCCCCATCGCACTTACCAGCTGTTTCGGGAAAGTGATGGAGAAGATGATTTTGACTTGCCTAGAGTGGTACCTGGAGCACCACGAGGTATACCCTGATGCTATGACGGGCTTTCGGCGTGGGCGGTCCGCAATTGATAACCTTATAAACCTGGTTTCATTTGTTCAGCATCAAAAAAGACTGAAACGTTTATCTGCGGCGTTGTTCTTGGACGTGAAAGGTGCATACGATAACGTATCACATGAAGCCATTCTGGATGTCATAGAAAATGTTTGATTAGGGGGTCGGGTTTACTAATGGATCCACAGCTATCTGAAAGGCAGAACTTTTTTGTACAGACAGAGAATGTCACAACAACGCACCATTGCAACTGTCGTGGTGTGCCTGAAGGCGGTGTTCTTAGCCCCACACTTTTCAATCTAGCGCTACTCGGCCTGGTTGACGCACTTCCAGAATCTGTCCATCTATCAATATATGCAGATGACATCTGCATCTCGGCGTCAGGCGTAACACGCCTTCAATTGCGTGCCCGGCTTCAGAGAGCGGCTGCAATAGCGACAAAGTACCTGGAAGAACGGGGACTAGAGCTGTCATCAGAGAAATGCTCGCTTATAGCATTCACGCATAAGGCTATGAGTCCATATGTTATTAAAATCAACGGACACACGATCAACTACGTGAAGACCCACCGATTCCTCGGAGTCATAGTTTATCGCGACCTCTCCTGGAGCCCTCACATCTCCCACATGAAAACTAAACTCACCATGATCACCCACGTACTGAGGTTTCTTGCTGGAAAAACGTGGGGTGCATCAGTACGAGCAATGCTCCAACTCTACACTGTTCTGTTCCTCGGTTATATGCGATACAGCTTACCCGTGCTTTGCGGGATCCGAAGAACAAACTTGCGCGTCCTCCAGTCGATCCAAGCCCAAGCCCTGAGAATATGCCTTGGTCACCCGAGATGCGCGTTTACAGCAGCGACAGTCATCATTGCGCGTGATTATCTAGTCAACGCATACATCCGCGTAGACGCTTTGAGAATGCACATAAGACATTTCACTCGGCTTCCATCTCATCACCTTTCCTAACTTCGAACTTCCAGGCCCCACTCAGCATTCAGCGTAACTGTAGCTCAGCATTGCGCAGTGCTTCCATTACACTTCACGCATGCAGCACAGCCGCCGATACCATTATAGTGCCTACACCCACTCAAAGCCCTTCTTACAATTCCTGGCATCCAAAATAAAAAAAGTCGTCGCATCTATCCCTGAAATAGGCCACTTTACTTTTCCTGCAAGAGAAGCACAACGGACGCCTTCACATTTACACGGATGGCTCGGTGTCTTCAGTAAGCCCTGCAGGGGCGGTGGTTATTTCCGCGAGGCACATCACAATTAAATTAATGGCATCGCATTTGACGTCGTTGACAGCTGCAGAACTTGCGGCCATACGTGCAGCTCTGGAGTTTATAGTGAAAGAGCCTTCGGGAATTTGGTCTATCTTCTCGGACTCGAAGGCATCTCTTCAATGTCTTATGTCACCCTTTCGCCATGGACCTAATGAACAGTTCGTAGCTGAAATAAGGCTTCTTCATCACCAAGCAATCAAAAAATAGCATAGCATAGTGTATCAGTGGATACCAGGTCAATGCGGTATATATGGCAATGACCGCGCAGATGAGGCTGCTAGATCTGTACACGATGGTACCCAATACACAGCCATCCCGTTCTCAAGAACCGACGCCGCTACAAGACTTCGTTCGCTCGCACGTGACCTCACACTAGTACAGTGGAACTCAAGAGACTTCACAAACGCGCGCCTGCATAACTTGGATCCCGATCTTCAGCTTCGACTTCTCCCAAGGTTATTTCGAGCTGAGGAGACACTTTTATGCCGCCTGTGGCTTGAAGTGGCCTTCACGAACGCATACTCTTATCTCATTAGGATAGCCAGCTCTTCTACACGCACTTACTGCAGTTGCGAAGAAAGCATCGCGCACCTTCTGTGTGAGTGCACCCATTTCAACACGCAAAGACAAGAACTCACTGCAGCTCTGGATAGACTAGACGAACGTCCTTTGTCAGAACAAAGGATTCTGGGTCATTGGCCAAGCCCATCCTCAGCCCGGAAAGCTTTGAAAGCTTTGCTGCACTTTTTGCAGACAACTTGCCTCAGAGACAGACTTTAGTGTCTTTTACCCTTTGATGTTGCCCTTTCTCTGTCGCAACTTTTTTTTTTGTAATTTCTCTCTCTCTTCGCAACGTTTCTTTTTAACATCTTTCATTCCCCTCACCCCTTTCCCCAGCACAGGGTAGCCAGCCGGTCTAAGAACTGGCTAAGCTCCCTGTCTTTCCGCTTAAACTTTCTTCCTTCTCCTCTTCCTCATTTAATTTATTTCGATCTGATCAGTTGCACACCCGAGAATCGCACACACATACTTAGTTGAGCGCTCACTCGCTCACACAACTGCAACATTGCTTCCCACTCACTCACTCACTCCCTCGCTCACTCGCTCAACTGTAACCTTGTTTCTCACTCACTCAAACACAGAAGATCAAGAAAAGATCGGTTCACAATCGCGGCTTTCTCATTGTTTATTTCGTACCTACACGGTGGTCTACTGGTTATCGTGCTCAAATACTGGCCAGAATATGGCGGTGTCAAATATTGGCCACTGTGGCCGGTAATGACGGTGATACGCTGGATATTCTTGGGTTTATATTTAGGTGCATGTTGAAGAACGCCAGTTGGTCACAAATTCCTTAGCCTGTCATTTCAGCATACCACATTATCACACATAACAGTGTTTTCCAACGTGAAACACCAACTGTAAATGCTTTTCTAAAACAGATTATTTTTCTACTTCGTACTGCGTATTTCTGCAGGGTTAATGGAAATTTTTCCATTATTGATACTTTTAACCTTATGGGCGTCAACCGGTTTAATATTACTCAACTTACACTCGCTGAATATCGGTGCAAACAACATGCGCACAGATATCGCGAGTACTCCCAACCTATAGCATAATGAGCGGTATATAAATGCATAAATAACAATATATTTGAAGTATTTTTGTTGATCTGCTTCTAGTTTCACTAGTAGCAATTTTTGGTGTGGTCAGTGGCAAGGTATTAGTCTCATCCGCAGTTCTGCTGGATTGTCAAATGCTTGTGCCATCCAAACGTGACTAAATAAGACCAGTGTGAATGGCTGAAACAATGGGTGACTAAGAGGCTCAGAAAATCAGCTGTAAATGTCATCACAAGTTTATTAGAATAACTTATCTCGTGTACATCGCAAACTTAAAGGGGAAAAATAGTTGACATCTGAGAGAACGATTCAACTTCAGATACCGTGAGATAAAGCAACATAAGCCAGATTTTCTCTAAGCTTCGTCGCACAAAATCGACGAGGACAGTAAGGAACACAGAAGTACAGATCAGAGTGCTATTTTTGTGTTTTTTCCTGTCCCCGTCAATTTTGCGCTTCCAAGCTTCAAGAATAGGAACCAACAAGCTCACAATGAATTCTTTTAGCAAGATTATGTTACGTTTGTGTGGTCATGGAGCAAACTGGACGTTTAAATTTCTATCAATGCAACGTTCTGTCTTCTATTGTGCAGTTAACACTTGCGCGAAGGACGACAAATTCACCATGGTATTTTTGTTCTTGTTATTCAGTTTGCTATTTTCGGAGCTGCAATGTGCTTTCGAAGCTTTAAGTAAAGGGTTTGAAACACGTGGCCTGCGTGTAGCTTGTGACCTGCGTAGAGAACCAGCCCTCTCTCTCACACACACGCGTAGAAAAATTTCATTTTTTTCATGAAACTCTTTCTTTTAATTTTTCTTAAGTTTAATCATAAGCTGAAAAAACATAAAAAGTTTAAAGCATTTTTTCAGGCAACCCTTGCGGTTGCCATGTATTGAAAGAAAAGGGATATTCCGGAATGGGCTCCCATATTTTAGTAATTTCGGAGATCGTCCTCTATATATGCTGTTCGAATCCGGATAATCTGCTTCAGACTTGATCCCTATTTAACATACTTTCTGCAATGGCCACAGTGCCGACACTTTGTACAAACAATGTCCTTCCCACTCCTATACTCGCTTGCCCGGTCTTTGCGGGACTAAAGCCTTTGACTATGGTCCGCTAGGTGATGTGAGGTTGAGATCTCCGTCCTAAATATTTCTTGACTAAGCTACTCGTAATGACGTCCTGCACTTATGCTCGGGGGCCGCTGTGTATTCGTACCGCATCTGTTTGGGACGTAAGGGAGCCTTTTTTTGAGATTGATAACATGCAGGTTCATTACGCGGCTAATTCTGTGCCAGGGTCTCCCTAAGGGTAAGTGCTAATGGACGACAGTGCCAAGGGACACTCGATGCAAGACGCCCTAAGATACTCGAGTTAACTACACCGTAACTTGTCGGCATAGATTACATTATTATAGAAAGCAACTGCTCTCTGTATAGAACATGTGCATAATATAGAATCTTTCTTCTTTACAAAAGAAGGTGGGGGAGAAAGGTTCTTTGCCAATGGAGGATGCAAAGGGGTTGATGCACGTTCTATGATTGTTTTTTTTGCTGCGCTTTATGATAGTTATTTATTGCTTCTGAAGCCATCGAATCGTTGACTGCAAAGATATCCGAATTTTGAGATAGGTAGCATACTGCGAGTATTGTATTTTAGGCAATTCCTGAATGAGTTATACGTAGATTTTTTTTAGGGAAAGGGGCATAATTCTTAATAAATCCGGTGCTTAACAGTACATGTTGTTGAGCCAGTTGGTGCATCGTTATTTGAAACACTTGAGGTAACCTTGAAACGGAGAAAGGCCAAGACGAGACACAAAAAATCACAAAAGCTTTTCACATCTGGACAAAGAAAAGTGATTCTTGCGTCAACATGGCGTCGGTATTGTTGCATAATAGTGAATGCCAACTGATCAGTCTACATATTCTTTCGATGACTTTGGTGCAAATGACAAGCATATTTGTATTTGTCACGCGCTCGCAGTGTTTCAAACTGTGTGCAGGTTTCTTCATTGAAGCTTCACACTAGGATCGATTTCTGTGTGTTGTTTCTCAGGTACTGAGGTGGCCAACTGCGTTGGATGTCTTCTCTATTATTTTCGGCACGTGCAGTGAATATAGTACTGCTACGCATGTCTTCAAGAGCATTTATATTACGAATAGTGTTCCTTTTGTATTCGATTGTATTAGCGTACTTGGTACTCTATTATGGGAGAGCTGAAAGTCGCCTCTTAGGCCTCACATACAATGAGGCAGTATTGACAAAACTGGGGGTCCAAAAGAGCACAACAATAACATAAGCTTTCGTTATGTGTTTCAGTTCCATCCGATGCTATTAGACTCGATTCTCAGCATGCTTGACGCGATAGACAAAGAGAAAAAAATAAGGTGATAAAGGAAAATAGAAGGCAAGGCAAGAGCTAAGCAACCTTTTCTGGCACCCTTTTCCGAATAACAAAGGGTATCTTATTTTCCTGCCAGTCTTTCGTATTAATAAACGCGAAGCATTTCTTAGCGAACTTCGGTGACTCTAAGCGTATCTATCTATCTTTCTATCTATCTATTTATCTATCTATCTATCTATCTATCTATCTATCTATCTATCTATCTATCTATCTATCTATCTATCTATCTATCTAGCCTTACGACATTTACGTATCAATACCAAGCTTAATATGGCATATCATGACTGCATGAAGAGCATAAACTAGTCAAAACATGAAAATCATGACATGTATGTCATGAATGCCATGATTTTCTTGTCGTGGTCCTGCAGCTCTTGCGGTGGCTTCGTTCACATGGCATGTTGCAAAAATGCTATGGTATGACATGCTTGCATGCCAACACAAGCGACAGGCCCTAACATCAAAATAATAACATGCGCGTCATGTAAGAACATGACTACATGCCACGCTCATGCGCCCGCGGCTGTTTCGCTAGCGTCACATATACCAAATTCGGTTTTACGATACGTGAATGGATGGCGAAGGTATGTGACTGGTGCAAGCATGATAATCATGAGATGCATGTCATGTAACAACGTGACTACATGCCACGGCCATGATGCGCTGGCGGCCGTTTCACTATATTCACTTATACAAAAATTCATATTGTGGGACGTGAATGGATGACAAAGGTAAGATACTCGTGCAAACATGATAAACATGAGATGCATGCCGTGTAACAACATGACTGCATGCTATAGTATAAGCTTATGATGCACTCGCGGCCGTTTCGCTAGCTTCACATGCAACGCGACGTGAACGGACGTCATAGGTAATGGGCACATACAATCATGATAATCACGACATGCGTGTTGTGTAATAACGAGACTACAGGCCACACTCATGATGTGCTCGCGCCCGTTTTGCTAGTTTGAGATATGCCAAATTTGGTATTACGTGACGGCAATGGATGACGAAGGTATGTGACTAGTGCGAACATGATAACCATGAGATGCGTGTCATGTGAGAACATGACTACATGCCACAGTCAAGGCGTCAATACAATTCGACGTGATGCGGCGTGCGCGCTCGCCGGCGTTGCCAAGCCGGGCGATCCTGCAATATACTCGCTGGCGCGCGCCACGCTGCGTTGCTTTGACGCATGCGCGTTTCAGCGCGTCCTGCGTCCTTCCGGCACGAAAATAGGAAGACACAGTGTTGTCTTGGTAACGCATGGGTGCGAAACGCAGCATGTCACATTTCGCGCTGGTTGCCGTCGGGCCGCACCGATTGACGCTGGTAGCGCCTGGCATCAGACTTTAGAGTGCTCGCGTCTTGCTAACGTTGCGTCGCTGTGCCCAGCGTGCGCGCGCGTCAACGCTACATTGGAGTATATCAAGCCCTTTATGATGCGCTCGCGGCTGTTTTCCTAGCCCCACATATACCAAATTCGGTGTTACATGACGTCAATGGATGGTGAATTATATGGCTGGTGCAAACATGACAATACTGATACGCGTGTCATGTAGAAACATGACAACATACAACGCTGATAGCGTTCTTGCGGCCGTTTTGTTAGCTCCACATACCAACTTTGGTTTTACGTGACGTCAATTGATGATCAAACAAATGGCTTGCGCAAACATGGCAATTCTGATACGCGTGTTATGTAAGAACATGACAACATACCACGCTAATAGCGTCCTCACGGTCGTTCCACTGGACCCACAAATACTAAATTTGGTATCACGTGACGTGAATAGATGATGAAGGTACACGACACATTCTAACATGATAATCATGACAGGGAAGACATACACGGTATCATTTACCTCCACCTCGCAACGTTGTGCTGATTTTAAAACGACATATTACCATTGCTCATTCGTGCTTCGCATATCATCGATTCCGACTGCACGTGGGTTCTGCCAGTTTTACATGCAATGCATTTCTTAGCGAACTTCGGCCACTTTGAGCGTATCTATCTATCTAGCCGCCTACGTTCGCTCTCGTCGTCATCACCCTAACTTGGCGTGAACGAACTTTAGCATGGGAGGGTAATAAGTTTGATGAATATAACGCGCTGGTAAAAACATAAATAATGTTACAATCCCGTCACATACATCGTGAAACACTTCCGGCCACACAGTGGCACATACCCAGGGGCGGGTATGTGCCGCTGTTATGCGGGTATATGCCACATGGGATTGAGACCCAGGAACGACGCGAACACGCATGCACAATTTTAACGCATGAACGTCCAGAAACGCCCGACATCGGTATAGCATCGACCCGAATGCAAAGAATAAATGTCAGGGTCCCAGCTGGAATCAAACCCAAGCATTTGGCGTGGCGATGAAGCATTTTAGCACAGACCTATACCAGGTCTCGGAACTACTTTTCAAATTGACGCTAATCTTCCTGACACGTCAATAGTGGCTGCTGTGCTGCCTACCCAATTTTATAAACATTATATATGTACTCCTTTGATACAGCCGTGAGGTCGACTTAAGGCCAATTGTGGTTAGTTGTCATGTGCTGAAGTTAATGTATGTAGCAGTGTCCAGGGCCAGTATCCGCGTGAGCATCAGCGCTTCATATCAGCTTCCTGTGTTGCTGATACGCATGTTCCAGTTGGCATCGTTGCACAAGTGCAAACCACTGGTTATATAAGCATCTGCAACTTTCCAACATATTTATTTGATGATTTCTTTGTGGCGTTTAACGTCCCGAAACCACCATATGATTATGAGAGACGCCTTAGTGGAGGGCACCGGAAATTTCGACCACCTGGGGTTCATTAACGTGCACAAAATCTGAGCACCTGGGCCTACAGCATTTCTGCCTCCATTAGAAATGCAGCCGCCGCAGCCGGGATTCGATCCCGCAAGCTGCAGGTCAGCAGCCGAGTACCTTAGCTACTAGACCACCACGGCGGGGCCATATGTCTGTGCGTGCACCTTCTGTACGTATATTTAGTTTCAATTCACGACATGCCACTCAATAAAAAAAATACCACATGGTCGCCTTACCTTCGCATGCTTCGCATAAGGTGGATTCCCATAGTACGTGGGATCTGCCGATTTTTCTTCGATCACGTCAATCATAATAGAAACCGGCAGCGCGTTAGTTCGAATATACTGGTTTAGCTGACCTGTTCATGCCGACTGGCGTAGGCTTCAAACGTTGACATTTTGTATTGCCCACATGCTTGCCGCGTTCATGAGTGGGTTGTGCATTTTACGAGTAGATATCCTTCTTTCTCCGTTCTATTGTTCACGTTGACATCCATTTTATAGTGTGTGGTATTGACCCAATGTTTACTGTTTATTTACCACAGGTACGTCGCACGAGTGCAAACATGTTGGAAGGGTCGATGCAATCGGCACACGAGGGTTCTGGCTGCCAGCCGGTGTGGAGGGAAGCAAAATATTGCCGTTCAATGACATCCAAGTGAGCGGGCGCTCAACGCTCGGTCCGCCGAGACGAGAAAGGGGTAAAAGCGTGGCCGGCAACAAAATATACAAAACAATACATATGCACGCATCCGCAAGCGGGGGTAACGTCATTGAGGGCTCCCCAAACAAGCCACTCAGTTCATCCATTATTCATGGGTCAAGCAGTTCGTCCATTAGCGAGGAATGCAGAGGGCTAGCTGCATCCGTTATTGTTGCTTTAGTGCTGTTTCTCTCACCTCCCGCGCAGCCATCAGCACGTCACTCCATGGTTTTCTCACCATCTCCTTTGCGCAAAGCACTTTGTCATGTATATATATATATATATATATATATATATATATATATATATATATATATATATATATATATATATATATATATATATAGATATATATATATATATATATATATATATATATATATATATATATGAGATATAACAGACAGTAATGCCAAGGAATGTACAGGGGAAGTTATTAACATTAATGGAATGTAAATAAGAAGAAAGAAAAGTGGATGAAAAAATTACCAACTGTAAGCAGGAATCGAACCTACGACCTTCGAATTCTTCGAAGGTCGTAGGTTCGATTCCTGCTTACAGTTGGTAATTTTTTCATCCACTTTTCTTTCTTCTTATTTACATTCCATTAATGTTAATAACTTCCCCTGTACATTCCTTGGCATTACTGTCTGTTATATCTCATTATTATTGTGTTAAAAACACGGAAAAACGAGCCCTTAGGTATACACTTCTTTCCCTTATTTCATTGAACGAGGGTCTCGTACTGGCAGACTTGGTGTGTTTAGGTTGTATAAGAGGGACAATTAATCAGCTGCCCGCTCATAATAAGTTCACGTGCTACGTGACGCCAAACATGCGCATAAGAGTGTTTTCACACTCGTTGTTTGGCTTATAGATGGCGCTGACTGTCGCTCCTACTTCTAAATTTACAGATAAACCCAAAAAAAGTGGATGGAGGGAGTGCCGCTGTAATAGCTCAGTGGTTAGAGCATCGAACGCGTAATTCGAAGGTCGTATGTTCGATTCCTGCTTACAGTTGGTAATTTTTTCATCCACTTTTCTTTCTTCTTATTTACATTCCATTAATGTTAATAACTTCCCCTGTACATTCCTTGGCATTACTGTCTGTTATATCTCATTATTATTGTGTTAAAAACACGGAAAAACGAGCCCTTAGGTATACACTTCTTTCCCTTATATATATATATATATATATATATATATATATATATATATATATATATATATATTTATATATATACATCACAACGGAAGCGTTGTCAACAGTGATGAATATATTTATTTCTAAACAGTCTTAGGAGGGGTC
Source organism: Rhipicephalus microplus (assembly GCF_043290135.1). Lineage (NCBI taxonomy): Eukaryota > Metazoa > Arthropoda > Arachnida > Ixodida > Ixodidae > Rhipicephalus > Rhipicephalus microplus. The sequence continues at coordinate 122,625,765 of NC_134700.1, forward strand.
GGTACTTCGTATTTTTCAATGGTGGTCTTCAAATGATAGCAAAACTAATAAATTCGAGGCATGATATCGTCGCTTGGCAGCGCACAAAAAATAACGAGCCTCAGCGAAAGTAGATGCTTCCCCTTCAAAGCGGTATTATTGTGGGAAAGCGCACTTCCTGTCTAGATGTAGTGGGTTACATGACACGAAAGACGAACATCACGAGGCCGTAGTGGGTGCATGTGAAGCTATAATAATCATTTAAAACACAAATTAATCTCGATTACGAGCTATCCAAGATTTGTTATCAAAGAGTTTCACAGAAGCCAATCTTTACACAAGTGGACGTTTTTCGAAAACATGTCTTCTCGTCAGGAGGTTACCTCTAGGCACACCCTGTGTTCATTTCATTTCCTCAAGCTTCTATCCTTTCTTGAAGTTCTGCTTTTGAAACAGCGAGGACTACATGGGTTCGACATATCGAACGTTGCCTTGTTCTTGTTAACCTGTTTCCGTGGCGCATACGGACAGTATGGTATTGGCTAAGAATTCAGTTGTTTTTTAAAATAATTTGCAATTTCAGAATATCGGAGGGTATATAACAGAAAGATTACCAATGACCTAAAAAATCATGGTGCATGGTCTAATGTATATCAGAATTTAAAAAAAACAAAGCAATTTGTTCGTAAAGTACAGCTATACTTTGATTTTTATACGTATATTATCTTGTAGCCACGTTAGGATAATAATACAGAATAATTAGTCAACCTATTAGTTTTATTTTATAATACAGAGTGGCCATGCATACTGTCGCAATACAAAACCCATGAATGGAAGCTCCAAAAGACAAAATGACAGGCACAGATAAATCCATACTAATACCACGTAAAGGTATTTCTAAAAGGGTTTTTTTATATTGTGTTAAACCAACGGCAGGTCAAAAAGAAATGATTTATTCTTTCAAGTTCACCACAGAACGCGCACAGTGGCGAAGGTGTCTGAGCAGACTTGTGTTTTTAGAAATTTATGTTTGGTACCCGGTACACAGCCTTTTGATAGCTACTTCTTCTTTAGGTGTTTGGCAAAAGGCTATTCGCCAGCGATATAATAAATGACGATATTCGGTAGAGTTTGTCAGTACTATACCTCTAAAGACTTCCATAAGCGTACGTCAGCTGAATCGAGTAGTCTCATGCTGTTGTGTTATGTCGTCGTCGCCGTCTCATATCGCCTGGCGTCACACAGGCAAAATCGTTTCTAGCATAGCCACTTAAGAAATCTAGATGTGGAGCTAGTTCTTGGTAAAGGGTAGAGAGTTTGTGAAATAGAGAGGTGAGTATGAGGACGAAAGTAAGGGGGAATAGAAGCAGGGAAACCATGACTTTCTATGTGTGCTGTCCCGCAGAGAAAACCATATAAAGGACAGCATTGCGTATATAGCCTTGCACAGTACGGTTACGGTAAAAGAAAGTGACGATGGGGAGGTGGGAATGAGAAGCAGAGAGGCAAAGCACGCCAGTACCAAGGTGGCGTTAAGCAGGAAAACAAATATAGCGCAGTCATGTGCAGTTGTGGCACACAAATGTTCGGCTGATGAAAACAAGAGAAGAGGAAAGGATAAAATTGTAGCATAGCCATGCGCGGTGTCATATAAGCAAACCACGCTTAGCAACGCTATGTATACATTGGTATGGCAAGAGAGCAGTACAAGGAAAGTGAAAGTAAAACAAAGGTAGACCATAGCATAGCTGAGTGCAATGTCACCCAGAGATAACTGTGTCTAGCCTGTATGATATTGTGAGGGTGAGCAAAACGAATGTGTGTGTCAGGAGTATGGAATGGCAGTGATCGCTATTGGTGTTAGGCGCAATATAGGATTCACGCTTTATGGTGGATTGTACACATCGGCAAAAACTGGAGCATACCCGGCCAAATTCTGAGGCTCCAAAAACCTGCGTTTGTATTTTGGAAGCACGGACAAAAAGGCGCGACAAGCTGCTTGTTTCAACCACGACATACAGTGCCAGTAAAATAATGTGTCTTAGGGAATCGCTAGCACGGCAACAACTGTATGGTGTTGCTAGGTTAGCATAAAATACCCCGATCATCTTTAATTAGACGATTAATTCAGAATAGATGTATTTCAGGCGTGAACTTTAGCGCACCCCCACCAACAAGTGTAGTACCTTCGTCTTTAGGTGGGACCTGTCCCTTAAAAACTACCCATAATATAAAATTCATAACCAAGCCAACTTCGCACTTTCCCATTTTTGTGTCTGTATTTGACGCGAGCATGGGGTGCTTGAACGCTCAATCTTGCAGTAAGTACCCTTCGGTAGTGTGGCAGCACAAGAATGGAGTAATATAGCTTCTAGACTTTCACAATGCAGAACTCCCAAACCATCTCTTCGTCGTGTATGTGGTGGTCAGGCTGAAGTTTTTCTTTATTTTATTTTCACTTTCCTATTATCATGAAGACAGTCTGCTGTGCCCGAGCTTGGCGCACTAGGCATTTTTCTTTCACGAGGCCTTCTCAAGAGACCCAGAAGGGGCGTCTCTTTGCCGCACAGGGAGGCGTTAGAAAAACACCTTCTTTGAACGCCATGACGTTGATGGAGGGCCCCTAGTTTAAAGCACATGGAAGGGAATCCGCTTATACGTCATTCGCACGTCACTATACCTTGGTCAACAGAAGGCGGATGTTCTGAAGCATATAATAAGGGAAGTGTTATGGCTTTACCAGTTTTTTTTTTTGCGCTATGAGTCAAGAGATATTCACTTTCAAGGAACTTCGAGACTGGTTGAGAGGTATCATCATGAAATAATTGTTTGGTTTTCAACTGATATTCGATGCGTCAAGATTACAAAACTCTTTGTAATAAAACCACTTTGTAGAAACAACGCCTCAATTGATTGAGGTGCGCAATCGGAATGAATGGTTGTAATTATATGTACAATCACTGCTTATGGACGTAGGATAGGCTTAGATCTAAGAACAGCAGATCTCTTGTGGCTAAGGCTATTTGATGCAATGCTTGTGGTACAGTTAAAAACAGCCCACAGAAAAACCTACACTCCGGTGTGACGAGGCTTACGCACAAAGTGCTGGAAGTAACATACAGTAATGTACTTTTGATTACGTACTATTCAGCCAAAACTGAGTACCTATTCAACGAGCATTTGACTGCTCGACGCCTTAAAGCATCTCTGCACCATATGTGGGTGCCACTCTCTCAGTGGCATAATCTTGAGCCTCGATATTCTGTAAAAACCTGGTCATCTTACATCCATACAAAATGACACATATAAGCATTTCATTTTTTAGCACGACGCTTCAGAGGCTGTTGCGTAGCAGTCATTTCGACCTGCTCCCGCATGACACCTCAATTGACAACTTCATTTCTCGTGCGATTCTCTTTAAAAGTTTGTTTCACAATCTCATTGCAGCAGGCAGAATGTCACTTTTTTTCTTACTGACGAAAGACGGCCAGACCGAGTTGAGAAAGAAAGTGACCTCTGAGCCCAGCGGTACGCATTCTTGAATAGGACATTAGAAACCAGTATCGTGAACATCCATTACAGTTAACGTCTCAATAAAGTTTAAACAACGCAATTTTGTGCCCTCTCCTCGACCACCGTGTGAAGTCGACCATGTCCCGGTTGTCCAATTTCGTATATTGGATCTCATGCTCTAAAAACACGAAGAAAAGAGCTGTCAGCCAGAAGAGCAAACAAAACAAAAAGCCTTCCCAATAAGGGGTCTCAAACGCAAGGTTCATTCGGCGACAAAAGGTAAATTTTTCCCCGGGGTCTCATTTCTCCATTTTTGCGTCAGCAGCGACGAGGCTCGCGAGAAGCGAGGTCATCTCCCGCGTGGCTTGCAGCTGGCGCAAGGCTTTAGAAACACTGTGTCACCTTTTCTGTCTCTTTATTTTTTTTGCTTATTTTATGTTGGATTTGCTCGAATGTGTTCCTTGCTTCTCGTATGGCTGCTTTATTTTCGCTTTTATAATCACTATAATTCGCCTGACTACAAGTTGTGGTGCAATGCATTATGCAGGGGTGTGATGCAAGATGGCCCGAGCTTCCCGGGAAGAGGAGTTCGCTCCAAGATCGCTCAGTGGCAGCCGTGGTATGACGACAGCGTGGAGCGCGTGATTGTGGCGTTGATAAAGTTGCTACAGGAACGCACGTGGCGTCGGAAACGCATGTGGTACATTTGCGACAGTTATCAAAAAAATTGGCAGCATATCAACGCAGTGAATGATGGAGAGCTGGGCGAAGCATTCGTCCGCCCATTCGTTCTTGCTTCCGTCCGTCCATGCGTCTGTCTGCGTGACCGTTCATGCGTCCATCCGCCCGTCCGTGCGTGCGTCTGTTCGTGCGTCCGTTCATGCGTTCATACATGCATCCGCCCCTGCGTCCGATCATGCGTCCATTCATGCATCTGTCCGTGTGTCCGGTCGTCCATCTATTCAACACTCCAAGTACCACCATCTCCCATCTTTTCATCATATATTCCCTATGTAGAAGCACTGCCATTCAGCGGACATTCCAAGGACTAAACGAAAGGTGGCACACGCACACTTTCTTACGGCTTGCGCTTCGGGTCTACTTCCCACATTTAACCACCTCGAATTCATGGTATATACTAGTTCACTGTATTCATGGCACTGCGGCCCAACGCTCGCTAAACCTCTCTAAAACCAAGAAGGTCACGCCCAGCGAGTATACCGTAGCAATCTTTTTCAGTCAGATAGTGCTCAATGTACATGCCAATGGCTGCTAATGAGAAATGAGAGACAGGAAAATTCGGCTTTTACTTTCTTACGGCTTGCGCTTCGTATCTACTTCCCACCTTTAACCATATCGAGTTCATTCATGGTATATACAAGTTAATTGTATGCATGGCACTGCGGCTCAACGCTCGCTAAACCTTTCTAAAACTAAAGAGGTTACACCCAGCTAGTATAACATAGCAACCCTTTCTTGTCAGATAGTGCTCAATGTACATGCCAATGGCTGCTAGTGGGGATCGCAGCGTGTGCGTTAACTAAAAGCCGAATGCTTATGTCTCTTATTTCTCATTAGCAGCCATTTGCATTTACATTTAGCACTATTTTTATTGTTCAACAACGCACAGAAGAAATCTCTCACCGGGACCACCTAGAAGGTGAAAATGTTATACTTGTTACACACTACGATGGTTACGAGGGATGAAGAGGTGCCTTTATAAGAAGCTTCGCTCCTAAAAAAATCCCGCGTGCGAACACGTCAGCGCCGCTACTCAGTAAACATCTTAACAGTGCAGTGGCGTCAGCATGATTGTCGCGTTATCGTTTCGTGGGCATATATGTACTGTTTCAGGCAGGTTCTTTAGTTCCACCTGCAGCATGGAAATTTCCATTTTCGAAGGCAGCAAGGGTGCACACGCACGCAGCACTCTCGTGCTCCTCGTTTCGCTCCTATCAAACATTGGAGATGTATTCACCTTTTCATAAACGCCTCCCTGCGTGCCGCCATAGCTCTCCTTGGGCTGTGCAAATTGGCACGTCTCCTCGAAAATGCACTGGAAACGCTGCACCCTTAGCCTTTGTACACCCGCGCACAGCCAATCATGGCGGTGTTTTTTCCTTCCTGTGAAAAGGTGTATATAAGAGCAAGTGGTCCCCAGGAGCACTCGCATCGCAGCGGCAGCGCGGCTGTGACTTGATACGTCGTGAGCACGGCGAAAGTGAATGCGAGACATCGTAGCCACGTGGTGATATCACTTTTACTTCTGCGTGCGTGTGTTCATAGACTGCGCGATAAAGCTGATAAATTAATCATTCCGCTCGATGTGAGTATTGCTCTTCGGTACGAGCACACGTGGTGGGCGTACCCGATCTTCACCATGGGTGTCTGTTAATCAAACTGATTGACGCTTGAACTCAAATAGAAACTTGTTGATTTTAACGAGGCCTGAGTTCAACTCGTGAATGTGTTGATGCCAGTGTTGCTGCCAAGCGCTTCATGCAGTGAATGCTAAGCGGCAGCTTCTTTGCATATAAAATAAATTGATGAGCTTACACTCCTTGTGCAAAGCTGGAGGCATAGTGAAGCTTGTGATAGCTTAGCTTCTTGCAGCTTTTTTAGTTGTTCGTCTACTCATGAGCGTGCTCAGTTTCGAAGTGAAGACCGCATCAGCCCTTTCTCATTGTGATTACACTAATTTACTGAGGCTTAACGACCATTACATTGAGCCGTCTTGTCTTCATGAATAAGACTTCAATTAAAAGGCAATTATTTCGGGCACACTTAGCAATACCGTAATCAGTATAGAATGATTAAACGAAATTATGAATAACAGGACACTGACTGTCATCCCATTATTGAGTGCTAATTATCAAAGATTTATTTAGCGTTGTCATGATTAAAGTCTTGTTAACCAGCATAGATTTGTTGCCTCATCACCTGTCATTCTTTAATTAGCCCGGCTATGTCTTTACATGGCTTCATCAGCACGGCCTTTTGAAGATGTGGCGTGATTACCTCGGCCCTACCATGACATGGCGTAATTAGCTTGGTCATAGCATGTGCTTGCCTTACTTGTCAAGTATACCATCCAGCCAAATAGCTAATTATCCAGCCACACGTACTCGATTGCTAGTGGCCGATGACAACAAAGACGACGTGCACTGGTCGAGCTGCATGCTAGAACGTACAGGCTGACCATGAAGATTGACACGTGGCCACGGGTTTAGCTGCGACCGCGATATTGTATGACGCTCGACCAGAGCTGATGTCAGAGGCCACCGCGCTGATTATTCTAAAACAAACTTAGAGCAGACATTGAAAGCGTCAAGATAAATTTAAACACCTCGTGCCTCTAAAAAATATCATCGGAAAAAGTTTCGGACACTTTTATGGCATCGGTGCAGTTCTGGTTTGAAAACACCCCCCAACTTAGTGGACCGTCATTGACGCGATGACTAGTTTAATCGTAACCATCGAAACGCAGCGCGCTGAGGTGTGAATTTGACTTCTTTGTACTGTTGGCTCGTTCATATGGGGGTGTCGCCAGAGCTCGGGAATATCTCGAGTTTCGCGAAACTCGGCCGATCCTGCATAGAACCTCTGAACCTGTGTTTGTCTATCCGTGCAGGCTACGAGCCCCCTAAATGAGTGCCAATCATTGTTAACGCTGAAGTCGAATGTGCCACTCTTTTACTCACAATGAAGCATTTTGCGTGTTGTGTACTGCGGTTCAGTTTTCGGAGCACCTCATCGATATATATGTGAAGTTTAACGTCCCAAATCCACCATACTATTATGAGAGACGCCTTAGTGGAGGGCTCCAGAAATTTCGACCACATGGGGTTCTTTAACGTGCGCCCAAATATAAGCCCACGGGCCTACAACATTACCGCCCACAACGGAAATGCAGCCGCCGCAGCCGGTATTCAATCACGCAACGTGTGGGTCAGCAGATGAGTACCTTAGCCACTAGAACACTAGGACGGGGCTCTGAAGCGCCTCAGAAACAATCAAAAATACACAAAATTTTCATGTGGATAGTACATACACAGCGGAAACGTGTATATATAAGAATACTTAAACACATACAGCTGTCAATGAGTTATCACATGAAAAAGAAATTGCCACTAGTCGCCATTTGTGTGATCACAAAAGCACTGCAATCACAAAGCAAGAGAACTGTCTATAGCAGTGGAGCAGCTTTGAGGCACTCTGCAGAATTAGCCGAGTTTCTTTGGCCAAGTTACACGATACTCGAGATCTTGCTGACCCGTGGCGACACCCCTTTATGAATGAGCCAACAGTCCGAATAAGGCAAATCCACCCCTCAGAATGCTGCTATTCCTTGTTTACGATGAAACCAGCCATCGCATCACGGACGGTATACTAAGTTGAGTGGTGTTTTCAAAGCAGACCAACTTTTTTTTCATTTGCCAAGAAAAAGTGTCAGAAATTTTTCGGATATTTTTGAAGGAACTGTTTGTTTCAATTTATTCTGAACCTTTAAGACATGCACTAAGTATATTTTAGAATAGTGAGCACAGTAGGCTTTGAGATCGGCACCGGCCGAGCGTCGTACAACATCGCGGCCGGAACTAAACCCGAGACACGTGCTAATCATTATGGCCAGCCTGTACATTCTAGCACGCTGCTCGGTTGGTGCGCTTCATCTTTGCTGCAATCGCCAGATAGCATTCGAGCACGTGTGGCTGGCTAATTAGCTGTTTGGGGCGAAGCTCCTAAAGCTGCGAGTCTGTCCCTCCTAGCTCAATATACGTGACCACCTAGTTCGATGACTCACTCAGCAGTTGCGGATGGATGGACAAACGGACGTACAGATGAACGGGCAAACAGATCAACAGACGGACATTCAGACAGACAAACAAACGAGCGCTCGGACGGATGGACAGGCAGAGAGATTTAGACGGTCACATGGAGAGACAGACAGACGCCCAAAGAGATGTACCGACAATTCACAGCATACCCATAAAACACTCCGAAGCTTCGCCACACTCATTATCACTCACTCCATGGAAATGCTGTGATTGTTTGGGTGCACGGCTTACTTGGCTAGTTAGGCCAGGACAGGCTATGGTCAGGATAATTACACTAATTCATGGTGAAACATGGGTAATCACGTCACAAATTAAGAAGACCGCGGTAATGAAGCCAAGTAAGGATAGAACCAGGCTAACTAAAGCATGCCAGTTGATTGGCTAGCTAAACGACGCTAATTACCGCAACGTCGTTTGTGAGCACGCAAAGTAAAGCCACGCTAATTAGCTCTTACTAATATAATGACAATTGGTATGCTGTCGATCAGGGTTACGTTTAATAGCTCTATACTACTAATGGTCTTGATAATTGTGTCTGAGATAAATGCCCTTTAATTGAAGCCGTAATAATGAACACAAGACAGCTCATTCTAATGGTCGTTAAGCCTCAGGCAATCAGTACAATATCACGAAGACAGAGCTCATCTTCACTTCCAAGCCTACCACGCACATGAGTAGGTCGACAAACTTAAAAAGCTGAAAAGCTAGGTTATGAAAAAGTCCTCTATGGCTGCAGCCTTGCACAAGTAGTGTAAGCTCACCACATTACTTCGTGTGCAAAGAATGTTCTGCGTAGCGCTGACCGCATAAAACGATTGACAGTCACACCGGCTCCATCACAGTCACAGGTGGAATGCAGGCCTTCTCAAAATCAACGAGTTTTTATTCAAGTCCACGCGTTAATCAATTTGATTGACAGATGCCCGTGGCGAAGATCGAGTACGCCCGCCACGTTTGCTCTTGCCGAGGAGCAGCACTTACGTCGAGCGGCATAATCAGCTATATCAAGCAGACTAAGCACACATGCTCTCAAAAGATAAAGGGATACGACCGCGCAGCTACGATGTCTCGCAATCGATTTCACCGGGTTCACGACGTATCTAATCACAGCCGCGTTGCTGACGTGATGCGTGCGCTCCTGGTGACCACTTGCTCTTATATACATCTCCAATATTTGATAGGAGCGGGACAAGCCGCACAAGGGTGCTGCGTGTGCATCCTTGCTGCCTTAGAGAATGGAAACTTCCGTGCTGCAGGTAAAACGAAAGAACCTGTCCGAAAGAAGGCACACTCCCATAAATACGCCTGTGGCCGGCGCGTGTTGCGTTGGCAAAAAAATAGCGCGGCACTCACGATGATGACGTCACTGCACTGCTAAAATGTGGACAGAATGGCGGCGCTGACGTGTCGCAAGTGGTGTTACTTTAGTAACCGACGCAAATGTCCCACAATTACATCACGCCCGCAATACGGTTGCCTTCTCTCTCTCTCTCTCTCTCTCTCTCTCTCTCACATGCGGGTGCAACGCCACGTGGTTCCTGTAGCCATTTTTATCAAGGCTGCTATCGCGCACTCCCCATTACCTTCACGCCATGGCCGCGGCAAAGTGAGCTTCCAGTGAACTCATCTGCCCGAGAAGCTCGATCCATCCAGCATAGCACCCCAGGTATTACACCTGACAGAAACACATTACTTGAATAGTTTTCCAAACTTTTCAGGCTACGTTTTACCATGGGATTGGCGCAATCAGTAAAAGAATATACTCGCGCTCTTGGCTCTGAATCAAAGCAATATTATAATATAAGTGTGATACTTATTCTGCACACCCACAAAATTCGATGATGATTTGATTGATTAATGGTGTTTAAAATCGCAAAACCACCATATGATTATGAGAGACGCCGTAGTGGAGGGCTCCGGAAATTTCTACCACCTGGGGTTCTTTAACGTGCACCCAAATCTGAGCACACGGGCCTACAACATTTCCGCCTCCATCAGAAATGCAGCCGCCGCAGCCGGGATTTGATCCCGTGCCCTGCGGGTCAGCAGCTGAGTACCTTATCCACTAGACCACCGCGGCGGGGCTCCCACAAGGTTCGTACTAGATAAACTGTTCTAGTAACACGCACCTAACTTCACTTACTGTTTTTAGGACTTTTCGCTCAAAACAGAATACACTATATAGTTTTGCACGCTTGATGATGTAGGTGTGAAGTAGAAGCAAAGGACTAGAGATTAGGTGCTAAAGCTAATTGATCAAATTGCCAACTACCGGAAAAATATTACCCAGCGCTTGTCCTGTGCTCTAGGCTCTCTGAAAGGGTCAATAGTTATGCCTGGTACAAAATGACATTGAACGCAAAAAAAAGCCGCAAGTGCGCGAATAAGAAAGCGCCTCCACAACGCTTTGGAAATGTCCAAAAAAGAAGCTGCTTCGAGTAAAAGTGCTGTGGACCAGGTGGAAATGAAACGTACAAAATGCGTTAGAATGAACACGATGAAAACAAGAGCAGCCGCAGAGGCTGTGCTAGATAACAAAGAACGCTGCAAGAGGGGGTCACGAACGAAGGTTCACAGTGCGTGTTGCAACCGAGGACCTGTCGGCGTCCAGCATTTTTGATGCCGACGGACATAATTAGTCGTCGCCCGTTTGACCTCCTCTCGGCAAGGCCGTGGTCTCGCGTTTCGGCCTTCTTTTTTTACCTATATACCGCCTGCCACCACGTTTCACATTGCCCCACATTGGTTTACTGCGACGCTTTTGTTTTGCTCACAGAGGTCCATATGGGTGTACCATTTGACTTCTATCCATCTTTCGCTCACTACGTTTTCTATTACCACGTCGTTTCTTAGTTTAGCCACAATATATACTTTCAGAACGCTTAACCATCTCATTACTTTTTTTACCGTTGTCACTATTATTTTGGGATCAGTGACGTTCTCTGTGTTATCATTCGCTGTGGAAACAATTTTTTTTTCATGCTGATGATTGTGCTCTAGTTATTGCGATTGCTGTTGCGTGTCACTGTTGTTAGCCGATAACCTGAAACAGAGGCTCCTTCGAGAGGACTTGAGCAAACTACACGACCGTTTTTGAGTTGAGTCAGTGACGTCATGAAAGAATTACACGACCTGTCTTCTTGTCATTTATGTTTTAACCTTCATTTTTGTCACTACTGTTTCTGTTCCAGATTTAGCACCCTATTTTTTTATTACCGTGAGCCACAGAATACCGAAAAACAAAATTGAATACTTTCACACTTTAAAGTCAGCAGTGTACTTGATAATTTCATAGATTCAAGGACGTTTACAATCTGGCAACCCTTTTGGTAGAAACAATGTTCCATGGTGGTACGCCAGCAAAGCGACAGCGATGACAAAATCAGCGAGCAAAAAGAGATTGTGTGTGCTTCATTTATGCTTCCTCATGTTTCATCAGAGCGCATTACTTTAGAAAGTTCTGCTCCACTGGAGGCATACTCAATTGGTCAATATAGTCTCAGAATGAGTTGCGACATTAAATATACAAGACAAAATATCTTTTGCACCAGACTTAGGCAAACTGGAGGCCATGCCATCTCTTGACCTTGGTGTATGATGGCGGCACTCCCACATTGGTGACCATGCGCTTTAATGTACTCCTTCGTTTCACAAAGGGAGTGCTTCACATCTGTTCAGCAAGGTGCAGCAATGACACGAGTGTCTCACAACGAAAGCGTCGGTCCTTCTGGTAAACTGGTTCAATTAGTTTTAATGGGTTATCATCACAGTTACTACGTTCCTAACTAATGTTTCGCTCCAAACTCTTATGTTTCCAATATAACTTTAGCTTGAACCAGAACCGTTCATTTTTCGCAAATTTTAATTATCGATGGCCGCTGATCAACATATGTTAAACCGGAAAAAGCACTGTAAGAGACGTTCACGGAAAAAATAGCAAAGTACCTCTAGCTGCTCGCTCCACTAATTGATAGGCAATTAGAGTTAGAAGTTCGTACGGTTACATCGTTGCAAGAAAGTAGGGAATGTAACACGTTCTTCATCCCACACACACACACACAAACAGGGAGCCCCAAAGTGCGTCGGTCGATGCGAATGGTTTCCATCAAGGTTGCCTACCTATGGTGTTTTTCCCGCACGAACTATGGCTGCGTGTGTGCGTTTGTCGTTTGTGCAACCACAAACGCATTTCAGGGAACGCACTGGGGCTGGGCTCTTCCTTTTCGGCCTCTCCGAGAGAAAGTGCGCAGTCTTTCGGACCAACAGCGCCACGATTTCTTTCCCCTTGAACTTTCAGGTGAGTTTCAGACGGATCAACTACTCTGCACTCAGCAAAGCGTTCAATCGGACACAGCGTGACAGTCAAGCACTTGGTAGCGAGGCACAAAGGTATGAAGAGAAAAAAAAACATTACGCCGTTTAATGTTCGGCACTCTGACATGTAAAGAAATACAAATGAAAACCTGGTCAAGTGAAAGCAACTTGTATTCGAAAAACGTGCCGGAAACCAAAGTTATAAGTTTCGCGTTTCCGCGGCAACCAGCTACTCGCCGAAAGGAAACAGTCACTGAAAGCCAAGTGGCAGACGTGCTCGATAAAACTAATGGCGGGCAGTGGGTTAAAATGACGGTTGGAGAGCTGTGTCTTTGCCGAGTTTCTGTCTTATTTTTTGGTTTTTCTCGTTATTACTTCCTGTTATTCGTGCTTAGATTCGACTTTTAGCCCCAGTGTTTATGAGACGTAACCTACATCGCTAGTGTGCTCACAAACATGCCGAAAGGTCGTTATGCTCCCACCAGCTTTTTTTTTGCTTTATTAGCAGGCAATGACGCCAGAGTTCGCTACCCGCGTTTTAAAAAGAAAACATGACTTTTGCTATGCTAGCTTATTTTTTTACAGCACTCTTGCTTCGAAACATGCAGGCTTTTGTTCTAAAATGTTCAGGTCTTTTAACGAGGTTAGCTTCGATCAAAGAAGCAGCCCGGTAGGAACTTTCAAGTCCAATTCTTTGTGCTGACTAGTTTGTCAAGATTACAAATAAAAGTACTTGCTTGATTATATCGAAAGGGCTAGAGCTCGAATTAGTACCTAATATCATAACAAGATTAAGCAAATTTCCGAAGTGTGGGTGTCAATGTGTACCTTGTTTATATAAGGTAATTCAGCTGAACTAAACGTAATATTCCAATTAAAAACCACAGAGTTTCATCCTATACTGACCAGGGAACAAATGAAGATTATAGTGAGCAACGAGCAAGCTATAAAGCAACAAGATTATGCTGAACCATGAGCGTCCGGAGAGGGCATTGTGAGAAATGGACGTTTCGAACAGCGAGAAGTCTGGATGTATGGAGTAAAAACTATAGAAGTAAAATTCAACAGTGCCAAAAAAATTTCATAACACTATCCTTAAACGGAGGCTTTAAAAGTGTACAATTAAGAGAATCCATTTTCCTAGGCACACAAGAGGCGCTTCCCGTCATCAGAACTACCACCCTCAAAACATATTTTCTATCACTACGCATTGTTGTAATCATAAAACAGGCTTTATGTCGTATAGTTGGAAAGATAATTCATATTATTCCGTAATTTATAATCGCACATGGCCAAAATTAGTGTCTATACCATCCTTCTGCAAAATGATGGGTTGGTGATTGGTGGAATCGTTGTTGGATATGGTGGGAAAAAATAGTAGATATGGTGGAAATGAAAGTAGATGTGTTGAAAGACGTAGTGTTCGTAATGGCAGATAATGGAGAGAGTAGAAGAATACTGGCAGATGGTGGTAGAGGTGGTGGACCAATGGTGGTCACACTGGAAAATACCGCTTATGGTGGCGATGCAAAACGTGTTTGGTGGATGGCTTGGCAAACAAATTGGGTGACGTAGGCGTGATGGAAGCTAGGTGAATGATGGCGGAATAATGTACAAGCACATGGCAGTACGTGTAATTACTTGTTTGTAGAGCGTCACTCTGGAATGCGCAGAAAAATGTGTTTATCGTTGAAAGAAACCCACGCTGGTCATTACGCTTTTTCGCGTTTCTTTTTATAATATGTTGTCATCAAAGCCTTCATTTTTGTGAATCCAAAATTGCAGCCGTGAATGATTACATTTCGGGCCAGTACTTACATAAGATTGACATGCGCGATGTGTTGCTTTGGTGCGATGCCTAGAAGACTAGAAGTGTCACTGTCAACAGCAACAGTAAATGTGTTACATCACGACGCAGTTGTAGAGAAACAATGAGCTCGTGTTCGTAATTGCCTTCCAACGGTAGACCAAAATACAGCAGTCACTTGACGTCGCCACGGTAGAAACGCAACTCCGGCTGTTATTGCACACTCAATCACACAAACCGTACTTCAAGTTGGCAGTCAAATTGCGTGTGACGCTGAAATTCACAAAATGTTACCTTCGACATGCGTCGAGACGAGCCCCGGTGAGTGTGACTTCCACCATTCTGTTCTACCACCATAATGCCCACCAAAGGTTAGGCGTACCAACTAAGCCGCCCGTCCAACTAACAAAGGCGCTTCTCGGTTTCACAATGCACGATTCCGACGAGTACGAATGACAATACCGCAAGAAAGTGGCCTCCGTTATTCTAAATAAAGCATTTTTTATTGTGTACACCAAAAGCGATGAACATCTATGCGACGCTGTTCCAGCACTTACCAGCAAACGTTCACCTCCACTCACCAACAGCCGGTGGTCGTACTGGCCGACACTTCTCTGGCTCTTATGCGTGAACAGAGACTTGCCAATTCGTATGCTACTGAACCAATATGATGACATGATTTTTCTGGAACACTGCATTGCTAACGATAGATGTATACAGATGAGTGTGCTTTCATGGCTACGCTGTACTTTGCCAAAAAACGTCACAATACTCAATAAATTGTGTGCGTGTATTTATCGAATGAGATCAGAGTTGCCAGAAAGCTTGTACAGATGTCGCTTTTCAGAATGAGCTAGAAATGAATAGTAAACTTGACAGTAACCACCAGTATACTGTACCTGCTCTTCAATCCGCTTGATTGTTCTTTTCTTCAGTAGTGAATTATAACAAAAACTTAGCGTTGTTGCTTATATCACAGTGGCAGTCGTTAGTGGAAGCAAATGCGTTTAATAAATGTGCAAATTTTATTAGAAGGTGCAGATCGCGTCGGTCTCGACCACGCTACATACTAAACTGAAGTTGAACACTCAATTGGTACGCTTACTAGTCATTTTACACTGAAGGATTCACATGTTATCATAGCGCAGTATTTAGTGCTCGCGTTTGAAGACCTGAAGGTTGCCTAAGTTGAATGGTCAATTAGTAAGCTGACTAGTCAATCTGCAGTGAATGATTCACATGTTCACAGGCGAAGATTGTAAAAGTATTCACTGATGAAGATTGTAAAAGCAAGGCGCAGCTCTTGGTGTTCTCGGTTGGCGATCCCTAGGTCGCTTGTTGGAATCCTCGTTATCAGGTGTTTTCGTGATGGATGCTTTTTGCATCGTTTCCCCATAAAAATATTTTTTATGTGGCAGCTCATCATTGTGATGCTGAAGCAACAGAGCTGTTTTGAGCTCCAGCATTGACGACACTCCAGCAACTTCAGCATCGACCGTACGCCACCATTTGCCACCGATAATTCAAGCACTTTAATCCCCCACATTGGTGGGTGGTGGAATTCACCCATCTTTATGATGGACATGTCTTCGCTAAAGATGCCAATAGTCATCCACTAAACGTTCTTTAACCCTGCCATATATCTTTTGTATTGACTCAAAGTTTGTTTTAAAGTGGCTGGCAAT
The DNA here is from genome assembly GCF_043290135.1 of Rhipicephalus microplus. Lineage (NCBI taxonomy): Eukaryota > Metazoa > Arthropoda > Arachnida > Ixodida > Ixodidae > Rhipicephalus > Rhipicephalus microplus. The sequence goes on from NC_134700.1 coordinate 122,641,901, forward strand.
AACCACGTATATTGTCTCTTGGAAGTTTTTTTACCCTTATATGTTTTTACTTTTCACTGAATTATGCTATGCCACCGTGAACTTTCTCAGCCGATTTGCCTATCAGTAGCCATTATTTACGACACCTGGAAATGTGTGCGATGCATGCCTCACTATAACGAAGTGCAACAAACTTTTTTTAATAAGCTTTGAATGCATCATTGCCAACAATTTTAGAACACAAACTCACATCACTGTTTATACAGGTATTATGGTGTCTACGCTGCCTTCTGCTGTTAAATGACATAGACAGGCAACACCTGCACGAGTGCCCGAATGCTTTAGCTTGCAATTACCTGAATCAGTCATCCCTTCATTGAAAGTCTGTACTCTGGTATACCTAAGAGGAATGTTTTCTTCGCTGTGCTACATGTTTTGTAGGTTAAAAGGAACTACTGCTATATTGCTTCTTTTTGTTAATGTGTACTTAATATTTCGCGCTGTGCATGTAAAATTGTCTATAGTTCTCCCAAGATTGAGCCCCTTACTCTTCAATGAAATAATTAGGCAATTTTTTTGCCACTCCTTTATTTATATTGTAGATATAACACAAGTCGAGATAACACTAACAATAAGGAACAACGACATTAACGGCTATGTTTTTTGTGGTGTGACTATGAGCAGTCAGTGAGAACTCGTTATCCTCAATGTATGTTTCTAATGTTATTGATTTTCTTCAAGTAATACTCTGCGCACCACACAGAACTCCGCTGCACGCTTGTCCTGACCACATTTCTGCGTTGACAGACAAGGCTGCTGGTACAACCGCGCTGTCCACACCCAACGACGCTGCCATCATTGGTCATTTTCTCGCTACACAACCATGGTGTCTACTATGGCAGTGACGACTCCATCAACGCCCTACGACTGGGTACATTACGAGCTACTCGTTATTCACAATTGATAATACCCAGCAGTGACACCCACAAATCATGTTTTGCGCTTCAAGGGCCCGGCGCGTGTCTTGTATGGCATTTATGAAGATGAAGTGTGCAGTTGAGATTTCTGCAGGCGAAAGCTTTCTCGAAAGCCACTCGACCTACCTGGCAAGCTAGCTGGTAGGCAGCTCGCCGCTGCAAAATAACTTTCCTGTTCAGCTTCCGGACCTACTTTTTCATGCATTACTTGCATCATTAAGATTTTGTAGCAGTATGCTACATCGACATATTGGAATTGATGATGGAGATGTATTCTAAAGGATATCGCAGACGATACTCGTTCCTAACCACCACTCCTCACCAAAATTATCGAAGGCTGGGAGGCGTGTCGAGTACGATGACAGCTGTAGTGCGTAGGCTGTCATCGCTAGGGTTTGTGACGCTAGTGAACACACCTACAGCCTCACCTTAAATATTCATGCCTCCCTTCCACCATTCAGTGCTGATAGCGTAGCTCATATTGCAGTAAAAATACATGGCTGATTCCACAGTCATAAGAATCGATATAACACGAAAGGCAAACGTGTCTTCAGAGAAATAGACGTTAATGTGTAGTGATAAATGAGAGTCTGTACAACAACTAGTGGTGTTTAACATCTATAGCACCGTTTGACGAAGATACACTCATGTTGACACCTAGTGGCATATTTCCATGGCGACGACTACTGCCTAAGATAATGATTAGCTGCTGTGGTAGCTGAAGTTGTAAAAATATGCCTGAGCATAAGGTATCAAAACTTCCGCGCAAAAATTGTATAAATGAGCACATAAACATTTGTATTCGATATCAACGTTAATCAAGGGAAGAAACACCACAGTGCGTGCTCCAGAGTGATAGGGTCAATGACGCCTGTGTTCATGCATACTACGCTGTGCTTCAGAAACACGGCAGGCAGAGGCTCGTGGCTCAAGCTGTGGAAGTGTCCCACATTCCGCTGATCTATGTCTTGCTCCAGCAAGACATGACATCCGCCTGTTGACCTGGTCGCATTCTTGCAGCGATCATATTATCAGTTGTATTAGTTGGTTCTATCGTAGTCGAAGCAGTCGTTGGTGAAAAACAACTTTTGGTGCACGTGGAAGCTTCTATATGCTCCGACCACATGCCGTCACCCAATAAGACAAAACGGAAGGCGAATAACATCAATGCGTGTATGGTGACTCCATGGTGCCGGCAAGACTACCGTTTTTTGTTGGTATCTAGACGGTTTATTCATAGCCTCCGAAATTGTGAATCTCGAAGACCATGCTTCAACTGCTTCGTTGCCGAATTGTTACTCATGGGCCCTTGTGTCATGCCACACACTTCCCTTGACCGCTAAAAGACAGCGGCACCACAGTGCCCCGCGTAGCCTCTTCGACATCGAGCCCCACGCGAGAATGTGGGAGAGATATATGGCGCGTTTTCGGTGTAGCAAGCAGCTTCTTTCGTAGCTTAGTCTGTAAGGTGCCAGGCGCTTGTCGTAACTGGACGAGAGGTTGCAGGTTTGATTGCCGGTGATGAAATTTATTCCCTTAATTATTATTTTCTCTCATCCATCAGTGTCCATTTTTAGTGCCATATTTATGACGAAAATACATTACTGAAGTCTTGGTGGACCTTGGCACAAACATTTCTGTGTTGAAACTGGTCATATAGGTGACCTCTTTTCTTGTTTGTCGCCTCACAGCGCCGTGCCAATATTCACATCCCAGGAGTTATTTAATGTGTACGTTTGATTGCTAAAGTTGAAACCGATACTGCAAGAAAGCTTAATAAATTAGTTCGCAAATATATGTGGCAATGTAAGTGCTGTACACTAGAGGATAATTTTGATAAGGTATACTTTCATCCTGTCAAGTACTCAAGTAGTTTCTAGAATGGCACATGTGTCTCGCTTTTAACGTCTTTTCCAAAACCTCTACTACTCCAAAGAGTGTGTCGTAGGCGTGCATTCGGAAGATTTCATTAAAGCGTACACTCATTCATAGCGCTCGAGTAAATTGAAGGAACGCATAAACTGTTAAAAACGAGAGTGTCATTGAGTGCAGTGTACACCACGAAGTAAAGTACGTTCTGAAATATTCTGTGGCGGCTTTATGCTTTCCAATTGTAAAGTACCAGCTACTCTAAATTGGTAAACACTTTTTAGAAATACACAAGCATGATAAACATGAAGTTGCATTTTTTCAAGTATGCACAAGAAAAAGATGCAGCAAAACATGCAGCAAAATAAATCACCATCATTTGATCTTAAAATGTCATCAAACTTCAAGATGCCTTTCCGCACACAAAGCATTACTCTACATCTGATTTGATTGCATTTATTTCTATTAAGCTGTTCTGCGGCTACAATTGTTTCAAAAAAGCCATGTTGCGTTGATAGTGCACGCGCATCCCGTTGCCAAGACGTACCGGTCGGAGGCAGTAAAGCAAAAAAATGAGCTCCAGATCAAAACGCGTGAGAATAAGAAGTAGGAGATTGGATTAAAGAGTAGAACTTGTCTAAGAGCGTGTAAATCTTCTCACAGGACAAGATTCTAAAACAGCGCCTCTAAAAAGGCCGGAATACTTACCCACAAAATAAACAAATGCACGCAGATAAGGCTAGGCTGAAGCTGCTGACGTGTGACAGATTGAAAACTCACCACAATCCGGTATAGCTTGGACACGCGCGCTATTCCGTGTCCTGAAGGTAACCGCAGTTCCTGTCATTGCTACATTCAAGAAGCGCAATGCTCATATCTTGTTTCCCACCACATTCTTTTGTTTTTCTTCCTCTTCATCTTTTTTTACGGCGACCCGAATCACCATTTTCCGTCGTAGCTTCCTATACTTTTTTTTGTTGTTGTGGCCGGGTGTTTTCTCGTGTTTCATACAACGAAAGTAAAGCGGCGCCCGGTAGAAGCGGCTTTACTTTCCCCTGGTGCTTTTTTGTTCTCCAACGTCCTACAGTTTTGTTTATCTTCTTCCGCCTCAATGTCTCCTGTTCTAGAATGATTGTTCCTTAGCAAGAGCCCGCCTTTCTCTCCCCGTTTACCTTTGGCTCTGTTACACGCCACGTCTACACGTGTCATGCTGTGTGGGCTGCCAAAAACAAGTGCTTTCTGCAGAGGCTTTCAACTACCGAGGGCAATAGAGTTCACTGAGCGTTCAGCACGCCTTGATCTCCCCGCCTACACGCATCGCAGAGATAAAACTATTCGTACGTCAACTCTACTTGTTTTTGCTTTCCTGTTATATCTTACAGCCGTCATGGTAGGCTAATGATATGGTGCCCATCAGTGGAACCGCCGGTCACGAGATCTAATTCTGGCTGTGGTGGCCGCAGGTTTTATGAAGCTAAAAACGCTTGAGGTTCTTGTTTCAGCTCAAGGTGTACGTTGATTAGGTGTACGTTATTAGACCCAATTTTGTCAAACTTTTGGCAGACCTACATTGCGGATTCTACAATAATCATGTCATTCTATGTGTACGTTAAACTCGAACAATTATTATGGATAACTGTAACTTGTTTTCACCTCAACGTTGGTTGTGCTTTCCATGTACAATAACACAGCAGGAACTGATAAACACCCGTTTGACATGCTTTCAGTTTGCGTTAAAAAAGCGAGCTGGCCTTCGCCTCGGGTTCGGTCTCGGCAGAGGCGGTCTCCTTGCTCTGCGGCAAGAGCATCGGCCCCCATGTCATCAATTCATTCCCAACCCATATAGAGAATTGCGGTGTCCTTCGTCGTTCCTAATGCCAACTAGCTGGTCCATGCCTACGCGTGTGATCTTACCCACCGCACCGGGCAGGTGGTGCTTGCAGGTGTGGATGCATGGCTTTACCAGGACTCCTTCCAGACGTTCATTGAGGTGATGAATCATTACACGCTCGGTAGGAAGGTCTATCCCCTACCTCACGCGAAGATTTCCAGGCATCAGTCCGTTACAGACTGGGTCCTAACCTTGCTTAGCCAAGGTTAGCAGGAACGCGGACTCATACAAGCCCGATTTCCCAGATTGTAGGGATTCCTTTAGCAATTCAGAACACATGCTCTTGCGGTATTCCTCGCTACGGCACAACGATCGTCTCATCACAGAGGCGAAGTGGGAAGAGGTTACCAAGAGCTCCAAGCTCAGCGCTCAGCTACGCGCCGTCCAGGTAGCCCACGACGTCGTGATCGGGCACCACCTGCCCGTTCCGACATGGGAGCTGCTGGACGGCTCCTTTCCCATAAAGGGACGTTCGTAGTCGCCCCTGCACACCTCAATAAAGTTTATTGTCTGTCTGTCTGGTAGTGAAAAATGTGTAATGGTTTTACACTATTACGTTTCCTCAAGTAGATGAACAAACGTCTGGCATTACACTCAATTTATATTTATGAATGATGTTTCTTATATTTTATGTCTCCAAAGGCTTTCCTTATTTTTGCCAAACATACATTATAATGAGTGACGGCACCATGACGTGTCTTAATTTCATGAATACAAACTGATAAGTGGATAAAGAACCCTACTATTTAATCCTGCATTTACCCAGAACACAACAACGTCTGAGCTTGATTTAGAATAAGATAGAAATGTTCGTGTGAACGTTATCAATTCTCAATCAGATGTAATAAACGGAAGGTGAACAAGCCTTCCTATTTAGATTCTGCTATATCCTGAAATGCAATTCCTCGAATGGCACAGTAATGTAGTCCGGCAACAGCACAAAATGTCCTCATAATGCATTATGTAAGGGCAAAGTATCAAGACATCTCTAACACAGTTGATTGAAATACATTTTTGACGCTTTGCCACAAGCAGCAAGCATTCAAGATAAGTCAACTCGCACTGAAACTCGTTCGCGAAAAAATCCCAAGAATTGCGCATTGCTTGCGTTTGCTTGGTTGGCTGCCTAACCGCATCGATCTATAGTATACTTATATCCAGTCCATGAAACTTTTGTAGCAAATTCGGCATTTTCAGGCTGATAGTGTAGAGCTATTAGTGAGATTTAGCGGATGGGGTAAATGTATAGACCTTGTTCAGTTAGTGCAGCTGCTTGCACGGAAGCATGCTCGGGAATCTGCTGGCTCTGTGTGGAAAGCACGAAAGTGCCATGGATCTCCAGGTTGTGCCTGCGCAAGGCACGGCTCTGAAAAGCGGCACTTTGCCGGTGTCACGCATCGCAGACGAAGCGGCACAACCACGACGACAACACGCGCCGGCACCGCGGTGCCATTGGTTGTCACAGTTAGCGACCCCTTCCTAGAACTGGCCTGCAAGTGTGTCCTTGTTCCTTCTTCTACTATCAACCTGTTCGTGATTTACTTTCACAGCTCTTGTTTTTTTTTTCCTTTTTTGCTTCTAGAGATTTAGCTTAGTTCGTGCGAAAGGTCCGTTTTGTCATTGTGTTATTCATCCGTTCGCTTGTTCTAGACACTGTCGCGTTCACTATACCTCTCACCACAACCTTCGAAAACCTCATTTTGGTCACTCTTTTTTGGCGTGGTACTGAACATGTCTATTTCATGGGCGAGAGCGTATGGTCGTCTAATTTATTGACCCCAAGAACCCGACGCGTTTGTGGACATGTGCACATGCAATGTGCATGGTATTAATGCGGTGAGGTGAAAGAAATAAAGAAAGATAGGTCAATGAAAGTGCTTAACATTGCTGTAATTTATTTTTAGCAAACGTTTTGTTATATTCATCTTCTTTTTTGGTTTTACAAAAGTAATTAAATATTACTAATAATAAATTAGGTACCATTGCCGAAGGAGCGTGCCTCAGCAAAGGTACAGGTGTCCTGGCCACCTGAAGGTGTTGTGACAGTTTCTTCGATGTGTGCAACTGGCTTCGGTGCAAAGGCCGGAGCCGGAATATTAACGCTAGTCTGAAAAAACAAGGCTTATTGAAGTTAGGTTCTCGCCATACTTCCAATGTTTTTGTTTTGTTTTTCTTGCAACGAACCTATTAACGTTGCAGTTGGGCTGCAGTAATCTGCATAATGGCTTTAACACTTGGTAGCGTGGCTTGTGTGAACTTCACGCGCCACTGGAGTTGCTGAATCAATTGGCGTCTCACAGTTTGATGCGAAGCTATCTTGTTGTTTTAATTGATCCAACGTAAGCTGCGAAGAATCTTATATTTTTCAACAGCCGAGAGTATAAATCCCTTACAATGAACCTTTTCAGATTCATGCTATAGTAACAAGAGAAATCTTGCAAACCAAGCGCAAAACTAACAACAAAATCAAACACCGGATTTCACTGTTGGGTTCATATGTTGTGCTCAGCAGATCTCTCACAAGATTGATACACTTATATTGAGGATGATTGAAGTTAACCTTTATTTAGAATAGAAAGAATGCAATACATTTATTCATAAAAACAGAAGGGTGCCGGTGGCTAGCATTGGCTAAAAGCTGTTGGCAAACAGCTTGGCTGGGCTGATCGCTTGTTTCAAACATACGGGTGGTTGTTTGAAAAAATAAAATTGCTACATTGATAGAAATTTAAAAAAAAGAAGCTTTACATTTACGCGAATGAGCAAAGCAAGATTTAAATAATATTAACAACAATGAAAACAAATTTAATGCAAAAGAAGACAGGAGTGTATGCAACATTTACAAGAAATAATACACATACACGTTTATGTAGTTTCATGACAATTAGCGCGTGGGGCCCCACAGCAGACCACCTATAACCATCAGTTATGTATTCAGGGGGATACATGGTAAAACCACGGGTAACAAATTTGAACTTACAGTTAGCTAAGATTGAAGAGTGAGCTCTTTAGTGTCTGCCATGTACCGGGAGTTTTGTTGTTAAAAGGTAAGAGCAGTCCTGTTGTACATACATATTTGCACGACGATGTAGATCTTCGAGCTTGTTTGTGTTCCTGGGTATTAGGTAGCGAAATTTAGCAGTGGGTCTGATGATTAGTCATGCAATATATGCATACTAAGGTGAATAGAACACTGCATGGGCCTGGGCCAGCCCGAAAGTTCGGGCCAGGGCTGGGTAAGGCATACTGGAGAAGGGCTCGGGCCCATGAGTTTCGCGCCCACGTCAGGCCCGTATTAGTCCAGGATTCCATACATATGGGTATGATGGCATGTGTACGCTTTTGACTTTGTTGTTGGAACCCATCAGATGTGAAGCATTTCTTTGCGCATGGCGAGCACAATTCGCACCTATCTATCTATTTATCTATCAATCTATCTATCTAGCTATGTATCTGTATGTCTGTATGTCTATCTTTCTATATATATATATATATATATATATATATATATATATATATATATATATATATATATATATATATATATACATCTGTCTGTCAGTCTGTCTGTCTGGCCACCTACGTCTGGGTGCTCTCTTGACCACCCCCCTACCTTAGGTTAAACCAAATCAAAATCAGTATGAGAGGGTAAGGTTGCTAGACAAATAGGACTCACTCATTCAGCTTTGGTTCTGGTTTGGTGGGGCTTGATTTGCGCGAACTAGGCTGTCCCTGAAGGGCTTCGCCCCTAAACCCTGGCATCGGCAGCGTTGACCCAACGAACGTGTAGAATATGTACCATTGTCCTAGAAGGAACCTAATCCCATCATTCTGCTTGGCAAACAAGTACTCTGCCACAGAATCACGCCAAGTCTCAAAACTGCTCTACAAGTAGACCATAATGTCCGTGAAACATTCGTTGCGGTCGCGTCTTATGAATAGTACATACGTAATCCTATACGAAAGAAATAAATTGATTGGAATTTTTTTTTGGAAAGTCATTAGCTAGTGAGTAACAATCCATCTGAAAAGAAGCGAGCTGTTCTCGGTAATATCATTTTTCCCAGAGGCTTTTCAGGGAGACCTGTAGTAGTCGTTTTTGACAAATACCACATGAAAGTCATCCACAAAGCTTTATTAAACATAATGCCTTAATGAAGTGGCTAAAAAAAGAGTGCTTCAGCTTGGTCACTAACTGACGCAAAATCACACGCCATTGACATGATATTGTCGTAAATTATAGTCGTCCACGTAGATTTCAAAGTATCAGTTAAACTAGTAGTGCACCAGATGCTAATATATTACATTTAATACTTAAGCCATTGATGCAAAAATTCGAAAGACTCTGGTTTCCGAAAGCTTGCTGTTGAAAATCGTCATCTTTCTTACAGACCGGCATGCAAACCTGTCAAGGCATGACACGTCGAATACTTAACTCCCTCCCCCCTCCCCTTCCATTTACCTCGTCTCCTCCTCAGCGGCAGTTTAAGTTCGCTTCATTACAAAAAAAAGCACATCCACCCTTTTAATTGCCACATCTCTGCCTCCTCTGCCGTCACAAGTCTTTCCAGTGTTCTCATTTGAAACCAAGAGAACATTCTTTACGGATTTTTGATTTGCAATCTTCTGGTCTTAGAATTCTAAACGAAATGCAAGCGGCAGAGTGGAGGTGAAGTATGAGGAGGAAGATTTAAGAGGAGATTCAATTTATTATTAACATTTCCATTTCGGTGGCACACTCGCTGCGATCCTCGCTTTACGTCCTGCACGCTATAAGAAGTGGGATTAAAGGAATGCAACTCTCCGCGGGCAGGATTACGAAAAATCAAAGTCAAAACCAAGAAGCACAGTGACACGCTCCGCTGCACTCGCTGCAATTATCTTGGCCGCTTTCGAAATCAAGGGGCTTTTAAATCGGATCCGCACATGAATTTTCTCAAGTGCTCGAGGTTCTGATACGTTTATTTCTTTTCTCTGGCGTCTCTCTTTTTATCTTTTCTTTGCTCTTCTGTGGGGAAATAACGCTACTCTTTATTGCTGTTTGGAAGTATATAATTTACAATCCCTTTTCTGCTACCTACGGAATACGACCGCGTACGGCAAAAAACGAAGACACGGTAGAATGCAGAAACAGAAAAGCTCTTCTCTGAACATACTCGTTCTAACGTTGCGTGCCAATCCCCAGTTGAATTGTGAACCAGGCCAAATCCATCTTTAGCGCGTTTCTACATTTCATAAATAAATCATGTACAAGCGATAGAGCTATTCGAAGATATCAATTAGCCTGCAATGATCTCATTCTGTTGTAGAAAAAGAAAGACTAGTCCTCTTAGCAAATCATTGTGCTAGGAAAATGCATTGCTGCAGAGTTTTTGTGATCTGCTAGAATGAAATGAATACGCTATTTTTCTTAAATTCAATATCGTGCGGTTGCTGAGCTTGAACTCATGCCTGTGTTATTTTTCGCCAAATTGATGTATTCATTGAGAAGAAATATGCAAATGAAGTGAAGTAGCCGACAGACACACGTGTATGGATGGAAGTGTATGACAACGTACGTGATGGAAGTCCCATGTTATTCACGTAGTGGCAAGTTAGTTGTATTTGTTACACCCTATTACCCTCCCATATCGATTTGTTCCACCCGTAGTGAAAAGGCAATCACGAGAGCTCCAGACGTCGGCGGCTTGGTAGACTAATAGGTAGACATGAGTGCTCGAAAGTGCCTGCAATCCGCGTAGAAATGCTTCACACTTTATGAAACACATTAACTCTCCCAGCGACACATTGCACTGAAAGATTTCACGCACATCATAGCCTATTTCCAGCGCATAAAACTGTTCCCTCATTGTCAAGATATATACAGGCGTCAAATTATTGCGTGTAACTTTAATGATGTGCGTGAGAAATATAGTTCTTTTTTATAACTGCTCATTGTCACATACTCGATGGTCACTGCATTGAAGGTATTAACTGTCCTGACCGTCACTTTTTATAACACGAAAAGAGTATAAATGGTTTTAAATGTACCTCAAAAGTAAAGCTTTTTAGCTCTTCAAAGCAGCGAAAGGTCCACAGAAGCATTAAATTGTATCACAAAGTTCCATGCCATCAAGGGGCACGCACTTGGGCTTTTTAGCCCATTCTTTTATAGAACTGCGCCGTAAAGAGACAAATGAACCCACGAAACGCACGCATAGTTTACCCGAAATGTTGTGGCCGAGCGTTGAAATGGTGGGCACAATGCGGACAATAATAAAAGAAAACGATAGCGCGCAGTATGAACGACCCTATGAGGTAAAACATGATTTTCGTTATAGAACCAATACGCGCAAAACAGACTGGAGAGACGACAAAGATGTAATGCATAATAGATAGATAGATAGATAGATAGATAGATAGATAGATAGATAGATAGATAGATAGATAGATAGATAGATAGATAGATAGATAGATTTGTGGGGTTTAACGTCCTAAGATAGATAGATAGATAGATAGATAGATAGATAGATAGATAGATAGATAGATAGATAGATAGATAGATAGATAGATAGATACGCTCGAAGTGACCGAAGTTTGCTAATAAGTGCTTCGCATTTATAGTGTATAGCGCATTTATTGGATTATTACATATATCCCACTCTACCTATGTTAGAAAACCTTTGCAACACTTTCAGATATCATAACATAGTGCTTGCATAGAATTATGCAGATACTAACACACTTCGCAGTCTTTCCGAATAACCGCAGTCACGCCAACCGATTGGGGTATGCAAACTTCGCAGTTTATAAATATGAGTACGCAAATTAGCTAACAGAAGCGGAAAAGCCTCCGGATAATGGAGAACTGGTCTGGGAAAATATGCGGAGCAAAATCTCAACGCCCAAAATGCCGGTGGCAATAGACGGATACATCCCGCAAATGAGCGGCCACGTCCACCCCATGTACTTGGCAGTACACAGAGGGAACATGCGGGCCGTTTTCTACACGAGGTAACATTACCGTGGCCTGTTCTCTAGCCATCTTTCTAACGTTCGCGCTGTTGAGCCGGCCGCGAACGCACTGGAGCATACACAACCTGATTCGTGTAGTAAAGCGACCTCCCTGAGCTATATACGGTGGCATGGTTCTTACTTGAGTGAAAAAAAAAGAAAACACTCTATTTGTCCGAGCGAATGTTTGGCATGCAAGCTAATTTCCTTTTCTCGCCTAATTAGATAGTACACTCACTTCTCCCGCAGACTATAGGTGCTCGATGGCCCAACGTGCAATCGGAGGCGTGCAGGCGAAAGTTAGAGGCCTCGCGAGACTAAATATTCGATTTTTTTTATCTTCAGTAATATACGAGTGAGTGCCCCGTTGAATTTAGAAAATGGGTAATGAGGACGCACGCCTTCCGCGTGTCGCGATGCTCAATTGTGTGCCTCCTGCGCCCGGTGTACACGCGATGAGCTACAGGGTCATGTTGAAAGCTGTGACGCAAGGGCCGAGTACGTTGACGTTTAATGATGGTTGGGCAGCAGCTCCAGCTTTCCAACTCCAAATGTAGGCGGAGGACTCACTGTCATCCGTGTTTTTCTTATTAGATGGCGCAGCCACATTGCTTAGTTACTGCAACTCATACGAGGGTTTGTGTGTGTGTGTGTGTGTGTGTGTGTGTGTCCGCCGGCATGTGTGTGCCTGCTTCTCTGTCTGTATGTTGTGCAATGTTTACTTTCTATTTGCCGAAACAAATGACATAAGTATAGGCATATGTCCCACACAGCTACAAGGATAGTAACCTTAGCGAGAGTTTTTAGGGTAGTACAAGTTAATTTGCTTAGCACGGAGTCAAGCATGCAAAATCAAGAGGGTGGCGTGTTATGCTCAGTTAACCATTCGTTTATAGGGCGACTTACGTGTGACTGCGGAAATGCCACGCCAATGAAGATGTTAGTGAAAAAATGTTCAGCTAAGAGAATGAGCTCATAGAACTTTCGGAAGCTTCTGTTAACGTTAATAAATGTCAGTTCCACGTGCAATTGAAACAAATATTCAGCTTATTTTAAAAGATCTTGCAGATCACTTATTGTACATCGCTTACATTATGATATGCCTCATTGATGAATTGTACATTGAAAATTGTCTAGGCATAATTGTAGACAATAAATCATTGTTATGGTGACACAAAGTATCAGATATTTCCCGAACTGCTTGAGGATCTACGAGTACATAATGTTCCCGTTTTTTCACTGCTTATACGCAATATTATATTAGTAATATTATTACCTGGAACCATAGAAAATTTTTAATGCCGCCTTCGGGAAACATCTCAAACCTTGCTTCACCATAAAAATTTCAAAGCTTGTATGCCTTGGTAATATTCACAATACGACTCTTAGTTGCAGTAAAAGCCGTAAAGTAAGCCATGGATGATGAATCAGCGAGTACAACAGCTGCAATATTTATATGAATATTTCTCTACATACAGAAACCACGTCTCTTAAGAAAACTTTATTTCAGGTGTGAATTCACTGCAAAATAAGTGAGTAGAACTTCTCACTTGCACTATCCCCTGTCGAATCAATATTTGAAATGACAATTAGTTAACATAATTCATTCAATATTGTTACGGCTTTTTCCGAGCCGAAGTAAGCAATCTCCGAAGTAAGCATCCGAAGTAAGCATTCATCCGAAGTAAGCAATCTTAAGCACCATACAATCATATAATGCGTCAAAAGAGATTTGGCAAACATCTCTAGTGCATCAAAATAAACCCGTGAATCTCCCATGAAAGCCGTGTGCGCAGCTCGGCCGACGCCGTGTTCGGCCCACGCCATCTGGGAGCGGCAGCGGGACACGTGCTATAACTTCGAGCTTCAACTTCTCTGCATTAGGAAATTGGCTGGTATAAACAATTGCAGCTTTCTTCTCTAAACTAATGATTAGGTGCACGTAAACGACTGCGTACAATTGTCTCACAAAAAATTTTGTATATGTAATAACATGCGATGCATGAGGTTTCCGTCCTTGAAAATTGATGAGGGGACCCGATGACCACAGGCCACTGGAAGCGACGACACACGAGAGGTCAAAGTCATCCGACGTTCAGAATGATGCTAGCCCTGCTACGTTTTCAAGCCGTTTGTTGGTATTGAAAACACCATTAGACGCGCAAGCTGACACCGGTCTCCGAAACGCCATACACTTACGATACCCGCAGATGAGCAGTGAATGATGAGAAACTTGTACGAACAAAACGCTTTGCAAATTGGGCACCAGTTAGTTGCACCAGAAGCACTTCGCTTATTGGAAGCATTTCGTTTATCGGAAGTTTTGTCGGACGCTGTGTCAGTAACATGTCACAAACCATGGGCTGTCTGTCTTGTTGAAAGCTTATATGCAATGAAAAAGTTTGAGCGACCATTGTAATAATACGTGAAGAGAGCTCAAGCAGCGACAGGTAGTTTCTTTGTGAGTTGCTACACAAACATATATGCAGTTCCATCGGTAAATTGCCGTTTTCGGAAATGTGTCACAGACGTCCTGTTTTGAAATTTTCATGTGGTGTAAAGTCTATGGGTCTGTAAGTGCCGGCAACACAAAAAGGTCGTGAGACAAATTCACAAAACTTCCCTTTAGTGAGTGCGTTTTAGGAAACACCTACATTAAGGGCGAGGCTTGTCCATCTGTTTCAATTCAGTGCACATAGCTTTAGTGGAAACATGTGTGAGACAAAAAAAATATTAACAGACTGAATTATTTATGATTTTCACAGAACTATATAAAACACCTAAAATCACAAGTCCTTAGTACTAGTAGGTGACTTCAACACAGACTTGATGAACCTTAGAACCTAGCTTCGCTCACTCGTCGGGGTTCACTTTATGTAGATTGACTGGTGGAGTAACTTTATTTGGTCTTGAGGAGGCGATTACTCGCTGCGGGCCACATGAAATTTTCTCATTGGTCAGCTGGTATCGCTTTTGATGCGTCCCACATCATCATTGGCTGAAATGTCTTTTACAGTGATTTTAACCGTTAGACTTCTTTAAAAATTAAAGCCCGAGTTATAATAATAATAATAATAATAATAATAATAATAATAATAATAATAATAATAATAATAATAATAATTGGAAATAAATGTCCCAAATTGACGATATGATCATGAAAGATGCTGTAGTAAAGAACTCTTGAAATTTAGATCTCATGGGGTTCTTGAACGTGTACCTGAACCTAAGCCCACGGGCCTGAAGTATTTTCTTTTCAATCGCAAGTGCGACCACCACGGCCAGCGTTCCATCTGACGACCTGCGGGGTAGCAGCCATGAGCCTTAGCTGCTAGGCGATCATGGCTGGTTTAGTTCAAGTGGGTCTTGCGTGCAATAGTCAGTCATTCTAGCAACGCAGGCGGCGCCATGTAGCCGTGCTCCGAAGCTGTCACACAGTGATAAAATTGCGACGCAGTTCAATCTCTCACTAGTCTTGAACCAATGAACGCGTCTTCACGCTCTGCGACGCTGACGTAAACATTCGCGACATCATGGTTTCGTCCGCCATTTTGACCTTCCGCTGCGCTTCCTATAGTCGCTATAATGATAGAATAGGACTTATATATTACGAAGACAGCTTTTCTATTCTTTGCCACGTTCATGACGTAGAATCTGGAACACTCTACTGATTCTTTCAGAGCTCTTGGCTTGGGCTTTCGATTGTTCTTTCAGGTACATTGTGAAATAGTCACGCATTTTGCTTGCTCAGAACGATGAAGATAGCGCTGAATATAACTAACGTAACAGCAACTCATCAGCAAGGAAAAACCATGCGCCAAACTGGGCTTTTTATATGGTTTACAAATGTTTACAAAACCGTCATGATGTTTATCAAGCTCCCAAGTCTTAGACACGAGTGTTTTGAAAGACGCTCATTATATGCGCTATCACTGTGCTAAACAAAGAAACAAGTTTTGCACTTCAGCCTAAATCAACTTCGCTAAAGGTGTAGGCTATCATTGTTTTAGCAAAGAACTCTATTAGTTAATGCAGCAGAGGTGATATTGTGGAGGCCACTATTCGTGGATAAAAAATGATCATTATTAAGAACTGGCATAAACTGGATCACCGTACACGCAATCGGTACAGATGGTTAACAAGAGGAAGTGCAACGTGTGGTCATCATCGATGTTCGCCGTCCGTGTGTTACATTGTTAGTTTATAGTGGACCATCGGACTCAGTGGCAACCAATGAATGTCTGTGGCGCCTACGCGCTACAGGAGGTTTATAGCAGATATGTCATGGTCGTTTGCTTATAAGCATAAGCAACAGGAGGTTTATAGCAGATATGTCATGGTCGTTTGCTTATAAGCATAAGCATAAATAGAAATGAGTAAATAGACACCTAGTAAAGGCGGGAAAGAGATAACTCAAGGCCTAAATAAATTAGGGCCTTAGTGACCATAAGCTCTGATGATACCCAGTCCAGATGAGTTATTTCAAGCAGTGGTAAGCTTTTTTTTTGCACTTGGGATAACAGGAGTTTCAGAAAGGCATTCGAAAGCGCTGCAACAAAATTTCACATTATGCTTATTCAGGAACATTAACTACGCAGTTTGCGCTTTTATACAAAATCAATGAAGCCTCTATTCATTGTCATGACAAGTCTCACACCGCTTTTCTCAATGTGGCAACTAGAACCAAATTTTGAATTAAGCTCGTGTTCTTAGTGGGAAACAAATGTCTTCGATAGAATAAGTGCGATACAGCCCGTTTACGACTTCTAGAAGTGTTGTAGTGACAAAATATTAGTGTTTAAATTTTAATTTCTTTTTATCTGAACTAAAACGTATTCCTCCAGTAATCCAGAAAAGTTAGCAAATTTTCCAGAAGAAAACTTGGACTTAGCTAAAATTGAATAAACATAAAAAAGAATAACTATTTATATCTTACGAGAAACACAATTCAAGACAAACACTACAGAATAAGGAGTCTTGTAACGGTATGAGATAAAGAGACCGCCAGAATATCCACATTTTTTTCAGCATTTTTCTTTTCCTGGTCATAAAATGTACAGTGCCTGTGATAGTGTGCGCTAGTGTGCAATGCAAAAAATAATGAGACACCCACCAGACCAATGGGAACACTGAAGGTGCCGTATTCCTAAATCAATTTTTTTGCATGTGTTCCTGTCGATGTACGAGGAGTTTCAATTGTTTTTCATCAAGTGTCCGAATGATGCCCTTTGATCTTTCAATAATTAATCCTGCGGTCTAATTTAACGTACTTGAAATTGATGTTTTGTGTCAGTGTGTGTCAGGCAGATTACGCACGCTTGATTTAAAATTGAAATTTTCTTTGCTTGTCTGTTTCATCGTCTATTGTCCATTTTCCTTCCTTAAGCGTAGTGTTTTGAAACCAGAAACGTCATCGATTAGGCTTCGCTTTTTTGCTTTTCATTTGTTCACAAATATTCATCACCTTGGCAATGTTCACCCGCACGTGTGCTACGGTGACCTGGGTATGCAGCAGTCAATGTGTTGCCAATCTCGCTAAACACTAAACCAACCCCCCCCCCCCCCAAAAAAAAAATAAAAATATAGACAACTAGGAAAACACCCTTGATTAGTTCGTTCACTCGACAAGAAAGATTCAAAACTTTCCTGGTACAATCCCTGAATGGCGAAAACATTCCGCAAAACAGAAATGTTAAATTATGGACGCCCTCGTTTTCAATATATACCTAAAAATGGCAGAGGCAAATTCAAGTATTACACTGTATCGAATGCAGATATACACAATCTAACTAGTGAAGGCCCCTCACAGTTTTCGAAGACAGATGAAGAAGTTCTAATGCATTGGATGTGCTAGACCAGTTCTTTATTTTTCAATGTTCTTCTCAGTCTGACAGTGCATATCACCCTCCTGGGCTTCGTACTTCACCCGTCACAACCTGGAGGCTCCCATACACCTGATGAAATACGTCAAGTGAACTTCTAGACATGTTGCGCCGTACCCACTCACGACACGAAACATCACCACCAGATGCACTCGATGCCAAATCTATGGCGGCGGTGGCAAGTATATACTACTCCTTCAGCCTCTGTAGAGAGAACTACAGACCATGTCTCCATATTGTAGTTAAGAAGATGAATGCTACTCGAGGAGGCAGAAGGTAGTTGCCAGGACGAGAAGAAGATTACGTTTCGCTCTCTCAGCGTTCAGGTTAGATCCGCCATTACGACGTCAGTTCAAGAGGCTGAAATTTTGCTGATAAATAAGTGCTGTTTTCAATTGTCTTATTTTATTTGTTGGAGGTGCTTGGCATCGGTAATCCTGGAACTTTGAAATCGAACGCTGCCTCTAGTTGCTATGATGTCCACGGATGAAGATCGGCAGGCTGCTGCCTCGCCTTCAACTTCTCCGGCTCCTGTCGGTCCCAGTCCCATAAAGCTTCGTGACCCGCCTACCTTCAGTGGCACTAATGACAAAGACGTGGAAGATTGTGTGGACGAATACGATGGGGTGAGCAACCACAACAAATGATAAGATACGTACATGCTCGTCATCGTTCAATTCTATATAACCGACGTCGCCAATTTGTGGTTCTACCGCAACCACCAGAGGGTCCTTCCAACCTGGTCAGCCTTCAGTACGGCGTTCGCAAATTTGTTTGGCCATCCAGCGCTTCGCAAGCTACGTGCTGTACGACGCTTCAGCGCTCGTGCCCAGCAATGTTGCGAGAATTACACCAGCTACATCGAAGATGTGCTCGACCTTTGCCAGCGCGTCAACCCAGCCATGGCGGAAGCCGAGACGATCAAGCACATCTTGAAAGGCATTACGGACGATGCATTTGAGATGCGCATTGCTAAAACCCGAAAACGGTTGCGGACGTCATTCAACTTTGTCAAAGTTACGACGAGCTTTGGAAACAGTGTGAGTATACTCGTCGTGCCAGCGCGTAATGCGCCAAAATTTCTGGTTTAACGTTGGACGACCATAATGCTTTGCTCCTCGAGATCAAACAGTTTGTACGCGAAGAGGTTACACGCCAGCTGTCTATTGTGCCGTATACCTTTGATGGTGCACCATCTACCTTGCCGACATCGATACAGCAAGTCGTTCGAGAGCAAGTGTGCGAGCTGCTACCCGCAGACAATGTTCGTGGTGTGACTGCTCCGCTGTCCTACGCTGAAGCACTGAACGCTCCACGACGTTTGCCTGCCGCGAACAACTACGTTTCCACGCACCCCTATGCTTCACAACTTTAACCTGGGCATTCGGCTGGCCGCCCGTTCGCCTGACCAACGGCACGCACTCAGACAAACATGGCGCAATCTAGAAAACCGCCCCATATTATTTACCTCAGGTATTGCTGGTCACCTAGCACAGTTTTGTTGACGACGTGAGTTTCGTCTGCGTGACGACGTCCGGTAAAACGCTTACGATATTCTACCTCGACCTTGAGTTTGCTTTATCTGGCCTGCCCACCGCTATGGACATATTTCCCCCTCGTCGCAGCTCCAATAGACAACGGTCGCCTTCACCACAGCACCATTCCATTTTCCCTTGGCTACATCGTCCTCGCCCTGTCCCTAAGAAAACCTAGCAGTCGTAGTTCCGGGAGCGAGAACTGTGGAGACTTCGAACTTTAGCAGACTTTGTTTTTTGCCGTCTATTGTCGTGGCTGTCTCCGTTGATGGTTTACCTGTTTTTGAATTTGTCGACACTGGCGCCGCAGTGTCTGTATTGACTGGGAAACTTTGCTGAAGACTAAAAACGTAATAACGCCTCTTCACAACTTCATTTTGAGTACAGCGAGTCACCAACAATCGCCCTTTCGCCACGTGCACAGCCAGCGACCTTATTCAAGATGTTAATTATGTCATCGAGTTTGCTGTCTTGCCACAGTTTTCTCATGACCTCATACTTGGCTGGGACTTCCTATCTACTCATCGTGCTGTTATCGATTGTGCTCGGGCCGAAGTCGAATTCTCGCCGTTATGTCACACAGCTTCCGTTCATTCGCCACATTAATAGGTAAAAGTTTTTGTTGCCGCCGATACATCGATATCTCCTTTCTCATCTACGCTGGTACAACCAGCTGCAAGTGCTGTGTACCACAAGTGATCCCTTATTCCTTTCGCTGTTCTCACTATTCACGATGGGTGAAGTGAGATTTATGTGACTAATTTATTTTCCTCGCCATCCGCATTACTGCGGGGAGAGTTCCTAGGCCATGCCGATGTTGTTGATCACTTGAGCGCACAGCCCGTTCCGTAGTATTCGGCTGCGCTTCCCATTGACGCCATTGCTTGCTCTGCATT
Organism: Rhipicephalus microplus; assembly: GCF_043290135.1. Lineage (NCBI taxonomy): Eukaryota > Metazoa > Arthropoda > Arachnida > Ixodida > Ixodidae > Rhipicephalus > Rhipicephalus microplus. The sequence continues at coordinate 122,661,923 of NC_134700.1, forward strand.
ACCCTCTGAACCGTTATTCACGGACGCACTCTTTCGCTGCATCGACCACGACCTTACGGCCCAGCAGCGCGTGGTCATTATCACCCTCCTCGAGCCCTTCCACTCAAGCTTCAACCACGAAAACCAAGTTTGGGCCGTGCTTTCAGTATGTCTCATCAAATCGACACTGTAATTCACGCACCTTTACGTCAGCGTCCATACCGTGTGTCGTCGCCTGAGCGTCAAATCATCGCTGAACAAGTTCACGACATGTTGAAGCGAAGCGTTACTGAGCCCTCTGACAGCCCATTGGTATCCGCGGTTGTTCTACTGAAGAAAAAAGATGGCTCAATAGGATTTTGCGTCGACTACCACTGGTCGAACAAGATCACCCAAGATGATGTTTACCTGCTACCGCGCATTGACGACGCCGTCGACTGCTTATAAGCAGCCATGTTCTTCTCGTCGCTTGACCTTTGCTCCAGTTATTGGAGGGTTTCGATGGCTGCGGCTGACCGCGCCAAAAAGCTTTCGTCACCCCAGATGGCCTATATCAAGTTAGCGTGATGCCAATACGGCTATACATTGCACCTGGCACTTTCAAGCGCATTATCGAGAACATCTTTCCTTGACTCAAAAGGCAGACATGCATGTGCTACTTAGACAATATCATCATATTTCCGAACGACTTTTCCACACATCTTCATCATCTTATGTTGAAACAGTGCTCACTTGCCTTTTCTCTGTTGGTCTACCACTCAACCTGAAGAAATGCTGCTTTGGCGCTCAACAGCTTCAAATTTTGGGCTATGTCTTCTCTAAAGATGATGTTCTTCCTTTTCAAACGAAAATGCGCGCTGGTTCTGAGTTCCTCAAGTTAAAGACGTTGAAACACCTTCGCAGCTTCCTTGGCCTATGCTCTTATTTTGGCTGTTTTCTTCGAAACTTTCCCTCCATCATTTTGCCCTTGACAGAACTTCTCCGCTGCAACCACGACTTTTCCAGAAATCACCGGCATGTGACGATGCGTTCGCCACTCTCTGGTGCCCTTTTACATAACTTCCAATAAGGCGACATTTTGATCCGCTTGCCTCGACATAAATCTGCACGGATGCTAGTGGTGTTAGTCTACGCGATATGCTCACACAGCGTAAACCAGGATTCGATGAGTACGTCGTCTCCTATGCCAGTAGTGCGTCGTCCAAAGCAGAAGCCAACTTTCCAGTTACAGACAAAAAGCGCTTAGCCATAGGCATGTGCCATGGGCAAGTTTAGACCCTATCTTCAAGAGCACCCATTCAGTGTGCTTACAGACCACCATGTCTTATGCTGGTTTTCTTCGTTAAATATTCCTCCGGCCAACTCGCTCGTTGAGCACTTCGACTCCAGGAGTACGACATCAAAGTTATCTACAGACCTGGGTGCAGACATTCCGACGCCGATGCTCTGTCCCGATTACGCCTACAACATAATGACGAGTCGCCGTCTTTATCAACCCACGATGTGTCTGTACTTTGTGTCAGCGACATGCGTCCGGAGCAACGAAAAAATCCCTGGATTCCATCACTTCTGAACGTGCTGAGTCTTTCTTCTTCGCAAAACATAACTAGAGGCATGCGCCGTAAATTACAGCACTTAGTTGTTCGGGACGGTTTGCTATACCGAAGAAATTACCTCTCTCGAAGACGCGTATGGCTCCTGGTTATACCCATACATCTACACTAAGGTATATGCGTTTAATTTCACGCCGACCCACAGTGTGCTCATGCTGGCGTGTTAAAAACTTCCACCCACCTGTCACACCACTACTACTATCGTGGAATGTATCGCTTCGTTCACCGCTACGTCCAGTCCTGTGCCGCTTGCCAGCACCGGAAGAATTCTACACCATGTTCTTCGGCTCCACCACAGCTCTTATCTTGCCCTGCCAGACCCTTTGACCACGTAGGTATCAATCTCTATGCTCCCATCCAACTCACACCTTCTGGAAAGCATTAGATATTTGTCGCCATTGACCATCTTACGGGCTGTGCCGAAACTTCACTGTTACTTTCAGCGTTGGCTTGAGACTTTGGTTCTTTCATATTACATCGCATCATCCATACCAAGGTGCTCCACGTGAGCTGCTCAGCGACCGAGGGCGCGTGTGTTATTCGGACGCAGTTGAATCTCTTCTCAAGAAATGCGAAGTGATTCATCAGACTACCACCGCGTGCCATCCTCAAACAAATGGCATTACAGAACGATTCAACAGAACATTAGATAATACGCTACCAAAGCACGTTGCTTCCGACCACTCCAACTGGGACAGTATTCTCACTTTTGTGTCGTATGCCCATAATATTGCTGTACAGACAACAACTGGATTCTCTCCATATTTTTTGCTTTATGGTTGTGAGCCCTCTTGTATGCTAGACACTATCCTTCCATACCGCCCTGATGTTACTGAGTCAACGCCAGTGTCATAAGCTGCTGAATATGCGGAAGAGTGTCTTCAGCTGGCCCGCTCCCTCACTACTGCTGATAAGCAACACCAAAAGCCCCACCGCGATACGTCGACGCTACCTCCATTTTACGCTCTTGATGACTTTGTCTCGCTTTGGATTCCTTCAAACAGCCCTGGTCTCTCAACAAAACTTCTATCCAAATATGACGCGCCCTACCGTGTGGTCAAACAACCATCACCCGTGAACTACATCGTGGAGCCTTTTGTGCAATCCTCTAATCAACAATGTTGTGGACGTGAAACTGTTCCTTAGACCACATAAAACAATACTACAACGCATCTGTCGTCTCATGCCCTAAAGTCGGCAGGATGGCTTGTTTTCGGTGGGAAGAAAATTTTGTGAAAAAGATGAATGCTACTCGAGGAAGCAGTGGGTACTTGCCAGGTTGACAAGAGGATGACGTTTTACTCTCTCGGCTTTTAGGCTAAATCCGCCATCACGACGCCAGTTCAGCAGGCTGCTATGTTGTCTGATAAATAGGTAATGCTTCTAAATGCCTTATTTTACTATACAAAAGCAACGACACAGTGAAAAGCACAGCTCCCATTCTTTGGAGCAAAATGGAGAGGGCACAACCAGGCGCCCTTCATGGTTGCAGCGTACGAGAAAAGGAGAGTACTGGCGTTGCTATCGTCTTCCGACCTAACGTGGAAAAAGGTAGTTTATTGAAAATCAACCATAACGTTGTGGCATCAGTGGCTGTAACGTCGGCTGAAGAGAAAGGTCTTATTCATTGCCTCAACACGAATAGAGGTCTGATGGTTACAGTGTCAACCCTGCCCGCAGCCAACCGTTTGCTCACGTGGACTGAACTGGCTAGCGTAGCTGTAAAAGCCTGAGATCCATACTCACGCATGGCGAACTATGGGAATATACCAGACATCCCTCTGAGCTACTAAAATGAATATCTACAAGACTATCTACAGGATTGAGGTCACGTTTCAGCTAGGAGGCTCAGCGCCTTCACACTCGAGGAGGGAGTAAAAGTCAAAGAGGTACGTCGTCAATCTGTCATTTTGTAATTTGGCAAGGATTCACCCCTACATAAATAAGCTACGCTTTTTTCTGTAGTTACCCGGTCACCGAATAAGTTGGGACAGCTACATAGAGTTACAATTGTCAAAGACATGGTCACATATCGAGACGCTGCACAGGCCCGGTGCGCTGAAAAGTGTGTGCTGGGCCTCACTCGCACATGAACTGCACATCAAGAACACAACCTGAATGTACAATGGTGGTCTACAATCTGCAATCATTAAAAATGAGGCTAGTACACTCGCAGGCACATTGGAGCAACGACAAGAGTAACCACCAAGGTGCAATGAACCACGGTCCAACCATTACGTGGTATTAGCGAGTATGAAAAACGTCTCCCAGGAACAATGACCGCAAAGTCAAAAGACATCTGCTAACAGGTACGCAAAACTTGGGAAATCTATGGGCTTGTTCCCTTCATCAAAATAGTCGCAAAATGTCCCACAAGACCCCACAAGCCAGCACTGCCGTCACCAAGCTCAGTCGCGGTAACATGACTGAGAGATCTACGAGAAACAGCAACACCGAAACACCAACCAAGATGTCACACGCATACTGACTCCTAGGTTGTTTTCAGCCCTCAAAGCCTTTGTCCGCACAAATCCCTTGTCAAGAAATTTCCCAGAGGTAGAACCAGTCCTTTCATTAGAGCCACTGGTGCCGAAGTCCTATACGCTCCGCAGGGGCACATTTTCATTTCATCACAGTAGCAATCCCTCTTTCCCCAACGACATCCTCACCTGAACAGACAATCCATAAAATATTTCGCCATCGCACCATAATATAGTGAAACGCTCGCGGGCTTCACTCAATGCTTTCGGATTTCGACAGCTGGTGCTAGCGTACCCATTCCCTTTTATTGTAATCTCTAAATCACAAGTCGTACCGCATTTCAGAGCAAATGTATATTATTGTCATCATTCAAAACGACTTGAAAATATCAGCAGACTATTCCAAGACAATCGCAGTTCCAACCTTATAAATCGGCATCCCGTCCTACAATGACAATGAATTTGTTTCCGCCATCACAGTAATAAGAAAACAAGAATGCACACTAGTATACCCAGAGCCAGACAAGCCTTTCGACGCTTCAAGACTTAAATATTTGATTTCAAGAACACCTTTTCCACACATAATTTGTGGAGGCTTCGATTCTCACAACGAAATTTGGGAGAGCTCAAACACTTGTGCGTGAAGAGCCAAGCTCGCTGAACCACTTTAAAAACATTCAATTGGGTCTCCAAATGACTGCAGTACCACATATCTACAAGGTTCTTCGCCTACCAGCAACATCGACGTGACATTTGCAACATGCTTAGTTGCCGTAACTCTCACTGGTGCACGGACTTGTAAACGCGCGAGAGTGATTACTGTCCAATCACGATATCAGCTGTCGGTGCAAGGGTGTCATCAAAAAATTTAGTTACATAATATATAGATTGGAATGCATACAAACACGCCGCTAGCAATGAAATTACTGCTCGACCCAAGGACAAAAAATTACTCACTACAATGTGTAATTCTCACAACGAAATTTGGGAGAGCTCAAACACTTGTGCGTGAAGAGCCAAGCTCGCTGAACCACTTTAAAAACATTCAATTGGGTCTCCAAATGACTGCAGTACCACATATCTACAAGGTTCTTCGCCTACCAGCAACATCGACGTGACATTTGCAACATGCTTAGTTGCCGTAACTCTCACTGGTGCACGGACTTGTAAACGCGCGAGAGTGATTACTGTCCAATCACGATATCAGCTGTCGGTGCAAGGGTGTCATCAAAAAATTTAGTTACATAATATATAGATTGGAATGCATACAAACACGCCGCTAGCAATGAAATCACTGCTCGACCCAAGGACAAAAAATTACTCACTACAATGTGTCAATGCTTAAGAGCATGAACACGCGCTTCAGCTAAAAATGACGTATGTCCGTCAAACAACGGTGAATTTGAAAAACTGTTTGCCATACGAAGGTGAGCTGAAAGGAAAGTACTGCGCAGAGAATGTCTTGAGATCTTCGAGCTATCCAATGGACACCACGACATAATCGAGGTTACCTGGATAAACGTAGCTGGCAAAATGGCGCGACTTTTGCTCCATACTGGTGGCGTTGCCTACCGGTAGCAAGGATCTGGCGAGTCTTTAGAGGCATGCGCACGCCACTCGAACAGCTTCAGCCTTTCACCATAGAGTTACGTTGTTACTTTATCCTTTCGCCACACTTCCTCTTCAGAACGAAAATCCAGCAAAGAGTTGTCAGAAAGATACTGCACACTGTTATCATCAGCTTCAATACCTTGTATTTGTCTCCAAGCAACAAGTCTCACAACTCTGAAGAGGAAGTCGTAGCATTGGATTTGCCTTGCACAATTGAAAATCTGAACACTGCGACCAACGGATCGAACAAGCACACATCAACCGGTCACAAAAAATATAAGCTTTGAAGCCATCACAGTCACCCCACACCTCCCGCTTACGACTCCTAAAATGTTATAATTCTTCTTGGCTGTTTGGCGACGTTTCCACAAAAAGGAAACTTTCTGAAATAGGGTTCATTTTAAAACCTGTTATGCAGAAAACAAGCTACGCCTATTTGCTGGCCATCGCCCTTCTGAGTTGCGTCTGCAAGCTAATGAAGTGGATGCTTCACAGACGACTGACAAGGTTCCTAGAAAGCCAGGACATATTTCTCAAAATAATGACAGGATTTCACCGAGGCAGAACATCTCTAGATAGCACCATCGCCCCCACCTCTTCAATCGAAGAGGACCTTTTTGATTGACGCATCCCAATAACCACCTTCCTCAACATCAAAGCAGATGATGGTGATCAAATGTTTATTTGTCTGAAGAGAGGGTACCAGCCCAGAGGCCGGTTACGCTGCTTAGAGGAGGTGAGCAGAGATCTTTTGGGACGCCACTGCCTGCAATGGGCGTGAGATTACCCGGCGTTCTGGGTCGCGTCGGTGGTACGCATAAGCGACTCCGACGTATCTTCTGTGTGTGAAGCTTCAGCGTGCTGTAGTCCCATCCCTGCCATGTGTATGATGATGCATTGATTGATTTATATGTGGGGTTTAGCGTCCTAAACCACCATATGATAATGAGAGATGTGGTAGTGGAGGGCTCCAGAAATTTCGACCACCTGGGGCTCTTTAACGTGCATATAACTATGAACAGAAGGGTTCACAGCATTTCCGCCTCCATCAGAAATGCAGCCGCCGCAGCAGGGATTATATGCGGCGACCTGCGGGTCAGCAGCCATGTACCTTATCCACTAGACCACCATGGCGGGGCTGCCATGTGTATGAGGGTGGCTGATTGTGAGCAGTAGCTACAATGTCGTGTCACAGGGTGTGGGTATACGTTGATATAAAGCCAGGGGTTGGGAAAGACACCCGTCTGAAGCTTACGCCACATGAAGGCATCACGTCGGGGGAGGTCTTTATGAGCTGGACAATAGTGGAGATGGCCTAGTCTGTAGTGCTGTACAATGTCGGTGTAAGAGACCAAAGGAGTTAGTTCTTCATGGTCCTGGGAGAGCGAATAATGAAAAGGGTAAGGCGTAAGGAAATTGGCAGTTTTGGACTCTGTTTTTCCCTAATCTAATATTGCAGCCATGGTCCGTCTTCGCCTTGGAGGAAAACTGTATAAAAAATGGAGAGCTATTTAAAAGAACGGAAGCTATCAATGTGCACTAAAAATGGTCTCAAACAGTTATCCGTAGTATAAAAGGGCGTACACAGGTTGAAGTGCTCAGTTCACACGTTTTCAACAACAGCCTAATACATATAACAAGAATATTGCCACTAGGAGTGCACATCAAAAATTACGCCGACAAAATCTGTATCTACAGCACTTCAAGTTAAAATTTTGGCACCATACAACCCTTCAAAATCCTTTACGCAACCTATCCACTTATTGGGTTCTTCGAGGTACCCACATTTCTCCAGAAAAGAGCACAGCCATCGCTTTCGTGAGAAAGAAAAGGACGAAGTATCTTCCTCCTCGGTGACCTTTATGCTTTCCAGTTTCTTTTTGTACAAAAGAAACTGGAAAGCATAAAGGTGGATATCAGATCGGTAATTGGAACCAAAGCATTAAATCACAATATTACGATAGAATGTGATGAAATTTTTCCCCCACTATCTAAGTTTCAATCTTCGAGTTACTTAAATGACAGGTTAGAAGACTACATAGCTCATGCGGAAATAAAGAACATAATAGCCACAGACGCTTCTGTGAATAAAGAAAAGGCAGCAGTAGGAATCGTCTCAGATTACCTCGGTTGGTCATTCTCGGTAAGACTACCAGACTTCACTCCGGTTTTCGAAGCTGAGCTCTTGGCTATTATTTTAGCGCTACGAAAACTTCCTACAAACGAAGAGAGTGCAATGATAATTACTGATTCTCTTTCGCTGTGTACTACTCTCACAGCTTCAGAACAATCAAGAGCTCTAGCGACATTACAAACATTAGTTCCACCTCATGTGAAGTTCCTGAAGTTAGTCTGGGTCCCGGGACACTGTGGCATACGGTTGAATGAAATGGCCGATTCACTATCTCGAGCCACACTTGATGGCCCTGTGATCTCGGTACTACCAGAATCGGAACACATAGTGTCGATCAGATATAGAAAATTGGCTATTTATACGGATATGATGGAAAATATTACTAAATATACGGACTATCAGCACCTTACATATCCCTGGAAACCTCAGTGGAGTCAATCTAAAAAGTTAGAAGTTATTTTAACCAAATTTCGATGTCGTGTCCCTCCATTAAACTTTTACTTGCACAGAGCTGGTCTGGCGATATCCCCCCTGTGTCCATTCTGTGAAGAAACGGAAACAATAGAGCATTACTTTATAACATGTAAAAACTATTCATTAATTAGGAAAAGACTTTTAATTGTTCCGTTTCACGCAGTAGGATTAAATTTAACTGCAGATAATGTTCTAAGTTTCGGTGCCTTTAGCTTGGGACATTGCCACAGGAGCGTATTCGATGCTGTATGCAATTTCATTCGAGAATCAAAGCGCATGTCATAATAATGCCTGCTTAAATATATTTCTGACGACACTTGTCTAATTTTGAATGAAATTTGCATATTCATTTGATTGTGACCGGGTGAGATAAGCTCGATTGTCTGGTCTACTCAAAATTTCTGTCTTACACTGTAGTATTACCTCACCTTTTCTCTTCTTGATTCAATCTTCAATTATTTGTTTAGTTTAATATTCTTTTTCTAGTTAATTATTCTTTTCTATTATATCATTAGTTTTTCATTTAGGATAAACCTTTTAGTATATCTCATATAGGCTACTTCTAGATTTCATGGCCAATCCCCCATAGTGGGTATGTGCCAATGCGAAGGGGCAACAACAACAACAACTCGGTGACCGGCCACCGACTCATGTATGGTCTGAGCTATTTCTTGGAATACCTATTGAGAGAAATTATTCCTGGCCGCCTTAGGTGAAGAAAATTTTAGCGAGAATAGCTGCAGCATCACAACTCTTCAAATTCATGGCGGGAATACGACGGGAATGTAAATGCCGATCACTTATCCTGCTTAAAAAAGCGTATATCGAAAAAGCCTTGCGTTATTGCCTAACAGTGTTTTACCGACTATCACCAAGAAACAATATAACTTTACAAGCCGCACAAAACACTGCCTATGAATCGGTCTAGGCCTCCCAAAGAGCTCACCAGCCTCGGGAACTGTAGTCAAACGAGGATGTCTGTATTTATATGTTATCTTCACTTAAAAAAATTACTGCGCACACATTTTCGCCATCTCATTCCCAAGGACCCCTGCATTTCCTGTACCGCGCACATCTTACCGTGAGCAATTATGCATTTGGTCTTACTGTGCAAATGCAGCAATTTACTCCTATTAGACAGCCGAATAATTTATTCCTCCAAGGTTTCCTCTGTGGTCACTCCCACGTCTTGAAAATGAACTATTTGTACCAATAATCAATGGGGCAAAGAGACGTATGGCACAGACCGCTCTGCAGCGAACAACTTTCTTCAACTTAGCGCAACATTTTATTTTTATTTTATTTTGAATACCCTCAAGGCAATTGCATTGAAGAGGGGAGTGGATGAATACATTACAAGAAGTCAGGAAATTGGCGTACAAACAGCAGAACATAAGTACCTATAACCTCTAAAAAACAAGTAATACGGTTCAGAAAGGTCACAATATTTCTGTTACGACGAGAAAAATACGGCTGAGGTTAACATAGGTGAAAATTTTTTGGCATTAAAAAATTACATATATTTAACAACTGAATTTCAAAGATATCAATGCAACGTTATACAGAATCAAATGGCCTCAGATTTATATTACACACAGCGGTACGAAACACATCTGGGTTGAAAATTGTAGCAATATTAGAAAGAAGGTGGTTCCAGTCGCTAGAGGTATGGCGCATGAAGGAATGCAAAAAGGCTTTAGTGTTGCAAGAGGGAACGCCAACTTCATGAACATGATCTAAATGCGAGGTTATGTATGAAGGTCGAGTAAGTAAAGCATGGTGAAGCATATTGTGTTAGAATACTTTATGGAATAAGCACAACCGTGCAATCTTGCGACGTGACGTCAGAGATGTTAGACCCAAGTTACTTTTCATTCCGGATACGCTGGCTGCTCGCTGATAGTTAGAAAAAACGAAACGTGCGGCGTTGTTTTGAAGAATTTCGAGTTGATGACTAAGAATTTCAGTACATGGATCTCATATCGGTGATGCATAGTCGAGTTGTGAACATACAAGAGATTTGAAAAGGAGCAGTTTTATCGAAGAAAGGGCAGAATGAAAATTTCGTCTTGTGTAGATAAGCATGCGGTTGGCTTTGTTGGTGATGCTTTCAATGTGAAGATTCCAAGGTAGGTCAGTAGTGATATAAATGCCCTAGTATTTAAAAGAAGTAACCGCTTCAAGAATGTTACCATTAAGGTAATACAAGTGTGCGTCAGTAGGGATGCATTATACTCAGCATTCTCTAATTTATGCTGATTCTTCAACTACTCAGGAGATTTCTTTACACAGCACTTTGTCCCTTCACAAGACAAAGTCTATCTTATCGTCTGCAACGCAAGACATCAACGAGAGCAGATTTCCATGGCTTCCAATAAGCAGTCCTCTATTTCCCGCGTGAAATGCCAAACCGATGCACGATCTTCCCTACAAATACTTTTCAGACTCCTAAAAAAGAAATTATCGTCCTATTTCATTCAATATAGCGTTGTTACACCACTTGGCTATTACTGAAAGTCACGTTATCACATTTTAATGGATACCGGCTCATTGCGGTGTACTGGTCAATGAAAAAGCAGATGAAGCGGCCCACAATGGACTTCAAAAGCTAAGTTACAGGCGAACCTGTTTCACAAATTCAGATGCTTCACAGCTTGCCTAAATGCTTGCTTCCGAAAAAAAAGAAGAGGTTCTGCAAAGTCCCAACGCATCATCACGCTTTCTTCCACTCTTACGATTGATATCGAAGAACTAGACTCCCATAAAAAATCAATCGACATCTGGAAACTCCTTATCATTCTCTTGGACTGAGCAATGCTTATGAAAACAACCTGCGGTACCACTTCGGTCAAGCAGAAATTTAATAATGCAATAAATGTGGCTTGATCGAAACTGCAGAAGATATCTTGTTTGAGTGCCAAGCGTATGCCATTGAGCGTGCGTTGTTTGAACACTAAGCATTTCTTACACCAAAGAACTTTATAGGTTGACTGTGTGTTAGGCCCTTTAACCTGCCCAATGCAAAAAAGGCATGCGATAAAATGTTTACTCACGTAATGAAACAATATCGGTCAGCTCGACAAACTGTAGTGGCACCTTAAGAAGTCGTAATAGGTAATTCTGTATGCACACATCCTCACCCAGTAGACAAAAAAACTGACTGTATATTTCCTTTTCTTATTTTTTTTTCTCTCTCTCTCTTTGTCTTTCAGCTCCTAATCCTTTTAGCCACGCAGTGTAAAAGTAAACGATCTACACACGCAGGCTAAATTCTCTGCCTTTCAATAAACTGCTCTATCTCTCTCCCTCAACGAATGAATCGAGACGGACTCGCTGCCAGAAAAATTGAGGAGTAGAGTGTCTACTAAGTCTTATCACCCATGACAATATACACCACCAAGTTTTGTCGAGTCATGTTCACCAGGGCATCTCACAGCGCACACACATACGTAACGTTATCGCCTTCCTGCTGCAAAAACGAAAGTGACCCACCGCATAAAGGAAAGGTACCAGGTAAACGACAACAAACGACTGCGTTGGAACGAATGTTTGAGCGAGGTGCCTCCAAATGCCTGTAGCCTAAGTAAACAATCAGAAAATGAAAGTACTGTGGCGAAGTCACTCTGAACGTAGCTCTTTGGTTACAACGTAGTGCAGTGTCGCAAGAAGATCTCCGACGACATGCGTGCGCATGTACACCAAATACAAGACAAAAACTAGCGTTCACTGTGAGCACTGTTTATCGCGTATGGCATACTGGTGCATCCGAGCCAACACCGAAGGCCCTCGCCGAATGAAGACTCTCGCTGTGGAACGCGTAATGAGACGCCACTGGGAAACGCGAAGAAATGGGAACTGTTCGATCGGATCAATATCAGCACGCCAACGACAAGGTGCGTGGTAAAGAAGCCGGAAGCCAGGGGCACTTCCCATTCAGAAGGAGCCAACGGCACCCTCTACTCTGTTTCTTTTTCTTTCCCCGTTTTCCTATTTTTGGTAAGGTCCTTCCACATTTTTTTATATTCCTGGCAGGGCTGCCCCCCGTTTAATTACATGGAACAAGTATATTGACACGAATAATGTCACGACTCCTAGTTCTACGCGTTTCCAAACAACATGGTCTTGCTCCATTTGTTCCTGTAGAGTTCGCTAGCAGTCTTCCATTGCTTGCGTTGCTTTTTTTTGCTCTGCCCACCCGAAGCCTATGCCAAGAGCATTTCTCGAAGGCTGGTAACTTTTGAAGAACAGTGTATGTCTTCGTTCGCTACGAATGCTACAGAGGCCTCTTGAAAAACACAGAAAGGAACAAACGAAAACATAAGAAAAGAACCCTACAAAAATTATGAAAACTAACAAAGAAACGAAAACATCTCCGTGGGCGAACACATCTATCGGGCAATGTGCAGTATCCGAAAATAGAAGTTTGATGCAACAATCAATTGGCGGTGTGCCCAAACGTGCTTCTATTTCTTATCTACATTTTAGTAAAAAAAGAAAAAAAAGCATATGCTGCAGATGTTTGCAAGCGACACGCAATTTCATACAGCGCTTAGTTGAAACGAATCTCGTAGATACTCAAGAAAACTGCAAATATTAAATTTTCGATACGCGGGCCACGTGTCGAAGACAGTGCTTCATCTCGATGGCCTTATACCTGCAAAGGAAGAGTAGGAACTGCCAGAGTAAATACAAAGATAGTGTAAGCTAAGATCAGGTAAATACTTTCCACTCACTGTGCTAATCAGAAACATCATGACTCAGCGAACATTTCACGACCAATAGCGAACGTGCATGGAAAGAAAGAATTAAACGTATAAACGGTGGTACATCTTTACAGAGATGTCGTAAAGGTGGGCGTTATAGGCGGGCCCTCCAATCGGGACATGAGAAAGTATAGTGGGGAAGCAGTTAAGGAGAATCAAACTTGCTCGAAAAAGGTGCAAGCGTATTAATAAACCACTCTACGTTTTCTGAGCCCTGCTTTAGAGTCGTACAGTTACTGGGCACTCCGACTGCCAACATCGCTGGAGCTACATCAATTGTTCGTCAAGAAGGCAGACATTTGATCCCCAATTATGGCAGTCACCGGCTAGTTTTACGTCGATTTATTTCTTTGCACTACTTTATAGGTGTGCAACCGGATCGTTGTAGTCGGTGTAATGAACCACTGCATGGTTTTTTTCGTGTTCACGCCTGCTTCTCATTTCCAGTTTTCTTACCATTCTTTTTCTACTTTTCTTTCTATGTCACCCTATGCTTAGTGTAAGACGGCAAAACAAATGTAATTTCAGCTACTTCCGGGATTCTTCATGCTGATATGAGTGAAAAACAAAGCTTGAACAACACAACGCGATCCCTTAAGTCACTTAGAACGGCTATATAAGTTTTAATTTTTCGAGACGAGCAAGCAAAGGTGCTGTTATGCAGTTTTAGCTGTGTTAACAAACGTTTATAGCTTCGGAAGTTTGACATTTGCCAAACATTCTACCCTGGCAACACACAATGACCATGCTTCCATAACGTAGATATTCCCGCTGGTCGGAGAAGGAGGTGAGGATGAAAAATAGAAAGAGAAATGGCTGATGCTACCACTTACGAAACGCAGTTTGGTTTTCAGCGTACATTTGAAGAAGGGTTGGCGTTGAGATGCTAAGCTAGCAATTGAATGAGCACAGAGTAACTACAAAGTCTACCTATTCAGAAGTTTGATTTTTATACTGGTGTTTTTTTTTATATGTGCTTATTATACAGTAAACATCAATTAGCCTTCCAAATGTTTTCATTTATTGTGTTTTAAATACTTTCCCAACCGCCTGACCTCCTGCTCTGTTCTGGAATCGTCTGAGTAAAGTGAGCGACAATGCTTCTTATTCGGTTACCTTCTTCGCAAAGGTCCGCCAGGGTTACAGAGCTTGGTTGCTGACAGTCACAAGTTTGATGTGGGCCACGGCCGTCACATTTAAATGAAAGGCAAATTATACAAACCCACGTAGCGTTCGATATCTGTGTGTGCTAAATAACATCACGTGATAAAAATTTTCTGAGCTCACCACTACGGCAAACCTGTTAATCATAGGGCTGTTCTTTGCCATAAAACACAAAACAGTATTGCTAAACCTCGCAAAGACACACCTGATTCATCTTGGCGATCTCAAAGAACTCAGAATCACCGAAAGAACCCTGGAAACATGTAACCCGTGTTCGAAAATTCACTCGAGGATAGGTTTACAACCCTTGATGACCAGTAGGGTTCTGAATATTTAGAGATCAAATTTGTGTTCGTAAATGTAAAATTCCAATAAAAGCATGAAAAAAGAAGTGGACAACACGCCTTTTCTCTACATTCATGTGTCAATCAAGCAGTGATTACTTGTTCGCAGAGCTAAATCATGTGCCTTGAATTAAGTAGGGCCTTTTTTGTTGTTCTTTCAACTTGCGTCACACCTTCTGTACCCAGGACACGCGAGATTCATCCATGAAGAATTCGATGAAAAAAAAAAGAATTTGAAAAAGAAAACCTCGCGGGACTGCTCTCCACAAATTTTTGCAATCAATTTCCTCCGTAATAACAAAGCAGAGGCACTCAAAACTACAGCGCTGTTGTCGGAAATGTAACTCATTCCACTAACAATCTCCTATTAGTTTCAACTCTATTCTATTGCTGCTTACAGCGTTACTGCCTGACGACAAAAAAAAAACGATAAAGTAGAAGGAGAAGACCATCTTTGCTTCATAATGGGAAATGGTAGCACTTGTTCCTCCGAACGAATGCGTGCGAATGAGATGGTGAGTTCCACAAAAGGAAAGTATCGAGCGGTGAGCAAGTTAAGTATCTTGAGACTGATGGCGCGAGTCTCTGTTACCAGGACGATAAAGCATGTGCCCTCGCGTTTCGATGATTCGGAGCTCAATTAAGTTTCAAATCAGAAAGATAAGGTAAAAAAGAACGGAAAGCAAAGGAGAAATTGGAAGCGAAAAAACACGACGACCGTCACCTCTTTTTTTTTTTCTTTTCCCAAGACAGAGCTGGAATCGATAATGGCAGCGGACGAAGAAAATCACGAAATAACACACGCGCCGCCTGGCGGTGATCGTTCGAGTAACGTCCTAAGGTCTAAAGGTACGCAGTCTGTCGCTAACGATCGCGTAAAGGCATCGAATCAGAAAAATTGTGAATGAAAAACAACAAACGATCGATGAAAATGGCGCTGCGGGTGTGAAAAACGAAGCTGTATAAGAAATAAACAAATTTGAGAAGGGTTAAAAACTCTTCTTTTCTCACTGCGTTTTCTTTCTAAATCTTTTTTTTAACGGAATGAACGAGAGAACTCTGGAAATACGTTTATGCCGTTGAAGTAAGAATACACGTTAGAAGTGAAGTTAACGCTGGAAACGCCCCGTTTCCGTGTTTCGCCTCTACAACTTTTTTTCTACGATATGTCGTGTCATTTATGCGACCACCCAGTTTGCGGGGAAAATTGCAAAAAGAGAAACAAAAATATAATGCTCGTCCAAAACAGTACGTCTGGTGAAGTTTCAATGGCTTTCGTAAATATGTGTCCGGAAGCATAATTACGTTTCATATGAACCCAACACGAAGGCTTATGCCGGTAGATAAGGAACCGCGAAATGTTCAACGCCGACACCTTTTTGAACAGATTTTTACACTTGCCTCCTACGAAGCGTTCGTATGCTCAATTGTATAACACAGGCTCGAGCTCCTGCTTCCGCTTTCGTGATTCCGTTGGTGAGTGTGGTCATCCTAGACGTTTAATTACGCCAGCGACATACCCTAAAGTAGACGTATAAAATGCACACACAGAAGTATACGCACACGCACTTACGCAGGTGGTCAAAATTTTCGGAGCCCTCTCTCATAATGAAATAGTGGTGTTGGGGCGTTAAACCCCACAAATCAATCAATCGAGTGAGTGCCGTCGTTTCATTAAAACAAATGTCAACCATCAA
Source organism: Rhipicephalus microplus (assembly GCF_043290135.1). Taxonomy (NCBI): domain Eukaryota; kingdom Metazoa; phylum Arthropoda; class Arachnida; order Ixodida; family Ixodidae; genus Rhipicephalus; species Rhipicephalus microplus. The sequence continues at coordinate 122,678,182 of NC_134700.1, forward strand.
CCTACTTTGTTGTGCGGGTGTGCGGGCTTCACTTACAGTAATAGTACGACCGATGCGCACGCTTTAACAAACCCGGAGGGACTACACCTCTGTAGTCGCTCGTCATGAGCGATCACGTCTATCTGGTCACCTGCGTTTTGCACCCATCAGCGCTTTTGTTTAGATCTCGCCGTTACATTCACCCAGAGTCGAATTTTATTACACCACAAAACCACCTCGAAGCAGCTTTTTAATAATAATATGTGGGGTTTAACATCCCAAAACCACCATATGAATTTGAGAGAAGCCGTAGTAGAGGGCTACGGAAATTTCGTCCGCCTGGGGTTCTTTAACATGTCCCCAAATCTGAGCACATGAGCCTACACCATTTCCGCCTCCATCGAAAGTGCAGCCGCCACAGCCGGGATTCGAAACCGCGACCTGCGAGTCAGCAGCCGAGTGCCATAGCCACTAGACCACCGCGGCGCGGCTCGAAGCAGCTTTTTCCAAACGCCAAAGGTGCACTTGTTTTTTCGCATAAAAAGTATCTGATTCTCGTATGTGACATTCTTATTTCAGTGAACTAATTAGAAGCTAATTGCATTAGAATTCCTACTTACTCTCCTAAATTATGTTGTTGAGAATTTAAGAATATCCGTCGCCACAGAAAGATAACGCTGGGCTTGCGCGGAAAGCACAGCTCAGTCACCACGTTTATGTTTGCCGCAGCGCCTAGGCGCGAACAAATAGGAATAAACGTGGTTTCATTCATCTATTCAATTAGTCAGAGCGAAAGCGGGAAGAGCAGCATTTCTGGTGCCCGCAGTAAAATCTCTTGGGACTTGTGATTGCTTGATATTTGGGGTTTAACGCCCTAAAACCACCATATGATTATGAGAGATGCCGTATAGTGAAGGGCTCCGGAAATTTTGACCACCTAGGGTTCTTTAACGCGCACCTAAATCTCGGAACACGGGCCTACAACATTTCCGCGTCCATCGGAAATGCAGCTGCCGCAGCCAGGATTTTATCCCGGAACCTGCGGGTCAGCAGCCGAATACCTTAGCCACTAGACCGCCGTGGTGGGGCGTTGGGACGACGAACAACAGTGCAGGCCCTTTCTAGGTACGCATTACGCCATATATATTTTCGTCAAGTTCGGAAGTACGTGCTACCCTAATAATAATTATTCAGTGCTGAAGCAAAGCACACGTAACACATCAGCGAGGCATTGTGAGCCCTATGTTGAAGCAGTGGCTGATGACGATAGAGAACTACTGCTGAGGCTTCTCCAACTGACTGAAAGCATTCAACGATTCACCTATTACGCAATACTGATTGTGTGATGCTCGGTTCCACAAATTGCATTGTGTGACGGCTGCTTGTTATTCTACCTTTCTACCATGCTACATTCGCCAACGTGGTTCCTTTCCAAAATATTTGCCAACGTGATTCCTTTCCAAAATAAACGGCGTAGGGTGTTTTTCATTGGGGGGGGGGGGGCGATGCATTTCCAAGTACCGGAATGTCCCAGTCATAGAATACTGAGGTGCCATGGCGAGAGCAAGGATTTGAACCACCAAATTTATACCGGATCCCTTTTTCTATTCCACAGTTTTTTTTTCTTTTGCCCGATAGTGCTTACAGACGCTGGTGGGGGTGGCGACGACAGAGAAAAACTACGGTGCCAAACGCTGACGTTGTCGCGATATCACAACATTGTTTGGAGTAAAGCAAAGTGTGAAGGCGTCGTGGAAATATAGCATTTTTCTTAATTTTAAATATTTCACACACATATCTTCAAACAAGCGGTGTAAAATGTCCAAGATTTGGCCCATTTTGATGCAGGCAGCCGGATGAGTATGCCATTGACGTAAATGTTTCAATTATTGTGTGTCATTTATGTGTCTCTGTTCTGCGGCGGGCTTCACAACAACCTAACAATCAATGAACAGAAGTGCACAATGACGAAACAGCGGCGTGCTATTAAAATCAGCACTGCTTCGTAATATGTAGACCGATAAGCTGCTGGAATATGCGTATAAGCGATCCTAAATACTCACTTATTCTAAGGGTGACTCTCTCTCTTTCTTATGTTTTCCTTGGGGCAGGGGTGGCGACTCGTTCGACCAAAGTTTAACGAATCGCCACTCCATGTAGTCCACTGCCAGTTTACGCAACGCAACGGAGGATTTCGTTCATTGCTGTTCTATTCTCACTCCAAAGGTACCCAACGGAATAACTATTACGTTACTCTTATATTACACGCCTTAACTATAGGGTGGCAATAAAGCCCGTGCAATGCACACTGATCGTTCGCTCTTACTTGTAACGAAGTCTGCTCTGCCCACCTGCAGAATCCAGCCACGGTTATGATCCCTGTCTCAACTATACATGTCCTTTACTCGTAAGCTAAGGCTTCTTAACACCCTATGTGTTAACAAAAATAAAACATGTAATATACACCTGTTTAAAACAGATGATTACCGGAATCACTTCTTGAACTACGTACATGTACTGGCTACATGCACGTGTAATGTCATGGGTGAAATAATGAAGTGCCGTGGTTCATTTCCCGTCCCTCGATAAATCTGAAGGCTCTATACGTCAAGCTTTGTCTTTTACTTTGGCTATAAAAACAAAAAAAGAATCTAGCACTCGTATTTTTTCAAAACATTTCCTGCAAGTTCACGCGCCCTTCTCACTGTTTTCTTTTCTAATACACCCACCTCTGTGGTCCCATGCCTTAAGCGTGCTTTATTTTTTGGTCCTTTCGTGAGCTGCGTATCATAGCGTATTTATGAGACCCACTGAACAGGCACGTTCTCATAGCTGCGCGGTAAATCTTCAACCGAGCACTCCAAGCTAGAAGTGACTTGGAACACGTTCTCAAGAGCACAACTCCACTGACGGGAGCCCGACCTCGGTCGTCTTGTCGCTTGCTATCATATTCTTTCCTTTTTCGCCTCCCATGCGAGTCCTCACGTCCGTTGTGGATGGAACCTGCGTGTGTTTTCATGTTTACTGCCGCTCTTCTTGATGCTCTGCGAGCACTATTGGCACGCGGTGCATTAACTTGAAGACATTCTCAGAGCATTCAGTGTGCTTCGTTGATTTTGGCACACGTCTCGCATCTTTGGAGTGCGCATTTCTCTTTTCTGGGGATAAACTTGAAAACTTTGTGGGACGTGAAAGAGCATGGCATCATTTTTTTTTCTGCGCGCGTTCGCAAGGTCTTTCATTCTGTTCTTTCCGTTCCCTTAGAGACCGCAGAACTCATGAAATATGAGCCCACGTCTCCGGAAAGCAGTGTACGAGAAGCGTCGCCGTCACGCACCTCCACTCAGAGGTGCGTGTTTATGTTACAAGCTAGCGCGGCTAGTTCACTGCTGCACTATATTTTGTATATGAAGAATCACTGGTATTTCCTAGTGTGAAAAAACACGCAATTCGATCTGGGAAGTGAACAGACGACACGGAGCCGCAGTTGGTACAGTGAAAATAGCCTAGAATAACTTTTATTTAGTCGCACTTATTTTTAGCCAACGCGTATTAATACACAGATTCGGATATTATATAACAATTCTTTAGAATGTGTGATTACGAAAGCATTAGGCTATGGGTCTTTTCACCGCTAAAACAACGGCCTGGCGCCATAATCCAACTACGTGCGGGTACATGCCCGATCATACCGTTTTGACAATACAGGGCTTAAAAGTAACCAGATTATTCATGCCCACTTTGTCCCTATTTCATCAAGTTAGTTTTTATTATAGTAACCATTTACAATCCTAGCACTGATTGAGTGTTAGAGAAACACTCAATCAGTGCTAGGATTTTGGAGTGGGGCAAAGTCCCTAGGGTTCAAGGCAGAAAGCAATGCGTTCATTGAACAAAGATTCAGTACTACTTCACATCGTGAATAAAACACGAGTTCCATTCTCTGTCATGTGTTCAGAGCAGGGTTGGGCCGTTGAGTTTCAGATTGTGAAAGCTCGTTCTCAATGCATGGAATTCTGGCTGCTAACCCCAGCAAGTCTGAATTGTCCTCAGTTTTCACTAGCGTTAAACTATTTATGACAGCTCGGTTTCGAAACCGCTCGCCTCAATCCGAAGCGAATGTTGAAGGGGGTGAAAAAGGTATTGAATATTGAATTGAGGTATATATTCCTTTCTTTTGTTGGGAGTCCTTGCATATTATATGCGAAATCCAGGCGGGAGAAAACAACACGCGTGAGAAAGTATACAAAATTCGATCGACGCATAGCACATTAGGTGACGCTATGACATCTACCGGCAAGCAATACTGCACACAGGAACGTAACAGTCTGACGGGTTCAAAATGGAGACAAAGAACAAAACAAGCATTAGCCGTTATGTGTATGTTTCACCACAAAACTGTGGCGCTTTGTTTTCCTAACATACTGAACAAACTAGCCCAGAAACTTGTTGGTTGGTTCATTCTGAACTTGTTTAATTGGTTCATTCTGAAGGAAGGGGAAAGACGCAATTTGTGTATGTGAAAAAAAAAGGGAGGGGACAGCATATAGCATCAAAAACCAGCTGATCCTATTTGAACAAAAGAAGAGATTCTTTTCATAACTATGCAGGCGCGTGTTCAGTTACAGGTGTACAAGATACTGGCAATCAGTTTCGCGTTGAAATCAACATGATAGAAAAAAAATGCGCTTCTGCTCTGCGCAGGGAGACAGACTTATTACTAATGAACACATCATGCTTAACATTGAATAAATACAATTAATCATATAAATCAACTATTCTTTACGGAATTTGCAAGCAGCTGCACCGAAAATTGCGAAAAGAGCAGCATGTGTGCTTTTAAAAAACCACATACAGAGACATAATCGAGAAACGTCCCTCAGCTTTTCAACAAATAAATAACGCTACACAATTACGGGAAAGCAAAAAATTTGCTAACATTGGGTAATAACTTCTGTAGCTAAATATATATTAGCCATCTATATGGACATAAATAATTAGAGATTTTTAGGTTTACAAATTTTACCGCGTGCTTATAACCTATACTTACCGTACTACCTTGAAGTGAAGGTAGAAATAGTAAATTGTCACTACTCACACTGTTGATGAGGAGAGTTTAGAAGGCGAATTGTGTACCCACCTGAAAAAAAATGAAAAAGTATTTATATTGCACAGGTCACATACTGCACAACAAGCACGAGGGCGAAACAAACAGATAAAACGTATTGTTGTACGAGAAACCTAACGACGGCTGAGGAAGGAATTGCTGTAAATTGGAGAGTGTCAGAAAGTCCAGAAATCTATATTTATTAAGTTTAATAATCTCCCTGTCATATTTCTTACACACAGTGCTTTTTATGTTATAATCATCTTCATAGTGCTTGAGATATAGCTTATACACACTCTTGCAGAACGATCTATGTCACCAATAATATGCCAGTATTGGAAATTTCTTACCTTGCGAGACACCTTGCTTCATTTACCAATACAGTGAGTGATGACATTTTAGGGGCGAAGCTCCTTAGGGTTTGGGCTGTTCGTCCCCTGTAGCCTGTATGTAGCCACCTCTAGTTTAGTTCTTGCAGTGTTCACTAGATGGCGGTACCGTCCCCTGTATGTAGCCACCTCTAGTTTAGTTCTTGCAGTGTTCACTAGATGGCGGTACCGTCTCCTGTATGTAGCCACCTCTCGTTTAGTTCTTGTAGTGTTTACTAGATGTGGTACTTGTAGCTGATGATGAAAAGATGCAAGATGTTATAAACTAGAAAGCGGTACTTGTAGTTGATGAAAGACGCGAGATCTTAAAAAATAGGAATGATGTCACATATGGCGCGTGTCATTGGTTGAAGGCAATCGTTCGCTTTAGTGCGGCGACGTACGCTAGGGGGACCGTTGTAATAAAATCCGTTCGCTGTTGGCGCGCGCTCGGAGTCGCCGGATGGATAAGGCTGCACAGCGGAGAGAGCGCAAGGCGGCAGCAGCGCGCGCCCGCAGACAGAATCCCGATGTGCGAGCGCGCGAGGAAAGGGACATCGCAAGCCATCCATCGTCTAAGAACAAATAAAAGTTGATTTGTGTATATACACACACAGCGTTTCTCACGTCTTTACATGATGATCGACTGGGCGACTTACACGGAAGATTCACAGTTTACCGATGAATCTTTCCGGAGCTTCGCCCATTCATCATCATTCACCCCGTGAATATGCCGTAATTTTTTTATAGTCAACACAGGAGTTAGCCATGCAAGGGTATTCTTTAATGCTGCTCGATCCAAATAAAATTGATGGAGCAAAAAGCGAACTAACGGATGTCATTGCCAAAAATACGATGCCGCAAACAATGATTACACAGATACAAAGAGCTGCGAAAGCTTTTTTTCGATTCAGACCAATGCAATGTACTCCTTAAGAGGTACGAAAGGGCTAATTGGTTGCTCATCATAGTTTCAGGAACGAGAACGCAATAATTTAGACCACGTTCGAACAAAGAATAACACCATTTACGAACCATAGTGGCATGTGTTGGTTGTTTATTTTTCCTCGCAATTGTACTCCTACATGCAAAAGCACTGTAATTGAAAGAATATGCGGGTCTCATACCGCCACGCACAAGAAATTACGAGGAACTTCGGCTTTTGAAGCGTAACAACGGGAAGACTGCGGATAAATGATTCAGAGCTTATATTAGTGGTTGGATATAATCACAAGTTCGCAGGAACCTATGACTATATGAACTTTGCCTCTTTAAAGAAACAACAAAGTGAGCAACAATAAATATTGTTCATGTTCTGCTAAACGCGCACAAGTTTCCAAAAGTGGAAACTTTGTTAAAGTTTTCTGGTCAGTCTCAAGGTTGCCAATTGTGCATAAATAATTGAGACTCTTGTAAGTTCGGAGAAAGCATAACACACATATAAATATCGCTAAATATCTGGCGCTTATTATGCAACTCCTAAAACTAACGAAATTTACCTCGAGGGTGCACATTTATAAAAAAAACTCTTGATCATTACATTCAGCACTCTCTGTGAACAGTAGTTCTCGAATATTACGCACTTGAAATTATTTGATTTCCACGCGCTCGAGACTACTTAGAATAACCAGAGGACATAGCCAAAATAAACTAAAAAAGTAAGTGACATGACGAAGAGCATGAAGAAGGCCGCTCGAAGTGGTACAATCCTCTCGTCGTCCGGTGTTCGCAATCTTAACCAGTGATAGATTTAGTAGACTCGTAATAAATTGAGGCTTGTGTAATCTTAAAAAGTGTTACAGCACCACCCTTTGTCTTGGCATAGGTATTTCTACTCGACAGAGAATGCATGCATTCCTCAAAATGTACCCTCCAATATTGCAAATGGGTTATTCCACGAGAAATCGACACGGGTCCAAAAGGTGATATTTTAGATTTTATTGAGTATTTTATATTTCGTGCATTTCTCACCGGGTAGCCCGAAAGTCAATTTCGTTTTATGATTAACGGCATTACTTACGAGAAAAAAAATATCAAACTTCACCAACACGGAGGCACCGACTTCGTCACCTGTCATTTTCGAAAATTGCAGATGCTTTAAAAAGACGAATATTTTTGTTTCAAGAAAGATATTTTTTACCTCAAATGCATGTCTAATGAAGAATGAATTCATACGGTTTCAAGTTTGTAGACCTTAAGAAAATAGCTTTTAAAAATGTCTAATTTTGCGACAGTTTAAAATAGGTTACGTATTCTTCATTTTTTTTCTCCGAAAGAAATGCAAGCAACGTTTTCAAACTTGACATGTTTTAGGTATATAGTGTGTTCATTAGGTACATAAATTATTGTTGCCGTAGGGCAAATGTAATTTTTTAAATATTGCCTCAAATTTCTCATAGTGGCAAAGGGGAATTCCACTGAAATTTGAATAATAAAAAAAAACCATCCTCGATTTTTCTCAAGATCTCGTATATAGACAACCGAAGGCCATCATACAGTAATACAGTAAAACATGTTGCATTATTTTGTTTTTAGCGACAATATTTGTGGTACAAATCAGAGCTTTTCGAGAATGCACTGATAAGTTGAGAAATCTAGAAACCGGAACGGAAAAGCGGCAATAAGCTTCAAACGCGAGTAAACATGACCGCATTTGGTGAAGAAAGGCTGTTTTAGCAGATAGGAGTAACTATTTTGAACACGATATACTACAGTATCTGAATTCACTCTTATACGTTGAGCACTGAGACTTCTAATATGTGGTGCCTCTCCATTATTGACACACAGATGAATCTGTTGTGACGGCCATGTGTTTGCAACACGTTGGGTAAGAGAATTGAATGTTGAATGAGTTTATAAACGATTCATAACAAATTTTTATCATTTGGATCACGAAGACTGCCGCATTAGACTGAAGAACATGCTTTAGGGCAAGTTGTCATCCGTCGTCTGCTCTACAGATGAATTGCTGTGCGCTGCATCTCAGAGGCAATGCTTTAGATCATATGGTTCAAAGTAGGGACAAAGATTACGCCTCCCGTAATTTTACCGACCAATTGAATGGAATGAAAAAAACATTATTTCAGTCCTGCAGGACGCGCTTAGCGCGTAGCGGGCGTCTCCCACGTAGGGACCGACAAGGAGTACCTGGCGGCCGCTTCGTGGGCCTGCTGGACGGCCCATTGCTGGTCGGCCAGAAGTGAGCTCCTGAGGGACCTCTTCAACTTGCTTGAAGTAGAGTCGGGAGGAGTTGTTCTACGCTCCCAGAGCATGTGTGCGAGTGTCGCTGTATGTCCTCATGATGGGCATGTGTCGCTGGGGTATGCATCAGGATAATAAACGTGAAGCGTGGCAACGTTTGGATACGTGTGTGTCTGTAATAGGCGTAGGGTTAATGCCTGCAGTCGGTTAAGTTTCAGATGTGGGGGTGGAAAATGCGGCGTTCCAAGTAAAAGTGCTTTGTAATTTCATTGTACGTAATTGGTGCATCCCGATTAGTATCTAACCCAGCAAGATGAGGTTGCCCTGTGGCAGTGCGGTCGGTAAGTGCGCGCGCTGACTAATGGGCGGTCTCGTTGAGGTTGGATAGGGCACCCGGCACCTGGCCGAGATGGGCGGGGAACCAGATGACAGTGTGGTGCTTCAGGGCACTCGGGTCCGCATTGCGCAGGATACGTAACGCCTGGTCGGAGATGACTCCGCGTTCGAAGGCTTTGATGGCCGGCCTGGAGTCGCTGTAGATGAATTCCCGTTTGCTGTCGAGCATAGCTATAGCTATAGCTACTTGCTCCACTACTTCGGGTTTTCGGGTAAGGATTGTGGCTGAGTTAAGAGTCTGCAGCGCGGATGATACCGCGACCGCGGCGAAGGTTTGGTTGTTGCGATAGGCAGCGGCATCCACGAACGAGACGTTGTCCGCTTCCATGTCTATGCGCTTGAGAATGGCGGTCGCCCGCGCAAGGCGCCTGCCTCTGTTGTATTCGGGGTGTACATTTCGTGGTATGGGAGCGATCGTGATAAGTTCGCGGATTTCACGGGGAATTAGAGTCAATTCTGGGGGGTTCCTGGCCCTCGAGGAGAAGAAGCTGAGCTCGCGCAGAATATGGTGGCCCGCCTTGGTGGTAGTGAGTCGGGTCAATTGCCCACGTTCCTGAGCTTCGGCGATCTCTTCTAGCGTGTTATGTACGCCAAGCTCGAGGAGTTTGTACGTTGGAGTGGTGATAGGGAGGCCAAGGGCTCTTTTGACCACCTTGCGAATAAGCGCATTAAGTTGATCGCGCTCAGCACGTAGCCACTTGTGTATGGCGGCAACGTAGGTAAAATGGCACAAAACAAACGCGTGTACTTGCGCACAAGTATCTACAGTGCGAATGCAAAACTGAAGTATAGTACTTTAAAATGAGTTTCACAGTGTTTTTGTCAATAAAATTATGGGAGGCGTAATCTTTGTAATTAATTTGAACCATGTGATCTAAAGCATTGCCTCTGAGATGCGGCGCACAGCAATTCATCTGTAGAGCAGACGACGGATGACAACTTGCCCTAAAGCATGTTCTTCAGTCTAATGCGGCAGTCTTCGTGATCCAAATGATAAAAATTTGTTATGAATCGTTTATAAACTCATTGAACATTCAACTATTTTACCCAACGTGTTGCAAACACATAGCCGTCACAGCAGATTCATCTGTGTGTCAGTAATGAAGAGGCACCACATATTAGAAGTCTCAGTGCTCAACGTATAAGAGTGAATTCAGATACTGTAGAATATCGTGTTCAAAATAGTTACTCCTATCTGCTAAACCAGCCTTTCTTCACCAAATGCGGTCACGTTTACTCGCGTTTGAAGCTTATTGCTGCTTTTACGTTCCGATTTCTAGATTTCTCAACTTATCAGCGCATTCTTGAAAAGCTCTGATTTGTACCACAAATATTGTCGCTAAAAACAAAATAATGAAACATGTTTTTTTATATTACTGTATGATGGCCTTCGGTTGTCTATTTACGAGACTTTAAGAAAAATCGAAGGTCAGTTTTTTTAATTATTCAAAGTTCATTGAAGTACACTTTTGCAAATATGAGAATTTTGAGGCAATACATAAAAAATTACATTTGCCCTACAGCAACAATAATTTATGTACCTAATTAACACGCTATATTCTTAAAACGTGTCAGCTTTGAAAATGCTGCTTGCATTACTTTCAGAGAAAAAAAAATGAAGAATACGTAACCTATTTTAAACTGTCGCTAAATTAGACATTTTTAAAAGCTATTTTCTTAAGGTCTACAAACGTGAAACCGTATGAATTCATTCTTCATTAGACATGCATTTCAGGTAAAAGATATCTTCCTTGAAACAAAAATGTTTGTCTTTTTAAAGCATCTGCAATTTTCGAAACTGACAGGTGACGAAATTGGTGCCTCCGTGTTGGTGAAGTTTGATATTTTTTTTCTCGTAAGTTATGCCGTTAATCAGAAAACGAAATTGACTTTCGGGCTACCTGGTGAGAAATGCACGCAATATAAAATACTCAATGAAATCTAAAATATCAACTTTCGGACCCGTGTCGATCTCTCGTGCAATCACCCCAGTGTTATATGTGTGCAACTGGTATGGATCTTTCCGATCGGTGTCCAATAGGAAATAAGGTAGAATTAATGAAACACTGCTTTCTATCACGCCAACACTTTCAATTAATCAGGGAAAGCTTTATTTGCTTGTCGTTAATTTTGCCTATTTTAAATATATTATATGTGGGAACTACTCTCTGGAATTTATCGATGGGGATTTGGAGTGTAAAAAAATTAGGACGACTTTGTGCCAAATTGGCAAAGCATGGTTACTGTCTTCGTTGATTACTTCGAAAATATTTCTAAGTAATTATTTTATGTCTGCTAATTTGAGTTTGATATTGCACTTTTCTTGTGCGTTTCCTTAAGGTGGCAAAAAAACAAAGTAGAAGGATTTAAGCTGGAACTGAGGCTGGAGCAGTTTGCCGGGCCGTGAAAAAAACGGTGCACTAGCTTAATGAATGAACGCGGCTTATGACGTAGCTTAATCAAGCGATGAATACCCGTGCTCACACTGCATATAAAGAAGTAATACCCAGATCATTGTGCTGAAATATAAATATGCTATGATAGGTGTTTGCTGGAGTGGGCTTTATGGTATTGCACTTCCAAGACGTTTTGTCACGTTAATGAAACATTGTCTTAGCACATTGAGCCAGGTGCCTGCAAATGTTAGTGAGGAAGGAAAGAGGCAGATTTCTGCAATATTTATTCGTCATATTGAAATAAAACTGAGGGCGCAATGCAAAAGCGGCTCCAAGTAACTGTAATTACGTCTCTTTTTTCTCTTTCACTTTTTTCTTTTTTTTCTAGTATAAGGTAAAGCATCTTTACAAAAACCTGAAGAAGGTTTTCACTGCTGCCTCTCTCTCCGCAACGCTCTCTTTGTATTCATTGCGCAGCGCTGTCCATTCATTAGCAGTCGGAGGAATGTGATCCATGCTCGCTGGTATCGCTTTAATGAAGCCTAGAGCTTCGAGTTTGATCAGCTTCCTAGAGGCGCCATCAACGAGCAGTACGGGTGACTTCAATATCGCTGAAGCCACGCCACAATTCGCTCTCTAGGCAACACAAAAGCCATGGAGGCTTTCTTGCTTACGTTGCTTACGTAAGCACTTGGAGCACATGCATTAGCACTATTCTTGAGTATCCACACGCATACGATGCCGTGCTGCATAAAGAAGTCCCGAGCAAAGCGAATAATAGATGCTCTGTCTGTGCCATCCTCCCACAAAGTGCTGACAAATACAATGCCTTCATTGGTCTGGATCATCTCGTGCATTATCGATTTGCAGGTCTCGTGTTGCCGCTATACGGGAGTCCTTGATGTCTTCGGCATCGCGGCTCGCTAGGCTTCGAATCAGCACGCCAGATTAGTGCATGCTGCTGGTGATACTGCTTGATGTGCAAGTTTCTAGTGTGCTGCGTGGTGCTATCGGCATAGAGTCGTATTTTGTACAAGCAGCCCGAACGACCCACTAAAGTGTGTTAGTCCATTCCACCTTTCGTCTTTCTACCTGGAACTGCCACTTATTTGACAGGCTTTGATGGAGTTGCCCCCCTGCTTCCAGCTGCAAATGCATTCACAAAAACATTGCATGAGGCGCATTTTTGACAGATAGCCTGAGCAAAAAACGTTGAGCTCATATATGAATAGAGTTATTATTTATCTTTATGGACACCTATGACAATGGCATCAATAAATGGGTAATGACACGAAGTTTTGCTGCAGAGGTAACGTGGTGAATCGATTTCGTGCGCAACGCAAATAAGCTACTAATTCTGAACAGTGAATATAGATTGAAGGTGAATTTCAGGAGTTTCGAATTTCACGTGCCCAGTCAAGCGCTATAAGCCGTACCATGCGACATGGACATCACCTTGGATGACTTCAAAGTCACACCTAACATCCACGACGTCGCCAGTGCAACTGAGGTCAGAACTGGCACAGGTCGTAATGATGGCGCCATGCGGTCACCACGGCTATTTTGCCGAGCTTGTGCAAAAAAATAAAAAACTAGCGCGAATTCTGCCGCCAGCTGCTGCAAACTCACACCAGTGCTGACGGCAATGAACGAGCAGAACGAGCAATCCAGGCCCTCATCCACATGCCTAACAAAACCGTGATGACTTACGTCGAAGATATCACGCGCCTGTTCATATAGTCGGATCCGAGAATGGTGGAGGAGAAGAATTTGCGTCTTCTGACGCGAGGAGTCAAGAAGCAGCCTTTCTATGGTTTTGTACGTACCTCTCCAAAGTTGGTCGCTGAGTTCTTGTCCGAGGCGGTTACAATAGAGAAAATTCTTTAAAATCGATCCACCCTCTATGAAAAAAAATTATTAACATTTCTGCTACCGAGGTCTTAACAGCCATTGACAACAATACTGGGTGGTCGAAGAACTCATGCGCTCCATTTCACGTGAGGAGTTGCAAAAGGCAGCTGCACTGCGTGTCCCGACCGTGAACTCGTTAGCAAGTATCATAAAGGACGAGCAAAACTAGGTGCTCGAAAACCCTGTTACTCTTAACACCACTCAAATACCATATAAATACCGGCATTGATAGATTTGTGGGGTTTAACGTCCCAAAACCACTATATGATTATGGTAGACGCCGTAGTGGAGGGCTCCGGAAATTTCGACCACCTGGGGTTATTTAACGTGCACCCAAATCTGAGTACATGGGCCTACAAGATTTCCGCCTCCATCGGAAATGGTATATACCGGCATGAAACTTATGCAGAAGCCTTGAAGCGGCCCGCTTCTACTACCCTTTCTATACGTTCCTGCATCTGCTGCGGTTTTAGTTCAGTTGGTGCAGACGGTATACAGTACTATATAGATGCGCGCCTGTCATCACCTTTTGTTTATTCAGGTACTCTAGCACATATTTCGAAGCATCTTGATCGCTCCCCATTGATAGACGTCCGTCCTCTCAGAAATCCTATGTTAGGCACGCTCTGGATCACTGACCTTTGTTTTTCCACAGTGGTTAAGCCAATACCAGCGCTTCGGGCTGCGACGCTTCTCTAACTATTCACCATCTCCTCGGTACGGCCAGTGATCCCGAGATATTGAGAACTACCTGGCTCAGCAGTGCATGCCACCTGCTGCCGAGGGCTCGTCATGCCCACCATAGCCGAGACACTTTTTCACCTCCGCCACAGCGATCGACTGACGCACACTACCCCAGTCTCCGCTACTGAAAACTAACTGAAGTGACCTTTGTAGGCCATGTCATTGGCTGTCGATGTGTTGAATACCTCAGATCGACACAAGCAAAAAAGTGCGAAGATCCAACAGAACGATTTGTTCTCAATATAGCGGTGCTGATTGATGGCTACATAGTTAGTGATTAAAAAAAATACCGGTGCTGACTATTCAATATTAACCGAGAAAATGGCCACACTTCTGGGAAAGCACTTCGGCAAGCAGGTAATCACGGTGTCGAATGGCCGGCAGATTCAAACTGATGGTGGCCACGTCGCTGCTGTGGTTGGAACAGGCACGAGTAGACCTCAAGTTTTCGAATCGACGTTTGTAGAAAGTTACCTTGTAGTAGGTGAATGTTTCCGTGATGTTATTCTCGGTGTCAACTTTCTCCAGAAGTATGGCGCTGTGGCCGCTTTTTCGGCTCCTACCGATAAAAAGGCTAGCCGACGCTTCCTGGGCTTGTGTGCCTAAATTTAGCGACTCATTAAAGTCTCTTCAAAAATAGTAGAACCTTTGACTCATCTTACAAGTGACGACACGTAAATTTGCCCCGGACAACGAGGAATCGGCTGCTTTTGCCGAGCTCACGACAGCTCATTCAGTCAGCGCCCGTTCTTGCACATTTTGATGACGAGGCTGAGACAGAAGTTAATACTGGCGCCAGTGACATTGACCTCTGCGCAGTGCTTGTCCACCAAAAACACGGGGAAGAGTGATTTGTAGCCTGTGCGAGCCACGACTGTCCCATTCAGAGTCGAATTGTTCAATCATAAAAAAGATTGTGTCGCTATTGTATGTGGACGATCACCAAGTCTCGCCTAAACCTTTACAGCTGTATATTCAAAGTGGTGACGTAGCATAATGCCCTCTGCCGGTTGGCGACCATACGTGATTCCTCAGCACGACTGGCTAGGTGGAGCTTGCGCCTACAGGAATTCGATGCAACCATCGTCTCTAAGTCTGGCTGAAAGCATGAAGACGCTGACACACTGTTACGTGCCCCAACTCCTTCTGCAGGTCGGCAAGCAGAAGACGATGACGGTTTCCTAGGAGCCCACAGCTAATCAAACTTGAGTCGACAGCACCAAGATGGTGACACTTTCGACTGGTCATAAGCTATTTATGGGTGGTAGAGCAGTTATGCCGAGTTTCCTCTTCACCACTTTGACGCTTCTTCCGTTTTTAGAGCATGTTCAACTCTCTGCGTGTTATGTCTTCCTACATCGGATACTTTACGCTAAATTATTGAACCTCAAAAGCACTGCCTCTTCTATTTTGTCGGTAGTTTTTGAGGCTTTCTTGCTTTGACAAGAAACAAGGCAAAGTTACTACCGATATGGATAAGGTGTTAGGTAGCGAGGGAGTACCCGGAACAACTACGACCATATTGTGAGAAATAGCAGTAAACCAGATGGCATCTCACCAGTATTGACAGGAGTCATTAAAACATATGAAGGAATGCAAAGAGGCTAAGCTTATGACGAAAATCAGGTAAAATACGGTCTGCTGAAAAAGGGGGACAAGATTGTGTTAGAAAAAGTAGCCATCCTGTTTACAAAGTGTATTCGGGCGAGGAGGGTACCAGAAGCTTAAAAGAATGCTACCTAATTGAGAAAAAGACTAGGACTTGAAGAATTACAGACCAATCAGCTTGCTCTACATCGTATACAAGCTATTAACAAAGGTAATCGCTAACAGAATTAAGCCAACAATAGCATTCTATCAACCCAACGATGAAGCACAATTTGGGACTAGCTACTCAACGTTCTACCGCATTCATACTATCAGTCTTGTAATAGAGAAATGCTCACAACACATCCAATCACTATAAATAGCATTCATAGATTACGAGAAGGCAATTCAATCAGCAGAGATATGAGCAGTTTTGCAGAAACAGCGTAATCAGGGCGTCGAACTAGCATATAAAAACATCTTCGAAGGATCAACTGCTACCATAGCGCTCCATATACAAAGTTACAGAATGCCAATAAAGAAGGGTGTAAAATCAGAAAATACGATCTCTCACATACTTTTTGCCGCATGCTTACAACAAGTTTTCAAAGGCTCACAATGGGATGGGCTCGGGATCAAAGTTCCTGGATAGTAGCTTAGTAACCTGTGCTTCACCGATGACATCACATTGCTGAGGAACTCATGGCACCAATTGCAATTGATGATTACCAAAATAGACAAGGAGATCACAAATGTATTTTTTAAATTAATCTGCAGAAAACGTAAGTAACATACAACATCCTCAGAAGAGAACAGCGCATCGAGATAGGTACCAGTGTGCACTATAATTTGTAAAAGAGCGGGTTTACTTAGCACAAGTAGTAACCACGGAACCGAATCACAAGATTTAAGTAACTAGGAAAATAAGAATGGAGTGGAGCACATTCAGCAAGCATTCTTTAATCATGACTGCTACATTACCACTATCCCTCAAGAGAAAGGTATATAACAGCTGCATCTTGCCGGTCTTACCTATAGAGCAGAAACCTGGAGGCATACAAAGAGAGGTAAGCCTAATATGAGAAGCACACAGGAAGCGAACAAAAGGAAAATGATAGGGGTAACCTTAAAAGGCAAGAGTAGATCAGAGTGGGTTAAAATAAAGCAGAAGAAATGTACATGGGCTGGGCACGTAGCCACAGCTGGTCATTAGGGGAGCTGGCTGTACTTGCAGAGAAGGCAAGCGTGTGAGTGGGAGACAGAAAGGTTGGTGAGCCGATGAGATTAGCAAATTTGCAGGTATAAAGTAGCAGCAGAGCCCACAGGGCAGAGTTGATTGGCAGAACATCAAAGAACCTTTTATCCTTCAGTGGGTGTTGTAACGCTGATGATGACGACGATCGCAGTTACATCGTGCCATCCATCCTGTCTGTGGAGATTTCTGTGTCTTCTGAACAAAGTTCTTCAGAACGAATTCACTAATTAAGCCAGTCAGCTATGTTATTTTCGTGTACATCGACGTGCAACAAAAAACATGTGGTCAGATGTCACCTCATGTGACGTTCGCTTACAACACCGCTGTTCAGAATAGAACGTGATCCACGTCATTTTGGCTTCTCTACAGCGGCGTAGTTCAGGGGATATCGTGAGCTGTGCTGATTTGTCAACACGGTGATCAGCCAACAACTGACGCCGAAATAATCACTGGTTGTGCCGAGGAAGTTCACCAGCTGGCGCCGTTGCACTTCGGTCTGAAACAACAGGCAGATGGACGACGTTACAATACACGCCAACGAGACAAGTCCTACAATCCAGGAGACCATGTTTGGGTGTGGACCCCTGTTCATCACCGTGGCCTCTCGTAAAGGTTGCTAAGCCGGTACGTGGGACCCTATAAGGCGCAGCGCCATGTGAGTGAGATGAACTACGAGGTAGTTCTGGACAGTGTGTCCTAAACACGAACGAAATAAAGATAACCGAGTTCCGGCATAGCTCATGTCATGCCCATGAAACCTTCGTTTGCTCCTTAAGCCTCATTGTGCGTGTTGGTAATTTCTCCTGCCATTAATTTCAATTTTTATTATGCCTAAACTTTCATTGACTGCCTAAGCCTAGTGCCTTTCATCGTCATTATTTGTGCGCGCTGTCTAATCTGTTTATTTATTCTTTTACACCTGCCTTGCAGCATCCAGTCGATGTTGTTTTTTCAAGCCGGAGGGGATAATGTCATGAGGCAGTGAAAGCCCTCTTGTGTTTCTCGAGGACGACGCGTTTAGGAGAATGCCTCTGAATTGCGGGGTAATTCTACACGCTAGAGTGAATTTACTGTCTATCTCTCGTTTTTTTTTTGTTTCCTTATTTTCTCTTCTTTCTCATCTTTCTATTCCCCTTTCCTAATGCCCCATTGTAGGGTAGTCAACCTAATGCCTTTCTGGTTGACCTCTATACCTTGTGCCTGCTTTTTGTCGCTTGCTTCCTTTCTTCTGTAGTAGTGAGTTACAAGCTTTCGCCGAGGCTCAGGCCACAAAAGAAAAGCACGTACGCGCTATGCTTCTCGCGAGTGCACACCCAAGCGACGCCTCTGGCAAGAGCCTTGCTTTTTTACCTCTACGTCTAATAAACCCCACCTTGACCTCTAAAACGACGAGACGATATCATGATTTTGGTACGTAAAATCTCATATATTAAAATAAGTAGCAGGCCAGACACAGTTAGAGGCTTTCTTAACTATTAAAAGTGGCTTTCGCTATATGTATTCCTAATTGACTATTATAATATACATTTTGCCTTCTTTTGGGCCTCTTGAACGTTTGCGAATATTTTACTTCTTATGGCAGCCCGTGAGCCTTGTACAGATTACTGGGCGTTCTCGGTGCTCCAACTCTGCTATGACTCTCACACAAGCGCTCGACCACACGCGCATGCGATGTCAAGTGTCTATGTCGCGAACTTACGCTGACCCAGCAATGCCCTCGCTTGTTGTAAATGTGTTGTGGCTTACCGTTGCACTTCAATATAATGTAAATTACTCGCTCATTTCTATTTTGTACCCAGAACTTATTAAGGCAAGCGTGTTAAACGCATTCAAACGTCGGTTAGTTTCAGCCGAAGATGAAGTACGGCAGAACATAGCCTGTATTGGCGCTGCACATATATAAACAAAAAAGGGGGAAGACGACAGAGACGTCTAGAAAAGTCTATAGATGCCTAAAAAGGTAGACGCTAGAAAGGTAATGACTACCTTTCTAACACAAGCATTCATCGCGATTTTCAGGCGCTTCGCACAAGCAGAATTCGTACTGCACCTGCAAAACATATATTGAATAGCTGCGGCGTACTGGAAGCTTTATACTATACTAGGTAGGAAAACAAAGACATGGGCAGATTCTTTCCGCTTTCACTGGTGCCTCCAATGCGTTCAGCATAAACACACTGCAATGAGCACGTATTTGCATTTCTTATAGAAAGTTCCTGTTGTACATGTGATCTGATTTCTGACCGATTGGAATATTGATTTCTTTCGATACACTGTATCAACCGCATTACCCGTGGACTATTTACAATATCGATTTGTGAATTGACCGCGTCGGCTCAACACGAACAGGAAGCGTGCTCGGCCACTTTTCTGGGAACGCCAACTGCGCAGAGTTTATTCTTTTCATTGTTATTGTTAGAGTCGCGAGAGAATCAATGGACGTTCGTGATAAGTTGTTCTGGAAACCGCACCGATGCCCGAATAACCAAAATTGCCCTTCACGTCCAGCCTGTGTGAGCAAGGGTATTTTGCGAAAACAGCGTAGTGTGCTCGACACTCCGTTTCAGCGTAAGCCCGACAACGCCCGCTGGTAGGCAGACGCCACTCCCGCATTTCTCCGATAAACCTGGTTCTTGACTCCCTGCGGTCGTGTTATTTCCTGAAACTACGAATGCGATCTCACCATCTAACTTTCTGGCTTCCCTTCGGGTGTCAGTTTTCACCCTAAATTGATTCAGTTATTCTTCATGGGCAGCGGTTATCTTGCCTACTCACTACATGGAGAAGCTGCAAAGGCGCCTATATTTGTACAGATGCACCTGAAATGTCGCGCGAATGCAGCCACAGCACGCCTGCGTTGGTCTAATAAAACTTCTTGATGGAACCATTTAAGCAAGCACTCGATAATTATTCCCTAGTTTTCTTTTAACGTGAGGCACATCCCTGAAGATGCTGCGTGTCTGTCAAGATAAATTTGGCATTCCCAGGGCTTGCATCAACAAAAAAAGATTACCAGACATTTTATGCTGTAATGACGAAATTATCTATATTAACGCTGTAGGGGTCATTTCCGGGATAAAATCGCCCACATGGGGATGGATTTCTTTTTTTTTCTTGAACAAGCAAAATATGATTTTCTTTTGCATTGTATGACCCAACAAATAAAAATATAAAAAATAAAAAATAAAAAAACCCTTAAGAGCTCTACTACACGTGGGACTCGAAGCGTATCACAGCCCAGCTGTCGTATAACATGAGGGGAAAATTCTGAAGTGCAGACTAAATGTTATCACACGCGCGAAGTTTAGAAAAGGATACGTTACTCGCAGAAAAGCTAGCTTTGAGTGAACATGCATTTTAGGACTGCTAACTTTTTTAGCCCCAAGAATTGCGAGCACAGCGGCTTCACAGGAAAAGGTCTCGTAAACAGTTTGACAGCGCCACAGTTTCTATAAGCAAGGCAAATGTGACAGGCAATTTAAAACTTACTAATCACACACACAATAGTTTTATGGTAAAAAAAGAAAAAAAACGCTACATATCATAAACGACCCCGAAGTAGCAAGTCTTCTCCACACATATATACGCTCATACAAAATTTCTTCTGTTAGAAAAAGATAATTCCTTAAACTGAGGGTCCGGAATCTTTAATGTTTGATTTACAATCCGAGTGAATGAAGGAGGAAACGGGGAACCAGAACTCCAATCGACGTCTAAATTTAAACATTTCACAATAAATTAATAGCGATTGGAACATCAGGTGCAAACGAGTGCGTGCATAAAGTGGGTAAATCCTCGCCTTACCCAGAACAAAAAAGAACGTTAGGGACTCCACGAATAATCGCACTAATTATCTTAAAGTATTATTTCGCTCGACTGGCTTTATGTTCGTTCGTGTGATAATAAATGATAAAAAACCAAGTCTCTCTCATCCACATATTCCACTTGTTCTCTTGTTACAAAGGTAAATTTAAAGCCGGAACACAAATTTGCATAAGCCTGAGAGTTTATTACACAATACATATCTACAACAAGACAGCAAGAAATGTCATTATACCGGCAACTAAAGGCGACAAAGTGTCATGCACGAACCGCCGTGTGTATGAAGTTTCATCGCTAGAGCTCCCACTTCGTTCAATTATACACAATGTGACTCCCTCTCATTTGATTAGGTATAAAGCTTTGTATAGGGAACCTGGTGAACGTAGGAAAGAAAAGTCCACTGTGAGAGCTAATAAAGCCACACAAACATTTGTAAAAGGTGCGCTGAGAAAACACTACACAGACCATAAAACAGAACACACTACTTCGGACGCAAACGACAAACTTGCCGCCTTCTGTTTCTTGGTGAGTGCAGCGTCTACCTAGCACACCTTTAAAAATGAAGGAACACGAGCAAGTCCACAATATCGCTACACCAAAACGTAAACGTTTGCACTCCCATAATTTTCCTCGCTATTATCAATGTACCCCGAGAAAGAATGGCCTTAGCTCTTTCTAACGAAGGGTTGAAGGGAGTATACCTGAGATAATCCATAAGCTGAATTGTTAGTTCATTACCTTGAGTTGAAAGATGGTTTGACGAAAGCTAGTGGTCTCTCAAAATGGATGGCCAAGGCGTATGAAATTTACTCGGCCTGCCCGAAGGAAAATTCTCCGAGAGCAAGGCGATGCCACACAAATTGTTCTGTACTGTCAGAGTCTCGGTGGAGTCATTGTTCCTTGTAAGCTGAGGACCATTTGGTGGTCTGGCTTCTGTTTAAGGAAGAACAAAATTGCTGAGAGAGAGGGGGGGGGAAAGACAATAACGTGTACTCGTAAGGTTACCAAATGGTGGTAGTCAAGTGCATTCTTCATTTCACCATTCATCTATGCGTGAAGAAAGAATGCTGCTGCTCCACTTCCTACTATCTTTTTCCCTAGACAACACAAGTTTGAGCGTAGCTGAATGTCTGTCTTTCCTTGTGAACCAACCACTACCACTAATAACAATATTTGGGTTCTAACGTTCCAAACCCACGATATAATTATGACAGACGACGTAGTGAAGGGCTTCGAAAATTTCAACTATATGGCCTTCCTTAAAGGGAAACTAATGGCAAAAAACAACTTATGTCAGAATGGAAGCTCAATATATGGCAACATTTAAAATGACAAGATTAGTAGCAGCAACGTACAACTCACGAAAAAATGTAAGGTAAACGAACAAGAACACTTGCGCTATATACTAGTAGGACACTCGCAATACGGTCTTGATGACGTCAGTGTTAAAATCTACAATAGTAATCGAACTAGCTGCACTAACTAAGGAATCTTCCATGCATCGAAAGACGTACTAAAATGCGACTTGATCGTTTTTGTTTGCTTCTTGGAAAAAAGAACGGCCTGCCGTTAGTTTGGAGAAAGGCGCGAGTAGATCAGAAATTCAACTATCATCTCGTTAAATTGAGCAGGTCGTGCCATTTAGTGGGGCCCAGTTGAACCAAGCATGCCTGCCATCTTGAAGGCCATGGAACTAAATTGTTCATTGGCCGCAATTTCTGCTGTGGCTCCTACTACTTCACTCTCTGCTACGAGTGTCGGCAGCCATACAGTAAAACCCGGCAACCTTGTGGACGGCAACAGTGGTGTGAAAGTTCTCACTTTGAGGCGGGTAATTTTAAGTATGCTAACGCGCTGTGGACCACTAAAACGTGATTTCAATAAAGAGAACCACTTGCGAGGCACAAAAGTAGCACTATGTAGTTTCTGGATCAGTATTTCAGCAGTTAATGAAGATCAACCTAATATTTGCCTTAGATGTGCGTTTAACGTGAACTGACATCGTACAGCACCTGCTTCCTACCATTTCGCCTCCGTCAAAATGTAAACGCCGGGGCCGTAGTCGAACTCCCGACCTTCGGGTAGGTAGCCGAGCACACTGAATGCTATCCTTACGTGTTGGGACTGTCCCCTCACAAACTCTACAATAGCCTAACAGACTAACAGACGCAGCAAGTCTGTTAGTCCAGCGCATATATAAAACACCAGCGCATATATACATATAATTCCGTGGTGCAAACGTCAGTGCCAAGACTGAAAGAGCAGGTAATGTTACAAGAACAACTTGTGTGACGTGAGCAGCAAGATGTTGGTGAATTGAATGCAGCTTTTGGTGAATAAAGCGTAAATATTAATAAATATTTAGCATAAGGACGCCGCTAACTTGTTATTTTAACATTTAAACAAAGACAATGATAAATTATACCTGCCATTATCAGCGCGTTTCGTTAACCACTCTTCTCCTCGAGTCCAATTTTTATCACCGCACTGGCCTTACTTTTCTACCCTTCTCGAATATCATAGGGCAGGAAAGTCAATTATGCCACATCAAAGTCATAATTTTACTGCAATCCTGTGTAGGCCAACACAATGATGAAGAAAAATTATCGTTTCTCGCAGCGTCCTAAGGCTGTTCATGGACTGATAGAAATCATTCATGTGGCCTCAATTTACAAGAACAATGATGCGGGCTGTCGATATCGTGCGCATTATGTCTATTGCTGCTTCATTTATTCATATTGCTCTTTCAGAATGCTTTCACTTCTATCCTGTTCGTTGTATTGGAATACAATTTTACCATTACTTTAGCATGGCATTATACCTAATTAAAAACTTTTTTTCAGAAAATAAAGCAGCGCTGAAAGTAGGATCGATCAAAATAGGCAACACAATTCGCAGTTTTATATCCATCGCATTGGTCATGTTGTTAGAGATACGTGCAAAACGCACTGATCAACCTGCACCATTTTATAAGCTAGCATCATATTACTAGAGCAAGCGACGATCATCACGAGGCTTCATCATCTGCTGGATCGCTCCTACATCGCTCCTCTCCTGAAAACTCTTTCATGCACAATCAAGTTGTGCTCACTTGCGAACACGACGAACAGCGCATTTTACGCTTTCCGCCCCCCTCTCTCGATGTCTGTGCTTATCGTATCTTAATACACACGAAGCAACTATTACGCTTCCTTTCATTTGTTTCAAGAACAGTGAGACAGGCACCCCGGGTGAGCGATAAAATGAAAACAATTCTTAGGACAGCACCCCACACCGGCCACCTTTTCCCATTGCTGTGCTCGAATGTAACCCGAGAATGAGCAAACCAGAGACGCTCGTCGCGACCCGTTCGCCCCATAATGACCACGCTTAACGCGAATTCCGACGTCGAAGAAGGGTGTCATCTTTCTCGTTCTTTAGTTTTACTTTTGCTAGCTCATGCATCACTATTTTGTTTTTTCTCCACGAGGACGAGCATTTTTTGTGTCTCGAGAACAAAAAGGAATCTATACCACGTCATAACTTGACTTTGCAGGAGCTCATTTTTTATCTTAGTTTCGACAAATTGAAAAGTTTCGTTCGTGTATATGTCCTGATGAGTGGAATACCCTTTTTCTAACAAAACCTGCTTCAGGATTGAGGATGTCTGACTGTTCACTTTACAGAAATCTCGCCTTCGATGTCATGACCTTTATATCACGCCTGCTTCGAAATAGGAGTGTGTTAAAGGGTCAATGATAAAACAAAAGGAAAACCATAATAGAATTGAAGAGGAGAATACATATAGTATTTCTGTACCAATTATGCAGATTTTCTAGACACATTCAAGGCGTGAGCGCCAATGTCATTGACCTTCCGACAAGCAGTTAAGGATGCATGTGCGCCTAGTACACGGAGTATTCGATGACATCGAAAGACACGAAATGTTTCGCTAGAGTAACAACAGAGCGATGTGCTTGCAATGTGAATCCCACAATAATTCATTCTCTTCACAGGTTTCTTTTCCTATAGGGATTCAGCAGAACCCAGACGCCATCACGCTGAAAAAAAATAGAAAGAACCGACTCAGTTGGGTTTTGATTTCACAAGCCACAGCTTGCGCAGAGTTACTGCAGCCGGCGCTTCTGTACTGACATCAACCCTTGTGTTCTCTTTTCATTCCTATCCTGCTCCTCTACAAGACTGCTTGATTTCGCGAGGAAGAGGCTTCCTGACATAGGCAACACCGAGGCAGTAGCCTGACGAAAGCGTTCATTCACCTCGCTTTTTAGAAAGCCATAGAAAAGTAGAGCTGGCTCAATTTTTTTCGCTTAATTCAACATCTCGCCATTTCTCTCCGTGCATCAAACTGTAACAATCGTTCCTGCTTCGGCTGATGAAACACACGTTAACTCTATACATAGTCTAGCCACACCCGCACTATTGTGATGGTGTTGTGTGTATAGGTTTAGTGCGTCGCAATGTAAAAGCTAATGTTCTTGTGCTGTATGCTTTGGTGTGACCAGTAAGCTGAATGAGGCTTGATCATTGACCCACGATCGTGACAGCCTTCGTCTGACTAGGCTTTGCTAATTGTCACAAAGATGACAAGGCGGTGCTGCCCACCATATCAGGCTCTAAGCGGAAGGCGAGACTGTTCTTTTTTTGAATTCCTGTTTTCGAATGTCAAGGAGGAACCTAATTCGCGCGTATTCATTGGCATGGTAGACCTTAGAGTCAAGGCAATAGCATATTCGCTATAGGTTATTTGAATACAGATAGCAATAATCAAATTAAGGCAGCTTACACTAGGACTGTAAGCTGCCTGAAGAAAGTCCGCGGGAGTGCTACTTTAGTTGCTTCTCTTTGGTTTTCTCGTTCCCTGCTCCTATCTTTTTTTCTTACATTCTTTTCCTGTGTTTTGTGTTTGTTTTTTTATATTTCTACTTATTTCTACTGTCATCAAGACACTCAAAGAACAAGAGGAAGAAGACTTTTCTTTTGTGAGAACACGCTACACTGGCTATGCTATATGTGTCTTTGCTTGCGTTGCACGAAGCTACAGAAAACGATAATGACAGAACTCGACAACATAGAACAATTAGGCACCATAAAGTACTGTTGGGTTTTACACGCGAGAGCCACGATTTCGTTGTGTGGAGAGACCAAATTATAAGAAATTGCCTATTTTTTTCTTGCGTTCCTAAAATGTGCCACTTGGATATATGAGGATGTATTAGAGTTTAAGAAGGGCTGGTATAGTAATTTTATGGTGCCTATAAATTCCTGTTGTGGAATTTTGTGCCTATATTCTCTCATGTGCCTACGAATGCTCATAATCGGTGCCTATATTAATCTTATTTAACCTAAAATTTTGCTTTGGTGTACTATTGAAGACCGCTGTTAATATTACCGGGCCAAGTTGAGCTTTCGGGACTTTACAGGGTGCAACCAATGCGCATCTCAGTAGTTCCTATCAGCACTCTCAAGGCTAGAAGGCTCCTTCACTAATAGGAAGGCCTATTATCCCATACACATGTGTTCATACGCGTCGCGCTGTATGCTTGGCATCTCCCTGGCGTCTGCTTCCATGCGTATGAAACAGGAAGGGGCTGCTTTTGGGCAGCTGCAGGACGATTGAGAACGAATGCGAAACGTTGCAGTGTTATCAGTGGAAAGCAGAGTGTAGGTAAAGAAAAGAAATCAGATACACACGTGGTTTTTGAGTTGTTTGTCGCTTAGTTTTTAAGGACGCTTAGGCCGGTCTCATGAGAAACTTTGAGAAGACACTGGGAGTTGTTGCCTGCCCAATAAAGATATTTGTACAAGAATTTTAATGGGTTTATTCTGAGCCGTGAAAGCATGACGTGAGGAGGTGAGCTTAAAACATTTGCAACTCGCCTGGTGTAGATTACGGAAGGCGAAATTCTTCCCTGCCTTCTTCGGTATCGGAGCAACTCGGAGCCGGATGGCCACCTGACGCTGACGCATGAACACGTCGCGTACGCAAAGGTTACATTCGCATGACCTGCTTGAACCAGGGCGTGCATGCAAGCAGTGTTGGCACTTTTTGGCGGTCTTTGCGTTTTAGTGTCTGTGCCTGTGCGATGGGTCCCTTTGTGCGCACACGTTTAGAGAAACTGGCGTGGATCACGTATCCTTACCACGATACACAGTGCTGCACCACTGGAACTGCTCCAAGGGGCGGTGCCCAAGAGACACGCCAGGCATTCCCAGGGCTCGCACCAGCGCACTGTGATAACGGCGAAAACACCAACGCAAACAAAATAGAGGCTGCTTAGCCTCGCGTCCCGCTTGATCCGAAGTAAAAAAATAAATAGTGCGCAGTGATTTCGCTTGTATGGTTTGATATGTCTGTCAAACTTCATAGTTATTTTCAACCAACATATTGCTCAAATTACACACTTCACCGCAAATAATTTTAAGAGTGTCAAGTACTACTTTGACGCCCCACCACGGTGGTCTAGTGGCTAAGGTACTCGGCTGCTGACCCGAAGGTTGCAGGATATCCAATCCCGGCTGCGGCGGCTGCATTTGCGATGAAGGCGGAAATATAGTAGGCCCGTGTGCTCAGATTTGGGTGCACGTTAGAGAACCCCAGGTTGTCAAAACTTCCGGAGCCCTCCACTACGGCGTCTCTCATAATCATATGGTGGTTCTGGGACGTTAAGCCCCACATGTTAATCAATCAAGTACTACTTTGATGTACGCAAGACCAATGCTTGTTCTGTACGTCACTTCCACGATCAGTGAGCGCACGCCCGTAAAGTGAAGGGAAAGCGGCGTTAGGCCAGACAGTTTATGTTTTTTTTCCGGTGCCCGTAGCGTCGCAAATCTTAGCAGAAGAGAAAGTGAGCACCCAGTGCATGCATTTCTCTTTCCTGCTAGGAATGCTGAAACCTGGCGAGGGGTTCTTAAAGAGTTCATTGAGATATGAGTAAATGACCGAGTGCAATCACACCCGGTTATTACGATAGTGAAAGTCACTTCTGGCCTATTAGCGACCTAGATATTGTGAACTAGAAAGAACATTAGGTCTGGCTATATGCTCCTGAGCTGCCCTTCGCATTCGTGCCAAAGAGGTCCAGGTGCGTGTAAATTTGTCGGTGGACACTTAAATCACGATACGGGACAATAAAAGGGGAGAAAATGTTTTGAAAACCGTGTGTGAAAAAATATCGCATGGCTGTGCTAAATTGTTGACGCTTTTGTACCATCACATATCGTTTAGCTTTCCTGACGCAAACACAGGTCCCGCACGTATTTCTTGAAGAAAAAAATTAATTTTTGTAAAAACTCATTTTGCCTATATCTACAATTTTGGGAGCCTTAGACTTTCTCCTGCTAGCCTATTTTCGGTGCCTAAAAACATATTTTTATTGCCATAAATCCGGCCACTAGTTTAGAGCCTCACCAAAGTGGGGGTGTCTCGAGCAATATACCCCACCTGTAAATTTTCAGTCTGCACCTAAATCTAAGTTCATGGGCGTTTTTGAAATTTGGCCGCCATCGACACCTAAAGCGAAAACCGCTAGAGGAGCGATGATAAAGAACTTTCCACGCTTTGGGAGCGTCAAGTGGAAGCCCACTCAACGATCAGACTAACCTGCATGACTTTGTCATCATTAGCCTGGTGTAGCAATTGCAGGAGCCTCTGCTTTCTGCAAATTTTCTTCCAGTGCTAAGTCTTAGGAGAAAAAGAAGCAACGTGGTTGCCAAACATACGTGTTTACAAATGTATACGCTAGAGTACAGTGCAGAATACGATCTAATTGTTATGGCAAGCAGCTCATCTATTAGCAAAACTTCTGAACATCAACAAGACGACGGGACTCAACTCTAATGTTGAAATCTCGCAACATTAAACCTTCATCAATACTCTATCAGCAAACGCTATTCGCTAAGAGCGGCCGAGTGACTTCGCCACTAAAGAAACGATGATCTCTAAAAACAGACTAATGCCCACAATTCTCGGAGGCTTCCTAAAAAAAATTGAAGGAAAGAAATCAGTTCATTTGTTGGGTCACAAATAACGCTGAATACTTTATCTTTCAAGACATAAAACTTGATAAAATATGGAAAACATAAATAAATTGTGTGGGGTCATTTGCGGTGTCAATTAAAGTTAATTTATTATCATTTCATTTTTTTACTAGATCTATAGTTCATTCGAGAAACGAGTGCTGTAGATTAGCCCTTCGATGCAACCTCTCAATCACTTTAAGCACTGCACTTCCTCAAACCTCTCTAGTGCTTGTTGCCTAATAGCAGATGAGCCGTGATGATGAATAACAAGCAACAAACACACAAAAAAATGACCGTCCTAGCTAGCGCGGAGGCTATGAGGGTAGTTCATACCAGTAATTATCCACACACACGCGTAAACAGTGGGCATCGGACGAGCGAGGCCGCTTTTCTGCGGCGGAAGCTTGGCAATCAGGCGTGGCCTCAACTGCTGATCACCTCTGTAGTCGTCACTGTGCGCTCCACAGTACCGTCCGGTCGGCCCCATCGCCACAATATAGCCACGCCAAAGGAAAGCCGGATTCGGACTTTCCAGGAAGGACCGAGCTATTTCCCGTTTACAAACACTCTTAATTGAGCAGCCAAACATTGCTTGTATTATTTGTCCCTCGTACGGTTATATATATGCATGAAGCGTGTCAAAAGAAGGCATTTCATGTGTGGAATATGCTTTCACTGCATACCTAGTTGTGGTAACTTGCCGCGCGTGCCCCTTTCCTGGTTTATGGTAGCTCGCCCGTTGCCCGTCTCGACATCTGCCTTGCATAGTTGATGCCAGAATGTCTGGAAGCCATCCAGATTGTTTTAGCATCATCTGATGGATTCAGCCTGCAAACGCTAAGAAGTGGGTCTCTTTTCGAATGAACGCGCACACTAGTGATACAGGTTGAACGTTCGACAATGCATGCCTCGCCGCGGTTCAGTTTTCGTCGATGGCCGATGCTGTGTTTGTCGCTCTTATTGTAGAGTGTGTTTTGCCGTAGTCTCACTTTTTGTTCCTCGGCCAAAGTTCGGCCAAATAAATAGTTTCATCTTGAGCACACCACCGACTGCCTTAGTCCACGTCACAACCATGTTGCAATAACGTCCTACAAAAAAGTATGCATGATCTCTATCTATCTGCAGTTTCGGACGAAATATCAGCGGCAAAAAGACGCACTCTGATTCCGATACTTTGCAGCATGCAATGAAGTTCGAATATATTAGCGTCAACCTTTGCAGTACTTCATATATTCACTTATTTTATAGCAGGTTACCCCTCAAAGCAACATTTGTGTGTGAAAAGCGCTCTGTGAGTTCTTCTCAGGTTGTTAAGTTCAGTGAGTAAATAGCCGGAAAACTACATATATTTTCATCCGTGCGTCGTTGTTGTCGAAAATATAGGAATGACGTAACCTGCATCCGTATATCATGCCTGAATCACTGCGTACTTTATCTTTTTTGTATAAATCATCAAATGTTCAGCTCTAGAAGTCTGAGTACATCTGATGTGTTGTATTTGCATTGTAAAACAATTGAATCTTTGAAGTATTTTATGACAAAATTTACATCAGATGATACAGAATATTTTTTTCTTAAGCGTACCCAGAGGTCCAGTGAACCTTCCGTGTTTGTATTACCGAAGCAAGTTTTTATCAGAAGAGTTGCAATGGCTTAGCTGCCAAACATTATGATTGGGTTTATGATTTATTCCACAAGGCAATTGTCATTTGACACGAGTGAAAGACATACTGCCTATATTTCTCATTAGCGAAGCTGCATCTGTAATTAGAGTTCTCTGCGCAATGTTGATCACTGCACTTCTTCTTTAAGTGGAGCACTTTTCTCTCATAAGAGAAAGGCAGCAGGAATAAACGAGAGGCAGAAAGGAAAAAAAAAAAAAACTCGTGGGCTAATAAAGAAGTGTGGCAACAAATTTCACAAACTAAAACTTTCACAAAAGAAAAAAAATAGGGCGACCACTGGGGAGCACACGCATAGTCTGCTGAGACATAGTCGTTCATTTCAGCGCCCGCAGTGCAAAAGCAGGCTCCACCCTTCGGTTCCAGGTGCACGAGTCCCATTACACAACGCCCCTAATACGGCTCCTAATTAAAATTGATCGAGCCTACAGGAGTGCTTCGCCGTGTCCCCTTCTCTCTCTTCCTCTCGGCAAGCTAGAGGATAAAACGGCATCGTTTAAGAAGGCTCGACCTGGAGATTGAGTTAAATAACTCATGCGAAACTCATATCCCACGAAGTGGAACGTGCGGGTTTCTCTTGCTGCTGCAACGAAGTGCCCATTGCATAAGTAGAAACTGAAGCCTAAAGGCTATTTCGACATGACTTTTTTTGCGGTGTTTTGTTTAGCGTGGAGTGTGTGCTTGGAACGTATTACAGGTATAAAATATTATAGTTTAAAAATGGTCTCAGGGTTTTTTTGGTCCGCTTCTTCTTTAAATACTGCTTTTCACTCTCCAATGGGAAGAAGACGTAGTAGAGGTTAGGAGAAATTTTAAATGTTTAATAATGTTAATAAAGACCTATTTCAACATATTTGCCCCCATTTTGCTGTTTGTTTCTTCCAATCACTTGGTTTTACCTGAAGAAGTTTGATTTTTACTTAAATAATTTGCTCCTCAAAAAAGTAATCATAAAAGGCTGCCTGAACATCAACCATTGCTTCTTATAGCAACCCGATTCCAACATTGATTTTTTTACATTTCCGCGTATTAGACGTAGATGAGATGGGTAGACAACTACTTTACAATGCTTAAGTTTGAACATTTGAGCAACCCCAGTCTAATTATTCAAACTAACAATTTCAGCTTTGTGGGTTCTCAGTCTGGCATCTGGAGGGACCAGTTTTACAACTTCTTAAGTCCATTGGTCATATACAATAAATTTTCGAATGCGCATAATATTGAATCTATAATGGCACTTTGTGTAATCGCTATCGCGTTCGAAATTAAAGGAGCAGCGTTTGTCCTTGCAGAGATAGAAGATGCGCAATGAAGAAATACCAAAATTGATTGCATAGCATGAATGGTCTGCTTTGGCAATATTACCTATACTCAGTTTGAAGCAATCGACGAAGTAAAATGCAAAGTTTTTTAATGTATTTTGTGAAGTGGTATTTGGAAGGTGAGATGTAAAGCACGGATTTGTTCACTGCGGGCATGGCGCAAATCATTGTCTTCAATTATTCTACAAATTTTACACAAAGAGGCTGCGCTTTCTTGTGCATTTTCCTTCTCACGATAATTACATCGAACACAGTTAAGAGAAAATACAGATACCTCAAGCGCACTTTTGTTTCAGCGTCTAAGACACCCGGCTCTATGCTTCGGTAACTGAGCAATTTCTATGAAAGTTAGTACCACGAGCTCATTGCTTGCGGCATATAAGAGTGTTATTATTAAGATGATGATATAAAACAGTACCTTTCATTTCGATTTCTCAAAAATAACTTCTCAGAATCATCGATGTCTGCTTCAATTTGCCGCCAATGTTTTGTCGTGTTGCTAAGAGAAGCTACCTAGCTCTCGTTGCTTGTCGCCTGTTTTTTTTATACTTCTCAGATTTTCGATGTTCTTGAAAACGTGTACATTGGTGAGCACACCATCGTATAAAAACACCTATTGACAAAAAAGTCATCGTGTTTTGTGCGCAGTCTTTTCTCTCCAGCTGCGAAATACATGGCTCCTGTTTAAATTCAGTGTAAAATATGAGGTGGAATAAAAGTTGCGATGTGGAAACTAAAACAAGCTTTGACACGCTCGACACCCTCAATTTCGGTGACCGCCAGTGCTGTTGCGCATCGCCGCCTATCGACAGGAAAGCGGTCCCCGTTTCTTGCTGCTTCGACAACACGGCCGCCATCGATCATTCATTTTCTTGGTCGGGGCTTCTTTCAAAGCGTGAACGAGAAGTGCAGAGACGCGAGGCGTGATCGGATACACCACAGCTGTTCCGGTGCAGTGCTAGATCTCTGCGTGCGAGGAATAATGGTGGTGATGATAAAATGGGGGATGCTTGTCTTAAAACAATTGGGAATTAAATTGCGGCCATTGCATTGCAATAGAGGGGAAATGCTAAAGGCTCATGTAGTGCTGGATGTCACTGAATGTTCAATATTCACGGTTTATCTAAACTATCCAGAGCTGCCAACATAACTCAAGTGTTTGTTTCGACACCTAAGAATTTTGAAATTAATAAAATAATGCAGAAACATTTGTCGGTGCTAAAGAATTCACGATGTATTCAAGTTGAGTGTGAGTACTCTCATTTTTGAGTTCGTTTTCGCATGCACCAGCACCAATGGAGCCTCAGAAACAGTAGGTAAATCAATAGCTCCATTGGCGGCGCATTGATGATATAATGACTACTGCGTTGCGGACGCTATAGTGATGGGCGTTTCTATTCGTGGTAATTGCCTCTGCTAATTGCGCTGAACGATTTTTCAATTATTTAGGAAGATAATTTTCCTTTTCTGTGGTGTTGCTTGCTTTTATGTACGCGGCTGCCAGTTGTTAACTGTTGCTGCTGACTCTCATTTTTCCGCTCTGTTATTCTAACATTCAGAATGGTTGAAGCATGACGACAGAAACAATTGTTTACACTGCTTCATATCCTAGCGTCATTTTACGTGCGCCACTCTTACCCTTCCAGAGGCCACTGCAACATAGACTGACTATGTTTGCCAGCATAAAACAATTCACAAGGCATGTCACTTATAACCGAATTAGCAGCTGCTGGGCCAAGTAACTTTTTTCTTTCATGTCCGATCAATAAGTGCAGCTACTGGTCATGGCCGCTTTCACATTGCCTTCTTTTAATGATGCATAGTGGTCTAGTAATACCTTCAAAACAGCCTATTCTGCTGACGAAGGAGATATGACTTTCACGGTACATGAAGAAATTGACCAGCTAACGTGAGAGCCTCCTGTTTTGCTCTAGGTGCCGACAAACGTAACAAATTTCATCAAAAGTACTGTGAATTATTGCTTATGAGCTCGAAACATACGACACCCACTAAGAGCAACATTATCTAAAAACTAACTTAAGTTCCCTTAAAGAAGGCTGTGGGGTTCACTGTCTACTGCAATGAAAATGCTCATCGTCCTGATCAAGGAAATGCTGAGCATTAATTACGAAGGAAAGATCAAAACGTTAATGCGGGAACTACCAAGCATAAGAACAGCTTCTACGCAGAACTTCCGCGTCAGTGCCACTAACCCTGGCTCCAACGAACCGCACGAGGTGCGAACAAACTCCCTCCCCGAACGATTCCCCATCCCGACCACTCACTGAAGCCAGTTATAAAGAATGCCCGCATCCAGGGACATGCGCAGTGACCCTCGTTGCGGGGTCATACAATCATCAAAGTGGGCGTCGGTGAGAGTGAACGTAGTGGTATAGTGTACTAGAATATGAGATAGTGTGTTAAGAGAGGAGTCGTTCCTGAAGCAGTTGGTATCGACAGCCGCTAGATGGCGCCACCTGAGCATGAGCTGTCACCTCACGCATTGCCTTTTAAGCACTTCTATGCTTTGATATTAGTATTATCAGAGGTTTAACGTCCCAGAACCACCATATGATTGTGAGAGACACCGTAGAGGAGTGCTCCGGAAATTCAACCGCCTGGGGTGCTTTCACATGCTCCTAAATCTAGTACACGCACCTCAGTATTTGCGTCTCCGCCGAAAATGCAGCCGCCACGGCCGGGATTTGATCCCGTGACATGCGCTTGCATACGTCGCGCTTAATAGTCTTGTGTTTAATTGCTGATACGTCCGCGAAAAGCTTGCTGAATGGGTGTGCTCGTACTGCATTCGAAACAAAACGAAATGTTGAAGCTGCAACGCACGGTCCGAATGCAGGTATTAACAAACGACGGCGAAGCAGTCATCCCTGGGAAACATCGTGCAGTTTTTAGAGCTCGGTTGGTGAGCGAATAAGAAATCAAAAAGATTGAGGTATCGAAGGAGCATCTTTAAACCCGAAAGTTTCTTGTTATATTACCGCTATATCGAGTCGTAGTCTGCACACTGCGACAGCTTCGACTTCCTTCGTTACGCGTGCCGCACCGTTCTTGTCGATAGTTGCATCATGAAATTCTAATTATGTGGCTAAGGTGACAAAACTGCCATTTGATTGAGGCATGTCATAGCTGTAGACCTGGAAATAATTTTGACAATCTTGGGTCCTTAAAAAAATACGCGCCCGCCGAAATACTGCTGTTGTGGCCGGGATATTGCACTGTACAGTCAAAAGAAAACATCACTTGACATCACTGTCAGACTGTAAGTAGAAACCCTTTATTTTCGAGCGCGCATACTGCAGTGAATAGTAGCACCAATCAAATTCTTCGCTATTCCGTGGAATTATCAGTTCATTTTAACTTCATCACGGTAGCACATTCATGAACACCGACTGATTTTCGCGTGCAGCTTTTTTTTTCGTTTTGCCTCTCGACACTGGTTATATACCCTTAACGAAAAAATGAAGTCGTGACAGCACGTAAATTACCACTCTCTTTGACACGAGTTGCGGTGCGATCGAGCTCATATAAATTGAAGGTAAACAAAGCGTGAGTAAGCGTTCCAGTGAAGCTGCACTCCCTGTTGTGTTCGCCACATCGGGTTCGTAGTCAGCAGGAAGGTTCGTCGATGAACCTGAATCAGTGGCCTCACCCTCAACACAGGGTGCTGCAGTATATTTTTTGGAGTGAAGATTCGAGCCCAGTTCTTCCGCTTTCTCGGAGGTCTTGGATGCGGCGCTTTCTTCGATAGGTAGCTTGGAGCGTTGGGCAGTAACAACGGCACGGCGTCCGGCATTAGCTCTGGTCTCCTACGTAGTAAGCGAACTTCTTCGCCGTTTATGACGCTCACTTAGTCTCCGAGGTCACATGAAGGCTCGAAGTGTAGCTCACATACAGAGCAGCTTTCGTTCAAGGTCCCATCCTTTCTATGTAAATTCTGCTCCCAAATGTTCTTCCGTGCTTCGTCTTTGGGTGCAGCGAAAAGCGACGGCTGCTCACTTTTTTTCCAATGGTATACCCTGTTTCGCACCTAGGTGCAAAGCAGTGTCGTTGCCGCCGATGACTCGGCATTGCCTCACTGGCGTGTGGACAGCAAAAACATTGCCAGAAAAACTTTCGTTAAGCGGGCGTGAACACAAGCAACAGGTCACTGAGCAGCACCCGAGAAGGCAGAGCGCCGCGGAGCTGACAATTCTGCCAGCCCATGCTACAGCAGCGCCACCTTGAGAACCGGTTTTTTGTCCACGTGCGCCGCTTCACGCGATGCATGGCGAGAGAGGGTGCCTGAACACACTACCCCATATTCTAGTACACTATAGTAGTGGGTAGCTATCGAGGTTTCCGCACAAGGCCTACATTTCAGCCAAGCTTACAAGTTGCAGGTGTCCGAGTGGTGACTTTGTGATAACTGGGGAGGAGTAAACTATTCCCTTCATTCTTTAAGTTCACTCACATTGACATCACGACATCTGTCACTCGTCTTTACGCGATGTTCTTACCAACATGACATATTATGGGGCACGTGGTGGGACAATGCGAACAAAGTCAGTGATACGGTGGCTCTCCGAGCTAAACTTGCCTCAGTGGATGGTGCCGCCGAATCATCAGCGTAAATGAGGCATCAAGTTAATCTAATTATCCAGCAGAGCTCCGTCACTATAATGTAATTGCAGAACTAACGTACCACATCTGGACCCAAGTACTGGGAGCGACAAACTCGGCTGCAAAACGTACGGTCCGTTTTCTATGTGCCGACGTGCACTCATTGGTTTGTCACACTGATACAAATAGCCCTGTATATTGGCATATTCATACTGTTACTCGCAGGCTCTTATATAGACCAGAGCACACACCATTCAAGAGGTAAATGAAATAACGTCCCCAAGAAATATCGATGCGGTCATCCGTGGCAGTTCATCGTTAGTTCGTAAAAACTTTGTCGGCGCAAATTTACACATCGTGACCGTACTTGGTGCATAAGCCGGAAACTCGGAAAACTTTTTGTGGACACATAGAGAAAAGAAAGTTGGTTTGGTCTGCTGCCTGATCAATTCGGAAGCCTGATCATATTGAGGACTTGAGCTTGATAGCCTATATACATTAACCTAAGCACGAAAATACCAGCACTGATACTTACATCTTTCCCCATGTAGGGTAGCAAACCGGGTTTACCCTGGTTGACCCTACTGCTTTCACTTGCTTTTCTCTCTCATTATGGAACCTAAGCATAAGTTAGAGCCAGTTCAACAAAATCGCAAAGTAATTTTGTGCTAGCTGTATCAATATTTGTCCCTTGATTGTGTTTGAGCAAAGCGGTGCAACCCCTCTAAGTCTGTTGGCTGTGAAGAATAAAGAACCAAAGTATGGCTGTGAATTCATAGATTCTGTTTCAATGTTTTTACAACCAACTAGCGGGAAAGAAACATCGTCCTTCTCTTTCTGGACCACTCTGTTTTCAAAACTACATTCCACGTTATTCTTATATGGAGGAAGCACGGGCTTTCATCGCAGCCACCGAGCCATCTGAAGATGGTGTTAACTTCGGTGAATAGATGACCTGCGCGTTAGCAGGGTATTTTGGCATGTGAAGAACCGCGGAACAGGGCAGCGGCATTGAAACCAGCGTGCGGGTCCCGTGGTGTACAATTTTTATTTTTTTTCTTGCACACGCTGTCTTTTGTACGTGTTGACAAAGAGCAGAGGCGAGCCGAAAGCGCTTTAGTGTCGACGCATCTATTTGCCAACCATGGCGAACCTGCCACGACGAAAAAAAAAAAAAGCACGGCGGGGAAGCTCAACCAAAGAGGTGGAGTAGGGGTAAAAAAGGCCGCCAGGAGGTGTACCAGGTTATGCTTTGTGCACGCGCCAGCGTTGTTGCACAGCGCGACGTGGCCATCGGAGGTGGCCATTCAACGCGCGAGTCCTTTATGCGGCCCCTGAATCAATTACAGTGACGTCAACTTTCACGCTTATCTCCCGCATGCGCGCCAGTAATGACACTGTGCACAACTTTCGCTTGTTTTCTCTCGGGTCCAGCTTGATGAAGACAGCCTCGCTCATAGTCTCCTCGCCAGGCCACTCTGGTGGTGCGATCTATCTGCGTAATCTAGCATTTTTTACGCTTTGACATTGCTGTCGCGCTATCGTGTTGTCTTAGAACCACAAAAAGCGCAGGTTTTGTTGTTTCTTTCTTTATTTTAAAAAAACAGGAATGCTCTAATGAGGCGACAGAAGCTTCCCCCCCCCCCCCTGTTTTCCATGTGGGTTATTTGCTAATCAGTACCACGATACCAATATTTAATTGAAAAGGTCGCGTGAATGGCGAGCCTTAATACAAACCTGTCGTGATTGAAAGAGTTGTCATGCCTGGAAACAAAGATGACGCTTAGTTTCAACCTTAGTTTGTGAAATTCTCACAATAAAATATATTAGGAAGTCAAATTCCACTTCACAACAGTAGAGTTCCTGTTAATTTTATTGGCTTCATAGGTGTACTTTACAAAGAATATTTCGTTGAATGCCGGCGCTCAGATTAGAAAAGCATTTCTCGTAGGCATAAGTAATAAAGGTACGTTATAGAATTGCATGAATAGGCGAGATACATATTACTATACATTTGCCCAGAGTGTCTCGCTGAACCACTAAAGGACGACTGGAGTCATTCCATACTACAGTACAATTGTTCGTGAACAGCGCGAGAGTTTGTTGTGAGGTACAGATAAACCAAAATGTCTCTATAAGGCAAATGAACTTCCTTGAGCAAGCATATGGTGTCATCTTTTTTTTAAGTCCCTAATTATGCACCGGATGTTACCTTTGCTATAAACCAAATATGAGCAAGGGTAATATTGAATAGTGATTCGATTACATTTTCTTAAACGTTCAAACGTAAAAGAGCTGGCGAGCTATATTCATCCTAAAGAGCATGACTACAAAGACTGTGAAAAATGAAACTACTAAATCAAGGAGCGCAGCATGGTGGTTAGTCGTGACGTAGTAATGTTTTGAGGCGCGACAGTGTGCTGGATTTGTCCACATTCTGTGCTGGAAAATATTCAATATTTCTGGCATTGGTGTTCGCGAGCAGTATTAAAAAAGCGACAGAGAGGATTCACCATTTATTAACCTAATATCTGTTAATAAGTGAATTTTTTTTTCGCAAAGGAATCTTTGTATCTTTCTAGTTACGCATTTGACTTGCACCAGCATTTCTTTTTTACACGTTTTTTGTGAGCAATGTCTGCACGTTTTGTGTGAAACTAAAAGAAACATTGTTGAGGCATTCGGTCTCAAAATTGAGCTTCAGAAGCTGAACTTCTTGTTTTTATGAAGACGTAGGCGCCTGTATGACCAAGATACACGCGTCTAGAGTATGCACAAATCAAGTTGAACGAGGATTGTAAAAGTCAATGCTATATGAAAAATAGCGCCAAAGAAACGGAGCTACTTGCCTGTGTGCCTGGGATCTCTGCACAGCGTCTTTCCGGCATCAAAGCGCGCACGCAAAATGGACGAGGCGGAAGCAGCCAAGCAGCAGCCACGGCTAGTGGACCACGACGCTAACCCATTTTCACAAACTGGCCACCCGTCCGACGCACAAAAGATAGGCGCTGTACAGAGGCGGTCAAGTGAGAACCGCTCAGCATGCACCACAACGGTTGCTCGGTGTATTTCTTCAAAATGTTCCATTTTTCATCGCCCTTCAATTTTTATCGCCATATTCATGTTTCCTATATTGCCGCCGCTTCTTCATTCAATTTTCTTTCTTTACGGAGACACCAACAGGGCCTCTATGGCTAGCCCACACACTATACTGGAGCCAGAGCGCTTAACATACGGCGTTAAATAATTCTCCTCAAACTCTTTCAAACTTGGATCCACTAAGTTTCTCTCTCTTGTTTCTATTCTCGGTCCTCACGTGCACGTGATCTTATTTTCTGGAAAAGCTATTTCTGGATTATAAAATAATAACCGAAAAGATAACGCACTGTTCAAACGCAATATTGTGAAATTTTTGTCAGAACACAGCTACCATGCATCATGATAATCAGTAGCGCGGCTAGTAAGAAACCCGTATCCTGAAAATCGGCGAGAGCATCGCGGTCAGTGTACATGCATACACTCACAAGGTGCCATGAGTGAGGTAAAGAGATTTGTGAAGGGAAAGAAGAGCTAAGGAAAACAAATGGCCGCATATCCACGGAGTGAATGATGGATAGTTGGGCTAAGCATTCGTCCGTCCATTCGTTCTTGCTTCCGTCCGTCCATGCGTCCATCAGTGTGACCGTCCATGCATCCATCCGCCCGTCCGTGCGTGCGTCTGTTCGTGCGTCCGTCCCTGCGTCCGTTCATGCGTCCATTCATGCATCTGTATGTGTGTCCGTTCGTCCATCTATTCAACACTCCAAGTACCGCTATCGCGCATCTTTTCATCATTATTCCCCATAAAGAAGCACCGCCATCCAGCGGACATTCCAAGGACTAAACTAGAGGTGACACACGCAAACTTTCTTACGGCTTGCGCTTCGGGTACACTTCACGTTTAACCGCCCCGAGTTCATGGTATATACTAGTTCACTGTATTCATGGCACTGCTGCCCAACACTCGCTAAACCAAGGAGGTTACGTCCAGCGAGTCTAACGTAGCAACGTTTTCCTGTCAGATAATGCTCAATGTACATGCTAATGGCGGCTAATTGGAAATGAGAGACAGGAAAATTCGGCTTTTATTTTCTTACGGCTTGCCCTTCGTATCTACTTCCTACCTTTAACCACCTCGAGTTGATTCATGGTATATACTATTGTATTGTATTGTACTATTGTATTCATGGCACTGCGGCTCAACACTCGCTAAACCTTTCTAAAACTGAGGAGGTTACACCCAGCGAGTATAACGTAGCAACCCTTTCTGGTCAGGTAGTGCTGAATGTACATGCTGATGGCTGCTAATGGGAATCGCAGCATGCGCGTCAACTAAGAGCCGAATGCTACTGTCTCTTATTCCCCATTAGCAGCCATCGGCATGTACGTTGAGTACTATTTTTTATTGTTCAACAACGCACAGAAGAAATCTCTCACCGGCGCCACCTTGGAGGTCAAAATGTTATACTTGTTACATACTACAACGATTATTGGGGACGAACGAGTGGCGTTATGAGGAGCTTCGCCCCTAAAACAGGGCGGTTATTCTAGCAAGCTTGGCCTTGACCCGCCGCGGTGGTCTAGTGGCCAAGGTACTCGGCTGCTTACCCACAGGTCACGGGTTCAATTCCCGGCTGCTGCGGCTGCATTTCCAATAGAGGCGAAAGTGTTGTAGGCCCGTGTGCTCAGATTTGGGTCCACGTTAAAGAACCCTAGGTGGTCAATATTTCCGGAGCCCTCCACTACGGCGTCTCTCATAATCATATGGTGGTTTTTGGACCTTAAACCCCACATATCAATCAATCTTTATCAAGCTTGGCTGCTATTTGCAACGCCTGATGGTCTCATTTCGTGCTGTATTGTGCTCCATATACACTTTAACAAAAAAGTCCACATATAAGTGCCAATAACACCAGACGCTTCCTCGCTAATGGTTGCCCGGGGATTTCATGACCATAAGATGTATCCTTAACGCGCAACCGCGATGAGGCGATGAACGCACACCAGTCTGGTTAGGATGGATACACTGTATCGCTGAGTTGACCTGTGAAGTTTAGACGGGAGGGGTAACATTGTTCTGCCAGTGCTGCATCATTCGGGCATAACGATTACATGGTCTGGCCGAGAAGGCAGGTAAATGGTGAGCTTAAACCTCCCGACTTTGCCATTACCTAGCCCAATGTCATAGAAATAGCAAAGCTCACAAGTTATAACACGTAAAGAAGAACTGTAATATGTACGCACAATCCCATTTGTGCACACATAGTAAAACTTTGAAATTATGCGTTATTAATACCGCAACATAAACGTAGTCGTTTATCTTGTTGTAAAGTTAATTATGGACATTTGTTGAAGCCATCAGTATCAGCCCTTAAAGCATATTCGGTGTGCAATGCTTAGACTGAGGAACTGTCGTACATTTCTTAAATTCATCAACATTGTTGTGAGGTACGTTGTATGAATAGATAGTTTCATATTCGACAATCAGCATCCAAAAGTTTGTTCTGGGTTTTTTTTATGACCATTTATGTGTGGTAAAAACTGTATTGTCTGTCATTACTGATGTACGAATGCGCAAGTTTTTCTATGTACAGAAAAAGAGAAGGGTAATCATGTTGGTGAAAGTTCAAGCACAAAACGTTTACAGCGCTAATAGATGGGGTCAAACAAGGGCGCTACATTAGCGCAGGTGTCATGTCCTAGGTTTTAATGCATTCTTTTGCATTTTTATGCATTCTCAAGGTAGATGCGTTTGTTTCATGAATGCGGTTTTAGGGGCGAGCTCCTTATAGCGGCACCCGTTCGTCCCTCGTAGTCGTAGTGTGTAACAATTGTTACATTTTAACCTCCAAGGCGGTGCCGGCGGCGAATTTCTTCTGTACGTTCTTTAGCAATAAAAAATAGGGTTCAATGTACATGCCAATGGCTGCTAATGGGGAATGCGAGACGGGAGCATTCGGCTCCTGTAACGCGCACGCTGCAATCCCCATTAGCAGCCATGGGCATGTATGTTGAACACTCTCTGACAAGAAAGGGTTGCTACGTTATACTGGCTGGGTGTAACCTCCTTAGTTTTCGAAAGGTTTAGCCAGCGTTGAGCCGCAGTGCCATGAATACAATGAACTAGTATATACCATGAATGAACTCGAGGTGGTTAAAGATGGGAAGTAGATACGAAGCGCAAGCTGTAAGAATGTAAAAGTCAAATTTTCCTGTCTCTCATTTCCCATTAGCAGCCATTGGCATGTACATTGAGCACTATCTGACCGGAAAAGGTTGCTACGTTATACTCGCTGGGTTAACCTCCTTGGTTTTAGAAAGGTTTAGCAAGCGTTGGGCTGCAGTGCCATGAATACAGTGAACTAGTATATACCATGAACTCGAGGTGGTTAAAGGTGGGAGGTACACCCGAAGCGCAAGCCGTAAGAAAGTGTGCGGGTGCCACCTCTTGTTTAGTCCTTGGAATGTCCACTGGATGTCGGTGCTTCTATATGGGGAATATATGTTAAAAGATGCGAGATCGTGGTACTTGGAGTGTTGAATAGATGAAAGAACGGACGCACAGTCAGATGCATAAACGGACTCACGGATGGCTGCACGGATAGATGGACGCATGGACAAACGCAGGAGCGGATGCATGGACGAACGCAGGGACGGACGCACGAACCGAGGCACGCAGTGATGGGCGGATGGGCGGATGGGCGCATGGACGGTTACGCAGACGGACGCATGGACGGACGGAAGCAAGAACGAATGAACGGACGAATGCTTCACCCCACACTCCATCATTCACACCGTGGATATGCTGCCAATTTTTTATTCTTAATTTAGGAGCATATTACGCCTACTTCACTTCGAAACAGAACCATTATTTTTCTATTTAAAAATTTTCAGTGTACATATTTCAGTATGCGTCAGCCACCTGGGTCTGTGGTGCAAGACA
The DNA here is from genome assembly GCF_043290135.1 of Rhipicephalus microplus. Taxonomy (NCBI): domain Eukaryota; kingdom Metazoa; phylum Arthropoda; class Arachnida; order Ixodida; family Ixodidae; genus Rhipicephalus; species Rhipicephalus microplus. Next base: position 122,721,579 of record NC_134700.1, read on the forward strand.
TCATGGGCTTACACTGTATTACCCTAACATACATTGACTCAGCAATGACCACTGATCGCATATTCGATGTTTCGGTTCATTGGGGCCATACATTCTCAGGATTTGGGGACAGGTATACATGGCACAATCTGTCAGACGCAGCAACGGCCACTGCCCACAACTGAATGGAAAGAATGTGAAAAAAAAGCTTCCCCGTCGAAAAAAGGTGGTCATCTAAAACAACTCCCACTTACACGTATTAGAGGACTACAAGAGCATTCTGGTGAAATCCCGCTATCGCAGCGCGAGACCTCCAAGGACGATTGAATATAGCCCATAGGAAACACATGGGGCCGCATTGGTATATATTAATCATCAGGGAAGCCACATGGTTGCTTTTGTAATGCTATAGTTTTACCGAAATGTTGCAATGAGCCTGCTCTTCAAAAACTGGATTAATATTTTAGGGGAGTATCCGTAGGGTGTAGGTCTGTACATCCCATGGGGTTTGTTGTTGGTGATGTACGCAACCACTGGCGGCACATACCCGCTCTATAGCGGGTATGTACCACTGATGGCGGTACTTGTATGTAGAACTAGATGGCGGTACTTGTGGTTGATGATGCTGTTTACATCGTTGGTGATTTGAGCGCTGATATCGCCGACACGACTAATATTTCGCGTATCCAACATGTGGCTTTTAGATATGTACTGAGATGTATATTATATGACAATTTTATATGACACCAACCACGATCCGAGAAACTTGCATTGACCTGGTGTTTGCAAATTTTTCACTGCAGCCTATACAAGAACACCTCACCCTTCATTTCACGGACCATAAAGTCGTCATAATGAAGGGACATCGCAAGCCATCCATCTTCTCTAGGAACAAATAAAAGTTGATTTCTTTATATACACACACAATTTTTCGCATGATGGCTTTACATCATGATCCGCTGGGTGAATTACACACGCAAGACTCACTGTTCCACCGACGATTTTCTCCAGAGCTTCGCCCTCTCGTCATCATTCCCCCCGTGGATATGCTGTGATTTTTGGTTGCTAGTTTTTTTTTTGGAGATAATATTTTTTTTGCCTATTTCTATCTTTGTTACGGCACGCCACCATTCGCTGACGAGAGATGGTTCTACTTGAACATGTTCACAAAATCGTGCTCATATACCTAACATTTCGTCTAACAGAATTCTCACTTTATGGTTCAGCAGAAATCACTTCACAAGTTTTCGTTGATTTGAAGAAAGCGCGACTGAGAACATATTCAAATGGATGTGAGCCGACGCCCGACGTCAAGCAAAGTCACCAACAGAGATGTGAAAAATTGCGATGACTTGATGGAGTCGTCGCTACCTTAAAAATCGACAAACTTAGTGACTTAATAGTGACAATTTTTTGACTTCACACGACGACGTCTCCAAATACTATCATGGCTTGGGAAAGCTGTGGCCATTAGATAGAAAGTGCAAAGCCAGGAGACGTGCAAATCGCTCGTCCCATGCCTCCTGAACGGAATGCAAAAGTAAGTCAATGTTGTGGGGTGTTTACCGTCACTAAACTACGATATGACGATGAAGGATACCATAGTTAAGGGTTGCGGAAATAGTTGAACACCTGGAGTTCTTTAACATACGGCAAAATAGAAAGGTCTCAAATATCTTCTCTAGCATCTAAAGTACAGCCGCCAGCAACGGCACTCGGTCCCAGGACTTTCGGGTCAGCAGTTGATGCTAAAATAATTTTAAAATTGCCGCAATCTTTCTATGGGGAAAACATTTAGACCAGCGTATTTGGTAGTTGCAACTAGCGACAAAAAGCCCCCCTTCGTCCCACAAAGAAAAAACACGAAAGATGGAAGGAATAAACAGAACATAGCTTTGGAAGACCGCTGCTGAGGCGGGATACACCAGCCAAGAATCAAACTAAGATATTTCTCGCTTTTGGTTGTCTTAAGCAAATGGATGATGTAGCCTGTAATTTGTTTAGAGCCGATTCAAAGTGGAATGTTGGGGCAACTAAATTTTATTCCTTTATGCGCACGTACGGGACTATATTTATTTGTTAAGAGAGAGTTATAGAAAAAAGCTACCATTGATTTGTTAAAAGTCTTTATTTTCAAGGCATGACACAGCAAAAACAAATATTTAGCTTAGCTTTTGATTTCTATTAGAAAACTCGTATCACACTACTTCTACAAATGCACAGTGTTCAAAATTTATACCAGTTTCTAGCCTGCGAAAGGTACAATTGTATTGTTCTGCTCCATATGCGGCAAAACGAATGGCTTTTTCTTTCAAACCACACATTGTGGAAGTAAAAATAGTCATGCTGTCTAGCGAAAAAGCCGTACATAATAGAAGTGTGTGCCACGTACAAACCTGGACGCACACAACGAGGATGTGCGTATATTCATGACATGGTTTTAGTCGAAGAAGCAAGAAACAACTCTGTTTATGCAACGCGAACTGCTTATTCATCAAGGCGCATGCGATACGCCAGCTTTTACTGTGGTGAATTCTGACTGATGGGTTACTGGCGCAAACGTCTGTCTTTCTTTTATCTTGAAAGAAGCCTCAACAGTCTAACATGCCAACAGGTAACGATTGCGTCTCCAAAAGTTTCCAAGTTAAGCTTTATATCCCCCCCCCCATCCGCCAGTCAGGTAAACGATGGTGAGCTCGACAAAGAGCCTATGAACCGGCGCAAGACGCGGGCTAGATACTGGCCACAAAGGTCATTTTTAGGGTGAAGCTCCTCACCCCGTGGGTCATTCCCGCCTCTGTAGTAGACGTAGTATGTAACCACCTCTAGTTTGCCCCACCGTGGTGGCCTAGTGGCTAAGGTACTCGTCTGCTGATCCACAGGTCGCGGGATCAAACTGAATAAAGATGCTAAATAATTAGGCCCATTGCTGTAGCTATATCCTTCCCTAAAGATAGCGACATGAAAGAAAACACTCCTGTGCAATGACGCGGTTGGCCCAGGAATGAAACAAAAAAGATAAAAAAATCTGTGTGAACAGAAAAACACGCACATACTCGATTCAACAGCTTCCTATATTCGCAGCAACAGCCGAATTAAAAGTGACTGATATCACAGGTGCTTTTGAGTCGATAGCGCATGAGGCTCAGGAGTGACAGTGAAGAGAACGACCATGGCGGTAATTGAGTGAAAAAAAGAAGGAAGCAAGCGAATTGGAAACAATCATAAATAGAAAAGCGCCAATCCAAAGCGAGATTCTGCCTCCATCGGGGCATTGAGCAGAGGGACACGAGAAACATGTGTCCCTCGCCCCCAATTTATGCCCACCACTCCGTGGTTGATGCGGCAAGGGGCATGGTCAAGGGGCATGGGACAGCTAACCACGGCCGTAACAAGGTTTTAAAGGAGCAAGAACAACATGGCCGAGAGCGAGGCGAACGCCCCGGCAATACATTCTTACCTAGCCATTTGTTCTCCAGCGCAACCGCCCGATACGAATTTTGCAGATAAAAGTTAAGCATTCAATAGTAGGTGCAGGATTGTTGTTCGTAGACGTGTTAGTAAATGGTTATACACGGCAGTGAACCATACAAGGGTACAATAAATCTACCAATGCAACGACAAGCTAACGACATAATGTTTTTCTTTTTTCAAAGGAAGCCATACTTCAAGGGACTACAGTGCGTAGCAACGTGTACTTTTTAATTTACGATGACTTAAATTGAGGCAGTTAACTTATATAACCTAATATACTAGAGGCCGCTGCCACTTTCGGTACAAGGTCTGCCGCGTCGATTAGCTGCGACTCCCTCGTGGAAGGAGAACTGCTCGCCGGCTTGGAGCACCTAAGGGAACAAAATCGCCGCTGCAATTGAAATTTTCAAATGTATTCTCTTTTTTCATTGAATATGACGAACAATCCCAACATATAAGATTGCAAACTTTTTTAAGTAAAAGAACATGTGACGACAAGACCCATTGAGTGGGCCGCCATGTTCAAATCTTTTGTGCATTGCAGGGCTGAACACCCGAGCTGACTGAAGCTACTCGGCTCGCCAGGTTCAAGTAAAAGATGGAGCGAAAGATTCAACACGTGTTTTATTTTTATCAACATGTGTCGCGAGGCCGTCAATCGGGTATCATGCAATCAAGCTAAATTTATTTACTTAAATTCACCAAAACCTTAGTCTGCTTGCTTTTAGGGGCAAAGCTCCTAATGGCGTGGATATGTCCATCTCTTGTATGTACCTGACTGCGAGTAGTTCGACCTTTGCAAAATGCCCACTACTTCGTCCTTGCAAACATTTCACAACGCCCCATCACCGATCCACCATTTAACCGACACTAAAGCAAATGCTGCGAAGAAGTAACCAATATGAAATGCAAGATGGTCATGTACTCGAATATAGATGCGCATTACACAACCATAGATTGTCCCACTATGTCCATTCTTTGTTTGTACGTGACCACCTATAATTCAACCTTTCCAAACTGCCTACTGCTTTGTCCTTGCGAACATGCCAAACGCCCCATTATTGATACACCACTTCACCGGCCATAAAGCCGTTATAATCAAGGCAGAACGGGAGCGATGTAAAACTACCACTTATGAACACTAAAATTTCTTGTATAATTATATACAGTGTACGTCACGTCTTTGGTGATGTAGTTGGCGATGTTCGCGGATGGGTCGCGGTTTAGCGATGAAATGCTCTAGCGCTTCGCCCCACTGATCATTATTCAGTCCGTGGATGTGCTGTCATCTTTTTTTGGGGGGAAATCATTCGTGTGTCTCTTAAGGAGTACTGGGCTTATATGTGCGTGTGTTCAATAAATCTAAGTGGATGGTTAGCTGTATACGTGTGCCCCCTTTTGTGACCATGATTTTCGCGCAACGCTTTATGGCGTTCTCATATAAAATCCCCCAGCAAAGAAGCATTTTAACAAACAACTTGTCTGTGCTGATGCAGTAGCAGATGCACCCTGGCGACGAAAAGTGGCAAGCTTCTATCGTCTCATTAGTAAGGAGTGTCTACTGTTCTCCACATAACATTTACTTTAGACTCCCCTGTCCTTTAGGAACGAACCGATCTTCAATGCATGTTGCGCACCGTTCCAACAAAGATAGAGCTTACTCAAATAACTAGGGAAGATTTTGGCGCTGCAATCGTTCAGATACTAAGGGAATGATGAGTAGTGCACAAGCTTGCCTAGTCTTCATGTTTGCAGGCTTCGAAGACACTAGTGGCTCTGTTTACTGTTGTGCTTCGGTTTTGTTTCAAATAAAAAAAACGGACCATTGTGAACTTAGTGACCCAATTCGAAATGATGAGCCTTAAAAATTAAGGTGTTGCAATGCAACTGCCTAACGTTTGCTGATCGTTGTCCCGCGATAAAGCGGCTCCAAGCCACGCGAAGCAAAACGGAGCAGAAACAGCGAAGATTCGACACATATGTGTACTACCCATCATTCTCATGCTGGTTGAAGCACCGTGCGCTGCATACGCCATAGACACTAGCGCCAGAGTTCCCTCTAGTGCATATATAGGAAACTATATGCCTACAAAGGCCAAATGCCAAAGCTTGGTAATGGTTTATCAGGCCCGTAACTAAACAACACACCATCAAAACTTAATTTCACATTGTCCACAACGTCATATCCACACCCCTGTCAAAACTTTTTCTAAAATGAAAACTACGCAAATATTTCCTTTCTGACTGCACGTTATGAAAATGCAAGCGTAACATTTACGAGAGCTAATGGACGAGCTAACTGCTCCGACGTAAATTTATCTAGCTTCGACTTGAATGGCAGCAGAGACGAAGTGGTACAACTATTCTGATAGGAAAAAAAAAATATGCGCAACCGAATTTAGAGGGCCTAGAAGGAATGGTAAAAACCACTGAAACCTGAAAACAAATAAATGCACCTCGCATAGGGTTATGACATTTATACCTTCCGTTGAGGGATGACACTCCGTGTATCAGTGCGACGGCCAGAAACTACGGGGCAGTATGCGCAAGTGACGATCCCTTTTCTTCTTCCGCCACCTTCATTCCGGATGCACGCTTGGATCACGCATGTACCGTCGCCCTTCAGAAAAAAAAGGCGTCAGTGATGGCCTAAGCGACAACTGCCAAGAATTGCTCGGGGGCCACTTTTTGTGGCTCTCTCTCTCTTTCGACACGTCCTTAAAACGTCGGTGTCGTCGCTCCCCTTAGGGATTTTGCCCATCATCGTCCTCGTTCTCCTGTCATTGCTGCCTCTGCTTTTCGGCTTCGTGGTACCCGAATCGTGCATGAGGGCTCTTGGCTGTAACAGCGCTCATGGTCGCCTCACTGAGCTGATGGCTGTAAGAACGAGCGGCACACCAACGGGGTCAAAGTCTTCTTCAATATCAGGCTAAGCCTCTTGCTGCACTAAGGGTCATCTTGAACAGCCTGCCCCTAACTGACAGGTCATCTCTTCAACACTTCTAAGGCTGAGCTTCCCTGTGTTCGGCGGGCATACAGGGCATTGCAGCTATGGAACTGTAAAACCCGTGCTTGCAAACCAACCTTATTCGTTTCTCTCGTTTTCCTTGACGTACTTGCTGTTCTTAATGCACGTTTATTGCATAAAAAAGTAAGTACGGCAAACATGACTGAGGTTGGTTTTTCAATGTTAATTTTACACTTACGTTTGAAACAATTTAAAGGGACAGAAACAATGAGAGAGAAAGAAAAAAAACGACTAAACGGAAAAGAAAGGCAGGGAGGTTAACCAAGACAGGCTTGGTTGGCTACCCCACAAAAACGGTGGGGTGAAGGGGTTGTAATAGAAGAAAAAACTAGAGAAAGAAACAAAAAGAGATGACCAGTCATAACACACACAACACAAACTCGCGCTGGTAATTCATAGACAATAGCTAAGAAATGATATGAGTAAGCCAAGTGATCATGCTAAGGCTGGTTTGCGAATTCGGGGTTTAGATTCGCAAAACAAGAAGACCTTGTACAAGACCTTTAAGAGACCCTGAAAAAGTGACCAAGAGTACAAACGAAGCTGCTGGTATCTTCCCGTACCCCATGTTTTGGTGTTTTTAATAATTTTGTGAGTTTATAACACCATGATTTACGCACATCTATAGCTGTGCTAGTTTGAACAGCTCCATAAGTTTGCGCTAATTTCTTCCACCTCATCAAACACTGTGCTAAATATCTGTCACATCGGTTCGTTCACACTGCCAAAGCAAACCATCTTTCCATAATTAAAGTTCCCGCTGAAAACCGTTTGAACTGTCGCAAGAAGCCAGAAGCAGCGTTTCACGCCTTGATAATGATACGGAACCAGCCCCCCCACTAATTATACGGCATACTTACCACACGTCCCGCTCGTAATCTAGCTGATTCGAGTAATGAGACGGCCGGAGGACTATTCTGATCAAAAACTGGCTTTATTGATGTGGCTTTAGGTTCACCAAGGAAGTAAAATGTTTAGCCTGAGACAACTGAAAGGCCTAAATAAAATTCTTCTCTCTTTTTCAAATAAAGCATTTCTCTCAAAGGCTTAGCCTTTTTTTCCTTACCAGTTGAATGTATTGATACGTGTTATAAAAGATGTCACGGACGATCGTCATAGATGACTTCATATTGCCATCATATGTGATAACGTAACAGTTTCAATGATTTGTGGTGACGCCGACAGTCACATTTAGTGTCTGATGAATATATCTTAGGCTTTTTCTATATTATGAGCAGCCTTATTAACAATGCAACGCTTGAGATTGTTTGATGCCAAAACCGAAGCGACGCGTTGCGTTGATTCAGCTTAAACCTGACCCTTCCTCCCCGAAAAAAAACAACACATGAGCAAGGGTCCATCACCTTTCTTATTGCTATTTTTTGTGCTTTCTTTAGTTATGGCTGTCTCAAAATTTCCCTGCTTGAGACCGCTACATTATGATGTCCCTTGCAGCGACAGTCACGACACATCTTTTTTTCTTTTGGGGGCTTTTTTTTGGACCAGTAAATGTCAAGACACTGTTGCAACTACGCTGAATATTAACGCGAAGCGTATTGCGGATAGTGTTGCGCATACCGATACCGCCGGCACGTGGCCTAATTGTGGCCCAGGATGCACCGCGACTCATCTGCGAAGATCGTGGTCCCCACGTCGACTATTCGATGATTACTAGATAGCCCCAGATGCTACGACGACTGTATCTTGGATGGTGAACGCGCCTTGCAATCCAGTGGGACAATCCATTGGGACAATCCAGTGGGACGGCCGTTGAACACGCTGTTCGCCACCCGCCAAGCCGATGTGTCTACTTTCCTTTAGTGGGCACAAGTCCGCCAAATAAACGGATCTCCTTCTATTGCTACGAGCCTCCCGGTCTCCTGTCTTCGGGCTACCCTCACTCTTACGTGACATCTATTACTAACACTGTTTTCTGCACCTTTATTGTCCGTACACGTCCTGCTTTTATGTGCATTAGGTCCTTGATAATTAAAAGATGTTCCCGCCAATCGTTGCTTGACGCTTAAAAGCACACGAAAGAGAAACAGTGAGTTAGTTTATATTATCTGACTCACTATCAAACTGCACTCTTTGAAATACTGCCATTGCCCCGCCGCGGTGGTCTAGTGGCTAAGGTACTCGGCTGCTGACCCGCAGGGCGCGGGTTCGAATCCCGGCTGCGGCGGCTGCATTTCCGATGGAGGCGGAAATGTTGTAGGCCCGTGTGCTCAGATTTGGGTGCACGTTAAAGAACCCCAGGTGGTCTAAATTTCCGGAGCCCTCCACTACGGCGTCTCTCATAATCATATAGTGGTTTTGGGACGTTAAACCCCACATATCAATCAATCGAAATACTGCCATAAGTTTCATCATCATACGTTCACTTTAGTGGAGAACGTCAACATCGAAGTTTCATTTTTAAATGTCTCACCGAAATCTTCACGCATGAAGTTGATCGTTTTATTTTTGTTTTTCGTACTTTCGAGACAATGAGTCGATGAAATTTTCTGAAACTTCGTATGCTTGGTCAATGGCACCCACAGAAGACAAATTATGTGCTCAATTTTTATCTATTAAAAGCTGCGTAAGGACTTAGCGCACGCTCTCAAGATCTGTGACGTTGATGTGTTTGGTGCTGAAGTTTCCAGGGGGCGTCTACACCCACGTTTTCTTTTCGCGTGCTTTTTCGTTTACAAAAGGTCGGCTCGTGGTAAGGCTGTGTTTTCGGAATTGTGAAGTTGTACTTTACCACAACAGGAAAATTGCTTTTTCTTTGTTGTGCCCCTTTTCGATATCGCTCTTTTGTGTTCGGAGACGCCGGTCGGAGTTCAGGCCACGGCAGCCGCATGTTGGTGGAGACGGAATGCATAGAACACCATGTACCTAAATTTAGCTGCTTGATAAAGACACCGATGGGGTCAAACTAATTTCAGATCCTCCCACTAAAGCGTGCCTCATATTTAGGAGCCCCTTTTGACAAATAATAAGTTATTGCCACCAAAAACTTTTAAAAGAACAGACTCTTTTACAAGGTATCGGCCTTCTAATGCACCAATATTTACATATAAGGAACCTAATGAGAGGGGTGCGGAATGACATACACTGAAGGCAAATACGTTATAGGGTTTGTTCACGTAACGCGCTTTCTACATTTTCTTTATCTCTGTTTTAATCATGCCGCTAGATAGTATGACAACCTGCTATATAACGGCAATAGTATTGTTTCGCAGATACCTAGTGACCTTCAGCTATAAAAACATAAGTGCAAGAAAATAATTCACATCCGCAGATCGTGGGATTGAATCGTGGCTACGGTGGCGACATTTTCGAAAAAATTCCATATACTAAAGGCTCATACACCTAAATTTAGGTGCACGAGAAAGTTTCCCAGGTGCACGTAAATTTCAAAGGCCTGCGCTAAGGCGTCCCTCAAAAGAATATGCGGGTTTTCCATCACTAGACCCAAAACAATATTAATAATAATAATAATAATAATAATAATAATAATAATAATAATAATAATAATAATAATAATAATAATAATAATAATGATAATAATTATTATTATTATTATTATTATTATTATTATTATTATTATTATTATTATTATTATTATTATTATTATTATTATTATTATTATTATTATTATTATTATTATTATTATTATTATTATTATTATTATTATGAAAACGTTAACGCAGTGATGATCCTCAGTGTATCTTTTGTGAAGATGGTTGAGTGCATAAATGGAAGGATGTGCGCAGGATAACTGTTGCATATTAGGATAATTTTAGCTATGGTTTTCGTGTACACAGTAGCAATTTTCTTTCGGAAACCTTCGCTTCCCCTGCTTATTTATGCAGAAGTTATTAGCCTTGATCATCAGTGAGCGTCAGGCAGGTTAGGTTAGCGTTGTTTCGCAATCTCCAACAGCCCTGCTGATTTATGCACAAGTTATTAGCCTTGATCATCAGTGAGCGTCGGGTGGGTTAGGCCTAGTCGTTTCGCAATCTTCAACAGCCTGGATACCTCTGTAAATATAGAAAGAGCTCTGGAACAACTCATGCCTCTATCTTCTTCCTATAGCCGAGACGTACTTATCTTCAACCACAAAGCTATATCTGAAAAAAAAAAAATCCATACCGGGCCGACTTCTCTGACTTACGCGTATAGCTCAGTGTTCCTCCAAATTGATTTTTTTTGTCTACACACACACGCACACGCCTTTCAAGTGTCTTTAATTTCAGAAAGTTTTTATGGCCACGTGCTTGAGTCTATTTGTTAGCTTGACCGCAAGCTGTGACGTTAATCCTGACCATTTTCTCTAATTGTCCGGCGACAGCTCCTCTAATAACCTTTTTTATGATTTTGATCTTCTTTATTTTATTTCAAGTTTACTTGAGTAGTTTGCTCGCGCCGATCTTAATTATTTCCTACTTTCTTACCCTTGTATTCACGAATGTTTTCTCCCATCACGTATTTTCGCGTTTATGATTCCGTCCTCTTCTTTTGTTCAATCGCATAATGAATTACGTTTTCTTTTTCCTCACTACTCACGGAAATCATTGAGCACCCTGTGTCGAGAATGCACACGTCTTTACCGACTCGAGAGTTTGATAATAGCGAAGTCTGTCGGTCCATCGTTTTGCTTCGTTCAGCACTTCTCAGTCTGAGATCGCTAACCTTTTTTTTCTTGTGTGTTTCTCCGTTTCTCGCCCCACGAGTGGAAGCGCTCTATTTATATCGAGTGCTCCACATTTTTAAAACAGTCTCGTCATCTCCAGGTTTTCGTAAGTCGGACATTCACGTATAATGTGTGGACTCAAACAATACTGAAAAAAAAGAACACGAGAGAACGAAATCAAATTTTCGACGCCCGCAGAAATAACAAGGAATGCAGCCTGCATATTTTCTGCCAGTTTCTCGTTCACCCAGAAGTTTTTCATTATATATGTGCTGTCCCAAATTATTACAGACCTGACAAGAATGTTATTATAGGTAGTTGTTTCTTTGTCTTTTCGCTACAGCTTTCGAGATAACTATAACACGCAAGGCGGTGGAGCTTATATGTTTAACAATTTGATATCACGTCGGCATCTTTGGCTTTCATGAAATAATCACTCCTCGTTCGTGACCAAAAATTTCATATAAGTAACAGAAAACAAATACCAAAAACACTTAAGCGTGAGTGGGAACCAAACACGTATCATCTATGTTGCATGTATATGCTATCACAGGGCAAGGCTGTCTCTGCGAACTACTTGTGACAGTAAAAAAAGAACAATATGGATATCATGCTACTGGAGCTGCTCTTCACGCGTGAAATTTTGAATAACACAAGCGTAAAAGTGCATAGGGTGTCGGGTCACAAGGATGACGAAGAGAGAGGTGGCTAAAGGTCCAGTCATTACAAAGCGCCCTAACATACGCAACACTCCCTATCAGCAAAACCAGCAATATATTGACACGCTGCGTGGGTTATAGTGGTTGTTTTACAGACGCGTTGTGGGCACTTCGATGACTCGCAAAATAAAGAGTTGTGGCTTGGTGGGCTCTTGGTGCGTGTAACTGCACTGGGAATTCTAAGGACTGTCTTAGTAGCGTATACCTTCTTTTTCCTTGCGGCCAGGTTAGAGTTACCCTCGTGTAGCGAATCAAGACTAGAGATACAAAATGCGATGCGATCAATGCGCTTATGCCATCGCGTTCTACTCTTGAAGCTAAGCTCAAGCATCTTGAAACTTTTCTTAGATGAAAAGTCCTTGCTCTCTTCTGTGAAACTCTTTACGCACGAAACATTATTATAATACTCACTCAGCCCTGTGCACAGAAAACTAGAGTAGAAGATAGTTGGGATCTTTGTACTTCTCATTCTAAATGAAGTGTTTCAAAGCCTAGCTCGCGTACTTTGGGGTTGGGGGCTGTTCTACTCGTAATCACTTGCAGCGTGCGCCACATGGCATACTCGCGCGCGAATCTGATGGTCACGTAAGCAAGGCTAACATGCCTACTAATTGAGCTCCTTAATGCAAGCTATTATATGTGTGGCTCAAGGTATGTAGATTGTGGCGTGAGTTCCACACGAAAGGCGGCTTTAAATTATCTAAATACTGCTATAAGAACTTGACTTTCAACATGTAATTATTAATTGGGTATCCGTACTTGCGATTCATAAAAAAAAACACTTGGAGGAGGCTGCGTTGAAAAGGCTCTGCTCCGATAAATGTAGACTCATATTCGCATTATCAGCAATGCGTGGCCCTGCGCTCTCATGAAGTTGGAGTGATTTTCTCGAGAAACACATTTTGCTCGTTTTGGTGTTTTTCTGGACTTTTCACAGCACTTCTGGGGTCTGTCACTCCGCTCATTACGATGATGGATGTTCATCCTCGCGAGGCACCATCGGACTCCAGTTCGACAGCGGCAATTGCTTCGAGGAAGCACATCTAGTGAGCGTAAGGACACTGAGCTGTACCAGGCCACTGAAACTCTCAAGTTCCTGTGATGGCCGTAGAGGGCGAAAAAATTGACCGTGGCGAGTTTCGTCATTTGCACGTATAGTGAATCTAGTATCTCTTCTTTTATTGGTCGGATAAGTTAATGTGAATTTTCCCTGTTAGAAGCGATCAACGCGGCTGAATTTTTCTTTTCAGGATGTATCAAAAAATGGTTATAAAAGTATTTACTACGTCCTTTTCATAAAAAATAAGTAAAGCATTTTCGTCTTACCTTTACTAATAATACAAGAGCGGTGATTGTTTTTGTTCAAGTATTGAGATTATCCTGACGCTCGGAAAGCAGCAGCCCATTGGACTCGATTGCGTTTCTGTCGGTTTATTTGTTGAAATTTTTCGCGGTTAGCCTGGGTACTTTTTGACGATCGGCATTGCGAAGCTCCATTTTATTTCAGCTTTGACATATCAATGCGAACTTGTGTATCAGACTTTACGGGCAGCTACAGCGAAGCGAACGTGTCTTAAGGCTATGAACTATGTCAGCTGCTGGGCTTCACCAACGTCCGGCTGCGTAGCCTCTAAAGTGAAAATTCAGTGCCAGCAAATTGCTCGGAGACTGCCTACGAAGATGGAATATACTTGTACAATGTGGGCGTGTTCGCCGGTGAGTGAAAATGAGCCATTTTGAATCTGATCATGGCCCTTTTCTTTTGCATGCGTTACAGTTTTTTTTCATTTCATAAGGCTTTTCTACTTTATAATAATAATAATAATAATAATAATAATAATAATAATAATAATAATAATAATAATAATAATAATAATAATAAATATTATTATTATTATTATTATTATTATTATTATTATTATTATTATTATTATTATTATTATTATTATTATTATTATTATTATTATTATTATTATTAATATTATTATTATTATTATTATTATTATTATTATTATTATTATTATTATGAAAACGTTAACGCAGTGATGATCCTCAGTGTATCTTTTGTGAAGATGGTTGAGTGCATAAATGGAAGGATGTGCGCAGGATAACTGTTGCATATTAGGATAACTTTAGCTATGGTTTTCGTGTACACAGTAGCAATTTTCTTTCAGAAACCTTCGCTTCCCCTGCTTATTTATGCAGAAGTTATTAGCCTTGATCATCACTGAGCGTCAGGCAGGTTAGGTTAGCGTTGTTTCGCAATCTCCAACAGCCCTGCTGATTTATGCACAAGTTATTAGCCTTGATCATCAGTGAGCGTCGGGTGGGTTAGGCCTAGTCGTTTCGCAATCTTCAACAGCCTGGATACCTCTGTAAATATAGAAAGAGATTGTGGCGTGAGTTCCACACGAAAGGCGGCTTTAAATTATCTAAATACTGCTATAAGAACTTGACTTTCAACATGTAATTATTAATTGGGTATCCGTACTTGCGATTCATAAAAAAAAAACACTTGGAGGAGGCTGCGTTGAAAAGGCTCTGCTCCGATAAATGTAGACTCATATTCGCATTATCAGCAATGCGTGGCCCTGCGCTCTCATGAAGTTGGAGTGATTTTCTCGAGAAACACATTTTGCTCGTTTTGGTGTTTTTCTGGACTTTTCACAGCACTTCTGGGGTCTGTCACTCCGCTCATTACGATGATGGATGTTCATCCTCGCGAGGCACCATCGGACTCCAGTTCGACAGCGGCAATTGCTTCGAGGAAGCACATCTAGTGAGCGTAAGGACACTGAGCTGTACCAGGCCACTGAAACTCTCAAGTTCCTGTGATGGCCGTAGAGGGCGAAAAAATTGACCGTGGCGAGTTTCGTCATTTGCACGTATAGTGAATCTAGTATCTCTTCTTTTATTGGTCGGATAAGTTAATGTGAATTTTCCCTGTTAGAAGCGATCAACGCGGCTGAATTTTTCTTTTCAGGATGTATCAAAAAATGGTTATAAAAGTATTTACTACGTCCTTTTCATAAAAAATAAGTAAAGCATTTTCGTCTTACCTTTACTAATAATACAAGAGCGGTGATTGCTTTTGTTCAAGTATTGAGATTATCCTGACGCTCGGAAAGCAGCAGCCCATTGGACTCGATTGCGTTTCTGTCGGTTTATTTGTTGAAATTTTTCGCGGTTAGCCTGGGTACTTTTTGACGATCGGCATTGCGAAGCTCCATTTTATTTCAGCTTTGACATATCAATGCGAACTTGTGTATCAGACTTTACGGGCAGCTACAGCGAAGCGAACGTGTCTTAAGGCTATGAACCATGTCAGCTGCTGGGCTTCACCAACGTCCGGCTGCGTAGCCTCTAAAGTGAAAATTCAGTGCCAGCAAATTGCTCGGAGACTGCCTACGAAGATGGAATATACTTGTACAATGTGGGCGTGTTCGCCGGTGAGTGAAAATGAGCCATTTTGAATCTGATCATGGCCCTTTTCTTTTGCATGCGTTACAGTTTTTTTTCATTTCATAAGGCTTTTCTACTTGTACAGCTAATGAGATGCACATTTTGTGAATGTTTGAGATTGTTTACTTCGTTGTCACGTTCGCTGAAAATGTCTTTACTGCTAAAACTTGTAGCACAGATCAGAGGATAAGTTCTAGCTGTTTCTGCTCAAAAGGAGTCGACTGCAATATATGCTCATAAATTCAATACATAGTAGAGCCAAATGAACCTTTAGTACGTGTGCGCATTTATACATTTTTGTTAGTTTGAAATGACGCATATTACACTTGCATGAATTATATAGTCCGTCTATTTCGGGAATTACCTAGCTTTGCCCACTGAAGAACGTCACTAAAACAAATTCATTATATAGCCATTCACCGGGCAAAATCATAAAAACAGCAATGTTATGTCTACACTACCTTTCTTATATGCAGTGTTCCTATAAACATTCTTCTTAGTCATGCATCATCAATCCGTTCACGCTTCTACCAGAAAAACAAGGACTGTTTTTTTTCTTCCAGCCCAACTGCAGCCTCCAAGGAACTGCTCATATCGGTGTACACCTGGATTTCTCATCGCTCTGAACCTACCTGAAGTAAGCGGAGAATGTGTCATCACTGAAAGAAAGCTTGTGGGCCAGGTGTGGTTGAAGACACTTAATTTATTGAACACGATTTGTTCCGCCATTTCTGTCTTATCTTGCTTATGATTCTTTTTTTTTCTTCTCAGAACACTGGATTAAACAAATACCATTGATCTCCAAGCTACCCACATTCAGTCGTAAGAAGCTCGACAGTTGCCATAGTGCAAAATCCATGCACCACACATATGCTAGTTGGACAAATGGAAGCCTTATACTGAAAAGCAGTGATAGCATACGGTATGTTCAAGCTGTACAAAATTGGGTGCACAGATTGTTGTTTCTTGCTTTATGAATTACTCAGTTTACAGGAAATGTGCAGGCTTCAAAATTCTTGGACAGCGCATGTCATGGGGTGCACATACTGTACTTCCCTCTAAGTGTCAAAATTTGCATAGAGTATCACATATAACAAGCTGACAAATGGGCTTGTAGTATTGGATATTTAGTAGCACTTCTTTTTCACATTGTGTATAGATTGCTGTTTTAAAGACTGTCGCAATACAGTGGTAGGTACAGCTATAGTAGTGTTGAAACAGTTACTGTTAGCGCGTGCATATTGGGAGTGACACTATCAAAATTCTAAAAAAAACCTGTGAAAAAACTCGTGCCTTCATTAAGCAAGACTAGTCTTGCAGAAGTAAAAAACGCGGAGCTTAATCAAGAGAATAAAATACCCAGAAAAATAGAAAAGAATAAGAGTGGGTGGATCATATTCGGCAAGCATTTTCAAATCATGAAGGATGACCTGTTCCTAACCCTCAAGAGGATTGTATATAACAGCTGCGTCTTGCCCGTACTTACCTACGGAGCAGAAACCTGGAGGCTTACAAAGAGAGCTCAGCTTAAAGTGAGGACGACGCAGTGAGCGATGGAAAGGAAAATGAAAGGTGTAACCTTAGGTCACAGGAAGAGAACAGAGTTGGTCAGGGAACAAATCGGTGTTAAGGACATTGTAGTTGAATTCAAGAAGAAGTGGACATGGGGTGGGCACGTAGTATGCTGGCAGAATAACCGCTGGTCAATAACGTTAACTGACTGGATTCACAGAGAAGTAAAGCGCATAAAGTGAAGACAGAAAGTGAGGTAGGCCAATGACATTAAAACGTTTGTACGTATAACCAGGCAGCAGAAAGCACAGGTTCAAGTTGATTTGCCGATCATGCGAGAGACCTTTGTCCTGCAGTGGGTGTAATTAGGCTGATGATACGCCAAAAACAAGCACCGACATGCACGCAAGCAGTGAGCCCTAATGTTGAAAGGTATGCCAATACTTACGCTTCAAAAACATGTTTGCTTACATGACAGAGTTAACGCAATCAAAATGAAAAGTAATCAATAATTTGCATTCGCTTGCATTTATTTCACTATGACTCCACGACTATCATTCCTAGATTTTCCAAGGGCTCCATTTCGGCAACCGAAATCTCATCTGCTCAGAAATGCCGCTGCCAGTTGTTTTCCTCATCTAGTTAATTTAGTTTGGTTTGTTGTCGCAAAATGTTGTGATCACTCTGGACAGACTTGTGCGAGCAGCAACGAAAACAAGGGGCTCCCAGTTTGAACTAGCTGTTGTAGATACCAATGCCTTCAAATTGTTGAGAGATTTCCCCCAATAAAAATACACAGGGCTGTGTGCTTTTACTTAACCATGTTCAAATAACGACCTTTCATCGTAATAATATTCGTTCTATGCAAATGACCTGACGCATGACAAGGCATTTCTAAAGGTATATTAATTTCTACCAGAACAATGACTGAGTGCACTCAGTAGGTATAATCAAAGTTGGGCAGTGTTTTTACATGTTGATAATTCGAATGTCTACTAAAAGTTAATTTCTTGATATTGCTGTGAAATATTTTGCCAAAAGGACTAGTTGTGTATGATACTCGTGTAAAAGTGAGGCAGACAATTAGGAAGTAGTGAAGAATAAAATTGTGATATCAGATTCTGCCATTGTTCATTGTTTGAGCAGTGTCTTTGATGACTATGCACCATTACCAAAAAAATATAATTTATTCATCTGTGAATGCAGAGCATAAAAACATTGAATGTCATTCAAAAAAGTAAGGGCCATTTGGTTCCAAGCAAGTAAATATTCATTACCAAAAGTTTTTATTGGTGGGCTTAGTTTAGCAAAAACGTACTTCACTTTTCTACAGAATGACTGCTAACCTCTTAGTGCTTCCCGTACTGTCGCAGTAGTTTCTTTAGTCAATCTGAATAAAAGATCACCGCTTGGTAATTGAACTTGCTGTGAATGATGATCTTAAATTTGCCACTATCTTCAAATCATATCCCCGAGACACTGTTTCGAGTGAAAGAAGAAGAAATAATCACATGGTGCTGCCACAAGACAGCAGTGCGAGCAAGTAGTGTTCCCTACCAGAGTATTTGATCTTTCCATCGGTTCTGATTGTAAAATAAGGATGCATGTTGTCATGTAAGCAGCTCTTTATGTATGAGAATTAGTAACATCATCAATGTTTATCGTACTTATTACTATGGTTAGTGATTCACGGTATATGTCAGCTGTACGCATGGCCCACATTTAATGAACCTAAACACTAAAAATTCCCTCTTTGAGTTGGAAAATGGTAGCCGCCATTTTCTAACTGGAGTGAGCAAACTGCTTGCATTTTTTTCGATTTTTGTGAAAAGAAGTGGTGCACCTCAGTGTGTTTTCTGCAATTGCGTACATCATGAAGCGTCGTCACCTGTGCAACAGTGTGTGAAAAGAAATCATCGCTGTTTTATCGGTAGCAGTCCAAAAACGCTCATTCACTTGATGTCCTTTAGTGTTTGAGTTGGTCGGTAAGCATATTTAGAGCCTAGCTTTTTGATATCTGGGCATATCGGATACAATAATGCAAATAGTAGTGAGGCCAACAAGGGGAACACTGTCTTACAGACCAGTAAGTGTTAGTCCTCCATCTATAGCAATATCTTGTCCTCTCGAACAGTTTGGTTGGTATGGATGCTTGACGTGGTGATCCACTCTTTTTCGTACGCATTTGTGCAGCCATTTCGGAAGTCTCAACAATGTGTTCCGACACTTGTTTCACTCCTCACTGTAGGTCCAGAGCTGTGCACAACTCTTCGTAAATTGAAAAACCTAGTGATTCTTTTGCATGCAAAAATTTCCTGGGCATTAAGCGTTTTCGCTTCCAGGCACCAAGGCGGGGTTTCGATTCTGCGACTTTAGGGTCAGTGGTCGTGTACCATAACCGTTACACCACTGTGGCAGGGGACGTTAAGCAATGGGATTCATTTATTCTTAAATTGAACTAGTGGTGGTCTCAACCGTGATTACTGATGTGCGTTTGCACTCTCATTTCGGGCTGCACTGAGAATTCCGTATCAGACACAGAGGACCAGAGCATCCAACTGAATGCACCTGGACATAGCCAAAGCGCGAGCAACGCAGATATACATAAAATTAGGCCGAAATCTAAACATCTTACTCGCGAATTATTGGTTTACTGAAAGAGAGCACACTGTAAATAAAAATGAAAAGGCGAAATTGGGGTAAATTCGTGAATTTATAAATTGGCGCACGAACATACTGTTATGGATAAGTAGAGTAAAGGCAACAGCACTCGCGCGCTTCCCTAGGCTGTCCACACCATAACTTGCGCTCAATATTTCTCAATTGAGAAAACGTGGCCAAGCTTGTGCATTTCTTATGATTTTCTTCTTTCAGCTGTACATATGACAACTGCTCCAACAAATACGCATCAATAACCTTCAAGGAAATTGAAGAAAAATATTCATGTCATTGGGAGGCAAGCTAGTGCCACTGCAAAACTACTGCTGTAAAAAAATAGCAAAAGAAAAACCAAAAAAATACCATAAGTGGAAAGTAAACAAACAGATCAAGATGAGGCGGAATCGATAAGCCGGGAATCGCAAGTTTTTTCATCGGATCCTTTTCTTTTTGTTGGCAAGAGGCTTCTATTTCGGCCGCGAAAGAGGTGTGTCCACAAATCTTTATTCTTTATTCAAAAAAAACCTTACAGGCCCCAGAACAGGGCATTGGGTAAGGGGGGGGGGAGGAATCGGAATGGTACAGACAGGTAACGTTTACAGGCAGGATCAGTGCAAAAACAACGAAAACTATGTATATATATAAATGAGATCACATTTTAGGCTATACAGGGTGAGGTAAATTTGAGGGAATACAGCACTCGTTGATATGAACATGGCGACAGAGGGATACATTTTAAAATAAAAGACAAGGGGAATATAAAGCAACGTTACGCAATGCACTCAAAATACAAAAACAGGGTCACATGGTGAACAGAGTGAGTACCTGACGGCGAAATGTATCGGGATTAGATATGGAGGCTATGCAATCAGGGAGGTCATTCCAAAGACGAACGGCCCGAGGCAGTGGTGATGAATTGAATGCATTAGTTGACCCGTATATGCGCATGAAGCTGAACTGATTATGCAATCTGCGTGAAAAAGAGTGAGGTGTTTGAAGCTGAAGCCGCGTTCGTTTATTAGAGGTAATATATTTCTGGAACAGACAGAGAAGAGCAATATTGCGACGGCTATTCAATGACGGCAGCTGAAGGTCTGATTTAATTTGCGTTACGTTTGACGTGATGTCGTAGTTTCGTGATATGAAGCGGGCACCTCTATTTTGAATCCTTTCTACCATAATAATCAAGTAGTTTTGATGAGGAGACCAAATTGCTGAGGCGAATTCTAATATTGGCAGAATAAAGGTAAGAAAGGCTAGTTTTCGAATATTAGTAGGGGAATTTCTCAAGTTGCGGCGTAGGTAGCCCAGTGAACGTGATGCTTTGGCACAGGTAGACTCGATATGTGAGGCCCATGAAAGATTCTCTGTGAGAAGAACACCTAGGTATTTGTAGGAAGAAGTGTGGGAAAGCATGGTATTGTTCAAGTAATAGGAGAATTCAGAGTTTACGTGTTTACGGGTGAAAGACATTACCTCGCATTTTGTTAGGTTCAGTTTCATAAGCCACTTGTCGCACCAGTTACAAATATGGTTGAGATCTGCTTGAATGGTTAAGTGGTCATTACTGGAGTTTATAGAACGGTATATTATACAATCATCGGCAAATAGACGCATGCAAGAAGTAATCTCGGAAGGTAAGTCATTAATGTAGATTAAAAATAGTAAGGGCCCAAGGACGCTGCCTTGCGGTACGCCCGAACTAACAGAAGAAAAAGGGGACGCAAGATTGTTAACAACAGTGAACTGCTGTCGAAAAGAAATGAAGTTTCGAATCCAGGTTAATGTTAAAGAATCAAGTCGTAGAGCAGATAGCTTAGAGATTAGTCGGCAATGGGGCACACGATCAAAGGCTTTAGAAAAGTCCAGAAAGATACAGTCCGTTTGAAGGTTGCTGTTCATGTTTGAGTGTAAGTCGGTGGTGAATTCAAACAGTTGTGTGTCACACGAAAATCCCTTTCTAAAACCATGCTGATTAGGAAAAAAAAAATTGTTCGTCTCGAGGTGATTGTACACGTGTGAACTGATTATGTGCTCAAGCATTTTGCAGCATATGCAAGTTAAAGATATGGGTCGGTAGTTGTCAGGCGAGTGAACATCTCCAGTTTTGTGAATTGGTTTTATCTTTCCTATTAACCAGTCGTCCGGTAGCATGCCAGATGTTAGAGATTGGTCAAAAATTTGGCATAATATTTTGCTTGATATGGGGAGGGTGTTCTTTAGTATCTTGGAATTAATGTTGTCAATACCGGCTGATGTGGATAATTTTAGGTTGTTAATGAGTGATCCAATGCCTCCAACAGTGACAGTAATGGGTTCCATATAGGCGGCGTCAAGTTCAGGAAAAGTAGGCACATTGGAAGAATCTTCCCGAGTGAAAACAGATGAGAAGAACCTGTTGAAAACAGAGGGACAATCGGCGATAGGAATAGGTATTTTGTCAGTTCCATGTAAAGTAATAGTGTTAGTATCTCTGACCGGAGATATAGTTCGCCAAAATTTTTTGGGATTAGACTGAAGCAGGGAAGGTAGGTCTTGCGAGTAATATTTATCTTTAGCTGAGGTTATTGCTGAGCAGTAGGTTTTCAAACAGTGTTTGTATGCCTGCCATGCCCCATCAGTGCGCAAGCGTTTAGCACTGTTGTACAACCGTTTCTTCTTGTTTCGCAGTTTGCTAAGGGACTTGCTGAACCAGGGGCTTAATTTATCATTGATTATGGACACTAAGGGAACATTCTGATCGACTAGCGCTGTTAATTTATCTCTGTAGAGTACCCAGTTTTCATTTACGGATCGACAAATGAAAGTAGGTAGTAACTCTTTAAAAAAAATTGTTCTAGTTCTGTGTTAATGGCAGCGTAATTTCCTCTATTGTAATCGCGAATTCGTTTTGTTGTTTTGCCAGATACGGGCTTCGGGATGCTTAAATTAAGTTGGAGGAGGTTATGGCCACTAAAACCGCTCACATTTGAAATTGAAAGTATTGTGTCAGGAGCGTTGGTGAATACCAAGTCCAGGATATTGGAAGCACGGGTGGGTTCTTTGACAACTTGGAACAGGTTGAAATCCAACGTTAGATTTATTAGTTCTAAAGACGCTTGACATGAGGATGACATGTGTTCCCAGTCGATAAGAGGAAAATTAAAGTCGCCAAGAAGATATACATGGTTAGATGGGCATGACTGAATGGCATGAGAGATGCTATTACGCAAGTCCCCCAAAAAGGAATGATCAGAATCTGGTGCACGGTAACAAGCCCCAATTAATACCACACTAGATGACATAGACAAAGCTGCCCATACAATTTCGACGGAAGATTTCGAATCAATCCAATGCGAATGAAGCGTTTTCTTAATAGCAAGGAGTACGCCGCCACCGCGCCTATTTACGCGGTCGTTCCTATATATTTT
Source organism: Rhipicephalus microplus (assembly GCF_043290135.1). NCBI lineage: Eukaryota > Metazoa > Arthropoda > Arachnida > Ixodida > Ixodidae > Rhipicephalus > Rhipicephalus microplus. The sequence continues at coordinate 122,744,505 of NC_134700.1, forward strand.
GTAAAGGTCGTTGTGAGGTAGTACTTCGTTATCTCTTATATCTGGATTCAACCATGTCTCCGTTAGTACTACTATATCTGAATCGCTATCATCAAGAAAAGAACAAAACGTGTCACGTTTGTGTAACAAGCTTCGGATGTTCGTGTACGCGACCGAGAGTGGAAAGGCTGCTTGGGGCACGAGATGCGGCGCGTGTGAGTTTAAGCTTACATCTAGCTATCTGGAAGATTGAGCAACTGTGTCATTAACGGCATCATACACATATACCTTCTTATCCAAGTGAAGCTTGTCAAGGACCAACTTGTACGGCTTGTCGAATGATCTGGCAAAAGCGACCAACTTTCTTCTGGCCACACGTGTTGATGGCGCAAAGTCTTCCCCAATCGAAAAAGTTGTTCCCTTAAGCTTACGAGCTGCAGACAAGATGCTCTGTTTGTCCCTGAATGAAGATAATTTTGCTATAATGGGCCGTTTTTATCCAATGGAAAATTTACCCAGGCGGTGTACACGTTCATACTGCACACTTGTAGTGGCAAGTTCGAGTTTTTCTGCGCAGAATTTGATGACCTTTTCTTCAAACGCTGCCCAATTTTCTTTTTCGTCATCCTCTAAACCGAAAAATATCACGTTGGAACGTCTTAATCTGTTTTCTGCATCGTCGCATCTGGAAGTTATTTGTTGTAGCTGACTTGAGATATCATGCAAGGCATTTCGAGAAGGAACTACTTCAGGGGAAGCTGAATCGATTGCACCGGTTTCAAGAGCAGTTACTTTCGCTATAAGATTCTGGATTTTTTCATTAGTAGTTGCTTGTTCCGCCTTAATACCCTGAAGTTCAAGCAAAACAGACTTCAGTTCAGTACGCAGTTTCTCAATTGCCCCCAAAGCCGATTCGAAGGCAACACCCTCTGCCTTACTCATCGGGCCGGGGTTCGATTCAACATCGCCCGCCAGCAAGAGCAGCAAGTGAACAAGGGAAGAAGATATGCATAATGAACAACTCAAGATATGCTTTTTAACGCAAGACAACTCTAAGGGGCACGACACCGCAATAAGGCAGTAATTGTTCGTTTTGTAACACATGGCATGGTTCAAGTAACTAACCTGGAAGAAGATCATTTGTGAGCAGCGCATGGCGGAAGCAGTGCCGTGCCCGATGGTGTTGGCGGCTGGCTCCAATTTATGCGTTGCTCCGCTTGCGTCACCGGTAAACATGCCCAATCCGGGTTGCCAGGCGTTGGAAGCGGATGCATCCAGACCCGGCGGGGATCCGAGCAGGACCGGACTAAGCGGTGGTGGCTCGTCGAAGTGCAGCGGGAAAAAGCCAGGCAGCCAAGAGTGTACGGTCCATAACAGTGTGGCCTGGAAGAAGATCATTTGTGAGCAGCGCATGGCGGAAGCAGTGCCGTGCCCGATGGTGTTGGCGGCTGGCTCCAATTTATGCTTTGCTCCACTTGCGTCACCGGTAAACATGCCCAATCCGGGTTGCCAGGCGTTGGAAGCGGATGCATCCAGACCCGGCGGGGATCCGAGCAGGACCGGACTAAGCGGTGGTGGCTCGTCGAAGTGCAGCGGGAAAAAGCCAGGCAGCCAAGAGTGTACGGTCCATAACAGTGTGGCCTGGAAGAAGATCATTTGTGAGCAGCGCATGGCGGAAGCAGTGCCGTGCCCCCGGCTTGGACGCGGCCGTCGCTCGGCGTCGTGTTTAGTGTCGTAATCTCATTTCCCGATGACGAAAAGTTTTTTGGATGTGGGACTCTCCCCCACGCTGTCAGGCCACATTGCCGGTGCAAGTAGACACTGGAACACATACGCGACAAAGCTCTTCTGACATTCCGGCAAATTGAAAGTTGGAAGTAGAGGCTTGGTAGCTCTGACTGGACAATTGTCGGTATGATTCCTGCAGCACGTTGAGCTCTGTTCTAGTTCTCAGCAAAAAGCACGATGTTTTGGACGCTGCATTAAACGAGTAAAAGAAAAAAATGCAGACTATGTATGGTGCTAGATGAACTATAAAGCTAGGATATCGAATTCGTTTGTCGTTTTTTTCAGTAATTGGTATTGTGAGAAGGAAGAAGAACTGTCTAAAAAAGCGAACGAAAGCACGACGCTGGTATACGGTGAAGACGAAGCCCCTAGTGGCTCAAATGGCAGCTGTCACGTCGTAAAAATAATGGCATAAAATGGTAATAGAATATGTGAAGAAAAAAACTGCCACCCATAGCTGTCTCGCCTTAGGAGAACAACTCAAAAGGCCGACACAGGGATGACATAAAAGGAGTAAAATATATAGGAAGAAAATTATAGGACCGGGTATAATTAAAATAAAAATAGGACACAATCAATTCACCTCTCCCAGCACGCGCCTGAAGCAACGCAGCACGCCGCTGACCGGCAAAGCCACCGAAAAAGACAAGGTATGAGTGACGAGCACGTTTAAGCGCGGGTAAGCAGAAGAAGGTCGAGGCCCACGAAGTTCACATGGTAATAGTAAAAAGTACAGCGCAAAAAAAAGCCAGAAGAGAAAGGAGGCGACAGGACGCTCGTTCGCTCGTTTTAACTTTGGTTGCATTTGCAGGAGCAATGAACTTCGATTTGGACTCCATGGCATAACAGCGCTTAGCTAGACAATAAGCCTGAAGGACGAGCTGCTTCCACGTGGCTCAGATGTCGGGTGCGCTCGTTCGCCAGGTACGTCCAGGTTCGTCTCCAGGGCCATGGGAGGAAGATGTGTCTCCAGGCCCAGTTGCGTGAACAGATCCCATTCTGGAAGAAGCATCCCAGTTCCACTGGCTTGTCGCCAAAAGTTGTCGAGTAGCTTCGCTGGTGTGTTCCGACGATTTTTGGTTTCAGCACTTGTCGATGGTTCTGTAACTTGCCAAGAATTATTCGACAAGAGACAACACACGACACGATCAAATGCCCTCGGTTATCTGATAGAACACTGGACACAATATAGTAGGACATATACCTAGCTACGTGTCTATCGAAATTTCGCTCCCTCTAAATCAATAGGCACATGTGGGACCCAAGATTTGCAAAATCAGAACTCAGAACTTCACCCTTGCATCAACGCAATGAAGTAGGATACAACATAAAGTTGGCCTCTTGAGATCACTCTGGACGGGAGCCCTCAGCTAAGGCCGGGATGACGACAAAATTTTGCGCCGACTCGCCAGCGAAAGACCGAAGGGTGGAGAGAATAGTAAAATGCGGGGCTCAATGTGTGCGCATTTGCGTTTAGCTTTCCTTTCTTGTAGCGAACATCTATGTTGTGCTGTTGGAGTATCATACTCCCTCTCAGTAACCGGCCACCTTAAGGAGGCTTGTTATTTGACCAGGTTAATTGATTGATATGCGGAGTTTAGCATCCCAAAACCACCATACGATTATGTGTGACCCCTAAGTGGAGGGCTCCGAAAATTTCGACCACCTGGGGTTTCTTAACGTATAATATATATATAAACGTATAAACGTATAAAGCTTAATATAATGACAAGGATAGTGGTAAAGAACGCCCTTGGCCTCCCCAAATACGTTCACACCGATCATCTCCTGCAATTGGGAATTCATAATGCATTGGACGAAATGGCGGAAGAGCAACAAAGAACACAGGTAATTAGGCTGTCTGGCGCAAAAGCGGGGAGGATGATTCTCGTGGATGTGGATATTCCACCAGCTCAGATTGAGCCACCAAGGGCTGACGAGGGATCAGGAGGAGAACGTCTGTGTCTCGCCTGCCCCGCGGAACATGCATCCCCAACAAAAGGTTAGAAGGAGGAGAATGCTCGCTCGGGCCCTTCTCCGCCAAGTAGCGAATCTCGACGGGGGTGCCTGTTTCGTAGACGCGGCCCAATATGATGACCAGAAAGATCGATCCACAGTTATGACGATCAACCACAATGGGGTTACAATAATGTGGCGTCGGTAGGCGCCAAAACTTCTAATGCAGCTGAGTAGGTTGTCATTGCCTTGGGTCTTTTAAATAAGGGTCATGAACATACATTTAGCGATTCTAGAGCTGCCATTCGTGCCTTTAGTGCTGGAGCTGTGTACAAAGAGGCCGAAAACATACAACGTGAGAAGTCACTTACAATTCATACCCTTATATGGTTTCCGGCTAGTATGGGAAACATGGACAGAGCGATTACTAATCTCCATGAGTTTGCCCAGTTCAGGGTGCAAGGGTTAACTGTCTGCCGCCATGGAGGACATTTGGGTCAAACTGAATATTTTGAAAAACAGGGATCCGCCAATTAAATACAATGAAATTGCCGAACATTTCGCTATGTATAGGAGAATTTTTCCACCTCCACATAGGAAGCTAAATGTAGCCCAGGCCCTTATATTGCGTTTACTTCAAACAGAAACGTACCCTAACCCTGCCTTTTCCCCCAAGTTTTGCCGTGAGGGTTATTTCACCAACTTGTGTACAAACTGTGGTGGTTTAGCCACCTTACATCACATGCTCTGGGATTGCCCTTCGGTACGCGGCACCGATACAGTATTGTCCAGAAAGTGGGGTTCCGCTCTCCGAAGTCCGGACGTAACACCGCAGCTTTGGGCTTTCCAGAGGGCCCTGCGGCGCAACGTCTCGGCCTTACTGTTCCATCGTGGGAGCGGCCAAACGTGTACTAGAGCGCACGCCTTCGGATTTTTACATTAAAATATTCCCAAACCAAACTAAGGCCACTGAAAATTATCTGCCACGCGCTCGTTCTTGGGGCTGTGCCTTATTCATTTTCGTTGCATGAGGGATGAATCCTGGGACTTGCCCAATCCTTATAAAATATACCTGCTAGGCCACACACTACTGGCCGCTCGATTTTCAACTGCCTTAAACAGCTTCATAGTTAATTGGTTCAGGGACTTGTTAGTTATTAGGGTGCCAGAATTAACCTATTCGAAATATTGAAAAGGAGGGGGGTGGAGCTGATTGCTTAAGTTTCAGCGCATCCAACGCCCAAGAACTTGTTAAGAGGCCCCGCACCTACGGCCAAATACAGAGTGGGCCCCGCCGCACGATATACTTCTGTTTTCTTGGTCTTTGAACGAGCCACCAACGCTAGCTCAAGTCGTGGGAGTCTCGTTTTCCATGACGGACAGCGTCTCCTATAGTTGCTGGAACGCCATACGGGAAGTGGGGCGCAGATCTTGTTACTGCCAGCAGTGATGATTGAGCATGAGCTGATAGCATTCTTACATAAAGTCCATTCGGAGCAAAATGTCGACTTAAGAAAGATATGGGCAAAGTATAGCTTGATTTCGCAGCTTAATCTCTGCTAAAGGTGGCTTTCGTCAATGCGGCGCTGTACGGGTGCTACGATATTTAGTAGTCGTAGGGGTTGGTCATCGCGATGGCGTACTCAACTGAGCTACCGTAACGAAGGTGCCTGGCCTCTCCGCAGAGCAGGTAACAATAGCTTAGGCAATGAATGCGCCTTCGCGTACCGAGATATTTACTGATTCCAGGATTGAATCGAGACCTTCGCGTCGGCGCTAATCTTCAAAAAAGCTGAAGGTATTCTCAGTTCAAAAGGTCTAGTAGATTTATGCACACTATCTGGTTCCAGAGCACAATCGCTAAAGGTTTTACCGAAACGTTAGCAACATCAGTGAAGTTGCCAATAAGCGTGTGCGAGAAATCACATGCATCTCAGCACGCGGTGATGGTCCTCGTGGGTCTAGAGGTTGCTTCAGGGAGATCGTTGAATATTATGTAGAAGACGAGGAGTGTTGATATTATCTTTAGGAGGGGAGCAGGACATTTGAAATAAGGAGGACGTCGACGAATGGGGCCTCACGATGGGGATGGCGGCTCGTCCTTTCCTCAACATTTTGGTGCTGTGAAACCCGGAAGGAAAGACCTTCTGAGGTGAGACGGAGGGGACTTCACTAATTTCGACCGCAGCCGTAGCCTTGAGGAATTTTGTGAAGCCGCCGTTTGTTGAAGCTGATGTACGAAGCCAAATCATTCCGGAGAACCAGATCAAGAAGCATGAAAACTCGACATTGCTTGAGACTTTGTACCGCGAAGCGTTTGTGACAAACACCACGTTGACAGCGACTTCACTTGGTGACGTGACCGGCCAGTGATTTTTCACGCTTCTGACAATGGACTGGATAATGGAGGCCCTGTTCGCAAGACGGAATGAGATGCGCAAGGCCGTAACAAAAGCCGTCGCCAACATTGAACATCTAATACGCGTGGATCGTCCGTCAGTAAGCGAGTTACGATATATTCTTCGAAGTTTGAGCATTACAAGCTTCCTGAAGAAATCGACAACGAATCAGAATACGCTGTTTAGATCGATTCATTGGAAACCGAGACGGGCGAAACCGAGCTTTATGAACACCAGATCATTTTAGCCACGGTTAGAGAGGAATATAAGATCGCGGACGCATGAAATTTTCGACAAGATTGTTTGGAGGCTGTGAGGCAATGGATTTGGATAGAAGTACAAGCTAACTTGGACTCTTCATCTGTGGCGCCACCATCTAGCTTTTGCTTATTCAGCAGCAATGTTGTTCTACGGAAGCTAGACAACTCAGAGTAACGATGAATCTCTGAGCGTGCTGGAAGCCGGAAAGTCGCTGATTTCACCACCGTAACGAGCATCCAAGCACGTACAGAACAACCGCTATTTCCAAAGAGCTGGCTCACGCCTTTAGAACTTCGATCAGCGTAATCTATCAATGAAGCAAACGACACAACAGTTACAGCAACTCAAGTGCACATGCTGGAAAAGACTTGCACGAAGGAAAAGCATAAGGCATCTGGAAATCTAAAAGATGACACACCAGAGCTTGAGGACGATTGCACGCTGAAGACACCAGATTTTGTTGTATAACAGTCCTTACGTCTGTGCAACCGAATATTTGATGAAAGGAAATCAAGGCCATTTAACCAAGGAAAAAGAAATTTTAATTCAACGAGAAAACGGAAGCCCACTGCCAGTACTTATCAAAACTACGGCACTTCAGATAAGCCACCGAAGTCAAGATTAAAGAGGCTGTGGTTGGCACGGCATATATTTGCGAAGATGTGACATGTCGAGACAACGTCAACCCCCCGAATAGTACAGCCCAGACCAACGCAGAGTAAAAGGGCTGATGCTCCCAAGGGAAAGGCAGGCAAAAGAAAGAAATCGAGAAAAGTTCTGAAGAACAGCTACTTCAGAAACTTGCGAAAGAGTTTGCATAACGGACCTTCCTGCCCAAGGAAACTAATCGGTGAAAGCAGTTTACCGAAAGTGACGCGTCCACTGGTAAGAACGTTGAGCAAGCAAAGCAAGCATCGCTGGAAGGCGAAGCGAAGAAAGAAGTCTGGATTGACATGGAACTCGTATTGACGAACATTGTGTACTTGGAACCCATTTGCAATTTTAGTATTCTCCGTCGTCATTCGCCATTGTGGGGGCGCGGAGGATGGTGAAATTTATGTAGAAGACGAGGAGTGTTGATATCATCGTTAGGAGGAGAGCAGGGCCTGCGAAATAAAGAGGAGGTCGACGGTTGGGCCTCGCTATGGGGACGGCGGCTCATCCTTTCCGAACAGAGATGTTCAGGGATCGAAAAGAACTGAATTTTTGGCTCATTCGCTTCCTACTTTCAATGAACCTACAGAAATTGTTTCAGAAAAGACAGGGACCATAGAAAAAACACGATGGGGATTACGGGCGACGAAATTTTCTTTTTGCAGCTGATTTTTTTTGAAGAAAATTGACCCCGTATCTGCTTGTTACAATGAAAATGTAGAAAGACGACAGTCTTGAGTCTGGAGAGAGGGAACAAATTGTTAATTTTTGTTTTCCGCAAGAAAATTGGTGAATGGTAATATGGAGGTGCCGCGTTAGAGTGCCTCGAATGTGCAGTTAAGGTGAACGAGCGCATCAAGTCACGTCACACGTGATATGAGCGCTATCTGGCAGTTCTCTTGGAAAAAGAAGCGCTTGGCGTGCGTACCCGTCTCGGAGACGATAAGGTGTGGAGCTGAAAGCCATGGGTAGGTGCCACCACCATGTCGTCTTTGCAAACCATTGAAAACACTTACTTGCCTTTTCGTGCAAGCGTTGTATCGTCAGCGCAGCGTAATAAGCGCTATCTTCCTTAGAATGACTTATGTGTGCCTTTTTCCGTAAAAAGAAACAAGTACAGATTATTAACGTGTTGTTATGGTACCTCACATATACGCAATAATTGCTCTTTAATTGACAATCGTACAAGTAGGAATGCTAAATCTTGAGCGATATTGATGGGCGTTGTGGTTGGGTCGGCCGTTTGAGGTATCGTTTGGTGCCGTTTGGGGTAACGTTAACGGTTGACAAATAGACAAATATACAGAAAGACGGGCAGACAGACAAACAGATTTAAAGTTTTCATTCGAAGGTCCCCAAGAAAGACTATCATCTTTAAAACAGCCACAAAGTCATTTCTCGCTGCGACTGGCTAGGAGGAGGCACCCCCTCCCGCACTGCAAGGTCACCAGACCACAGTAGTCTCTCCGGGTGCTACATTCATGTCCAGTGTTGACGGTGACACAAATCAACTTTAATAAACACAAGAACTATAAATAAACACAAAAACTATGTCTAGTACTGACGGTGACACAAATTAGCATTCCGTCTATCATGATGTGCCTTAAGGTGGAGTCTTGAGCCCAACATTATTTAATATTGCATGTTCTGACGCTTGAAATCAGTGTAACCCTGTACTACGCATTATTACAGCAATAATTCATGTTGTACGGCGATGCCTGTGTAGACGACGCGTATGTTTGTAAAGCATAAAAATTACTTTCAGTGCATTTTCAAGCAAAGGAAGCTACTTTCAATTTATTCAGAAGCGGAGACGTTGCAATGTCGCAGAACATGCGCTTGCCACTCAAATGTCCTAGGTATGAGCCCCAATCAGAGCCGTGATTCTGTGTCACCTATTTTACTTTTGTCAATCTCGGATTTTCAGTCATAAAAAGACGATCAATTTTTTGGTCACGCAAAGATAATGATTTTCGCTCGCAACCAACGACGCCCACGACAATGCCGGAATCTCTGCGAAACGAGCTCTTTAACTGTATCGCGTTAAAGAGTGACCCTTACTATCTTCTTTTTCTCTGAAACATATTATTTCCACTCAAGCACAAGCTCCCTACTTAATAGATACACAAGCCCTCTTTCACCACGCCTTCAACATCGCAATATTCCTTAAGGCATTCTTTGCTGTTGTTTCCCCAAGTATGCGCGCTAAGCTTGCAGCGTGTTATGTGGCGTAATTAAGTCAATGTTGGCGTAGCTGCGAAAAATTCATAAGCCCAATTTTAAAAGCATGGATGATAAAGAAGACAAGAACGAGCACGCACCCATAACTAACTTATATTACACCGAAACTTAGCTTCTTAAACCACAACGCATGATTACATTAAAAAAAAATGCTGCACAACCTACAGAAAAAAAAACATTTTAAAACAGGTGATAACACAGTGGTCTTCAAGTCACTCTGGGAGTTCTCGTTCCATCTTGTATTTGATTCTTCGTAAGATACAGGCTTTGAAGTATTTTTTTTAAATTCATGCATGCATTTTGGTGAAGAAAATTAGGGATTGCAATAATGAAACTCAGGTGCGAGTGTGCACTTGACTGTGTGATTTTTGTTGTCCGTGTCCTTCGTTTGCACCTATATAGTCTTACAAGTTGCCAAGTCCATACTATCCAAACGTCAGTGTTGATAATTCAAAACATCAGCTTTTAAGTTTAGCAAAACACTTTCAGAAATATTAGGCGAATACCACACGTCTGATTACGAGATCACGGCATATATCACTATGGCAGGGCTTGTAAAAGTTGTTTCATTGACTTGTTTCATTGATTGAAGTTGTTTCATTGACTTTCACCAGATAGAAAGCAAGAGCAATGTTTGTGTGTTTTCTAGAATGCTTTAGAAATTTGCGGACACACTCTGCCTTAAATTATGCAGTGACTTTCTTCTCGCTTTTCAATATGGCCACGAGTAGCTGAAATCACAGCACATTACGTAATGGCAATAGTTTGGAAGGCCAAGTTGTTTCTTTCAGCCTCGGCATGAATGCGATGACACAATTTGAAAAACAAGTCTTTGTATTTTACTTAAGGTCACCCCAAAACTTGGGTATGTTGAAGTGAAGTGGGGTATGTTGCTGAAGCGTAGTGAAACACACAGCGCAAATAATGACGTTATTTTTGTGACCTGTTTCATTACGCCTCGCAAACACGCCCATGTTCGCTCTGTAATAAGTTTAGGGCTCTGGGTTATGACATTCTTATGACTCCGCCGTTGTTCGCGCTGCTTGTTTTACTTCACCTAAAACTAGCTTGTCTTTCACCACATTCAGCTCACCCAGCATGAGCAGACAGTCGTGAATCATACAAACCATTTATTTTAGCCATGGCATGCTCGAGCCGGCATGAACGGCATCAAGTGGTGTTAAATGTGGCGGGGACACCAAACGCAAGCGTATAATTTCTTATACAGTGGTAAAAAGAAAACACATTACCGCAGAGCTAGATAAAGCATGTCAAAGCAAGAGGTCGCATTTCTCTGTTCGCTGCTAAACAGTTCCCGTCACCGCCGATAACTGTATGCGTCGCCTGCTCTCTGTACCATAAAAAATAACAAAAGGACAGATCAGACCTTCGTGTAAATTGATATTAAATTTCGTGCTTATTCACTTCTTACTTATTTTCACTCCTGTCGAACAATAAAGTGTTGAATGTAAAACTCCACTGCACGGAACTGTACAGGGCCAAGCGCCTGGATGGATGGATGGATGGATGGATGTGGCTGTACCCTTTAGATCGGGCGGCGGCTAACGCCACCTAGCCGTATTACTCAGTGAACTAACCATTACATTTATCTTTCTTTTTCCTCTAAATAATGAAGTTGAGGATTCGTACTTTGCAGTGAAGGGTTTAATTTTCACTCGTGCCTTGACTTTAGCCACCAATCAGATAACCTCCTTCTTTTATTTCTACCCGCTTAAAGTCTATTTAGGCCTCCCTGTGCCTAAATCCCAGTGCTTTGAAAAACTCTGCGCCATCATCCTGAACTATAGGGTGAAGCCCTTTACAGAACATTATCAAGTGTTCGGCAGTTTCTTCTTCCTCTCCACACGCACTGCATACTGTGTCTACCCCTTCGTATTTGGCCCGATATGTCTTGGTTCGCAGTACTCCCGTCCTGGCCTCAAACAGTAGAGAACTACCCCGAGTATTATCACAGATCCTTTCCTTGGCGATTTCCTGCTTAAATGTTCGATAGATCTCTAGTGCCGACTTCTTCATCATGCCCATTCTCCACTAGTAAGTCTCCGTTTCCTTCACTTTCTTCTTAACCGATAGTTCTTTTTGGTTTAGGCACCTGCTGTTTTCTAAGTATTTACCAGTCAACTTCCTGGTTCGCTCCCTTCATTTGTATCGACATTCTTCATGTACAAGTAGCTGAAAACCTTCCTAGCCCAACGCTCCTCCCCCATTTCCCTCAATCGCTTCTCAAATTTTATCTTGCTGCTAGCTTCCCTGCCCTCAAATGATGTCCATCCCATATCACCTTGTACTCCCTGATTTGGTGTATTCCCGTGAGCTCCTAAAGCAAGCCTACCTATTCCACGTTGCTTAATTTCTAATCTTGCTTGAACTTCTGATCTCATGCACAAGACCGCATTGCCGAACGTCAGCCCAGGAACCATAACCCCTTTCCATATTTCTCTCGCAACATCATACCTAATGTAATTCCACAGTGCCCTATTTTTCATGACTGCTGCATTCCTGTTACCTTTAGTCGTCACGTATATTTCGTGTTCCCTCAGATACTTGGTCCCATTGCTTATCCATACGCCCAGATATTTGTATTTATCTGTTATCTCTAGCGTGACCTCCTGTATTCTAAGCTCACTACCTTCGTTGTCATTGAAAATCATGACTGCTGATTTTTCCTTACTGAATCTAAAATCTAACCTATCTCCCTCATTACCATAGATGTCCATAAATCTCAGCAAATCTTCCTTGTTGTTGGCCATTAGCACTATATCATATGCGTACATTAATGCTGGTAGTGCCTGATCAATAAGTTTTTCTTGTTTGACTAAAGAGAGGTTGAAGCCCAGTCCACGTCTCTCTAATTTGGCCTCTAATCCTTGTAGGTACATCATGAATAATAAGGGTGACAGGGGGCACCCCTGTCTAAGCCCCCGTTTTACCTCCCCTACTGAAACGTTCCGTATGAAATCATACGGAAAATATATGGACTCCGTAACATTTCCTTATGCTACATACGGAAAAAAATATGGAGTTTTATGGAAATATACGCAAGTTGTATGGCAATTACGGAAAGCTTCTTATGGAGTATAAGGAAGGATTAGGAAATGGTATGGCGTATACGGAAAGCTTTTTATGGAGTATACGGAAAGATAAGGAAAATGTATGGCATATATGGAAGGCTTTTTATGGAGTATATGGAAGGATAAGGAAAGATAAGGAAACTTATGGAGCATACGGAGAGTTCATGATAGAAGATATGGAAGGATAAGGAAAGTGTATGGAGTGTACAGAAGCTTTCATAAGGAAAATGCAGAATGTAAGGTCTTACGGAAATATACAGATTTTGTAAGGTGCTTACGAAAATGTGCAATAGTGTATGAAAGGTATGTGGATTGTTGCAAAAATGTGGAAACTCTACAGTTGTCACATTTTCAGCAGGAAATCCGAGCTCTATAAAGTTATAAATGAATGCACAGTGACATATATAGTACAAAAGAATAACGCAGGCTGGTCTGTGTTGTCAGTCACCGCTGTTCGCCCTTTTCCAGAATGAATACAACTTCTGCAGATGACTAGGTGCTAAAGTCTGTCACACGGAAAATGTGTGATTCACAAGGAATGACAATAACTGTCATTTTACTTGCATGCTGTCCCACAAAAACAAATCAAGCAAAAAAGCATAACTTCAAGGGCTCGTTTTTTTGTAGAAACAATAATAATGAGAACTAAATTCAATGTGAATGAACTTGTTAATATTATTGAAACTGTTCTCATTAACATTGGCAAAGAGAAATGTCATTTTAAAATATCGACCATGAGCTTAGCTCTCCTGAGCACCGACAAAAGAAATGAAAATCTATGAAAACTAATTGCATGTAGTCTAAAAATAATTTTTTATATAGTATGTGCTCCTACAATATAAATACAGCTATACACAACTTGCCAAAGCTTCACGACAAAAACTAGGTAGGGGCAGAGGGAGTGGTCAGAAAAATAATTAAGTATGAGAGCACAACTGATATGTACGGACACATAATGGTGCTTATCATTGATGCACGGATGGTCGTGTATAGAGCTGGGTCGTTTTAAGATTTTCAAAAGCATTGTTTCAGACCACCATGCAGATTACGCTTCAATTGTAGTGCTACATAAGACACAACTTATGGGCCAGCTTTAATGAATAAGAAGATTATAGGTTAAACAAATGCTTTAAAATATATCATATCATGGCTGCATGGACGCATACAAGCTATGTAAAGCGCAATGAAGTGAGCACGCATGAGCTTCTCTTGATGCTTCAGTTCTACATAGATGCTTCAACTGTGCTGCAAAGAAGTTTAACCAATGTCTGTGTGTGCAACATTGTTCATTTTAAACTATCTATATGTATATATAAATTCCTACTGCAAGTTAAGCTACGTAGCACTCCATAACTCTTCCTTTTATTAAGGGCATTTTTTCAAACAATCAACATTATTCATTTTCTGTCTCATGACTTCGTGACCGCAATTCTTGGTTTGGCTCGATCACAATTGTGCAGCCCTTATTTTGGAGGAATCAAAAAACATCAACCAAAATATAATTTGGAACTGCTTTTCGGTGATATTGCCTTCCCTCAACTGCCACAGCTTGAGATGAGTCATATAGCAAGTCTCGCGCATACCTAGGGCCTACCCTTGAAGAAACTGGTCCGGCTGTGAAATGCTCAGTTTTTTCTCAAATAAATTTTTTGTTTGAGTTTTCTCAGTTCTCGAGTCCCTTCACAATCAAGCAGACCCAATGTTCCCCTTAGTCCTTAATTTTGTTATATTAGGAAATAAATAAAAAAGTTAATAATGAAAATAAAAATACTAATAACTGTTGCGCAAAAAACACAGTCCCACTTACGTACTTGAACGCAATATTGCTTTTATTTTGTTTTAGAACCTAAGGCATTAGAAAAGATAGCAGTACAATAAAAACGTTGAAAAAAAACAAAAAAATTTGACTTGGCGGGACTCAAACCTGCGCCACTTAGTTGTGCTCGCGTACGTGAACTGAGTGCGTTAACTTGCTAAGCTATTCGCGCTGAGGAGTGCACATGAGTTTAAGGTATGTATATAAATTTGCTTTTTACGCGCTATGTGTTGGCATATTTATGTACGATATGCGATCGTATCTATTGTTGTGTGCATATGTTTTGGGATTGTATATACGTCACATGCTTTTCGCATGTCTTTCAACTATAGATTGCTGCCCCGCCGCGGATGAAAACAAGTATTTTTACACCCACACACAAGCTTGAGCAGTTGAAGGTTGTTTCCCGGGGCTCTCTTGCGATTGAGTCAGCCACCACAGAGAATTAGAGTGATACGCCATTAATCCCTGCATCTAGCTGTATTCCACTTAGTAGCTCTATCGCTTGATGACAAATCGAGCGCGGGGCGCGACGCTATTGCGCACGACCATGCCTCGCGTAGTGGCGACATCAGCTGATTGCGCCGGCCGGCTTGCTTCGATTTGCTTCAGAGCAAAGAAATGTCATACATTGAAAGATTGCGTACTGCACTATGTCAAAATGTTACTGCTTTGTAGCCATCCTATGATTCATTGAGAATTGATAACTCTGATATCACTACTGTAGAGCTTTGCGTCGGCGACACGCACCGAACGTGAAACCGCACTACGTCTGTCGTAGAAGCAGTAGGAAGCTGTCGTCTGCTAGAACAAAAACAAAAGAAAGACCTGGAAAATATTCATAAGTTGTAACTTGTTTTTTGAATAACCGTTTATCACTTTTAAAGTTATTTTGCCAGATAACATACTTTTTTTTTTCAGTTTATAGCAGCGACAGATGTTTTTTTTTTTATTTTCCTCACACAGATATCCAAGTCAAATCCATTCACAGCTAAAGCCACATGTTGTTTGTCTTCTTCGTTTTCGTGGGCATGCCGTTTCGGTGCGTCTATGTGTTCGCGCTGCTACACACGAGAGCACGAAATGTTAAATTTACGCAAGGAAGCGCCGTTCCTCGTTCGTGTGATGTGCTAAAATTGCGCCCTATTCCCGCGGTTGTTCGAGTGCGGATCAAGTGCGAGTCGTCCAAGGAATCGGCGGGTTGGGCGGGCGCTCGAAGGACTACGAGGTGACGGCTGACGCCTGTGGTCGCTTCCCTCAGGACAGTGTGAAAGAAACTAAAGGTAAGGGGGACACTTTTTTATGTAGACGAAGTATGCTACTCAGTGCAAGTGTGTGTTGCTGCACTCGAACGAGGCGTCGTGAAACGGCAACCTTACGCGCCTTTGCGAGTGCGGTTGCCGATTCGCTTTGACAGTGCTAACGCCAGCAGAGCCATGGCGCATCGGCGCGGCCTTACGGGAGCTAATTCGAGACAACTGCGGCAACATGCATGTGTATGGTGATCGATTTTTTTCATATGAGCAATGTAGTGAGGAAGACGCACATGGCGCTTGCTACGTTGTTGATTAAACGAAGCCTGCAGTGCCATTTGATGCAAAGCAGCATTTTGTTTACGTTCGCGGGCGATACAATTTGTAACTTGGCTCGATTCACCTAGCCAACCTGCCTAAGTGGGTTGATTAGCATACGTTCACGGTAGAGCGTTCTTATGCCCCTAAACAGTGGCGTGTGCTTGTTAAAAGATATAATGTGTGTGCCTAGTGTAGAGAGAGAGAGGTGTTCGTGCAATCTGCATGTGTACCTGCAAGACGCCTTTGCTTGTAACTAATAATGTACCGGCCAGCACCTACATTGTACGCCTGACTTTGAAGAAAACTTGCATGCACAATGTGAGATTTTGTAATCTGCCAGAGTTGCTTTTTATAAAATAATACACTGCCAGCATGTTCAAAATATGTTTCGCTGCTGTGTGGCAGGGGTGCGGTTATCACGCTGATGTGTAGTTGCTGATGCAAGCACTTATAGCTTTGATGCGTTAATATTTCTCATCTAACTCGTCAGGTGTTTGGCCGGTTTAGCACAAACAAGGCAAAGAGAGAAGGAAGACGGGTAATGACAGGACCAGTGCCGACTTTTGTTTGCAGGAGAATACCCATGTTGGTGTATTTATTGTGACAGCCTTGCTGTGTTGCTTTTTTGCGCAATTTATGCAATAACACAGTTGTCAGCAATATGAGAGAGAACACTGAAATTTGCTTTTAAAGATCATGGAGACTAAATGCCTAGTAACTCACAGCACAAAGTAACAACAAAAGACATCAGTATGATCAATGTGGATGAGTACAGTCTTGCATCTAAAAAATATATTGTGCAAAATGTTGCCTAAGTAAGAAACCTCTCTATGTTTGCAAATAGTGTGACGTCACTTCGCGCACCGTGCCAGCCATTCCCTCCCTCTGTGCAAGGGCTGGTTGGCGAGGAAGTTGTTTGTGACGTTCCTGATAGACCACTGAGATGTATGCGATTCTAAGCCTGTAGCCTAATATATACGTAATCTTTTGTGCAGTTACATCGCTGCATCTGACACCTACAACTTATTTGCCTTATTTACATTGCTTCCTTAGGACCTAACAAACAAACTTGTTGTTCGCATTGTCACTTCATGAATATCGAGCGGTAAAGGTACTGAGTATATGTGAAACAAGAATCTCTGCTTATTACATGAAGACATATGAGGCCTTCGATAAAACGAGTTATACCTTTATTGAGCTTGCATACTCGTCGGGGCGATTCATACATGCAGCTTCAGCAAATGGTATCTTCCAGCCCGGTGACCTTGCAATTTTTTTCTGCACACAGCGCAAACACCGAGATGTACCCACTCGCATGTGGTCGCGTCAAGTGCATATTTACCTTGACTAAAATGTCGAATCAAGTTCTTTCATCGACCGGTCCCTGCCATGAGTGCTAACGTCTTCGCAAACAAGACACATTGTTATTGACACTGCACACACCACACACAGTATTCTCAGTTGAACCGATATTCTCAATACCTTTCAATGCACACTACATGCCGCAATCAACAGTGCACATTTTTGAAGACTATGCCGCTGTTGCTCGCACAGGCCACCACGTGTGTTCACTTCAAGATAAACAGACAGCGTGGCAAATATTTTACCACACAGTTTACCACACAGCTGGATGTTTGCTGACACATACTACAGCTAATGTCGACATTGTAACGTGAAGTGTAAGCTTTGAAAAATTAAAACTTGCCCCAAACACCGCACGACTGTACCGGGCTGAGCCACCAGCGGGAGTGTTTTTCCAGCCACACATTTTACATGTGCCAGTGACATCATGCTGTGACGTACCTCGGTAGGGGCCTATCGCTGCATACTTTATGTGAATGAGGGTCCTGTTAGTGAAAGCAGGCATTGTTGATTTCGTAACTTGTTCATGCCCAACTGGACCTTCATTTGCACAAGTTGTCTGACTGATATTCAGACGAACTTTTGTGTAATAATGTATACAGTTGGCAGTCTGTGCTTGCCCCATACTGTTGTTACTGGTGTTTCTTGTTGTTACTTTGCACTGCTCATTACTGCTCACCTAGAGAAACTAGCCTATCTTGCCGCTGTTTTGGACAAGATGCAGCTGGCAAGTGCGATAGTGTTCATAACTCTAAATTCTCGAGCAAAAATTATCGTTTCATATTCAGTTAGTTGCATTCATATAGGTACATTATAAGAAATCATTGATTAAACATGAATCCGTGTTCCTTTACATAATGCTCACAACTTTTATATCAAATTGAATGGTGTTTATAAAAAACATGGGTTTTAGCTAAACTTCATGCTCTTTTCTCGAACAGCTGACAAAACCCTAATGCATGCTTACTTGCCATGAATCGGACTGTGTTCGAAATACATTGCAATTCTTCACCGGACTGCCAGTACACTGCACATTGGGGGAACATTTATTAACCATGGATTGATTAATTAGGAACGGAAAGAAAGAAGCGGCAGGCCGGGATACTTGATATTGGCATCCGTTTTGCTACCCAGCGCATTATCATGCAAACTTCCTATAGAGTGGTTATGCGTCTTGCATGTGTGTCTGCAAACCAAGAACTTTGGGTAGAACTATATTTATCTTACAAATGGTTACAGGAGTGTGGAGGCTGTAAGGCTGCTTAGGAATGGTGGAATCCCTGGACATGTGTTCAACCTTGCTGCTTCAGCTCCTTGGTGTTTTCACGACATCTTTACAGATGTGTTGGGTGAGTAAAGCAAGCAGGTTTCAACACAAGGAAAAGTATAATATGGCAGCACCTCTTGTGCGTGCCTTACATCCCAAGTATATCAAATATTTATCTTGCACCTTGTGGCCTGTAATTTTTAAAGAGACACTTCTTTGTGCTTTATATTTGAGTCTTGATGCTTCGACAGCAATGTATTTTTGTTTGACAGCAAGTGTTCTTGAACAAATAACTGATCTCAATAATGACAAAACACCCTTCATACTTGGTCCTTAGCATAAGCTAGCACATATCTGTAGCAGATTCAATTATTCATTTTTTGCTAGGATGATAATGGGCAAGTAGCAAAGGCAAGTTCAGATTGGAGTGGTCGGTGACGTCTGTTTAGGCTCTGCCATATTGCTTTTCAACCAGAGTTACTTGTGGCCACATATACATTGAAGCCACATGACGTGCATTCTAAATGAGATTACCATATCACATTTCACTGCATCTTAGTAAGTGCCAAACAAATGCAGATATCATTAGCTTGCCACTATAAAGGGATCCTAAACCAACACAAGGTTGAAATTTAGTCGTGGTGTTGCAGCTGTGTATGACTCTACAATGAATGCATAGCCGTGATAATTTGTCTATATGTTGTCGCAATAGTAATGTTACACACATTGTACGATACAAAAGAGGTCCTCGCATATTTCGCTTTTTTTCGCTATGCTTCTTTCTTGTCTCTTCTTGCCATGTGTTCCTCCTCACTGTACAAGGAGCAAGAGCAGTGGGCACACAAACACGTATTAAAAAAAATGTTGTAAGGTGAGCACTGAGAAGCTGAACACTTCCAAAAGGCTCAAAGAGGTAAAGGTATTGTTTCTAGCTACTTTTTGGGCACCCATAGCTAGTTGTGCTGCTGAAGTTAAAAAATAATTTAACTGTTAAAATTAATTGGAGATGGTTTGGCACCCATAATTGCAGTTACATACAGAACTAAGTTTTAATGCGTAAGCAAAATCTGTTCACTCTAAATCAATCCTAATGATATCTGAAATTCAGAAAATATTCACAGAAAAGCTCAGGAGAAGGCTAAGTGGTTGCCCCTTGAACGTGAAGGAGATACCCTTCTTCTAAAAGGTCAATAGACAGTCTAGTAGTCTCGATATTACATGCACTATAATATATTCTGGTGTGGTGCTTTTCATGCATGTTATAATGAGAGGGTTTTTTAATAGAACTGTTGTCACTTTGCCCTGCATTGCTGAAATTGTTCACATAGTTATAACACATGAATCACTTTATGCCTTTTGATTTTATGCAAATGGTTTGCTTACCCAGTCGGTTTAACTTGATTTGGATAAAATCATAAATGCTCTAAAATTTTTTTTCTATACAGCAGGTTTATTTTTTAAATACGCGACCATTGATGTGAACGCAGTTGGTGGCGTGCTTGATTAATCCTTCACTATCACCACTCTAACTACACCTGCTACAGTGCATAGTGCGACAAAAGTAATGGTACTTAACATTACTGGCAGCATACACTTTTATGTCTCAAAATAGGTTAAAAAGCCGGGTAAAAATGTGTGTACGTTTTTTTTTCGCTCCAACTAAATATTCTGGTCTACTCAAAGTAGCTTCCGCTCTTTTAAGGCCCTCAAACATTTAGGTGTTCAAAAGAAGTATCAATGCCATATGCTTTCTTTGTCAGCCTACTCACCACTCTAATAATGAGAATTACCCGACAACATTACCCAGTAAACTAAAGGGATGTTATAAAGAGTAATGTCAATTCAATTGTCAAAAAACGTTGCCAAGTTACGTTTTTGTTCACTTTTCTTTTCACAATTTTGTTAAAGTTACTTTCGATAACTTCCCCTATAGTTTGTTTGGCATCATTTTCTGCTAGTTCTCATTATAATGTGTTCAACAAAGACAACAAACCCTTAAATCTATAGTTCTTTCCTTTACTCATGAATCTGAAACAGTGAATCTCAGTAATCTTAGCAGTGTGTGACTTGTTTTTTTTTTTGATCAGTTGTGCATGTGTTCAAGTACATGCATTTAGGTGGGAGGGCGAACTATTGCCTTCTCCTGTGACTAGCAGATTTTCTGAGAACTGACAGATGCATAATGCTGCCAAAGAAGTATAAGAATATTGGAAGTAATCGTAACGTAATTGCAATCGTAATGTAATCGCCAGTAGGCAAAAAAAGGTGTCCCACACTCGCCATAATGATAACAGGCAGCGCTGACTGACTCTTCCATGTATAAATGCACATATATACCGTACAAAATGGAAGAGGGGTAGCCGCCATGGTAGCTCAGTTGATAGAGCATCGGACATGTTATTCGAAGTTCGCAGGCTCGGTCCCTGTACAGGGCAGGTTATCTTTTTTTTCTTCTACTTTTCTTTCTTCACAATTACAACACTTCTATTCTTCTTGAAGATTTTCTCGTGTAAAAAAGGTACCTTATAATCTGAAGAGGCAAACAGAATGTGCCAGTGTACGAGTTAGCTCTTGTAGTGGTTACAAGTAAGATATGTTTTGAAGAATAAATCATTCTGCCACTTGCCTAAAGAATGGCTACAGGACATGGCGCTGGATGCACTTTGTTAGTTTTGAATCAAGCTATCTTGTATTCTATTTTTGTAAATTACATGGGATACACATGACGGTATCACACACTTTCACGCCACAAAGATTATGCAGCAAACAATGTTATAAATGCGAAATTGCATAAGGATAAGGTGAAAACTGCACCCTCAACGAGAATGTACAGGGAGCACAGGGTGCAGGCGTCATTCCTTCTGCCCGTGCTTTTCAAGTGCGAGCTGTTTTCACCTCGTTCTGACCAACTAACTAGATTGAGATGTGTTTTTATAGTGCAAGAGAATGCTCCAAGGGAAGCTAGGTTTGTCTCAAACTCTGTGTGTGTCTTTCAACCTATATGGTGCCCGGTTCAAGAGTTCATGCAGACCAGATCGTGTAAAACAGGACCGTGTAAAATGGACCGTGTAAATAAAATAAAATGGACCATGTAAATAAACAGGATCGTGTAAAATGCCGTTTTCGTGTGCAACTGTAGTTGTGGTTGTGCTGAATGACCTTTCTTTATATACACTACATAACAAACTTGCTCCTTTAGAGTCGAGTGCATCTTCGGATCGATTGTAAATGTTTGCATATGCGAGGCCTTAAGTTTTATAAGAAATTCCTCAGTGTGCCACGAGGAAATGTGTGTTCAGCGAAAATTTGTATATCATTATATACAACTTTTAAAGCCTCGTCTACAACTTTGTGCAGGTTGACCTTGAGCAGAAAACGAGGAGCGGCAGCAGCCCCCAGAAAAGAGCAAGCACCCTCCAAGCTCCCGAAGCTCTCTTTGACAGGAACAGCAAGGTCACTGTGTGGCATTGAAAACCATTGCAAGGAGTGCCTTATCAGTACACTGTGCTGCTCTTTCATCGCAGAAGACGAAGTTGACCACTCCAGAGGAACTTCACGCTGTGTATTGTGAGTGCTTCAGTGGTTTTGTTTTTGTCCAGCCAGCAGTTAAAAAATCATGTGTCAGATTCAGCCAGGATGGCTAGAGGGAGTCGGGCAGGCATGTTTGGACATTTGTCTAGCCAAGTAGTGCCAATTTTCGCACTGGTCCTGTTGGAGTTACTGCCACAATCACAGAAGCTACGTCACCTCTCTAAATTTACAGATGTGTCGGGGAAGATTAGCTGCATTAGGTTTTTCTATAACTATTAGCTGCCAACATTCTTCATTATACAGGAGTTTTGTTCCTCACTTATGGGTGTAAAGCCCTCTACAGAAAAAATGCAACACGTCTACTTCCAGAAGACTCCAAGGCCCTACTTGTATGTTTTTTCGGCTTGTATCATAAGCACCTCGTTTGGGGTACATGAACATTTTATAAACATGTACAGCGAAAAATTTGGGTGGCTGGTCGTTTTGTCGTTATCTTGTACCTCGCAGTATTCTTAAGCATGTTGTGCATTACGTTGTCAATCTGGTTCATGTGCATAAAAGACATTACGAAACTTCAGGCTACAGTATAAAAAGCCTGGAAGCAAGCTATCACTAATTTTTTAACAGAGGTGCTTAATCTGATACATGATACATCATTAAACTTTCGTGCGTATTCATCAATGTAAGCTCGTCTTAGTGTTATCCAAAATGAAGATGTGAGTCGACAGATGAAAACATCTAGTGGGGTAATCAGGGTGAACAGTAGAAGATCTTCAGACAGGCTGGCCGATGTTGCGATAGGAGGACCTATTTTTTAGAAGTCACCTTGTCATCCTTGGCGTGTTAGTTTAAATGGGGTCAGTAATGACATCATCTTTTGGTGTAGGCGTGTGTGCCTGTTGGAAATGTTTGTCTAAAAAAAACTTATAACGCAGAAGAGTGCAGCCCTTGCTTCTTTTCAAGTTAGGTTGCGCTGATACAAAGTGTTTTCCTGTCGGAGGTTGGGGGTAAGGGAAGCAAAAAAAAAGATAATTGATAGAAAAGAAGGAAAAAGAAGAAAGAAAAGGGGAATGCAAAGTAAAAGTAGTGCTATGCTGCTCCTACTTTGCATCCTCCTTTTCTTCTTTTTTTCCCCTTGTTTTCTTTTTTCACCTTTTTTGTTACATTTGCATTGTCCCATCTAGTGCATGAATCAATGACACATGGCTTTGCTATAGCAAAGATGCCTATGTGGTATTGGATTGAACAGTGCATTGTACTTCATTCAGTTAATTACACACTGATCAGTCTTGCAATAAGTGCTTCCTGTCTATCACCACACATGTTCAAATGAAAAGTTTGTGCCTGGCTCTTAGTATGCTGGTATATAGCTTGTGTCTTGGACTACTCAAAATGAATGTTATTTTGCTGCTGTTTATGGTAATGAATTTATCCAACATGAAAATATCTTGCCTTGTGAACTTTGTCGGACCTGCCTTTCTTTTTCTTTCCTATGCAGGCATTGTATGTGAGGGAGGCAGTAACAGAGAGGTGATAGCTTGAGCTTCGGAAGAATAAATGCTGGCAGTGAGGTAATTACGCATCAAACATCCCAGCCATTTAGCCAACCGTCCTAAATGTGTTTTGAAAAAAAATATTGTGCTCATTTACTGTATTTTTCTGAAAACAGCAAAATGCTAAAGTATATCGCAAAGAACAAAATATTAGGCCACGTTGGTGCCTTCTGGACTTCCCAGGATGTCGTCTGGGTGTTGTTTGTAAAAAGTAAAAAGTGTTTCAAAAATACTGCCTCTTCTACACCAAATTCGGTCTAGGTATTAAGTAAAGGTGATTGTGTGTAGCGCATGAAGCTTAGTAATATTAGTGCAATTTTTTCGCCACATCAAAAGCAAGGAAGCAGTTCTCTTTATATGGCAAGTTATATGATTACACTTTGTCTTAAAGTAGAAATGAATTTTTGAAGTTTTCTTATGAAGGCTGTTTTCTGCATTTGATATACGACAGCTTCGGTTCCGAAGTTCCCCATGGCCTTCAGTAGGAGACTTCAAAAATCATTTTCCTCATTTAAACAAAAATTGTAATGATAACACTTGCCATGTAACAAGAACTGTTTATTTGCTTTCAACTTACACATAAAAGTAATTTTCAATTAGACAAACACACAGCTCAAATTGCATCTCAATGTGGACAAAAACGATTATATAGTGATATTTGTAATCTGGACCTAACATTATTTTTTTTCGTGAAATATAACTTCTGTGCAGTGAGTATTTGTGGCTCAAATATTCATACAAAATGCAGTATTGCCATACAAGAAATGCAAACGATAAACAGTTTGGATGAATTCTTCAAAGCCTATGTAGCGGAAAAATTCCACTAATGTTACTCAGCTTCAAATACTTTAAGAAGCACCTTTACTTAATATGTAGATCAAATTTGATATGGCAAGAAAAAGCGGTACTTTGAAATTTTTCTCACAAATAACACTTGCACGACATTTTGCGAAATGCTGAAGGTACCCACGTGACCACTACTTTTTTCTCTTCAAAACATTTCTGCAAATAACTATTTTCAGAAGAGTAAATTACCATCATTTTTTAAACTATACATCTGTGATGGTCGCCAGGCAGTATGGTTTGTATGTTTGGTGTAGAATAGCCCAGTGTGAAAAACAACAAATGGCTGAGCATCCTTTGACGCTCGGGCAATTTCTAAAGCATTTGTTTGTTAGCAGCAATTCAGTTAAGCCCTTGTCTTTATGCTTAGGCCCAGAAACCAAACACAAGTAACCAAAGTAGTCCTAAGAGTCATGTAGTCTCGCTGTTCCAAGGCTTGTGGAGCCTAATTTAGTGCAAGCTTCACCATTCTTTAAAAATTCAGATTCAACCAACAGGTTTTGTAGGCACAGTGCATTTTCAGCTAACTTGTTTCACACCAGTTACTTAGATAAAAAGCGGAAAGTAGAGGTAAAAATACCATTTTAAAGGCATTGTAGGTAATAACAAAAAGGACTGCTTTCTTTTTTTGTGTGTGGTGCTTTGCCTGAACGCTGTGCTTTTTGTGGTATAGTTCATTGTCTAGTGAACATAGGCCTTAAAAACTAACATTAGCCATGTTGAGGTCGATTTCTTGCTTATAGTCATAGTAGCCATATTAAAAATTATGACTCCAAACTTGATTGTTCTTTTGAAGATTTTTTCCTTGCATAATGATATTTGAGAATCTTAGTCAATTTTGTTATAAGAAAACGTGATGTCATAATAGGGTCACTTTTTGTAGAGTCATTCAGTTCTACCTTACCTTTTACATTCCTAATAGAGCAGTTATTTTCAATATCGGTATTTAAAATCGAATGAGCATGCTGTATGTATTAAGGTGTAAGCACTTACAGATAGCACATGCACCCAACTTTTCTGTTGGCAGTTTATTTCTGTAATTCTTGATTTATATGTGGGGTTTCACGTCCCAAAACCACTATATGATAATGAGAGACGCCGTAGTGGAGGGCTCTAAAAAATTTCGACTACCTGGGGTTCTTTAACGTGCATTCAAGTTTGAGCACACGTGCCTACAGCATTTCTGCCTCCATCGGAAATGCAGCCGAGATTCGAAACCGCGACCTGCGGGTCAGCAGCCGAATTTCTGTTACTCTTGCTCCCCTATATGTGTGCAGTTCGGTTATTGTTATCTGGCTTGCACAGATTTTGAATGGCACCTGCCTGGTCCTGCTTGCTTTTATGGTGATTTTAACCTTCATAAGTTGCGTAGGTTTAACTCTCAAAATTGTTCAAGATGCCAATTTTGTGCACAAACTGTATAGTATAAAGGCAGCAGATGTACATGCACACACTATTAAATGTACATTGAGAGCTTTCACTTGCAGTTCCTAAAGTTTTACTGTGCAGGAAGCAATTAAATCATAATTTCATAAGGACATATTAATCGATTATCTCTACCATTGAAAATCGTGACAACCTAGTTATTTTCACTGTGATAAGCATGCTGTTTTTTTGATGTGGCAGAACTAATTTATACACTCATTCCTTCTATTATTCACACATGCATAACATGAAGAATTGTGTGCCTTACATATTCAGTTTCATTCTGTGTGTTATATTTCTTGTGCATGTGAACTATTGTGCTAACATGTGTCTCTGACATTATTTGTGCCAATTATTTTCATTTCCAGGTGCCTAGGAAGGACACATAAGTTCTATGGCAGTGACCTTCGAAATTTACAGTGGTGCCGGAGCCTCAAGCAGCATTTCCCCAATCTCCACAAGGCATTCATGAGATAAACACAGCGCCACACTTTCACAGTGCTATGATTATTATTTATGTTTAAACATTTCGTTCTAAAATTGCTGTTACATTGTGTTTTGTGCCACCATCTTGTGGCTTAGGTGGAGCTTGGAAAATTACGGTGCAGTCACCTCATTTGTGTACGATCAACACTGCAATGTCACTATTCACAGCTGGAGCATACAGACAAATAAAAAAAATATATTGATTGTAGCAGGGCTGATGTGTATATTATTGCTTCTCTATTGATAATAATAACTTTATAAGTTCTTTAAGTCTTGCATAGAACACTGCAATAATGTTTTGCAATGTAACCACCATTTATGATCGCTAGCATGTTAATTTAGTAGTTTTGTAATGTATTTTATTTAAAAGGTAATTTTGCTTCCGCATCACGACAATCGGAAAGATGCCGATGATTCAATCCCTCATCATGCACATTTAAGAAATATTGTGATTTGTACACAGTATTGCATGTACTCAAGATGTGGACGTCTATTCAATTTACACATTATAATGCTTTGCACTAGATTCAGACGTAACATGCACACATTTCAGTAATTTCCGCATGATACGTCTTTCCATAAGATGCGGAGTCCGTATCATACGTCTTATGCGGAGTCCGCATCATACGTCTCATGCGGAGTCCGCATCATACGTCTTCCATATTCCAATAATTCCGTACTTGAGGTCTCCGCATCTTACGGAACGTTTCAGTAGGGTCTGCAGGCTTGGATATCTGTTTTTCCCACTTTATAACTACCTTGTTACCTTTATGGATACCCTTTAGAAGATTAGTGACTACATGTTCCAATCCTAGTGTGTCCATTACTCCCCACAATTCCTCTTGAAGCTGGAAAACAGTGGCTCCACCTCGTGGTATCACGACGCCTCAGTGCTCCCTTTAGACTGCCACAAGCGGCTTTCTGCCTCCTAACGCGCACATAAGCGCCAAACGAGACTCTTGTAGCCCACTCGGTCTAATGCACTATTAAAAAAAAGCGGCGGTGGTGGAGCTATAGTTGAGACCTGGCAAATGTCTAACACAGGATTTCCACTCGCAAGTGAGGAGTATAGTCGGATATGCACTGACTGCTTGGTGGTTTTCTGAGTACTAGCGGGGAAGAAGAAAAATAGGGCTGTTGCAATGCTCTGTAGTTTTTCTATTTAACATGCGGCATGTCTTTTTTCGGCCCTATTATGCATTTATTTTTTCAGGTATATCGTTGATACAGTATGATTTCGACGAAAAGGACCGCTCACCAGAAACTAAATATAAACATCAGAAGTTTTATTCTTGCATTTCAATGTCCTGCTAATGGAATAAAGCTGTCAGGTAGTGGCTGCAAAATTCTAAACCTGATTATCAACGAGCGGTGTTGCGAAAATATTAAACAAATGCATAAAAAAGACACTCCTAACAAATACAGAACTTCCCTAGGCATTGCTTAGCATATTTCCACATAACGTTGATGTTATTTTTACCTCATGGCCCGCGAATTAGAGTGTGCATTATCTTAATCCACTTGAATGCTCAAAAAACAAAGTATGACATATGCGTGAGATAAACCACGTGACTTTTGTCAACCTTTAGAAACCAAAGCAAAAGAAACGACAAAAACATGAGGACACAGAATCGACACTCTTCGTTTGAGGTAACGCTAATCTTCCATCTTTCTTTCCTTCTGCACCATCTTTTTTTTATGACAAAGTAACTCACGAGCTTACACAACTAAGAGATTTGCCAGACACTTTCCAGCTGTATATTTTGCAAGGGCTCCTTTGAGGTTCAATCGCTCTGATTGAACTGCTTGTATGAAAAAGATCTTCAATTGTATCGTTTCCTTATGAAAATATATCTGGCCTGGCGGGAAAAGGTGTACATGTAACCACGCGCACTCTATGTAAAGAAACAGCGTAGCAATATTCTGCTTCGTCGTGTTACTTCTGTCTAAAGAAGAGATCTTTATAACCATGGCCTGCTGTTCCCATGATAAGTATTGCCTGATAGCACCCCTTGTTGTTTACTTAATAATTAAGCATTTCTGGATAGGTACAGCTTAGTGCCAATTGCTGTGACTAGCGAAGGGTATTTCTTGTAAGTTAATTTACTTGACAAACTTCATTACAAAAAGTGTCTTTACTATACCGATCATTTATAGCATACTCGTAATATGCCCTGTATAAAGCTTTTTGCAAAGATTCCTTAAACGCACAGCAAGGAAAACAATATGGTAGGTAATATTTGTGGTCACGCATGGGGTGTTGTAGATTTTCGGCAGCCTGGTGGTACAAGTGTGGCCTTGCAGAATGTGTAGAAGCTGCTCAGCGTGTCCTGTTTCTTGGATGACAACAGAGTTAAAGATACCAAGCCAGCTGCACAGCATGAAGTAATCTTCCACAAAGATATGGTGATGAGAATACAGTCTTTCCCATCACGAAGAGCTTCGCGAACATGGGCTAATTCCCCCTTGAAACTGAATTTTTTAAATGAATAGCTGCAAATGCTTAAGAGTGGCAGGTAAAAGAGTTGAACAGAGATACGCGACCGTATATCGCATGGAAGAGAAACGTCTTGTTTGTATTCTTTCTCTTCAAAATGGCCTTGATTTATTAAATTTTTACCTTATGGTAAGCTGAAGCAGTGCCAGGTAAATGATGACACAGTCCCTTTAAAGCAGCCGTAAAATTGTTTGCCCTCGGTCCTGCCTGTTGCACCAGTGTCTTCGTTTAGCACGCTATTTAGCAGTTATTAAGCTTTCCATCAAACCTGTGCGAGTCCACATGCTTGCTGCTGAAGATGCGAGAAAGTTGTGCCTCAGACACTGACTGCGCCTACAGTTCGACTCAGTCATTCAAGACAGGCGCAGCGGCTTCCCGCTTGTAACTCCGGTGGAGGCATCGGCCACATTGAGCACTTATATTGATGGCACCAAACCTTCGAAAGAAAAAGAGAAGCGGTCATCCAGATCCTATAAACATTTATTTCTAGGCACCAGATATTTGGCGATGTTTTTCCCCAAGGGCTCTGACGATCGGGAGAAAAGATCAAGAAATGGCAATTTCCCTCCAGCACAACAGAGGGCTGCTCAAAGGGGTAATGACACAAAATTTCAGGGCCGAGATAACCTGTCGGGTCGATTCTCGTGAACATTAGTGTATCATCTGGAAGATATAAACAGCAAGTATTGCTTGGAAGGTATTTAAGAGTAATTTTGAAGTTTGCATGAGCGACCGACTCCATAGCGCTACAGACACCTTTGGAGGTGACTCCGAGGTGACCCCCTACTTTTCTCACGTCACCACGCTGTGGTCAACAAATCAAGTTAAGATGACGTCATAGCCGCCATTTTTCTTTTGCCGCATTAGTTCCCGAAGTCTATATTTCTCGGCGACTGGTAGCACGTGCGTGGCCGTGGCGCACGCATAGAACGTTTTGTGTTTGGCGACACTCCCGTCCCGTTTCCTATTCGAAGGCAATGGTTGATGCGGACCATGCAGAAGTGCGCCACAGTTCTGTGCGCTGACGTGGTCAAGTGCTGCACACGCTAGGTGGCGAAAGTTGAATCATGTTTTCGGAACTCTCTCAAAGCAAAACTGAAGCTCATTGATAATAAGGGGCCTTTAAAAAATATCTGTCGCGTGCTGCAGCTAACGATGTGTCGTGTCATGACTACCAGGTCCCCAGCAACGCATTACAGAAAAAAAAACGCGAGGCTAATTTTTTTTAGTCAGTACCTCTTTAAAGCACGTCGACACACCCGTGTCATTATGAGGTGCTCAGATGAATTTCCCCCCCCCCCCGCTTCTAAAATTATGTCAACTACACACGCCTGATTCAATACCACCACGACAATCATAATAGCCTCAAAATTTGCATGTTTGAAAGTTTGTTGTGATGTTGTACGCTGTAATGCCCCTCCATATAGAACCAACGCATTGCCTTGCATCGATTCTAAAAATATTTTCTCTTGAAACTCACCCATTACATGAGTGCAGTTACAGTACGTCTCACCTGAAGGCACATTTGCGACATGGTGCGTTTCACTTATATCGACACTGATCTGCGATGACCTTTTGTGCAGAAGCTGCCCTCGTAGGATAAAATCAGGATCACTTCACAGGCTACTGACGGCTACAATGAACGCAAATAGTGTGAGAAAATCGATGAATATCAGCAATTGACAGGAAAAAGACTTGATCTGGCTAAAAAAGCAGCTCATGAACCGCCCTGTTCGACCAAAGTCGGCAAGATGATGTGTCATGTCATTTGTAATAACCATGCATGCAGAATTTTAAATTAAAACTGCGTGACGCTGTACCTGCCATGAGACACTCATTGCGTGGCCTACAGAGAGTCGTATTCATAGTACGTATACAATGTACTCATTTTATACACAGAATTTTCAAAATACATAGCGTGGTTGCATAGGTATAAATTACTTTTTGAAACTATTAGGCTGTCGCGTTAGTGCCGTCAATACCCTGTAAAAACGACAACAATCCAAAGGCTTGAACAAAACCTCACTGACTAAGCATGACACCGGAAGAGAGGAAGATAGATGCAGCATGAAATATTAGTATAGGTAACAGTATATCTGCTTACTATACTGGCACGGAGTCGTGACGTGGCCGAGGACAGGAGACTTCGTGTTGGGATTGAACTGTTTATTTGGGCGAACCTGTGCCCGGTAAACGGAAAGTACAATTACAGCAGCAGTCTTGCACAGATAGCAGTCTCGGACTGATAGCGGCGAACGCAGCGTCGGCCTTCGATCAACAACTGACAAGCGGCGAAGCGCGTCGGCATTTATACTCTTGCCGTCGAATGTTCTAGCGTTATTGCTGCCGGTAGCGTAGGTTCCAGAAAAATCTGTACCGTTCGCACAGTGGGCGTGATCATATAGAAATGATATACTACAGTCGGGAGCCTTCTCGAAAACTGCAGGTGCGGTTTGCGGTGAGAATCGTGTGGTGTTTTTGGACGATAACAAAAACTTGGGAAAGGAGCGTGGCATTGCCCCCCTTTGAAAAAGGCATCGTCCCTATCCTTTGACTAAAGATGAAGGTACAAAAATAATGCAAGAAAGTACAATGAATAAATTACGATACAACAATAATACAAAAAACACTGTTCCAGTTTGTTAACGCGCATGAAACGGCTTGAGACGCGCGACATGGACGACTTCAGGTCACGATCGGCGTCGTTGAGAGTTCGTGATGACGTCGGGGACAACCTCGTAATCAAGTAGGCCGAGACGTCGAACCACCCTGTATGGTCCGAAGTACCGTCGCAGAAGCTTTTCACTTAGTCCACGTCGGTGTATCGGCGTCCGCACCCAAACACGTTCACCGGGCTGGTATTCCACGAAGCGTCGTCGAAGATTGTAACGGTGGCTGTCGGTCGTCTGTTGATTCTTGATACGGAGACGCGCAAGTTGTCGGGCTTCTTTGGCGCGTCGAAGGTACTCGCTCACATCGAGGTTTTCTTCGTCGGTGACGTTAGGTAACATGGCATCGAGCGTTGTTGCCGGGCTCCTTCCGTAGACCAATTTGTATGGAGATATCTGCGTCGTCTCCTGCACCGCCATGTTGTATGCGAAGGTCACATACGGAAGAATGGCGTCCCAAGTCTTGTGTTCGACATCGACGTACATTGACAGCATGTCGGCGATCGTCTTGTTAAGCCACTCGGTGAGGCCGTTGGTTTGTGGGTGGTACGCTGTCGTCCGGCGGTGGTTTGTTTGGCTGTATGCCAAGATCACTTGAGTTAAGTCGGCAGTGAATACCGTTCCTCTGTCGGTGATAAGGACGTCCGGGGCGCCGTGACGTAGGACGATATTTTCGACGAAGAACTTAGCTACCTCGGATGCACTGCCTTTTGGCAGTAGTTTTGTCTCGGCGTAGCGGGTGAGGTAGTCGGTAGCTACCACGATCCACTTGTTTCCGAAAGCCGACGTCGGGAACGGCCCCAGTAGGTCCATACCAATCTGCTGGAAAGGTCGGCAAGGTGGATCAATTGGCTGCAGAAGTCCCGCTGGCTTTGTCGGCGGTGTCTTGCGTCGCTGACAGTCCCGGCATGTCCTCACATAACGAGTGACGTCGGTGGTAAGACGTGGCCAGTAGTACCTTTCTTGTATTCTCGCGTGCGTGCGAGAAACACCGAGGTGCCCTGCCATCGGATCGTCGTGCAGGGCCTGCAGGAGTTGTAGTCGCAGAGCTGAAGGCACCACAAGGACGTACTTAGCTCGAAGCGGTAAAAAGTTTTTCTTTTGTAGAAGACCGTTTCGTAGAAAGAACGACGCAAGTGCGCGCTTGAATACCTTCGGGACTTCGGCAGTCCTGCCTTCGAGGTATTCTATTAGGGCCTTAAGTTCCGGGTCGGCCCGCTGTCGTTTAGCGAAGTATTCGGTAGTTATCGTTCCCAAGAAGTAGTCGTCATCCGGGTCGTCGGGTAGCGGTTGGTCGACAGGCGCACAAGAGAGACAGTCGGCGTCGGAGTGTTTTTTGCCGGACTTGCAAATGACAGTAATGGCATATTCTTGAAGTTTCAGGCTTCGACGTGCGAAGCAACCTGAAGGGTCGTTCAAGGTGGCTAGCCAACACAAGGCGTGGTGGTCGCTCACAACTTT
The DNA here is from genome assembly GCF_043290135.1 of Rhipicephalus microplus. NCBI lineage: Eukaryota > Metazoa > Arthropoda > Arachnida > Ixodida > Ixodidae > Rhipicephalus > Rhipicephalus microplus. Next base: position 122,777,359 of record NC_134700.1, read on the forward strand.
GAAGGGCATGCCGTAGAGGTAGGGGCGAAATTTCGACAGCCCAGATGATGGCGAGGCACTCCTTTTCTGTTGTGGAATAATTTGCTTCTGCTTTGGATAGCGATCGGCTGGCCCTTTCAAGTCTCTTTCAAGTCCGTCAGCCCACTGCACAAGAACGGCGCCAAGACCTACGCTGCTTGCGTCAGTATGTATTTCTGTCTCGGCGAATTCGTCGAAATGGGCAAGTAACGGAGGCGTCTGGAGGCGATGTTTAAGCTCCTGGAAAGCGTGTTCCTGTGGCGTTTCCCACTTGAACTCCACGTCGGCCTTGGTAAGGTTAGTGAGAGGATCGGCGATGCGGGCGAAGTTGTTCACGAACCGCCCATAATAAGCGCACAGACCCAGAAATCGGCGCACGGCCTTCTTGTCAGTGGGCGGCGGGAAGTTGGCGATGGCGGCTGTTTTCCGTGTATCGGGACGCACTCCAGAGTTGCTGATAACGTGCCCCAGAAACAAGAGCTCTTCATACGCAAATGTGCACTTTTCTGGCTTCAGTGTGAGAACGGACGTCTTTATGGCTTGAAGTACAGCTTCAAGGCGCCGAAGATGCTCGTCGAAACTCGAGGAAAACACGACGACATCGTCTAAGTACACAAGGCAAGTCTGCCACTTCAATCCTGCCAGTACTGTATCCATAACGCGTTGAAAAGTTGCAGGCGCTGAGCAAAGGCCGAAGGGCATCACCTTAAACTCGAAGAGGCCGTCCGGTGTTATAAACGCCGTCTTCTCTCGGTCTCTTTCGTCGACTTCGATTTGCCAATAGCTAGTCTTGAGGTCCATCGACGAAAAGTTCTTGGCGTTATGGAGCCGATCAAGTGCGTCGTCTATTCGTGGGAGAGGATACACGTCCTTTCTTGTGATTTTGTTTATGCGGCGATAATCGACGCAGAAACGTAGGGTCCCATCTTTTTTCTTCACTAACACCATGGGGGATGCCCATGGACTCTTGGATGGCTGCATAATGTCATCCCGCAGCATTTCCTCAACTTGTCTCTTCATGGCCTCACGTTCTCGCGTCGAAACCCTGTACGGACTCTGACGGAGTGGTCTGGCATTTTCTTCGGTTATGATGCGATGTTTCGTGATTGGGGTCTGCTGAATTTTTGATGACGACGAAAAGCAATCTTCGTATTGCAGGAGCAGGGCCTTGAGCTGTTCTTGCTTATCGTTCGGAAGTCTTGGATTGACATCGAAAGCTATGGGAGGGGTTTGGTTCCTCTGAGGAGGTTCCGCAGAATCGGTGAGGGCGAAAGCACTGGTGGCTTCGACAATTTCTTCGATGTATGCGACCGTTGTTCTTTTGTTCACATGTTTGTACTCATTGCTGAAATTCGTGAGCATAACCGTTGCTTTGCCTCCTCGCAGCTCTGCTATTCCTCTTGCAACGCAAATATTTCGGGTGACCAACTGATGCTGACTGCCTTCAACGACGCCTTCTAAGTCAGGTGATTTAGGAGCGCCGACTGAAATAATGACGCTTGAGCGAGGCGGAATGGTGACTTGTTCTTCCAGCACATTCAAGGCATGGTGTCCTGACGACGTGCGCGGCGGTAGTGCTTCTTCTGCGGATAACGTTATCGACTTTGTTTTTAGGTTGATGACAACACCATGGAGGCATAAAAAGTCCATGCCAAGGATGACATCTCTCGAGCGACGCTGTAGGACTACGAAGTCTGTAGGATAAATACGGCTGTTAATGGTGACTCTCGCTGTGCAGATTCCTGCAGGCGTTACGAGATGACCTCCGGCTGTGCGGATATCAGGGCCTTTCCAAGCTGTTCTAACTTTCTTTAACTTCGCGGCGAACGACCCACTGATGACAGAATAGTCGGCTCCAGTATCGACGAGAGCGGTCACACTGTGGCCGTCGATAAGAACGTCGAGGTCGCTAGTTCGCCGTCTCGCATTACAGTTAAGGCGTGGCGTCGGGTCACGGCGGCGTCGGCTTGTTCCGCTGCTTCCTAGTTGCGTCGTCAGGCCACCTTCGGTAAGTGAGCTTTCGCCGTCAGGGCTTTGCCTGGTTGGCGTTGTGTTCGGAAAGCTACGTCGCGGCGTTGTCGTCGTCGGAGGATCTTCGGTAGTTCGTCGCACAGCAACCGCACCTCCATCGATTGCTGCCTTTAGTTTCCCGGATACGAGCTAGGAGACCGGCCCCACGTTGGGCCAGAGTACTGCCGGGGGTGGGGTGACATGCGGCGGCTGGGCGACGGCGAACGGGAAGGACTTCGTGGTGTCCATTGAGTTCCTGCCAGGTAGTCGGCGATGTCACGTGACCGATCTCCTGGCCGCGGACGCGGTGTATTGACGGTGAAGTCACGCAGTCCCATTTGTCGGTACTGGCAACGACAGTATGTATGCCCAGCCTCGCCGTAGTGGTAGCAGAGCGGGCGGTTGTCAGGTGCACGCCAAACGTCCGTATTCCTCGGCGCACTGCGCTGGCCCGCTGGGGAACGGTAGGACGTCGGTGGGGGTGGTGGCGGCGGTGGCGTCTGGCGACGGAAGTGCGACGGGGCGGCGTTTTGGCGTAGAGGGGGAGCAGCGTTGTGGCGCACTGCAGCGGCGTAGCTTACAGTTTCTGGCTCGAGCAGCGGTGTTTGGGGAATTCGAAGCGATTGCCGGACTTCTTCTCGCACAATGTCGGCGATCGAACCACTTGAGGCTGCGCCGAAGGCAACAGTTTGCGCAGCTCTTCCCGCACGATCGCTCGGATCGTTTCACGCAGGTCTTCGGAGTCACTGGCTTGAGCAGCAGCGCATTCTGGAGTCAGGCGACGATTATACTGTCTGGTGGGCATGTCCAGGGTTTTTTCGATGGTGGTCGCCTCGGATACAAATTCTTAGACGGTGTTTGGTGGATTCCTCATTAGTCCCACGAAGAGCTCCTGTTTGACCCCTCGCATGAGGAAACGAACTTTCTTCTCCTCAGGCCTGTCTGGGTCAGCGTGACGGAATAGGCGGGTCATCTCCTCTGTGAAAATTCCAACCTTTTCATTTGGTAGCTGAAGCCGGGTCTCTAGTAGAGCAGCGGCCCTCTCTTTGCGAGCGACGCTCGCGAAAGTTTGCAGAAATGCGCTGCTGAAGACATCCCACGTTCGGAGCGTGGACTCCCGATTCTCTAGCCAAGTCCTTGCGGTGTCTCCCAGGTAGAAGTACACACGACGGAGCTTTTCTTCGTGGTCCCAGTAGTTGAGGGCGGCGACACGGTCGTATGTTTCTAGCCAGGTTTCCGGGTCTTCAAACGATGACCCATGGAATGTTGGTGGTTCCCTGGGTTGATGAATGACGATCGCGGGCTGGGACGCTCCGGTTGTCATTGTCGCTTCAGTCGAGGTCATGGTCTTGGTCTTCCGCGCCTTGTCTTGTAGAAGGCCGTACTCCGGTGGGAGACCTTGCTGTCGGCGGCTTCTTCGCTGCTCTTGGTTGGCGTCGGTGTCTTCTCCGCGACGTGGGCTGGGTTCACGGCTTGACGGGGGCGTCCGGTACATGAACGAAGCAGCACCTCCACCAGATGTCACGGAGTCGTGACGTGGCCGAAGACAGGAGACTTCGTGTTGGGATTTAACTGTTTATTTGGGCGAACCTGTGCCCGGTAAACAGAAAGTCCAATTACAGCAGCAGTCTTGCACAGATAGCAGTTTCGGACTGATTGCGGCGAACGCAGCGTCGGCCTTCGATCAACAACTGACAAGCGGCGAAGCGCGTCGGCATTTATACTCTTGCCGTCGAATGTTCTAGCTTTATCGCTGCCGGTAGCGTAGGTTCCAGAACAATCTGTACCGTTCGCACAGTGGGCGTGATCTTATCGAAATGATCTACTACAGTCGGGAGCCTTCTCGAAAACTGCAGGTGCGGTTTGCGCTGAGAATCGTGTGGTGTTTTGGGACGATAACAAAAACTTGGGAAATGGAACGTGGCAATACTAACACTGGCCCCAGGTGTGGTACTCGAGAAAAAACCAGTGCCACCCCAAAAAGAAACGGTATGAATGGCAAAGCATACATTCGCCTATTCTTTTAATGTACTTATCTTTTGTCTGCGTGAATAACTATGCACAACAGGCCACCCTATGTACTCGCAATGGTCTCAATTTAGTAATTAGTGGCTCTCTTAATACGGGAGTGTTTGGACTGGTTTCCAGAAGAGACGAACTCACAAGGCTCTATTAGCTTTACCTTGAGTCATTCGAGCCCGACTCTATAGCTACATTTTCCACCTGAAGTTACTAGGGCTGAGAAAGTGACCTTATGCACACCTGAGATTCAGAGTGGCCTGCTGGATTGTCTACTGATTTCACATCAGAATGGCAAGCTGCACAAAAACGGGGCAACTGTAGCTGCGAGGAAACAATCATCCATCTTCTTAGTGAATGTCTTTCTTCAGTGTGCCAAGAAAGAAACTTCGAAGTGTTAGGTATGCCTCACATTCACCCATTGTGAGAATAAAGAGACGGATAACACTGACCGAACCGTGTTCAGCACAGAAGGAAGTCAGAGCTGGCTCGAGTGTTTTGATGACAAATGGTTATAGAGGCAGGCTCCAGACAACATAGATAATCCAAATTACGTTTTTGTGTTTCGCTGTTTTCTATTTTTTGTAACACCTATTTTTAAGCAATTTTTCTTCGCCTACAACGCACAATAGCCACTCGGTCCGAAAACTAGCTTACCTTCATGTACCACCGTGGCCGCGTCTGTGTATAGCGCGCGAGGAGCCGGTTTTCTCTCCGCTGGGCGAAAACTCGAGGTAGTTTTATGTTTTAATGTGGTCAGCCTGATAGCTAGGCCACACATTCTTCTGGTACAGCACTTAAGACCACGAAAATGCCTCGAGCGTTCGCCCCGAAGAGGAAAAACCGGCTCTTCGCATGCTCTACACAAACATGACCATGGATGTACTTCCTGTTATTTGCTGTCCACCATGAAGGATCAATAATTATGGTGCTCAGAAGCAGGCCCTGAAGCCGCGTTTCCGTCCCAGACATGTCGGTCACATTTCAGCGGAGTTTCAATTGTATAAGATTGTGCGTTGTGTGATTTGAGTGCACATCATTTTTGGGCCCTTCACTATGGCATTTGCTTTTTATACTATTTTATTTTGAATGTTACCTGTTTTGGGAATGTCTGTTTTCTGTTGTGCAGTCTCCAATTCACTGTGTATACACTGGTTCAAGATCTGCACCCAAAGTGTCTAACTCACGGTGCTAGCGCCTCGCCTCCGCTTCTTTTTAGTGACGATCGGTGTTATCTACGGACGCTGGCCTTTCGGTTGTCCCTTACTTCACTAGCTGTAACCAACATATTAGCCCATGGATGGCAATGGTGGTGATGGACAAGCCAGCTGTGGCGTTGTAGCTATGCAGCTCAATAGGCTTACCTGCATCAAACGTATACGACCTTCGTGGTTACAATGCGAAACATGAGACCACGTGACAACAAGGCGAGATGTAAGGTGACGTCATAATAAACATTAATTCGCTATCCCTGATATTAGGGCATAACCAAGCCTCTGCAAGTGCTACAATAATTGGACAGCTGTCATCAAGAAGCGATGAAACTAGGTGGCGTTTTGGCCAGGCTTCTGATGTTAGTGAATAAAACCGATAGCAGAAGAGGGGGGGCGGGTTTTGAAGGTTCATCACGACCGAAGTTATTCTTTTTTTTCTGTAGCTATCGTGTAGATAAAACAACAGAGTTCGTGGAGGAGTAAAAAACGTGTGTCTCTTGATCAATTCAGAGCTTATTAACCGATAATCGAGAAGTTTCAGTCATTTCCCTGGCAAATTCTAGCCAATGTCTTCTTGCTTGGCGTGCTGAGGGTGAAAAGTGTTCGCTTATTCCAAATTTTCAGCCTTTTCGTGTGCAGGCAGCAGCCAGAATGCTTTTCTTGTCCTTGAAGGTGGTCATCTTTGCTATTATAGGCCGACACTTCTTTGCAGCAAAGCGACCTAATCTCCAAACAAAGCGACATACGAATGTGGCTGTCCGATACCTAGAGCAACACTGGGATATTTAACGCCATTTGCTAATGTAAGAGAGCATTCCTTTCAACATCAATCGATTGCTTGTATGAGTAATTTTTATAAAATTATGTAATCTGGAATACGACGCACTGATACGACCATCATCATTTAGCAGAAGTATAGAAAGCTATCCTTCAAGTAACGAGTTTGAAAACGTATATCCGTAGAAAATATGGGGAGTCTATAAACAATATGTGCGGTGATACATCTTTTGATTTTCTCTAATTGTGTATCAAATAGGTGTTCTACAGAAGTACAACCAAACACGTTGAAATAAGTGATGTTATCTTTGCGGTAAGCTTCTGGCACCTCTTGCCTAAAACTCCTAAAACACGATGTATTGAGGGGCTCCACTTCCTGGTCTATGAATTTTACTGAAATACAAGATCGAGCAACATTTGCTTTTTTTGCTCTATTCAAAGTGTATGCCCCTGCTAAGCTCGCCTTCGGGTACCTGCATTACCACGTGACAGATGGTCTGCCCCATATAAGCTCCCCCTGACAGTGTCCTCGAGACAGGTTCGGCATCATGCTTAGGGAGTCAGGGGGCCCATCCCTTGGTGCTAGACAGGTGGATAACTCACTACATGCTACACCCAGTAAACAAGGAAACAATGATAGTAGTGGTATTTCAATGGCGGCCAAGAGGACCCGCCAGCAACGAGGTCGTATTCGTGACCTATTCTGATATTTTGCAATCCACTCAGACTACCTAGCTCAGTTTACCTACTGCTGCAAGCATGCTGCTTTAGAATAGCTAAATATGATACCAATACTAAAAGTACGGGATTTTATACTGAGCAGCTGCATAGATAACTGTAACGAGTAGTCACTGTTTATTACGGATGAAGGATTACCCACCTAATTTATCGTGGACTGCCACCAAGATTCTGAAATGACTCAGAGCCAGTTTAATTCTATACTCTGTCTTTTTCGTTTATTTTTCGTTGCACCGTTAGAATCATATAAAAATGGTGCAGGTCAATTACTTCTTTTTAATAAATAGCGGTTTATGAAACCTTACAAATTGCTGTTTTTCTACTTTCCCACGTATTACAACTATATTTTGCAAGATTTCTGTTTTGCTGTAGGAAAAAGAGGCAGAGATAAATGATCTAAATCTTATAGAACAACTTCATAGATGTTTCACAACTTTATTGCTCTAAAAATAGTTGAACTATATAAGTAACACAGCCTGTAAAGTAGAAGCAATAAGATTTTGTGATAAGAACGAGCATACCAGGCAAGAATGCCTATGTCTGACGAAATTGAAATATAGAACTATAGCCTAGTTACGGTACCATAGGTCACACGTGCCGGATAGTTCAAAAATAAAAAAAAAGAATGGTGTGAGTGTGACGCCTTCACTGGATTCAGCGATAACAAACGTTAACGTGACAGCGTTAAAGAGATTGTTTCGCAGAAATTCGAGCGTCATTGGTTCTGAGTGAAAAAAACATCTTATGCCTGCCCGCAAAATGGAGAATGACGAAAGCAAAATAAATATGATAAGGGAAGTCCAGTTCAGAGTGTGTTCGAATCGTGGTCGTTTGGGCCTGAGTGGTAATGAAGCCCGGTTCATTTGCGTGGCAAGTGAGTGTTCTACCACACAGCCACACTTCTGCTTGTGAATTCAGTGAAAACAACTTTTTTTGTTTATAAATTAAGTGAAAGTAACTTTCATGCTTTTCAAACACATTCGTCTTGTGTACAAGTTTCACAATACCACGTGAAATATAGTCGTAATAATGCGTGGTAGAAGCAACATTGTTATAGGGTGTCACAATATGGCGTTATCATAATGGATTTTTAGTGTAAAGCCAGTCGCCCACTGCAAACGGCACTAATGCTACTGCACCCTTAAGGCCACATTTCGGGTTCATGGAGAGTTCGAAAAGATCTCACACACTAAGTGTTTTTAGTACGCACTAGAAACAAAATATCGCTATTGCGTTAAACTCTGAAAATCGAAGTTTGAAGGTCAACTCCGGCGATTTTTATACCACGTCAAGATAATGGTGTTTTTGTGTTCCTAAAACACCATTGTCACTCGCCCGACAGCTGAAATGCTTAATAAATTTCAAAAATTTTTCGCTTAACAAAAAGCGTGATATCAAATTTTAGACCGAACCGGTTGCGCATCTATGTGATTGATTGATTGATATGTGGGGTTTAACGTCCCAAAACCACTATATGATTATGAGAGACGCCGTAGTGGAGGGCTCCGGAAGTTTAGACCACCTGGGGTTCTTTAACGTGCACCCAAATCTGAGCACACGGGCCTACAACATTTCCGCCTCCATCGGAAATGCAGCCGCCGCAGCCGGGATTTGAACCCGCGCCCTGCGGGTCAGCAGCCGAGTACCTTAGCCTTTAGACCACCGCTGCGGGGCTTGCGCATCTATGTGTGACGCAATAATTTGTCTGAACCTGCCTGATTGCGCCTAATACCAACCAGGTGGGACTATACCTGTCCACACCGTCCACCGCGATCGGCTAAAATACTCACGGTGTTATAATGAATATATGGCGAAGCGTGTGTGGCTCACAACGGAACACCACTTGCCACTTCTCGCACGCCCACCAACACGGAAAATGAAGTCGCATGCTCTACGGAAGCGCCAGGCAAACCCACGCAATCCGTAGCAGACAAGCAGACGCCGCAGTGGCCCATAAGTTCCGTCACTTCCGCCAGAAGAAACTCAACGTCACACGCGCACGGTCGCCATTAATTGTGGCAGGTGAGGTGAAAGTTTCAAGGCAAGCTATAAAATTCACTTGAACAAAATATTTGAAGCTCTCACGCCTGCAGTTTGCATGAATGGCGCAAACATGCACATGAACGTACCCAGTGAATCGTATTGAAATGAATTGACTTCGAAAATCACCATGGTTGGCCTATAAGGATCCCCCAGTTTTTCAGGCCTAAATTACTCAGTGAACCAAACATACACGCTCATGACGGATATCTGTGGTGCATTTTTGTGTAGAGTTCAAAAAGAAAGGATTTTTTAAACCACCAAATCTTCCACTTTAAACCACCAAAAATTTCCACCAAATCTTTAGTATGCATAACAAATATGAATCGGAAGTACCAATCATAAGTACCACCTAATAAATTGACACAAGTGAAAATTTGCATAGCGCAACCCAGTGGACAGGGCATACAGACTTGAGATAACCAATACTGAAAGGATTGACTCAAATACTGCGCATAGAAGGTCTGGTTGAATCGAAGAAAATTCTGAAGTTCTGAAGTAGAGTTCTTACGTAAACTCGAACTTATGAAATAGCAGTCGAAACATTTAAAAACTTAAGTCTTCGCAAGCAATCGCTGTCTCAAGCATTGCGAAGTTAAAACAGAAAATAAAAAATACGTCATTCGACTTGGAACATGCACTAACATTGTTATCTAGCCCTACCACCATGTTAACTACCACAATGTTCACAAGGTGGTACTTATCGTATATTGAATAGTTTGTCGGGAAAACGGACAAACATTGATTCAAATTCTTCGATACAAGACCGGTTCTTTGGTCTAAACTATAGAGTAAACATCATTTGAATGAGTACCTGTTGTTAAAGGGATATACAACCTGAGCAGGTAACTAGAGACTAAAGAAAAAGATTACATCATATGAGGCAAATGGGAATGGTTCACTAGAGGTAATGACAACATCTTTCAATACAGGAAGGTTTATGAATTTATGAGAAGCAGCCATATTGATATTTAGGGGTGTTTAAAAACGTAAGTACAAGCAGCTCTAGAGAATTCTTTGATCTTAAGTAAAATCACTAAAAGGAGAAGAACAACCAAGAGTGCTCAATATTTTATTCTCAGAGCCCTGTGCTACGTGGTAGTGCCCTCAGCCGGGTAAATAAACTCCCATCGAGTTCAATACCCTCTCTCGTTTTATTTGCATTCGGTACATACTAGAAGTACGTTGCCCCACTATTCGTTCTTTAACGATAGCTATTGATTTCTCTCTTCGCAAGCGAACCGTACTGTTTTACTCTAGGGCGAGAATACAATAGGAGACGAAGATCGTCGAACGAACTCTGCTCGGCTAACAAAGGTGACCTATCCTAGTTGGATCTCAGTCTCTTCACTAGCTCTTTTCACCACTTAAAGCAAAAAGCGGCCTCCCTAACGAACACGCTATCAAGGAACGAATCTTCAGCTTGGCTTTCATTCTCCACTTAAAATGAACGAGTATCTTCGAAGAAACGCTGTTCAAATTTTGAAAAACTACAAAAACGTTTGTGTGCAGGTTAGTAAAGAACAAATCAGATCTGCATGTGATAGTAGGAAGCCCACGTATGAAACACCTGAGAACAGCTGAAATGTTAAATGTACCTTGGAAAAACTGGCTGCACAATATAAAAGAAAATGTTGAGCCATTCAGATTGTTGTAGAGTGCAGTAGTATGAGTGTAATATAGGCAGTGCTCACCCAAGAAATCGAGAAAGTACGAGACGTGTTTTTTATAAAGACTTCGTTTTCTTACGTATATCTGTTGCAAATTGAAAAAAAAATCTAATTTGAAGAAGCTGCTTTACAACGTTTGCCAACATCACAATAAACATATCATGTTCACATTCAGCACAATAACACTACGTGCTCGTTTAGAATTATATGATCGGTAATCTATTAGGCAGCAGATTTACACTGCATGCTTGCTTTTTAAACTTACTGTCTGCAAGTTTCACCCGTTGTGCGCAATAGTTAGTAAAAATTTGAAATTTCATTCAATTCCACACACACGAAAAAGTTCTTCGAACATCAAGTGGAATCGCGAAAACCGCTGCTTGAGTGAGGTGGTTGATGACAAAGATAGATTTACCAGCGCAAAAAAGGCAGAACATTTGGGGAGGAGAAACACACACAGCGCCAATGTGTAGGAGACTTTTTCTAGGCGGCTTTGCACAGTACTGCTACGTGTTGTAAGCACTGTCTGCAGCATATCGTCACAAATATAGGAAAGTAGACTTGACATTCTTGTAAAACAACTACAAATAATGATTTGGAAGGCGACGAGCTCACACCAGAAGAGTTGCGTAATAGGCACCAATGTTAGTGAAAGCTGTTAAGCTAACGAGAAAGAAAGGCGCAAATAGTCACAGATATGCGTGACACCATTACCAAAACAACAAAATAGCCCGTGATGAAACAAGTTGTTTTGCTTTGCTCTTTATTTCTTATGATCCCCATTTCAATACTGACTATTTTGATCTCATAGGTGAGAGAGTGCTCTCCTTTCTTCATTGCTTAGTAATTGAAACAATGGACGCCTGAGTCCAAGGTTGTGGGTACAGATCGAACCAAAAGAACATTGATTTTTACCTCTGCAATCATTCCCTTCATTATGAGTCACCATCATTGCACTACGGTTAGGAAAACAAGTAATAATGGCGCTTATGCTATTCCTGGCTTCATTGTTGGTTGGTTGGTTATTCGGCTGTTTTAACAAACAAACCAGCTGCTCGAACGCTTGCATTGCTTTTGTTATGCTACTGTAAAGCAATGCAGTCACATTTGCCATGTCAGTGCGTTCTATATTTACTGGTACGAGCAAGTCAATAGCGTTATGGCTTGTTTAATGCCTTAGCAGTAACTACAGCCGAGTGAAATTTGGCAGGTCCGACGTCTTGTGGCAATCGGTCGCATGCGATGATTTGGGTGCACGTTAAAGAACCCCAGGTGGTCGAAATTTCCGGAGCCCTTCACTACGGCGTCTCTCATAACCATATAGTAGTTTTGGGACGTTAAACTCCACATACCAATCAATCAATTGCTAACGTCCAGCTCATGGGATCGAATTTCGGCTGCGGCGGCTGCATTTTCGATCGAGGCCAAAGTGCTGTAGGCCCGTGTGCTCAGATTTGAGTGCTTGTTAAAGCAACCCTTGTGGTCGAAATTTCCGGACTCTTTCGCAACGTTGTGTCTCATAATGATCCAATGGTTTTAAGACGTTAAACTCACATATGATCATCAATCCTTGTCTGGAGTGTAGTGCTGCCATGATCCTTGCGCTATCACGCGATCGCATCTATAGGAGGTTCGCGCAGTCAATAGGTGGACTTACTGATAAAACTATTTCTCTCACATGACGTGCGCATGCTCATTCGATGTTATCTGCTTCTTTGTGTTAGTTTTTATGGGGCATGCCTCATATTTGTATAAAATAAATCTGAAAAACACCCAGTTTTTGTGACTTTCTAATTTTATCACCGAATTAAGCACCAAAATTTTCCTTTGATGAGCGACGTACACCAGGCATGAGTCATGGTTTCTGTGATGATATATTTGATAAAATGTCACGTAAGCTTCAATTTATTATGATATGTGTGAATCACTCAAAACTAATCTGAGCATCTGTGACAACTATCGATGTAGCTGGAATGAAGGATTGATCGGTTGACTGTACCCGTCCTGTCGAAATATTCACCCTGATTATGAACGATCCAGCGGTACACGGGCATGTATGAATAGATATACGAATACAAATAAAAGGCACTAAAACGAAGTAAAATAAATTTCTTACTGCCTTTGAAATTACAGCATGTCTTCTTCTGGTTTACTAAAAAGCCGCACCGTTTTTCATTACAATCACCTTATTGCACGTTATATGTTCTTAATGTGTACCAGCGAAGGATGTCAATGCGTGTTTGTTTTTATCAACTGTAACTGGGGTCACACATCGCTCTTCTCAATTTTGATGGTTAACTGCTTCTTTTAGAACCACTCGTTCCGAGCAGCACAATTACTTTTATTTCACCAGGCTGCTGTGGTAAAGGTATACAGTAACTTCACAAGAAGTTAAAATAAACGAATGATTCTGTCACCACATCTCTTGCAATGCACTTTTGTATTCTTAGGCGCATGTCATAATTGACGAAGTGTTTTCGATTGTTGAGAAATATTTCAGTCTATGACATCCGTTTCCGAAACTATGTTATCAATAGTGACGACATAAGCAATTCAGAAAAGCAGTTCGGTATTCTGCTACGTTAATTTCTATAAGGTATATAGCACTTGACTGTAAAAAAATGTGATATAAAGTGGACTTTATAGCAACGTTATCCATTTCTCGCACCATATACTTCAAGCAATAAAAATAGATGAAAATGTGCATATAAAGAATTTGAAAGATAAGTAAAAACGTAAATTGTACAGTTTATTTATTTATTTCAAGTAATGCACGGGTTTTCATGTATGCTAGACCTTCAAGTACTATATTTCTAAACGGCGTAGTTTATTCGGAAAGATTCCGATCCCTTCATAACGAGTTTTACAATGCTATTGCCACAATTTTTGTACCAATAATATAAAACTTGATTTTTTTAGCGGATTTGCCATTGTTGATTACAACTATGGCTGTGCTGTTCCTCACTTCATTAAACGAGAAATGGTTGCACTCTTACTCGATTAACTGTGCCGTCATTCCCGAACTCTGCTGTACCTACTTATTGATATATGTAAAGGTACCTTACTCTATCGTTTAGGAATTTACGTCTGTTTAGTTTTCCGTAATGTTTAGCCAAATCTGAAAAGACGGGCACAAACACTAAAACATCGTGGAAATTCTGCCACCAAGACGAGGGGTCGACCCTTTGACCACCGTGTCAGCATTAGAGCACCGTTACCAGAACAGCACAAAGAGGGATGGTGCTGCGTACAACAGGAACGCAAACAAGAGCCGCTACGCTATCCCTTTAGGTTTGGTGCATTGCTATCACTTAGAAAATGGTGGGCTTTTGCAGATCGATCAGGTGTCGCCCTGAAACAGTGGCTCCTCGTTATGGCGATGACAGTTGGCGCAGACGGGAGTAAGTGGGAGGCGCAGCTGCACACGTGGAAGGTTGGTAATTATGATGTTGTTGATTGTCACAGGTCCCGTTATTTAGGAAGGCGATCGCCGGGCTAATTCCAAGGACCGAAATATCGGCCCCCCGAACTGAACCACAAAAGCGTGGACAATTTAGAAATGGTCCTATTAGGCGCGCCAGCGGACGCCGGCTGTGGCCAGAAGAACAAGTCAGAGCCAAGAGTTGATAAACAAAACATAATTATAATCTCGATTATGGCAGATCAAAACAATACACAAATATCCACAATCGACAATCGTCGAATACGATTTGTCACCAATCAAACAACATACTACACAGTACAATCAGCCACACTCTAAACAACGGACAAAGACAACAATACGCACTACAATGCAGTCGCATGCATCGAACAACCAAGACATTTAAAGTATAAAGAGTTAGAAAACTTATTCAGTCCAAAGTTCTTGGAACAAAAGTCTAAATGATACTCTTCCGAGAATCACTCACTCAAAGTCCAGCGTTGTTGTCGTTCTGCTGCCCCCAAGTTTCTCTTCCAGGAAACCTCGCGCCTTCAATTGGCCGCTCTCCAAGCACCAAACTTCTTCACCGGTAACACGTCGGCTTCCCACGAGCAGCTGTTGCCACGCGTCTTCGCTCGCTGGCGGTAGACACACAATCTTGCCTGTAGCTCGAGTCTTCACCCCTAAGGTGGAAATCCTCTTCTTCTCCTCCTTTGTCACTGAGGACAAAAGGCTTCGCCCGCAAGGCGGAACATCCTACGCACTCTGGCGCAATATTCCTTCTTCTCCTTCTTTGTCACTGAGGACAAAACCTTCGCCGACTACACGGCGGAACACCCTACGCACACTGGCGCATACTTTCTTCTTCTCCTCCTTTGTCACTAATTACCAAAGGCTTCGCCGACGGCACGGTGGAAACACCCTACGCACACTGGCGTGAAATTCCTTCTTCTCCTGATCTCACATCTGTGCTGCTTGGTTAAATGCCTTCCGCGCGAGATTCCAGAAAATTGTCATCATTTCGTCGGCGCGATACGCAGCGAAGGCTGGGGAAAGCGCGAGACGGTTCGAGGGCCGTCCGCGACAGATGACGCAACCCTGCATCACCACGCCCCTTTCCATCGAGAACTTTCTAGGGCTGGCTTGGCCGCCGATGTGAGGAGGTTCGTCGGTGAACCTACGCTTCCGAGGGAAGAGGGACGCGCGCCCGCGGAGTCTTTGGATGCTTCTTTTCTTTTTTTATCGTTGACCTCGAGGCGTCTCTTCGGCGCTTTGTCGTCGCGAGAATGTGGCGGTGCGCCTTTTTTGAGCGCTCGTTTTGTGACATTGATGATGGCCTTAAATAGTATGGCACACCCTCACGCTGGGGGATTGCCAGATACTTATATATTATAGATGACAATAAGCACACAGGATCTATACAAGGAAACAATTAAAAATCAGAATAAATTAGCTCCGTATCTGCATGTTAATCTGCAAATGTCATCGAAAGTTGTTAGTTTTGCGTGTGGAGAGAGTGAACAAAGCATTTATTTGCACAGAAAATCACTGTGCATTTTCTGTGCATTTTCTGCACAGAAAATCACTGAATGGTATTCTGGAGGTGGTACGTTAGAGTGCCTCAAGCGTGCAGCGGAGGCGAACGAGGGCATCAAGTCACGTCACACGTGAGACATGAGCGCCATCTGGCAGTTTTCTCGGAAAACAAAGCGCGTGGCTCTGAGACGGGTGTGCGCGCCCGTCTCAGAGGTGACAAGGTGTATAACGCAAGGCGACGGGTAGGTGCCACCACCGTTTCGTCTTAGCAAAGCGTTGGAAACACACCCCGTCCTGTGCAAGCGTTGCATGGACAGCGCAGCGTGATGAGCGCTACGGTCCTTAAAATTACATATGTATGCCTTTTCTAGTAAAAGACGCATATGAAGAATATATACATGTTGTTATGGTGCACCAGACATGCGCAATATTTGCTTTTTAATTGACAATTGCACACGTATGAACGCTGAATCTTGAGCAACACTGGTGGGCGCTGCGGATGGGGTCAGCTGTTTCAAGTACCCGGTGCTGTTAAGAATGGACAAACAGACAAATATACAGAAAGACAGACAGACAGACCAAAATTTTTGTGTCGAATGTCCCCAAGAAAGACTACGGTCTATATTAAAACTTTGTACTGGCCAGTCTAGTTCACGTTGCGCATCGAACACTAAACAGAGACCACCAAGGAGCTTACCTGCGGAGGTAAGTTGCCTTGCGCGAGCAGCAAGTTAGCCCGGTCGCGAACAGCGCGAGCGCTGAACACTTCTTGGTGTGATTCTGTCAAGTGGACAGCGATCATTCTCCACCGCACTCTGTGTGCTTCATGTTTTACTCGAAATGGTTGCATCCCCGCTTATTGCGTAGAACATCTAAATCGTCGCTCTTCAAAGAGTGAACGCGCGTTGCCGCTCCAGCCTTCCTGTCGCCGTGTATCGATGAGAGCTGTCCGCGCGCGCACTACACACTATCTCGTTCGAGCGCCAACGCGAAGCTGTCAATGTGTGCAAGAAACGCATGCAAAGGATCTAATCTCACCTAAGACCAGCGGGTGACCAGTGTGGAGCCGCCATGTTATGAGCATGCGCAATGCTTACACGTACGCAACGCTAAGCCACTTCGTGAAAATAAAACTCTTTAATGAGTGAACTTTTGCCAAGAAAACTTAGTAATTCAAAGTACAAACAAAAGGCGCTGTACTCGGAGCGGAGAAAAGTGTCATAGACGTTCGGTAAAGTGGTCATCAGCAGAACGCCTCCTTCTTTTATACAGTGGTGATCATCCTTAAAGGCTTATTGCTAGTGCACGCCTAAGCTGACATGACAAGAGTACGCTGAAGAAGAGTAATTCGAATAATAATTGCTCAATGTTTAGGTTCCCAAGCTATTATATAAATATTAGGTCAGCTGAAGTGAAGGGTGCGAAAATTTTGATCATGTGGTGTTGTTTATAGCGGAATAAGGTCTATGCACACGCGCCTAAAGCATTTCAGCTCCATTGGCGAGTGGCCGCCACAGCAGGATTTGTTAATAACATGAGCAGCACAATTTCAGACAATCACGAAATTTATAAAACGTTCATCGTGAATTTATTTACAGCGCAACACTAGAAAAACACAGGACAGGGAAGGAGCAAAAGAGAGAAAAAAAAGGCGGCGCTCTTTCGCTCCTTCCCTGTCGTGTGTTCTTCTAGTGTTGTGCTGTAAATAAGTTCACGATGGATCCTAACCAACTGGCCCAAGTTATCGTGTTACTGCATTATAAAACATTGCTGGAGCCTTGCGCCCAGTGGGCACAGGTTTTGTGACTACGACCCGATCACATCAATATGAAAAAAAAGGAATGCATGGCAACATATTTGAAGAAATTGTCGTGGGACAACGCTGCTATTCACACTATTCCCACCTATAGCTACACTCATTTGACAATGAGCTGTCGCAAATAGGGAGGACGAACAAAGAAAACAAATACAGCTGAACTGGAAAAGCTTTTTTGTTTCAGTCATTCATGGGAGTAAGTGGAGATGTATTTTGAAAGTGGCACTCCTAACAGTGATGGAAATTAGGCATAAATTATTGCAAACTTACCTCTTAAGTTAAGGCAACAAGTAGTCGGTACCCATAGAAAACAGCCTAAACCTTCACAAGAAATAGACCATTTAACATAACAATGCTTTTCGAATATCCTTGCTCAAGTCTTTACGATGGCTACTAATTATTTCCATTATTAAAACGCAAACTTGATTTGGTCATTTTAGCAAGAAGTATGCCGAATGCTTGGTGAAACGCATGCCCGAGTAATGACATATTTGTTTCCCAAATTACCATGGCAGAATAGGAAACCCAAGTGTTATAAATGTGAAAGTAGTAGCAAAAAAAGGCACTGAACTCAAGATAAATGTAAACAAGCTTTTTTGACTGTACTTCTCAAAAAGCAAGCAAGGCCATGCTGCGTGACGAAAGCCCAGGTGGCCAGCGGGCGCAGGTTCGTTAGGTGCGAGATTCGGCAGCGGCTGTTGGAGCTGTGAACTGAGAGTTTCACCCGACATTTCTCATTGATTGCAATAAAACGTTTATCTCTTTGTCCCTCGACAAATGCATCATGGTACTCGGCGCTTGCAAGTGACCACGGGTTCTATGGCTCTGACACAACAGATAAGGCTAGAAATCTCGAAAGCGAAAAGCACGTCTGCAAGCACATGAACCTAGTTTCTGTTGAGACTACTCAACCTCCGCTGTGGTGTTCTGCTTCACGTGAAGTGATGCGTACACTTCGTCACCTGTTGTGACTGATGTAGTCGGACGAAAAGCTAAAATGACAAAACTGCTTTTAGCTTTATTCAGGTGGCCTAGTGGCACCGTTACCAGCCTGACCAGTGAGGTTCAATCACCGATCAATGTTTCTTGCGATATAGCGTTGCGACCAAAGTATCTTGTTTAATAAGATAAACAATACATTATCAAATGTAACAAAAACGCAGGTACAGATACTTCTACAAGACGCCCAAACAATATCTAAAGTACTAGCTCAGATACATGTATCTTCGATACTGCCCAGCTCCGCGTAGCAGCCATTTCTGCTATTACAGCTGCATAAAACGCCTTCTTACACTTTGTTGAGTGCCTAGAAACAAAAAAAAATGTTTAGCGAAGATGCTTTGAGATAGCGTAGAACATCTATGCAATACGCCTTTTGCTACTCTAATTGTTGATCCGCGGCATTTTCGGAGCCCTTCCCGACAAAGAACGAACATCTTTCTGTCTACTGAAAGCGCGGAGCAGTAAGATCAGGAGGCGGAAACTCCTTATACCTCCCATGTACGAGTGCTCGCATGCTGACACGATGTGCCAGCGTCGCTTTTACCGCTGGCGGCTGCTGGGCCAATGCCACCTAGAGGAATATTATAAGGCCTGCTCACTACCGCCATGACGTCACCCGTTTTTCCCGAGTGAGTGCGCGTGCGAGAGGCTGTAGATTCATTGTCACCATTCGTGAGTTTTACGTGCTCAACAGTTGTATTCTGCCTTACGCGTCAGTAAAGGCACTGGTTTCACTAATGTATTGCACTTGAAGGCGTTGGGAAACTCAATTATGAGCCGAAAATTGTGCGCTATCGAACGTCTGGTCGATCTACAGGAGCGAAATTTGATGGACCAACAAAGTGACCAAATAAATAGGGTAAAGCTTTACTCAATACTAACTGACAAGCACATGTACGCACACACACACACAGACACACTATCTACAGCATTAAAATAAACTGTTCCTATTCATTCGCACAGTTTCTGCAGTATAATCTGTACTCTTTGGAACATCTGTCTTCATAGACACGCAGTTATTGAGGAGAGTGTGTGCTACTGACTCAGGTATAGTATTCAGAATTTATCAGGTTAGTGACCAGAGTAAAAGAAAACAAATTCTTTCGTTTCAGAAAAATGTATTGTGATCGACCCAAAGACAGCGCTTGCTTTTTTTGTGTCACCCCTGTCGCAGTTGTCGGTGACATAGCAATGGTCTTAAGAAAAATGTTCTCAATGGGTCTATATCAAACCATGTTGCCTACGTGGGAGCTTCTACTGCACTGCCGGTTCATGGATCGGAATATTTTCGGTATATATAGGTGAGCTGGTGTGCAAAAATGAAGACAACGACACAGAAAAAACATTAGACCGGGACAAGCGCAAACCATAAACAGAACGAAATAGATCTTGATGAGGAAGTAGTTGTGATTATGTGGCTCACCAAGAAGTTGAAGGTGGGCAATGAAGGAGCGGACGAAACGCTTCAGCAAGGGCCCGTTCTAGGGGAAATGGTGTTCAGTAAAACTCCTAGGCGGGGCGAGTTGGTTCACATTTCAAGGTAAACTCGTTTATTCTTTCCCTCGAAATATGAACCAAATCGTTCAGCTACAAGTTTTCCTGAACCCTATTTCTGGTAGTTAGGTGGTTGGAACAACTTAGTTGCTTGGTTCTTAAATATTAGAGCTTGAAACACAACTTACACACCTGAAAATGAGTTAAGAAAGTGCTTTACGGTAAGTGTCTACACGCATCTAAATTTCAAGGAAACATATTAGGCTAAGGTGATGACAAGACTGGCAAAAAATTATGTTGCCGCAATAAAGTCGTAGAAATACCAACAAGAAAACACTATTCACAAACACAAAGCACTAAGTAATGCAACAGAATTGCTTTCAATTTGCTCAACCAAGTAAACAGAAGCAATACAAGAAATCCGCAGCGCTAATCGTCAATAGCAAAATGTTTACCACCCGTGAAGAAAAAATGTCCGTTCTGAAAACGTAGTGCCACGCACGTTTATTATTTTCATGTTAGTGCTTGCGACAACAATGACGAAGCCCGCTTGACACCTTTATTTTTGAGCAAAAACGGAACATGGTGGAGATGTGGTCTTTGAAACAATTACGAAATATGTAGTATGGACCCACGTACCTTCGGGTCATGAATAACACTGATGTCGACGCCGTCTTGATGAATAACGCACTCTTACTTTGTTCTTTGAATGTCTTCAGAAAACGAGAATATTCGAAACTTCGGTCACTTTGCCGTTACCATTTGCCACGCAGCATAGCCCAGCCGTTCATATTTGGAGCCATGTATATTGCAAATATCCAGTGCACAACGCGTGTCACTCATCAACGCTGCACTTCACAGACACAGAAAAACGCAGTCTTCTCGAAAACGTTCGTCGGGCTTGGCAATCGATGTCTGTCGAGCGATGGTAGAAGACGTAGGCACGTCTATGCAGCGAAACACGTCGGGCCAAGCAGAATCAGGTCAGGATTCGGCAAACAAATTGAGGAAGCCTAACATTTTCTAGGTGGCATTGGCGGGGCACACAGCTAGAAGTAAATCACGTACAAGACATTATATACATGACGTCGCTGGCCAGAACACCAAATAGAGAGAAAGGAGAGAACATTGAAAGGAGGACGGTGACTGTGGAAGCTTACCTTGCGAGCACACAAGTTGAATGCCCTCGTGCGTTCTTTCAGGTTCACTGGCCGTTTGGGCAATGTTCAGTCATACATAAAGTTTGTTAACCATTATATTATTTTGTTCGCGTTCGTTGAAGTGGCGAAAATTCTCCTGACCAATTTTTTAGTAAGATCAAACTCCATCGACACATAGAGAATGAAAGTTTTATTGAACGTTTTGTACACAAAAACAGACATGCACGTTGTGCGAAAGTGTCAATCTATAAAAGCAGCTTTCATTCACAACTGACATATGGACATATTGAGCTAACATTGAATCCACAATACCCAAACTAATGCAAATATTTACAGAAATAACGAGTAGAACACGTCTTATTGGACTCTATCACGCTCGTCATAATAGCAAACACAGTTATCTTACAGAAATTGAATATGAAATAAGAGTGAAATTCAGAGGCATAGAGAGCCTTGAAGCTATCAGAAATTTTTCATGAGAGAATGCTGCTGCAGTGTTTCGGCAAGTTGACTTGTACTTCTCAAGGCATCTAAGTTGCTTAGTGAACGAAAAGTTCACTCGTCAAAACGTTGGATTCGGCGACATTTCTTCTTATGATTTCTAGATCCACTAAGTCGATCGCGTGCATTCAATTGACTGAGTTTAGAAGTAAAGACTCACAAAATTTTCAACCACAGCTACATGAATATTAGGAACAGGAATGAGCCTATAGTTACACGACATCACTCGAGCTACATGCCAGAAGTAAAAGAATTGAGAACTGTGTAGCCGAGCCAACACAACCTAATAATTTATTCAATGAATTTAGCAGCTTTATTCAATGCATTTAGCAGCTTTGCTGCCACCTTCACCATTTAGTCTAGTGGCACTGCAATTCTGTTAGTTCAGTCTAGTTTGCAGAAAATCGGGTTGCGCCATTACGGTGGTCTAGTGGCTCAGGTACTCGGCTGCTGGCCCGCACGTCGCGGGAGTCAATACCGGCCACCTGATTTATTATTTAGAAAATAGGAAAAAAAGAGATGTAAAAAAGAAAAGTTCTTCACAGAGGTATCGTGGTTTTTTATTTGTAAAAACTTGCGAAAGCCGAAAATTGCGAACATCCACATTAATCTCGTACCATTTAACCAAATCAAAGGGTGCTCAACAACCGCTATGAACGCGCATGTTCTTTGAGAGCAAAGCTAGCACTGAGTTTTGGGGGCCTCGTAAGAGCTGGCGAAATGAATTAGGAAAAAATGAATACACCCCAAGGCACAGTTCAGTAACGCTACCCCTGCACGTAGCCACCAAAGCACGCCAGGCAAAGCACAGAAATGATTGAATCACCCTTAAGGCAGCACAGAGAATTGTATAAGCTTTCAGCCATTCTCTGACGAGACATTTATTAGAGACAGCTTTGACGTACTCGCTCAATCATATTGCACGCGTCCTCCCTCCCTTTCTCCTTTGATTGTTTTGTTAGAAGACGTTTTCACCTCAACAGGTTTTACTCAAATGCGCATTCGGTGGGTTTATTTTGAGTATCTGTAGAGAGTTATGAGAAGTGATTATTCGTTGGAGTAGTAGAAGTCCACCACATGGCTTATTTTCGGGTAAATTGTTCTGAACGTCTGCTGTGACTTGTAGTGTTCCCAATTACTCCCATTTTAAAGATGTGGTCATGATATTGCCGACAGGATGTGTAACGTGACAGTAACATCTGTAGTTATTATGGCAGTGATCGGCTGACAGCGGCAGCCCAAATTTTGCCAATGAGGATTAAGCTCATTGCACATATGCAATAACAAGTTTTGAAAGATATGGTGTAATTGTGTGTTAGGGCATTTCCTTTTTCACGCATTCAACAAGGCTTCACCTCTACATGTTGGAGCAATCGAAGTTTTAAAAATACTGGTAGAAACAGAGACCCTGACTAGTATTGAAAAATGGGCAAGCTAATAACGTTTGAATTTTTAACGTAAACCACACAAAAACGCTTGTCCTGTGTCTTCCTATTTCTCTGTGTTCGCTTTTTTAGCTCTTTACCTTAAACAAAAAAGAGGCAGCTTCTACAAACGCCAGAATCACTATTTCTGTATTCCCAGCACTTATCAACGGAAGGGCAAGGGCATCAAGCTAGCAGCTCGGATGGCATCAGAGATCACAGTACTTACGCAAATGAGTACGCCATGTGGTTACTGTTCTGATTCACTTTAGTGCTGAAAAATGCCTCACATTAATGATGTGCGCTAATATTTGTTCAGTCACGCAGCGGGCCCTGATGCGGCATAGAAATGACAGCTATTCAGGCACAAGACGTTGTTCACGACAGAAGCACCGACTAACTACTGCTAAAGCATATATCTACCGAAAAAGACTCGCAAAACTGGTATGCACTTGCTCAGGGAATAGGCGAACTGGTCAATCCAGCCCACGAGAGGGCGTATGCGAAATGCATTTGATAGTTTTCTTTAGTTTAACTTGCCAACAGCACAAAATAGTTATGAGAAACTTCGTTTACCTGGGGTTGTTTAGTGTCGCGCGCTTAAATTTATTTGCCCTAGCACTAGGCATCTTGTGTTCCATAAAAAAGGCAGCCACTATGGCAGGGTTTCCATACTGCGACTACCGAGTCAGTGGTCGTGTACTATAACCATTATACCATCGTGGCAGGGGATGTTAAGCAATGCGATTATTTCATTCTTTAATCTTGTTATGGTGAGTTGCCTTTATTTACAGGAGATGATGAATGCGAGAGTCTAGGGATCTGGCCGATCACCGCTCGTGCCAACCTCGTTCTCCTCTTCTTCCATGCGCCCCCTCAATATCGCAGCGATTCCCCCTTTGCAAACGATGCCCACCGGGCGAGTTAGGCTTCGTTGCTATGATGATAGCGTTTTAGATGGGCAGCATGAACGACGTTGGTCTTGCTTGAGCGGCGGCCAGTTGACAACAGCTGAGATATCACGTACGTGACATCGCTGAGACGTTCCAGGACAACAAACAAACCGGTGTTGTTGGCCAGAAACTTTTGGCAGAGGCCGCGCTTGCGAAGCGGCGTCTAAAGCCACACCCAATCTCCTCTTGTAACAGACTTCAAAGTCGTGTTCTTGCAATCGTAACGCCCAACGAGCAAGACGACCAGATGGGTCCCGTCGTCCAGTGAGCCAACATAAAGAATGGTGGTCCGTGACAATCGAGAATCGGCGTCCATAGATATAAGGGCGAATTTTGTGCACGGCGAATATGACCGCGAGAGATTCCTGCTCTGTGACAGTATAGTTGCGCTCCGGTTTACTTAAACAGCGACCGGCATAGGCAACAGCGTGTTCAGCAGCTACATGGCGTTGGACCAAGATGGCGCTAATACCTACACCACTGGCGTCGGTATGAACTTCTGTGGCAGCAAATGGGTCATAGAGGCGAATATGGGTCCTGACGTAGGAAAACTTGAGTTGCGAAAAGACGACTCGCATTCCGCTGACCACCGAAAAGGTGCGTTCTTGTTGAGTAGGGACGTCCAAAGGTAAGCGATGTCTGCGAACCTGGGCACGAAGCGACGGAAGTACGAGCATAGGCCCAAAAAGCTTTGCAACTCTCGTACCGAGTGAGGTTGTTTGAAGCTACTGACTGCAGCGACTTTCTGGGGATCGGGTCGAACGCCATGCTTGTCCACCAGGTGACCGAGAACAAGAGTCTCACGGCTGCCAAAGTGACACTTCTTAGAGTTCAGGGTGAGCTTAGCTCTCTCAAGGCAGCTGAGAACAATGTCTAGAAGTCGGTTGTGTTCATCGAATGTACTGCCAAAAATTATATTGTCATCCAGGTAGCAAAGACAAACTTCCCACTTTAGTCCACGTAACACAGAGTCCATGAAGCGCCCAAATGTTGCTGGAGCGTTGTATAGGCCAAACAGCATTACATCGAATTCAAACAAATCATCTGGGGTTATGAAGGCCGTTTTCTCTTTGTCATTCGGGTGCATGAGGATTTGCCAATAACCAGATCTCAAATCCACGGAGGAGAAGTACGATGCCGAATGTAAACAATCGATGACATCATCAATCCTGGGAAGCGGGTAGACACCATTTTTAGTAACAGAGTTGAGCCGTCTGTAATCCACGCAGAATCTCCATGTACCATCCTTCTTTCGGACAAAAATCATAGGGGCAGCCCAAGGGCTACACGACTCTTGGATGACCTTTTTCTTCAACATCTCTTCTAGCTGTTCAGTAATGACCTGGCGCTCCGCAGATGAGACACGGTGTGGTTTCTGCCGGATAGGGTGAGCGGATCCTGTGTCAATCCCATGGCGAGTACGCGACTCGGGTACACTTATTTGCTCTTCTTTCTGCGCAAAGTGAAATATAGTAGCGTGCTTCGCAAGAAGTTTGACCAAAGCTTGACGTTTTTCGGATGATAGCGACTTGTTTACCATGCTCGGAATGTTGGCTTCTGTATGGTACGTCGCACGAATAGGATTTATTCTCTTGTCGCTTAAAGATGCATTAAAACTGGTCGCATTTTGTTCGAAGACGGTGAGTAGCATTCCACAAGGTAGCATAACAGGTTCATTTGAATAGTTCGACACCCATAAGGCCGATCGCCTATCACTCACCGACAGAACACAATGTGGAACGAGCACATTTTTCTTGGCGCAATTGAGAGGAATGGGCTCCACAAGAACATCAAACTTTCCGGCGTCCAAGGCAGAGGCCTCCACGCGTACAATCTTCATTGAGTTGGGCGGCAAGACAACATTCTCAATGACAGTGATAGATCCTTGACAGCACCTAGGATCGTCAGTAAATGCCGATAGCATAATCTCGCCAGCACCGCAATCTACAGTAGCCCCGCACTCGCGTAGAAAATCGATCCCCAAGATGATGTCATGGGTAGAGCTGGTCAGGACAGCGAATTCAGCCTCGAAGACCTTGTCACCCAATGTGACACTGACAACACTCACCGATTGGGCACAGTGTCTCCCCGCTCACTACACGAAATGATGCACAACTGTCCCAACGAAGCATCACTTTATGTCTTAGCCGCAATTTGAAGTTAAGACTCATCACTGAAACAGCTGCTCCAGTATCTATCAAAGCCATCGTAGGAAGTGCATCAATAAGCACGGGCACCCTATTTTGCGTCATAAAAACGGGTGGAGGCATAGGTGGATGTAGTGACAAATGTTCGGTGACCTCACCTCTATTGGCCGCACCACCTAGTTTCCCGGAGGCGGGGAGGTCACGCTTTGACCAGGAGATGGGGAACGGAACCGGCGTGGTTGGGGGGCGTCAAGCTTCGCACGGAGGAAGGCGAGTCGTTGCGTAAACTCCGGTGGAAATTGCGTGCTACATCTGTCACACTGTGGGTCGTTTGCTGGAAGCCGTTCCCAACGTACGAGTTCACATTGAACGCATACCACTGCGCCAGCGGTTTTGTCGGGAAGAAGCTGATGATTCCTAGTAGTAGCGCTGCTGGGGGCGATGCCGTTGACCACAAAATTGAGCCACATGTCCACGGAAACCGCAGTTATAGCACACATTGGCCTCACGCACGTCGCCAAATCTTCCACGAGGCGCCTTGTGCCCATGATCGTCCCACGAAGACACCATTGTCGGTGGTTGGCAGGAGGCATTTTGGAAACCACGGCGATTTTGTAAGTTGTCGGTTGGGGGCTCTTGTGCTCTTGATTGGGGCACATCATATAGTGTGGCATCAACGGCAGCACACATTGCGTCTTATGGCGGGGAGGTGTTGATAGCAGGTGCTCTCGGCGGGTTGATAGCATGACGTCGTCCAAGTCCTTCGCGTAGGATTTGCCTGATCATTGAGGCAAGATCACAGGAGGATGTTGGAGGGACGTCGACACTTACAATGGTGGTGACGTTGGCAAGTCTACCAAATTTGGGAGTGATGCACCTAGCCTTCAGGATCTCAAATATGTGGCAGTGTTGTGTTACGTCCGCTACAGACGCCAAGGTGTCCTTGCCGATGAGGAAATTGTAGACACCCTCAGCCACCCCTTTAAGGAGATGCCCTACCTTGTCATCTTCTTTCATGCTTGGGTGTGCAGATTTGCATAATTTCAGAATCTCTTCAATGTACGTTGTGCATGTTTCACCGGGGACTTGAGCACGCTGCATCAAAGTTTGCTCAGCACGCTTCTTCTTCATCAATGAGTCCCCGAAGCAGCTTGCTATTTCTTTCTGATTGATTGATTTGTGGGGTTTAACGTCCCAAAATCAACATATGATTATGAGAGACGCCGTAGTGGAGGGCTCCGGAAATTTCGACCACCTGGGGTTCTTTAACGTGTGCCCAAATCTGAGCACACGGGCCTACAACATCTCCGCCTCCATCGGAAATGCAGCCGCCGCAGCCGGGATTTGATTCCGCGACCTGCGGGTCAGTAGCCGAGTACCTTAGCCACTAGACAACCGCGGCGGGGCCTATATCTTTCTCAAACGCTTCCCTGGTCGTTATTGTTTCTTCGTGGTTTTCAAACCACACCAACGCCGTCCCTTGAAGAAACAATCCGACATTGGACAACCGGGAGGCCGCATCCCAACAATTGTATTTACTCACACGATTGAAGTGTTTTAGCCATTCGTCGACGTCTTTTCCGACCCTCCCAGGAAAGCTTCGTGGTACTCTGTGTCAGGGCCACGTAGCGCCAGACGAAGAGTGCGTGGTGTCGCCGTCAGCAATCGGATCCATAGAGAGCGGTGGTAGACCAGCCAGTTGGCGGCTTCAGCGTAGTTCTTGAGGTAGCGCTTCCGTGATCCTTCGCCTGGGATCGCTCCGCTGTACCCCGCACCTTCCACCAATCTTGTTACGGTGAGATGCCTTTATTTACAGGAGATGATGAATGCGAGAGCCCAGGGATCTGGCCGATCACCTATCGTGCCAACCTAGTTCCCCTCTTCTTCCACGCGCCCCCTCAATATCGTAGCAATATCAATAGTGGTTGACTGAAGCTTGATAACTAGTGTGCGTTTGTACTCTACTTGCGGGCTGAGCTCAGAATGTAGTACCTGACACACAGGACCAGAGCATCCAATTGAATATACCTTAACATAGCTTTGGAGAGCATGCAAAGGGCAAAGCTGCTGGTGAGGATCAGGTAACATCAGATCTGCTGAAAGTCGGAGGACAGATTGTGTTAAAAAAACTAGCCACCCTGTTTACGAGGTGTCTCCTGACGGGAAGAGTACCGGAGTCTTAGAAGAGCGCTAACATCATCTTAATACATAAGAAAGGAGATGACAAAGACTTGAAGAATTACAGGCCGATCAGCTTGCTCTCTGTAGTATACAAGCTATTTACAAAGGTAATTGCTAACAGAGTAAAGAAAACATTAGAATTCAATCAACCAAAGGAACAAGCAGGATTTCGAACAGGCTACTCAACAATTGACCACACTCATACTATCAATCAGGTAATAGAGAAATGCTCAGAGTATAACCAACCACTATACATAGCCTTCATAGATTACCAAAAGGCGTTTGATTCAGTAGAAATATCAGCCGTCATGCAAACACTGCGGAATCAGGGCGTAGATGAACTATGTATAAACATTCTGGAAGAAATCTACAGGGGATCATCTGCTACCAGAGTGCTTCATAATGAAAGCAACAGAATACCAATCAAGAAGAGTGTAAGGCAGGGGGACACAATTTCCCCAATGCTATTTACCGCTTGCTTACAGGAGGTTTTCAGAAGCCTAGAATGGGAACAGTTAGGGATAAGAGTCAATGGAGAATACCTTAGTGACCTGCGCTTCGCCGATGACATTACATTGCTAAGTAACTCGGGTGACGAATTGCAACTCATGATTTCGGAGTTAGACAAGGAGAGCAGAAAGGTGGGTCTTAAAATTATCTGCAGAAAACGAAAGTAATGTAAAACAACCTCGGCAAGGAGCAGCGCTTCGAGATAGGTAATAGTGCACTGGAAGTTGTAAAAGACTATGTCTACTTAGGGCAGGTAATAACCGCAGAGCCGAACCACGAGATTGAAGTAACTAGAATAATAAGAATGGGGTGGAGCACATTCAGCAAGCACTCTCAAATTATGACAGGTAGATTGCCACTATCCCTTAAGAGGAAGGTATATAACAGCTGTATCATGCCGGTACTTAGCTACGGAGCAAAAACCTGGAGACTTACAAAGAGGGTTCAGCTTAAATTGAGGACGACGCAGCGAGCAATGGAAAGAAAAATGGTAGGTGTAACCTTAAGAGACAAAAAGAGAGCACAGTGGATTAGGGAACAAATGGGGGCTAAGGATATCATAGCTGAAATCAAGAAGAAAAATGGCCATGGGCAGGGCATGTAGCGCGTAGACAGGATAACCGCTGGTCATTAAGGGTAACTAACTTTATTCCCAGAGAAGGGAAGCGGGTTAGGGGGAGACAGAAGGTTAGGTGGGCAGATGAGATTAAGAAGTTTGCGGGTATAAATTGGCAGCAGCAAGCACAGCACTGGGTTAACTCGCGGAACATGGGAGAGGCCTTTGTCCTGCAGTGGACGTAGTCAGGCTGATGATGATGATGATGATAACATAGCCGAAGCGCAAGTAACACAGACAGATATAACGTCAGGCAGGCATCCAGAAACCTTACTCGTGAATTAAAGGTTTACTGAAAGAGAACACATAGCTAAAGAAAATGGAAAGGCGAAAGTGTGGTGAATTGTGGCAATTTTGAAAATTGGAGCGCGAACTATGACATGGATAAGTATATCAAGACAACAGCGCTCACGTACTTCTCTTGGTTATCCACGCCGTAAGTTGCGTCAAAAACTTTTCAAATGAAAAAAAGATGGCCAAGATTATGCCTTTTTTATGCTTTTCTTCTTTCAGCTGTACATATGACTACTGCTCCAACAAATACGCATCAATACACTTCAAGAAAATTAAACAATAAATATTCAAGCCATTGGAGGCAAGCTGCTGCCACTGCAAAAACACTGCTGTAGAGAAAAACGACTGAATAAAAGCAAAAAAACAATACCAAAAATAGAAAGTAAACAAGCAGATCAAGATGAAGCGGAATTGATAAGCCAGAAAAAACAATCTTTTTTTATGGTGTCGTTTTCTTTTCATTTGCAAGGGGCTCTTATTTCGGCAGCGAAAAAGGCGTGTCAATAAATTGGGTCGGAAGCGGCCGTCCCTCAGCGTGATGTTTCGTGTCGTAATTTTGTTTCCGGACGAAAAAAAAATTGTGGATACGGCATTCTACCCCATGCTGTATGCCGCATCGCCGGTGCGAGTGGACACTGACTCACGTACGCCACAAAGCTCTTCTGACATTCTGGCAAACTGACGGTTGGAGACAGAGGGCTGATAACTCTGACAAGACAATATTCGGTTTGCTTCTTGCAGGATATAACGCTGTGTTCTAGTTCACAGCAAAAAGCGTGAAGTTGTGGACGCTGCAATTAAGGGATAAAAGAAAAAATTGCGGAATATCGTGGTAGGTGAGCCATAAAACTGGAACATGAAGTTCAATACTAGGTTTTGTTTTCTTTTCCAGGATTGGTATTGGGAGACGAAATATGAGCTGTCTGAAAATGCGCACGAAAGTACGACGCTAGTACACAATGAAGACGAAGCACTTAGTGGCTCCAATGAAAGCTGTCACCTCGTGAAAACATTGGTTAAAATGGTATATTTAAGAGATTATGTGAAGGAAAAAACATGCCACCCATAACTCTCTCTTTTTAGGAGGATACCTCAGCACGTTCGCGAAGGGATGGCATAGAGGTAGTAAACGATATAGGAAAAAACAATAAGACAAGAAAAAATAAAAAGAAAATAGTGCACATTTGATTTTTCTTCCCCAGCACGCACCTGAACCAAAACAACGCGCAGCCGTCTGGCAAAGCTACCGAGAAATCCTATATGCTGTTGATCCTTATTCTATATGCTGTTGATTCTAATATTGAATACTAATTATACCGTAATCTTCTAAGGCGTATTGACACCCACATACATCGCTTAAGACTTAGAACTAGACACTTCCTACGTAATATTCAGCGTGCAATATCGTCAGCATGTTCATGCGGCCACGATGGCGAGGGTATCCGTCAACTCTTGTTCAACTGTTTAAAACACGACAAACATCGAAGGCGACTCGAACAAGAACTTCATACGTTAGCGCTCTCGCAGCTGCTTTCATTGGATAAAATAATAGGTCCATGAACATCTTAAACAAATGGCAAAGCAGTGAACGTGCTGCAACACATCTTGGAAGAAACGAAGATTTGTGACCACTATTGAGCACGCTATAGTTAAAAGTGAGCTTGGTGACTACGTGTTAGTTCTGCCCATAAGAGAACTTATGCACTCATCTATGTAGGACTCTATATATGTATTTATGCTATCTTGTTTTTTCTATTCTTCATTTGTAACAATCAAGTGGAAAGGGGTAGCCACTGCCAACTAATGGTGACAAAAACTGCTTCGCTTATCTTCTATTTTAATATAAAAAAGCCATAAATGATGTTCTTGATTTAACATGGTCAAGCGGAAAAGTCGAGGCCCACCAAGCTCACATGGCAAGATTGGTAGGCCTCGATGGCAGTGCCGCTTTGAAGAGCTAGTCCGAAGGTTGGATGACATCGATAGCCAGCAGGGATGCAGCAAATAATTCATGCACTCTTGCGTCGTGCGCTGAAAACAGGGGCCGCCAAGCTCACCACTGTTGGGTAGCGCGTGTTTAAACTCACAGCTACTTCTACCAGAGCTTATGTACCAAGCGGACAAGGCAACTGCAAGTTAGGGCAAGTTTTATGTAGAGCATAATTAGATGCGTTACATATTCAGTACTGGGGCCAACAGCTTAGAGAGCTCGAAAAGCTGGGATGTCTTTGGACACTCTGACGCTGTCTTCTCCACGGACGCTCTCATGATTTCGTTTGCTGCTTGTAACCGCGCCGCACGGTTCTTTTATGGGCTTCACTTACGTCAGCAGCCGCCAATCTGGAACGCCACTGGACCTTGCGTCAGCAGCCACTCATCAGGATCCGCTGCTATTCGCAAGCTGAAGTGCACCCCCGGGCGGGTGGTATAGCCATGCGTTTCGTAAGACCCGCCAGACTAGATGGCGTCGTTTGAATCAACAGGATGGATTCGGACCCGTGGATTGAGAGAGCTTGCCGGGCGTTGCATAAGACACTCCACAGCCAGTGATAGCCTCAGCCTGACTCGTTCGCTCGTTTTGACGCTGGATGCATTTGCAGGAGCAATGAAGTTTGATTTGGACTCCATGGCATACCAACACAGCCACCGACAGAAAACGCGCCGGAAAGACGAGCTGCTTCTACGTGGCTCGGATGTCTGGCGCGCTTGTTCCCCAGTATTTTCCAGGCTAGCCTACAGGGTCAAGGGGAGGACGAGGGTCCAGGCGTAGTTGCGTGAACAGATTGCAGTCCTAAAGATGGATCGCAGTTCCACTGGCTCGTCGCCAAAACTTGTCTACCAGCTTCCCTCGTGTCTTCTCACGATTTTTGGTTTACGCACTTGTCTATGGTTCTGCAACTTGTCTTCTCAAGAACGATTCAACAACAGACAACACACGATACAAGCATGTGCCCTAGGTTATCCGATATAACAATACACACAATATAGTACAGCATATGCCCAGCTATGTGTATAACGGAATTTCGTTCCTTTTACATAAAGAGGTTAATGTGCGACACAAATTTCTCAAAATCGGTACCCAAAAGTTTATCCTTGCAACAACGCAATGAAGTTGTATACGACATAACATTGGCTCCTTGAGATCACTCTGGAAGGGAGCCCTTAGCTAAGGCCGTAATGAGGACAAAATTTTGCCCCGACTCAGCAGCGAAAGACCAAAAGGTGGAAAACGTGCTTACCAAAACGCACGGCTAAGTGCATCTACATTAGCGTTTAGCTTTGCTTTCTTGTGGAGAACATTTATGTTGTGCTGTATGAGTATCATGCTCCCCCTCAGTAACCAAAATCTTGATGGGAGCCGACAGATGAAAACAACGTAGTGGGATAATCATAAGATTAACAGGTGAAGTGCCTCAGGCTAGCTGGCCAGCGTTTCGAGAGGAACACCGATCTTCTTTAAATGCGCTTGTCATCCTTGGCGTGTTAGAAGTGAAGCGAGGGCTGCAAACTTCTGCTTTATAGTATTTTGTATTTTAGACGGGGATCATCAACAGGGACACGTGCCACCACCATGAGAAGACGTCACCACTTACTTCTTTAAAACGAACCCCCAAGGATGACACGGCGCCTTGGAAAAAGATAGGTCCTCCCATCAAAACGTCGGCCAGCCAGCCCGAGGCACTTCACCTGCTCATCCTATGATTACATCCCTCAATAACCAGCCACTATGAGGCAACATGTTAATTAAACATGGTTAGAGGAGAGTGGTTCGTTCAACCACACGCCTCGAACTGGAGGCATAACAGGCTAGCTTTCAAACTGCCCACACAAGGCAAGCGCATTCCTTCTCAGGGGTGCTGTATGCCTCTTCCCTGCAGCTCAGTTTTTTTGATAAATACAAAACTGCCCTTAAGTGACCAGTGCTGCCTTCCTGGCACATTATATCTTCCATGCTGCGATCACTGGTGTCGCATTAAATGACAAAGTCCTTATAAAAGTCGGGCGCCATGAAGACAGGCTTTCCGCTTAGGGCTTGTTTAAGCTGGCGAAACGCATTCTATTTTTCCGAATCCCACACCACTTTACTCGGCTCGGACTTTCCAAGGGCGTCAGTTAAAGGGCTGGCAATGCTAGAGTAGTTTCGCAGGTAATGCTGATTCTATTCAACCAGGCCCAAGATTGCCCTTATCTGGAATTTTGTGCTTAGTCGTGGATAGTTCACGACGGCGGCTACCTTAATTTCTGAAGGTATACGCTGGCCACGCCCCACAACTTGTCCCAGGTAAGACGCCTTGCCACACCTTAGGTTACATTTAGAATATTTCTCTTTAAACCAGGTTCTTTGAACATGTTCCGCACGATTCGTAAATGCTCGACTTTACTTCACAGCTGATGGGGAAGATGGTGACAATGTCAAGATATGGTAAAGCGAACTCACTGAGACCATTGAGAACGCGGTTCCTAAAGCCTGAAAAACAAAGGGGCACATTTTTAAATCCGAAACTCAGCTTAGTGGACGATACGTTCACAATGAAGAAACGAATGCGGCATAGCGGCTAGCATGCTCCGTACGGGGGACTTGCAAATACCCTCGCACGAAGTCTAACGTGGAAATGTAATTAGACTGTTACACAGTTTCTACCCTCTCCTCTAGATTTGGTATCGGGTATGTTTGGCACAAGTTATGGCGTTCAAACGCCGATAATTTTTGCGTGGCTTAGGATATTTTCTGATCTCTTGAAACAATGTTGAAGAAATATATAGTCACTCTTGCTTGGAACCTTGACTTTCTATTTCAGCCTTTTATTGATCTTCTCTCTCATGATCTGCTTTTGCACAAGGGAACATCGATACGGCTTGCTACAGATTGGTTTCTCAAGGTTAGCTCAATATTATGTTTAATGACCGTCGTGTTTTCGGGACGGTCCGAAAACACGTCTCAAAACTCGGCAACAGTCCTCCTCAAGTCCTCTATCTGGACCTCACTTAACTTTGGCTCCAGGTTCAACTGCTCAAAGATTAAATCTGACCCCTTTTTGATTGAAACACTGCAGGTAAATATTTCTGCTCCTTATTCTTCTGAAGTATTCAAAAGCAGATTTACGACCGCTTAGCATTGAACGTATAATTTATTCAAGTTGCTGTGGTAAATGTTGCTCGGCTGCTTTCCTGGTTTCAATGCATAGTTGGTATCAGAAAGCTTCGATAGTACTTTAGCGGGCCCTTCCCGATGAGCCTCAAGCTTGTTCTTTTTGGATGGCCGCAGCAGCATTATTTGACTTTTCACTTCAAAGATGAGTTTTTTTCACCGATTTGTCACAACACTAGTTCGAAAAGACTTCCGCAGCCTTCATGTGGCTTTCCACAAAATCTTGTGTTTTTCCAAGCCTGAAGGTGGCCGAAAACACACGCATTAGATTATCATAATTCTCGGCATGGCTGTGTTGTACTGAGCGGTACCCGCGAAAGGCAGTCAGCGTCATCGTGCTTCCTGCCGATCTGAATACCGTGAAGTCATACTATGGCAAGCATAGGGCTCAGCATGCAAGACTGCCAGATGGGTTTCGAAGGCTTGCAAGCCTGTGCAAAAAATGATGGTCAGTGACCATTGGAAGGAATGAGTGTACAGATATTAACAGAACAGCTGTACAGCGAAGGCGATAGCCAAACATTCTTGCTCAGTCACTGTGTAACTCCATTCTGGCTTACCTAAAGTTCTACTGGCATATGCAATGACGTGTTGCTTTACCTATCAGGATTGAAATAGAACTGCACCCATGGTAGTGCCGCTGGCCTCAGTATGAACTTCAGTCGGAACAGAAAGGCCATAGTGCCGGGGAATAGGCTGCAATGTGAGTAAGAACTTCTGTTACTTGAAGGTTGTCTCGCAGTCACGTGTTCATTCAAAACTAGCACCTTGACGCAACAGACTGATCAAGGGGAAGGCAACGTTGGCGAATGCGGGACTAAATCGGCGAAAACACGGGAACAAGCTTATGAAGCTACGAAGCTCTTTCGTTAAACAAGGTGGTTTGCACGCATTCATGGCTACCGTCTTGTTTTCGTCACGCCTAAAACAATCTTTCATCACGAAGTGCCCAAGTACCAAGCTTTGTCACTCGCCGAGACGGCACTTCTTCGAACTAGGAACAAGATAAGCGTTTCTAATGCATTCCAGAACAATGTCCATGCATTGCTTATTCTCACGAAATGTGGGCCCGACGATCACGATGTCATCGAGGTAGCACATACAGAACGTTCTATTTTAGGACCCGCAGATTCGTATTTAATAACCCTTTGACTATGGCAGGAGCGTTACATTATCCAGACAGCATCACATAAAATTCATATAGTCTGTCAGGGGTTATGAAAGCCGTCTTTTTTTTTTTGTTCAGTGGGTGCATAGAGATCTGCCAGTAGCTTGAACGTAAATCTATAGACAAAAATTATGAGGCCAAGCGGAGAAAGTCGAAGGCGTCATCAATTCATGGAAGATGATAAACACCTTTCTTTGGTGGAGTTCAATAGTCGACACAGAGTGTCCAGGTACGTCTTTCTTTTTTTCACTACAGTCACAGGAGCTGCCCAAGGGCTCGACAATTCTTGACTGATGCCTTTCTGGCATTATTCAAGCACTTGATCGTGTATTATCTTGCGCTTGGCCGGTGATAGGGGCGGTTTTTGTTGGAGTGGTAGTGCTGTTCCTGTATTTATCCTCTGGCCTTTACGACGTCGAGAAATCGAAGGCGTATTGTCCCTCAAGAAAAGTATAAAAAATTGCAAGCACTTTAATAAACCGTCTGCAAGCATACTGCGCTTGTCGGCAGTCAGTGATTAATCAACCTTAGATTAAATTTTTGGTCTGTCTGAGGTGGCGGTCACAAGGTCATCACATCGAACGTCACTGACGACAGCTACGATTGTCGGTGAGTATTCTTTAAATGAGTCTAGCTTAATTGCTCCTGGTAGTAGCACCTGTTTATTGAACGGTTTATTGCCCAAAGGTCTGAACAACCTTCCCCCACAAACAATATGCAGTGGGGTACCAACGTGTTCTTCTTTATACAACTTAAGGGGAAAGGCTCCCCCAAAGCATCTAACCTGGTATTGTGTGAAGAAACTACTGGAGCGCATACAACACAGAAGGCCGCGAAAACATTATCTTCATCGGATCGAACGCCCCGTGTTTTCTGGCCTAATTCTCGATAAGCCCACGAGGAATAACGTCACTTATGGTAACCTCGTCATTTCTACATTATACAGTGGCGCCACACACTCGCAGAAAATATATGCCCAGAATGATGTGTTGCATGCTCCGTGGAAAATTCGTGAATTCTGTCATAAACACTTAATCACTCAGTGACACTGCTGCGGTACTAACACCAATCTGACACAGTAAGTTGCCACCCACGCCACAGAATGTTATGGCTTTTCTTTAATAAAAACATGAACTTTCGTCTCAAACGAGCTTTGAAAGCAGCACTCATGATTGACACTGCAGCTACATGTCCACAAAGGCTATTGTATCTACACCATCAAAAAAAATCGCACTATGTTTTAACCATAAACACCAGTAGACGTATCTTTTCTTGCAGTGAGTCACTAGCGACGTCTCCACCAGCGGCCACGCTGCCTAAATTTCCTGATGTGGGGACGAGTAGTGGCGACGGGGTGAGGGTGATCGGGGCAGTTGAGGTGCTCGATATTGGAGGCCGCAGAAGTGTTGTGGAAGTGCCCCTGCCAGAAGCTACTGTTGGGTCATGATCGGCTGGTCCAGTGTTCTTCAAAGGGTGGGACACTGGGCTGCTGCGATCTTGGTGGTTGCCGTTCACAGCGTCGTATTCGCAAGTGATCGAAGTGCCTTGATATGTGACCAATCATGCCGTAGTTGTAGCAAACAGGCGCTAGGCGAAGTCGTAGCTGTGCATCAACGTGATCTGGCACGATGGCATAGTAAATTCGTGCGTGTGGGACGCACAACATAATTGTTGGCTAGTTGGTGGTATGGCCGTTCATTACGGAAGCGCTGAGAGTACAGTAGTCTCTGGTAGTAAGTCGGGCTTGAGCGATAGCTACGCCTAGATTACGCATAGTCCGCTGTGTTCACCGATTGACTCGAGAAGTCCTCAAGCTGCGAGGAAGCCACGCCTTGCGAGAAATGGCACCGAGAGGCGCCAGCCACTTCACGCATCATGCTTTCTTGCCTGAATAGCTCTTCTCGAAGGATCGGATGAATGGTCATAGCAAAGGCAACAGATGGTAAAGCTTATATGCTGGTCACCATGGCGACATTGGCCAGACAGGCAAACTTCGGCGTTGTTCTTCGCTGCTTCAATGCCTCAAATGTTTCACAATGTCTAATAGTATCTGACACAAAAGTCACTCTTCATTTGCGCATTATAAGCTTATAGACATCCTCAGCAATACATTTCGATAAATATGCCACCAAATCTAAATGAAACTTACATTTGAAATAGTGTAAATGAAACCTTATTTCTGACTACTACATCTGCAAGCGAGTTTCTCTCTATTCTTAACTCCCCCCAAACAAGTCAGCCACTGGAGAGCATAATATTGAAGCTCAATCTATTAAAGCGGTTGCTCACCTAATATGTGGTCCCTTGGAACATAACTGCAACTTTATACTTGCTACTGGAGCTTTTCCTGAAAAAAATGAAAATAGCTCACGCTGCAGTGATTTTTAAGCGTCGTAGTCACAATGACCTAAACAACTATAGACCGATTGCGGTACTGCTATTGTTCTCGAAAGTAGCTGAACGCATTATATATAAGCGTTTTGATAGGTTCCTGCTGGATGAACGTGTTATTTCAGATAAATAATATGGCTTCCAGAAAAATGCGTCAACCGAAATGGCATTATTAAGAATCAAGAATACAATAATCAATATTATCGAAGAAAAAATAAACTTACCTTTAGTATATTCTTAGATTTTCGTAAGGCCTATGATTCGAATAAACATGAAAGCTACTCGACAAGCTTCAAAAGTATGGCATTTGTGGGACAGCATTAGAACATATGAATAGTTACCTAGAATCTTGACTGCAGTACTGTTCAATATTGTACAGGGTTCAATATTGAGGCCATTACTGTCTATTGTACCTATTAATGATATTGTAAACATTCCACTAACAGATGAAATAAATGGTAGTGTACGCGAATTACACAAATGCATTCTTTTCCGGTACTCACCTTCAAGAACTAGAAATAAAGCAAATTCTTGGTTGAACAAACTTTACCAATGGCTAGAAATAAATCAGCTTGTCTTGAATGCAAAGAAAACAAAATTCAATGTTTTTTCGAAGAATAAAGAAGTAAGCCATGCTGTGAAGCTTTTTTACAATGGATTTCAACTAGACTATGTAACAAGCCATTCATTTTTAGGTGTTGCTTTTCAGGAAAACCTAAGCTGGACTAAGCACATAAATATAGTTGGAGATAAAGTTGCACGATCAGTTGGCCTAATACAACAAAATTTGATGCTATGTGCCACTTGAGCTCCTCAGACAACTATACTTTTCTCTTGTACATTCACATTTAGCTATGGCTTATTAGTATGGGGGAACGGAAACAAAACCGACATAGAAAAACTGGCAGTACTACAATGTCGAGCTATTCTTTTTCTAAATTTTTCAAATGAATAGATAGGGTCTTCCAATTGAATGGCGTGTTACAGTATTTCTAACATTAGAAACTCTTACAGAGCAAACATCCGTATTCGACTGTTTAAGGACGTCTCTACCAACTTTGAGGCTTCTTAAAATTAGTACCTCAGTCGAGAAACAGGATACAGATTACGCCGCACATCAATGGTGACTAAAAAACCCAGTATAAACTATGGCATGCAAACCATCGAGTATTAAACGATGTGTTTATGCAAAATGTATCCTACTGTTGTTGCAGCACCCAGAAATTGTAAAATGATTCAAGAATTTAATTATTTAATATTGGACATGTTTCTTGAGTCAGGTGCGGATGTGTTGTACAATTTTTTTTATGTAATTTTCACTCCACAATAATGATATTTGGCGATTGCAATATATAGTTATTAAAAGTTATTGTTATTACTATAGCTAATTACTACATTAATGAAAATTGTTGTTTTTATTACATTAGTGCTTATGTTGTTACTGTGGTTACATTATTACTTTATGTTCATTACTGTCGCTACGTTATTACTATAATTGGTGATGATAAACTTACTATAATAATTATTATGTCCCTGTTGATTCAGAATTTCCCAAGTTGACTTGTTTACAAATCCACTGTTTCTGCTGTCCCAGTACGGGCCTGGTCAGGTGGTTTATATCCTACTTTTGCCTTACCCTGCGGGCGAACCATATATACGTGTTACATTGATGCTCTTGTTGCGTGGGATCTGCCAATAAAAGTGACGAATAAAAAATGACGAATAAACGCGAAAATTGTCCCCAAATGACGTTGTACGATGGTGCTCTTACCGGCAAATTGGGATTAATTTTGACAAAACAGTCGCGATGCAAGTCACGAAAAAGAAATTGCGCTTACCCTTCTATTATGATTACAACACCGTGCTACAAAATGTAAGCCAGTACAAATACCTTGGCTTGATTATACCTTCCGGCCCCGCTGCGGTTGTCTAGTGGCTAAGGTACTCGGCTGCTGACCCGCAGGTCGCGGGATTAAATCCTGGCTGCGGCGGCTGCATTTCCGATGGAGGCGGCAATGTTTTAGGCCCGTGTGCTCGAATTTGGGTTCACGCTTAACAACCCCAGGTAGTCGAAATTTCCGGAGCCCTCCACTACGGCGTCTCTCATAATCATATGGTGGTTTTGGGACGGTAAACCCCACATATCAATCAATGATTATACCTTCCGATCTTATTTGGACAGTGCACACAGAAACCGTAGCAAATAAAGCCTTAAAGAGATTGTTTTTTCCTTAAGCTGCGACAGGCTGACGGTGACACTAAGCATCTAGCGTACGTCACACTTGTCAGACCAAGCTTGGAGTATGCCCGCATAATCGGGCTCCCCTTCACAGGCAGCGGTATGAGCACGCTTGAAAACGTACTGCGTAAAGCTATTAGATTTATTTTCAACCGGTATTGCTGCCTCGGCTCCACAACTGAATTACTACCCCATGCTGACTTGCCCGTCGCGTAATACCGAGTTTGGTACATATGAAGTTAGCGAAACGGCCACGAGCACATTATGAGCATAGCATGTAGTCATGTTGTTACATGACAAGCATATCAAGTTTATAATGTTTGCACCAGTGTCATACCTTCGTCATTCATTAACGTCCCGCAATACCAAATTTGGTATAAGTGAATCTAGCGAAACTGCCGCTAGCGCATCATGAGCGTGGTCTGTAGTCATGTCGTTACATAACTTGCATGTCATGATTTTCATGTTCGGGTCTGTTTCTTGTGTTCGCCATGTATTCACATTATATCATACCAGTTTTGCAATATGCCATATGACTGAAAACACCGCAAGTGCTGCAGGCGAATGAAATGTATATCATGCCTTTCTTGTAATACATATCATGGTTTTCATGTCATGACTAGTTAGTTATGCTCTTCATACAGTCATGTTATGCCATATCAAGTTTGGTATCGATACCTTTATCGAAACGGCCAGGAGAGCTAAATGTCGGCGGCGACTAGATAGATAAAGAGATACGCTCAAAGTCACCGAAGTTCGCTAACAAATACTTCGCATTTAAAATAACAACTTTTAATTTGCTACAATTATTCATTTGTAGAGGCCAACCACCTTGAAACCTCAAGATGTCCATCCGTCCACAAACCCGCACCCGGCATATACACCAGGTGTGGAAACCGAAATATCTGTGAACAAGAAAAGTTTATGAGGAGAATTTTTACCAGAACAATATAAAAGGCATAAGTACAAAAGAACACCACCATTTTACAACCCATGAATAAATTCATATTTCAAAATAAAAGGGTAGCTAGAACAAAAGAAACGGCTGTGAGTCAGAACAAAATACAAGGTTGCAATTCATGATCGCATTTACATTCCTCCACGCTGTGTACTCACGAATATCCATACACTGATGGCGTTTGATACATCTGCCTTGTGTGTGAGGTTCAGCGGCGGCTGTCAACTCTCCCATAGTAGAGTACTAAGCACTCTAAATTGTTAACAGTTTTTTCTAAACACACTGTTCCAGTGAAAAACAGTATCAGTTCTTCAAGCTGCGCGAGCAGCACGAGCACTCTGCTCGTGCTCGTGTTCTCTCGTTGTCGTCGATAGCGTCTCAGGGCGTCCTTGGGCTGGCGGACCCCCGTAATGGCAAGCCAGCCTTCGAAAAAGGCGCTAGCCTTCGATATAGTCGTCCCCAAGGAGACTAGTCCCAAAGACGTCGTTGACGTGACGTCTTCAACAGAAGTATCGAAGAGGTCTACCGTGTAGAGCACGTTGGAGGCTGGAATTAGTAAGTCACCGTTAACAGTCAGGCTGCTCTCGCTCAAATCGTCGACGCGTCCCACCTCATCATCAGAGGAGAGTGCGTGGCTGTCGTACCCTCGGGACCCCAAGTCACTCATGTCACCGTTCTGTTCCTGCCATGCCACGTCCCCAGCGTGGTCCTCATGCAAGCATTGTCTCCCTACAGGAAGGTGCTGCACATCAGCAGAGGACTCGTGGGGTCGCGCCCAAACGTGACCCCTGAGAAGCAATTCGCCCGGATGGAAATGAAAACATCGTCGCCGGTGCCCAAATACCTCAAGGTCGCAGGCCATCGAGTGACCTGTGACTATAAAGGAATCCAGCGAGTGTGCCGTCGATGTGGAGACAGTGGGCACTTTCGCATGAAGTGCACAGCTTCGTTTTGTTGAAGGCGAGGCGTTTATGGCCACGACGGGAAGGGCTGCTCTCTGCCGTGTCGCCGTTGTGGTGACCCGCATGCCATCGTCGCCTGCGCCATCAGGCCGTCGTATTCCAAGGCGGTCTCAAAGAATTACCCACCACTTTAACCAGGCAAGAATAAGGACGTCGTATCATTGATGCCAGGCCTGGATATTTGCCAGGACGAAGTTGGGCGCATGACAACACCACACCAGACGCCACAACAAACGCCCGTAGTGTCTCCAGCCAGCCCAAACCAGGCAGCCCCTCGAGGTGCGGATGATCCATCTAGCGGCCTGCGACCAGTGGTGATTCCCACAGAACCACAGGTCGAGTTCTCGCCAGAGTAGGCATCTCTCGGTGAACGCGTCACAGATGATGATGGAATATCTGATGCTCACCCCATGGCTGCCCAGTGTTCTTTTAGTTCTTCTAGTATTGAAGACACTTTGTCCCAAGGTCATAAGTTTTCCATCAACGAGAACTCGAGCAGCTGGAGGATGCTTTAGAGACATTTGTCTCCGAGTCACGTGTTCCGCCCATCCCACCTTCGCCTGTTTACATCCCTGTCCATCCTCGGATTCTCTTAAAACTAGAAATTCCATTTTCTTTTTCGGGGAAACCGTGGCGTCTTGATGTTCGCCTCCTCCAAGACGCGTGCTCTCGGTCAAATTCGTCCCTTGCAATACAGATGTCACTCGCTGCGTATGATTCATTTGATTGGGATGCGCTTAAAACGCAGTGGCGCCTGCAATGTTTAGTAGAAGGGCGTTCACTTCGTCGCTCACGTTTCTGAGGAGCTGGCCGATGCTGCAGCGAAGTTGCGCATTGCCTTGCACGCCGCAATGCCGTCTTCTCTGATGCGAGCATGGCAACATGAATTACGTGAACGCTTCCAGTGTTTGATTGCCACCTTGTTTTTGGCGGCGGCTGCATGGCGTTGTAGGCACAACCCTTGTGCCCACCCCGAGGTGGTACGCTATGCGAGGCAATTGTGTTTTGGGCAGTCACAATCACCTGTTTTTACGACCACGCAGACACCACCTACACAGCCGCTTCCTAGGCGTGATCGATCTCTCTTTCTCGCAAATTTTGAAGATATGTCATGTTCGGCCATGCGTACAAACAGTGATATAATACCGCCTATGCTTAGAGATTTGCTTCGCGTCCCTCAACGAGCTGCTACTTCTCTGCACGTCCCTTCATCAGTCAATGAGGTAAAGGCAGCACTACAATCTATGAAACGGAGGACAGCCCCTGGGCCAGACGGTT
The DNA here is from genome assembly GCF_043290135.1 of Rhipicephalus microplus. Taxonomy (NCBI): domain Eukaryota; kingdom Metazoa; phylum Arthropoda; class Arachnida; order Ixodida; family Ixodidae; genus Rhipicephalus; species Rhipicephalus microplus. The sequence goes on from NC_134700.1 coordinate 122,821,045, forward strand.
TTCCAGTTGAATTTTACTTGTCCTTTTGGAATGAGCTTGGTACTGCCTGAACCGCGGTTATCCGGCGATGTTTCGAGAATGGTGTCTTTCCATTAAGTTTTCGAGATAGACGCATTGTGCTTATTCCAAAAAGTGATGCTTCATCTGTTAATCCTGAAGATTGGAGACCTATCACGCTTCTTAACTTTGACTATAAGATATTCGTGACGGTGATCGTTCAACGTTTGAAGGCTCTGTTGAACACCCTGGTTTGTCGTCACCAGGCTTCATCTATGCCTGGATGAGAAATACACAGCTTGTCCTTTACCACCCGGAATATCATAGCCTATACTTTGTCGCGATCTGCGCGTGGTATCATTGTGTCTTTGGACCAAGAGAAAGCATTTGACCGACTAGAGCACACGTATATATTTAAAGTGCACGCAGCCCTTGATTTTCCTGGTACTTTTGTGGAATGAATTAGGCATACCTACTCTGGTATAAAAAGCATACTTGTTCTGTATGATTGGGAGAGTGCTGCCTTTTTTGTTAGACGTGGGGTACGTCAGGGATGCCCGTTGTCTCCTGTTCTATTTGTCCTCAGCTTTGAACCATTTTTGTGTGCTCTAGAAGCAGATTCGCATGTCCGGGGTATTGCGCCTCCTGGCAGCACTGCCGCGAAAGTCACAGTTTTAGGGGCGAAGCTCCTTATAGCGGCACCCGTTCTTCCCCCGTAGTATGTAACAAGTATAAAATTTTGACCTTCAAGGTGGTGCCAGTGAGAGACTTCTTCTGTGCGTTATTGAACAATAAAAAATAGTGCTCAATGTACATGTCAATGGCTGCTAACGGGGAATGAGAGACAGGAGCATTCGGCCTTTAAATAACGCGCAGGCTGCGATCACCATTAGCAGCCATTGGCATGTACATTGAGCACTATCTGACTGAAAAAGTTTGCTACGTCATACTCGCTGGGCGTAACCTCCTTGGTTTTCGAAAGGTTTAGCGAGCGTTCGGCCGCAGTGTCATGACTGCCGTGAACTAGTATATACCATGAACTCGAGGTGGTTAAAGGTGGGAAGTGGACCCGAAGCGCAAGCTTTAAGGAAGTGTGCGTGTGCCACCTCTCGTTTACTCCTTGGAATGCCCGCTGGATGGCGGTGCTTCTATATAGGGAATACATGATGAAAAAATGCGAGATGGTGGTACTTGGAGTGTTGAATAGATGAACGAACGGACACATAGACAGATGCAAGGATGAACGCATGAACGGACGCAGGGGCGGCTGCATGGACGAACGCAGGGACGGACGCACGAAAAGACGCACGCACGGACTGGCTGATGGACGCATGGACGGTCACACTGACGGACGCATGGACGGACGGAAACAAGAACGAATGAACGGACGAATTCTCCGCCGCACTCTCCATCATTCACTCCGTGGATATGCTGCCATTTTTTTTTGCTGACGACATAGCCCTGTACCTTTCAGACGAAGATAGTCTTTCAGATAGCCTGCGTTTATACTTTCAGCATGGTGACACTTCAGGTGCCGCGCTAAACCTCTCTAAATCCCTATAATTGTTCATCGGCTATATTAACTCCAGACTTAGCTCAACATCTCCTCTTCAGCCGGCTGCGTCTCTTCACATTTTAGGATTTCAATACAGCCTCTATAGCGTTTGTAACTCCGTTTGGTCAAACGCTCTCGATGAAGTAAAACAAAAAAATTGAGCACGCCTTGGATTTTGACTTCCCGCTTCTTGAGCGGAGGTACCTTGCGCAGACTGTTTTTTGCGGTCGCATTTGGCACCTTTCTCACGTGGAACAGCCGCCCAGCGTTCCCAGGGAGGCTTTGCTTTCCCGTCGGTATTAATACGCTGCCGGCTATTGACCGTGCGCTTCCTGTTGCAACTCGTACAAAGAGAGGAATCCCCCGCGCCAACTGTGGCATATTATTTTCTAGGCACTCATCTCTGGTACATAATGCCTAATGTGCACCTTAATCGGGGCCCATAATCAGTAGTACTTCCTTCGTTTTATGCTACAGCTGTCGCGTTTTTTCATCATATCCAGTCGGCTTGCCCTGACGTAGATGTGTTAGACAATCCTATCGTTAACACAACAGTAGCTTTGGTACTCCCGTTAGTTCCTCCGGCACGCCGCATCCTCTATAGTCGTGTGTCTTGGAGCACGCTGATGGCATCAGTCATACTTGGCCCTCTTCGGGACTTCATGGGGCGGCTGGGGTGGGGCGTTCTTCCTACTCTTCACCACCTCGAAAGGTGGAGAATAGTCCAGTCATCAACATGTCTGAAGTGCTCCATACGGGAAACAAATCAGTATGTTCTAAGACAATGCGTCGTTTCTCGTGTGATCTGGGGAGCTGTGCATGCAGGGTTTCGTGGCATTGAAGTAAACCGCTTTGTTTCTTCTGGACGTTGTTCTCGATGCCGCATCGCATGCCTTCTCATTGTTACTGGTGCCTAGTGTCTTTGGCGTAACAGCTGTGAGGCTGTTACAGGAGGTCGTTGCCGCCGTGCTCTCTTCCCGATATGGTACTGAGTGATTGTACTGAGTGCCCTGATTGACTCTACAAAGAAATACTGTCTGTTTTGTTGTAGGAACGCTTCTTTCTGGGAGAACGAATTCTTTCGGCACTGGTCCTGCTCTTTTGTGTTCGTCTGCGAGAGACGTGTGAGGCTCGTTTTCAGGCCTGCCTGGTGTTGGTAGGTGAATCTTTGTTTAGTACTCACACAAATACCTTGTAAATACTATGTAAATATCTGCAATATAGATATTTACATTTAATTTGTGTTTTCTTTGTTTACCATGTATTGTGCAAATGTAGACATATCTTCTTGTAACAATTCTTGCGTATCTGTGTATGTTGTGTTCCGTGTACATGTATAAAAATATCTTTTTGTAACAACTTTTGGTGTGTCTGTGGATGTTGTTCTCTGTCGAGATGTTCTGTTGGGTTGTAATTGATAATAACAGTCCGTGAGAATGAATTTTTCTAAACACACTATATTCCCTAGTATATATAGTACCATCGTTAAACACATTTAAGAGTAACTCACACTTCAAATTGCTAACAACTTATTCTAAACACACACTATATCGCTGCTCCCATAGCAGAGTACCTGGTACTCTAAATTGTTACCTTTTTTTCAAAAGACCACGCCAGTCGTAGGCCCACGGGACGGGTTTATGCTCTCCTATAGTAAATTACCGACTACTCAAAATTGTTACCCATTTCCGGAGCGAAGCTCCTTCAGGCGTGGGTCGTGTACCTCCTGTATGTTGTAGCCAGCTCATGTATCAGTCCTTGGAATGTCCGCTCGATGGCGGTACTAGTAAATGATGAACATGTGATGAAAATATGCGAGATGGCGTTACTCGGGGTGTTCGCTACATGGAAAGATGAATGAACAGAAATATAGACAGATGGACACTCCGATAAACGGACGGAAGGACAGGCAGACAGGTGGACAGATGGACGGATATCAGACAAGCGGACAGACAGACAGACAGACAGAGAGATAGACAGGCAGACAGACAGACACAGATAGACAGACAGACACAAATGAGTGGGCACGTCAGCTGGCCGCCAGTATACATCACCATAAATCCTTTTCTGCTTTTTATGCAGACTTTCTTTGTTGAAACGGCGGTGACGATCGGTGCAGGCGGTGATTCCGTGCGTTCCGTCTTTCCTGCGCATCGCTTCGGAGGGTGCGCACAAGCACTCGAGCACAAGCTTCAGTCTTCTGGCTGGATACCACCGCCCCCTGCGACATCGTAGGCTCCCTTCATAAGAAGATGACTCTGCTGGAATTCTTTCAGTGGGCACGTCAGCTGGCCGCCAGTCAACATCACCATGAATCCTTTTCTGCTTTTTATGCAGGTTAGTAACAAACACGCATCCATTAGGTCCAGTGACCGCTGTCTGCTCCAGCTGACGTGCCCCTACAGTGTCTGTGTGTTTTGTTCTAATGCAAAGGGTGTTCTTTTCTCTTTGCTTATGCTTTGTGGGGATGTGGAATTAAATCCGCGACGCAACACCAATGATCTGCTTCAGCAACTTCTGGAGGGCCAAAAGCTCATGCAAAATAGTTTGGACTAATTGAATCTAAACTACAAAAGGTTGAGGCGTCTATGTCAACGCTAAAAGAATTTGGTGCCAAAGTCACGGGACTTGAAAAAGCATTCGTAACTTGAAAATGAAACTCGTTGACCTAGATGACAAAAGCCATCGCAATAATCTTCTTGTATTTGGCCTGCCCGAGGTGGTGATTGAAACGCCACAATCGCTTTTCGCGAATGTGGTTGAGGACTTATTTGCGACGACACTAAATGCCGAAGAGGAATCTGTTGAGCGAATTCATAGAATAGGACGCAGACAAGCAAACAAATCGTGACCGGTTGTCCTAAAGTTCATTGACAACCGCGAAAAACTACATGTTTTAAGAAATTGCCACAAGCTTAAAGGCCAGAACGTTTCAGTTAGTGAAGATTTTTCTACTGCCACTGGGATACTGCGCAAGCTGTTGTGGGATAGTGCTGCGAAAGAGAGAAGCGAGAGAAAGAAAGTGAAACTCATATATGACAAGGCAAACATCGATGGCACTCTGTTTCGATGGAATAGCAGCCTAAACAAGAGGGTTCCCATTCTTACAGATGAGGCGTCTTCTGCTTCTGATGGTCAGAGCACGAGTAGGCTTAGGCGCAATCGGTGAACTAGTAGAGGTTGCAGGAAAGTATCCGTTGCCTAAATATCAATGCTCGTAGCATTCTTAACAAGTTAGCTTATTTGGAAACTATTATTATGGCACATAATCTGCACATCATAGTTGTAAACCGAAACCTGGCTCCATCAAGACATCAGTGACCACGAGTTAATACCAAAGGGCTTTAGAATCTACTGCCATGATCGTGACGGTAGGGGAGGTGGAGCCGCTATTTTTCTCAAGGAATCGCTGCGGGCGTCCAGATTACCGAATGTGACGGGCATTGAATGTGTTGTGCCTAAACTATTCCTTGAAGAATGCAACCTGATTGTTGTGGGTATATACCGCCCACCGAGCTGCGATAGTTCCTTTGCTCGAAACCTAAACGAGTTCTTGTGTTTGAACACTATTTGTTCCGGCAACTTGTTACTCGCGGGTGATTTCAACTTACCAGCAATTAATTGGTCAGACTATTTTCCAGAATCTTTGACCAACGCGTCTCAACCATTCGTTGCCCTCGTTATCTTGCACAACTTAACCCAATTAGTTGAATTTCCCACACGCACTCAACAAACAGCGGAGTCTATTTTGGACCTTTTTTGTTTGCAACGAGCTTTTAAGGAGGAATTCCAGAATGGATATTTTCGAAGGAATGTCTGATCACAAGATGGTATCCTTAACTTGAAAAATGCAGTTTCTTCGAAACTTCAAAAAAAGGAAAGTATAATGCTGTTGTTTACACATGCTAGTGACGTCGACGTACTCGATTTACTTGGTAGTTCGTTCTCCGACTTCAGCACTCTGTACGAATCAATTGATGGCTCCGTCGAACAAATGCGGCGTTTCTTTAAGGAACTGGTTTTTCGATGCATAGCGCAGATTGTGCCCAAAAAAAACAAAAGATCGTGCGCAGCTGTAACCCTTGGTTGACGAGGGACCTCGTTCGAATTGGGCGTAAGCTTAAAAAGGCGAGAACTAGGCACAAACGTCATCCAACAAACGCTAACGCTGAAATTATAACTGAGCTACGCACTATGCTAGGAAACGGTATCAAAAAAGCAAAAGTGCACTTTCAAAACGTGACACTGAAAAACTTTCTTCTCTCATCCCCTAATAAGTTCTGGCTACACTAGTCACCGCGAAAAACTCTCTGCCGCGCCTGTCCGCCGGTAACACAGTAGTCGACGACCATCTTGAAATAGCTCAAGTACTTAACACATATTTCGGTTCTGTGTTCACTCAGGATAATGACAGTTCTCCAAAAACTTCGCATCTCGAAGAAATACTGCCAATTGATGACATATTCATTAGTGAGGAGGGGGTGCTGACGTTGCTTCTTAAATTAGACACAAAGAAATATCCTGGTATTGATGAAATACCGAACGCTTTCCTTGTGCGATATGCCGAATAGTGCACGAAGTATTCAACTCTGCTATATCGCAAATCACTGATTCGTGCGGAACTTCCAAATGACTGGAGATTGGCTGAAGCTACCCCCATACCTAAATCAGGCGACCAATCATCACCTTCTTCATACAGGTATATATAAATTTTATGTACTTCTGTGAAGCTGCTCGAACATATTATAGTTAAGCACATATCTTCCATCGTTGATTGAAATAATTTGATCGACCATCGGCAGCATGGATTTCGTAGAGGGATGTCAACAGTAACCTAGCTAGTCTTAACAATACATGACCTCGCTTTAGCAATAAACAGACATAATCAGGTAGATATAATATTTCTAGACTTTGAAAAAGCCTTTGACCGGGTATCCTATTCCAAGATGATACTAAAATTGAAGCCCATTCTCAAAAATGATCGCCTTTTGGCCTGGATTGCTGCGTACCTCTCGTCAAGGCGGCAATGTGTATTCATTGATAGCACAAATTCTCCTTTAGCTCTGGTGGCATCTGGTGTTCCGCAGGACTCCGTTCTCGGGCCTCTATTTTTCCTGCTATATAGTAATGATATTGCTACCTGTAGGCTGCCACAAACCATAGTGCGAATGCGCGTGTGCGCCCGACGAGGAAGATGAGGCTCGCTGGCTGCTCGAGCTCGGAGCCAGACTGGCCAGTGCTGCAACCGCTCTTGCAAATATATTTTTCGAATATATTCGCAATACTTTGTCTCGTTACTCACGTAACATATTTGGTGGAGGTGGAACGATCCCCGTCCTCACCACGCAGCTCCGCAGTGGCCGCATCCTCCAGCTTTCCGCCATGGCTTCCAGTGACAACGCGTCCGCTTCATCATCTGCGGCTTCTCCGACAACCTTTGTCGCCGTCCAAACACCACGTGATCCCGGGACATTTTCTGCGCAACCTGGCCTCGACGTCGACAAATGGCTTCGCCTTTATGAACGGGTCAGTCAAACTCACCGTTGGGACCCTACCATGATGCTCGCTAACGTTCTCTTCTACTTGGACGGAACCCCGCGTGTCTGGTACGAGACAAATGAGTCCGAACTCACCAGCTGGGACACGTTCAAGGAGAAGCTACGTGACATCTTTGGGGACCCGACCGGTCGCCACGCAGCTGCACGACAGGAGCTGGCTACCCGTGTCCAGTCGCCAACTGAATCGTATGTGTCATACATCCAAGAAGTTCTCGCTCTTTGCCGAAAAGTGGACGAGGCGATGTCTGAGGCTGAAAAGGTTGGACACGTTTTGAAGGGGATCGCGGACGACGCCTTCAATTTGCTGGTGTACACTAACGTCTCGACCATCGACCGTGTAATTCAAGAATGCCGCCGTTTCGAAACAGCAAAAAGCCGTCGGGTGCGCCCTCCTTTTTCTCGGTTGCCAAACACGGCGGCTACGTCCACCTGCTCCGATTCTACCGTCACACCGCCCTTTGAGCAGAGTGTAACGCGTATCGTTCGACGGGAACTTGAAGCAGCAAGTCCAGCGCCGCTTCAGCCCACTTCTTTCGAACATACGATACCGACAACCCCCGCGATCTCCGTTATTCAGGCGGTCGTACGACAAGAATTCGCCAACCGCGGGTTCCCTGATGCTTGCCCCATCTCTTGCCCCTCCTCCAGACCAATTCCCACTAATGCACCTCGACGTGACCCATTTGTTGCTCCACGATCTCGCAACCCGGCGGAATGGCGAACTCCTGACGACAAACCGATCTGCTTCCGGTGCCACCGCGTTGGACATGTCTCCCGCTACTGCCGTGCCTCCTGGACGCCGCCACATAGGAGCCAGTTTTTCGCACCTTATAGCCCATATGAAGATCTTCGCCGGTATTCGTCCAGCCGTACCGCCCCTGCTTTCGACACGTCCAACAGCCGCCTTCCTGCTCGTTCTCCGTCCCCTCAACGCCGTCGTTCCCCGTCGCCCCAGCCACGCCGCCATCACTCGCCGCCTAACTTTTCATCGTACCCGACGGAAAACTAGACAGTGCAGCCCCTGGAGGTAGTGCTGCATCATCCCTGTCTGAACCAAACCCTCCATTGACGCTTCATACGAACAAAAATCTTGTCGATGTACACGTGGACGGTATTTCTCTGTCGGCACTAGTCGATACTGGCGCTCATGTGTCCATCATCAGCGTTCATCTTTGTCGCCGCTTAAGAAAAGTACTCACGCCCCCTGCTACCGAAGCTGTTGAGAGCATAGGTGGCCAAGTTCGACTATTCGCAGACGACTGCATATTATACCTGAAAGTATCTAGCCCTAATGATCAGGTCCTGCTAAATCAAGCATTAAGTGCAATTGCAAACTGGTGTTGTACATGACATATGACAGTTAATAGTAAAAAAACGGTAGCAATGACCATAACCCACAAGAATAAACCACTTGAAGTTAACTACTTCATCAATAATCAACCTTTAAGCTTAGTACAAAGCTATAAGTATTTAGGAGTAATGATAACCTCCTATTAGCGCTGGAATGAACATGTAACGTTTATTGCTAAAAAAGCCTACAGTCAACTGGGATATCTTCGGCGCACGCTGGGTCACTTAACAACGAAAATAAAATTATTAGCCTACAGGACGTTTATTAGGCCCATGGAGTATGCAGCGGCGGCCTGGGATCCCTGGACAGCCTCTTATAAACTAAAGCTGGAAAGTGTCCAAAGAAAATCTGTTAGGTTAATTCATAACAGTTATAGTTGGAAAACATCCCCGTCCCACCTCCTACAGAAAGCAGGACTAGAGAAACTTGAAACAAGGTGCTTTCATGACAGGTTGAAGTTATTTTATTGGATCTATCACAAAATGCTACGAGTTGATTCATTCGCATTCATAAAACCTTCCATTAGCCGCTTTACTCGGTCTCTTCACGGAAAAAAGGTGGCCGAGCTGAAGTACAGAACAAACACTTTTACGTACTCTTGCTTTCCTCGGGCAATCGTCGAGTGGAACGCCTTATCTGCTCATGCTGTAGAACGTACTAACATTGATTCTTTTCTGCAGGCGATCAGAAATGAAGTTCTTTTCTCGCCACTATGCTCGAAGCGTCATGTAAAGTCATGTACTCACTTTCATTCGCTATCACTTTGCTGTAATCGAATAAATGGTGAAACTTTCTTGTTCTTTTTCTTTTTTCCTTTGACTTTTTGTGCTATGTAAGTACAATGTCAGTACCTGCAATGCTTTCTGCCGGACTTCGTTTGGCCTCCAGGCTTCCTTTCCGAGAACACCCTCCTCCATACTCTCACCAGATTTCTCGCTTGTACTTAATTACCTCGTTTCTTGGGATAAGGAGACTGCTCAACATAACTAAATATTTTCAGTAAAGATCTAAAAACTATCAAAATAGCGCAGGGGTTCTGCCTCTCTCGCTGCTCCGGAAATACTAAAAAAAAGCTTTGCTTTAGCGCGTTCGATACCACCTTCAAACAATCAGTGGAATGTTCTCGCATTGGTCATTTTGCACATCAATATACCGAGACAAAATTTTGTAAATAAAAGTTGGACACATCAAAATCAAAATTCTGCGCAAACTTTTTGTCATTGGACATTGGGCATAGTATCGAATTACTAGAAAAAATATTTTTTCATTGGGGTGTTGAAAATCACTTCAAAAACCTAGAGAACTCTACAGCTTCTGCTTCAGGAATTGAACGTGATAGAAATATTCTGTTCCTCGTGCGTCCTTCAAATACATACTTGATAAAACCTTTTCAAACTTGCTGTTCATCCAGTTTGTGGCCTTATGGAATAAGGCGCAGTAGCTTGGATGCCTTTTGTAGTTTGTGATCGGTTTTAGACCACCAAGTCGATATAATTCGCCTGCATTACTACTGCAGGGATAGTTTTCTTTGTGATCGTGCGTTTTTCGTATTCAGCTATAAACAAGCTTTTAAGATACAGGCTAGGACTTCTTCGGCCCGTTGCAGGCACTGTGATAACGTAGATGAAATCACTATGATGTCGTCGAGATAGCATGAACAGCTTTTTTACTTCAGGCTACGCAGTATACGCTATTCATCATGCGTCTGAAAGTATCGGGCGCGTTAGAAAGTCCGAAAGGCATTAGATGATATTGCCACAAGGACACAGGGGCGCAGGCAGGAAGGAAGTCTTTTACTTTCGATAATAAAGCCCAAAAGCACGAGCACCAGAGCACGCGCTCACAGAATAATTTCGTTGTCCTCCTCAGAGGCTGGGCACAATAGTTGCCAGCCTACCTTGCGTCAATGTTTTCTTTCAAGAGCGACCATCCCGATCGAATGAGAAAGATGCTGGAGATGGCTATGCAGGAAGATGGTCATGTCAAAAAAAAATAACCCCAAACTGTTGTAGATAATAAGGAAAAAGTCCATAGTGTTGATATTTCGCGGGTGTGGTACGGTTTCATCCGTACTAAGTGGACTACTTCTGGAAGTGGTCGTCGTCTGTTTAAACTTGTATCGGAGCTTTGGGGAACTACCTCGTACTTCACGTCACCAAGGCCGCGCCAACTTCGTAAGGGCTAAAGTATCCTCGCAATAGCTTCTCCTAAAGCCCACTATGTCAAACTGGTGCCCCAACCCCTACTTAGTGACCTGGATGATAGTGGACGTTCCTTCGGCCTCGGTTGTAGCGGCGAGCGTATGTTGCTGCGTGCGAATGCGGTACCGAGTAAGCTGGCGGGCTTCTTCGGCTTTCTGAACGAAGTCTTTAACGCTGTCATTTCCGCTGGTGTCCTGGTCCATGGGGAGCATAGCGTCAAACGTTGTTGTGGCACGACGCCCATAAACAAGCGCAAATGGTGTTAGGTCTGTGGTATCTTGCACATCGGTGTTATAAGCACACGTGACGCACGGCAAAATTTCATCCCACGTTTTGTTCTCTGCATCAACACACATAGATAGCATGTCGGCCAGTGTGTTGTTTAACCGCTCCGTCAAGCCGTTAGTTTGAGAATGATAAGCTGTTGTTTTCCGGTGGTTAGTGTGCGTCAGCTTGGCTACCGGTTGGAATACCTCTGCCGTAAATGCTGCTCCGCGATGGGTTATGAGAACAGCAGGTGCACAATGACTCAAAACAATGTCGTGGACAAAGATTCTGGCGACTTCAACTGCAGTTCCCCAAGGCCCAGCTTCGGTTTCAGCCTAACGAGTCTGATAGTCGATTGCGACGATTGTCCACTTAATTTCTGAGTATGACGTAGGAAATGAACCAAGAATATCCATTCCCACTGGCTCAAACGTTGCTAGAGGTGAATGTAAAGGCTGGAGGAAGCCGGCGGACTTTGCGAGTGGAACTTTACACCTCTGGTAATCACGGCAGGTTCGGATATTGCGCTGAACGGATGAATACAGCTGTGGCCAGTAGTACTTTTGTCGAATGCGCGCAAATGTTGTAGCGAAGCCTAAGTGACCGGCAGAAGGATCGTCATGGCAAGCCCGAAAATCTTCCTCACGCAGTGCCGTCGGAACGGCGAGGAGAAAAGTTTCCTGGCTGCTCTCAAGATTTCTTTTTGAGAACATTGTTCCGCAGGCAATACAATAATAATGTACGCGAGAGCGGGCGTGGGACGATAGCGTCTTCTCTTTGAAGATGTGGATGACAGGAAGTAGCTCAGAGTTTTCACGCTGAAGTCCAGCCATCCACACCGCATCGACGATGCCAAGAAGCGGTAAATTTTGTTCAGTGTCTGATGACGTCAGGGAAGTAGGAACACGAGACAGGCAATAAGCATCTGTGCGCTTATGTCCTGATCGGTAGACCACCGTTATGTCATACTCTAGAAAGCGGAGCCTCCAGCAGGCGAGGTGGCCTGATAGATCCCGTAGATTGGCAAGCCTAGAGAGCGAATGATGGTCAATGACCGCTTGAAATGGCTGGCCGTATAGATCAGGTCAAAACTTTTTAACGGCCTAAACAACTTCTAGGCGCTCTTTTTCGGTGGTAGATAGTTAGCCTCTAGTTTTGTGAGACCACGGCTCGCGTAAGCGATCACATGCTCAGCGCCGTCATACCATTGAACTAGAATAACTCCGATTCCTACGTTGCTGGCGTCCGTGTGAATCTCAGTGTCGGCAGAGTCATCAAAATGTGCCAGCGCTGGAGCTGTCTGCAGTCGATTGAATAGCTCTACAAAGAGTTGTTGTTCTTCCGTGCATCCGAACGGCACAACTGTCCATGTCCATGTTCGTGTCTTGTACGAGCTTCCACAATTTCCGAAAATCCTTCGACAAAACGGACGCAGTAGGCAGAGAGTCCAAGGAATCGCTGAACAGTCTTCTTGTCTCGAGGACGAGGGAACTCGGCAACGCAGCCAACTTCGCCAGATTTGTTGGAACACCCCCCGGGCTTACCTCGTAGCCGAGAAACTTCAGTTCTCGATAGCCAAAGCACCACTTTTTGGGCTTGATGGCAAGGTTCGCCCCCCGTATTGCAGTGAGGACACTTTTTAACCTTGAAATATGTTCGTGAAACGTGCTTGAAAGCACAACAACATTATATAAGTAAACAAGACACGTCTGCCACTTTAGTCAAATGAGCACAGTGTCATCATGCGTTCAAAAATGGTGGGAGTGGAGCAGAAACCGAAAGGCAGCACTTTAAATTCGTAGAGCCCGTCGGGAGTTGCGAAAGGAGTATACATACGGTTGCCCTTCTCAACTTCAGTTTGTAAGTACCATGACTGGAGATCTAGTGATATAAAGTACTGGGCGCGGCGTAGACGGTCTAAGGCTTCATCAGCCCATGCACAGTAAAAACTTTTACACTCTGAACGGTGTAAATGAGCTTGTCTCATGGACGACACCCTAAGGGCGTGATTCAGCACCTTCCAAAAAGGGTGCTTTTCCATGCACCCTTAGAATAGGGTGTACATGTAAAAAACTGTAGGGTCTTACCAAAACACCCTTAAGAAAGGGTGCCTTCGATGTCAATCACTCTTTTAGCACCATCTGAGGAGGGTGCGAGAAGCGTGCACAAGGGTGTTGAGTGCCATGGCAGGGGTGCCAGTATTCTTTTAGACTGCACTAATAGATATCATCATGCACTGATTACACACTACTTGAAGAAAGTGGTGATGTTATCAATGGTGCGCCACCTGTCGAGCTCCATTCATTGCGTGTGGGCAAAAAATATAAACATGCACAATCGTTTATGAACTTCTGCTGAATCTATATATACTTCACAGTATATGCATAATGAACGTTACAGAAAACTAAGCCTTGCATATTGCATTTATTTAATAGGCAAATAAAACTTATAAATTTTTCTTCTGCCACACAACTTTTTCACCAGATGTGTAACATGTTCACGTATACGTACACTACACATGCAACACCTCAAATGTTCATTATATTTTTTCAGTTTCACTTTGTTGACAATTCTTTGAAACATACAATTACACTGGTTTCAGTTTAGTATACTGCTTCAAGTACATAGAGACTACAAATGAAATACACACTAGTATATCCCTATATTTCTTTCATGTATCTACAATCCAAGTGGTTTCCAGTTAAATACTCCTTCATGCACACAATCGGTTAATAGGAATGAAATACAGGCAAATATATACTTATAATTCTTGCAAATATATACAATCACCATGATTTCACTTATTCGCCTTCATGTACCCAATCGTTCCCAAGAAGTGATGCACACAAAAATATATACGGGTAGTGTTTTCAAATGTATACAATCACAGTGGTTTAAGCTTTGTATTCCTGTATGTATAACAATTGGTTATGAGAATTGATGTATATGCGAACAATATGGGTTTTTGCACATATAATTTTAGCGAATACTTAGAAAAACAATACAATGATCAGAAACAGAATGGGCTAAAAACGAACACAAAACTGACTCTGGACACACAAAAAACGAAAGAGGTAATGCATAATTATGGCTAATGACACAGCTGAGCCATTTTATGCATAATGTCCAAGCCATTTTGGCAATCATTTCAAATGTATTCGAAAAACTTGTGCTGCATTGAAAATAGTGAACTTCTGAAATATTTAGGAGAGGAAAAATATTTGGTAACGTGGCTGCCTTCTGAACTTCCTGAAATGCCGTCAAGGTGTTGCATGTGAAAAGTTTCATTTAAAAAGCACCACTCCTTCTTTCTATACGAAGCTCGGTATACGTGTTACGTAACAAGAGTTTAATTTGGGCGAGTTGGTTCATCGTGGTTGTGTGCTAGTCACAGCGCCACAACTTCAGGAACAGGCAGAAAGGACAAGAAAAAGCACCGACTGTCAACTGAATTTAATGAATGTGCTACGAGCGCTTTTATACGGAGTATAAGAACTGTGCTCATGCGTGACAACACGTGTGACCACTACAAAATAATCTTAACTTAGAAAAAAATACTCCCTCTTGGAAAGGATAAGTGAACGTGTAGTGATGCACTGATCATTGGTTTAACTTCTACAAACGTTAAATTGGCATTAAGTAAACCTGTTCTCGTGACGAATGGTGCAAGATTGACTATTCCTGTTGCTGTTTAGTACACACGCTTTTAAAAGCTTGCAGGGGGTTGAAAACAACACGTTATTATCATATCTGCTGGCTATTTTTTTAATTATGAGACACGTGATGTGGTATAACATGCAAAGGTTTTGGTCATTGTTTTCTGTTGGTCCTGTCTTATTCAGCTTTACTTTCTGCAGGAGAGGTTCACAAACGGGTGTGATGATTCCATTGCGATATCCAGCATCTTTATTCTTTTAATCTGGCTTTTAAGCCTGACTTCACCCTTGTGCTAACATGACTTCTGAAGGGTGGCCTGAATACATGTGGTATCAATTCCTCTTTTTACTAATTTTGAATGCCCACTATCAAAAGGCAGAACATCCTTAGCACTTCTGGGCTGATAGCACCAGCCAATACCCCAACAGCATCATAGCACTCGTTTACGAAACCCTCCTGCAGAAAGTAAAGTTAAAGGAAACAGGACCAAAATAAAAACAGAATGACCTATGACCTTTGCGTGTTACACAGTACTACGTACATAAGATGTCTCACAAATTTAGGAAAAGAGCCAGCAGATATGACATTGTTGTTTTCCACCTCTTGGAATCTTTCAAAAGTGCATGTACTCACAGCAACAGGAATAGTCAATCTTGCACCATTCGTCCCTAGAATAGGTTTACCGAATGCCAATCTAATGTGTATGAGATACCGCTAACATGTGAAAAAGTAAACATAGGACAAACTGGGCAATGCTTCAATGATCGAGCAAGACAGAATGCTTTAAATGTTAAAAACGGCTATAGTAGTCTCATGGCCGGACACCGTAAAGAATGTAAGTGCAGTCTTAGGTTTCATAAAACATGGTATCTGAAAAAAAGCAAGCAGAAAAAACGAGAGATTTTAGAACTTTTTATCAGGACGGCCAAAGATCAATGCATCAGTACACCTTTACTTATCTTTTTCGAAAATGAGTATTCTTTTTTCGGTTAAAATTATTTTGTCATGGTCACACATGTGTTGTTGCAGATGAGCCCTGCTCTTGTGCTTGCCCCGCCACGGTGGTCTAGTGGCTAAGGTACTCGGCTGCTGACCCGCAGGTCGCGGGATCAAATCCCGGCTGTGGCGGCTGCATTTCCGATGGATGCGGAAATGGTGTAGACACGTGTACTCAGATTTGGGTGCACGTTAAAGAACCCCAGTTGGTCGAAATTTCTGGAGCCCTCCACTACGGCGTCTCTCATAATCATATGGTGGTTTTGGGACGTTAAACCCCACAAATCAATCAATCTGTTCTTGTGCTCAGTATAAAAACGCTCGTAGCACCTTCAATAAAATTCAGTTGACAGCGCTCTTTCCTGTCCTTTTTGCGATAAGATTTTTATTATAGAAAGAATTTCATTTTCTTACAATTTAGATATTATGATGAGTTTTCATTGTATCACAACATGCAGCAAATTACATCTCAATACGGACAAAAATCACGATTTTGTGAAATTTGTGAGATTTTCTCGTACATTTCAGCAGCTTGAGAGATCTAAAGATATTTTTTCCTAAAAATATACTTTCTGTGGAGTAAGTATTCACTGCTCAGATATTCATACAAAGTGCAATATTGCAATAAAAATGCAAACATAACACATTTTGGCTTTATTCTTGGAAGCAAATGTGGCAAAAAAATTGCACTAATATTATTGAGCTTGAAATACCTTACAGAAGCACATTTACTTAACAGGTAGACCGAATTTGCTTTAGAAAAATAATCGGTAGTTTTAAAACAAAATTTTCCACAAACAGCACACAGACGGCATTATGCCAGGAAGTTATAAGCCAGCCACATGAACGAAAGTTTTTTCTCGCTGAAATATTCTTGCAGTTCACTGTTTTCAACGCAGTAAGTCAGCACAATTTTTTTCAAATACAATTTTGATGGCCACCAAAGTGGCTGGGACGTTTTGCATAGAATGGTCCAGCTATATTTAAGCAAAATAACTTACACAAATAACAATATTTGTTCATCTACCATGACCACACTAGAAAAAGTTGTTCAGGCATTGTGACACTAAAATTTTCAGCGTTGTACTGCCTGAACAACTTCTTTGATAGACTCCAAACTCACGCCGAGAAAAAGCCGCTCTATCATGGCAGTTGTTAAAGGCCTTGCGGCCGTAGACAATGTTGAAAATAAAAAAAATGAACTCATCAGTGCTGTCACTCCTTCTTCGTCATTACTGACACGGAAGATTTTTCGGTCATCCACGTGGAGGTTCAGGAACTAGGCTTGCTCTAGGCTGGGGCCGGGGTATACTACGCAGGAGGTCAGCGGCACCCTCTCGTCCTGTATTAAGAGCAAATATGACTTCTCATAAAAAAGGTGTTCGTGCTGTTCTGGCAGCACCATATATGAAGAATGTGTAGTGTGTATCCTTTGAAATGGCGTGTAATTGAGATTACACTGAACTCGAAGCATACTACCCATATATTCCAATACTTTCGTATCATAAATATAAGATAGTTTTCCAGCATACAGCAAATTCCCGAATTGAGGTGAAGTGTAAGACTACAGCTCAAAAATGGCACTTACGAAAGCCTGAACTCACCTAAGAATCAAATTTCTTATAGGGTAGTGAGCCAGTGTGACAAACAGTTTTTAAAGTACAACGTTCAGAACATGTAGCAATAATCAAAATGCACAAGACACTTATCTCTTCATGTACAAAGAGTGAAGGCATCCCCGCTTTCTCTATTTACATGAGAACAAATGATCTTGGGCGTGGCACTACCGAAGAGGTCTGCAAAAAAAGTAAAAGATTTACTGATTTACTTAAAAAAGTAAAAGATTTACTGAAATACAATTCAGATGGCTGCCAAAGTGGCTGGGACGTTTGGCATGGAATGGTCCAGCTATATTTAAGCAAAATAATTTACACAAATAACAATTTTTGTTCATCTACCATGACCACACTAGAAAAAGTTGTTCAGGCATTGTGACACTAAAACTTTCAGCGTCGTACTGCCTGAACAACTTCTTTGATAAACTCCAAACTCACGCCGAGAAAAAGCCGCTCAATCACGGTGGTTGTTAAAGGCCTTGCGACCGTACACAATGTTGAAAATTAAAAAAAAATCATCTCATCAGTGCTGTCACTCCTTCTTCGTCATTACTGACACGGATGATTTTTCGGTTATCCATGTGGAGATTCAGGAACTAGGCTTGCTCTAGGCTGGGGCCGGGGTAGACTACGCAGGATGTCAGCGGCACCCTCTCATCCTGTAATAAGAGCAAATATGACTTCCCATAAAAGGATGTTCGTGCTGTTCTGGCAGCACCATATATAAAGAATGTGTAGTGTGTATCCTTTGAAATTGCATGTAATTGACATTACACTGAACTCGAATCATACAACCCATACATTCCAATAATTTAGTATGATAAAGATAAGATAGTTTTCCAGCATACAGCGAATTCCCGAATTGAGGTGAAGTGTAATACTACAGCTCAAAAATGGCACTTACGAAAACCTGAACTCACCTAAGAATCAAATTTCTTATAGGGTAATGAGCCAGTGTGAAAAACAATTCTTAAAGTACAACGTTCAGAACATGCAGCATTAATCAAAACGCATAAGAAACTTACTTCTTCATGTACAAACAGTGAAGGCATCTCTGCTTTCTCTTTTACATGAGAACAAATGATCTTGGGCGGGGCACTAGCGAAGAGGTCTGCAAAAAAAGTAAAAGATTTACTGACTTTAACCACGCCTCTAACAATCTGAGGAGTTGTGACAATTCAGCACTTAGTGCAATTCTGACTGCCTCTATAAGGGCATCAAAAATGAACAATTTTCTCGTTCTTTCTAACCTCACAAAAAGCTCCGTCAATGGCATCTAATCCAAATTTGACGCTGTGCTTCATATTTGCCTGCTTTCTAGACGTAGGGCTGCGAACATGTATTTTGTGCACCTAACCTTGCACAGAAATTCGTCATCAATAATTAAATCATCTTAATTCATTGTAATTTTATAAAAGATGTGATAGTTCGTCCAGTTTTTAAAGAGTTGCGGGCCTGCAATAGGCACTGCCTAGCACTTATGAAAGTAATTTAAAAAAAAAAATCTTCAAAGCTTGCTTTCAGAAAAAGCGTCTGGCATATTTTGACATCCAAGCCCATCCTCTGATGGCAATCAGGGGCACGCTATTAGCGATTATTGACCACTGGATTTACAAACGTAACCCGTGCCTAAATACTCAGTTAAACACAATCAAGCAAGTAGGAGCGCTCGAACGACAGCAACGCGTGCGGACACCTTCTACGTTGCAGAAGCCATGGCTTGTACTAGAACTACCGCACATAGCTCCCACAGTCACGTGTACTCTCTTGATTCTGTTATAACGCCGAAAGTTATCGCAGATGAAAGCAAAGCACGCAAACAGCAAACAGAAATGAGAGAAAACAACGCACAGCGATGGCCACAACAACGCGCCTTTAGAAGTCTGCTAGATCTTTCCCTGTTGCTGATGACACTTGTCCTAAATAGCTTAAAATACCGAAGCGCACGCGCTGGGAGCATCGCGGCATATCAGCACCTCCAACTATACCGTCTTTAGGCAAAAAATTGTAATTTCGTACAGTGCGTCTCTGTACATAATTTTTTCTTTTTCTTTCTTTTTTACGCTTACACCCAGAGAAGCACGTTGCACATTTGAGTATTAATAGAAATGTTATTACGATGTAGCCTAAAGCGCATCTTGAAACAATATTAATCACTTTTAGCAGTGTAGAGGCAATGCGCGTTCAGCAACTAATCGCGCCCCTGTTAAGTGATCACATCACTCACTGTATGAGTGATGCAGGCACTTACACAACATCGCGCATAGAAGGGTGAACTCGTCAAGTCACAAGTTTAATCGGGCATCTGCACCAGGCCCGCGAACGCATGCTGTTGTAAATGGCTGGCAGCCTACTTCGGCAGAGCTGCTGCAGGCGCCCAGCTAGGGCTGTATGATTACTACTTACGAAAACAGTACACTCACCGTTAACAGGCCCACGTTGTCCACGTCCGCCGCTCCATGAATATTCCTTAATACCAGCGTCACTTCGAACACGGTGTCATGCATGACCACCATTGAAGATGCGCCTCTTCGCTAGAACTCACACAGCGACCAAGACCCCCGACCAACGCAACGCATTTGAAAGACGGATGACACAGAGAGAGCAAAGTTGAGAGAGAGGAGGAGGAGGCACTGGCGGCGGCGCCGCAGCTTTCGACGCAGGTGTTCGGTGACGCAACTATTCGCTTATCTACACCGCCGTTGTGGGGGGGGGACGGCTGGCCCGGGTGAGTGGGGGGGGAACCCGCCAAGACGGCGCCGAAAGGCAAACGCTGTGGTGCATGAGGCGGGCGGTGGTTCGACGCGGAAGGCAATCGAATTGCGCTTCAAGAGTAACTCCTTCTAAATGGCAACTCTCCTTCCGCACAGCGGCGCAGGTTATTTACCAGCCTTGTGTTCTTCGAGTATTTTGACGGAATGCGACTGCAGTGGGTAAAAAATAGTGAAGTAAAACTTGCGGAAAACAAAGTGCAACATGGAACGGCCAGAAACAATAATTATTTTGTCCTTGGTGGCAATAGTAGGAAAGCATCGCCACAAATTTATTAGAGGAATTTTTTTTCGCATTATGCGCGTCTGGCGATTCCGCGTATGGTGTGGCAAACACCGAATGCGAAGTCGAAGCTGGAACAAATTAATCCACAGTCGCGGATGTTTAGAAGGTTTGTCACGCACCACTAACGTGCCGAGGATGTTATAACAGACTTTTTGCTGACCACATGATCAGCACATAATTCCATATGGTTGCGCAATGAGCTAGCTAAGCACCTTTAGCAAAGGCAGGGCACGTTCTTGTTAAACGTTGTTAATATAAACAATGGTTGTGCATAAGGGCAGTGACAGGTTTCCGTGTGATTTGGTCATAACCCACGTTTTCGAGCGTAGAAGCGCCTAAACGGAGCTAATCAGCTACCACAGCAAGTTCGCAAGCAACGATGAGGTACGAGAATGTGCAGCTGTTTTCCATGTACTGAATAGTCCGTGTACAGTGCGTTGACCACCGCCATTCATCAAGCCACCTCCCATATAGACTCCCAGTTTGAACAGGCATGGGACCTTAAACACTAAGAAGCAGTGCCCCCCTCCCGCACACACACAGACACACACACACACACGAAATTCGAGAGCGCACGGGCTGATACACACGCATACTTATTCACAGGCGCACACACATACACGTATACACACATACGGCCACACACACGCGTGGCCGTAAACGCACGCCTGCATGGGCGTACACATGTGCACAGGTACGCTTAACACATGCACGGACTCGCACATACAAGGCCACGCACACATGCACGGGTGTACACAAAATCGCGCTTACTGACGAACACCTGCGCAGGCTCACGCACACACATCCATACTGGGGCGAACATTATGTTCCTGTATATATTCCATAGCAAACATGTAGCTTATAACCAACGCTAAGGAAAGCTTTCGTAACATGAATTGCAGGTAATTGTCATTATAGATGAAACGCGATTTGCTTCTGCTGGCATTCTGCTGTATTCGGAGAGCACCTTCACATATTCTAAGTCAATCAGGACGTCATTTAACGCAAGGTCAACATATTCGTGCAGTAGCTACGCTGCTCATCCGAAGGTCGTGGGTTTGATGCCGGCCGTCGCAGTCGAAATAAGACGGAGGTGAAATGGTAGAAGCCTGTACACATTGCGATATCAGCGCTCATCAAAGAACACTAAATGGTCAAAATCTCTGGAGCTTTCCACTACGACGACCGTCATAATCATATGGAGGTTTTTGAGACGTAAAAGCCCAAATATTATAATTATGTGTTCTTCCTATGCTGAATATTTCATCTGATGAATCGTGACCTACACCCTTCTCAGGCACAAAAGCACCCTTAAAGCCTATTTTAGGGTGCTGTCGAGGCAAGCACCCAAACAAAAGGGTGCTTTTTTCAATCGACCATTTATGGGTGTTAAAGGGTGTTGCAAAGAGTGCTTTCTCGTAAAAGCACCCTTTGCACCCTTTTGGTTGTAAACATTTTCACTGTGATATACCATCAGCTCGAATTGGTTAAAGGTGGGAAGTAGATACGAAGCGCAAACCATAGGAAAGTAAAACCCGAATTCGCTTGTCTCTCATTTCCCAATAGCAACCATTGGCATGTACATTGAGCACTAACTGAAAGTAAAAAGGTCGCTACGTTGTACTTGCTGGGCGTAACCTCCGTGGTTTTAGAAAGGTCTTGCGAGCGTTGGGCCACAGTGCCATGATTACAGTCAACTAGTATGTACCAGGAACTTGAGGTGGTTAAAGGTGAAAAGTAGACCCGAAGCTCAAAGCGTAAGAAAGTGTGCGTGTGCCACCTCTCGTTTAGTCCTTGGAATGTCCCCTGGAGGATGGTGTTTCTATATGGGGAATATATATGATGAAAAGATGCAAGACGGTGGTACTTGGAGTGTTGAATGGACGGACGAACGGACACACAGACAGATGCATGGATGGACGCATGAACAAACGCAGGGGCGGATGCTTAGAAGAACGCAGGGACGGACGCACGAACAGACACACGCACGGTTGGGCGGAGTGATGGATGGACGGTCACACAGACGGACGCATGGACGGACGGAAGCAAGAACGAATGGACGGACGAACGCTTCGCCCCATTCTCCATTATTCACTCCGTGGATATGCTGACATTTCTTTTCTAATCGAACGAGGCCACGGGCTATGCAGATGTTTCGTTTGAGCAGGAGCGGGATATTTGCCTCTGAAATACCTTCATAGTTATTGAATTCATCAAAAACATTGCAGGTTACCAAGGTCAACATGCTACTCTTTTGCGGTAATGTGACGTCATCGTGGACAATCCTAAAAGCATTGACGTAACTGTCGTGAGGGTCGCTTGCTTAAGCGTGTGGCGTAGAAAACGTCACCTGCGACTGTTGCAAGTCAATCACGGCTCCATTATCATGCAAAAAGTCCAGTCAGAGAATTATGTCCCTCGAGCAACTCGACAGTATTACAATTTATCTGAGATACGTAAATCCGTGAATACTGACTCGCGCTGTGCATTGTCCCACTGGAGTGGAAAAGTGGCTTCCTGCCGTACGTATCTGGGACCCAGCCCACTTGGTAGAAACCTTCTTGAGCCTGCAGGCAAGACCCACGATCATAACGCAAGTGTCTGCTCAAGTTTCGATTCGCGCCATTACTTCTTCGTCAACCACGGTTACAGCAATGTTTAATGTTACCACTCTTCGTACCATGTTTGATTGCATCGGTACATCATTTTGCTGCCGTCGCTATCATCGTAGCGGAGGTTCTTCCGTAGAGTCATCATCAGCGGCCTCACCTCCAGAGGTCGCTGAACTCAGTTTTGCCGACTTGCAGAACTAAGTAAGCGGTGTCTCGGAGCGCCGCGTGAATAGGCTGGGCTTGGTCACCTGTAGCGAGCAGGCGACGATGATCGGGGCTCGTGCGAGCGTAGTTCGATATTACGACAATTCGAGATGAAAGTCTCTATTTCCAGTGGTCGCCCGCCAAGTCGTGGACGAGAGCATTATGCGAAAATTCGTGGAGACCCACACGGTGGTATGGATATGTTCGGTAGACATTTCCGGCTTCTCCGCAGTGGAAACAAAGGGGCCTGTGTTCGGGTGTACGCCAAATGTCACTCTTCCTCGTTCGCGCTTCGGCGATCAGTGGTGCGCTGCGAGGACGGAAGCCTACCTCATTTGCTGAGTGCGTCGCTCATTGGGGTAACACGCTGGCTGAAGTGCGCAGTGGAGGACGTCGCACTGCTTCCGCGTAACTCATTTCGACGCAGTGCCGCTGTTGTGGCACATCAGACAGTTGGGGACGAGAACGGCTTGCCGTAGCTCAGCGCGCACCATCCCCGCAATGGAGAGCTGCTCAACAGGTGAAGCAGTCAACTGCGTCTTTTGTAGCTCCTCCATGATGACAGCTCTGATTAGCTCTCGCAACGTGCTGATTTCATTGCGGAGAGTGACAGATGTGACCTCACTTGGATATACACCACAGTTATGCTGCATGGCACGCTGTTGAAAAGCCCTCTCCTTGGCAGTGGCTTCCTAATGGAACTGCGCAGGTGTCGCAGGCGGGTTTAGAATGAGGCCGGCAAATATCTCTTCTTTAACACCACGCATTAAGTGGCGAACTTTTTTGGATTTAGTCATAGAGGGCCCCGCCGGCCTGAAAAGCCGATCATTGTCCTCTGTATTGGTCGTCACCTTTTCATTATGGCCTTGAACCTTTGTCTCTATAGCATGCTCCGCTGTTTAGTTTCTGTCCTCTCGGCCAAAAGCTTTGAGGAACTGTTGGTGAAACCCATTACATGACTTAAGCGTCAGTTCGTGGTTCTCAAACCACGTTTTTGCGGAGTCCCCGAGAAAGCAGTACACATGGCGTAGCTCATGCTCTGAGGTCCAATAGTTGATGACGTCGACACGGTCGAAATGCTAGAGCCAGTCGTCGGTATCTTCAAAAGCAGCTGTCCTCAGCGTTTTGGGCTGGTTGGCAACCAGGTGCGCTGGTGCTGGCGCGGTTACGTTAGGGAGTGCTTGGTTCATAGTCCTCTAACGTTCAGGCAGCAAACCGTGCTGTGGCTCGAGTCCCTCGATACGACGCCTGGAATTGACGTACACATGTGTAAGCTCGAGTGAGCTACTCGACGGGCTTGCGTCAGTGGTGCTCTCTGGTAACCGTAGCATCTACTGTACCCCGCACCTCCACCAGAAATTGTCACAAGGACACAGGGAGGCAGGCACAAAACAGGGCGTTTACTTTCGGTAATAAAGGCCAAAAGCACGAACACCAGGGCACGCACCCACAGAACTACTTAGTTATCCTTATCAGATGCTAGCCAGTATAGTTGCCAGTCTACCTTGCGTCGATATTCCCACAAACTATCTAAAGAAGAAAAAGTGGTCTTTTTTATCTTTATTATGACTCGGACTTTGGAATTTGCCACCAGCATGATCGCAGATCAAGGCTAGAAAAACACTCCGTTTCGTGCATTGAATGTGGTGCGTCGTCAATTTGTGGAAAGGGGCAAACGTGTTTGCACGTTATTTTGTACAATGCCTGGTAGTCGATGCAAACACGTACTGTTATATAGTTTTTTTTTGCACCAAAGCAACTGGGGAGGACCACGGACTCGAGGAAGGACGAATGATAATTGGTCGGAGTGTATCTGAGTCGTTTTTCCTTAATTACCTTGCGTTCCGCAGGGGACACATGGTATGGGCACCAGTGAACGATCGGGCAGGTGCTAGACTGAAAGCGGTGAGAAGCAAAAGAGGTCACATGGAGGACAGCAGAATGAACACCCAACAAAGAAAGATGTCCGGTGAATACGTTCAGCAAATCTCGACGCTGGGCTTCAGTCAAGTGAGGGCTTATCGTCCCCGACGAAGGTGGAGAAGAGTTGAGTGGTGGCGAGCTTGACTCTAGCAGGTCTTCTTCTCTTGTGAGAGCAACAATTCCGATGGGATGGGGGTCAATAACTCAAGTGAAGGGGAGGAGGAGGAAGACCCGAGCGGGGCTATCTCGTAGGTCGCATCTGTCACCTGGCGAAATACGCGGTAGGGTCCTGAGTAGCGGGAAAGCAGTTTTTCCGAAAGTCCGGCGCGCCTGGTCGGAGGCCACAATAGCACAAAAGAACCAGGAGTAAAGGAAACTTGGCAATGATGGTAGTTGTAACGTTGCTGCTGCTGATCTTGCGATGCTAAGAGGGGCTGACGGGCAACTTCTCGTGCTTTTCGAGCTCTGGTGATAGCGCCACGGGCGTATTCGGTCGTGGAGTCGACGGCTGTGGGAAAGATGCTGTCAAATGGTAAAGTTGGATCACAGCCAAACACGAGATAGAAATGTGAACAACCAGCTGCATCGTGGCGTGAGGAATTTTAGGCGAACGTTACGAAAGGCAATGCAACATTCTAGTCCTGGTAGTTGGACCATACGTACATGGCGAGCATATAGATTAAAGTTCGGTTGAATCGCTCAGTCAGTCCGTTAGTTTGCGGGTGGTAGGCTGTCATAAATTTCTGTTTTGTCTCGCAAGGGCGAAGCAGGTCATCAATAACTCGGGAAAGGAAATAGTGCCCACGATCTGTGAGGAGTTTGCGTGGTGCGCCATGATGAAGTATGACGTCGTGCAGGAGAAAATCGGCAACGTCCGTGGCACAGCTGGTTGTTAGAGCCCGTGCAATGGCGTACCGGGCTGTGTGATCCGTTGCAACAGCCATCCACTTAATCCCAGAAATGGATGCAGGAAAAGGGCCTAGGAGGTTAAGACCAAGTCGAAAGAACGGATCAAAGGGAACGTCAAGAGGTTGGAGGAACCCAGCAGGGCTCACCGGAAGTTTTTTTGGCATTGACACTGGCCGCATGAGGCGACGTAGCTGCGGACCGAGCGATAAAGACTTGGCCAGTCAAATCGACGCTGTACACGGTCATACTTCCGAGACAGTCCGAGGTGCCCGGCAGTGGGAGCGTCGTGGAGCTGGCTGATCACGCTCGCATGTAAGTGGGTAGGTACCACAAGGAGCAGTTCGTTTCCATCAGGGCGGACGTTGTAACGGTACAATGTGCCATCCTTGAGCACGAACAATTGAGTAGACGGATCGGGTGCCGCAGAATGAAGCTTCTCGGTGATGTTATGTAGTACAGAGTCTCGGCGCTGTTCCTCTCGGATGTTGCTTAAAGCGAAGAGAGACAGAACAAATGGCGCTTTATCGAATGCTTCAGGTGGGTCCACTAGATTCCGAGATAAGCAGTCAACGTCATGGTGCAAGCGGCCAAATTTGTAAAAAACCATGTAGTTATACTCTTGGGGTCGTAATGCCCATCGTCCAAAGCGCCCAGTGGGGTACCTCAAGGAGGCGAGCCAGCAAAGCGCGTGGTGATCGATTGTGACGGTGAAATGTCGACCGTGTAAATAGGGTCCAAATTTCGCTACTGCCCAAACGAGAGCAAGGCATTCCCTTTCGGTGATTGAGTAATTTCTTTCCGCCTGCGAGAGGAGACGGCTTGCATAGACGATGACGCGGGCGCAGCCGCTTTGATGCTGGACCAAAACAGCACCAATTCCGTGACCACTAGCATCGGTACGGGCTTCTGTTGGGGCGGCATTGTCAAAATGGGCCAGAACAGGTGGTTCTGTTAGCAATGCAATAAGTGTAGAGAACGCCGTAGCCTACGCAGCACCCCATGTGAATGAGATATCTTTTCTCTGTAAGTTTGTGTGAGGACGGGCTATTTCCGCGTATTTCTTCAAAAAACGTCAAAAGTACGAGTACAGACCGAGAAAGTTGCGGACTTCCTCGGTGCAGGTCAGAATGGGGAAGTTCCGCACGGCTCGCACTTTATCGCGATCCGGGCACACACCAGAGGAGTCGACAAGGTGGCCACACATGGTTAGTTGCTGGCGTCTGAAGTGGCATTTTGACGAGTTCAGTTGGAGCCCGGCATTGCAAAAAACAGCCAGTATTGAGGATAGGCGGCCGTGGTGGGTTTCAAACGTCGGAGAAAAGGCGATAACGTCGTCAAGCTAACATACACAAATTGACCATTTGAACGCACGCAAAAGAGAGTCTATCATCCGCTCAAAGGTGGCCGGAGCGTTGCATAACCCGTAGGGCATGACCTTAAACTGGTAAAGACCATTGGGCGCGACAAAAGCGGTTTTTCACGGACCATGTCGTCGACAGCAATTTGCCAGTACCCTGATCTTAGATTAATGTACGAAAAATATTTAGCGCTGTGAAGACAATCGAGGGCGTCGTCCATGCGCGGTAGAGGGTAGACGTCTTTTTTGGCAATCTTGTTCAAATGTAGGTAGTCAACACAGAATCGTCAAGTGTTGTCTTTCTTTTGACAAGAACTACACTGGAAGCCCATGGACTACATGATGGCTCAATTATGTCTTTGGCGAGAATTTTACGACTTCTGCTTGAAATATGTGAGGTTCGGTTGGAGATACGCGGTATTGCCGTCGATGGACAGGGGAGGCATCGCCGGTGTCAATGCGGTGCTTTACAGCAGTGATTTGACGTAGTGGACGATCACCAAATTCAAGTACGTCCCAGTATGACTCAAGGACGTGAAGGAGTGCGTCAGCTTGATGCGGCAAAAGGTCTTACGCGATCATTTTTTTACGTCAGCAGACGGGCTTGCTTGCGAAGATCGAGCATGCATGTAGCTACAGTGTCGAGCATTGTTCGAAGACAGACCTGATATGACGTATTCGTCAGAGGGAGTGAGCATGGCGAAGGCAATTCCACGCGGAAGCTTTTGTCGACACCAAGCACTGTTGAGCACAGGAATCAAGGCGTGGTTTTCACGTAACTAAATAACATTGTGTGGTAAGGTAACACTGTGAGTCAAAAGAATGGATGTAATGGGCGCGAGCACATAGTCGCCATCGCATACAGAAGGTGAGAGCATTAAGGTGATGCAGGTCACAGTTTGCGGTGATAAACGGCCATGCTCAGCAGAGCACATACAAGCCTGGGGTAGACTGGGCGGATCAATCGTACACGGTAGGTCAAGTTGCACAGTACCAGCTGAGCAGTCGATGAGGGCGAAACGAGTGGACAAAAAGTCAAGACCAAGGATCACATCATTGGTGCAGTGAGAGAGAATAGTGAAGAGAACGGACGTTTGACAGCCGGCGATAGTGATGCGTGCAGTACAGACCCCAATAAGAAAAGCCGTACCACCATCAGCAACACGAACGCTTCGTGAAGGGGCTGGAGTAAGGACTTTCTTTAAGCGGTCACGATTGTGCAAGCTCATCACAGAAATATGAGCTCCAAAGTCCACTAAGGCTTTACCAGATAAACCGTCTACTTCAACGTCGATCAGGTTCTGATCGGTCGGCAGCGTGAACAGAGGAATTGGGGAGCAAGTCGTATAAGCAGCGTCACCTCCAGGAGCTGCAGCTGGTAGTTTTCCGAAGAAAACCGCCGGGCAGAGGATCGGGACGGGGAACGGGGCGGTGGTCGAGACCGGGAATTTCTACGTCGAGGTGAAGGTGAGCGACTGTACTGGGCAGTGGTCGTAGTGGTCGGGTCGTAATTAGCTGAGCCATCACGCCGTGGTAGTTCTTGGTCATAGAGATGGGCAGGTGAGTGGAGGTTGGAGAAGCTTGCGTTTGCCCGATACGGTGAAGTCCACGGGCTTCAGCAATGGCGGGAAATGTGTCCCACTCGTTAACATCAAAAGCAAATCGGCCTGTCGTCAGGCGTCCTCCAAGCATTTGGGTCACGGTTACGTAAAGGAGGGCGGCGGTAATGCTGTGGGTTGCTGGAGGTAGATGAACTGACAGCGTCGGCACGGTGCACAGAACAGGCCGTGTGAATACCCGCCTTGGCTAGTTCTTGGCGAATAACGGTTTGTATTAGCAAAATGGTTGGATGAAGATCACGCGGTGCTAGTGCTCTCAAGGGTGCGGGTGATATGGCCTCGGTTTCGCGGCGTACGATTCTCGTGATGTCACCGGAGTGTGAATTGGGCGTGGTCGCTATACGAAGATCCTCGGAAGTTGACGTCACAGCAGTGTCGGGAAGGCGTGTAAAGTGGTGGGCAATGCGACGGCGTTTAGCCTTTTGAAAGCGTTGGCACTCCGAGATAACATCTTGCACGGTAGAACAGCCTCTGCACACAAGGAGGTCAAATGCATCGTCTGCGATTCCCTTGAGCAGGGGCACTACCTTGTCTGCTTCAGCCATAGTTCGGTCAATTTTATGGCAAAGGGTCAGCACATCTTGTATATACGCCAGGTAGGACTCCGTGGACGTCTGAACAGGTGTGCGAAGTTCTTTCCTAGCGGCCTGCTTGCAGCCGGTAGATTGAACAGACAACTCGCGTAACTTGGTCTGGCATACGTCCCAGCTCGTGATCACGTCCACATTGTTAATAAACCATGCCTAGGCCGTTGCTTTCAAATAAAAGATGATGTTTGCCAGCATCAAGGTTGGGTCCCACCTGTGGTTTTCGCTGACGAGCTCGTAGAGTTTAAGCCACTCATCCACGTCCTCGCCTTCCGTTCCAGAAAAGTTGCCGGGATCGCGGGGTGGAGCGGCCGCGAGAAGAACAGGTGAGGTCGGCGCAGTTGACGCATTGGGCGCGGCAGTTGAGGAAGCGTTGCTGCCGGTGGACATGTCGGAAGCAACGACTACGCGTCCACTGTGTAACTCCGTCGTGCGTTGTAACCCAGCAGCTTCAACCAAAATGTTACGTGAAGGTACACGCGAAACTAGGCGTTTGAAGATATATTTACAAAGCGCCAACGCTAGGCCAAGATGGAGAACTAGTGCTGTGCCCTACATCAAATTCACGTCGTCTTTCCCCACGCCTATCTAACCGCTTTTGTGGGACATTGTCTAATAACAATATATACAGATGAGGAAGAGACAGAAATGAAAAGGCGTCAAGTTGACAGAGTAGAGTCAGTGACTGCGCTCACAGTAACCATCAGACTCTGAAGTTTTGCAGACACATAGCGCTACCTGTCGACGAAGTTTTGGGTAGTGCGAAGCCGCACTCTTTTGAACAGTTTGCTTTGCAACCCGGTGCTACAAGCGTGAGCGAAACAACGATTTTGAACGTTATCGAGTGTGTTTGCGCATTCAACACTCAGAAAAAGAGCGACAAATTTTTCTGCGCTGCTCGGACGCGCCACCGCACCGTTAAGACGTGCTTTCTGGGTCTGTCGACAAAATGAAGACAAAATAAAGAACGTATACGCTACAGCCCTCTATGAAGAAAAACTTCAGGCAACGTGACTGTTTTTTTGTTAATTGCTAAGGACAAAAAGGATTTCAGTTTCACGGAGTTCTGTAGCTGTCAAAAAGCAGAACTGCGAGAGAGCTGGATACAGACACAAAAAACTTGCGCTTTTCGCAGCCGAATTATTTGTGTTTTCTCAGATCGGTAAACCTGAAGGTGTGGGCCTCCTATCTTCGTATTTAATATCTTTGGGGGAGAAGCGTAAAGGAGACCTCAGCTGCAGAGCCTGTGGCTACGGTGCGCATCGTGCAACATTATATAATATAGGCTGGTGACGCGTTCGACGAACATCGCACATCCCTCGAGCAGTGATATTCTGAGGTGGTTGCCCCAACACAGCATGCTTTGAACGTACGCTTTGAACGTTTCAAGCTCCGGCTTAACGAAGAAACGCAAACGATAAAATAATGTAGGTCCCGGCTACAATCAAGTTTTCTTGCCGCTTCCTTGCCGTCGTCCCTCTCAACTTATTAAAAATCAAACCATACGCACCATGACTTACAGTTCTTTGTGCTAGGAAGCTGTAGCCTGCTTACTTAACCCAAAATTTTATCTCTGAAAAATTTATTTCAGTGTACCATAAGTATAATCTTTTAGAGGTTACCTAATTCGCAGCTCTCCTTTGTATATATTGAATATAGCGACATCATAAATTGTAACCCCACCAGGTTTGCTTTTAATCATAATTACTTGCTACCACCCAATCACACTACGTATACGGTATTCAAATTCTCTACTAATAATCTTGGGAATAGTTTGCGGTTGTGCCTAAATCTTTACCCTCATTTTCACTTTAAAAACATCAGCAAAATCTTTATTCTTAACTACTGATTGCTCACGTTAATTATGGTATATATTTCTCTCTTGCTTGTCGTTGTTCACTTATGTGTTTATTTCTGTTTCCCGAGTAAATATTTATTTTTTTCATTTTCATCTTTTCTGCACATATTTTCATTTTATTCTGTATTGCTTCTGTGTGTCAGATTTGAGTTTGCATTGCGTTGCTTTTTATTATATATTTCGCACTGCTGTAATGTTTCAGTTTTGATTTGAACTGTTCTATCATGTAGCTGCTTGTTTTGCCTTGTATGAGATGAATATTACCACTTCTTAATGTTCTGCCAATCATTTTCAGTCCTTTTTTGTGGTAGTTTTGTCCCGCCGCGGTGGTCTAGGGGCTAAAGTAGCCGGCTGCTGACCTGTAGGTCACGAGATCGAATCACGGCTGCGGTGACTGCGATTTCGAATGAGGCAAATTTTTGTAGGCCCATGTGCTCAAGTTTGAGTAAACGTTATAGAGCCCCAGGTGACCGAAATTTCCGAAGCAATCCACCATGGCGTCTCTCATAATCATGAGGCGGTTTTAGAATGTTAAACACCACATGTAGATCAATCAATGTTTGCTGAAGTATTGAACTCAGGGTCCGGTTTTGATTATTCATATTCTGGGACCCTCGACTGTAAACAAGTGTTATGTACTTGATGCTGATGTAACTAGGAAAACTGACACTGAAACACAAATATGAAGAATGAAATAGTTAGCCCAACAAGTGTCTATGATGTCTTTGAGCCATCATAAGCACACCGCAGTCTCTTTCAAGACGCCATAAAGTGATTTTCTTCACAGACTGACCAACTGATCGACTGACCATCCGTCCATCGGATCGGTACATCGACCGACTGACCGACCTTTCGACTGACCGACTGACTGAACGACTTACCGACTGACTTGTGCTAACGCGTATTTTGTGTAGAGGAAAGGAAGGAAAAGAAGGAAACCAAATTTGCTACATCCTCGCTACAAGCAAGTTATGCCTATATGCGGCCATAGATAAGCATGAAACTGATGAGCTTCGTTGTGCTTCAACATTTACGCCCAGATTGCATTAAAACAAGGGAGTGCTCCACGCGAATTCCAAAAAGTCTAGCTTGAACAAGGCCACGCCATTTTTTCATTTCATTTCACTTTATTTTCAATTCCAACATGATAGACGAAAAAACTGTTTGGACCCGTAGCCAAAGGCTAGAATAGGGTCCAATGGTGCGATACAAAATGGCACACTATCCAAACCATAGATCAAGACAACAATAGCACATGTAGCAGAACAGTAGAACAAGGCATTGAACCAGGATACAAGATGATAAACATTGCGGATATAGTAAAGAAGGTCAGGCATTGTACAGACATATATATTCAGATACTCGAACTTGGGTAAGATAACAGAAACATGTAATTTTTATGCACAAACAAAAGTAAAGCAATGAGTAATAACAACTACGCAAACACTTTCACTGGACGTAGTGATACCTATAAACAAGAATTCTGGTGCTGCGATCAGTAACATTTATAGTGACGTTGTGTAAGGACTGCACGAAGGTCCACCGAAGTGGTGAAGTGGTAGAGTGCGCAGTTTTCACACAAATGTGGAAGTTTCAAATGCAGCTGTAGATGACGATGTCTTGTATTAAGTGTTAGTTGTAATAGCTGCGTGAATTTCGTTTACTTCCTGAAGTTATTTTCAATTGCTTTATCGCTACAAAAATTAACCTGAAATTTGAAGTGAAGTAAGAAAATTTTAAAAAGAAAAGACCAGACTTGACATTTCCAACTACTTCATTATAGATGGGTACCATTTTTAGGGAGTTTCGAGAAATCAAGAATATTGGCAACAGCTGAAACAAGTCACAATAAACATAAAAACCCACTAAATTCTATGATTCAAACCAGCGTCTTTATTTGGAGAAGCAGCTATTCTATCTCTAAACCATTTTGGTGGAACCATGCTCAAATCTTAAACAAAGACTTATTGCAGCCTAGCGGTAGCTGCGACTCATGCAGCTAGACCGTATTTGGGCTACAGTTTTTTACACTGATGCATACTCCTACTCTGTATGAATAATTTATAATTTGTACACTCTAACACGACACAGTGAAAGGAAAGCATTAGGTAATTTTGCAGCTTCTATTTCTTGGAATCACTGTATAACCCAAAATTGTTTTATGTTTGGGTCCACCGAGACTTCTGTGACTTATTTGCGACATGTATATAATATCAATAAATTGCACACTAACGGGCGACAAAGAAGTTCCCTTGAATGACATCAATTTTATCGCTCTTTATGACATCGGATTCACTTACTACGCAATTAGTAGAGAGTGGATTCGTTGTTGGAGATTATTGTCTTAAAGTGTATAAGGCTTCCCTGAGTCACCGTGGTGGAGGGCCCTGACGGCTTTGAGAACCTGGCTTTTTTAATGTCCACTCACACCACATAGTACACTGCCCTCAAGCATCATGCCTCCATGTAAGTGGAGTACCACAGCTGGAATTGAGCCTGCTTCTTTTGTGTCAGCAGACAAGTGTTCTCGCTTCTGTGTCACTTTGGCGGTAATCAGCAGAGCATTCGCCACTGGGAGTGAAAAATAGCAATGACGGTTCGGGAAAGCTTTGAAATCAGAAGCTCTACTGCCATCTATACGGATTTCACGTTGGACAGCCTGGACAATAAGCTTCGGAAGAGCCATGGTGAATATTCAGTGAAACTTAAGTGGGCAGAAACGTAATCATCCTCATCTTTGGAGCATCCATTACAGCCGTCTCATTGCTAGTGAGTGGCCTTCCTAGGAATATACTACTCCCTAAACCATCGCAACACAGTCTTCGACCTAGGATCCAAATAAAGTGCAGTGTTATCGGAATTATGTATACCACCGGAGACTAACCTAATTTCATATGCGTTGAAACATAGCGGAAGTAAAATAAACATTTTCCTTTCTACAGGTTCGTAATACGCATATGCATCGCAACATCAGCACATTGACATAACATTGTTCATAACCTTACTGATTTTGAATGTCGCTTCCTATTGTGTCATTGAGAGTTTCCTCAATGACGCAATAGAAAGCAACAAAATGTGATGGTACAAAAGTTCCATTACAAATAAAACCAACTTAAGAGAGGCGTGAGCAGATAGTGCTCAGAAAAATTGTGGCAATAAGCACTGTGTTCTCTTTCTTGAAATATTATATACTACAACGATGGTGCTAATAACCATACCGTTTAACATACTCTTTTTATTATCGTGAATGAACCTTTCAAATAACGCTGCCTAAATGGACAATTTACAGCTTAGTTTTATAGGCTGCTAAGGCATATTTTTTTGTTTCCTTTTTATTTCTCACATCCGACAGCAGTCACGTAAAAAGATTCTCTTCAGTAACATTGCGTACTGGCTTACGATTCGAAATAAATGGTCATGAGCGCTCGTTTAGGAAACTGAAGCAATAAATATACAAAATCTTGTCACCTTATACGAGGGGTACACAAATCACATGCCGAGAAAATAGCCGTAAAACGCGCCGTTCTAAAGCTAGAATGCATTCCGTGACTGGCTGTTTATTTTATACAAATTTCGTATATATTGCCACCTCTATGAATTCACGTGCAAGAAAATCTGCCGAGAAATGATATCGCTCGGAAGTTGTATATCTCAACCAAGTTTGAAACGGGAAACGATCAGTTGTTAGATCTGAAACCAAGTTGAGAAACAGTAAACCGCAGAGGGAAGATTTTAGCGCAGTTGTGTTTTTGAACGTGCTGCCTATTCCATGCGAAACACCTCTTTCGTTTTATTTCCTCGTTTCCGGTTTTTGTGTTTTAGTCGGCGGCTGAATAAACAGGCGAATCTCAAAATAAAACTTTCGCCTCGACTTCTGCAGCAATTTTGCTTCAGGCATTGGTACCGCCTCATGAGTTTCTTTGGTGTGCGTGCACGATTGATGTGGGCCGACTAAACGAGGCCTGAACAACAAACCTAATCCACATGATGATGTTCGTGTTTACAGTGCCTATCAATCTGCGCCGAGTGGTTACGAAAAACAAAAAAACTAAAGGGCAACACAGACGTTGTGCTGGAAATTTATCGTCTTGTTTGAAACTGCCTCCATCGCGGCTGGTGCGTGATACACGGACATATGCATACGCAGGCCCCAAGACAAACGTCATTTCTTTCTTTCTGTATGAAGTAAAACAAGCCTGTTTCCCTTCTCTGATATTAGCTTTTCTGCGTATTGAAATCGATATGCCGATCAATAGGTAGCAGAAAAGTTAGCCCTAAATCATTTCTTCCAGGAAATAGGGCGCGATATAAGAAGCCCACGATGCACTCTTATTGCACGAAGTCGGCGGACACTCTTCCATAATTTCCCGAAATACTAGGAACACGCGAATAACACAGTATTTACTCCAAAAATAATTGAAGGCCAGCTCTCGCTAATATAGTAGACTGCAAAACTGATTGTACCATTATGTATTTACAAACACTACAGCGGCCATTATTTACAGGAACCAAGACTACTTTACTGTGCTGGAAATTTCAATATCATGCAGAGTTTGTTTACCGCTATGTCTGGCATAGTATATTTATTGCATGTTTCAAAAATGGGCCGATTAAGTTGTCGCTCTAACTGGTGGGGAAAGCGCTTTGATAGTATTCCAGGAAAAACAATTTGGGTAAGCGTATGTAGCATTTTCTTTTTCTTTTCTGTGAAGGGTTATGGTGCCACTTCGATACTATCGAATTCCTGCTTTCTCTTTCAATATCCTTACTCAAAATGGTGGCCTTTCTGTTTTCCACAGTGTTCTACTACAGTGAGATTTTTATTTCTCAATAAATTCTTTTTCCCATCTCCAGTTGGTCTATCTATTCCGACGTGAGAGCGGCCCGCAACATGCTAAAGCTCGTTCCGAAGGACCAAAAAAAGTCCGTCTGCCCGTCCGTCCGTTTGCCCAACCGCCCGCCCGTACATCCGTCCGTCCATCCGTCCGCCCGCCCATCTGTCCGTCCGTCCGTCCATCCATCCATCCATCCATTCGTCCGTCCGTCTGTCTGTCCGTCCGTCCTTCCGTCCATCCATCCATCCATCCATCCATCCATCCTTCCATCCGTCCATTCGTCCATCCGTCCGTCCGTCCATCCATCCATCCATCCATCCATCCATCCATCCATCCATCCATCCATCCATCCATCCATCCATCCATCCATCTGTCCGTCCATCCGTCCATCCATCCATCCATCCATCCGTCCGTTCATCCATCTATCCGTCTCCAGCGTTGTTCTTTATATGGCTCTGTACAGCGCACGAATTCTGACTTTTATGCACGGTGAAGTGTTGAATGTGGCTACCACTGAGGCCGCTGCGTTTGTATATTACAGTCTGATGTCGTACGCTGGTGTAACATGCTTTCGATTCATGTCTTGCCTTCGCGTCATGCGGGCAAACTATGTAGAGTGGGCAGCCACGAAGTGTATATATTCTTAGGGGGACGAGTAAACAAGCGATGGCGAGGGAAGAGCAAGGTGGAAGGGAAGAATTCAAGGAGCCCATATTTATGTATGGCGTCATGAAGCTCAAGCGTAGTGATGTACAGTCTAGCCGTTTTGAAAGGCCTAAGAAGGCTCTTTGAAGAAATGGGAGAACACATTTTCGATTGTCTGATGCGCCCACCATGTCTAAGTTTTCACCAAATTGGTCGCAAAAAAAGCCTCGACGTGAGGGGTACAGATGATCATATCACAAACTGTAGAAAAAAAACTCTACCACAACGAACTTCCGGCTATGGTATACAATGGGCACCCCGACCTGTTATGTTAAACAGGTAAAACAACCCTGTTTTACCTTTCCTTACACCTACCTTAGTATCCCTTTCCAATTCTTCTGTCAGTGCAGACAAGGAGAAGCACTTCAGGTGTGCGTGGATATCAACCCATATATAAAATTGCGGTTACAACTCAAGGCAAGCCATAACAACCAGGTGTCGCCGAAATGGACTAAATTCTGCAA
This sequence comes from Rhipicephalus microplus, assembly GCF_043290135.1. Lineage (NCBI taxonomy): Eukaryota > Metazoa > Arthropoda > Arachnida > Ixodida > Ixodidae > Rhipicephalus > Rhipicephalus microplus. Next base: position 122,858,373 of record NC_134700.1, read on the forward strand.
AAGCATCTCTGATCTTAATCTTTGTCGGAAGTATTGGGGTCTCTTTCGTATCTTGTATACTCGTCATTTCTCACGCTTCCTGTTTAGAACGTGGCTATCGTCATTTTTTGGATCCTAGTTTAAGGAAAATATATCGTAGTGATAGCTTTGGGTCTCATAAGCGCGGCCAACGTATTTAGAAAAAGGACAAAAATTTTCGTAGCTTTCTTTGCCAGAAAACGTGTTTTGCGAAGTAATATTGGTCAGAGAGCTGGAAAAGCTTATATAGAAGCCTGTTTTACAGCTGCGCTTACCCATAAGCTGCTTTATTTTATGTTTGATTAAGCTTGAGCATGATTATTGTCTGATATACTGCCCAAACTTCAAAAAAATTCCCATAAATTTATACTTGAACTAGGGAGATAACTGGAAAACAAGAACAGGAAAACAAAATTCAATCTAGAATTTTAACTATCTTGCACGCCACAGAGAAACTCTTCAAAGCTTGTACAGAGCAAAACAAGACATCATTGGCACTACGTGTTGTAAACTTCTGAAAGAATTATCTCGAGTTTTCTAAATGGTTCTGGCACAACGCAGCAGAAAATTATTCAACGAAAACTACTTTTCGTGCACACAGGTGGTACAGGATTATACAGAACCCCATTGGTTCTGCGGGACGCTCGACCTAGACAGGGGTTTCCAGCTCACTTCCCAAGTCCAGGTCAGAAAGTCACGTCTCCCATGACCCGTCTGCGAGAGAGCCTTTCACTAGCAGTGATATGGCACCCTGCTGTGCACATCTCGAAGTGTTGGCGTGTCTTGCCACCAATTACATTCGCTCTCGTGTCCATGGCAATGCATCCGGTTTAGTATTGGCTAATGAGGGTTTGAGTTGGTGTGCAGTCGGCGCCAGTCCCTCGCCTATCCTTCATGGAGCTTGGGGTGAAAAGTAGCCAAACCTTTGAAATTCTATCACTTCATTTGGCATGCCAGGTGTGGGGACGTTCTTAAGCGCACATCACCCCACGGCTCAGCCAGTCATGCGTCGAGCCAGCGGTACACCCATTCGTTGCCCTAAACTTCGGCATGTGCTGGGCACCAAGTTATTCCATGGTCTTGTATGATAATCGTCTTAAGATGCGTTGGACGCTGGCTGAAAAAACTCCCCAGAGGTAGGCACGCTTTTTACGAGTATACATACAAACCGGTTGTTCCTTGACTTCGGTAGCTCGTATAGCCAGAGTGATAGCCATGGTTTTTGTTAGTGCTTTAAATAAAAAGCATAATGATGCAGCCGCAATGATGCGTTTCATACTAGTCATGGCCACTACGAAAGTGGAGCTCCGTGTTGTACTCGCGTGCACAAAAGAAGTGTCTGGGTAGTCCTGCCTCCTTAACAGAGCGGTCGCCATGGCTCTTCTTGTCTGGCGTGGTACGTAGGGTGCATGTTACGTGGATGAGGATCTGCATGTATGAGTGTTCGCAGTGCGTGTGGCAGCAGTTCGCTCTCGTTCTCGCAAAATAGTGCAGGCGTCCTAACAGACAATGTCTCTGGGGTGTCGTGATAAGGTGCTCTCACTGAGCGACGGTCGTGTCTGCAGCAAGCTCCTGATAGATTTGGTGCATTCCTAACTTGAGTAGGCCCTCCGGGCTGGTGCCCCGGGCCTTACACGCGATTTGACGTAATTTGTTGACCGGGTCACTGTGGTGCGTGAATTCACAGGGCAGCGCACAAGTTACGCGAATAAAAAACAAATGTGTATTATTCACCAAATATCCGCCTTCAACATTTCTTCTTTGAGGCGCATGATTTTGTTTTATAAGTAGGTGATGCTGCCTTTTGTGCAGTTCATTTTGATAATAATATATGTGTGGGTTTAACCTTCGCAAACCACCATATGATTATGAATTTATGAGGGACGCTGCAATAGAGGAGTCCGGAAGTTTCACCCACCCCGAGTTCTTGAACATGCACTTAAACTAAGCACACTGGTCTCAAGCACTTTCGCCTCCATCGAAAATACAGATACCACGCACTTAAGTTTGCCAAGCACCATGCAAACGCTGCCCGTTTCTTGCACGTGCATGTCAAGAACACGAATGTTTGCTGTTCTCATGACGGCTTCCCATGATTTAAGAGTCGTATGGTAAGTATGAGTCCAAGTGAAACCTAAGGGCAAAATATATATCACGATTGAGTTCCAGGTTAATTTACCGGCATCAGACTCCAAATACAGAACATCAGCATTGCTATAAGCCTTATAGTAGTTATCGTGAAGGCACACGTCTCCTCCCGCCTAGTCACACATACTTCAGCGCAATACCATTCAAGCGTCACCTCAGTTCATATAATGCACGCCGTGAGCTGGGACTTGCTCCACTTCTTCTGTAAACTGTCTTCACGAAAAGGCCTTGTTTAGTTATGCCACATGAAGACACGTCTTTCAAAAAAAGTTGCTGAGCTTGAATCAATTCTACCTCGTTTTGAAGGCATGATACCTCTAGCTGTGAATAGAACTAGCTCAGATTGTACGAACGTTTGCTGCTAAAGAGCACTGACACAACGGTCGAAAATGCACATGACGTTTTTCCACACTCATAGGTTGATTCAATCAGGCTCAATAAAACATGCATCAAACCTCGAGGGGACTCTGAGTCGTAGTGTACGTCTGCGTGAGTAATATTCGTGTGATCTTGAAGGCTTGAAAATCCGCTTGAAAAAACGTTGAGTAAGCAAGAGTGCAAATCAGTCGAGTTTACAAAATTGTTTGTTAGTAAGAGCCTGACTGGGTCAGGAGTTGAATAGGTATTTGGTCGGTGAGCGATTTCCACACTTTTTGCCAACCTATGGACAAGACCTGAACGTTAGCCGCTGCGGCTGACTACCATTGTGATGGAACTCACTTCAACAGGGACAGAAAACGAATATAATGGCGGGAGAACTTGCCCTCTTTACTCGATTCTCTTCGCTTCTGTTCAAGCGAGAAGGCTAAGCAAGTGCGCGGCGCACTTTCATGTTTCTGTAATGCATGACTCTCATTTTCTTGTTAGTTGCGCAATATAATTTTGCGAAACTCGGAATCGCCGACACTCTACAGTGCATCACCTTCTGGGTAAGAAGTTCAGACACGCCAACTGCCCATTAAAAATATCAGTAAAAATTGTAAATTTCAAAATGATCCCACGCACGAAACATTGGCGACCGTAATACAGATAGATTCTGCTACTATGAAGCCAAAGCAAGTAAGACGAAGTGATCCATTTCCGAAAGGTGGAACAAAAGCCGTGTTTTTGTTAGAGGTATTCAGATTTGAAAATAAAATGCCATTTGGCATGCGAAAATTGATTGTTGTTGAGGGCTTTGATTCGGCTGTAACTATGACGTGACGTGTTCATTTGAAAGATGCATAAAAATTACTGAAAATAAAGTGAATTTTTCACTCTTTTAACTAACAATGATCCAAGCCACGCCAATACCAAAAAGAACCTAATGTGCTGCGTAAATCGCAGCCTAAGGGACCCGCTCAAATACTCAATGGCAGATAACTTCGAGCATCATCAATTATGGTAAATACTGAGTGAACTAGCACAGCGAAGCATTTGAAAAAGTGTCGAGAAAAACAGAGGGCCGACTGAGAGTATTTGCTTCCTGTTTGCCGGCACCTTGGAATAATGAACTACAAGTAATGACGCGCAGCAGGTGAAATTTCTCTTCTCTTATGCACTCCACAAAGCACACACGTTCTAAGCTCCCGCCAGCATTATACAATATTCACGGCAATATCCTGCGTAAAAAATTGGGTCGGGTAAAGGCGGTGTGATAGTCTGTGATGTGGCAGGTGTACTTCACAGGTAGCGCCGAAAACTGCTTGAAACAGCTGAAAAAGTAGCGCGTAGAAGTCTTACTGTACTTTTGGTAGTACAAAATGCTCGAAGTATGGCCCGTAAAATCTCAGTGTTGTGAAATCTCAACACCACAATGAATTTTTCTGGTAAACGATTGTTGTTTTCTGTGAATAATTATCAAAGCTTTGTACAGTCTTCAGCAGCAAGGACAATAGAAGGCCTTGTACAGGCAATAAATAGCTTCGAAGGTCCGCTTTGAATAAACGGCAGTTAGCTGGTCTCAAAACACCTAACTATAACATATACGGCCCTGAGGAGAAGCTGTACGGCCCTGAGGAGAAGCAGCAGGCGGTAATGTACTCTAGATACAACTGCATCATCTGAAGAAGCAAAAACCTGCGTGGCCCTAGCTAGGGTACTGTGGTTGTCTACCATCCTTGCAAACAGATATGGCAGTTGTGGAGCATGCCAGCTTAGTTTCCATGCTAATGGCTGAAAATTTGGCACATGTTGTTACTAGCCTTTATAATTTATGTATAATTTAGCATAATCTGGTCATTGGGTCTCGTCAAGCTACTTATGTAGCTTTAACCCAACAAAACCATTCAGTACGTAAAAACGGCAAAAATAACAATTCAATTAAATTTAATTACTTGATTATGTATCCAAGGGGGACAATCAAAGCCCTCATAGTTTGCGTGAGAGAGATGTTGGAGAACTCCGTAGCGATCCTGCTCCACACATGAATCTTCGCCTTGCTCGCCATCAAACGTTGATTGACGTAGCTGAAATGTGAAGAACGAGATACACAAAAACTGACACAACCTTCACCAGTGTCCTGCGGGGAAGAGAAGACTGGCTGAGTGTATTCACAGAACCATCTGAAGTACCACTTGTCATAGCTGAAGCTATATGTGGTGGAACACTAACTTATCTATGCAAATGGTGAGGAAGAAATTACTGTGGATTGAAGACCTTGGGGAGATGATATTCTTCTTCAGTTCACCTTTAGATAGTTACATGTGGGGATGGATACGCAAAGCCACCCTGTGTCGGTGCTTCAACGTGTGTCTGTGTTCACCCGAGTGAAGAGAATAATCGGCGTTACGATTGGTAGTGAAATCGCTGATACAACAGGTCAATCATCAGCAGCATTCGTCCGCGAAAGAACAGAGCAGCAAAACAACAACAAAGCGTGAGTCATTCTCATCGCTGTTGCATCAGTCGGCGACTACACTGGTCTTAGCCACCATCCTACCTGGTCAATCAGCTACAGATGGTCGAACCGGATACCAAGACACACGTTTCAGCAGTGGAAGGCACGACTGACCGAAACAGAAATCTATGGTTCCGGTTAATCAGCCACTTTAGTTTAAGTGTAGTTGGTATTCCTAAGTGTTCTCTTCATGACAGACTGTGATTACGTAACCCGCTGAGTGTGGACAGACCACAATTGTTTTAGCTACATTTTGTTGATAGTTATTTTTGAGTGTTTTCTTCTCACTTTAGCATTATTGCATAAAGCAATTAGTTCAAATTTAATTAGGTAATGCTTCATTAGTAAGTTTATGAAGCATTTTTAGTTGAAACGTTCATCCGCCCACAAAGTTTAGGGAATGCTGTTTTAAAGACAAAGACAGATGAAAACATTAAATTGCCTAATGTAAATACATGTATTACCAAAAAGGCTTTAACGTATAAGTTGCAAAACAATCAGAAGTCACCCCATTCGTAACGGTACGCCTAATTGCATTATTGTAGCAACTTAAAAAGCTACCGAAATATTATTCACTGCATACTTTTATAGGGTGATCTGACTATAAACAGCTTGATTACTCACCTATATGAACGAAATTATTCCAACGCAAGACAACGCCAAAATCAAACACATTGTATCGTCGCAACACGTGTAGAAGAGAACATTCGTTGTTTTCCCAAACTCTCCGTGATATTCTAAACAAGCTAGGCCTGCTGACAATTCACACCATGTCCGAGGCAGCGTATATTGCTTGAACTTGAACACACGCAAAAAAAAAAGCCAGGAACCCTTTCTCCAATTTGAGGACCAATTAGGAAGCACCAGCAAGAAAGGCTCGGGAAATCTCACTATAAAACCAAATTTGACTTCCGCACAAACCACCGTAAAAGTCAAAGCTGTCAGCCGCGAAGCGGTGCAGTCATGGCGCAGCTTGTTCCCCGAGTTTATTGCCTGCTTAGGCAAAACAAGTGCGCCTTAATTTTCACTCCTATATGCCGGGTAACAGTGAGCAGTTAAAAAAGGGAAGCAGTAAGAGAAGTGCAAGCTATCATAAAAAACAACACAAAATTCGATGAGCAAAAAACACGAATAAGCCTAAACTTGTGCGCGAAAGACAATGCAAATGAAGGCTGCTCAACGGGTGGGAAGAAAACGTGATTAAGAACGCAGACAAGTTTCTGGTGCTGCTTCGCTTACGTAATATGAAGTGCCTCACCACCACGAACCAGTTACTTTTTTACATCCTCTTGTGTAGTATTCATTGATAGTCTTTGCCATAATCCGGTATAATTTCCTATGATTTTGGGTATCGTAATTTTTTAAAGGTGCGTGGAATGACTAAGCCACACGTGAAACTCATTTGAGCTATTGCTGCATATTAGTAAAGCAGGCCGCATGACTTAAACGTGCAGTGCGTAAAAATACTCCAGTGTGTGGTCGAACAATCGTTAGAATGATTTTTTTTCTGAACATTGGCGTAACAAATGCCTTTCCTGCGAAGAATTGGTTGACTTTGTTGTCATTATCAACAACATTTCTCACAAGGCATACGAATATAAAGCAGGAATCAATGAAGTACGTGAATATACATTATTTTGGTGCATGACGGCACTAAGTAAATATTTAAGATATTGCCATTTTTTGAGCAAATACATTTGGCAACAACTTTCAATTTTAATTTGTTCTCTGAGCATGGCTTGTCTGATATTCTTTGTGCGAAATCACTGCCACAAGGCGACACAAACCACAGTGCAGGCACATCTGCGCAGTATAAAGAGCATAATAGCTTGCTTTAAATAAATGTTTCATCTTCTTTGCAATTCTTGCAAGCCATGTGATCTCTAAGAGTTTAAAATACTACTACGAAACACTAAGAAAAGGCAACACAGCCCTTTCAGCAGCGCCAGCGTATAATTTAGCAGTTACAAGCTTTTGCGTCCACTTTTTATACACTCAAACCACCCGCGGCGTATACACTTAGCGTAAAAATCACGTAGAAGCAGCCGCTTAGTTCACAAAACTTGTCAGTTAAGTGGAAACATCAAAGTAGGAGTGCTACCTCTAGAAATCCGAGAAAATTTCACATTGCAGAGAGTTTGAAGCTCACAATGTCAAAATTGAAAGAGACAGAATTACGTTAGAAGAGATTAAATGCGTGAGAAGGAGGGTGGCGAATCAAAGCACTAACCTGCCCTTACCTCGAAAGATCAGAACTTCGAAGGAGCTCTATTTTTTATAACAAATATAGAGTTTCCAACAGCTAAGAGAATGCCAGGCAAGCTACGACTAACGAGAAGTTCAGAACTGACAGGCAGTCAGTTGGTAACCTACAGTACTAAGAAAGTGCAGTGAACCCCTACTTAGTGATAGCGCAGCAGCCTAGCATACAATGTGAAAATTTAGTTCAAATGCCGGTTGCGGACAATTTCCAATCCTATAATTATTTAAATCGCGTGAGGAGGAAATTGTTTTAAAAATCAAAAGAAGATCTCGGGTACGGCCTCACTGGTGACCAATTGCCGGTAATGCACTCCCTCACCAGAGAAGTATTGGCCATCCTGGTGCAGTACCTGACCAACCCTTCCCTTGAACACAGCAAATAAACCTAGGCCCTCAGTTCCCAGCGGCTGCAAAGCAACAGTTCAAGTCGGTGGTGAGATCTGTGATGCAATAGAAGATACTGAGAATCTCTCGGTCCAAATAGGCCACCATCGGAAGCTGAACTTAGCTACCTTCAACGATTTAACGCTATCTAGTGAGGCAAGTCTAGCTATTCTATTCGACGAATTATACGGTGCGAAATTGGATTTAATAGGTCTCAGCGAAGATAGGACGGCACGTGAGGCTCATACAGTGGTTGAGAACGGACACGTTCTTTGCTACCGTGAATTAGTTGACAGAAAACAACTAGGAGGGGGTTTTTTTATACACAAGAATAGCGCTGGCAACACAGAACATTACTGTAGTATCATCGAGGGGGTGGCAAGTATAGTAATTATGTTAACAAATGCTGCAATGTGAACTTGGTACAGGCTTACGCGCCTACAACGAGTCATGATGATCATTTGGTTGAACGATGAAGACGTAGCGGCAGCCTTTATTAAAGTCACAGTGCAGTATTCTGACGGGCGACTTTAATACCAACGTAGGCGAGAAACAGGCCAGAGAGCATGCAGTGGGGGAATATGGCATCGGCTCTAGAAACGATAAAGAATACTATTTTTAGAATTTGCAGAGCGTAAGAATTTGTGCACCCTGAATACCTTCTACAGAAAACGGGCTAACCGAAAGTGGACGGGGCCAAGTTCTACTGGCGATGCTGGAAAGGAAATAGACCTCGTTGTACGTGCACAGCCAGGCATTGTACAGGATGTATAAGTAGTTCAAAAATTTTGATGCAGTGACTACTGAATGGTAAGATCTCCAATCAACCTAGACCTAAAAAAGGAAAGCCGTAGACTGATATGCAAGAAGCTATTGAACGTAATGAATGAGCTAGCGGTGACAGAGAAAGTACTGGAAATCATTGTTTCGCTTCAGAATAGATTCGCGTCCCTAAAAGAGGTACCCGAGGTTAGCGTTGATACAATGGACAATATTTTTTCTAATATCATCAAAGAGTGTGCGGTTGAAGTCAGAGATACAGTCACTAGATACGAGAAGGCAAACTATCTAAGAAAACAAAGAATCTCAATAATAGAAGAAAAACCACGCAAATCTGAAATTCAACCGATAAAATTGAGCTAGTGGAGCTTTTGAAGTTGATCAATAGGTGTACTGTTGGTGGAATCAAAAGGTATAACATGCAGAGAAACGAGCTCACTGCAAGAAGTGACAGAAGCCTAAAAGCTGTGAAGGAAAACTTGTGCATAGGGCAAAATCAAATGTATGCATTAAAGAAAGAGGAAGGCAATGTCATAACTAATATGAACAGAATAATTGGAGTGTCGGAGGAGTTCTAAAGAGAGGTGTACAGAAGCCGAAACAACCAGGATGATGGCTTAAGATGCAATTATAGCTACGTTGAATTTGACGTCCTATGATTACTGTCAAAAAGTAATGAAATTCCAGGTTGCGGGATCGAATCCCGGCTGCAGCGGCTGCATTTTTTTGGAGGCAAAAATGCTGTAAGCACGTGTGCTCAGATTTCGGTGCAAGGTAAGAAACTCTAGGTCGTGAAAATTTCCGGAGCCCTTCACTACGGTGTCTCTCATAATCACATGGTGGTTTCATGACGTTGAACCCCACCTATCAATCAATCAGTCAAAGTAATGAAAGTTCTCAAAGTAATGCGAAAAGGCGAAACCGCTGGTGAGCATAACGTAGCAACTGACCCGCTGAAAGATGGAGGAAGAATTAGGCTAGCAAGACATTTCACCCTATATACGAAGTGTCTCTTGACGAGAAAGGTACGCGAATCTCGGAAGACCACCAACGCCTTCCTAATTGTTAAGAAAAATGACGTCAAGAACTTGAAAAGTCACATGTTAATCAGCTTACTGTCTGTTCTCTACAAACTATTTACAAAAATCAATGCTAATAGAATTGAATCGACATTAGAAATTAATAAAGCAAAGTACCAAGCAAGATTTGGTACAGGCTACCCCACAATAGGCAATATTATTACTATCAATCAGGCAATAGAGAAACGTGTGAAATACTACCAATCTCTACACATAACTTTTATAGATTACGAAATAGTGTTTGCCTCAGTAAAACATCAGCAGTGGTACAGGCATTACGTATTTAGGAAATGGACGAATCCTACCTAAAGAGACTGGAAGAAATTTACAGCGGATCCACAGCCACCATAGCTCTCTATAAAGAAATTGACAGAATTGTAATAAAGAAGGGTGTAATGCAGGAAGAGACTATCTCTCCAATGCTATTCACCACGTGTTTCCAGAAGGTTTTCAGGGCTCTGGATTCTGAAGACTTGGGGATAATAATTAATAAAGAGTATCTTGGTAACCTGCAAATTACTGATGACATTGCCCTAATGAGTATCTCAGGGAAATAATTACAGCTCATGATTACTGAACTAACAGGAAAGCAGAAGAGTATGTCAGAAAATATTATGAAATAAACTTAAGTAATGTGCAACAGTCTTGGCAGACAACAGCTCTTCAAGGTAGGAGAAGAGACGCTGGAATTTGTAAAAACCATATGTATACTTAGAAAAGGGAGTAACCACGGAGCCGAACCATGAAAGTGAAATAAGTAGAATAATAAGAATGGCGTGCATCACATTCGGCAAGCATTCTCAAATGACGAGTGGTAATCTGCCACTAACCCAGAAGAAGAAGGTATATACCAGCTGCATCTTGCCAGTGTTTACCTACGGAGCAGAAACTTTGAGGCTTACAGAGAGGGTTCAGCTTAAATTGCTGACGACGCAGTGAGTGGTGCAAAGGAAAATGATAGGTGTAAACATTGACAGGCAAGAAGAGAGGAGATTTTGCAAGAGAAAAAACTGGGGTTAAGGATATGATAGTTGAAATAGTGAAGAACTGTACAAAAGTCTGGCACAATGCCTGGGGGCAAGATAACCACTTATTATTAAGGGTAGTTGCCTGGTTTTGAGAGAACGCAAACGCACGAAGGGCAAACAGAAAGTGGGGTTGGCCGATGAGACTAAGAAGTTCGAAGGTACATTGTGGTAGCAGAAAGCACTAGACGGGGATGGTTGGTGGATCTTTGGTGAGGCTTATCTTCTGCAATAAGTGTGGTCAGGCTGATGATGATGACGATGATGATTTAACTGAGGACGAAATGACATGAAATTATTTTAGCAGAGGTCATTCGGATATTTCGCTCTCCACCATAGGGCTATTAATTTTTCTCGACTGAAAGACACCAAGGTTGTTATAGGTTTTAATATTTTTATTTATTTATACCTACTGCCAATCTCAGTTGGAATTATTGCAGGAAAGGTACAAATTATATAGGTATTTAAAAGTTCAAAATATGAAAGAAAAATTCAGGAAAATAACAGAACATTGTTTTTGCTATTGGCAAAGTAACAATCAATATAAAACCTAAATATGCAAAAGATCTAGACACAACTGTGAAACTTCGTTGTAAAACACTGGCAAATTATAACACGCCACTTTATTTACGATTAGGTTATGCAAACAATGTCACTCGTGTGTAAGTTTTACCAAAAAAGAAAAAAAGGCATACTTTGCAATGATAGTTGGTGTTATGTGGGTAAATGTAGAAGTACTATTGGTAAGGTTGATCGTTAAGGAGTCGGGCAAAATATTTGTAGTTTTATGTTTCCATGTGATGTAGGTACTTTTCAAGTCGTGGTTGAAAACTGGTATAAGAGCAGGTATAGGTTGTAGCGGAAGGTAAGCTTTTCCACTGCCTTATGGCTATCGGGAAGAAGGTGTATTCAAAGCGACAAATACAAAAAAGATATTAATTTAGGGTGTATGAATGCTTTAGTCGTGTTATTTTATTGTCTTCAATACAGATATATTTAGATGTGTTAACAATTAGCTAGTAATGAATTAATTTATGAGACAATTTCAGTCGTGCGAGCGCTGCACAGCTTTCAATTGTTATAAATCCGGTCGATTTCAATAAAGCATGGGAGAGTCTGTGAGCTGATATATATTGAAGCTGAATCTCATTGTTTTCTTTTGTACAGCCTTTATAATAGCAAATACTTTATTGGTTTATGAAACCACACTGGAGTAGCATATTCTAATGTCGTTGTATTGAGTGCATTATGAGCTAGTAACTTGGTCTCACGTGGGGCTCGATGAAGGCGTTGCTTAAAGAAATCGAGCTGCTTAAATGCCCCTGAGGGTAATATTGTTGACATGGTATTCCTATCTAAGTCAAAGTTTATCGTTACTCCAAATTTTTTGTGCTGTAAAAACACTTTACCTGGGTTATTATTTATGGTATAAGGAAACTCATCAACGAGATGTTTTCTTGTTATTTACAACATAACATTTTTTTACAAGAAGGCTCATTTGTCCATTGTCACACCATGCAAAACTCTTTTATGGCATTATTTAAAGTGCTAAGGTTAACTGGAGAAGTAATTTTTTGTAAAAACACCATTGTCAGCAAAAATGTCTTCCGTTGATGGGGATGTCGGTGGATAAATCTTTGATGAAGATGGGAAAACGGCTCGAGCCGGAACGCTACGCTGGGCAACTCCAGAGGTGACAAGAGTAAGTTTAAAACTAGTTTGGTTATTTGCACAAATTGCTTTCGGTTCAAGATGTAGCATTTCATCTATCGATTTACGGCGCTCTCGCGTAGTCGTTGTTAACATTTTAGTATTAATTTTAGACGTGATACGCGATCAAATGCCTTTGAAAAATCTAGCAAGATGACATCCCTCAGGTGTTCGTGATCAATACCACTTGCGATTCCATATATAAACTCAACAAGTTGAGGGACTGTGGATGATCTCTGTTGAAAGTCATGCTGTGCTGGTGATAGAATGCTATTTTGCTAGATGTAAGTGGTTATATGGTCAAGTATGTTGTGCTCAAGAAGATTGCACGAAGTGTATGTAAGATGGGCCTAAAATTAGAAGGTTCGTTTAAAAAGGAGTGCGAGCAAAAGAATTGTTGAAGAGATCAATAGAACAAGGCGCGTAACAGCACAATGGAGCACATAATGCGTTTTACCTTCAAACCTAGTTGTCTTGGTGGACCACTATTGAAAATAAAAAGAAGCGTCTTAGAGAAGTTTATGTGTTTTTGTAGAACTCGGGGAAAAAAAGATAACGTTTAAGTGCGTTCGTAACGTCTCCTTTCTTTCTACATATGCTTTTCTAACCGTTTCGGGGCTTTTCTTTCTGCAGCGTTTTTCTGCGTTCAATTTTTTAAAGGCACACCTACCGCATTTGATAGTATTTCGGGTCAAAGGGCTTTAAAGATCGTTCCCCAAAACAGCCTTTTACGTTAAAGGCTGTTTCGTAAGAACTTCTACAGGCAACAGCGGTGAAGGAGCGCTTTTTTAACCAGAAAGCTTGATCGATCCGGGCACCCTCATAGCATTGAGAAAAAAGATTGGCCCCGTATCTGCATGTTAATCTGCAAATGTCATCGAAAGACGATAGTCTTACGTTTGAAGAGATTGAACAAAACGTTTATTTGATGTTCTGCGTAAGAAAATCGCTGATTGGTATTCTGGAGGCGCTGTGTTAGAGTGCCTCGAGCGTGCAGCGGAGGAGAACGAGCGCACCAAGTCACTTCACACGTGAGACGTGAGCGGTATCTGGCAGTTATCTTGGAAAACGAAACGTGCGGCACTGAGACGGGCATGCGCCTCATTTCATTTTTCTAATAAAAGATGCACATACAGAATATATACGTGCTCTTATGGTGCCTCAGATATGCGCGATAATTGCTTTTTAATTGACAATAGCACCAGTATGATCGCTCAACCCTGAGCAACAATGGTGGGGGCTTTGGATCGGGTCGGCTATTTGGAGTAACTCCTGGTGCCGTTTAGAGTGCCTAGTACCGTTAGTGCTGGATCGGGTGTGTAGATTAAACCGAATTCATCGGGGACGGCTTCAGGCTCTCCCATAGGCGAGTACTAAGTACTCGAAATCGTTAACAACTTTTTCTAAACGCACAAACAGACACCTGGACAGACAGACCAAAATTTTTGCGTCGAAGGTCTCCAAGAAAGACTCTCGTCTTTATAAACAGCTGCTGTTCCAGATAACCCTCACCAAACCACTCTGATCCTTATAACAGCTCCGTCTGTTCCGGTTAACGAATGATTTATCTGGAGCCTATGTGGAACAAGATTAAGAGTGTAAAAGCGTTCTGGGCAGCGTGACTCGAGTGCGTTGTTTTATCGACAGAATGTGAAAACGTGGCGACACAGGCAGCCCTGAAGAAACTGAAGCTTTGTAGGCAGCAACAAGTCATGCTCTTTTCGGACAGTAAGCCCGCTTTGCAGCGGCTAAAACATGAATTGGATTTGGATAGAGGCAGTCAAAGATCCCTGTGAATCCTTAAATACCTGCATAGAATATATATAAACATTAGGTTTCAATTGGGTGTATCACATGTGGATATAGCGGGTATTGAGGCGGCTGACAGATTTGCCCGAAGTGTTCTGAAGCTTACACCAACGAAGAAAGCTCCCAAAACAATCAGCGTATCTTACGAAAAGCTGCCAATAAGCATTTTCACTCGCAATGGCTGACGCCTGTCAGCCATGTGTGACAAAAGGGCTATGAAGTCAAGAGGCCTGCTTGCTTCATCGCATCCGAACGGGATCAGCACGTACACCAGCATGGCTTCATAAGATCAGTCTCTCCGCGACGCCCTTGTGACCGAAGTGCAAGGAAAATGGTGATATAGAACACTATTTGCTTTAGTGTCGTGAGCTTAAGAGGGAACGGAAAGGTTTATTTGAGGAACTGCAACGTTTATGCTCGCCATGTGACAGCGTGACTGATATTGTGTTTCCGCGTGGTTGCTCGATCTTCAGCAAACAAGTGTCACGACTTCTTTTGAAATCTTTGAATGCTACAGACGTCACATGTGACTGGTGATAAGTGACAATTATGTTTGGGGTATGGTGCAGCGAGTTAAGTACCGGCGCAATACTGCATGTGAAATAGGGATTACGTCACGCTATGCACGAATTTTTCAAGAGCCTGCTCGTGCATAGTTAAAAAAACGAAAAACATTAAATGCAATCACAGAAGAGAAATCCGGGCGACGCAATTGCCTTGAAATTATGCAAGGCTAGATCCGCTGGCTACCTACAACATCCTAACTAACTCTGTACTCATGCCTGTATGACCTCTCGATCTCGGTTCCTTCGGCACCCCGACGGGCTCAGTCGTCTCCCCACTGCTTTTTAACATTGCACTGTGCGGCCTTGCTGCAAAGCTCTCAAACCAAGAGGGCATCAAGTTCGCCATCTACACGGACGAAATCACCATATGGAGTGTCGGTGGCTCGGAGGGCTCTGTGGAGAGCTCTCTTCAAGAGGCCGTAGACTGTGTTGAAGTCTACATAAATGAAATGGGCCTCAACCTCTCGCCAGCAAAGTTCGAACTTTGCTGGCGAGAGCTTTGCTGGCGAGACCCAAACCCAAAAACTGGTAACCACTGGCTGACATCGACATTAGGCTGCACACGGCATCGGGGCAGCGTATTCCAAGGGTGAACTTCATACGCGTTCTGGGCATGATCGAGGCTAATGGACAGAACGGCCGCACAATCGACCGTCTGACTTCTAAGGCGGAAGGGGTCATCCATCTAATCTCACGCATTTCCAACAGTCGGGGTGGTCTTCGAGAGCACAACCTCCTCAGACTATTCCATGCATTCTTGATGAGCCACATAAGCTATGTCGCATCTATGCACAGGTGGCAACTCTATGAAATAAATAAATTGAACATCCTCATAAGGAAAAGCATCAAGAAAGTCCTTGGCATTCCTATGCGCACAAGCACTGAGAACCTAATGAAACTTGGAGTCCACTACACGCTTGAAGAAGTTATCGAGGCTCAACAAACGGCACAGGTTGCCAGGCTTTCGATCACACCAGCAGGGAGAAAGATTCTGATTGACACTGGAGTCAACCCCCTGATGCTCGAAGTGCAAAATACGCCACTCGATGATTATATACGTTCTCGCATAAAAGTATGCCCCCTTCCACGAAATATGCATCCACAGTACAACGCGGGCAGGCGTGTCGCTCGAGCCTCCTCTCTTTTAGCTCAAGCTCACAAACACTCGTCTGTTTCATGCTTTGTTGATGCCGCTCAGTATGGCGTTTCCACTCGCTTTGCGGTAGTATCCGTAGATACTAAGAGTCAGATTTTATCCTCGGCGTCGGTTCGAACCCCGTCTTCTTACAAAGCAGAACAGGTGGCCATTGCACTAGCACTCCTTCATCCACAAAGGGCTGATATTTATACGGACTCTAAATCCGCTGCTAGAGCCTTCGCTTCTGGCTCCGTGTGCAAGGAAGTTTTGAGAATTCTCGCTCACAAGGAACTCACCCACCACACAATTATTTGGTTCCCTGTTCACCTTGGCTTGAGGGTCAGAGGTCTTCCCAATGTCAACGAGCTAGCCCACTTCAAGGCGCGAGGCTTCACTTACCGCGCCGGGACTTGTGCTTCTCAGACAGAGGAGTCAGCCACCAGCCTTCATTTTAGGGACATTTTGACTACCTTCAACGAGATCACGAAGCATTATCAATTAGGCCGTAGGTCATTTCCATTGCCACACTAAAAGTTGTCTAGGTCACAGGCAATCTCTCTTCGCATGCTTCAGACGGGAACATACCCTAGCCTCGTAACCTATAGCCATTACTTCGATATTTCAGAACTTTGTCCGGACTGCCAGAATCGCAGTGATTTTAACCACATGCTCTGGAGGTGCCCCTCTTTACAAAGAAAAAATGAAGAATTTTCTGAGAACTCCTTTCATTTAATGCTCACGAGTCCGGTTCTCATACAACAACTCAAGGCTGTCCAAAAGGCCCACGATGCGGCGGTGAGGCTGGGCCTCCCCATCCCAACGTGGGAGCGGCCCGCGATCCTACCCCTATAAAACGGGGGTGGAATCCTTCAGGACCCCAATAAAAGTTTTTCATCCATCCATCCATTCATCCCCTCCACACACATGCAGACACACTATGTAGACAACGCGAAGAAACTGTTGCTACTCATTTGCATTGTTTCCGCAGTTTTAGTTGTACTCTTCCAAACATCTGTCTTCATAGACAGGTAGTTAATTAGAATAATGTGTGCTAAGGTCACAAGTATGGTATCCAGCACAATATCAAGGTTATGACCTCTGGAACAGAAAATAAAATCTGTCGTTTCACAAAATTTTTTTGTGACCGACACAAGGAGTGGTTTTTCTTTAGATCTGACCTTTCTTGCAGTGGTGCTAGTCGGTTATATAACTCAGCGCCTGGGAAAAATCTTGATACTGAGTCTGTAATTAACCGTGTAGCCCCCGAAGGTGCTTCTACTGAACTGCCGGTTTTGGCATAAGTATATTTTGGTAGTGGTTTTGAAATCTTCTAGCTTGAAGTAGAAATCACACACCTGTAAATAAATTAAGAAAGCCCTTTACGTAAGTGCTTACACGCATCTTAATTCCAAGAAAACATACTAGGCCACAGTTCTGGCCACAATAATACAGCAATAAAGTCGTAGGAACCCCGGCAAGAAAATACCATGCAGAAAACAAGCACTAGAGGTATTGCAACAGCGTTCTTTCCATTTTTCTCAACCAAGTAACATAGGTAATACAACAAGTCTGCGATGGTAATCGCCAATAGCAAAATATTTATTTTGAAATAAAAGTGCCTGTCTGAAAACGTATTGCCACGCGTGCTTCTTATTTTAATGTCATCACTTACGCCAACAAGTTAGAAGCCCACATGACACTTTTATTTTAGAGCAAGAATGGAACACGCTCAAAATGAAGACATTGGAAACACTTCAAAATATGTAGTACGGACTCACATATGTACCTTCGGGTGACGAAGAAAACGGATGTCGACGTCAGCTTGACAAAGAACACGCTCTCATTTAGTTTTTCGCTTGTCCTTAGGAAACGAGAACACTCGCCACTTCGGTCCCTTTGATGCGACAATTCGCCACGCAGCATCGCCCAACCGTTCGGACCTGCAGCCGTACAGGTTGCGAATATCCAGTGCACAAAACACATCACATATACACCCTGCAGTTCGCGCACAAAGAAAAAAAACTGCCTTCTCGAGTCGCCAACAAGCACACCAACACGCCACAAAAACGTTCGTCGGCCTTGGCAATCCATGTCTGTCAAACGACGAGAGCAAGCGTAGACACGTCTTTATAGCCAAACACACCAGTCAAAACGGAGTTACGTCACAGCCCGTGGAAGATACAGTGAGCAGGCCTGAAATTATCTAATTGACAATGGCTCGACGCACATTTTCGACGTTTCTGGCTTGTTACTACAGCCGTATTTATTAGAACGGTGACAGCTAGTAACTATTTTCTAATGTACATAGTAAAGAAGTAGAAGACTATTATTAAATGTCCGGCAAAGTTATTATTCACGGCAGGTATTGTTTGCTTGAAATCACTATGTTGTTTTTTTTGGAGGGGGGGGTTTAAGGGTGTATATTTTGAAGTGCGGTCTACTCGAACAAAATATGAACAACCGTGAAGTAACGATGAATTCTCATTGTATCATACTGATTACTAATGTCAAGAACTAGTTGTGGAGTTCACCTTTTTTTCTTCTTGATTTGTGCTCTCAGCCCGTAGTTCTAAACATGGTAATCAGCCAGTAGTTGTGCACTAGGCTTACTTTATAGGTCAGCCATAAAATTTTATTGTACGTGCTACTGAGATTTTCAATGCGAGGCATTTTTGTGTACTACAAGCACTTTTGATGCTTATCTGCGTATTTATCAATCTATCTATGTATCTCTCTAGTCACTTACGTCTAGGTGCTCTCGAGATACCACCTTAATTAACTTGACGTGAATCAAAATTTGTATGGGAGGGTAAGATGCTGCGACGAAGACGACACGCTAGTCAAGGCATGAATAGTGTCACAATCCCGTCGCGTGCGTCGTCAAGCATTTTCAGTCAAATAGTGCCTCTGTTATGCGGGTATGTGCCACAGGTGATTGACACTTAGTATCTACCCAGGAATGACGAGAACACACATGGTCAATTTTAAATCCTGGGTGCTAAGAAGAACCTTACATCGACAGAGTTTACCCGACGGATGCAAAGAAAAAAATGTCAATGTCCCAGCAGGAATCGAAACCAAGCATGAATTCGCATGACAATCAAGCATTCTACCACAGAGCCACGCCAAGTCTAGAACTACATTTCAAGACGACTCCGATGTTAGTGAAATGTCAGTTGTGATTACAGTACTGGCTTTCCAATTTGATAAAGAGTACAAATGTACACCTATCACTCAGTCGCCACTTCGGCTTAACAAGAAAACAGTAGTTAGGTGCCATGCACTGAAAATGATTTCTATGGCAGTGTCCAGGGCTACCATCCTCGTGAGTACCAGTGCTTCATATCAGTTTATCACTTGTGGTATTGCTAAAACTCATGTTCCTGATGGCATCGTTGCGCAAGTACAAAGAACTCGTTATATAAACGTCCACAACTCTTCATTATATCTCTGCGTGCAACATTTACACATATATTACGCATCGTTTCGTGTCGTGTCGCTCAGTAAACAAATTATAACATGGTCACTTTCCCTCCGCATGTTTTGCATAACGTCAATTTCTAAGGTACGTGGGATCTGCCGAATTTTTTACGTCATCATTTTTTTCATATTGAACTGCCTAAATGCTTCTTAGCATGTATACAGGTCTATACAAGCATATCATATTTTCATGAAATGACCTGGAATGACCATTTAGTGGCATCGGTTCCCATCCTAGCCTCGCGACTGAAAACGCGCTGAAAGCCTAGATATGTGGAATTTGGGGTGACCGTTGCCCACCCGCTTGGAAAGCTGTTCTGCGTTTTATTTTATAGTTTTAGTAGTAGCATCAACCAGCAAACGGTACAATAAAAAGTGTGCTCAAAGCAACGCTTCTTTGCCACGACACACATGATGGGTCCGGGGCTTAACTTGAGAAGGCTAACACTGGTATCCCCGCACATAGACGTCCTTTTTTAGCCTCCTCACCCACCAACTCAAATTTTTTCCTCATGCATACATCAGATATTTAAGGGCGTTTTTTTAAATGCGAGGCATTTCTTAGCAAACTTCGGCGATTTTTAGCGTATCTATCTATCTATCTATCTATCTATCTATCTATCTATCTGTCGATCTCTCTAGCAGCCTACGACTTTTAGCTCTCCTGGCTGTTTCGTTAATGGTATCGATACCAAATTTTGTATGGCATAACATGACCGCATGAAGAACATACTTGACTAGTCATAACATGAAAATTATGATAGATACGTTATGAATGTCATGATTTACATTTCATGGTCCTGCAGCTCTCCTGGTGGTTTCGTTCACAAGGCATGTTGCAAAACTGGTATGGTATGACTTGTTTGCATGCCAAACACAAGTGGCACAACATAACATGAAAATCATGACATCCGCGTCAAGTAAACACATGACGGCATGCCACGCTCAGGATGCGCTCGCGGCCGTTTGACTAGCGTCATATATACCAAATTTGGTAGTATATTACGTGATTGGATGACGAAAGTATGTGGCTGGTGCAAACATGATAATCATGAGATGCCATGTCATGTAACAACATGACCACGTGCCACGCTCATGATGCGCTGGCGGCCGATCCGCTCGCTTGACTTATGCCAAATTCGGTATTACGGCCGGGACGTCAATGGATGACGAAAGTATGATACTGGTGCAAACATGATAAATATGAGATGAGTGTCATGTAACAACATGACTACATGCTGCGCTCATGATGGGCACACAACTGTCTTGCCAGCTTCACATGTACCAAACTCGGTAATACGTGACGCGAATGGACGATATAGGCAAATGACACATTGAAACATGATAATCACGACGTGCGCGTCATGTAACAACATGACTACATGCCACACTCATGATGCGCTCGTGGCCGTTTCGCTAGCTTCACATGTGCGAAATTTGGTATTATGTGACGCTAATGGATGACGAAGGTACGTGAGCCCCCACCGCGGTGGTCTAGTGGCTAAGGTACTCGGCTGCTGACCCGCAAGTCGCGGGTTCAAATCCCGGCTGCGGCGGCTGCATTTTCGATGGAGGCGGAAATGTTATAGGCCCATGTGCTCAGATTTGGGTGCACGTTAAAGAACCCCAGGTGGTTGAAATTTCCGGAGCCCTCCATTATGGCGTCTCTCATAATCAAATGGTGATTTTGGGACGTTAAACCCCACAAATCAATCAATCAACGAAGGTATGTGACTGGTGCAGACATGATCATCATGAGGCGCCGGTCCTGCCACATACTCGCCAGCGCTCGCCGTGTTGCGTTGCTTTGACGCATGCGCGTTTCAACGCATGCAGCATCCCTCCGTCACGAAAATAGGAATACGCAGTGTTGTCTGGGTAACGCAGCGGCATGAAATTCAGCATGTCGCATTTCGCGCTGGTGTCCGTTGGGCCTCGCCGATGGACGCTGGTCGCGCCTGGTGTCAGACTATACAGCGCTCGCGTTTTGCTAACGTAGCATCGCTGTGCCCAGCGTGCGCGCGCGTCAACGCTACATCAGAGTATATTGTGCCCTTCATGATGTGCTCGTGGCCGTTTTTTAGCTCCACATATACCAAATTCGGTGTTACGTGACGTCAATGGATGACGAAATATATGACTGGTGCAAACATGATAATCCTGACACGCGTGTCATGTAAGAACATGACAACATACCACGCTCATAGCGTGCTCGTGGGCGTTTCGCTAGCTTCACATTTACTAAATTTGGTGCCACGTGACGTCAATAGATAACAAAGGTAAAGGACACATCTAAACACGATAATCATGACATTGAAGTCATGTACGGAATCATTTACCTCCACATTGTGACATCGTGCTGATTTTGAAATGACATACCAACCTTTCTTATTCTTGCTTTGCATATCATCGATTCCCACTGTACATCGGATCTGCCAATTTTGTCTTTCCATTGCCATTCATCTCAGCGGTATATATTGCACAAAAAAGTACAAGCTCTGCAGCGACATCGAATTCTAGCGCCGTACTTGCCTTCACCTTCCATGCCAAAGTTCGCTTGAAACGGCCACCACCGTCGGCTCTTTTCGCTTCCCGCCACCTCAATTACAGTTCGCAGTAACGACAGAAAAATAAGCAAAACATACGAAACCGTATATAGAGAAAGGCGTACACGTTCCCTCTTTCAGGGAGTGTTCCGTTTCTTCGCCATTTTACACGAAAATGTTCAGGATAGGATACCGCTATATCAGCAAGAGCGCAGACACTACTGCTCTCATGCTGCAGTACACCTGTGCATGCCTTAGTACCATTTCTTTACTCTAGGCTTTTACACTAGATTTTGCAGTTGCGTTCACCTTTAGGCCGCGTGCATAGCACTGGCAATGCCACCAACCATGTGTCAGCTAAAAGCAGTTAACAAAGCGTAAAAACCGAACTATGGAAAATGAGCGAAAAAAAAACAGAATAGGAAATCTGTATGGGACGATCAGAACTACATAGTAAAGTAGTTCGTTTGCGAATTTGTGCCTTAGCTATAGGCGCCTATTCACGACCACATTCTGGAGATGATGCAGCAAAAGGCTCTATACGGAATCATCTATGAAACAAGTGACAATTACTCGATATTGACGACACTTCGCTGTCGGCAACCTGCACTTTAATGAGAACAAAGAAGCAGGAAAACGTACTTAGTAACAATGTTTATCCACAGCAGATTCAAACGCCAGCGAAAGAAATAAAGATCTGGAGTGCTTCTCTGCATACAGTTATGATTGTTAAATGCTCAACAACATCAACTTTGTGCCGTCAAAGTCAAGGGGTGCGCAGAGATAAACAGGCATGCCCTTCACGGCATCTTTTGGCTACGACATTAAGTCCTTTTTTATATTTTCGTTTCAGTATATAAATCATTCAGTCCCCAAGGCTCCTGCGCGTTACATGTGTGGCGCTTCGTATATATGTGGCATTGCATATATGCAATTTCGTCATATATTCAAATTGCGCACTAGTACGTGCACCAATTCCCCATTAAATAGACAAAATCACTGTAGTATACTCTCTGATGCATGGGTGCTCAAAATACATAGATAATTCAGAATTTGACCTGGCCTTGTGGAATTCTTCGTTGTATGGGTTATCTTGTAGTATACTGGGGTTCGTCGTGAAAGACTAAACCAAGTGTTTAAAAATAATGAACATTTCGTGATATCAGAAATAAACTTACTACTCTGAGACGCTGTATTTCTATTTAGAGTTTCTGAAATTTTGAAGTGTTCGATTTTTCACAGCATATTTCGTTTTCTCTTCGGTACGGTCTTCCCACAAAGATTGTGAAAACAATGGATTGCAGATAGAGTTGTATAAGTAACAAAACAAACAGGACTTTGCACAGCACCAAGTCCTTAACTCGTCTATATAGCTACAATTTTTTTTGATGATTAGAGCATTAAACGGTTGCTGTTCATCGCTAGGAGGCACTTCGCTGCAATTTTTGTAGGAGCAAAGCGATGCTCTTATCGTTTTCCTCTTTAGCATAAACTTAAGAAAAAACATCATTTAAAGTGCCTACTTGGTACCTGCTATCAATGAAAAGCTACTGATTTCCGCACGCAATTTTTTTTTGCAATGGAAGAATATGAAAGAACGTAATTCTTTGTAGGTTCTTTTCCTTAGATCTTAGTATTGTACGTCTACTTATCATGCTGTATTTAGAGTTAGTGCTATTTTATTCAATAAGCGGATGTGCGCACAGCGGTGGCAACACGATTTCTTGAAATATTTTTCAGGGGGCTTTTCCGGTGTCAACAGCTAGCCAGCAGAAAAGACAAACGACACTGAATGGTTTTTTTTGTTCGCATGGAAAGTAGCAGCACTGAACGAGGGGCAGAAAAAAGAATGCGACACTACGGACCAATATGTGGACCGCTGCAACTACACTAAGACTGCCAGTGAAGACCGCATGCACTCGCTAATGAGTCTTCATCAACGCAAAATGTCTCGCTTATGGGCTACCACCTCACTGGATTCCGGCAGGTGTTGTGTTGAAGCGCCAGTTATTCGGTCCGCAGTGGGAACAAGTGTGTGCGTAACTTACAGGGTAGCTATTGCAATACGCAATTTACTCGTATTTTCCTTTAGGCGTGTTTCAGTCTTTTTACCAAAGTGTTGGGAAAGCCACGCTTCTGCTTTTGATTTTTGTTGACTATCCCGGTGTTTCTTATATATATGCAGAAAAAGAAGCGATGTGTATATGGATGACGAACTTCAGTAACTCCTTAATAAAACACTACGGGACAGCCTTGGTCATGATAACTCTGATCCCAGCCAAATGTAATCAATTGCAATTGCTCGAGTTGTACGTTCTGTGTTGTTCATACGCCTCTAGTATGCGTTCTGAGCGTGTCATTCCAATATTATTCAAATTAACAAAGAAGAGAGTCAGGGTTGTTGCCTAGTACACTGTTTTTTTTTTGTTCGCTAAACAGGCCGTGCTTCACTCTCGCTACAGCTCCGTGGCAAATGAACCTCGCATAAGAATTCATCCATGCGCCCATGCAAGAGTGCGCTCGTGCGGGCATATTCTTAATTAAGTGAATAGAATTAGATTTCCGGTGAGACTGCCACCAAACGAATGTCACTTTACTAAAACCCGGCTTTAACGATCGACGTGTCTAAGCGGACTCCTCGGTGCTATTGACGGATGGCAGGCTCCCTAAATTTTAAAGGCCTTTTGTAAACTTAGCAACGGCACCCAACGAGAGTTCTAGTGGGACCGATGACTTTTGAAACAAGGCGACGGGTACTCAAAAGAGGCGTGTAGGCTAGGTATGGTGGCATCTATGTTGTAGTGGCACGAAAAAAATATATTGTTTAGAATGAGTGCCAGTCGGGCGGGTTGTTGTAAGTAGGGGGCGGAAACTCTCTATACCTCCCATGTATTCTCTCTCAGCAGTGGCAGCACCATATACCACTGGCGGTTGTCGGGCATCCTACTAGAAATAAATCAGGAACAAAAATTGTATTTCAGGACGTCACTGATGACGTCCAGGATTAGATATAAAGGGCGAAAAAATGAAAGCAAGAGGATTGCCGCGGAAGCCCTCCTTTTCCACTTCGCATGCGAGCACAATGCACTCGTGCTTCCTTTCAGGCCAACTGGCCGCTCGGGTGATGCGACCATATGTAGAATTTTCTCAACCTGTATTTTGTTTTTCAACTTTGATTTGGTCAATGTTTTCTGAAGAGGCGGAAGTTAACTGACAGATTTCTTATTAAGGCGAAACTCCATCGGCACAAATATATGGAACTTTTTTATTGCAGTTGTATAAAAACCGACATACGCGCAGTGTAAAAGTGTAAATCTATAAAAGCAGCTTAAACACTACTGAAAAACGGACATAATGAGCAAGCGTTGAAACCGAATCATCCGAAAGAATGCTAAAATTATCAGCAATTGCGAGTAGGACACGTTGTATTTGACTAGATCACGTTTCTTACAATGACGATTGTAGTTTTCTTACAAAACTTGAGTACCAAACGAGACAGAAGTTCAGAGGCATGAAGCAATCAGAAGTTCTTCAAGATATAACGTCGCTGGAAACAGTGTTTTCGCTAGATAACTTGTCTTTGTCGAGGCAACAGCGTTGTCTTGACGAAAAAAGGCCCGCTTGTCAAAACGTTGGCTTCGCGACATTCTCTGTAATAATTTTTAGAAGCATTTAGCCATAACGTGTACTTGAGTGGCACTATTAGAAGTAAAGACTCACAAATTTTCGAACCACTGCTGCAAGAAATTCTTGAACAGGACCAAACCCAGAATTTTTTGCCGTCATTTGAACAACACGCCAAAAGTAAAAGAAACTAAAGTTGGGTAGCCAAGCTAACTCGAATTCAAGCATTTCAACAAATTTTCGCGACAGGAGCATGGCTGCTGTATTCAATTATAAGGAAGCGACATTGCACTTCTATCAGTCCAGTCAGGCTTGCAGAGAACTGTTTTTTTTTACTCATGCAAAATCAACACCTGTTCAAATTACGGGTAAAAATACTTGTGCTCACCTGTTTCCTTTACAAAACGCCCAAACACCTTCAAAGAACTAGAAATCTCCGGGTTAGGACACCGCCTAGATGCGCAAAGCAAGTGTTGACCGATTAAGCCATGTTCGACAAATGAATGGTTGATTTATAAGGCGTAGCTCACTGCTGCTCCTGTTATCTGCTTGCTACAACTAGCTTTCTTTATCTTTCCCGTAGTTTATATTACAACCAAGTGAGATGAATAAACGCGATCCATCTTATAGTAACCCCAAGCGAGGGGCGAGAGGAAGCGGAGGCAATCTCTACTAACACAAGTCAATCACTTCCCGCGCTTAGCCTGATATATAATACTCAAAATACGGAATAAGAAAATGCATACAAATAAAGGAGTTTTTTACAGGGCTGTTGAACTTTTTATTTGTAAAATTTGTGAACACAAATAAATGCTAACATTGCCAACAACCACACTCCGGTCAACCAGAATTTAGGATGCCAAGCAACCGGCATACCAGCGTGCATGTTCTTTAAAACCAATACTAGTACTTAGATTTTGGGGCCTGGTGTAGGCTCATGACGGTAAAACGTTGCGAAGAGCCTCGACTTGTCAACGACACATGACAAGGCGCTACTAGAAGCTGGAAAGTTTATTTAGAAACAACGCCCCTACATGTTGAGAGCCAACCTTACGTTTCGCTCTCCTAATATTAGGATGCTTGTTTAGAAACAAAGAAAAATCAATTGTTTATTTTTGTTCTCTCGGTGTGGGTGCATGCACGTTTTCTGTATCTTGTTTGCTTGCTTGTTTGTTTGCTTGGCCATCACGTGGTAAATGGTGTTTTTTCAGCAATGACGTACATTATTGCTATGTGTGTAGCGGTGTTGTTCTAAACAAAGCCATTCAGTAGTGATTGGCTCCTGGTCCTTGTTCTTCAAAGGCCAACGTTCTTTCTGTCGCTTTACTAAAATAACACTTTGCTGTGGCGTCTCTTCTCGAAGGGCACAATTGGCATCAAAGTAAAGGACGCATATTTCTAAGACACATACACGATGACGTGGGGGGGGCACTGATGAATGGCCTGTTTAGTATACGTACCCATAAATAACTGCAACGTTTTATGTGGCGCAAGATAATCTAGACCAAATACATTGTATTGAGCAGTTGATCGAAGAACCAGGTCTGTTACTGATGTACTGATGATATTTGTGACTGTTAGATAAACTGTACTTTTCGTTTAAATGTTGAGATTTCATTCCCTCTTGTGCCGTCTTATTCCTGCTTGCTGACAAAAGTCACTGCATATCTACGGAGTGACTGAGCATGAGTGGGGCGAAGCGTCCGGATGAATGAACGGAAGCACAGATGGACTGATGGCCGGACCGAAGCATGCACGGACACACAGACGAACGGACGGATGGACGCATTCATGGACGGACGGATGGATGGAAGCATGGACTGCCTGGCAAAAGCAAGGACAGACGGACGGAAGCACATACAGACAGACGGATGGACGCACGAACGGACGGAAAGGAGTACGTACGCACGCATGGACGGAGGGACGCACGAAGCAACGAAAGCACGGACGGACAGGCAGCAATGGACGGACCCCCGGACGGACTCATGAAAGGGTGGACAGAAGCACGGATGAAGGGAAGCACGGACGGAGAGGCAGACGGACGGACAGACAGGATAACTTGTGGAAGTTCGGACGTACACATGGACGGATGGACAGAAGCACGGAAGTACCACCATCTGAATTTAAAACATCTTTTCATCAACTACAAGAACCACTATTCACTCTACACTCCAAGAACTAAACTTGAGGTGGCTACATGCCACATACATCGGAGGATGTGCAGACTCACGCCGTAAGGAGCTTCGCTCCTAAATTAGTGGCACATATTCGGGGGCGGGTATGTGGCACTGGTATGCAAGTATGTTGCACATGTGATGGCTTCTTACTAAATATATTGGAGGATGTGCAGACCCACGCCCCAATGAGATTCGCCCTTGATAACTTTATCGCACCGGGGCATAACGATATAGTTGTGAAATGCATGGCCACCTCTACATTTTGGGGGTTTAACGTCTATAGACCATGATATGATTGTGAGAGACGCGGTAGTGTAGGGCTCTGCAAATTTTGAATACCTGGGTTCTTGAAGATGCACCTAAATTTAAGCACACTGGTATGAAGCAATTTAGCCTCCATCAAGATAGCAACCGCTGTGGCTGGGATTTTTTCCCAAGCTGCGCGGGAGCAGCCGAGTACTTCAGCCACTAGAACACTGTGGTGGGCCAGAAATGGCAAATGCATAACCGTGGTGGTGTGCAATTACAAATATTTATTATACTCAGGTCACGCTCCGTAAAACTGAGAGGCTTTCTAAGCATTCAATAAAACGATTGAAAGGGTAAAGTCGTATTCGTCTTTTTTATTTACAGCGAAAGCTGTTAAAAGATCAACACTCGGGTTACGTGCAGTTGTCTGCCACCACCACCGCCGGTGTCCGTAACCACACCGCGCAAATTTAGAAAAAGAAAACCTAGCACCAATGACACAGTGGGGCTCCAGCCCGGGTTTGCTGCGTGCTAGCCGAGTACTCTACCACTGAACCACACCGGTGCTTAAGATTTGTGGTCAAACTTGCCTTAGGCAAG
This sequence comes from Rhipicephalus microplus, assembly GCF_043290135.1. NCBI lineage: Eukaryota > Metazoa > Arthropoda > Arachnida > Ixodida > Ixodidae > Rhipicephalus > Rhipicephalus microplus. Next base: position 122,886,846 of record NC_134700.1, read on the forward strand.
CTTGATGTCGGGAAAGCATTCGCGCTAATGCGACTTATAAAGCGTTTTAACAAGAAGTCGTCGCAGAATGCGAATATAGTAACGAATGGATCGTACAATGCTCCAACCCATTACAAAATCTTGTTCAGTTATTAACTGTGGTGCATACCCACTTCAGGCGTAATTCCTCATCGTTCTCAGCCACTGCATGAACATACGGCTCAGAAGTGCTTGCAAGTGTTCAGTGGATCGACGCTTCTCTGAAGAATGGCGAAAAATAGCATAGCGAATGCCAGCATACTGCCCGAAAATTTTATTGTTAATGCCCTTGTGGGTATCAAGTAAGTGTGCTTGCAGTAGTTACCCAATGAGTGTTTTGAAAGGCTCTGAAAGTGCAACCTTCTAGCTTTCGCTGTGACTGTGCTGAGCCTTCCGCGCAGGCCTGGCATTTTCCTTTTTTTCTTTTTGCTTCTTCGATGCATTGATTCTTCTCTGGCTGATTTTTCAATATTTCTGCACCTATCTTGTTTTCCGGCTGTTAACTTTTACCTGCTTTTGCATCACCCCTATGGTCTGCTCACCTTAAGCCAAGGAGTGACGTCACGTGACCACATTGTGATGTCATGCCTTGTGATGATGTCTCATCGAGACATTGAAATGACATCGCCAATTTTGGTATTTATGTCGTGATGGTGAGTTGCATGCATCACCCGCCCTGACGCCACTTATGCAGGGTGCCGGTCAGTTCTCGTTTTTGAAGAGGCACATGAGCCTTTCGCCTCGGCACCTATTGTTAGGTTTACGTCCCAAAACCACAATGTGATTGCGACGGGATGCCGTAGCTATGCACGCCAAAATCTAAGAGTACACTTTGCCTCCATCTAAATGCGGCAGTCACGTTTGGGTATCAATCCCACGGCATATGGGTCAGCATTTGAGCATCATAATCATAAAATCACCACTGCGAGTATCATATTACTTCCCTCATTGGCATTTTGTTTTAACTTGGGGCTGCAATGGCGCATATCATCATTATCGCACGTTTGCTGCATGTTTTTTTTAGCAAAGTCTTTCGAGTGAGTTTGAATCATCGTAAGTGGTTATTGAAAAACAGTCCGTACCCCATACCACCTTGAGGCCTCCATGGAAATTATACTGCTTGATCACCACAAAGAATTACCACTTGCGTTATGCATGGTTCTCTAAATTATTTCTGTCAAGTTGCTCTGAACCGTTGGGTTCACTGAGAAAATTAGGCAACTATTGCCGCCAGCTTGTCACTTTTCATCTATTTCCGCAAAATTGAAGTGCTTCAAATTATATGCATCACCGTCAATCTGGTTTCTTTACTACGATTTCCAAAAGCTCATCGTGTATAGAGTGTTGACTTGGTGGCCACAGTCTTATTGCGGAGTTTGTGTACACAAATTTTTTGTTGGTTTCAAACAACAATTTTTACAAAAAAAAGCTGTCTGAACTGGCTGCTAATATGCTTCACCACTGTAGTTTGTCTGCATAAAATCTAAGAGTTGGGTCAGTGTTGAATCGACAACATTGTTACTGACAGCCACGTGTAGACAGTACGTGTATCCGGCGCTGTGCGCTTCGCTAGTTAAGCAATATAGACTGATTGTATCTAAGTTCCCGACCTTGAAGTCCCACCGAGTCTCGCTAACAATAATGTGACAAACAAGATTTTACCTCTGAAGTCACAGGACATCTGCAGTGCGAAGTGACCACCAAGCCTAAAAGCACAGTGACCATGCGTACTTCATGCGCGAAGCAGACACATAGCGTCACAAGGCCTACACCACACTTAAGCGTTAAATGTTTTATATATATACAACAATTGAGCTGCGTGACACTGGTAGTAGTTGTGTGCATGGTCATATTATTTATTTATTTATTTATTTATTTATTCTATATTGTCCAAGGCATCTTGATTTTAGGTAGTCTGAAAATCTCTGACAGTTCTTGAAGTGAACTATGAAGTACGTTCACAGAGTTGCGCCTGCTCATTCATCCAAAGAACGCATGCCGTCAGAAACAATGAAATGTATCTACCGGAAGAACACACGCACCCAAATTGTTTTATTCGCAAATGGTGAGAGCGACAAATTGAGATAAAATGCTCAAGAGACACCTTTTTGTGCGGTATTTTTCTCCCCAAGGAGTTATTTCTTTCTAATATGGGTATAGCCATTCGAGCCATTGCAAATGCTTCACACGATAATCATTCAGAACCACTTTTCCACGAGTTACATGCTGTCTCACTTCCAAGCCAATATGAACATATTCTCACTGAACTCTATGAATGAGAAATTAGAAAAAAATAATTTCCTTAATGCATCACTTAGTTCTCACTTAACGTACATACACGTGACACCAGATTTTGGGAAATGTAAGCGGTCCCGCGTTGCAGAACGTCTTTTGGGGAACAAAGGTTGTGCATACAGTTGCCACGTCTTCCAAATAAACACGTTTGGTAGCGCGTTCGTTTTATTGACTTTCACTTTTAGTGCTTCAAGTCTTTACTGTTGCTATTCCGTTGCTTATTTGCCTTTTTTTCAGTTATTGTTTTCAGCGACAGAATTTTACTCGTGCAGCTTAGCCTGTAATATTTATTTAGGCTATTGACATCATTCAACAATTCCTGTATGATGACTACATTTTCCGCTGTAGTTAGAACACTGTATTATGTATATTTCCATTATTGAATTTCTTTTTGTGTTATGTTTTTTTATTATTTACTTGACTGCTGTACTGCATTATATTGCTTGCTGCATACTGCTTGCTGTCTAGCAAATCCTATAATCAGTGAACGCTTTCAAACCCAGTTCAGAAACTTTTTGTCCACTGCCCAGAATGTCACGGTGCGCTGTACCTTGATGTTGAAAATAAGCGAAAATTAAAATTAAAATTGAAATATTTCTAATTGAGGCATCTTGCTCTAATGGCTCTAGTGAGCCAATCATCTTTTGAATGAAAGTGCGTTCTTGCTTCCTCTTTACACATTAACGTTTATTACCTTAAAGACACCAGCACGTCTAGCCGTACATTATTAGTCAATATGGCTGCCATTTTAGGCCTAAAGAAACGACCCTACAGCTATCAAAAAGCTGACGGGCCCAGTTGAGGTGCCTCGATACAACCATGAAAAGTTTCTTCAAAAAGTATCGCACAAACGATTTGTCGTCCAGACGCTATCTTGTTTGTTTTGTGTGAAAAGGGAATAGTTGTGTTTATTCCGACCCATGTCTCCATGGTTTTGATTATTCAATTCAAAGGCAGGCATGGCATACGGCTGACAGCATCTATTTGTAAGTCAAAGGAGGTGCAGCTTGTCGCACATAGGAATATGAGAATGGCGTTCTCTCCTGAAATAAACGACGACACCGAAAGGAACGTAAGGGTCTTACATTCACTGAAAAACGTGTTTCACACACTAATTTCTCCATACCAGGTGCAATCGTTGCAGGAATATTTATCTTCGCTTTGTGGAACAGCGTCGAGGACAAAATGGATGTTTGGACGGTACACTCATCGTCCTGAAGGCGACCGTACAAGTACTTTTCCTTGTCGTTAGTTCAATTTAATGCGAGGTTCACCAGGCCATCAGAATGAGATGCTGACAGGGGCAGAAGCAAGTTATACAACTAAAAATATCTTGCGAAAAGAACTTGGAATGCTTTAGTGCGCATTGAGAAAACAAACAGCAGCACGTTTTTGTGCATGAGGGCTTAAACAGAAATCTCAAAATGTAAGGACTGCAACGAAGGGACTGAGTGGAAACGTTCATTGTGATAATGATTTTCAACGTAGCGAGGTGTGAAAACATCGAGGTAATAAAAACCCACCTTCCTTAACATATACATCATAGCAAAGCCGTGCAAATAAGAAATGAATGCACGTGATGAAAATAGACACGGGGCAGGCGCTGAACTAACAAGTGTCGAGTTTATTCTATAAACCTTACAGTTGGTAGTTCACTGCCACTCCTGTGTAATACCCCATCTCTTGCCTCCGTTTTAAATGCGAAGCATTTCTTAGCGAACTTTGGTGGCTTTGAGCGCATCTATCTATCTATCTATCTATCTATCTATCTATCTATCTATCTATCTATCTATCTATCTATCTATCTATCTATCTATCTATCTATCTATCTATCTATCTATCTATCTAGCCGCCTACGATTTTTAGCTCTGCTGGCCGTTTCGATAGTCGTATCAATACCGATCTTGGTGTGGCATAACATGACTGCATGACGAACGTACTTGACAAGCCATAACAATTATTTCATGACCTTTATGAGATGAATGTCATGCATTACATTTCGTGGTCATGCAGCTCTTGCGGTGGTTTCGCTCACATGGCATGTTGCAAACTGGTATGTTGTGGCATGATTGCATGGCGAACAGAAGCGACAGCCCCTAACATGAAAATTATGACATGCGTGTCATGTAACAACATGACTACATGCTATGCTCATTATGCACTCGCCGCCGTTTCGTTAGCTTCATATCACTAGGGATCAGGTGTACCCTATCCGAAATATTGAGGAGCGCATCGAAAGGGCCAGCGCAGCGAAGTACATTTCCACGCTAGATCTCGTGATAGGATACTTCCAGGTTCCTCTCAGAAATTGCCAGCTGGTATACCACATTCATCTTACCTTTCGGCACCTTTAGACCTTTGGTTCTACGCTTCAGGCGACAAAACGTGCTTTTCAGCTTTTCCTACATAATGGACATCATACTGAAAGAACTGCAAGAGTTTGCACTCCCGTACCTTGACGATGTCGCAATATTTTCCAACAGCTGGGAGGATAACCTCAAACGCATCAAGAAGGTATTTTCGCGCTTGAGAGAGGTAGGTTTGACAGAGAAAGCTGAGAAATGTAATTTTGGCTGCTCACAAGTCATTTACCTAGGTCATGTTGTGGGTCAGCGAAGGAGACAGCCGGCCAAACTAAACACAGATGCGACTGCCGGCTTTTCATGGCCACGTACAAAGACCGATATTCGGTCATTCCTGAAGCTTGTGGGGTACTTCCAGCAACACATCCCCAACTTTTTCGCAGCTACCAAGTCCTCTAACAGACGCGTTGAGAGAAGGGGAGCCCAATTGCGTAAAATGGAATGAGGACGAAAAAGCCGCTAGGGTTTGAAAGCCTTACTGGTTTCCCGACTTGTACTATGTGCACAGGTCTATGGTAAAGAATTTGTAGTTCAGTGCGACGCGAGTGACAGGGTCAAGGGCGTTGTGCTTAACCAGGCTACGATGATGAAGAAGAGCACCCTATTCTCTATGCCAGCCGCAAACTAACGGTCTGAAAAGAAGCCTACAGCTCTTCCGAAAAGGAATGTGCCTGCCTGGTTTGGGCAGCCCAAAAGTTGTCATGTTACTTGTACGGAGTGAGGTTCATCTTTGAAACAGACCACTGTCCCCTGACATGGCTCAATCAAATGTCACGCGAAAATGGTCACTTGCTCCGATAAAGCCTCGCCCTTCAGCAGTAGATCTTCGATGTTCGTTATAAGAAAGAGAAATCGCACAACAATGCGAATGGTCTGAGTAGACTCGTCTGAAAAGAGCCGTTTTAGAGAATGAAAGGCCACTTCATTTTTACGGCTTTTGGCACTATATGACCAAAGCGGTAAGTTTCAATTTTTTAAATTTTCACGTCTTCCTCAACGAGTGTTTTAAAACCTTTGGCAGCACGGAATTCCGTCAAAGTTTTAATGTAGCAAGGTTTCAATTGATTCCGTTTTTTGAGAAGCCTGGAGGCGTTTTGAGCGAGTCCAATGCACTTGACTACGGCATGGTATTGTGTTGTGTGTTTGGCCTTGCTGTTGGCGATCATAGTGAGGTGATTTGAAAGGTGGTTACGAGTTAGCACCTGGAGATTCCAGGCCAGGCCATCGTCTTCGTCACCAGTCATTCTCTTCGTGCCCAGCGGTTGAAAGCGCTGGTCAGCCGAGGTTATCCGGGTGGCGGAGGAGCTGTTACGTTTGGCCCGACAATTCGCGTGGGCAGACGTCATTGTGCGTAAGCCGGTATGCTTTCAACCCCATCGGCGCCCAGTCTGCAAGGCGCTGTCCTGCAGAGGTTTCAGGTAGTGGTCGGGTCTCAACAAAAGTTTCGCGAAACAACCCTTTTTTTTATTCGGCAAGAACAGCGTGGCTGGTCTCATTAAGTCAACGTCTCGAGTCGGCTATTATTATCTACACGAGGCTATCGCAACACTTCTTCAGTTCGAAAACGTGGGAAAACGTTGAAGAAGCCGTCCTCAAGGATCTAGCGTTTGGATCTGGATCGAGCGTTTGGATCGTTTTGAGAGTTTTGGAAACCTGTAGCTGAAAACAGCCAGGGACCACTGCATACGGATCAGCGGCCATCTCCTCGGAGGAGCTCATCTTGTGCTCTCAGAACTTTACCTTCTCATGTGTGTGATGCGCTCCTGCCACCATTGGACCATTTTGTCCAGCCGTGTGGTTCGAATTCAGCACCCTTTCTCGTGGATGGGCCACATAGACTTCGTCACCCGATTGGTGGCAAGAGTGGCCACCACCTTCAAGGGACCTCCGTAAAAAGAGACGGCGGGCTCTAAAAGCCGGAGACATTTTGTAAATAAGCATTGAATATATGTACAGTTCCACCATTCAACTATCATGTAAATAATCCTGCGTTCTTTCTTACGAACGCGTCTCCTCACTGGCGAAGATCAGCTATGCGGACGACAGCAGGGAGAGAGCTACCGTGAAGAAAGCCGCCGTACCTGCGATCGACCTCGAGCCCTTTACAGCCCTAACCTAGCCTTCATAAGTGATTCTAGGTCTTTCTCAAGGGTATTTACAAAGTATGGTCCAATCACAGCCTGTCACAGACCATGCAAGAGTGTCCAAACTTCAGTACCACCTCTAACGTAAAAAGCTGGTTCTGGCACCTTGTAAGAGGCAAGGGCTTTTCATCGCTCTTACTCGGCTCGCATAGCGAGCAAAACTCTTCGCGGCGGCTTTGCGCACTGTCTCTGTCGGTGGTCGCGGCTGATAAGCAACGTTGCGTGATGACAAATGGTGCAGATTTTTTTTTTTTTGAGGACACCCACTGTTTTTACTCGAGCTTTCAGAGCCTCGCTCTTAAAACTACAAATTTGAAATAAAGGACGCGGCTCGAAAAGAAATATTCCGCGCGAAACGATCCAAGGTTAATTTTATAGTGAAAGCGTAAAAGTGTAAACATATCAAAAAGTGTTTTCATATATACAGCCTCGCTGGTTACACGCAAAATTATGAATGATATGGGCTAACCTCAAACAAGTGCCACTTTATTTCTTCGTAATTTCTGTGGCGACGTGATTACAAAAATTCGTGTGAATGATAAAGCCCCCGCGTTCATTCAAACGCAATGGGACGCATGAAGCACTGTCCTTAAGATTACGAGAATGCGTGGGTCTTAGCAAACAAGTGCCTATTCTGCATCTTGATGGGCGCCGGAACCACAGAAGGATTAGTAGAAGAGGTTGAAGAGAGGGAAAGGCGCTACTTGCGCATACCATTGTAGGCTTAGGAGCATGGTAAACGTCAACCTGTGACCGCTCGCAGAATGATTTGCCGTTGGAGAGAGCAGCCAACAGCTCGTGCACTCTGGGAATTCTGAATTACGCATTACTGCAATGCAGTTCACCAGAGACGAAACCCTATGTTTCTTGAACATTACTACCTTCACAGCCTTTCGAAATTGCGCTTGCTATATTATAGGTTTACAAAGCTTCTATATAGAAAATAACAAATTAGAAGACCATTTTTCTGTCTCGCATAATAAATTTCCATAGAAGCTGACGTATAGGCTCATCGATGACGCAGCTTTCTTGTTACAGAAGAGTGGGCCGGCATTAAAGAACTGAGCTGAACAGTTCCATCCAACAAGTGCATCCATTCAGATCAGTGTGACAATCAAATGACACGAAAACAGTTTTAATTTAGAATGTTGAGTTAACAGGCAACTTCAACTTGCGCATAATGTTATCTATATGTGATTTTTATAGAAGAAATAAAATACGGAAGTCTAAACTTAAATGTACACTGCAGTTAAACTACTTTATAGTCGCGTAGAAATTTATCGATGTCGCACGGCTGTTGAAAAGTCTCATGAGGAATTTCGAAAGTGATTACTGCACGAAATGCACGCTTATGCCTTACACCTTACTTCTAGCTACAATATTTCAAGTCCAAAATTGACATAAAACGATGGTATTGAATGTTTTCTTGGCAATACCTATTGTATTTTAACCGTAAATATTGAAGGAAAGAACGCCTCTATTGATATCACACAATCCTCAAGGAGCCTTTGCCATCCGGTCACCATCATTTTGTGCTGCTCATGGCACTTTCAAGATGAGACAATGGTGAAAAGGTCATTTGGTGAAGGGACTAGTTTCGTTCACGCAGTAAGGCTACGCATACACTCTCACTTGTGTTGAAATTAAAGTGTCATCGACTCGTTGAAAACCCTCCCTTTTTGGTGTTTATAATTGCTTTCAGCCGGATTGGGAACACAGGGAAGTTTATTGCATGCTAGCAACAGCAGTTCAGGTGTGGGTAACTACACCGGGTAACAATATGACGTCAGCGGGCCGTACAAACAAAAAAGCACCGGTACAATGCAGCTTGGGGCACTGTCATGACGTCACAAATCACAGGTCAATGAAAGAAACACAAAAACTCACCAAGCTTGCGGATAATCACATAACATTTTTCAAGAGAAGCAACGTTTGCGCTCAATACGTGCCCGAGGCCAGCTATATGATCCTCCACTTTATTTTTTCTTCCTGCCAGGAGAAGCAACACCTTCGTACGCAAAATCAGTACTGCAGAGAACACGTATTAAGAACGTTGCCATTATGTTCTACACTCGCACTGTGATGTTCTTCGTCCACACGAGTTCAACAAGTTTTCACAGGGCAAGATAAAGAGGATATAGAAAGGACACAACACACTACGTAGGTGGTACGTATGTGTTCTCGTGTCCTCGTTCTTTTTCTTTTAGTAGTTCTGCGCTGTGCGAACCTGTGGATTGAAAATCGCCAACAAGCCCAAGCCCAAGCGAATGTTTTACGCATATGTGGTCTCTTTTACTTTAATTTCATAATTTACAAAATTACCATGCATCAATAAGCCACCTTCCTACCCTTTGTTTCGTTTCATTGTCGGTTGTATTCATTTTGCTGCCTGTAATGTGAGAGACACAAGTGTTTCAGATCATTTCACAAACAAAATGGTGTAAAAATTACTAGAAAAGTCTCGTTTACTTGAAGATTGGCGGATTCTCACGCATCATTTTGATTACGCATGTTGCAACACGCCTTGCTTCTTAGAAACAGCGTAACAGTGCTCGTTTCGCAAGCCAGCTTGTTTGGAAAATTCAGTGCCGGTCTCTAACCTGGCGTCTTTCTCCATCAAAGTTGCCACTTGAATCTGAGCTATTATTGCCCCATGACACCACGTTCAATACAAACGGAAAGTAAAAGGTGTAGGCACATCTCTTGTGTCCTAATTAACTTGTGTAAAAGAACCGACGCGTGAACTTCAGAGCAATCAACAGAAACAAATTCTCACCACCAGCAGGTAAGTAGAAGCCGACATGGTAATGTTCTAAAAAAACGAACCCTTTTAGTGACGTTACCACTCATTGTGAAATCGCTGCAGCAGACATGTTGCGAAGGGTCCTTTAAAAGGTCAATAAGTAGACGCAGAGTTGTACACTTATACTTTAAGATTTTTACTTGGCATGGTACGTGTGCTTCTTATACATATTTAAGAAACAGTGGCAAATGTTGTTGTGTTAAAATACACCATGCTGCCGTGAAAAACAAGATCCATGCAGAAATGTTATTCCCGTGTTCTGATTTCTGCGGACATTTTTAATTATCCCACTGAGAAAGAGAAAGCCAGAAAGTATTTTCAAATGAAACATTAGGGATGCAAATTGTGGCGCATATCTTCTGTAGAAGTACACGGCATTTTCACTTAACTACAGTTACTGAAAAACACCTAGATTACTAATATTAGGCAATTGAGGTACGACTTTCGGAGCTCTTAGAAATGTGGCTTCACGTATTTAGGCGTATGCCATCAAATTGATGAGGTCATGGGTGCTCTTAGGCTAATATAAAGTAGCAGTATGCTATTTCATGTATGTTGAACAACAAACCTATTTACCAAATCGTTCCTAGTGGGTTGGTTCAGAAAACTACCATTATCATAAACATGTATAGGCCCCGAAGATTGGCCCAATCTCACAGCTCGCCGCTGGTCCTCTAAAATTGAAGAAGGGAACAGTTAGATTATCAAATGAATGCGAAGTGACGATGATGAGCTGGAGACCCGAGTACCTAATAAGAGATACAATAGGATATTTAAAAGGCAATGGTGATTCCAAGAAGACCGTCAAGCGAAGGAAAGCCTACGTACGGTGACGTGCCAGCTGAGCTATAAGTGGCGTAAAACTCATACGCTGCGCATCATGTCTTCTCAAGAGTTTCGAGATTGATGTTGTGTCTGTGATTATCTGTAGTTTTAACAAGAATCTCTCTCTGTACTGAGAATCAACGTATAAACAGAGCACGATAATCCTGCTAAAGCTTAGTAAGAACCTTCAGCTACTTACAAAGCATTTATCACCTAGCCATTTCTTGGTAAAAACCTGAAAGCAACCGGATTATTCTTTGAAACTGATCATTTTCGAGGTTTCAAGCCTTGAGCGCCTTTGAGCAAGCTTAGTGATTTTTTCCGCACACCAGAAAACATTCCTGGTGCATATGCGAAGAAACGTGCGTGGAAACACTACGAACAAATATTCAATAAAGCGCAACCATCACTTTACAAAAAAAAACGGCGACGCATGTTTTCTGTTCACCTATGACATACCTTGCAAATATCCTAAAATATTATGGTATTTTCTCAGGAGAAGAGTAACAAGTAATTATTTCCTCGAACAAAAGAAAAAGGGTGAATATATGGGCTAGATTTCATTATTATAAACTGACAGACGATTATGCCAACAAGAGCTGAGGGGATACCAAAAGGTGTAATTGTAATGTAATTGTGAAGAAAGAAAAGTGGATGAAAAGATAAATTGACATGGACAGAATGCGAACCTGAAACCATCAATAGTCGTTATGAAAAACACCGGAGCAAATGGTGCGTAGCGGCAGCTCGAGAGGTTGTGCAAAATAAAATTGGCAGATTTTACGTACAGTGGGAATCAATGATATGCGAAGCACGAATGAGAAATGTTGATACGTCACTTTAAAATCAACACAAGTACGTTACGAGGTGAAGGTAAATGCTGCCGTACATGACTTCCGTGTCATTATTTTAATAGTTGAATGTGTCGTTTACCTTTGTCATCTAATCACGTCACGTGAAAAAAAATTTAGTATATGTGGAGCTAGCGAAACGGCTGCGAGCATGCCATGAGCGTGGTATCCCTATTGAAAATCCAGGGTGTGGAGGATGGTGGAATCGTTGGTGGATATGATGGAAAGAATAGTGGACATGGTGGAAATATTAGTGGATATGGTGGAAACTGTAGTGGGCGTAATGGCTGAAGACGGCGAGAGTAGAAAAAATGATGGCAGATGGTGGTGGTGGAGGCGAGCCAATGGTGGTGACGATGGAACATGCCGGCCGATGATGGCAAGGCAAAACGTGATTGGTAAAAGGCTTGGTGAGCAAGGTGGGCGGCGATGCCGTGATGGCAGATCGGTGGACGATTCTTGCATGATAAAAAAACACATGAGAGTATGTCAAACCACTTATTTGTAGTGTTTCATTCTTGAATGCGCAGAGATTTATGTTTAATGTCAAAACTAACCAACACTGCTCATTACAATTTCTAGCATGTTTATTTTTTTATTCCTGTGGTGACAACAACGCTTCCAATTTGTACAGCATATATTATGTGGCCGTGAATATGTTTACATTTCGCGCACGTGCTTACATCAGATTGACATACGCGATGTGTTTCTTTGTTGTGAAGTTTTGAAACCTAGAGGTGTCACTGTGAACAGTGACAATAAATGTTTTACATCGGCGCGCAGTTCTTGAGAAGTAAATGAGCTCCAATACGCAATTGCCCTTTTCAATGTTAGAGCAGAACACAGCGGTCACTTGACGTCACCACGCTAGAAACAAAACTGTGGAAAGTCTCGAACACTCTATTGCTTGAGCCGCACTTTTGAGTCAACAAAGTGCTTGCGAATTGGCACAAACTTTCGCTTTCGACATGCGTCAAGGCGAGCCCCAGCGAATTTGACATTCACCCTTCTGTTCTACCACCATGATTTCCACCAAATGTTAGTCCTACCCACCGAGCCCGTACAAGTGTTATCGGCGCTTCTGGGTTTTAGAATACCCAGTTTTGACGAGCACAAATGACAATAAAGCACAGCTGTGGCATCAATTAACCTTAATGAAGCCTTTTTGTTGTGTACGGTTTCCGCGCAAGAAGCAACAAACATCGATGCGACGCGCTTGCAGCATTTCCACGTAATGTACGCCTTCCCTCACCGACAGCCGCCGGTGCACTCGCCGGAAGTTTACTGGCTCTTATGCGAGAAAGCAGACTCACCAATATGTATGCGCACTGAACCAATAAAAATGCATAATGTTTCTGGCGCACTGAATTCGTTTTGGTCAAGCCGTTATGTAGTTGTTCCTAACGACACAGCAATAGCGGTGCGCTGGCATGACTGCACTGTGCGTTGTGTGAAAAACATCACAATCGATTGTGTTGGCGTATCTATCCAATTAGAACAGAAGCGTCATAAAGCCTGAACAGATATCGCCCTTTAGAAGGAGTGAGAAACGGATATTAAACTTGGCAGAAGCCACAAATAAACTCTACCTGCTCCTTAGTCCACCGAGTTGTTTTCTTTTCCTTCTTGTTGTGAATTGTAACAAAACATAGAGCTGTTGCCATTATAGCAGTGGCAATCGTTACAGGTAGCAGCTGTTTGTGTTTATCAAATGTACAAACTTTAATAACGGTACAGATCCTGTTCATCTCGAGTAAGCGACAAACAGAAGTGAAGTTGAACAGTGAATTTATGAGTTGACTACTTCATTAACTCTAGAGGTGCCATCTGTCAGCGTCGCGCAGTGGTTAGTGTGCTGAGTTGGGAATCTAAAGGTGGCAAGTGGTGGAATCAAACGATAGTTAGTACGCCTTGAGCGGCTGTGGTGTAGCGCCTAGTGAATTCGAGTCTTACCACGACCCAATTAAGATTCTTTCCACCTCTTGTGCTTGTGTACATGTGAACAACCACCTTCGTTATGCATCCAATGCTGTCGTTTTATTTGAAAGCCAGCATAATAAATTTGGTGTCACGAAATGCACTGAATCTTGTAGATGCTTCTTTGTTAGACGTTTCAACACCATAAGAGTCTACGGTAGTAGCTTTTTTAGATGAATCAATTAGATCACATTGTTTCTTGTTTCTCATTATCAGGAACAGCGTACTAGCCACAGTATAAGGTCTCAATGCCACTAAGACCGCAGCGGTAAAAAAGAATGAAAAAGCTTCAAGATTTTCCACGTTATAAAGCGTTGTCTCCTGAAGTAATAGTGGGCTTAAAACTTGGAGAAACAAAATTGCATGTCTGCAAGCTCGTTGTGCTTAGCACCGAAATTTTATGATGATGTATATACTTCGATGCGGTTAATGACGATTTTACTACAATAAAATTGAAACAAAGTAAGCGGTTGCTTGATATAATATTAACTCCCAAATTCTAGAAAGACAGCCACATGCAATAAATCTAAAAGGGTAGCTTTGCTGCGCACAAGGCAAAATAATTCCAGAAGCTTTCTTTAGAACAAAACAAACTTAGCCACAAGTTTTCTTGCTTTTACCAAAGTTACTCACAGGTGGCAGCTGAAAAACATACCAATAATGCGAAGGCAACACAGTGGTGGTTAAAAATATTCACCTATTTATTTCTCCATAAGGCAAATTTAGGTGCTGGAATGAATTATTCAGCTTATCCTGATTACCTAATTGGTAATGGTACCTTATTAGTGAAACTGTACTTTATATACTTGTAGATGGTTTTCATTATCATCAGACTTATTCCTTTACAAGTTCACGCGTCTCTCCACCTATGGTAAAGTGCTGTATACATTACTTTAGTTTTATTCATAATAATTTTAAACCCTAGATTTCTACCCCCTTTGTCTGATTTATTATTCATGAATGGAAATTCGTCCCTTGAGTTACTCAGAAATCCATTATCATCAGCAAAGCACAGGTTACTAAGGTACTTTTCAGATAGCTTTAGTAAATAAAAAATGGAACGTTGTGTTGAAGTTGCACAATGGGGCTATTCAACTTGAAGTACTGCTAGTTTTTTTTGTGAATTGTAAAAAGCTGCTATGTTGCGGTGGTCGTACAGTAAAGAACTAGAATGGAGGCAGGGCCGGATTGACAGTGCAGGGGGCCCGGTTCAAATATTAATAGGGGCCCTTCAACCGTCCCCTTTTCGTTCCCGCTTTTTATCTGGTCATGCTTGAGACTTGACACTTTTTAGAATTATCTTCGAATAACCCTAGCCATGTATATTTTAGGCCTCTCAGGCGTGTTTATTATCAACTAGGCGTTTTCTTTCTTGCGGATCACGTGAAGAGATTTTCATCAATATATTAGTTAACTATATCAAGAGGTGAAGACGTACGGAAAGCATCAAGACATGTCTGCTTCGTTGGATCCTACTGAAGGAAGACTAAACTGCTCTAAAAGTCAAGACGGAAGTAAGGAATGCACACGATACTTAGAAGTGCTGTCCAAGCACCTTGTGTGTTTTCCCATTCGTCTTAACCTACAGTGTTGTTTATTGTTATTGCATGACGGGACACCTTCCCTCGATAATTAGGGAATGCTTTTGTTAAAAATAGCTTTCTCTATCTGCTCCAGCTTCACTAATTTGGTAGCACACGCTTTGGTTGCCTGTGTGCGATCACCGTCAATGTTGACAAGTGGGCCTTTTTCAAAAGCCGTTCGCACGTACTTACAGTACATAAGCTACCAAGCGTCTAGCTACTTTTTGTTCCTAAACACCACAAATTTATGCTCTACTATGCTATAATTTCGATATAGTGCGTACATGCATATTGTATGTGCCTACTGATTACAACGGTAACACAGATGGTTTAAAAAGGAAGTATTTTCAATATGGGAAAAGGATGGGCCAAATCTTTCGGAAAAGCTGGCGGCTATAAAAATGACATCCATGTCGGACTTTCAAAAAAGTTTCTAATAACACTCGAAAAACGAGAACACATATTTTCCTTCATGCAGAAATTGTTCGCTTTTAAAGATTTGTTAGGGTTACATTTTTGCAGGCAGTATTTCCTTTCTTAGGGCCATTCGAGAAAGATACACATTCATTGCACCCATATTTTCTGCGGTTAAACTGAGGAATACTTTAATACTCTTACGAAATGTTTCTTCTTAAACTTAGTGTAGAAAATTGGTGATTTCTTTCGAAGAAAATCTAGATTGAAATGGGGAGTGCATGCCTATAAACCTGTTCTCTATTTTCATTATTTTTTCGGGTTGGGAAAGAAGGTATGTAAGTTTCTACAATTGTTTTTGTGCGTTTTGCCGAGACAATTTGTTGGCGAGCTCTTCAACAATTATCCTCCCAAGAATCTGCGTGTCTACGCTCAGCAGTGACAAATAATTGAGGCGGCTGCCGGTCATCCTTAATGGAAGCCTGTTTCACATCAATTTCACTTTGCTGAATGGTCGTTCTCCAGTGCAGTTTGTGACCAATAAGCATTAAAATTTCTAAGAGCCACTTAGACATCAGAAAAAAAAACCTTCAAGCTTTTCACTTATCAGAAGTTTCAGCACTTCTGCCACAGAAGAACAACCTTCGTTGCTTGCATAAAATTAACGGTTCAAGCTCATCGGGAAATGTGTTAGCAGCATCAGAATGGTACCTTTTCACGAGGTCCAAAGCGCGCAGGCAACTCTGCGCTGATGAAGAACAGTTGCAGTCTGTTTTCCGGCAAGCTGGGAGCAGACCTCGATGTAAGCATTTACGCGGGATGTGAGAGCGCGTGCGAGATTGACAATCTTGACAAAGAAGGTTTGACAGCGAAATTTTGCGGCAGATTCTTGTGGCTCTTGCATGCTTGTGCCTGCAGTGCTGTCGTACCGTACGGATTGCTTCGCTTTTTTTGCGAGCTTCTTTCGTACGAAGCCTTGTCGGACGCTTCCTTCGCATTTTTTTTTTTAAATTTCGTCACACCTTTCTTTTAAGATGGATACATATTCACACAATGATTTCATCAGACTGACGATGGCATTCAACGGCAGTGTGGGACTTCGAAGTGCCTTAATTGCTGGTGGCGTTGAAGTGCATCAAAACTTTATTCCCGAACTTGGCCATCAGCACGGTTTTCAGTGTTGACATTGCCTTCAGCAAAAAGTTTTCCTCATGCTTCGTTTCTACTCATTCCCGAGGATCATCGAATATTTCATTCAAGGCGGATTTGATTTCCTCAGAGCCTGAGTGATAGCTCTCCTTGCATCTCCTGAACATGAATTTTCACATTATTACCAGAGCACTGCCCCTGGCATCCATGCTTTGCAATACTGAACCGAAACCGAAACACAATAGTGTGCACACACAAAACTTAATTAACCGAAGATTGCTTCATAAGCACCCTGCTGCATGGTGGATCATTGAGCGCCTAAACAGTGTTGTGATCTCAAACAAGCTGCGCGCATTCGGTCGGCTCGGAGAAGCATCGTGTTCACCTGAGACGTCCGTGTTTGCATGTGCTATACAGGAAATTGCGTAAGAGAAGTTCAAAAGTGATGGTTCGTGGAAGTTCGCCCGGCAGAACGCTCAAAAAATTGCGGTGAGGGTTTGCTGGTGGCCAGATAGAGGTTATATGTTGTAAATATTTCTTGTACACAACCTTTATTAATAGATGGTCTCTTAAGTGCTTCTTTATAACCACCGAGCAGTAATTAGGACAAAATGGCAATGCCAGAAACGAAGAGTCGAACCATTGCTTTTTCGGAGTCTTTGAATAATCAAGTAGTTCCGTATCATACAAATATTTTACAGCGAATTGTTTACACTCTAATGAATGCATACGATAGCTTACCTATGGGTCAGCTTCACACCGGTTATTTTCATTCCATGCATTAAACAACATTTCAAACAGCAACCACTTTCTTGACGCCTTCGCATGGCGCGTTGAACTATAGCTGCTGAAGGCTATGTGTCCATCCGCTGGATCTGCTCCATCCCTCTACATGACACATGGTGTTGGGCGAGTAAAAATTTATATCGCAGATTGGGGAACTGTGAGCTGACTTCAAGATTATGTACGTTATGCAACGAACAGCGTTTTAGAAGCATGTATAATAAAATAGATATTATATTTCTATAAGGAGAATCTAGCAGGAGGATTACACTTTCTCAAACAAGAGAACAAAATTGGCCAATTTGTATGGCCCTCGAGGAGAACTGTAAAACCAGAGGGCCCAGTTCATTTGAACCTTTTGAACCCTGGATAATCCACCTCTGGATAGATGTATTCTCCAGGATGGCGAGATACTTTAAAAAAGTTCTTTCTGCTATATATAAAATAATAATTGCTGAAATTTGACGTCTTATAAGTATCACAGTGGGATAATCGGGGGGAACAGTGAAAGATCAGACAAGCTGGCCGTCATGGCGAGCCTCCCTGAGGCACTTCCACCCTTGACCCTGATTATCCCACAACGTATTTCCATCCGTCGGCTTCCATCTTGATTTTAGATCATATAATATATGTTACGTCTTATATCATGTTTTGTTAATGGTAAATGATTTAGAGACGTTGTAGTGAATAGCGGCGGCTTGTTACGCTCAAGAACACGGGCATCATGCGTTTAGCCTAACACGTCCTGCTCTTTTTATATATTATGGGAGGAGTAGATTCGTTGTGCCAATAGTGTACTCAGTCATAATGCAAGAAGTAGCCAGAGGCACTGAAGACGGCATCCCACGTCCTAAATATATGTTCCTTCTTCTCTGGCTAAGAACATTAATAAATTGAATTGAGTAAACCATTCATATAACCAATTCTTGGCCTATCTCTCCGAGTGGGCATGAGCCATGGTAGTTGCATCGTCATTGTCATCATTGGCAAGATTGTACAGCATGAACATGAGTAGGCGCAACTTGCCACCATAGCGGAACTACCCCAGGCCTCCCTTTTCTTACATTGTATTTAGGCCTGCACGGGTATTTTTATAAACGAGAGCACATTGTAGACACTTTTCGTTACTACAGCGAAAGCTGTTCTACGACCACAAAAACGGTTAATCCTGGCGCCGTTGTTGTTCACCGCCACTACCGTTACCCGTAACCTCATCCTGGTGAAAGAAAAAATATATACAAGTACTAAGAACATAATGAAACTCGAACACGGCTATCAGCGCGGCCGCCCAGTTCTCTAACTCTATTCTACGCCGGGAAATCGGACTACGCTGCAAACTGGCCGTATGCATTCATCATGTCGCGTAAGGAATCGCGTTAACATACGCGATGAAGCGTTTAAAAAGAGGTAGCGATGGCTAACTGCTACCGCTCGAGTGCTGACCACCAACTGTGTTTTGATGAGTAAAAATTTCAAGCGTCATAAATTAATTCAAACAGTTATTTATTAACAAATACCAATATGAAAGCAACCGATATGAAAGCTGTCGAAAGTGCGGAGCAGTCACCCAACTGTTCTGCAGCGACAAAGTGAAAGAGCGTATATTGGGGTAAAGTTGGTAAAACATAATTCGCTACCTCAGGCTGAGTTTAGGTAGACGGGATGAGCGTAGCCTGTGAGCTTCGGTAAGGTATCGGCGTTGTTTCATACATACTTGCATCCAAAAGCAAGCTCGCCCTAGCATTGCAACCATACCACCCTCTTGCCTCCTTCCTTCTCTCCTCCTGTCTAATACGCCCCTTTTCTCCCTTTTTCTAATTTTTGCAAGCTAGAAACTCGCCTCAATTATGCGTTGTCACTGTATATAAACTAAAGCAGTGCAATACACAATAGGAGATACTCTAAATGTCTCCTTTCAAACAATACTTCGGATTATAGTCCTCATTCGGAATTTCGTTCTACAGAGCAAAATATTGTTGACCTTCTTTCAACAGTGGCACATTATTTTTGCTCCAAACTATGCCGTAAAAATGCTAACATGAACGCCAATACATCATAAAACTTATTTGAAACGCCCTCGAGCTTTACCGAGGCATTTTTTTACACGTATGGTGAAATTAACAGCTCGAGACCTGCGTCGACGACCCACACAGCAATAATTGCTTATTTTTCTCACACATTGATACGTGATACAAATGTTTTAGTATATTTTCTCGTTATAGAGAAGTGGCTGGGCGTTTACAGTGCGTTAGCACTCCTTGCTGTACCCGAAGTGCGAATCCAATGTTGTAAAAAATGTTATACATTGTCGTAACTCGTCTTACACATCCCCTTGTGTATCGTTACAGTGAGGCGCAAAGTTGAGAGTATAACATAGAATTCTGTCTAAAAAGTATTGTGTGCACTTCACAATGCTCTAGTTACAGCCTTCGTACAGAACACGTACAACATGTTTAGACGTCGCTTGAAAGTTGGAAAATCTTGTCAGTCAAACTCACATGCATTATTCAGAGTATGACGAGGCTAATTACGGCACCTCAAATTTGGCAGTGCAAAAAAGAAGACTTCGCAAACATCGTTGCTCATAACCATGTTCACAATACCTCAACGTTTTTTATTATGCAATACTGATTTTTATAAGCCATCTTGTCTCTTTCTTGTTTAACGATTGTTTGAAATAGGGCTAAAATATGTTCCACAGTTTTACGTTACGTGAACTCAGGTTGGATGACAGCAGAAAATAAGTTCATCGTCTTGGCTACCTCGCAAATCATAATGTTCTCTTCTAAGTAAAGTGAGACAAAAATGAAGAATTGTCACCGCACTTTTGCATACATAAACGAGAAGTTATGCGAAGTAATTTGTTTCTTCATAGGTTTTTCTTATTCCCGCTAGAAAATGTAAATGTCACCCTTATGTAAACGACGACCGGCTCACCTTGTCTCACAACGATTCAGATACGTGGCCCAGTTATTGCCATACATCTTCATTAAGTCCATCACATGAAGAAATAGTGCTATTTTGTAAAAATAAACTTTTTTGAAGCTTGAATGTGCAAGACTACAAGGCAGAGCTAGAGCTTTACTTTTAGGAAGGAACATAGGCGGGTCTAAAGGTTTTTCGGAATCTTGTCAAAAAGGGAGGGACGTTGAAGATAGGATTGATGATTGACGATGTTAGGTTATGGTGCTGCGTAAAAGCAGGTCCATCATTGCACACAGTTCACAAAGAAACCTTAGTTAGCTTCACGAAAAAATGCTTAAAAAGAAAGAAAGCTTGTCATAATCATAAACCATAGGAACAATTATTTTCATAGGTTTAATCTGTGCACGTCACTTTGCTGGCTTTGGTTTTATTTCTGTATATTGTAGAGGGCCTCGTCAAGAGCTCTAACACGTCTCTCTGATAGACGTGTGTAAATAAAAGAATGGTTTTAAACGATAGTTTTTGAGAACGAAGGATTGTACACAAATAATGGTGAAAAAACTCGAGGCATGCAGGAAATCAGGAAGGTTCAGGACTTGGTAGACACACTTGAAAGAGCATTCCACAATAGAGGTATCAAAACAAATGTACTGGGAGCGAAAATATGCCAGGCTACATTTTTTAAGTGTAAAAATAGAGAGTTTTAGTATTGCGGAATGGTGCTACGTACGCATCACGCAAGCGCCTAGCGTTACGTGGCGTCGTTCGCCACTAATCGGCTTTTAGTACGCCGTAGTACCCGCGTACGTAACGAGCGTGAAGCGTGTTGCGCCATCTGGTAGATCAAAATAGAAGCACGTGTTGTTGACAGCCAATGTGAGCCAATCCAAGTGTTATAGCCAGATTATGGCTATGTTTTAAGCCACAGAGCCGGTCGGTGCTTGCCTTCGATGCCGCCATTTTGCAAAACGAAGTCTCGCGCTGTCGCGAACTTGTTCGAGAGCGGCGCGATCACCTCATACGTACGCACGCACGCATCTCATGCGTGCGTGCGTAGTGGCTGCGTACGTAACGCGATACGTGTGCGTTGCGGTCTGCGCATGCGCACTACGTAGAAAGTGGCGTCCTTACGTACGCAACGCCGCCACGTACCCAGCGTACGCTGAACAAAAACTCTCTTATATCGTGGAATCCAGACCTAACCATTGAAACCAACAGACGCATTCCAAAAACTATTAACAGCGCATAGAACGCCTTCAATATAGTACAGGGTGGCATCTTGCCGGGCCTGTGAGTGCAGATACACCATGCTTCAATCAGAGCAAAGTGAAGAGAAGGCATACGCTTCGGCTGATTCGTGAAGTTATCGAAGCCCATATAAATAACTGACTAGGTCATGAGTTCTTTACCGCACGATCTATTGCGCTTCGAAGTGATGAAATTGATAACCAAGCTGGGTTTTAATGTGAATGAGTTGATATGCTCGAAGTAAGTGAATTGATGCAGCAATGCTGGCTACACATGTACATCCTCACCTGTTTCTTTTCTTCTTCTTTTTGGTCTCGCACATACAATTTTCAATTTTATAAATTGCTCCTTGCTCAAATAAAAGAAGTTGGAATTCAGCGCTTTTTGCGTGTGCTGTCTCGTCCTTTTCTAATCGTTTTATGCGTCTTTAACAATTTTTGAAAGAAACACCCACCAACTTGGCCTAGCGTCAATCTTTCCGGGCTAACAGACTGACAATCTGAGTCTTTCCAAAGTGATCGTCACCCTTCTGCCCGTAAAAAAATGATCTTATATAGTGGTGCTTGCGAAGCCTCAAGTTTAGAGCGTTGGTACGATTTAGAATGTTGTTATGTGTGACAGTGCTGAAGACCTTTTTAAAATCTAGACCAACTGTATCTCTAGTGGAGCGTCCTGTACTGTCTATAATGTGGAGCTTGAGCTGCAACATGGCATCCTGCGTTGAAAGATGCCTGCGGAAGCCAATCATTGTGCGTTGGAAAAAATCATTTCCTTCGAGATAATTTGTTAGTCTAGCTAGGAAAGCATGTTAATATTTGTTTATGCAAGATGCTAAGAAGATGGGCCTAAGGTTGTCAGTATTCAGTGGCTTGCCTGGTTTAGGAATCAGAATCACCTGGGTCTTCTTTCACTGTGGAGGCAAGGTTCCGTTGTTACATCAGTTATTATTTAGTATTTTATATGCTTGATTAGCTCATCATTCTAATCCCGTCTTACCTAGCTAGTGATTTTGCCAGGAGCTGGTGCAGATTTGGTGCGAAGTTTTTGTAGGGTGGCACGGTTATCCGCGTCGGTAAGTTCTTCGTCTAGAGTGCCGTTGACCTAGTCCGTATAATCTGTATGCTGCTGAGGAGGAAAATTGGTGGTGGTAGTGGTTAGAATGAAGAAGAAAAAGGCACTTAATTTCTGTCTGCCTTCAGGCGACACGGCGCAGTGCCTTATAGGGGTGGGGGGAAGGAGGGATAAAAAGAATAGAAGGAAAATAGACGGAGAAGAAGACAGCCAAGCGAGAGAAAAAGAAGGAGATAGGAAAGTGGGGATCCGGTCGAAGCAGTCCAAGGGCGGGGCGCCACAATGCGAGAGCTGCTCGGCGTCAGAAGACCGCGGAGGGCGAACCAGTCGGCGGGAGCTACGCTGATGTCGGAGATCGCGAGGGCACAACCGTCCAGCTTGAAATCCTGCGAGCGAATCCCCAGGAAAATTGAGAGATGTATTTGAGCTCTACCTCCCTATAAACTCCTCCTCCGTGCTCTTGTGCTTATGGATTAGTTTCCTCATGGTTTGTCAGCGGGAGGTTTATAGGTTTGTCAGCAGGATTATTATAAAGTGCCTTGTTTTACTGGGACTTCGCTGCCTGTCTTTAGCATCGCGGGTTTGGTCCCAGTCTCGTCGGATTAGCTGTGTTGCATACATCTCTCTCTACGTTATGAAGAGCGCTATGCGTTTCCTGAGGTTCTTGTTGTTCTTCTGTGCCTTACACTTTGTGGGGGTAATGACCCCCCCTGTGAAGTTGTTTGCGCCTTGTGGCGCACGTGTCTCGCACAGAAGCCAATTTTTGAGGGGGGGGTGACAACCGTCGGACGATTAAAGGGGCCCTGCCACACTTTTTGAGCATGATCAGAAAACGCTGCCAATCGGTAGTAGAGGCTCCCGTGAAAACGCGAGCCAACTAATATAGCACGGCACGCTGCCTGGAATTCACAATAAATTATCAAAGCCGGGTTAAAATTGCTTTCCTTCCCCTCGATAAATGACGGAAGACGCTCAAATATCTAACGTAGATCACCCATCTATAAGCCGATGGCTGATTTGAACATGGCGCGCTCGGTAGTTACACAGATCGCTGCGGGAAGCTGCGACTTGCTCACGCATGCGCGCTCAATCACATTGGAAATGCCAGGCATTCAAAGAAACAAAAAAGTACTCAAGTTGTGAGCTGCGGGTCACGTTTTTTCTTTGCCCCTGCCATCTCCCCCTGCTTAGCTTCCAGTGCTATCGTCGGGACGAGAGGAGAGATAATGTGATTGCAGCGTGTGACAAATTTTTATACCTACGTTCGTGCAGGACGGATTCTTAAAATAATTGAGGCGTTGACTTTGTGAGTCAATACTCTTCTCCAGTGAAATAATATGATGGTTACTCAAAAAAGTGTTCCAGGGCCCTTTAAATGTGTGCACTCTGTCCCCTATGTTCTATGTAAATGATGGGTTGGAGCTAGTTTTCACGTGGCTTGTGAACCGGGTCCAGTCTACCAACTTTAGTTCTTTCTCTGTGAAATTAGAAGGGCTACGTTGAAAGTGTACCTCGATGATGTAGTGGTCGCTGCCAAGCCCTCTAGTGTGTTTTCTGAGATGGCTGCTGATGTGTTTCTCGGAAACGTTAGATCAACCGTTGTGTCTTTACTGGAGCTAGTGCCTACGCGTGTGGCTGTGCTAGGTTTGTTGATGAGAGTTCAGCGCTCCCTCCTTCTGCGAGTCAAACAACAGGGTCCTACCTTTAGGAAACACAAGAGAGTAGCCCTAAGCAGCGTGGTGCTTTGGAGGCCCCCGTTATTAGGATAAGATGTCAGTCAGCGATGCTGAGGGTGTGTTCAAACAGTGTGAGAATTCTGTGCATTTTTTGTTTCACATTGCTGCATAGATTCATTATAAGAAGACTGCCTTGTGCCTTGCGTTGCAAAAGCAGTTTATTATGCATATTGTTTACATTGGTAGTTTCCTTGTCGTGTTGCGTGAATGCAAGATTTCTTCTAACTAATGTGGTAATGACAGTCGTCACCCTGTTGGCTTTTTCAGTCGAGTGATAGTGTACCACTTTATTCCGACCATGTGTCTCCTGCCATAAATTGATAAGAGGCTTGACTTTCCCCTCAAGTTATTGGTGAAAGTTTGCTTGCCTATATGCGTAGCTTTTACCATTCCATTGCCGAATTCTATAGACGTTGTTTCAAGCTATAATGAGATGCGAGGGGTAGGAAGGCCACCAGCTGCAACACACTGAAGGCCGATAAGGAAGGAAGCTTTACACTTGCCTTTGGGTTCAGGCCGCTGAGTGGCTGGGGAATAACTCTCGCCTCCAGAGCAACGATTCTCTGTTGCAGGCGTTCCATTTGTTGCTGGGTAGTTTTAGCTATATTCATGCGTGGTCAGTAAGGGCCGACAGCAGTCGGGATGAGTTTCTCATTAACTCAATTATTTGTTTGACTGATTACTGAACTTCCTTCAGGCCTATTGTATCGGGCGTCACGCGGGTGGGTTTGTCTTCATTGGCTTGGATTTCACCTCTGCGTTTGGCAGGTGGCGTAGTACCTTCTTCTATTTGGTCAGTGAGTGTAACGACTAAGATTGCTCGGACTACTGGTGGAACATTTTTGTTCGTTTATATTGGTGTAACTCCTTTTAAGGGCGAAGCACCTTAAGCCATTGGTCGAAGACCACGATGTATGTAGTAGTAGTAGTAGTAGTTATCGTCGTCGTAGTAGCAGTAGTAGGTAGCCACCTCCACGGCCGGACTTGAGGAGCGATAGGCTCGACCTCTTTTGAATTGAGGAGGAAAACCGTGCACGTTAATCATAGATAAAATATAGATGTTTCACAGAAAATAGCGCACAGAGATGAGTATCGGTGTCTTAGTCTCCAGTAAATGTTGCCTTGAATTTGACGCTTTCTAAAAACACTAGTACCAGAAGGACACACTTTGAGCACTATCTGATCAGTAAAAGTGGCCACGTTAAACTCGTTGGGTGTAGCCTTCTTGGTTTTAGCAAGGTTTAGCGAGGGATGGGCCGCAGTGCCATGAACTAGCGGCGATTAAAGGTGGCAACTAGATACAAAGCGTTGGTCATAAGAGAGTGCATGCGTGCCACTCCTCTCGTCCGGCTGTGCCACCTCTCATTTAGTCGTCGAAAGTTCGCTGAAAGATAATACTTTTATATGTTTAATATATGATGATAATGTGTGAGATGCCGGTACATAGAGTGTTCACTAGATGGACGGACGGATCGACAGACGCACAAACGGATGGAGAGACAGGCAGATGCAAGGACGGACGGATGGACGGTAACGCACAGACGGATGCACGGACGAACGTACAGATGAACAGACAATTGGAAGGGTGGAAGTAAGAACGCATGAGCGGACGGAAGCACTGACAGACTGACGGACGCTTCACTCCGCTCGTGTTCATGCACTCTGTGGATATTCTGTGATTTTTGAGGGTCCTGTTTTCCTCTCTTAAAGCTGGAATTTCCGGTTGAATTGAGCAAACATCTAGTTTTGCTGCGCTATTTGGGGATCTTACTGATCGAGTTGCCCTTGAGAAGTAGCCTCCTCAGACTCCGGGCACACACCTTTGTCCACATCTGCCCAGAATACCTTGGACGTTTTGCCAGGTCCAGGCGTACTGCTCCGAGATGTTCACTGGGACCAGGAGCGGGGTCGGCAGCGAGACCTCAACAGAGACCTCGACCTAGATTTCGACCAGTCTTTCTTTCCGGGCTTCCGAGCAGGAGCAGGGTCCCACTGCTCGAGAGTGTGGCCGACGGCTCGCCACGGTGGTCTAGTGGCTAAGGTACTCGGCTGCTGACCCGCAGGTCGCGGTATCGAATCCCGGCTGTGGCGGCTGCATTTCCGATGAAGGCGGAAATGTTGAAGGCCCGTGTACTCAGATTTGGGTGCACGTTAAAGAACCCCAGGTGGTCGAAATTTCCGGAGCCCTCCACTATGGCGTCTCTCATAATCATATGGTGGTTTTGGGAAGTTAAACCCCAAAAATCAATCAATCAGAGTGTGACCGACGGGCTTTGGCTTTGTCGCGTATTTTTCATTTTGTTGCCGCTCACATGGCTGGCGTTCAACCAGGTACGGCATCTTGTAGCCTGCTCTGCATGCCCTTCGGCCCTAAGGTTGTCACCACCTCATAGTTGATGAATGAGCTAATGGATGATCGGGA
Organism: Rhipicephalus microplus; assembly: GCF_043290135.1. Taxonomy (NCBI): domain Eukaryota; kingdom Metazoa; phylum Arthropoda; class Arachnida; order Ixodida; family Ixodidae; genus Rhipicephalus; species Rhipicephalus microplus. The sequence goes on from NC_134700.1 coordinate 122,913,453, forward strand.
AGGAGTTTACACACGACAGCCACGGCACACGCAATCTTCTAAATTTCGACGTATGTCTGCATGGTGTCGCAGGAGAACACATTGATCACACGTGTCTATCTGCTAGCGGTAAAGAGAACACCGTAACAATGCTACACCGTATTGGACGTACATTAGGACGCGAAGACCAAGAACAGTACAATCACTGTCGTTGCGCTGCTGAGGCGTTTTGCAGCGATGGTTGAGGGGTTCTTTGACGTAATCACGATAGCTGTATTATCTGGGGCGGTATCTTCCAACGGGAGATCACGTATCATTCCTTTACACGTACAGTCAGGCTGGGGCTGCTTTGTATGCGCTAGTATCATACGTCTTGTTGCCGACAACAATACGAGAAATTTTGTGGTATGAATCAGCATGCGCATGGAAGGGTGTGCTCACAACAATGATGTTTTGCTGTGAGTTGGGGCATAATGTGTTCTCATCTTGGGCTTCACTCTGAATTTCTGCGGCGTGGTAAACGCTTGTTGCCAGTAGGGCAGCTCCATGATGGACAACTCGCAGGCCACCTCTAGGTCTCTCTAGGTCAGTGATGATTTTGTAGTTGCCTAGGGCAGTTAGGCGTGCGGCTTAATCTTGTCGCTTCAGCAGGCGTTGCTCACGTTGTTTCTTAGTGTTTTTCACTAATTTAAAATGCGCACCGGTCTCGATTGTTTGCTCGCACGCCAACTTCCTTGGTTTTACGGTGGTCCATTCTGTGATTTCTTAAAATACTTAAAAAATGGGTTCTTCGTTCACTGAGACCTCCATTTGTTTTCAGAAAGTCAGACGCGTGAAGACTGCCGACCGGTGCTTCTTGATGTCCACAGAGCTAGGCCGAACAAGGTTGGAGTGTTTGTGGCAGCTATGCTCTTGGTAGCTTAGCAGGCGTTAGGCGTAGCTCTCCTGCCACCGTAGTTGAGGAGAATACGGCACTATGTGTGTCAAAGTTCAAGCCACCACCTGAACTTTGGTACCGGGCGATGGCTGATGACAAGCTAAATATGTTAGTACTAAACAGTTGCGGAATTTTAGGTGATTTCTGCTGCAAAGCACTTTTTTGAACCAGAACCGACACGACACGCATCCACTCGCTACCATGAAAGCAGCGTCTCCCCACCTCTCAAAAGCTCTTTTTCTTTTGGGCTGCCATGTTGCACAAAAATCACATCACACCAGATATGAGGACAAATTTTATACTAGCCGAGACTATCCTGCTGTTCACAACTGCTGGGGCTGCGAATTTTGTTTGAAGTGATGGCAAAAATTATGAGCACGTCTTAACCCATGAAACCACTAAGCTGCTCCAGAGTGACGTAGCGTCATCAAACAGAACGCACGGATTGACAGCAAGCGTATGGTGAAACTCAATTGGCGTGAAATAGAGTGCCGACAGAAAAATCAGTAGTATCAAGGTCTGTTAAGCTTAGTTTGAAGGTAAGAATATATTCTTGTAAGCTCGGCGTGTTATCAAAACATGGCTCTGAGAGCGTCGTTAAGTACCCAGTGTACGTATGCGTTACTCTGTGAATCCTTCATTACATATGTAGACGGACATTCAAATAGAGAAAGAGGCTGGGTCAGCCCCCAAGTTAGTGAGCGAGTAAGTCAGTGCAATCAATTATTATAATAAAAAGAGCCCGCAAGTTCATTACACAGGTGCTGGGTGTAGGCGAAATACTAGTCGAGACCCTCTTCAGCCATGGCTTCCCTATACGCGTTCTGGCGAACAAAACGAACGTTTGACAGCAAGCCTTCTCAATGGAAGATTGATGAATTGGTGCTCCTAAGCTGACACTCCTAAGTGGCGTGGCAGAACGTACCAGTTCTTGTGATTGATTGCCTCAGTACAGCAATCGTGTATGGTAGGTAAATTTAGAGCAACAGCTTTTCGTATGACTGGGCTTGCGAGGCTGCAGGAGCATTGATATAGCGGCCAGTGCTGGCTGAACTACTGGTCTTTATTCACCTGCCACGAAAATTTAGTTGTTGATACATATGTTATGCGTAGAGCTCACTAATTTATAGATTTTTTTTCAGATTAGCAGTAAAAACGAGGTCCCTTATATTCGAGATGTGCTGTAGAGGTAGGGTGGGTAATATATTTTATCATATAGCATCAATTCCATCAATAACTTTTGTCACCGTGAGACAAAATACTAACCATAATATTTGCTCTTGGAGTCACAAGTGACAATTCAATGTTAGTAGTCTCCTTAGTAATAAGCTCAAAATTGTCACAATTTAAGCTCTTGAGAAATTTGCTGTCATTCGAGAACATAATTTCAAGGCGCTAAAAAGACAGGCGCGCATGAACACACACAAAAAAACGATTGATTCTTGGAGTTGTGTATGTGAGTTCCTCACTTACGTGAGTATTGTGCATATTTTCAGTGGTAAATGATCATGTTTGTCATAGTTATTAACATCATGAACGAGAAATGTGTGACCCCCTCAAGTTTTCTTCTTTCTACCTTAATAAACATGCCTAGCAGTTATTGTTTTATTTAATTCGAAAGATTGTCCTTTTGCATTTTTGCTTAACGGTTGTTTAATATTGTATGCGCAGATGAAACATTGGATTTAGGAAAATTGAAAAAAGAACCTTCATGTTGTAAGCCTTTGTCTGACTAAATGTAGCGGCATTATTCGCCACCATGCTTGCGCGGCAATTTCCGTATGAAAGAGCAAGGAGCTGCTCAGAGGTGGGTAATGACAGGGCTATTTACCACACACAGAGAAAACGGCAAGCAACAATAAAAATAGAAACATGACATCTCAAAAGCATTAGGTGCCACCATTGGGCAGAATACGGGAGACTTGGGAAAACGATTATACATTTAGATCTGGAGTACGACGTCGCAATAAACCGATGTGTACAAGCAAGCAAGGAAGGCAGCAAGCAAGCAAGCGAGCAAAACGGACACGTAATGACCTTCTCAAGCCAACTTGAGGGGAGACATCCTTGGGGCGAGAAGTAACCCTTAAGGCCCATCACGGACCGTTAAGCAAAATACGCTGATACGCTACGACAATAAAGTTGTTCTACTTCGCTGTTGAGTAACTAGCAATAAACCCAGTGCCTCTTATCGCGGTCGCTTTCCTGGACAAAACATCTGCTCCTCTCCGGTTCCATATAGTTGCTTTTTGTGTTGTCTGAGTTGCCAATACTGCGAATTTTGTGTGCGCTGTGGTACCGTCGAACACACAGTCGTTTGCTCCTTTTCATAACCAGGCTGACATTGCCACACCACTAGCTAGAAGTAGCACTGACCTTGAAGGTGCGTTGTGTAATGCATTCTCCATCATAAGCATGTATATTTGAAGCTACCGTATTCGTATGATTTCGTGCACTATGCTTCCATCTGCTAGTATTGCCGCAGGCTTCAATCCACTGCTGCTTTACATCTGAAAAACAGCTCACATTACAGCTGTACCTTGCTGTGCAGTAAAACTTATTACCTGTCCATCTGGGTGACTACTCAACTCGGCGCATGATACAGCAAAATTGTTATTATGCTGAATAAATGATGGACAGGAGAGTCTACCAGCCATCATCAACAGCTTCTCTTTATCTTTTGATTCAAGAAAACCGAATAAAGAAAGGAGACTAAAGAGGAGATATAATCTTCAGGTGGTTTTAGGGCGTTATACAAACACTATTATTTGCATCATACATTAAAAGAGATGTCCTTATTTTTAAATAGTTGATAATATATGTTGTCACTTTTTTCTCACGTACATACAATTTTGCAGACCAGAAATGTCAAGCGGCAAGTGATGGACATTTGTAGTCAACATTTAGAAAGTAACGTAAACGAGCGACTGGTTGCAGTGGGCAACACATTTTAACGTTTATGAAGACTAAACTTGAAATACGACACGAGCAAAACAAATGTAATAGCATAATATTGTAGAGTGAAACACGCACACGAGCTAATGACGAGGCGGCCCTAAACTTCAAGAGGAGAAAAGACTTAGGGTAGAAACGAAGTCGGAATATTGAGGATGCACAATACGAAAAAAAAAACTGTAAAAACTGAATGAAAAGTATGTTCAGTAACTTTCATACAAACTTCAGCAAGTTGTTTTTCATTTTGAGGTGTTATATTGCTTTTTGCCTAAATGCTTTCTTGATTTTATACCCATTCCTGCGCGGTATGGTGATAAAATCTGCGTCATTTTGTTTTAAATTGTGTGGAAGGCATTTATTAACTAAACTTATGACACAATAGAAACATGGGAGTGGTAATTTTAACCTGCATAAATTATTAGGGTTTGTCACAAAAGCTCACTGTGCAGTTTTTTTGGCGTCTTTTAACGCATATGTTTGTCTTTGTGCCGGCTTCAATTTCCTGTATTTCATTTCATTTATTTCATTCATTACACATTAGGGACCCGAGGACATTACATAAAGAAGGGTCTACACAGGTTTCTAAGCAGTACTATACATTTATTTGATTATGAATCAAACGCAACATAATACAGAGAAAAAATAAATCCAGCATTGGGTACGTACACAAGAAAGACATTGGCCCCATATTTGCAAGTTACACTGCAATTTTCATCGAAAGACGATAGTCTTGCGTCTGGAGAGAGTGAACAAAACGTTTATTTGTTGTTCTGCCCCAGAAACTGGGTGAATGGTATACTGGAGGCGCTATTATAGAGTACCTCGAGCGTACAGCGAATGCGAAGTAGCGCATCCAGTCACGTCAGACGTTAGACATGCGTACCATCTGGCGGTTACCTTGAAAAAGGAAGTCCAGTGGCGTGCGTGTGCGTCTCGGAGGTGATAAGGTGTAGAACACAAGGCGACGGGTAGGTGCCACCACTCTGTCGTCTAAGCAAAGCGTTGCACACACTTGCCTTTTTGTGGAAGCGCTGCATAGTCAGCGCAGCGTGATAAATGCTATGGTCCTTAGAATTACCTATCTATGTATTTTCCAGTAAAAAACACGTGCAGAATATTGACGTGTTGTTATGGTGCCTAAGATATGCGCAATATAGACTTTTTTGACAATCGCACAAGTATGAACGCTGAATTTTGAGCACTATTGGATGGCGCTGCGGATGGGTTCTGCTGTTTAATGTATTGCTAAAGGTGGACAAACAGACAAGTGTACAGACAGACAGGCACGTAGACAGACAGACAGACAGACAGACAGACAGACAGACCAAAATTTTTCCATCGAAGGTCCCCAGAAAGGTCATCGTCTTCAAAAGTCAACGTTGTGTGGTGGTTGAATATTTTTGAAGAAAAAACAGCAGATGCACATGATCGGAAAAAACAAGAACTGCTATTGGTAACAAAACAAAAACGAAAGGAGAAGCAAATGTAGCATCGCGTACACAGCACAATTCAACAGGTTACGGTAGGCGCCTATTAGACAAAATAGCAGGTTAGTTTTTCACGAAGTTTTTCTTAATCTGAGCAGGAAGCAATGGTGTTAGTTAGCAAGCTGCGCTAGGTTATTGCGTGTTGGAAAAATGACTTATTCATCGCCGCTGTGCGACTACATTTGTGTGCAATGCGACATATGTGTGCCACTCTCGATGATGTTCGTACAGGTGCAAGCAGAAGCGTATGTCTTGTATGTGAGTGATAAAAAAGCAGTGGTGTAAGCAAAGGCGAGCGATTCTTCAACGTGATTCAAGTGCTGGAAGTGATACGATACGGTCAAAGCAGTTATTTAATGTATGAAGAGTATTAGGCAGTTATGAGACGCTCTGCGTGGTATTTTACTGCTTCGATTTCTTCTGTGAGATACGGTTGCGATGGGTGCACCGCCGTGGTGATCTAGTGTCTAAGGTACTCGGCTGCTGACTCGCAGGCCCTAGGATGGAATCTCGGCTACACCAGCTGCGTTTTCATTGGGGGCAAAAATGCTGTAGGCCAGAGTGTTCAAATTCGGGTACACGTTAAGGAACCATAGGTGGCTGAAATTTCTGGAGCCCTTCAAAACGGCGTATCTCATATTCCTATGGAGCTTTTCTGACAATAAACCCAATGCCATAATAAATCAATCGCAATGGGGGCCAAATAGATAATGCGCGCTCGAGCTTAGGTCACTCATATGTTAGTTATGCCAGCTTCTTGACGTCAGCGGATGAAGATTTCAGATTGCGACTTAATAGCGAAGTCCTGAGACACATCGTCAAAAACTGGCGAACAACTTCCTGACAGGCTTCTTCGTGGACACCGCGCTGGATAAGCGCCTGTGAGAGACAGCCAGGGGTGGGTATATGAAATGGTGCATTAGAGCATATACTAACGGTAGAAAAGAACGATGTGCGTGTGAACGTTTTAAGAGAGTGTGAACTGCTGCAAGCAAACATTACACTGGCGTGATATTTCAACTGGTTTCAGTGTGCTATCATTTTTTGTTCATTTTTGGGTACCGTTTAGTATTATTATTTTGTTTTTGTTTTTTCGCTGCAGAACTTATTATATGGATTGGCCGAGGCAACGTGGACCTCAACCTCTCCACAGAAAAAACAGTTATGTACTGGACAGCAAGGTGCAATGTGGATATGGCGAAAAGAAAAGAGGCCAACGAGTTATTGATAAAGCCCCTGTTTGCGTGCATTTTTGTATGTTACTTCTCACAGTATTACGCTACCATCTGAAGAATTTGTCATCTAGAACACCTCGTGCCTTTTGGTGGAGCTGCTGAGCATTTCTAAACCTGAAAGTTTGAAACCGGATACTTGCCCGCGTGTCTGTCATGACTGAAATTGCTGGGCCAAGCAACCATTTCTAGGCGCCGCCTGTGTCTACTGTTCAGGTGCGTTCTCTCAGCAAGACCCTTCGATTTTCAGGGGAAGTAAAGATAAGGACTTCGGCAATCGGTTGTCGTTATACGACAAAAATAGTGTAGCCAGCAGGTGGAATGACGCAGATAAGCTTAGCTACGTCAGCCTCTACCTCGCCGGAGTCAGCACTACTTGGTTCCACAATCATGAATCGGAGTTTCCTACCTGGGCGGCACTGAAGACCAGACTACAAGCTGTATTCGGACGCTCTGCCGTCCACAAACTTCCGGCACAGCAGCGGCTTCTCAGCCGTGCTCAACAGAGAGGGGAAATTCTGACCAGCTACATTGAAGATGTAGTGGACCTTCACCGTCGCATTAACATGCACGTGACTGAAGAGGAGAACATAAAGAACATTATGAAGCGCATAGAAGACGACACATTTCAAATGCTGCTAGCGAAGAACCCTATGAAGGTGAATGAAGTAACGACTGTTTGTCAGAGCTACGCGGATCTGCATAAGCAACGCTTCCATGGGCGCCGAGAACTCATGTAACATAGAACGCTTTCGGTGCTAACTTACAGTTTCTGTGCTGCCCCCTCTGACTCATTTCTCAACGATTTCAAGCAATGTGTTCGAGAAGAAATCACGTGTCATCTGTCCCTTCTGCCAGTCACCAAAGCATCCGAGTCACTCTTGACGCATGAAATCTAGCAGGTCATACAAGAGCAAGTGGCAGACGTCATACCTCTTGCTCATCAACCAGCTCCTGTGATAGCTCCGCTAATTTACGCTGCCGCTGTTGCTACGCTAAGACGACCCTCTCCTACAGTGCCATACGCGCCTACGACCACCTTCTCTTCTTCACCTGTACCCACGGCTGCAAACTACACACTAAGAACTTACTGTTCACCATCGCAGCCTCCTCGCCCTGTGCGAAAATATTTCACTCCATCAGCGGCCGTTCTTTTCAACTCGTGGCGCACACCTGACAACCGGTCCGTCTGTTTGGCTTGCAGCTGTGCTGGTCACCTAGCATGGTTTTGCAAGCGATGTTCATGGTATTCGCTCGACCCTGTGCTGCCAGAAAGCTCTGGTCCAGACTATGCCTTCAGCTCTGATACTGGCGCTCAGCCTTTCAACACCGCGCCCACTGCTCCCGAAGCATTAGGCCCACGGTGGTTGTCGTCCCCTCGTCGGCGTTCCCCATCGCCGCTCATCTGCCGACGTGAAGCTCCCCAAAAGGTAAACTAACGATTACCGTTCCAGAAAAAAGAACTGCGCTCTCTACGAAATGCTCGACCTCATTTATTATGACGATTGTTATAGCGCGAGAACAGAACGACGACGCAGAGACAAGGACCCGAAGTCTCTGCGTCATCCTTCTGTTCTCGTGCGATAACTATTGTCATGCTATACAAACTAGCCCAAGCTGCCACACTTCTAAGTCTTAATTATTACCTGCGAAGGTTATTGTAGTTTTTTCCAAAAATATTGCCGTTCATGCGCTTGTCGATACGCGAGCGGCGGTATCGGTGATTTCTGACCAGCATCGTCTTCAGCTGCACAAAGTTGCCACGCCGTTTTCAGCACTTTCGTTATGCACAGCCAGCGCCGAGCCGATCAGTCCATTGGGAAAGTGCACTCATCGTTTTTTTATAGACTACATTCTTTACAACACTTGGTTCATCATTCTGCCTTGATGCTCTCATGCCATGATATTGGAATAGGACTTCCTGTCATCCCATTATGCCGTTATCGATCACGCCCACGAAGAACTTTCGCTGTCTTTATTCAGTGGCAACCTTGCAGATTCACCAGCCGCTTGGTCTTGTGTTGGTGTCCACGGACACTAACTTTCTTTATTTCTCATCTGCTTGCTTTCCCATCTTGCCATTCTTTTCACACCATCTAAGCTGGCTACTCACTGCCACCGCTTGTTGCTTCCTCTTTCCCTCCTTACTATTCGAGAAGGTTTCAGCGCACGTCATGTTGCCAAAGAGTTTCCGCAAAAGTCAACCTGCTCCACGATGAGTGCCTTGGTAATGCTACAACCTTGAGCATAGTTTTGTCCATTATGTGCCTGATGATTCCGCTCTACTAAAGGGTGACATTGTGGACATTGTTCTTCCTGCGAAGCTGACACTTGACCTACTGGTTCTCGATGCCATGACCCCAACTTCACATCCAACCAGCACACTCAGCTGGTAGCACTCCTCAGCCACCTTTGTAGATCATTCGACCTTCCACAAGCTCACTTAGGCTGCACTTTCACTGTTGTCTGCCACATCTACACCGGAGACCAGGCGCCATTGCATCAATGGTCATATCGTGAGCCCACAACGGAGTGCCGAGTCATCGACGAGCACGTAGGAGACACGCTAAAACGTGGAGTTATACAACCTCTGCACAGCATCTCGGCCTCTCATATTGTTTTGGTAAAAAAGAAAAATGGCACCACTCACTTTTGTGTGGGCTACCGTCATCTGAGCAACATAAACTGTAAGAATTTTTGCCCGCTTCCTCGTATGTCTCCAAGGTGCAGACTTTTTTTGTCCCTCGATTTACGATCCGGCTACAGACAGGTCCCTGTGGCTAAAGCACCCGTCCCAAGAATGTCTTCGTCGCCCCAGATTGTCTATATGAGTTTACCTTTATGCCCTTCGGCCTATGCAATGCGCCTGCCACATTTGAAAGAATAATGAAAAACATCCTGCGCGATATCAAGTCGCAAATCTGCCTTTGGTACCTGGACGATATTGTCATTTTTTGACTGGATGTTCCTTCTTCCCAACTCTGAATTGATCGTGTCCTCACATAAATCGCCAACGCTGGCCTTTAGCTCAGCTTAAAGAAAAGTTGCTTTGCTGCTCCGCAGTATGTCATCCTAGGCCATGACGGGACAAAATCAAAATGGAGTCTAGCATCAATTATGCACGCTATCGGACGATCAAGTGGTCTCACAGAACAGGATTTCTACGACAACGTTCGAGTTCAAGCGCAGAGCGTTAAAAATACTATCATTGCTAGTACAGCCGACACAGAACACGCAACCAACCTGAGAAGCATTGCTACCATCCAGTTAGGCGGCACTTTCTTTAGTGTGAGCCCCCACGTGAGACATCCCGAAGATGTATGCAGAGCTGTCATCAACAGACTTCTCCCAGGAATCAGCAGTGCCGAAATTGTAGCTGGCCTCAGAGTCGATTCACGATACACGGTCCTTGGCCATCGCATGCTTGGTCAGTCTTCCACCATTGTCATCACTTTAGATAGCCAACACGTCCCGTACTACATCACCTATCAAAGTGGATACTGCCGCTGCAAACCCTATCGAAAGTCTGTGCAGTTCTGCCGCAAATGCGGTGTCATTGGGCACCAACAAGGCATCTATCCCAGACCCAGAGAAGACTTCTGGTACAAGTGCGGATAAAACGAAGTCGCCACAGATCACGAATGTATTCCCAACTGCAAAATATGCGAACACCCCGTGAAACCGCCACCAAAGAATGCAAAAAGAAGCTAGGACCGAACACAACACCACCAAGTTAGACAACAAACACTCAAGAATGCGAAAGCCCGAAAGAATGGTTGCAGTTCCCGCAGTGAAGACTTCACCGAGCTTGACAAACTGTCTCCTAGCCCCAGCGGTCCATTGCACGACAAGCGTGGCCGAAGCAAGTCTAGGTCTATTCCGCAATCGCGCTCCAGGTCTCGCACAAGTTCCCGCTTACTCTCCGCCCAACGCCTCAGCTATGCTGATGCAACACGCGTAGATTCGACTTCACAAAACAACATTAACACTCCAGATTACTCATATACTGAATCCACTGCATTCAAGAATTCCGGAAAAAAAGGTTTCGAATCCGCAAAAAGCTCTGCGAAGCCAACGTGACCAGCTCCAAAAAGAAGGTGAACTTGTCTATTATCTCGTAAAACTATGCCAAGAACAAGGAAAGATCATAAAGAAGCAAAATGCAAGCATAGAGAGGCTCACTCGACTATTCCATAAACAGCACCAAGCTAAACAACTTGCCACAAAATTCCTAGCCACTAGCCGCATATTGAAGCTGTCGTGGAGGCCAAAGTACTCTCCATTAAAGAAACAAAAGTTGCCGCCCTTGTCGACTCACAGCTCACGGCGACAGTAGAGCCACAACGCACATCAGCAGTCGAGTCGATGCTCGAAGCACTCGTCCTGGCGAAGTTGCAGCCCATCTCGTCCCAAATCGGTGACACGTTCACGACGCTCAGCCGTAGGATGGACACTCATACAGCCCAAATCAACGATCTCAAGTCGTAGCTAACCAACTTCACGGCTCATGTCAAGAACAACCCCAATAGTCACGCGAAACTCGAAGACTGCCATGGTAGTAAAAACCACGCCAAAAAGGCGAAAAAGTTTCTCACTCCTTCTCTCCCGAAGGCAAGCAGGTAAACGTACCAGATATTCACGATCATGGCTGGCTCTAAAGAATAGAATGTCTACTCCACAACCTACTTTTCGAATTTGGCAGTGAAACTGTTGATCATACAGACCCCGGCTGGTAAATCTACAATAATTTATGAAAGTAAATCAACCTAACTTCATCGCTCTACAAGGGAACAATACGGAGAAAGTGCGGCTCGCAGGATGCAACACGGTCGCTCTGACCCCAAGAACCGTCATTCTAGTTAGGAAAACTGATGCGGCCCAAGTACACAAGCTAGAAGACACTACAGTTGAACAATTCATCGTGGAAGTCATACCAGCACGAAAATCACAACAAAGCTTTTACGTCACTGACGTGTACAGCCCACCACGAGATCAGCTCAGGGAATACGATTATTTCATTCGCGAACTCAGAAAACGCAAAAAGGTCAACGGTTAGTGGTCGTAAGCGACTTCAACGCCCCCCCCCCCTCACAGAGCTGGGGGCTATGCCATCACCACCAAGAAAGGCGCGAGAGTCTACGACTCCAGCAGCACGGCCTCGCATTGTTGAATGATACTCTCCAGCCCACGAGAGTGGGAAACAGCGTCTCGAGAGATACCACGCCCGACCTGCAACAAGCCCTGGATTGTCACTAAAATTTGTTTCGAAGTACCAGGGTCTCTACCGTGTAGTAAAGTAAACGTTTTCCGTGAATATTATTGTTGACCCCTTAAGACACCTTCATACACGCGCCACCAGCAGCGTGACATTGTGCATCTGGAACGTTTAAAACGCTACTACGATCAGCCTGCGCTCTGCTACCCATAAGTAGCCGGGACGGCTTCTTTCTTCCCGGGGGACATAACTGTACTGGACAGCAAGTGGTAGTGGAGATGGGGCAAAAATATAAGAGTCCAACGAGTTGCTGATAAAGCGTTTGTTTTGGTGCATTTCTGTGCGTTACTTCTCACTGCCCTACACTATTATCTAGTAAATTTATTGTCTAGAACGCCTCATGATATTTAAAACAGAACAAAACAGTAGCCAAGTGTGCGTGAAGCTTGAGAAGAGATTGTTTGGATGAATAGTACTCTAGAAATTGATGCATGGCTTTAGGTCCGACCACCTGAGATTCTTTATTGTGCAGTCAAATTGAGCACACGGGACTACAGCATTTTCACGTCCATCGAAAATGCAGCTGCCGCAGCAGGGGTTCGATTCGACGACCTGCGGGTCAGCTGCCGAGTACCTTAGTCATTAGACCGCCGCGGTGGGGTGTTGCTTGAATGTTACGAATAACGAAGAGCACGCCACTCATTCTGTACGTAAGCTTTGATAAACCAGTGGCTACGCTATACATATTGAACAAGGTAAACCTCACTGGGCAAAAATTGGGCAGATAGATATATGGGTGCTACTCGACAGGCAAACTCGATAGCACCCCAAAATATGCCCTGAAATTTATCGCAGAGTACTTGCACGCTGAATTGTCAGCCTGCTTCGGGGGCGTCGTGCCAACTAGGCGTTAAGCGTATTAGGTGAGCGTAAATCGAGATAAAGGAATGACAAAGAGTAACAACGCTGATGCTCATGCGATTCTGGTAAAATGCGGGTGGAGCATTGCCGTATCTTTGCTGCACACGTGAGATCGACATTATCATTCGTACTACAGCACGAACAGATAAGCAAAAACTAAGATATAAAGGCTAACGTTAACTTTCTTCCGTTTACAATCTAATACAACACGCCTTCGTCTTTACCACATTTTAAAAATGCTTGTTTTCAAAAACCAAACGAGACGCAAATAAAATCTCTCGGAACAAGTTTGGAATCAATGTATAGTTATGAAACGCACCACAATGCACGACAGTACTTATTTTCCTTATTACGATTTCAAGCAAGCTAATTATGTCCCAAATATTCTGAAAGGTCTATTGTGTAAGGCTTTCGCCGCGTGCACATTTCTATTTTACCGATTGCATTGGGAAACAAACAGACAAAAGTGGGAAAAAAAGAACTTTGAGCTCGCACTCATTATCGCACATACACCACTTTCATGTAGAACACAAATATTCGATAACAACTTGATGACCACGCACAACTTTTGCAGTGATGAAAATTCGCAACGATCCTGCAGTCTCGACGATGACTTCTGGGGAGCTATTATCGCGGTGTCAACTTCACAGACATGTCCGATTGGGCCTTCAATGATTTGCTGGAGCTGGCGGGCAGCGCGCTGTTCATTTGCGGGTTTTTTCGCAACTTGAATTTTACGCCACGCATCTTTCACAACTTTCGACACCGTGGCCTCCAACAGGGCAGGCGCGTGGCGTCTCTCTCTAGCCGTTAAACGAGCGTCGTCTCGTGTGCCCGGCTACCGCAAGAGGGCGTAGATTCTAGCGGTGGCGGCAGGCAGCAGGGTGCATGGGATTCAGAAAATGAGAAATAAACGTTGATTTAGAAACAGTGTTTCGAGCGAGGCTAGGTGTCACCCTAAGCTGGGAGGGTTCCCAAGTCCAGGAACCCTCTGGCTTCGACTGCCCTCTTGGCCCTGGCGACGAGTTGTCACTGGTCTTCCAGGTCCTCGAGAACGAGCTTGGCTTCCCACGTTTCTATTAGGTGGTTGTCGTTTATTCTTGGGGCTCGGACCCGCTTCAGTTGCACGTCGTGGTTTGCACGGCACTGGCATTCCACGAGCAAGTGTACCAAGGTGTCTGGTACGCTGCAGAGCGGGCGCATGTAGCCATGTGTTGTTAATTAGAGGCGGTGCTTTGATATGCCATATATGTGATTGTTGCTTTGTAGGCGTCTGAAAATCATGCTCTTTACTTTGGTTAGTCTTGAATGGGTCTGAGGGCACACCCGCCGCTCCAGTTTGTAGTGTTGAAGTAGCGACGAGTAGGTGCTTTCTACTACCTCCATCTCTGCAGCCACGGATCGGTTATCCTTTGGTCCCAGGGTAGCCCGGCTGCTGTGCTCGAGGGCAGTGGCGTGGGCTGCTTCATTTCTCTGTAGGCCCTCGTGTCTAGGAACTCAGAAAACGCAGGTATATGGAAATGAAGAGCTTCGCCATTGCACGTTGTTAATTGCGTCGGTTGAGACGCGGTCCTTCACATAATCCCGGCAAGCGGCTTGCGAGTCAGTGAAAATCACCGCGGCGTCTTTACATGTGGTGGCGGCGAGAACGATTGCCGCTTATTCCTCTGCGTCTGAGTGTCATGCCTTGACTGTGGCCGATGCTAACTCTCGGCCTTGAGAGTTGACGATGCTGATAGCGTACGCGTTTCTACGGGGGTACTTGGCCGCGTCGGTGTTGTGGGTGTTCGGGTCTTGCCTGACTTTTCGTTGAAAAGCTTCTGCTCTAGCCTTTCGTCTACCATTGTAGAAAGTGGCGTGCATGTTGCATGGGATAGGCGCGATGGACAGAGACTCTCGAACGTTGACCAGGATGTGCTTTTTCTGCACTGCATCCGCAATGCATTCGCTGTAGTTGAGATACCGGAGTACCGAGCTTCCAGGGGGCGTGAGCTTGGGTCCTTCCGATCGCCCGTTCTTGTGAGCCTCCGCGAGCTTCTCCGCGTGTTATGGACACGCATCAAAGGAAGTTGTGAAGTAAAAGCCATGGGTGGTTGTCCCATGGCGGCTTCGGTTGCCTTTCTTATAATAATATTAGGTTTTTATATTTCTGCAGTTTTTAAACAGAGGTATGGCGTGCTGTACGTGATGCGGCTGGTCAGCAGAGCTTGCGGTATTCGTAGCGTGTCGTGTTTATTAAGCCCTTTGCGTTGGTTTGCGATCCTCTTGACGAGATGCGTGAGCTACGAGAGAGTTCTCTGGAGTGTCAGTATGGTGGCCGCTCCGGATGCATCTTTGTGTATGTGAAGTCTGAGCACTCGTAGGGTATCAACTTTGGGAATAATTGTCCCTTTGAGGGTGATGCAAGGGTCAGGCTCTTCGTTAATAGAAGGCATGCCTCTTGTTCTTTCTTTGAGTACAAGATGCTCGGACTTTTCGGGGGCACAGTTGAGGCCGCAGTGTCGGAGATACCTTTCGATGGTGTTTACGGCATTTTGTAAGCAACTTTCTTGTCTCCCAATGCTCGAAGCCTTGGTCCAGAGCGTGATGTCGTCAGCGTAGATCGCGTTCCGTAAATTTGGTATTTTATCGAAAACCTTAGGCAGATTGATCAAGGCCACGTTGAGCAGTAGCGGTGACATGACCAAACACTGAGGCGCACCTATCTCAGGTAAATGGAAGCTTTTGCTGCGGATGTTCCAGAAGCCTACAGTTGCTGTATGGTTCATCAGAAAGTTTTGGACATACGTGCAGGTCCTAACGCCGCAGCTCGTCCTTACAAGGTTCATGAGGGTTGCGTCATAGTTTACCTTGTCGAAGGCACCCTTGACATCGACTCCGAGTTTTGAGTACTTGGTTCGGTGACTGAGGCGATCAAGAAGGTCTTTTTTAGGTAGTAGAAGCACATCCTGCGTCGATAGATGCTGTCTGAAGTCGAAAATTGTGTCTGGTAGGTTTCCAATATCTTCTAGGTACAGGGTCAAGTGGTCATGTACCATATGCCCAAATAGCTTTCCCACACACGAGCTGAGGGAAATTAGGCACAAGTTCTCAATGCTGATAGGTTTGTTAGACTTGGGAATCATGGTAGTCTCCGTGTGCTTCCAAATGGCAGGCAGCTCTCCTTTCTCCCAGCAACGGTTGTAATATTAGAAAGGAGCTGTGGTAGCCTGGCGCGGTAAGTTGCGCAAGTTTTTGTTGACAATTCGGTCTTTTCCGGGGCTGGTGTTTCTTGTCAACTTCGATAGGCCAGCGTAAAGTTCCGCTTGCGTGAAGGGTTAGTCGAGGTCATGGTTTGGTGTTCCCGCACATTCTATGGTGTTAAATGACGCGACAGCGGGCGCGTCTCCGCAAAGCTTTTTCACCAATTCTTGAAGGAGATGTTCTTCCGATCCATCGTAGTTGTGAACAGGCTTGTGAAGATGCTGCTTTTGTGCCGCTTTGAAGGATTGCGTGCCCATAAGAGAGCGCAGCAGGTGCCAGAGTTTTTTGTGATGAGAGTTTGCTGTAGCTTGTCGCAAAGGCGTGCCAGTTCTGTCTGGCCAGTTGGTTGGCATAATCTTAATTTTGCTTCGTGAGGAGAGTGATGCGTTGCTGAAGATTGCTGCTAAGCTTTTGCCACTTTCGCCACCTGAGAAGTCCTCTCCTAGCCTTCCAGCGGTAGAAAAGATAGGTGTCAACTGCGGGCATATCGGTGTTGAGCTCTACGTTTTAGTGCACTATTCGGATGTATCTAGAACAATCTTGAACCACTCTTCAATGTCAGTTATAGATGTTTCAACAGCCAGGTCATTCCTGTATAATTTCCATGCTATTAAGCGGGCTATTTCTGTTTTGGCCTGGCGACGAGTGTGCACTACGTCAAGTTGGAGGATGTGGTGAACGCAGACTAAGGTTTCTGGTAGCACACTCCACTGTGCCAGAGTGACGTTCACCTTGAAGGTGATATCGGGATTGGTGTGTCCGTGGAGACGCTGTTCCGGATTCTCGTCATCTAGAAAGGGTCGTTCCACAATGTTAGTCCGGGCTGCTGGGTGACATCGTGCACCTTGGAGCCTATCTTCGTGGTGATATGATAGCCCCATGCCGTGTGTGAGGCATTGAAGTGTCCAACTATGACGGTCTGGTGGCCTTTTGTGCGCTTCCTGAGTTCTCATACGAATTGATAAAAATGTGGTAGTTGGTCTCGAGGAGGGCTAAACATGCTGGCTATGAATATACTTTCCTGCGACTTTCATTCTGGCGGAAGTTGTATCAGGGTGTGCTTCGTCTGTGTCTGCTTGACTTCATGTTTTTGCCCTCAAAGAGTTTTCTTGACAAGTATGGCAGTGCGTTGGGTTCTAGCACAGGTTATGTATTCCTGTAGATGGACGTCCTCGCTGTTGGTTTTTTGAAGTGTGATGATGTGTGGTTGGTTAGACTTGATGAATTCTTTTAAGGCTCGCATGTCGTGGATGGTACGATCTACAGTTCCATTGCCATATGCGTAAATTTGATTGCTGTTTTTCTAACTCTTAGTAGCTGCTTTCCATCTTCGATTGATTTGTCGTCACGTCGGTGATCGCGAGTGGGTGAGACTGAGTGAGAGGCGCTGTGGCTGTTCGCCCGCGGCCTTTTTCAATTGAGTTGGCGTGGGTTGCCTGAGGTGTCGAGCTGTGCCACGGTGACGTAAGTTTTCTTCACGTGTTCAATAAATTTGTTGAATTGTGCAGCAATCCTGTCAATCTGTGCAGTTAACGTGGTAATTCTGTGTTCGAAGGTTACGGCCATTTTTTCGATTGCTGATTGGACAATAGATTCCATGGTGTCATGGATGTTTGTCATAAAAGCTTCCTTCAGTACTGTGCATCACAAGAGCTTCAATGTCCGCCTTAGGCAGCATCTTGCCTGGCTGCGACCTTGTATCTTTTACCACTTGGAATTGTTGCGCATTTTCAGAAGTATTTGCTGCTCCTGGCATTTATGAAGTAGTTTGTCTATGAGCTCTTGTTGTATTTTTTTACTCTGAAGCAACTTCTCGATAAGGCTTCGCTGGTTTTGAGTTTGGCTGTGCTGATTCTGGAGCTTCTTCTGCTGGTTTTGCAGTCTATCTTCAAGGGCCTCTATGGATGCGGTTTCCGGTGATGCAGAGGTCAAGCTGCTGCAACCACTCGAGTCGCTTACCGCGGCAGCGTAGCACGTTTGTTTAGCTGATGGCGAGCGCGCGCGAGAGCGGGAGCGTGAAATAGATCGCAAGATGAACTTCGATTTGCTGCGCCTGAAGAAGCTGGTTCTGCCCCTACTGCTTGATCTAGCTACAGAGGTGCCAAGCTCGGGGAACCCTTCTCCAATGGAACTCCAGTTGTTGTCTATTTCTTGTATCCTGTTGAGGCTCTGTTGCCTAATATATATATAGGGTGGTGGATTTGGCTTTAGTCCCTTCTTGCACACTTCGCTTGCAGTTCCGTGCCCTTCTCCGCAAATCTTGCCAGTGGGTTCTAACTCATGTCCCTGCATTTGTCCAGCGTTGCCACATTTGTAGCAGAAATCTAGGACAGGCCTTGGACGGGTGTCTTGAAGATGTGCCGTGTTGCCACAGGTTGGGAGTATTGAAGGAATTTGCGATATGGCCTGCTTCGGAAGTCTACACTCTGGAAGAATACGTAGAAGGGAACATGCGGTCCTTCAAAGAATACAACTGCCGCAGACGATTGACACAGCATTCCGGTGTGATGAATGGTGTATCTTGCTGGTGAGCGGATTCCAGCCATGAGTTCTGCGGTGCTTGTTCCAGGTAATAAGGCATTGATGACGCCTCTGGAGACGTCGTCCGGAGTGCGTATGTGGCCGTTCACATTGTAAAAATTGCCTCCAAGCTGTATTTTCTCGATGCTTACTAGCTTCTGTGCGTCTTCATTGCCGTCGGTGTTGGCGATGATTAGGTTTTCCGAACTTGTACGCGTACCTTGTTCTTAAAGTCTTGCTGCGATAGTCCGCTCGCTCTGTCGATGACGTGTGTGACAGCGACGGTGTTCCATTTGTCGACGTCGAGACCTGCTTGCGGGCGGTAGACGATCTTAAAGTCATCGAATGGCAGAGGTGGCATCTTGGACCTGCGTTGCTGCTGCGATGGTGATGACATTAGTGTCTGCTCTGTGATAGGTGGCTGTTCTGTGGGTTGGTTGGTCGGTGTACCTAAATTTGCGGCAGCCTTTTTGTCTTTCTTATTTCTCGATATCCAAGCGCATTCCGTTTGAACTGTTGTGCCACTGCCAGCTTCATAGGTCTACGAATTTTCTGTTTTGTTTGCCTCAGATGGGTCAGTTTCCGTTGTCTTTTATTCGTCTTGCTGGTTTCTTTGCACTTCGCTTGCTGCGGCTGTGTTTTTTTTTCGTGTACAAGCAAAAATAACCACCATAATGTTCTCGTTCAACTAAAGGAAAGTATTTTCTTTGTTAGTGCATTTATTTCTGTCTCATTGACGAAAAAAAGCATGAAAACTGCGGCATTCTCCTGATAGGTAATTGCAAGAAGGCATCATTTTGTCCGTGGCAGTATTACTTTTTTTCATTACGGTCCATCTGGCTCGGTGCTAAATACCTTGATTTGGTAAATACAGACCCCTCTTTCCGGAACCTTGTAAATGAAAAAAATGCGTTAATTATTGTCATTGAATCGTATTGCTCTCCTATCTTGACGCATGATTTTACTGTTATATTGTGCACAGATCTTTATCAGGCGGTCAACCAAAGCGCTGTTGTGCTATATATACCTGAATCCCCTGCTCATGTCATTGATAAGGTACGTGAGAAGTACTTTTGACAGAAAGTTTTAGAAGGCCTCATTTAGCCGACCTATTTCTAATCCCCACGTTTTAGCAGTGAAAGTGCGCGGGTTGTGATCGTCTTCTTTTCGTGATCTGAACTTTGCTGCGGCGCTTGCAATTCCGATGGAGGCGGATATGATGTAGGCCTATGTGCTCCGATTTAGGTGCACGTTAAAGAACCCCAGGTGGTCAAAATTTCTGGAGCCCTCCACTACAGCGTCTCTCATATACATATGGTGGTTTTGGGATGTTTAACTTACATATTATTCAATCAATAATTCATCTGAACTTCTATTATGTTTTGGAAGAACAATAGCAATATCAGCACTCTCAATGGAATCAAAATCCAAAGGTGTAATTCGCAGCACAATGGCGTCCTCTAACGAAAACTTAGTATTCGCCGAAGTAGACAACTGAAGAAAAAAGTGCAAACTGTCGTCACTGCTATGTAACACCGCAGTGTTTCATACCGAGTGCGTCAAACTCTTTGCGCGTGTTGCGTACTTCATGAACAAACAAAGCATTTTAATATTCGTTCTGACATTGCCCAACGTAACCATTGTGCACAGTAAATTCACAGTGCTATCGGGTGACCATAAGTGATCAAAATGTGCCTGTAACGAGCCAGTAGTCGTCGCAGAACCGGTGATATTCAGTGTAAACATAGTCTGTACGCATAGTGACCACCTTCACCCTTCTCCCCGTATCCTGCTTCTGTGGCTCGACGGGAGCATTTTTTAAACAATGTTATACTGAACGGCGGCGCTGGTTCTACTGAAGGAATAACAAGGCAATCTTTTTAATTGAGTGTAACCAGTGAGAGTAGAGCTTGGCGGTCTTCTGACTTTACTTGTTTATTGGGCTGTCGCTTTTTTTTTTCACCAGTGCCCTCCCTACTATACAGGTTGCAAACTTTGAAGTACAGTACGTTTTCATCTCATGAGGATCTCTTGCAGATGCGTCGCAATTAGAGAGCTCTATTATGGTGGTATAAATATACAGCACAAAAAGTCAACTTGAGAATATATACGCCCAAGCATTGACTTCTCATCTCGTACACCTTGGCAAAACAATTCGAAATGAGCGCAAAAAGCCAATTTATTTCTCTCCACATGCAAGCTTCAGCAAAAGCGTGGCAGCCTTTTTGACCCCACGAAGAAGCGTCGCTGCATGGAGGAAGGAGTGGGCCACACCTACGCCCAAAAACACGCTCTCTCTGTGCGAATGAAACGGCCGAAAAAAAGCCCTCTGCGATCCCGTAATCTCGCAGACCATGTCGACACAAATGAGAAAGACGGAAGGCGCTTTGCAGCAACGAACGCGGCCTCAACAGATCCGCCTTTGGATGCACATCTGTAAGGCTGTGGATGAATTCTAATCAAGTTAGCCCTTGATTGAGGTTTAACGAGGCTGCCTACCGGATGACCTTGAAAGGTCGGTACGCATTACCTGCAACACTCTTCAAAACTTTGAACACTTTCATACGCACTTTCAGATTTGTCAAGTTTGTTCATATGCACCTTCAGACTTGTCAAGTTTGTTTAGAGCTTCTGTTCGTCAACATTTCATGCACTTCGTTTTTTACGCTAGGAACTTGCTGGCGGTTTGGGTGCACCGACGTATTTAAGCATACCATGACGCCACTACTCACCGTTTTTTTTTCCAACTCACTGTGCTTCGCCGAATTGTGCTTCGAACGGCAGGCAAGAACGACATGGGAAGCGTGCATGCGCCACACCAAGAGCACACTCGTGGCTTTTGCTTTTGTGTTCATGCAAGTATTTCACTCCTTCAAGTGCCTATCGGGAATCAGTTTTGACTGTTTCATTTTGTTTTTTTTAAGTATTTTCATAAAAATTGTTGTGCCGAACAATCAGATTGAAAAACGCGATATTGAACACTGTGACATGCGTGTATATTAACGAAAAAAATAAAAGAAGGTTACTGGCTTGTCAGATTTCCGCGTGTACACCTGCAGGTATATAAACGCACGCGCTCTAGATAAAACTGAGTCTCTCTATTCATCGAAGATTACCAAGACAGTGGTTCACATATTGACTACACTTGCGTCGTCTACGAAGCCTTTCGCGCGAAAGGAAGAAGTCACTTTGACAGCCATGGCTACTATAGTGCCACGAAAATGGTTATGTTCGGCTTCGATAGCGAATCGGAGTGGTCGCCTACGTCAATCGTCAAGGGATTCGCAGAGGGAAAGGTGTGCGGCATTCCCAGCTTGGTCTCTCCGGGAATGCTTGTATTGTCCTGCGGCCACTGGTTATGCTACGAGTACTACCGCGAAGTCTAGAAGTCAAAACACTGCCCTATTGCAGAAGAAAAGAGTTGGTATGAAGCTCTTTGCGCCGACAACGTGGAACAACAATGAACTTGAAAGGCTCAGACTACGCTGCTGGAACGCTAAATACAGTTGCGATGATAAGGGCTCCATTTCGGGGATGTTGCTTCACCTCAAAAGAATGTGCCGCTACAGCGCCATTTGCTGGTGACGCCCCACAGTGGTGCTTCACAGGCGCATCGTGCATCACCTGGATTTTGACTTTGAAGGCTATCGTATTGCAGGTGAACAGTCAGTGCGTGGTGACACGGCTGACTGCGGTCAGAACGCATCCGTGCCGAAATGACAGCATCTGGCTTCCGACGAGATTGGCGCGACGCAGACAGTCTCGAAGGCCGTGTTTGATCCGGGCGTGGTCCGCAACACGAGCGCCGCAAGCAACGCCGATGTTCGTGACTGCTTCCGTAAAACTAGTGAGTCCGCTTCTGAATAATAACGTGCCGTGCGAAGCGTAATTGAGGTGGTGCTGAGAACGTTATCGCAACAACTGCCATGGCGCCCACTGTCGAGCAGCCTGTTTCAACTGCTTTGGACGCCGTTGTAACACCGACGGGGACTTCAGCCAAAATAAAAATAAAGGCTGAGTGGCAGACTGTCAGAAAGTCCCGTCGAACGTTACATGTAACCTTCTCCGACTCCTTCATTGGCTTGAGAAAAAAGTGCTGCGAGTTCACCATCGAAAACTGCCCCAGCTTCTGTTTGCATCAAGCTCGGGTGAAGTTACCGGATGGTCCCATCGAGTCGCATACACCACCTCGTTGTTCCAGCTTTCTACTTGCGCCGTCGCTGACTATTGGTTTCCTCGGCTTCACGGTGCAGGCCTTTCGAGATTTCCGTCAAGACGATTGTCCCGTAACCTTGTGAAGTGTAACTGAACGCGCGGTTCATTTACACCAATGGCGCATCGTCGATGGATTTGACTATGATGAAAAATCTTTTTTGGGACACGCGTTCCTTTTAGCAAGACGACACACCAGTTACTCGTGGCTAGGTGCAGATACTTTTATTTGACTAACACGCACCTGTGTATTCGACAGTTTCATGTAGATGCAGACGCTCATTAATGTCCACAACCGTTTTCTTTCAGAGCGAAGGCATGTGTTGGACAAAAGTATGTGATCTGCATCGCCCATTTCATTTCATTCATTACACAACGTTGAAGTAACACACCATGTTTTAAAGTTCAAAACTTGCTTGTTAAACTTCTTGACGGGAGACCTTTCATTGTGAACTATGAACTAGATTCCTGGTCAACTGCAAGGCTTAGGAAGATAGTACTTGTTGAAGACCCAAATATATTGTGAAAGTATTGACCTACTGCATACAAAGTCGCCTTTGTTTTGTACATATATACTAAATGAAATGTGTAATATTCATAAAGTGTGATATATAATGTAATAGTTTGTCTCAGCGTGAGCTGACCTTGGGTGTGAAACTGGGTATCTGTTAACCTATTAGGTGCATGTGATCTGTCATAAAATGTGAACTGACCTTTTGTGTGAAACTTCTGTGCATGTGAACTTTATGACCACATTAGAACTGTCATGTGATGTTCAGCTGTACTGTACTTTTACATCGTGTGTTCAGTCTTGCAATCGGTGCCCTTATTGTTTATGTTACGATATATTTCATCTGGTAAGTGAGAAGGAGTAGCCAATGCCACGACGTTGACAACAACTTATCTTATTTTATTCATTCAAGAAATTAAGCAACAGTTCCGATTGTGAACGTCAACACAGAACTTTAAATAGACACTGTCCTTACTCACATTAAGTGGGCGATGACGGGGCGGCAGGGTTAAAAAATGACAAGCAAGGTAGTCTTTTAGAAGTCTCCATATCCTATATCGCATAATAGTAGCGCAGTTGTTGACTCTTCTTTGTCATTCAAATACATCATCATCATTTCTACAACTTCCTCATCTGAGAATATCATCATCAACGTGTGTGAGCCTGAGCTCGACTCGTATAAAGCCGTGCCTAACGATATATGATCATTTCTGGAGACAATATGGTCTCCTGCTTCAAAAAACACATCCATAGTGACCTACAGAATGTGTCAAATCTGTAAACGGATAATTATGCACAGCAATATATTTGCACGTTTATGCTACAACAATAGTGACATGAATGCATGATGAATGAAAAACTTTTATTGGTGTCCTGAAGGATTTCACCCCGTTTTATGGGGGTAGGATCGCGGGCTGCTCCCACGTTAGGACGGGGAGGCCCAGCCTCTCCGCCGCATCATGGGCCTTCTGGACAGCCTTCAGTTGTTGTTTGAGAACCGGACTCGTGAGCATCAAATGAAAAGAGTTTTCGGAAAATGTTTTCTTTTTTTTTGTAAAGAGGGGCACAGAACCAAAATAAAAAGAAAGTGCCGGTGACTAGACCCATATCTGTGCGTTACCCGGGCAAACCATTGCCCATTCCAATATTGCTAAAACCACTTAGCTTAGTTAAATTTTAGGTTCTCATTGGGAAACAATGGGCGCTTGCAAAACGGCCGTGTGTTTGGGAACCCTGCAGTAAAGATGTGGCAGCTTGAAATATGTAACGTTCAAATCATACTGATGAATTCCACAAGTTCCATAACTCTTCAAGTTTGTGCTTCACTATATTTATTGTGCCCTTCTTTTTGGTTGTTTCCGTCATGGTCACGTTGGTTTTCCCAGCAGGCATCATTTATAACTCAGCCACCTTTATATATTACTGCTTCAAAACAAGCACGAGAGCTTGCTTCTGGAATATTTTATAACATCATGGCGAACGAAAGGCATCAGGTGGAATGTTGTCATAAAAAAAGCTAAATATAGGTTCTGCATTCATCAATATCATTTCTGTCGTGCCATCTACATCGTACTGGATAGTCCGTGAACGTGCTTTGAATGCTTCTTTATTATCCTAAAGTACTCCTAAAGTTTAAGTGGAAAGACAGGGATGTTAGCCTGTTCTTAGACCAGCTGGCTACCCTGTGCTGGTAAAAGAGGTGAGGGAAATAAAAGAGGTTAAAAAGAAATGTTGCGAAGAGAGAGAGAACTTACAAAAAAATTTTCGACAGAGGAAAGGCAACATCAAAGAGTACGAGACACTAAAGCATGTGTCTGCGGCCAGTTGTCCGCAAAAAACAGACAACTGGCCTCCGAGACAGACTGAGGATGGGCCAAGCCCGTCCATAGCCCAAAAATCTCTCAAAGCCTTTTTGGGCTGAGGATGTGCTCGGCCAATGACCCAGAATCCTTTGTTCCGACAAAGGCCGGTCATCCAGTCTATCCAGAGCTGCAGTGAGTTCTTGTGCTTGCGCGTTGAAACGTGTGCACTCACACAGAAAGTGCGCGATGGTTTTTAGATGCGGAAGCATCTTATACTCGCGCCTTGCAGTGCGCCGTCCGCGCCGTCCGCACCGCTTCTCGAACATTCGACAGCTGACGCGCGCGCATGCGCCGTTGCGCCGTCGCCCACCATCTGTGCCACGCGCGCTTCTCCTTCGAGAACATTCGACAGCTGACAGCGCATGCGCCGTCGCGCCGTCGCCATCTGTGCCGCGCGCGCGCTTCTCCTTCGAGAACATTCGACAGCTGACAGCGCATGCGCCGTCGCGCTGTATATATACTCAAGGTCGGCGCTCGCTCGCTCAGTTGCCGCTAGTCGGTTGGTTTGTACGGCGCGTCGACGTCCAAGGTCGCGGTGAAATGAATTCCAACGAATCCACAAACACAATGATCGACGTCCCTTCGACCAGCGCCGCCCTTTCGCATACGTGTGTACGTGTTCACTCATTTAACACCCCCTCCTACAACCACGTTAACCAATTTAGCCATCGACCCAAGTAAGTCGCAATTTAACACCCCATTTCACAACCACGTTAACCAATGTAGCCATCGACCCAAGTAAGTCGCACTTTAACACCCCGTTAACCAATTATATGCTCCGCATCCTCCTCAGTGTTCCCCCGAGGGAAGCTGCGGGCAATTTTTTTCACAGCTTTGGTAAGTGCATGTAGAAGAGCTGGCTATTCCAATAAGAGTATGCGTTTGTGAAGGCCAATCCAAGCCACAGGCGAGATAGAAGAGTCTCCTCAGCTCGAGATATCCTTGGAAGAAGATGAAGCTGCAGATCGGGATCCAAGTTATGCAGGCGCGCGTTTGTAAAGTCTGTTGATTTCCACTACACCAGTGTGAGGTCACGTGCAAGCGAACGAAGTCCTGTAGCTGCCTCGGTTCTTGAGAACTGGATGGCTGTGTATTGGGTACCGTCGTGTGAAGATCTAGCGGCCTCATCTGCACGGTCATGGTCATATATACCGCAATGACCTGGTATCCACTGATACACTATGCTGTGCTGTTTCTCGATTACTTTGTGATGAAGAAGCCTTATCTCAGCTACTAACTTTTCATTAGGTCCATAGCGAAAGGGTCACATAAGACATTGAAGAGCTGCCTTGAGTCTGAGAAGATAGACCAAGTTCCCGAAGGTTTAACTATATACTCAAGAGCTTCACGTATGGCGGCGAGTTCTGCAGCTGTCGACGACGTCAAATGCAATGTCATGAATTTATTTTGATGTGCCTTGCGGGAATAACGACCACCCTTGCTGAGCTTACTGAAGACACCGAGTCATTCATGTAAATCTGAAGGCGTCCGTTGTGCTTCTCTTGCAGGAAGCGTAATATGGCCTGTTTCAGGGCTAGATGCGACGAATTTTTCTTATTTTGGATTCCAGGAATTGCAAGAAGGGCTTTGAGTGGGTGTAGACACCATAATGATATCGACGGCCATGCTGCATGCGTGAAGCGCGATGGAAGCACTGCGCAATACTGAGCCACAGTTGCGTTGAAGGCTGAGTGGGGCATAGGAGTTCGAAGTGAGGCGAGGTGATGAGATAGAGGCCGAGCGAATTGCCTTATGTGCATTCTGAAAGCGTCTACGCGCATGTATGCGTTGATTGAACAATCACGTGCGATGATGACTGTCGCTCCTGTAGACGCGCGTTTCGGGACACAAAGGCATAATCTCAGTGCTTGGGCTTGAATCGACTGGAGCACGAGCAAGTTTGTTGTCGGATCCCGCAAAGCACGGGTAAGCTGTATCGCGTATTGACGAGGAACAGAACAGTGTAGAGTTGAAGCATTGCTCATACCGATGCACCCCACGTACCGATGCACCCCACGTGCTGAGAAACCTCAGCACGTGGGAGATCATGGTGCGTTTAATTTTCATGTGGGCGATGTAAAGGCTCCAGGAGAGGTCGTGATCAACTATGACTACGGGTATTCGTAGTTATTCTTCACGTAGTCGATCGTGTGTCCATTGATTTTAATAACATATGGGCTCATCGCCTTATGCGTGAATGCTATAAGCGAGCACTTTTCTGATGACCGCTCTAGTCCCCGTTCTTCCAGGTACTTTGTCGCTACTTAGCCACTCTCTGAAGCCGGGCACACAAATGAAAGCGTGTTACGCCTGACGCCCAGATGCAGATGTCATCTGCATATATTAATAGATGGACAGATTCTGGAAGTGCGTGAACCAGGCCGCAGAGAGCTAGATTTAATAGTGTGGGGCTAAGAACACCATCTTGAGGCACACCACGACGGATGCAATGATGCATTGTTATGCCATTCTCCTTCCGTACAAGGAAAGTTGTGCCTTTCAAATAGCTGTCGATCTATTGGTAAACCCGACCCCTTAATCCAACATTTTCAATGACATCCATAATGGCTTCTTGTGATATGTTATTGTATGGACTTTTCGCGTCCAAGAAAAACGCCGCAGATAAACGTTGCAGTCTTTTTGATGCTGAACAGACGGGACCAGATCTATAACATTATCAATTGCGGACCGCCCACGCCGAAAACCTGTCATAGCATCAGGGTATACCTCGTGGTGCCTCTGGTACCACTCTTGGCGAGTCAAAATCATCCTCGCCATCACTTTCCCGAAACAGCTGGCAAGCGCAATGAGGCGATAAGAGGTCAAGTCCAGAGGGTATTTACCTGGTTTAAGCCCAGGGAGAAGGCGGCTGGATTTCCATGAACGAGGGACCAATTTGCTGCTTCCCGAGTCGTTGGACACGGATAGAAGGGCCGGTCAAGCTGCTTCGTCGAGGCTCCAAAGAGCCACCTACGTGATCCCATCCGGACCAGGCGATGAACATCGTTTGCACGCTGTCAAGGCGGCTTGGAGTTCCTCTAGAGAGAAGAAGGTGTCCATTCTTGAAACTCTGGAGATTGGAGCGTTTTTTAGCTGACGCGTGGTGCACGCGGACGCCTGACCGGCAACTTTCACTTCAATTTCGGTGTGGCCTTGGTGGAGAGACAGACACTTGAAGGGGCGAAGTTTATGTGGCGACGTTTGTAAGCCATGAACAATCCTCCATGTCTGCGTCAAATGTTTGTGTGGATCCAACGATTCCCACAGATTTCCACCGAAGGACTGAAGTAAATTGATTCACCACTGAACTTTTTTCTGTAGGCGCCTTGCCTCCCTCAAGTCGTGAATTGACTTAGTGCGCCTACATTTTTGTTCTGCATGACGACGGATCGCTTTGAGCCGTTCCAATTCCGCTTCATGTTGACAATATTTTGAAGTATGTTCACTATGATATGTCGCTTCTTGAATAGCACCTCTAATTGTACCCTCGAGGATGTCAAGAGGAGGCGCTTCATGTTCTTGACACCTCTTTTTCGTCAGTGACCTTGATGTTTTCCACTCGATGCGAGTTGAAGTGTCGTAGTTTGGCGATTTTTCCAAGCCCTTGATTTTTAAATAGGTTGGTATTAGGTCGCTCCCATGGTTTTATAGTCAGCGAACCACTTAACCTTCTCATTTAGGCTTCAGGACACAAATGTCAAGTCAAGGCAGCTGCTGTATGTCGTTCCCCGTGGAAACGTTGCGCGTCCGTCGTTTACAAAAAGCAGCTGCTGCTCCAAAACGAAGGAAAATACTTGCCTTTCATGACGGCCTGTCTTCTGACTACCCCATAGTGGGTGGTGAGCGTTGAAATCACCGCTGATGATCCATGGTCCAGGTTTGGCTGTTAACAGTGCACGTAGTCTTTCAGGTTCCGAACGGCTTGAAGTTGATATATATGCGCCTACCAGCGTGAAATTGAGGTCTCTACGTTTTACTGTCAAGCAGACATACTGGGTGTCTTCATGAGGTGCTACATGATGCTCGATATAGGTAAGGTCGCATCTGATATATACAATGACATTACTCTGTTCGTTGCAGCTAGCGGGCTTGAAGGCTTCGTACCTGGATAGTCGTATTGCATTGTGTAGCCGTGGCTCACAGATAATAATTGGGAACTTGTTTTTAAACACAAATTGTCGGATATCAGATATACGGGGCTTGAGGCCTTGGGCGTTCCAATGAAACAGCAGAGCTCCTTTGACTTCTTTACGAAAAGCTTGCAGAAGAGGAGCCATGGTGCCTTTACAGACTTGACATCACCGGCTTCAGGGCATCCACAAACTGAAGTGCACTCTTATTAGCCGGGCTGTCAATGCTAGTGAGGAGCATACGAATGGTATTCATAAAGGTCCTTTACAATGGCTACGATTTCTTTATCGCGACTGTCACCGCATTCTCGTTCCGAAGTTATTGTAGACGAGCGATGCGGCGGCTCAAACGGCGAGTCTATTGTTGGCAGCGCTGGCCATGCTTCAGGCGAGCCGGAGATGCTGTTGTCTTTTGCAAGATTTGTTGTCGGCGTGTCTGCACGCTTGAAGTGGTATGCCGGCGATCATTTGGTGAGGTTCGGTCCTTGCTTCGGCCCTGGGTCTCCTCAGGGGCCTCTGGCGATGAAACCGCTGGTGTCGTACTTTGGCAGCGGCCTCCCTGTGAGTTTAGTCGTACCGGATCATTTGCCTCAACACTTCCATTTCCTTTTCCGTGCTTGGGCAATCTTTTGACGATGCTTCGTAAGGGCCATGACAGTTTCGAAATTTTCAAAGTTCTGCCTGGCAAGCGTTTGCGCTATGTGATTCTGAGCATAGCGAGCACAGAGCCAGGTTTGTACAAACAGCACTGACATATCCCAATCTATAAAAATTCCGGCAATGAAGGGGCTTCGCCACAAAGGGTCGCACCTTGTGTCGAAAATGGCCGACCCTAACTTGCGATGTAAGGCTGTCTCCCTTGAACACGAGCTTCCCGCAGCGTGATTTGCCAAGCCGACGAGCTTGCAGTATGGTACGTTCTGCGGACACCGGTTTGATGAGAGCAGCAAAGACGCTTTCGCTGATGGAAATGTCGACATAGTAAAAGACACCTGCAATAAGTCGCAGCCATCAGGTATGTATGAGTGAACATTAATGTTATCCAACATCTTGACGTTCCTCAACACTTCCAATGTGCTTCGTTGAGTGATGTCTACGGCGAGGATATTCTTACTGACATTGATCCGCACGTCCGCGATCTGTCCCTGGGCGAGTTCCTCAAGAGACCTAGACGTGGCTTGACGATTGAGCCGGTTCAGACTATGAGCCGCATCCACCGGCTCAAACAGAATTGTGTATATCGTGGGCTCTCGCGTCTTGGTCGCATTCTTACTTGTTGATGGAGACGGCATCACTAGACTTCTTATTGGCTGCCACCTTGTCACAGGCACGAAGTCGCCTTCATCTTAGCTTTCGTTGCTGGTCATAGAGTAAATCAGCGTGTCCTCACTGCCGGCATCACTCGGGTGGCCCATATGCTTTCTAGTGGTAGCTGCAGAAGACGTCGATGGTTGCGGCGGAAGACCAGGCGAATCCACGTCCATCGCCACAGTCACTAGAACGGTGTCTTCCACAAAGCGACAGAAAAACATTGAAAAATTACAGATACTGACAGCAGAGTTCTACGCCAGAATCACTAATCACTTGGCCGTCGTGGAGGACTACCAAATACGACATGCGGGTGAGATCCCATGAACTGAATGCTTCTTTTACGTCACTGCACACTCACCCCCATGAAATAATTTCGTTATGCGCATGCCTTTTCTAAATCAGGTTGTCCTTCTCAGGGCAGCCACGGCACTAGCCATTGGTGACGACACCGACACTCTACTCAGAAACGGCCTTAAGGAACCAATGAAACTACCGCCTATCAACAGCGATCAAAGCGATGCGTTTCTGCATTCGCTGCTTGCGGTGTTAAACACGTTTTTCGTCTGGCCACTGCGTGGAACACAGTGCGCGGGAGCGGTGCGATGCCTACAATTACCGCCTACGTTGGAAGGCCTGTTGGGGCATGACACCGTCCCGAATTGAGTCATGCGAATGCCCTTTCTAACGCAGGTTAGTTACTTGCATATTGCTCCCGTACAAGTGACTGGTTCCTATTTGCGGTGTAGTGCCCCTACGACCTGATTGATTTGTTATTCCGTTGGCCTGGTGCATTTAACATGTTCCTCTTTTCGATGTACATAGATGTTCATGTTGTCTGCTTGGTGCTTATGCCATCGGGAGACATCGCACTCAACCCCGGCCCTATCCAACGAGCTTCTAGCTCAGCTGCCTCTCTCCAGACTATATACGACGCTATATCCCGTGTCGAGCAAGTACAGTCTTCCCTACTAAACTAACTTGTCTTGATACGAGAGCGCAGTCAAATACTGACAAGTTGGTTAGCCGCCTTGCAGCTCGTGTCAACACATTAAAGAAAGGTGTGGAGGCTCATCTGGCCAGTAGCCCCGGTGACAACCCAGCGACCGACTCCGCAATTCTGAAGCTTTCGTTTGAAATTATAGTCCTCACTGAAAAATGCGATCATTCTGAGAATCAGCTGCCCCGAAGTAATTTGGTTTTCTTTGGTCTTTCCGACGCCGAGGGTGAAACTTGGGAGCAGTCGGAGTCTCAGGTTCTGTCTTTTTGCTGTGAAAAACATAGCGTAACACTGGACTGCAAAAACATCGAGCATGCCCATAGACTATGCCGCTTCTATGACGAGAAAAGCCGGCTCATCTTTGTGAAATTCTCGCATTTCAATGAAAAATCGGCTGTTTTTTCTCTCAGTGGCAAACTCAAGAACACTTCCTTTGCTATACGCGAAAATTATTCCGCATGTGTGTGCCAAGCCAGACGTAAGCTGTATGAATATGTGCGAGAGAGGAGCTTATCTTTCAAAATCAGGTTCGACAAGCTCAATGTTGGAAACAAGCAATATACCTACAATTCAGAGACCGATGCTTTGATTGAACTCCAGTCTTAGCCATTACTGCCTCCCCCTACACGCTTCCTTTCCTCGCATGTTACTTATGACTTCCCTGCGCCTGCGAATACCAACCATTATCGCTTATCCGTTGTTTTTCCCACACTAGCAGTTTCTTGCCAAAAAATAACATTGAGTGTTTCCGTTCTGATAATCACAGTGACATCGCAATCTTCACCGAATCATGGCTTAGTTCTGACGTCGACAACCATGAACTTTTGCATGATGCATCCAGCTTATTTATTTATAAGTGCAATAGGAGCACACATAAGGGAGGTGGTGTGCTGGTATTTATCCGGTCCTGCTTCAACTCACGCCGGATGGCCATCAAGAGCGCTCAAGAAATTGTATGCATCAAGTTGTCACTTCGAACTGGCTCTACGGTCATCCTCATTGCATGTTACCATCCTCCCAACTGCGACCCCTCTTTCACCGACGACCTTCACTCGGGAATCACTCACCTCACCTCGCGGTTCCCCAACGCCATACACCTACTTCGCGGTGACTTCCATTTTTGCAATATTGACTGGACGAAACTGACATCATCTTCTAGACTTTCTAGCGATTTCCTCTATCTTACCTTACTGTTTAACCTGGTTCACACTATTCACCTACCTACTCAAGGTAGTAGCATACTTGACTTAGATCTTGTCTCAAACGCTGTTCTTGTTCAGGTGATAGCACTTCCCATTGAGCTAAGTGACCGCGAAGTTATAACGTTTTTTTCTGTATCTATCCATATAAATATGAACCTATAAAAATGCATCCGAGACTACAACAAAGTTGACTTTTCAGCCTATAACTCCGAAGTAGAAATATTTTATGAACACTTTTTCCAGTCAACGCCTTTGAGATCTGTCAACGATAACTGGTTGTTGTTTAAACAGCATTACACACACTAATTAATAAGCATGTCTCCATGTACGCATTCGCGGTGATGCAGATAAGCTGTGGTATTCTAAAGCATTGAAAAGACTATCACACGAAAAACTAGACTATTTTGTTGTGCTCGCACTTCGCCTTCGGCTGTGAGGTGGAACACATATCTAACATGCTTGCGTGAATACACCGACCTTTCGTTAAGTTAGAAAAGAAAGTACCACAATGAAGACTTCAAAAACACTCTCCAGTGTCACCCAAAAAATTTGGAGAATTTTGAAACCAAAACACCAGTTGCACATCACTCTCGTCTTCCCAGATGGCAGTGATGTGCCACTTGCTCAGCGAGCAAACATTATGAACTTTTATTTTTCTTCTCGTTTTACCTTCGAGTCCACCCGGAATGTACCACAACTCCCCCACCAATGTTTCAGCCTGATGGCACCGCTCGTTATATCAGCTCAGGGAATTTTTAAACTCATCGACAACTTGAAAACGTCAAGGGCCCCAGGACCTGACAACATCCCATTCAAATTAAAAAAAAATACGAAAGTTGTCTCGAGCAACTTTTGCGCATTCTTTTCACCCAGTCACTGCTAGAGGGCCAAATTCGTGAGGACTGGAAGACGGCCAAAGTCACGCCGGTATTCAAAAAAGGTAACCGATGTGATCCATCCAACTACCGTCAAATATCAATGACATGTATCTCTCGCAAAATATTATAGCACATAATATTTTCCCATATCGCCCGTCATTATGAAAATAACACTTTCTTTTACAGCAAGCAGCACGGTTTTCGCCCTGGCTTATCATGTGAAACGCAGTTGGCCAAATTCACAACTGACCTGCACTTAAACCTTGATTCACCTTATCAGACTGATGCCATCCTTCTCAACTCCTCAAAAGCTTTCGACGACGTAGCGCACCGTCGTCTCATAACTAAGCTTTGCACTCTAAATCTTGACCCACTTACACTGTCATTGTTAGTAAGTTTTTGGACAGCTCGTTCACAATTCACTTTCATTGGCGGGGATTCTTCCGCCAAAACAGACGTGTTTTCCGGGGTTCCTCAAGGATTGATCCTTGGCCCTGTTTTGTTCCTCATGTATATCAACGACTTGCCATCTCGAATTACCTCGTCCATCTGTCTTTTCACCGACGACTGTGTCGTGTATCGCAGGGGAATCATTAGTACGGATCAATCATCACTGCAGCAAGACCTTATATAACTGAAGCATGGTGCTCATGCTGGCTCATGAAACCGAATGCATCCTGCAAATGCAAACACCTGGTCTTTTCGCACAAAAAATTCAACCTTCTTTTTCAGTACACTTTCAACTCCACTGTAATATCTCTAGCGGATTCCTACCGCTACCTGAGTGTCCTCATAAACAGTACCTGACCTGGCCAGACCACATCTTCAAACTTGTAGCAGATGCGCCCAGGGGCCTTGGAATTCTCAAACGATCCCTGCATCCCACCTCTCCCGCCGTGAGAAAACTTGCGTACAAAACGTTCGCAAGAACCAAACTAGACTTTGCTTCTACCATTTGGAGCCCCTATCAAGATAACCTCATCTCTTCCCTTGAGTCAGTTCAAAATCATGCCGCCCGGTTCATATCATCCCAGTACAGTAAACATGTAAGCGTCACTCAGATAAAATTATCTCTCCATCTTACTCCTTTAGATGATGACTGATAAACCGCGCAGCTAAGCCTGTTTTGTAAACTGTACCCCAACTTTTTTCATCTGCAGGGCCCAATACTCATTCCACCAACTCGCACCTCTCGTAGTCTGTTAAACTCTAAAAGTGTTCAACGCCTCCATGGATAAACTCGAGCCTTTAACAAATTATTCCTGCCTTTAGCAATTGAACACTGGAGAAGTCTTCCAGAATTTGTCGTTCAGGAGCGTGACCAGGATAAATTCAAAGTGTTGTTGTCTTCTATTTTTAGTTAACTCTCCCACTATTCTGCTCGCCAGTTAACTTCTTTTCAACAATGAAGTTTTCTTTTTGTTCTTTCTTTTAATGTATTCATTGGTGTTCGCATTCGACTATCTACAACGTGTATTAGATTTTACACCATTCCAACTTACTCTGTATTGTTTTTTTTGCTGTATATTTACTTTGATTTTCTACTTACTATTCGAACACTGCATTTCTGTCATTAGGTGTCCATAATACTGTCCCCCCTTATGTAATGCCAAGTATAAGTCTTTAAGGATTAATAAATAATGATGCTGATGCAAACATTCCACTACTTTCGCTTGTACCTACGTTGTGCTTGCATTTTAAATGAAGCTTAGCTAACGAGGTATTTTTTTGTAACGGGAATTTCTCCACCCACGAACAATCATTATGACCTCGCCTCGGAGATTTCATGGCAGTTGCTTCCCGCTGCCTATATAAAACGACGCAGCCCTTTCTGCAGCCAAGATAAATCGCATGCCCAGTGCAACCCAGCCGAGTTGTGTGTAGATTTTTTATGCTGGTCAAGTAGTAAACCTCCCAATGCGAGGGCGCGCAACGCCGGCCTAGTTACGTAGAGGAACAGTGCTGCAGGTGCTCTATAGGCGAGAGCACGCCGATCTCGCACCCTGGTGCCTTCGGCGGTATACCATGGCTCCCAGAGACGCCATAATTTGTTTTGAATTGCCAAGGCGCACCTCGCTAGCATGACAAGCAGTGGTTCTGGGAGCTTAAAAAGCAAAAAAGCACCTGCTCACGCTGCACCCTCTTATAAAACGTCATATGTGTACCACTGCGCTTTCATCTGATGCGAGAACAATCAGCGCAAGAGGAAGAGAATGCTGAGCACTGCCTGTGAATTTGCACAGATTTCCGTACACAACGAAAAACGCTGTGCTCCGCCCCCTTAGGATATAATCGCAATCGGCAGGAAACACTACGAGCCCAATAAAGTGTACGAGTAGGTATGTTTACTGCGTTTATTCAAGCGTAACTTCAGCTCTTTCAATATAGAGCAGCGATTTGCGTGTAGTATGCCTGCAGTATGCGGTACAAAACTAATGCCGTACTCTTTCGCAGGCCACATGTCAATAATAAGATATACGTATTATGACTCACGCGTGGATGCACGCACCGCGCATATTTATTACAACTGTAACGGCCTTGCATTGCGATGTAAAGAGACGTTAACGGCGCGGAAATCATGGATTCGACTCGGTCGAACTACCACATGCCTTGACTGTCACTACGCAAATCTACATGTGATTTCGGCCAGTGTCACCATAGCATTTTAAAATTTTGTTCTGGCTGGCACTTTTGCAGCACGTAGGTGTTCCGAGTGCCCGGCAGGACTGGCAAATTGATACGCATGCGGTGCATAAGCATAATTTGGAACCAGTTTCTAGCGCTACATTGACGCCGGCATACAGCACACATTCTGTCTTGTCACAGCCAAGGCACACCGCAGTTGACGCTTTCCGCTGTTCACGTTTCTTTAGGTCGGATAATACGTACCTCATGAAGTTGCTTCTTCAGTCTTCAATGCACGTGCTGCAGACATTCTGGACTGTTGAGGAAAGTCTCCTCGACGTTTCACACGAAATCAACACAAAATTTTAGCAAAGGAACAGCGCGAACCATGCTTACAGCCGGACTCGGGTTGAGAGAGTCTGCTCGTGTGGCAGTTGAGGGTGTTTCATCGCCGCGCTTGCAACAGACGGCGCCACAAGCTTTTCAATGTGTCAGCAAGCACTGAGCTCTCTGTGTTCTGGTGTATGGCGGGAGTGAAAACTTACGTCACGGTGGTGGCCACAGGCGCGGATCAACTGCTGGAACAGGAACGTTGTCACAGGTGAGAAGGGAATCCCTCGAGATAGGGTGAACTCGCTCTCAAAATAAAGCGCGCAGCAATGTGAATAACACAAGACTGATGATGACAATCTTGTTACAATAGATATCAGTTGTAGCTCCGCACTGACCAACAAAGCGTTAATCCAGACGTCGTGGTGTGGTTTCAAATATTCATTTGCCCACTGTTCAGGTAGCTCTTTCATGCCCAGAACAGCTGAAAATATGGGGAAGTTTGTGTTTTCATGCTGAAAATGCAGCCTGCGTAAAGGACATAAAACACAGTGAAGTTCTCAAATTAGTTACAATAAACACCGCGCAATGTATCCCAATCTCTTTCTGCTGCATTTTATTGATAACTGAGCTGTCTCGAGTAAGCGTCACATTATGCGTACATATTTAGAGAATGCGCTTGACTTGTGTCTTATATCGCACTTATTGACCTTATTTTGTATTGACGAGCTGAAGTGGCTCATGGTTCTTGAGGTTCAACGTGACGGATGTGTCCGCTCTAGAGGATATGTTGCTGGACGCTGTGCAGTAGAGTGTTAAGGCGGGTCGTCTCTCCTCGGAGAGTGGATGAGCAGAGTGGAGGTGGTGAACTGAGCTTCGGAAGAAGGGCGCACTTCAGCCATCATGCCGTCGGGCATACCTCTCCGAACCAACGTTGGCTTAGGATCCCTGCCAGCAAGAGAGTTGTCGGTAATTTACGGTGTTTTGGTCTAAAACAAATATGCACGACATAACTGAATTATTCATTTGTTGCTACCAAAGTTACTTAGTAGCCATTCTCGCAAAGCTTTCGAGAGTACTAGAATCAAAATATCTTTTATACACGTAACGTAGGAAAAATTACAGTCTTGTCAAGCTGCAGCATGAGCGGCAGGCTGCGCTGATAGTTACATAAGGATATACCCATTTCATAATACGCAACTGTACTGACTACGCTCATGTGGAGATGGAAGATAAGCCTTAGTAAATGTAATTCAAAGGATCAGTTCTTTTTACACCAATGTGTTTAAACTTCAGTTGAAACAAAAAGCTACCGTAACTGCTATTATAGAAAAATAGTACACTGAACAACAGCCAATTACATTGCCTAGAACAATAATTTTAGCACCTGGCAGTTTTTTTTTCAATTGAAAAAAAAAGGCATTTTTTTCATGACCTAGATAGCTGCTCTCAAGACAATGTCGGTATGAAATTGTTGCGCCATGTACTGGTCCTGGCGTAAGTTGTGCGTGTGTGTCAAATATTTGCATGGAAACAACTTTTCATGCAGAGAATTTACTGATTTTACTGTAAGTCGTGTCATAGTTGCACTAAGACAAATTTTATTAAATAAACCTTTTCACGAAGGGTTAGGGCCTAGACGAGACTTCTACTCCTGTTACTTCAGACCGTAATTCGCATCATTATGTTATGTTCATTTATTTATTAGCCTCATTATTGCACTTTAGACCCAAGAACTATTTGGTATCATTCTTCTATTTACCCGACGATATGGCTTATTTCAACATCCCCTACGTTCATAGTGTCTTGTCAGCTATTGTTTTTTTTAGTTTCCTTGAAGAAGCTCTCCTATTACAATATACCGTGACATTAACTATTACTTTAAGGGAAAGTTTCTCTTTTGTGTTATACGAATTCCTTTCGCAGAATGATAAACCATCATTTTCTGATGTTCCAGGGCTTATTCAAAATTTTTCTTTTCAGACGTTGTTTTATTTATTGATCATGTGTTGCTTACCGAAAAATCTCTTTTAAATACCATTTCGCAAGAGAAAGATGCATAAATAAATTTTTTATTTGGGAAAAAGACGATGGAAGGTCACTGATGGGGAAACTGGAAGAAGGGTTGAGGTAATAGGCACACACTAAATCATGTGCCCCAAGCCGCTGTTAATTTTGAAATGACCTAATGAGACAAGCTCCGGAGGCTTCTCGAGGTTGTCCTTTTGTAGCACTTCCAAATCGGGATATAGAAAGATTGCGTTGTCCTTTCGATAAAAAAGTAGGACATGACTTTGTAGCATGAGGTGCTCTATGTTGGCCATGCATGAATAATGGCAAAAGGTACCAATGCAGCAGAGTTTATAGGTGTCTATTCTCCTATTCTGATCAGCAAGAGTCTGCCATTCAGGAAAGAAAACTATGCTAGACCAACGAAGTAAAGCTGCGTAGACAAACTTGCCGCGAAGAGGGGCCTTGCCTCTGCATCATCGTTACAGCCAGAGTGCACTTAAAGTACGTGCTGAGCATAAATAATAATCTTTTCTTGTGTATACAATCATCGAAAACAGTCAAAACTTTCTTGTGTACTGCAAAATATAGATAGGAGGGCATCTATTCTGACATTTTGGACTTTCTTTGATAAATATAAAATTCAAATGAGGCCATGGAAAGATGATCTCAAAGAAGATTTTGTGACTATTATCACTGTGGTCGAGGCTCGCCGTGCCATAAAGGAAGTTATGGTCGGCGGCGATATTCAAGGGCGATATTCGCAATTTTAAAGATGTGCTTCCGGCAGGGGTCATAGCCACCTCCGTACGAGCAACAAAAACATTACGGTCGCCGAGAATTCGGTGCACTAGCAGGCACCACGGCCAAGCGCTTGCTTTGCCTACAACGTACAGGCACAAGATAGATCTCTGAGCACGTAGCCTTGCACTAGAAATATTTATACTTGGCGACGAGCACAAACGGCTAACATGGCGAACAGCACTGCTACAAAAACCGGCTCTTAATATGAATCATAAAAGCCTAAATGGTAAAACGCCAATTCTAAAGGGTATTTGAATGAACACTCTTTGTGATAGCAGACAACAGGTTATCCTGTTGAGGACGAATAAGCCGTTCTTTTTTTCGATTCCTCCAGGAAACTTACTGCAAAGAATGGGGAGTGCTTTTTATGACCGCAATACATTATCAGTACATATCACACGAGCGTGCGTGTGCATTTACCTTTCTATATTCTCAAGGTGGGAATTATTTACCGTATCCAAAGTTTTAACGTTTCACGTGAGCAGTTCATATTAGTATTCCATAAGCTAACCTTGCTTCACCCGGGAAATTTGTTGTAGAAGCTAACAGTTCACTTCATGCCACCGGGTAAAGTGCCATTAACGCACCTGGGTTGAACTATCCACCAAAATTGTCATATACATTTACTTGGAAATTGTCGGTAATTTTTTCCAGCAGCTCTTTTTCGAGGTCGTGTTTGCATCTGGTGCGTCTGTTTAGCTAGAAGCCTGGCACTACTCTTGTTTTTCTTACAAATATTCAGCCTTTTAAGACAACACTATTTTCGAACCTAGTGCAGCTCGGCGAGAAGCATCATTTACATTCCACTTTCTCACACATAGAACTTGAACTGGTACCTGCATACAGCTACTTCATGCATTGTTCATAGCTTAAACATCGCATAAACTGATTGCGAAAAATTAAGAACTTTTGGCTATTCCATATCTCGGCACTATTAGCAATACTGTCATAATGTTTTTTTAAGGAACAGGGTAGCATACAACAGAAGTCTTTCAAATTCCTACAAAAGGGTCCTGCTTTCGAAATATCATAGCGTACCCAATGCTCCCCGCTTTGTGGAAAATGAAACAAAGCAACAAAGGGGCAAATGTACAGCAATGCGTTTCAATTATTGTACAGATGTCATCTACAACCCCTGTTCATAGGTGACGTTCAAGGTTTAACACATTTGACCGAACATACATACAGGTTTTCTCAAACGCTTACGCACAAGAAAAGCCCAGATAATTCCGTTTCTTATTAAGCAAACGTGAGTATGGTAAGCTTATGTTTGCTTACTCTTACACCAGTTAAAACTCCATTCTATCCACTGTACTCAATATAGTTATAAGCAAGAGGTTTAGGCGTAATTTACTCAATTGATCTTTCCGCAAAGTTGTAAACTTGATTTTTTTACAGCAGTGCTCACGGAAGTTCAAAGTGTAAAATAAAATACATAACATGCATATATATAGACGCGTGTAGAAGAGAGCAGCGGAAGGTACGTAGCACACGACGAATGCGGATGAGAGAACATGATTTTCATTGATCAGGGATCACGTCACGCGCGGTGCGGGTGCTGTAAGCTGCCTGAGTGCACCACTCGTGATTTGTGGCGCTGTAAGCAATAGTGGGGGCGTGCCAAAGGAAGACCCCCCCCCCCCCAAATAGAAATAGGGCTTTTACTTAAGAGTATGCTATCAGTAACGACATCCAGGCTTATTGTAATTGATGCGACCGTTTAAACTAAGGGGGAAGTGAAACTATTACAGTTAAGTTCGCCATGAACGCTGGTTTCATTTAGTCGTGTACCTCAACAACCATGCTTCCATTTACAGCCACTGCAAAGGTCTTTTCTGTACCAATGAGCCCCTTAAATGGTCCCTCATACGGTGCCGTAAGCGATGCCGGGATGTCTTGTCGTTGCAGTAAGACATTACTCGATGAAGAAAGGTTCTTGCTTACAACGACATTATAGGTTGAAGGTAATCGGGCCAGTGTTGGTCGCAGGCGTTTACAGGTGTTTGACGTAGTCAAGTGATGTCAGCTTCGTTGGTGTAGAGGCGAAGAATTCATGAGGCAGGTGGAGCGTGGTGCCGTTTACTATTTCGGCTGCTGTGCACCCAACGTTCTCTTTCGTCTCCGAGTGAATCCCGAGCAGCACGAGGGCAAGATCATCAATCCAGAAAGTTAGAGCGTCACAAGCGTTGAGTGGAACCTTTAAATGTCAGCGTAGTCGTTCTACCAATACATTCGCGCAGGGGTGGTGTGAAAATGTAGGAATGTGACGTACACCGAGGATACGGTGTACGTCACCGTACACCGTGTTAGCGCTCTAAACAGCTCAGATTCAGACTGACAACCCTGGTCTATACTTACAACAGTGGGGTAGCCAACGCGAGAAATCCATCCAGCAAGGCATGATAAAATCCCGGATGATGCTGTGATATCATGTAGCGGGAACGCCTGGGGCCAGCGTGTGTAGCAGCGGGCATAAGTGAGGAGGAGGTAGCGCTTTTCTTGTGATGAAGGAAGCGGATCGACGATGTAAATGTAGAGGGTTGAAGCGACAATCTGGCGAGCGGAAATGCTGCGGTGATTTGGTGTGCCACGTCATCTTTGTACGCTGGCAATGCAAACACTCTCTAGTCCAACGCAGGAGGTCCTTGTTGAGGTCGGGCCACAAAAAATAAGGGCTGACGAGACGCTGTGGAGCACGGATGCCTGGACGGCTTGTTTCGTGAAGCTTTACGAAATGTTGAAGACGGTATGAGGGTGGCATGAATGGGTAGTTGCGGCCGAAAGACACCTCACATGCAATCGCACCTGAGAAAAATGGCAGTGAAAAATCAGTCAAA
Organism: Rhipicephalus microplus; assembly: GCF_043290135.1. NCBI lineage: Eukaryota > Metazoa > Arthropoda > Arachnida > Ixodida > Ixodidae > Rhipicephalus > Rhipicephalus microplus. The sequence goes on from NC_134700.1 coordinate 122,955,651, forward strand.
GAAAGAGCAGTGGTGATTGTAAGTTCAGTGTCAAAATTCTGTACGTCTGCATTATTTGAAGACCACGTAAAATGTTACGGCACACACGCAAAGTCGCATTGGCAGCGGCATTGATGGGGCCTTCCATTTACCTCAAATCGACAGTGTATTCCAAAAAGAAGCTAAAATGCCGATTTTGACAAAATGTGTGAGCACTGTGGTTTCCATGGAAAGCGAATGGCAGGGGCTTGTGGTAAGTTAGTACGTGGAACACCATACCTTGCAGTTGGTGGAAAAAGCCCCGGATACCGAGGTAGATGGCGAGAGGTTCACAATGAAAAGTGCTGTTACCAGTTTTAGCAGGTTTTAGTTTTTGGGAGAAGAAACCTAGCGGGCAGACGAGTCTTGCTGGAGTTGCCGTTGGAAGGCTCCAATGGCAATCAAAGACGCGTTAGTGATCAGCCGCATCGGCGTGTTACGTAGTGTATGCAGGAGCAGCGTCGCGTCTATGAGAGCACATTTACCACCTCAAAAGCTGTATGAGCTACATTGCTCCACTCTAACGAAGCTGAGTGTGCTTTCATTGGCTTAAGCATGTTGGTGAGTGCTTGAAGAATCCGTCTCGTAAGTGGCATTGGTGGAAGTTCAGCAGTCCAAAACAGTGAAATGAGGCGAAAACAAAACTTCAGGAGGAAATGTGGAAATGTGTGCAGCTGTTCCTAAACACGCCCAGCAGAGGTCATCGATTCCAAAGTGATAGGATTATATAAAGTGCCAGGCTATAAAAATCACACGCCTGAGAAGTACGCCTTCATCCCACTTCATTGGAAAATACAATAAAAAGCCCCCATCAGGATATCTGTCCACAGTTGTTAGCCATGCACCTTAACCCTAATGCATGAATCGTTTTGCGCAAATAATGCTTTCGTTGCTCCTCTTACCTCTCACAGGCATGTCTCAACGTCTGAAACGACAAGACACATACCACCGCGCACCGAATCGTTCAACAATAGTTACTAGCAATGTCAGTCATAATCATCTAGACAGCGGCTGATCCCGGCATTGCTGGCGACGCAATAGCCTACCTCGCAGCCAGAATTTCGACCATCTGAGCCTGAACCTAGAAAGGCAAGTACGAGCGTATGCACCTTCTAGTCAAGTACCATAAAGTCATCATCATCAGCAGCAGCAGCAGCAGTAGCAGCAGCAGCAGCCTGACTACGTCCACTGCAGGATAAGGTCTCCTCCCATGTTCCACCAGTTAACTCGTCTTGTGCTTGCTGCTGCAACTTTATACCCGGAAACGTCTTAATATCATCTGCCCACCTAACTTTCTGTCTCCCCCTAACCCTCTTGCGTCCTCTGAGAATCCTTTTAGCGACCCTTAATGACAAGCGGTTATCCAGTCTACGCGCTATATGCCCGGTCCATGTCCATTTACTCTTCTTGATTTCAACTGTGATATCCGTAACCCCCATTTGTTCCCTAACCCACTCTGCTCTCTTCTTGTCTCCTAAGGTTACACCTACCGTTTTTCTTTCCATTACTCACTTAGTCCTCTTCAATTTAAGGTGAAACCCCCTTGTAAGTCTCCAGGTTTCTGCTCCGCAGCCAAGTACCGGCAAGATACAGCTGTTGTATACTTTGCTCTTGGGGGATAGTGGCAGTCTACCTCTCATAATTTAAGAGTGCTTGCGAAATGTGCTCCACCCCATTTTTATTCTTCTAGTTACTTCAATCTTGTGGTTCAACTCCGCGGCCATTACCTGCCCTAAGTAGACATAGGCTTTTACAACTTCAAGTGCACTATTATTTATCTCGAAGCGCTGTTTTCTTCCAAGGTTGTTGTACATTACTTTTGTTTTCTTAACTTGAGTAACTCCGTCACTTAAATTAAAAAGATCACATGTGAAAAAACATCTCCTCCTGCCTTTCCCGCTGACAGGTCACTATTTAGAGGGTGGGAAGCACTACTCGTACCATGAACCACAAAACCAAATTCACCTTTCACATCTGACCACCTACTCAATATTTTCTGCCATATCACCGACTCGACAATGGTCCGGACGACGCTGGCGGAAATAGCAGAGCAAATGGCGATTGCGTTGGCCTTGCTGGAGAACAGGAGGTCCACTACTTACAGCGACTCGAGATCAGCAATTTGAACATGTGGCAAGAGAACAATATCGGAAGTAGCTTTGCGAATTATTAGGAACGAAAACATCGAGCCACACACACTCGCTTGGTTCGCAGCTCATATGGGACTCATCGAGGGAGCCACGCCCAATCTCAACGAGTAAGCTCACATAGCTGCGCTAGGACTAGTAAACCGCGTAGCTAACGGTGGGCGCGGCGTGATGTCTTCGAGAACCGTGGCCATCCCATCTCGTATAGATAATTATTAAAGCATTTTTTACATGGTGCGGAGACAATACCCTCTACCGCACAGAAAACTAAGCAGACCTCAGGCTCTGACCCTCAAGCGTCTTCAAGTCGGGGCCTACCCTAATCCCGCGCTATTGAACAAAAGTTATCCCGAAATACAGCCAGCTAATACATGTTACTACTGCCACGATGTAGCTACCTTGGTACATATGCGTTACGCTGTGTAAACGTCATCACACCATTCAAATGGAGGTTGCTATAGCAAGCCCTGGACTTGAACAACAGCAATGGGCAGTCCATCGGGTTCACGAAACAGCCGAAAAACCTGTCCTTTCTAAGACGACGTGGGAGCAGCCTGCAACGTGCAAAAGCACCTATTAAGCACCAAATAAAGTTCATCCATCCGTCCACCCATCCAATCGTCCCACAACTGCGGAAATCTCAAATCTCTTTAGTTTGCGAAAGATCCCTTAAAGGATCTCAAATTAAACGCCCTAAACCTATATGACATCAACAATATTTGAGGAAAAACTTTTAAAACTCCAGTATCGAGGACCATCGCAGACTTTTCCCTGTGGTCGAAGATATGGCACTAGCAGAAGGCCTTCTCTTAAAGCAGCCGTGACATCAACGGGACACATGTCGCATTTTTTTTGCGTCAACGTGTAGCTGTGTATCTCCTAGAGACAATTTTGTACTAATAATGAAACATAGAGATGAAATAATATAAGTATCATTGTATATTATGACCCATATTTGACAAAACTGAAAAAAAGGTCCAAGCCCGCCAAGTTTCAGCGTTGCAAAGCGGCCACCTCTCACGGTTCCACCCCGTCTGATCACGTGATCACACGAAATGGTGACGCGATTTTCAGTAGACATATCGTCTCCTCCGCGCGCACGTCTATAGGGCATGTCTTTGCCACACCCACTTTTCTTTCCGCCGTCATCGCCGTCCACAAGCGATGGAGTGACACTAAGTAAAATATGCAATCATGGGAATTCGGGCCGTGGTGAGTCATTTCTGGTTCAATCCTCTTCTGTGTAGTGACTCTTAAATCTATGCCGGACCAAGCAGCGACGAGGCAGCTGGTGACGCACGCTTGGCCCAGGCTTACTGGTAAGACATATTAACGCTGCGTGTGCGTTACTTGTTTGTGATTACCATTACTTCAAATATTCTCATTCACACTCACGACTCGACGACAAAACCCATGTCACTCACGAGCTGTGTAGGCAAACTTTCTGAGCACGTTGTTCTCCGTCGACTAAAGCCACATTTCAAAGATAGTAATTTCGTTCCCAACACAGTTTCACTTGTGCCCCAAACTAACGGCACAGCAAGCAGGTACGTTGAAGAGAACTTATTTCATCCCAAACAACAGACAGCTCGTACCAGAGCCATTGTCGCAATAGACATGCAAAAGTCTTTCGACAATGTAGGACACTAACACATTCTTAGGACATCGGCCACCACTGGCTGTGGCCGTAGGACCTGACATATGTCAAATCCTTATTAGAAAATCACACGACCAAGGTTAGATTAGGTACGCGCCCATCCATTACTTTTGCCATCCGAAAGAGGGGAACTCCCCAGGGAGCTGTCTATCGCCACTGTTATTCAGTGTAGATTGACCCCAAATCACAGCACGCAATTTACACCAATAATATGACTATGTGGTTGTGCCTTGGCTCTGTGGGCACCCGCAAGACGTTCTACAAACCGCTCTCAGCGTCATCGAGTGGCACACTAGTACAATAGGTCACCACTGTTCGCCAGAATAGTTGGAGTTAATTGCAGGTAAATCCCACATAAGTGATTCACGCATACACCTATACGTGCATGGTCAACCTGTGCCAAGAGTATAAAAAATCTATAAAAGCAGGGTACTGGGTCTACACATACGTTCAAACATAGACGCAAACTTCATCTGGAACCTTCTGGATAAGCAAATAAAAAAAATTTTCACGAGTGGTACGCCGAATTGGGTCGCGCAATCATGGTCTATCTCAAAACAACACAATGCAAATTGTTGAAGCTTTGGTGGTACGTCGCCTCGCTTGTCATCTTTCGTATCACCAGCCTCCTCAGAAGAAAATGGAACAGGCTGTCTAATGAGGTGGTCGGTCACAACCGCATTGAGGTTGCCGATGCGCACCAGCACTTCTCTCTATTTTTTTATTTCATATAAGTTGTTTAAGCTCCCAAAACCAACCTATGATTACAAGACACGCCGTAGTAGAGCGCTACGGAAATGTCGACCACCTGTGGTTCCTTAACGTGCGCCTAGATCTGAGCACATGGGCCTAAAGCATTTTCGCTTTGATCAAAAATGAAGCCGCCGCAGGTGGAATTCCATCCCGCAACCTGCGGGTTAGCAGCCGAATACCTTAGCCACTAGACCACCGTGGCGGGGCACCAGCACTACTCTCCTCTTACAAACCAGTCTGTATAATACAGTGCAAATATCATAGAGGCACAGAGAAGCAATTAACCCTTTTTCAGACACCCACAGGGCGGAACCTCCTCCGAACCCTGAGGCTTGAATTAAGCGACACGATGCGTAACGAAGAGGCGTGGTCATCTATTACAATAAGGGTCACAGCACACATGCAACTCAAACCATTGCCGCGCAATGTGAATCCACAAAGCCACCCGGGCCGACGCAAGGCACGCACTGATCATTACTTACGGCGGTCGAAAAATTGTGAAGACGTCCTTTATGTCGACGCTGCGGTACGCCCACTTTAAGGAACGGCCACAGCTGCTGCCATGACTGAAGACGGGCGCATAAGCATTTTCACGTCCTTTAAAAGGGCAAGCTACGACGTGGCTGAGGGGGTTGCATTGGTCTTAGCAGTGGTGCATGCGGCAATTAGAGAAATTTGCACTGATTTCCAAAGTGCTTCTCGATACTTCCAACAAAGCTTTGCACCAACGACAGTCTCACCATATTGAGCAACACTCCATCCCCTCCCATCCGATGACTATCACGTGGGTGCCTGGGCACGAGTGTATCCCCAGAATGAGCACGTTCATGCACATGTCCGAGCTCTTTCGCTCCAGACCCCCGTGGCTCGTTCACGGAAACGCATGAGACAACCACAGGAGAGAAACTGTACCTGTACCATGAGATTAGAAGCATTACCGAAACGGCACACAATATTTACCTGCTCCACACTACTCCCTCCCCCGTAATCCGAGTTCAGTTTGGCACCAGCTCCACCCAAAAGCTTTGATTCCTGCCTATCTGGCAGACCTATTTTACGCCGCTCTTGCGGAACCACATTGCACCAGCTGCGCAGCACTCCGGGCTGATCTTTTCTACTGCTTGTGGAGCTGCCCGAAGCCCGTGGTGGTAGACCCTATTCCTGATCCTTCCTTTTCTGCGTGCGAGGTCGCTCTTCGGGCCACTAGCTCGGACGACCAGTTGCGGCTGGTGCACCGAGACTGCGTAGAGATGTCACTCAAGGGGCTGCTGGGCGTATACGGGCCCAACCACATTTCCTTTGACTTTTTTATTCAAATAAAGTTGTATCCATTCATCCATTGACGACAAATTAACCGAAGCGGCACAACGAAAACGCACGATTCACAGGAACGCGCTTCACAAACCAAGCAAAAGAAAGGAAACGGAGCCATTGCCATGCAGCTAGGCGTCTTCACGAGACGGTACCACATGTAGACAATGCGATGACAACACTAAGCTTGTCCACGTCATTGCTGCTCGCACATTGTCACTCGGCGCCTCAAGCAAGGCCGAGGGGCCTACTGAACACGTAAAAATACTGTCGATTTTTCATGTCCAGATACGTGCCGATGAGCCATGGACGCCCTTGGCACTCAAAATAAAATAACTTCTACGTATCGGACGTAAATTATCCTTCGCTAAAAAGTCGTGCATATCAAGCAATCGAATAAACGCAACATCTCGTATTTCAAACTTGCTGTCACTGCTCTTCTAAGCGACATCCTCAAAAGAAGCCGTCTTTATGACTCCAAGCGGAATTTCGCACCGAAGAAGTTTCAGGAAACAGAGGTAACAATTCCAGCGTACGATTGGCGCCCGCGTTCAAGTACTGCAGCCCGGCAAACCTTCTTTATTCACCCTTTGTACAGGCGATGTCAGAACAACTTTTCTTCCTTTGAAATCGTGTGACAATGACTCATGAACACCTCATGCGTCCTTGTCATTTATCTGCCTCTTGTTATTCGCGAAGGCTCTGTCTAAGACGCTACAAAAAAAATATCGCAACCAGACCTGCCCCTATTTGAAACGTACTAATACTGTGGAATGAGGTTGGAGGGAACTAAGTAGCTCGTCCAAAAATAGCCGTAAGATTGACACGAACGAACTGACTGCAGGCGTACCTAGATCAATAACAAGACAATGAAGAGACTCATGTCAATGTTAGATAAAATGTCGAGAATGAGATCTGCAATAGTATGCACTTGATTGTGCTGCTTCTTACGAACAAGTGTTATTGCCGTTCGCTGAGGCACTTTTGCTTCCAGCGTTTCCTTTCTTTATTAGCTCCCCGAACAATGTCTCCCAGCCTTTTTAGTTCTTTCTTTCTCGACCTCTATCACCTTAACCCTGTGTCGTAATGACCTTTGTCATTTGGTCAACGGAAAGTGCTCGTTGCTAGAGCCCATCACCGGTAATTCATTTTTGGCCCATTTTTTGCGCTTTGCTTCCGATTAGATTCTTCATAGCACGTTTTTAGATCGACTCGTTCACACAGTCATCAGCCGGTATTGTTCATCTACCAGCAGCAAACAAAAACATTCAGAGAAGAAAAATAGGGGTGGAAATATCGAGTGAAGTGGGCTCTATATCATTTTATCTTCGTGAGCCCTAATCTTGAATCACCAACTCCGATGGCTAGAGCTGACAACTTGGACATGAATATACTCATAAATGTGCGCGAGGCACACTTTTTCTCGGCGGTTTGTGAAATTTTCACAGATATTGTGGGGATCACGGCATTACAAAATCGTGGAGCTGTCGTTTGTCTGATGTCGCAGAAACAGCCTAACGACGCTTCTTTGTATGATCTGCAATACATCTGCACTTAGTAGGTAAAGTAACAATAGTAGGAGCCCTTCCAAAGTAAGCTTGCATGTTTTTTTTTGTTGCAGTTGTTGTTATGAGGTACTTTGGTATGTGTTTGAAGAAGTACCTCCTATTTGATCGTAGCGATTCCATACCAAAGTTCTGCCCATTTGATCGTAGCGATCATAAGTACACGTGATAGCGTGCCGCGTGGGCAGTGCCTTCTCAACGGTTAGCCTCATGCCCCGGCAGGGTGGTCTAGTGGCTAAGGTACTCGGCTGCTGACCCGCAGCTCGCGGTATGGGATTTCGGCTGCAGTGGCTGCATTTCCGACGGAGGCGGGAATGTTGTAGGCCCGTGTGCTCATATTTGGGTGCACGTTAGAGAACCCCAGGTGGTTTATATTTCCGGAGCCCTCCGCTACAGCTTCTTTCTTAATCATTTGGTAGTTATGGGACGTTAAACTCCACATGTCATCATCATGATACAGCCATTGTGTTGGGTTAACATCAATTGTAGTCGGGTATCATCCGCTTAAGTTTAATTATGTAGCAGTGCACTGGGCTACAATCCTCGCGAGCAGCAGCGATTTATATTAGCTTAGCGCTTCTGGTGTTGCGAATATCAATGTTGCTGTTGGCGTCGTTAACTAGTTGGAAACAACTGGTGATGTGAAACATATGCGGCTGTGTATGACTAGGGGTCACTTAACTTTATTGTGCTGCATATTGCGGCAGAATTTCACTTTGAATGAGATACTAGCATGTTTGACGATCGCTCAACGTGCCGCGTTTCTCGAGCAAAGTGAGCAGTACATATTTTGTTTGCATTGGTCGAAACAAATACAATAAAAAAAACTATCTGCGCATGCATTTCCGGCTTAATAATTGAGTTTACCCCAGAGTTTAAGCTGCCCAGTTTTAAATATATAAACATTTTTTTGCTTGCTAATTATGGTATTTATTGAAACTAATAAAGTGCGACATATCATTTTCTTTCTCGAATTGTATTACCGAGATTTTGACCTCATTCCAGGCGAGTTCAACGCATCTGCTGACAATTATAATTTGTGCCTTAAAGCACTACTTTAGGTGACGTGGCGAAACAGGTATGAAAGCCGTGCCGCTTTACTTGAGTTCTGAGTTAAGCCTCCACGCTAAGACCACTAGTTGCACTGCTTTCACTACCTGTGCGATCCACTGACCGATATACAATATCATAAGACGTTATCACAACACAGCATTCCTGGTCGTTCAAGATAGCATGATGACGTGATACGATCACACCCTTGCACCTTTAGTGAACGTCACGTGGTGTTTTTCCATTTATTTTGCGGCACCATAGATCGATCTTGTCTTACAGATCAGGAGCAAAAAACTTTTACGCGTGAGTGTCCATTTATTTTTATGGTATAGAGTGCAAATAACGGGAGAGAATCACTGTCCTTACAATAAGACTCACCTAACGCTGTAGTTGTAAGGGTAAGCTAACATATCAATCATATAATAATCTCTGACCAATCTTACCTAGCGCTGTCTCCTATTTACCAATGTTTAAACAAGACGGCCTAACAAGTTTCAGTTAAGCCGACTGAAGACATTATTAGCCTGTGTTAACGAATGCTGGTGATATGGAAATAGTGGGCGTCATGTCATGAAGTGAGGTGTTTTGGTAGCTTTATTTCTGTCTGGATTGTTTGGTAGTCCTCACAAGAAACTTGTTATCGATCTGAGATGGCCATACGCTCCAGAATAAGGATACATATATCATATGTGTCTGTTCACAAAATGTGCATGTAACCATTGTGCTGTATTCGAGGCGTCTAGATTACATTTGTGTTCAAACATTTCATACCATTCTCCAATGTGTATAACAATACGGCAGTTTTGATAATACAGATTCTGAAGCTACCCAACATAATTGAGCTTTCCCCTGTTTATCTGTTCTGCCTTTAACCTTCACTCTGATTCTTGCGAAGATTACAGCGTGGTTTGGCGCTCTCATTACAAAAAGTTGCGAAAAAAGCACACATTGTAAATAATGCCAGTGGAGACAAAAACCACGCCAATATTTTAATTGGCTATTGCACTTATGATATGCCCTCGAGAGATCAGCGCTCACGATATGCCTTGTAACAAAATTTAGTGCGTCATGCAGTCGGTGGTTGTGACAGCTTTTTAAAACACTATTCATGCTACAACTTGTGATGCAGTGGCCAGAGAAGTTGATATCAGGTTGTCTAATTACTTGTTCAAAGGAAGACGAAAGTCCTTTTGTCAGCAAGTTCCTCCTAATGTTTCACTCAATTTTCTTAGTGCAACAATTATGTGTCATGAAGAGCACGACTTTCTTAGTAGTTTATCTTGTGCATGTGTTTCACAACCTTGAAAAATCAGCCTCTCTCCACCAAAACGCTGCGCTTCAGCTGAGCAAATGTATGGGTGGAGGGACCTTAGTCGGACAGAGGTATTTTGCTTACAGTCTCTACCTAGGCAAATCTCTGTTTTTGTGTAATTAAACAGTAACTGAAATAAAAATGAAATATTACCCTTGATCAGCTCAGCAGGTATAGTGTGTCGCACCACTATGTTCCAATAAATGGGCCCGAAATGACAGAAAGATCATGTTCAGATATCTATGCGCATTCAAAAAAAATTTTTCGTAGTTCCCATTGACGACATGCCACAAATATATTACGGTTGCTGAATGTAAACTCAATAGCCGCTGTTAAATTCCTAATAATTCTTCCACATCCGGGATCGAGTGACTTGCAGCCAATATAAAGCGGCGTTCTATGACCAAAGCGTGGTCGTTGCCTTGGGCAAAGAAGATCAAGACGTTGCCTTGGGCAAAGAAGATCAAGCCCACGAACACCGTGTGCTTGCTGAAGCATGCCTTGGCATATGAACGGCTACATGCAGCGAGACACCCTTCGATGCCTGTTCGCGGCAGTAGCTCGTACTACAATGACTCCCGCCAATTCGGGCTACATTAATTTACCTAAAGTCATCACCGTATAGTTCGATGGCTATGCGTTACCGCTTCCAGTCATCAAAAGTTCATGTCGGCTAATTATGCAATTCGAACGACCTAAAACTGAGATCAATGTAATGTCTGCGGGTCTTGTGGGTATACCACGGCAGCCGGGTCTTCGATGGCGTGTAATCACGCTTGATGTTGATATTCACTTTTATATGCCTTATTTCATATGATATTGCTTCCATGTACTATTTATGTGCTACCACGCCTCAAAAATATGAAAACACGAGTAAGCAAGTGAGACAGTAGAGTGATTTCTTCATTTTACGTTCGTTGCTGTTCGTTTACGGTCGCATGGTCTGGCATTCCCGGTAATGAATTGTGCGGCTTGACATAAAAAGCGCAGAGAGAATGACATTAATACAGTACGCAACATGGTACAGTTTGTTTAGCACTAAGTTATACCACCGTCACTTTTACATCCATGACATCATGAGTAGGTTGTTGATATCTCTGAGGCAGGAAACCGCTTGGTAATCGATTAATCAATGAAGATAATGGAGTGTCACGCAGCCCTTACGGTTTGCAGCCCTTACGGATCAATTTTGTCTCCACGTGTTCGCTATCATCAATCGAGGCGGCTATTTGCGAAAGCGTGCCTTACGTTTGCATTGTAAAAGACACGAGCGTGATCTGAAGATCAGTTTAGATGATTGTTTGGTTCGGTAAACATTGAGCCACTGCATTATATTTAAACTATGCAAATAACAGCAGTACGCCACTTTGTAATCAACGTAATGAAGAAGAAAAAGTAACAAAAAAAAACAATAAACTAGATTCAGCGTCCCTCTTTCAATTACACAATGCGTCGCTGTGCCAGTTGACGCACTGTCTGAAAACAAAGCGTAGTGCAAAAAAGACAGGACAGAAGAGGCAAGAAGACGAGACGGGAGCCTCACTTGTTTTCGTGTTTCTCATTTTTAACATCAAAGTGTTTTATGCTAGTGTCTAGAGCAGCTCCGTGAGGTATTTCCATCCCGCATATGACGTTGTGAAATATTTAGTAATAGATTGCAAAACAGAAAAAAACGAGAAGGAAAAATTCCGCATCGGGGTGTCGAACCACTGAAGTCACGCTTCTCAGTGCACGACGCTGACTACTAAGCCATACAGAAAGTTTTTTTTCTTTATTGCATAAAAAATTACCAGGATTGGTCAACTACGCACAACTTGCTCCATTAGAAGCCACACAAAACGTCCCACAGGCAACGTGCTAATGGTGAGCCATTTATGTACACCACGTACTCATGGTGGTCCTCAGAGCTAGGTACTTCAGCGCGGTTTAGTCATCAGTATCGAGAGGGCACGATGGGCGCACGCGCATTTTAAAGGTCTCTGTGCCGCGCCGCCGCGCGTGTTGCCGTGCTCTTACGCTGATATGTCCCTATAAGAGTATATAAGAAAAGTGGGGGGGGGGGTTTGGAATATTCATCTATAGCAAAGCCAAATGAGATAGACGAAGCAAACATCTTCAGAGCTGCTCTGGGCTTCGGGCACTGTAAGGGGTAAGGAAACCTGGCTAGGTGTAGCTGACTTGTGGAGGACGAATAACTGCAAGGAAAAGAATAAAGAGATGGTGATTTGCATACGCATCAACAAAAAAGAATTTGGTTATGGGGTGAAATAATTCTTCTAGGGAACATGATTGCTCACATACAGGACCTCGACGGATATTTAGGCACCGAAGACAGGTGATTGCTAGATCGCTGCGAGCAGCATAGTCAAGCTTAAGATATTTAAGGCGGGGCCTAAGTGTAAAGGCCGCAATACGTGGCAAGTCGGACACAGTCAATCGAGCATTGATTATTCTATTAGGAAAAATGGGATGTATGGCATACTTAAAAAGATGACATTAGAAGAGAAAGGCATTAGCAGCTTGTGTAATGAGCATAAACGCGTAACATTACAATTGCGATATAAATCGTATAATAAGACCACAGAGTCAAAATATGGAAGCTCGTATTTAAATTACCCAAGAATAAAAAAATATAGCGGCAACATTCGAGGACAACGTACGAAAAGTACTGGGCAAATTCTATGAGTATAGTGAGCTGGTAAATGTAATAACAACGAACGTGGTAAGAGACAAGAAAGGTACTTACAGGAAAGAAAACAGAACGCCTAAAAGTTGGGAGAAGTGAAAAAACCCGGAAGCAGCCAAAAGCGATGTGAGGCATCACGGGAGCACAGGCAGGCGAAAAGGCACAAGCAACCACAGGGTAAAGTTAACCAAATATGGGAAATATATTTATATATTTAGAGGAAAAGAGCACTGTGTCTAATTGGGCCGATCCAAGAATTAGAGGAGAAAGTGAACGCTGGATGAAAGAGATTCGCGAAAAAAAGAACGCGCATGGAATATTCTGAAGCCACCTAAAAGTGCCAGGTAGAAAGTCAATCACACTAAAACGTCATATGGTAGATGAATGAGAAAATAAGTTAGAAGGGTACAAGCACTAGGTTGTATCCGAAAGCTAACAGCAGATTCCCTTGCAAAAACCGCCAGGGGACTTTCCGGGTTAATAAACGTATGGAAAAGAGAGCAACGGAGGAAGATGTAGTACTTGAAAATTCGAATTGGAAGAAGGCGGAAGGAAAAATTCCGAAGCGCACTACTCCAGGCTTACATAGAGATCCCATTCACCTCAATAACAAACTCGGACAGAGGTAACAAAGCAGTGCAGAAATACATATAAAAGTGCTTACAGGATAAAAAAAATACCAGACACTGGGCGCAAAAGTACAACAAGCGTGATCTGTAAAGGCATGAGAGAAAAGGTTAGCATTCGCTCGTATTGACTGCTAATCATTACATATGCGCTTTACAGGTTGACGATGCAGGCAGTAAAATAAAAATAACAAATAATAAACGCTGGCATAGAAATATATTTTTCAAGAACTTCTGAATGAATTCCCAATCGACGGGTTGTTAGACGATAACACATTTGTTCTTACTCAGCGTATAGAAATATCTAAAAAATTGGCAGATCCCATGTACAGTGGGAATAGATGTTATGCGAAGCACGATTGAGGAAGGTTGATATGTCACTCTAAAATCAGCACAACGTTACGGGTGAAGGTAAATGATGCTGTACATGACTTATGTGTCATGATTATCATGTTTGGATGTGCCGTTTACCTGATACCAAATTTAGTATATGTGGAGCTAGCAAAACAGCAACAAGCACGCTATAAGCGTGATATGTTATCATTTCCTTAAATGACAAGCTTCTAGCATGAGTATGTTTGCACCAGTCATATATTTCATCATTCATTGACGCACGTCACACAAAATGTGGTATATATGGAGTATATATGGAGAAAACAGCCGCGAGCGCATCATGAAGGGCCAATTATACTTTAATGTGGCGTTGACGCGTGCGCACGCTGTGCACAGCGACGCTACGTTAGCAAAACGTGAGCACTCTATAGCCTGACGCCAGGCGCGACTGGCGCGACCAGCGTGTGTCGGCGTGGCCCGACGGCAACCGGTGCAAAATTCAGCATGCTGCATTTGGCGCAGATGCGTTACCCAGACAAAACGGCGTCGCTCTCTTTTCGTGATGGAGGGATGCCGGACGCGCTGAAACGCGCATGCGTCAGAGCAACGGAGTGCAGCGCGCTCTTGCGAGTATATGGCAGAACCGACGCCTGGCATGGCAACGCCGGCGTGACGCGTCGAAATTAACGCCGGCGAGCATGCGCACCACGTCACGTCAAAATGTATTGGCGCCTTGACTGTGAGATGTTGTAATGTTCTCACATGACACACATCTCATGCTTATCATGTTCACACCAATCACATACCTTCGTCACTCTTTACCGTCACAGAATACCAAATTAGGAATGTGTGAATTTCGCGAAACGGCCGCGAATGCAACATGTGTGGCATGTAGTTATGTTGTTACATGACACGCATGTCATGATTTTCATGTTAGGGTCTGTCACTTGTGATTGCCATGCAATCATGTTGAACCATACCAGTATTGCAACATGCCATGTGAACAAAACCACCGCAAGAGCTGATGGACCATGAAATGGCAATTATGACATTCATGACATCCATGTCATGATATTCATGTTACGTCTCGTCAATTAAGTTTTTGATACAGTCATGTTATGCCTTACCAAGTTTGGTATCGATACCACTATCGAAACGGCCACGAGAGCTAAAAGTCGTAGGCGGCTAGATAGATAGATAGATAGATAGATAGATAGATAGATAGATAGATAGATAGATAGATAGATAGATAGATAGATAGATACGCTCAAAGTCGGCGAAATTCACCAAGACATGCTTCGTAATTAAAAGTAAAACAGTTGAAAATATCGACCCTAAAAGCGCATACGGACCGTCTGTATACCTTCAAATTTTCTTATGTGTATATCTGGAAGATTTTTTCTCTGCTGGAGAACCATTTCAGGTTTTGATTGTGCTTTGAAAGGCGGCACTGCCTTAGAGTTCAAGTGTCTGTTTTATCGAGGTCATGCGCTCGCCTTCCACGAGACGCTATGTTCTTTTAGGATGTCTGCGTAGGAGGGCATTCAGCGAAGTGAAGCCACCTTATGCCACTCTAAACGTTTCCTTTCTGAGCAGCGCTCGGCGGAATTAACCTTTGATGGTATTTTCACAGCGTTTTGTCAGTGCAAATCGCGCGAGCTGCTATTATGAGTACCCAATGCTGACCTTTAATTAGTGATTCTCCTCTCTACTAACCTACTTATTCTCTTCTAGCACATGTGCGATTTCACCAGCCACCGTTTGCGGCAAAACGCGAGACTTGTGAGCACTGTGCTAGGTGCTATCGAATTCAAGGCAGTTAAAAAAATCACGCCATATCCACGGATTGAATGATAAGTGAGCGAAGCTCGAGAAGGAGATATCATCGGTAAACCATAACTCTCCCGTGAAACATTAGCCCTTTACAATATTATAATGGCACGATTCTCTGCGTATAATATACAAATAAACTTTTATTTTGTTCTTGGTTGTTTGTTGTTTCGTTTTATTGTCTTTTTTTCATTTCTTCGTTTTAAAGACGGCTAGATTGTGAGCTCTCTTTATTATTACAAGTTTGTGGTCCGCGAAATAAAGCTAGAAATGTTCTTGTACTGGCTGCAGTGGGAAGTTTCCAAGCACTCATTCCCTCGGATTGTGGTAGGTTGCATATGGATGCAATCGAGTGCGTATTTGAATACATGTGCTGCACGATGAGGTGCACTGCAAGGGCGTGACATGAGCGAACGTGCAGTGTATCAGTGCCATCAATTTTAGCCGGGGGCCGCGGCCCAAATCATCATACCCTGACAAAACCGGCATCGTGCGATCCTGAACAACAAGCGGCACAACTGGATATCCACTTCATCCAGGTGGGCAGTTACCTTCCAGTTTACGGCCGTCTGTCTACCGACCACGGAGGCGCTGTGGCCAGCGACGCTGGCACTCAACCCGGTGGAATAGGCCATTTAGCTGAAACATGGCTGAGTCTGTGCTCCAACTTCACGAATATGACCTCGAGGCGATGCTGTGGGCCTCAGCTCCCACCAACAGAGACCCAAGTTCGACGATTTCTCTGAAAATTCGGAGCCAAGCCTTCATTCAAGCGGTGGAACACCCCTTTCAGAACAAAGCCAAGACGACGGCGTCTGATGCTGCTCCGGCCGCCGGCTCGTCAGTTGACAATGCGAACGGTGCCGTGACGTGCGCCACGGGCTGAAGGGCAAGACATCCACAAGGTGATGCCACGTCCGATGCTGAAACCTGCTCCAGATTACTACGTTATAGTAATAAAACCCAGAGAACGCGTTTCTCTTCTCGACGTATTCACGGAAATCGGCTGCGGCACCGCCAACTCGGCATACCTCAGGCCGGAGTGGGCACAGCCTTGCTGCCATCTCTATGCTGCCATTGCAAGAGCAAAATGTCATTGTCGTGCATAACCTAGACATCGAGGCGGTGGACCTGCTAATTGGGGACTTTGCAGTGAATTAAGAGAAAGGCTCAGTCTTGCTTCAGGGTTACCTAAGGCAAGACGGCGGCAACATCTGCCACGGAGTGGTCGTGGTCCGCAACACTGGCAGCACGAAAACTCTTCAACACCGAGTCTGCTGGCGGGCCGGCACCACCGTGGAATTCTGAAAATTCGGAACAACCAACAAGGCACGCAACACCTTCGCGGGTGCGGTGAAGCCTCGTTACGTGCACTATGAAAATATATAGTCGTCTCCATGCAAAACTACCACAAAACTATCTCAGCCTGCAGCCGGTGTGCAGCCGTCGGGCATCGTGCAGATGTATGCCGAAATCTGCAGCCGGACACATGTGGACTCTGCGGACTCCACGTTCCGCTAGTGGAGGGGTTGCGCGCCCCTCACGTATGTGTTCCCTGGTGTTCCTTATGTGGTGGCGCCCATGCCATGAACTCTCGCAAGTGTGTGGCGAAATTCCGCTTGCCGGAGTTGACCTCCCCAAAAGGCGGCAAAAAGAAAGCGGCACCCAAGAAGACATGCCGCCCTCATGGGTTACCCAGCGACCAGCCTCGCCGGGACAACTCGAAAACAGACAAGCCAGTACCACCTTTTTGGTGGTGCTGGAATGCGTCCGTCGACGGAGTCTCAACTACACGGCGACCCTGAGAAATAAGCGACGGAGGCACTAGGCAAGATCCGGGCCTGGATCAACGCCCTTAATAATGGGGGACAAGTGAGCGGTCCTGGTGGGGCTGCCTTTCGTACCCTCCTTCCCACTCCCCCTCCATTGGCGTGGAGCGTGGAACAAAATGAAATAGTAGCACTCAGGGCCCAAAACCAGATGCTGCTAAAGAAAATTATGCAGTCAGAATCCAAAATCAACCAGCATCCTTCTCCCCCCTTCCTTGCGGCTGAGAAAATAGAAAGTGAGCTCATGGCCTCAGAGGCAGCAACAAGCGCAGTTGCCACATTCGAGGCGCGTTTCGAGTCCCGTATCCGAGCCATAGACGCCCGATTAACCACCATGAAAAAGCAAATGCCTGTAATGGTCACCACCATTTTCGAATTGCAGGAGACGATCCCCGCGATGATAGCTCAGCGAATTTGGCATTCCTCGCGCCCCTCGCGCTCAATTGGTGGTCCCTACAAGGACGTATCTGGCCACTCAGTTCAAACTTCTAGACGTGACATAGAGATAGATGATGATTATAGCTGCTCGTTCTCCAGTGTTGAGGACTCCTCTCTCACTGCAAATGCTGGCTCCGGAGCAGTGCCACAATAATCTCACATCAGTCTAACTCACCATGGCGAGCAGCCCTAAAGTGAGGCACTTCCCGAAAGCCAATTCGGCCATCCCCATTAACCATGTTTAGTGAAATTGTCGAGGCTTTTCGTGCCGTAGGATGTAGGCGCATCTTTGACTTTTCTTTTCAACTCGTGGCTGACTTCCGCCAGTGGTTGCCCTCCAGGACCCAAGGAGTGGCGCCACCTTCACAAAACACATCACCTTTAGCAGGACCCTTCTTCCTGCGTCTGTTTGCATAAAAATTATGCAGCTAACCTTGTCGCCTTGTAACTTCACTGTGCATTCCTACATGATGATGAAACCTCTTACACTCAAGAAACAAGCTGCGCCGCTCCACGCACTTAACCTATATTGTTTCCCCAGACTTAAAAATGTAACGTTAACAGCACTGTTCAGTCGCGCCCCGAACGCTGCCGGGAGCGATCCCCTGGTGATCGAGGGTGATTTCAACGCTCACAGCACACTACGGGGACATGTGCGCATTGAGAAGTGTGAGCGCAAGCTAGCAGAACTTGTGTTCATGCTGGGTGTCACCTTTCACACTGACCCTGCAGATCCAACGTGGGTAGGTAACTCCGTGACTCGGGATACATGTCCTGACCTTACCTACACCAAAAACATTAGAAATGCAGGAATTGCATTCGTGCAATTCCTGCAATTCCTATTCCTTTCGTTCTGCCCGCTATCAAATACTCAGCACCTCCACCACGTATGACGTCTCAGTTGATACAGCGTTTATCCAGCCCAAAAGCTCCGCAGCGCACAGGCAGTTTGAGATAGAGCGCGCACACACCGGATAATGATTGTGGTGATACCCAGTAAAGATGAGGACAGAGACCCAGACGAATGATGATTATGATTATGCATAAGTGAGAAGAAGCGCATGAAGAATGCCCTCACTATAAATATTCTAGTTTTTTTCTGTCTTCTGCTGCACGATACCGTTATTGGCAACGAGGTCCACCCGTCCATGCGTCCGTTAGTACATCCATACGTGCCTCCGCACGTCAGTTCATTCGTGCGTCCATCCGTCCGTGCTACCGTGCTCCATGAGTACGTTCATGCGCCTGTCTCTTTATCTGTCTGTTTGTGCATCCGTTCGTCCGTCCGCCCGTCCGTCCGTCCGTCTGTCTGTCTGTCTGTCTGTGTGTCTGTCTGTCTGGCTGTTCGTTCGTATGTCCATATGTCTGCCTGGCTGTCTGTCTGGCACTCACATTAGCACCAACTGCTGAGTGAGTCATACAACTTGATTATTAGGAACTGGTCACACACATGCATGAACAGACCGACGGCTTGGTAACAGCGTCTGTGTTGGTAACAGCGAGAAGGCTTATAGCTCCGGCACTGTCACTCGAGCGCTGCTGCACCATCAGTACAAAAAGGCACCACCCATTTTGATGAGGAACTATGTTAAGTTTGTTGGCCCTATTAGAACAAGCAATGTAGAAAATCACTAGAAATGTGCGTTGATATTTTATGCTAACCTTAGGCTACAGGCGATGTTTTGTTGCTGGAAACTTGAGAAGTATATTAACTACACGTTCTAGTAAAATTCCGTGTCAGTAACAAAGATGCGCATGAAAACGAAATCTCCATATATTATAAGAATTTATATGAATACAAAGAATTGTCCCTGCAACAGGAAACCGAGAGAAGTTGGAGAAAATGAGGAGAACAAACACGCAGGTACTCTGGCTTCCCTCTTGCAGGGACAATGATATGTTATTCAAATAGTAATCAGAGAATGAGATAGGAAAGCTAATTTTTTGCAAATAATCATTGTCTTTTTTCAGCTGGCTTCTCCAACTTTAAGTCCAGCGTATGTAGAGCCTAGGTTTTTCTCTTACAAACACTTTTAAATGCAAAGCACCTCTTAGTAAACTTCGGCGACATTGAACGTATCTACCTATCTATCTATCTATCCAGCCGCTTACGTTAGGGTGCCCTCGTGGTCACCCCCTTAACTTGGCGTAAAGCAAAATTAGCATGGGAGGGTAAGATGGTTTGACGAATACGAAGCGCTGGTCAAGACATGAATGATGTCGCAATCCCGTCACGTACGTCATCAAACACTTCCCGTCAGACAGTGGCACATACCCACGCGCGGGTATGTGCTGCTGGTATGCGGCTACGTTTCAAAGATGACTGACATATAGTATGTGCCCAGAAACGATGAGAACACACATGGGCAATTTTAACGCGTCAGCATTAAGCAATACCCGACATCGGTAGCGTCGACTCACCGAAGGCATAGAATACATGTCAGTATTAAGAAAAACCTGACATAGGCAGCGTTGACCGTCCAACAAATGCAAATAATAAATTTCAGTGTACCAGCAGGAATCGAACCCAAGAATTCTGCGTGGCAGTCCAGCATTCTACCACAGAACTACGCCAGATCTAGGAACTTCTTTTCAAATAGACGCTAATCTTCGTGAAACGTCAATAGTCGTTGCAGTGCTGCCTACTCAATTTTTTAAGCATTACATATGTACCCCATTGATACAGCCGTCACGTTGGCTTAACGTCAATTGTGGTTAGTTGCCATGCGCTGAGGTTGATTTTTATAGTAGTGTCGACAACCAGTATCCTCTCGAGCATCAGCGCTTCATATCAGCTTCTGGTGTTTCTTACACGCAAGTTCCAATGGACGTCGTTGCGCAAGTGCAAACAAGTGGTTATATAAACATCTGCATTTCTTCAACATATGTCTGTGCGTGAAACGTTATATATTTAGCATCGCTTTATGGCGTGTCACTGAAAAAAAATTGCAAGAGGGTCTTCTTCCTTCCGCATGCTTCGCATAATGTCGATTCCCAGGTACGTGGAATCTGCCAATATTTTTTTGGTAAAGCCCCGTTGTTTAGGTCAAGACAAAAGCTTGAAGAGCCTTTAAGAAGGTGCTACTGATAGCTTCAAAGAAGGTAGCGACTATAGTTAATAGAAGAAAATTGATGCTGTACGGCTATCAAATTTAACGCCAAATATTCTCTCAGAAATAGAATTGTCTGCCTATAACTCGTGACCTAAAACCACAGTACACCCTCGTCCGACATGGAGATGTTCGTTCCTGTACATTACACAAAAAGTTGCCGTTGCACTGGCGTCACTTTTATCCGGCGTGGCACCATAATGCGCGGAAGGAATGCGTCAACAGAAATATGAGCACAATGAAAGAATCAGTGCTTGCCCATTTGGTGCTGCTGTACATTCGCCGAGCTTTCTACGAGCCATTTTCTTGTGATCCCATTTATGGCAGCGGTACGAGGCAGCACAGCTCTCTGTATCGACCAACCCGACGTTGCGAGAACACCAAGAACCGAAGAAGTAAAACAAAATAAGGGGACCTGTGCTTCATGCGGCATCAAAGAGGACTCCACTGCCCTCTGCTCTCATCTTTGAACAGGCGGTATCACTTACGTTGTGCGATTTGCTTTTCTGCTACCTTTCCTTAGAGACAGTCTTGGTTTCGTACGCTCTAAATAGAAAAGAACATCACAGAAGAACCTCTCCGTTTCTCGCATGCCCCCCATGTCTCACACCACCCCTTTTTTGAAATCAAACAATATACAATAATAAAAAAACAGGGCCGGCCATCATTTTCTACTGTGTCAACTACCGACGGGCCACCTCAAATAAAGAAAAAATGTACACATTTCTTGCCTTTGCCTATCAATGATCAGTTATAGTAAGATAAGCTGAACTTATGAAACAGGGTCTTTGTGGAGTACGATATTATCATTCCGATAGACCTAGAAAATTAACAGCGTGTTTCACGAAATAGCACCTCAGAATTACCAGCAGTGATAGCGTATCACGTAAGGTGTATTTCTAAGACGCCGGTTCAACCCCGATCGTGATGGTCGAGCTGTGACAGGAGCGAAAAGCGTGAACACGTATTACGAGCGTTGAAAAAAAGAGGCAGTGACTCAAAATTAGACCGAGCACAAGAGCAACAATTCACGACGATCATCAAACAGTTTTTAAAGATAAAAAGGACAACTCGACACACAATCAGGCCCGCACATATAGAATGACAGAACAATAATGGTGTTTAATCACAGCTCTCGCATCGTATAAGCCGTGATAAGTAAGACACTTACACCGCGTGTGTGTTGCGCGAAGCTTTGATTTTAGCCAGCCATAATAGCAGACATCTATATTCCTTGGTTGCTTCGCTATTTCTAGGGGTGAAGCTCCTTAAGCTGCGGGTTTATCCCTCCTAGCTCGTCATGTGGTGTGACCACCTAGTTCGATGACTGACTCAGCAGGTGCCGATGGGCAGACAGACATACCGACAGACAGACAAGCAGACCGACAGACAGAGTGCACGAGAATGTAAACACACAAGCATCGAGCATTTCTCCGCCGTCAAAATACGGCCGCCACTTCCAAGTCTCAACTTCGTAGCCTGAGAATAAAGAAATGATGTCTTGATATGGCGGCAAACCATTGGCTTCAGAAAAAAATGGAATTAATTTTTCTTTCAAATAAGTTGAGAGGAAAAAAAAAACACCCTGCGACGTATAGAATAACTTCAGCTGATCCTACATATACCCTGGGAGTCGATTTAAGTGATGCATTGGCTTGCAAGATGACTTTGTTGTATTTTTTTATTGAGCGAATCATTGTAAAATAGCGCAAAATTTATGTATAAATGCTTGCACAGACATACGTTAAACAGCCGCATATGGTTTACATCAACAGTTATTTACAGCTGCGTAACGACGCCAACAGCAACATAGATTTTGGCAACACCAGAAGCGCTAAGCTGATATGAATTGCTGCTGCTCGCGAGGATAGTAGCCCTGTGTACTGCTACATAAACAAACTTAAGCGTATGATACCTGACTACAATTGATGTTAACCCAACGTGACGGCTGTATCATAGGAGTACATGCGTAATGTTTATTATTTTGGAAAGTCACCACTTTAACCTCAATGGGCGTGTCATGAACCATAGAGTCTATTTGAAAGGTAGTTCCTGAACCTGGCGTTGCTCTGCGGTAGGATGCTTGATTTTCACGCATAGTGCTAGAGTTTTATTTGTGCTTCGACATTGACATTTATTCTTTGCATTCGTCCGGTAAACGTTGCCGATGTGTCGTTTTTTTTAACAGTCAAG
This sequence comes from Rhipicephalus microplus, assembly GCF_043290135.1. Classification (NCBI taxonomy): domain Eukaryota; kingdom Metazoa; phylum Arthropoda; class Arachnida; order Ixodida; family Ixodidae; genus Rhipicephalus; species Rhipicephalus microplus. Next base: position 122,978,512 of record NC_134700.1, read on the forward strand.
AGTTAAACGTACCCTTGTTTGTTGCTACCATTCCTTGGTGGATATGAACAGTCACACACATGTGGCACTTACTTGCATACCAGTGGCAAACACTCGCCTCCGGGTACGTGCCGAAGTTTTTTGGAAAGTGTTTGACAACGTACGCGACAAGATTGTAACGTTATTCATGTCATGACCAGCGAGTCGTATTCGTCAAGCCATTTTTTACCCTTCCGTACTAATTTCGGTTTAATGCATGTGAAGGCGGTGATCACGACAGCACCTAAACGCAAGCAGATAGATAGATAGATAGATAGATAGATAGATAGATAGATAGATAGATAGATAGATAGATAGATAGATAGATAGATAGATAGATAGATAGATAGATAGATAGATAGATAGATAGATAGATAGATAGATAGATAGATAGATAGGCACACAAAGTGCCTACAGTGCGCAAGAAAATTAAATTCTTTGCATTTGAATTAGGGTCTTTGCCACCGCAAACTTCGTTTCAGACTGAAAAAGACAGGCGTGCAAACAAGGCCGCAAGGACGAAGTAAGGACACCACAAACGACCAATAACTGAACAGTAATACAATGCCGGAAACAAAAGAAGGCACAAAGACTTATCCGCGTGGCCCATTGAATATGCGCATCAATCAATCTGGCCTTCACGGATGTACACACGAAAAATACCTGTTAGAGCATTTGAGTTCTTCTTTATGCAAGTTATTTGACATTTGCCTGATTCATGTGTCACCACTATTATCGATGTGCCATTATTCGAACATTGGACGTGTTTCTCTATGCTGATGCCGGTACAAAACTGCCCATTCTGCAAATTTTGGCAAACACTTAAAAGTGTCGACAATGTAAAGGAAAAAGAGATGAGAAGGTTGGCCTCCGGTTAGTGATTGCTTGTAATTCTTCATAATCTATTTCTGTGTAGTAGTAATGCTGACCTATACATTTATTGCAGTACAAGCCACCACGATTTGTTTTCTGCTTGCTCGCTTTACTACTGTCCCAAAACCCTGCCGCAAGCTGTAGCATTCGCGCAACTCGGCATTTCCCGCAGAGAACCAGTTTGTCGTCCACAATGTATTCTGTGACGTGTTTCCGGCAGACAGAACACGTCCCACGCGTTCCTTCTCCTAGTAAGTCGGACTACTAGGGGAAGTAGTACTTAGCCGATAATTGAATTTTTTTCGGTGCGCTACATGTAAGCAAATCAGAGACAGCCAGCTCTCACTACTGCCCAGCAAGGATGCCCGTGAGCACTGACATGCTTTTGTACGCCACTGCTAGATTTTAGGTGAAAGACGCTTTACTCATGTTAGGCTGCCAGTTTCAGTTGTTTCCTGCGTAACGCAGTTTTATTGTTTGTCCATATGAAGTATGCACGGGTTTCCTTGTGGAACATCCTTAATGTATGTTTTTGCATGGTACAAAAATGTAACGAAACTGCAATAAAGATGCAGATTCAAAATAAGCACTAGCTGATGATTTCATGAAAAACTTTGAAGACGCAATAGGGCAGCGTAAAAAACTCATAGCAATGCGAAAGGTAAAGAAGACGGAGAATTCGGCGGTGCGCGCTTTTAGGATCGTCTTTTTTATACAGACAACAAAAAAGAGCAGTAAGAAGGGAAATCTAATTACTTTGAATGGTGGGAATATTCATCCTTGTTTCTTAGGCAGTTGTTCTTGTCGCTCTCAATCGGACAATTATGGGCAATTATTCTTTAGTCCTGAAAAAAGAACATGAAATTTAGAACTGCGTTTTATATTCACCAATGGAAGCATAGTTATAACGTTAACTTCACTGGGCCTATCGCAAAGTAGACAGAAAACCAAACATAGTATATTAAAAACCTATCCTTAAGTGTGTGTTTCGCGCATGCTCCAATATGCATGCACTCGGAAATATTTGTTTCTTTCAAGGTTGAACAAAATCGACGTCTCTCCAGCTTCACTCTAATTTTCGGAGCCCCTCCAGCACTCGATACATGGAAATAAGTCACTATTTATTGTCACATAATAATAAACATAACAAATTATTTTAATGTCAACCTGGGCTACCCATACAGGGGAGTGTCCCTTCGAAAACGTGCCTAACAAGCACCTACAAAATTTATTACGAGCTTTCTACTTATATACGCCCTATGCCCTGCCTTAGGTTCACGCATAAGTCAGACGACGTCTAACACTCACGTCTTCTTTAATTAAGAAACCTGCGTAAAATTCCTAGTATCTAACAGTGCAAAAGTATACAGGACAAGAAAACACATATTCAAGCGTGCTTCTTTGTATTCCTCGCACTTTGTTGCGCAGTTAGGTACAATAATGGACCAGCCATTTACCCGCAGATTCGCACTCTAGACTTTCTTGGCAGAAACATGGGATGTGGCGAACAGCCTCGAGTACTGTTAGAAGCGAAATCATGTCACAACACTGTGTCTTGGAGTTTACCTTCCTGCGACTTAGCCACAGCCAATTTTCCAAATTTTGCAGTACTTCAAGATAAGAAACCCTTTCTCTCTCCGTACATCGAATTATCTCGGCAAAATTTTGTCGTACCGCAGCGCTTTCTGGCTCGCGCAAGTCGTACTTGAGAGGCTCAGGCTTTCTCATTTTCCAGAGCTAAGCGCAGGAGCAGGAGGCCTCTCGAGCACTTTCTCAAAATAACGGAATCAAAGGAACATGGCTGTGCGTTCATCAGTGCGTAATTTATTAGTGCCCAAGGCAGAAGTCTCATGGCTAAGTGTTTCAAATTCCGCATGGAATCTGGAAAAGGATGGCCTCAACAATAAAACACGTCACTTTATTTTTCTGTTTAAGTTAAGCTATTTTAATGCTGATGTGCAGGTGGGTGGAACGTTTCCAGGCTGAAATCCAATGTATTTCTATGAAAGCCTGGCCTGGGAATTTTTGATCAGGACTGCACATGTGTTAAGGTGAAGAAAAATGTGAGTGGTAGGTCTCCAAGCTGTCTGCTAATCTAACACTGCACCCAAATCCAACTGCAAGTTGTTCTGGCGAAACAATCTAGGTCTTAAAAAACAAGTACATATGTGGAATTTCCGAACCTAAAGTAGCTGACTCACGCGAAGGCTGCGGCTGCTCTCTAGCGTTTCGAAGAGGGGCCCAAGCAATAATTTTATTATTGCTTGTTTTCCCATTTGGTATAATGTGTAGGGACTGCACAGGGTGCGCTAAGACAATCGTTTTGCTTAAAAATATGCTGCATTAGACATATAAAATGTAACATATATAGACGATCACTATTGAAAGGCTCGTCTTAGGTAGGCAGGTTTCTCAGTCACTGTTTTAAATGAGTACGTTGATTAATGAGTACGTGTGCTTGCAGTAGGACAACCTTGCCTATAATCTATTTCGTGTTAAGATGAACGCATATAGGTAGCCCCAGGGAGTGAAATATTTGGATGCGATCACTCGTGTACGCGAACGATCACACACATACATATACAAGCGGGCGTTCACTGACTCACTCACTAGCAAACATATAGGAGGAAGAAAAACATTTGGTTCACATTCCGGGCATTTTCATCGATTATTTTTCTCCTCCACGGTGGTATAGTGGTTATGGTGCTCAGCTGCTGACCTGAACACCGCAGCCCCTGTGACCGTATTTTGATGACGGTGAAGTGCTAGAGACCTGCGTGTGTTTTATTTTACGTGCATGTCGATGCACGCCAGGTGGTCGAAATTTCCAGAGCTGCTCACTACTGCAGACCTCAGAATCGCATAATGGCATTGGGATGTAAAACAGCAACATTCATGAGTAATTCTTTAAAACCATTTTTCGTCATTTCTGACTGCTTTTTTCAGTAAGGTGGATTGAGTATTGAGGATCCGTGGCCGCTATGAGCTGCAAGCACTTTATCACAAGTAAATAATGTTTCACTAAAATTTCGTGCACACACAATGCGCACAGATATCGTGAGCACTCTCAATGTCTTGCATATTGCGCTTTATGTAAGTACATAACTACAATGGTGTCTGACGCATGTTTGCCCTGCTGTCTCTAGCTCCAGTAGCAGACCATGGGTTCAGTAAGTGGTAAAGCAGTATTTCATCCCATGGAATAGAATGAAAATACTTTATTTCAGTCCTGCAGGACGCGCTTAGCGCGTAGCGGGCGTCTCCCACGTAGGGATCGACAGGGAGTACCTGGCGACCGCTTCGTGGGCCTGCTGGACGGCCCATTGCTGGTCGGCGAGAAGTGAGCTCCTGAGGGACTTCTCCCACTTGCTTGAGGTAGAGTCGGGAGTTGTTCTACACTCCCAGAGCATGTGTGCGAGTGTCGCTGTGTGTCCACATGATGGGCATGTGTCGCTGGGTATGCATCGGGATAATAAACGTGACGCGTGGCAAGGTTTGGGTACGTGTGTGTCTGTAGTAGGCGTAGGATTAATACCTGCGGTCGGTTAAGTTTCGGATGTGGGGTTGGAAAGATGCGGCGTTCCAAGTAAAAGTGCTTCGTGATTTCATTGTACGTAATTGGTGCATCCCGATTGGTATCTAACCCAGCAAGATGAGGTTGCCCTGTGGCAGTGCGGTCGGTTAGTGCGCGCGCTGCATCATGGGCAATCTCATGTTCTGCTGAATTATTAAGCGCTGACACCTGGCTTAATAAGTAACTCAGGGCACGAACTGTAGCTCATGATTACTAAACTGGACACGGAAAGCAGAACATAGGTTCATATGTGGGGTTTAACGTCACAAAACCATGGAAAGCAGAAGACTAGGCATGAAAATCAGTATACAAGAAACTAAAGTTATGGGCAACAGTCTAGCGAAGAACACAGAGCTTTGCGATAGGTGGAGATAGGCTAGAAGTTGCAAATGAATATGCCCACTTAGGGCGGGTACTCACCGCGGAGCCAAATCATCCGAGTGAAATACTAAAATAATAAGCATGGGGTGGATCACATTCAGCAAGCATGCTCAAATTATGAATGGTAACCTGCCACTAACCTTCAAGAGGAAGCAGTAGCATCTTGCCTATAATTACCTACGGAGGAAAAACCTGGAGTGTTCCAAAGAGGGTGAAGTTTAAATTGAGGACAACAAAGCGAGCGGTTGAACAAAAAGTGACAGGTGTAACCTTAAGAGAAAAAAAACAGAGCAGAGTGGGTCAGGGAACAAACCGGGGCTAAGGATATCATTGTTGATATCAAGATGGAATGGACAGGAGCCGCGAATATGGAACATAGACAGGATAACCGCCGGTCATTAGAGGTAACTGACAGGATTCCCTGCGAAGGCAAACGTACAAAAGAAGACAGAAAGCTACGTTGGCTGATGAGATTAAAAAGTGTATAGGTGTAACATGGCAGCAGAAAGCACAAAATGGTTTGATTGGCCAATCACCTGAGCTACATTTTAACGCAATAGCGTTAGAGAGCTTGTGTCGCCGAAATTCCACCGTCGGCGTCGGCACCGTTGCTTTTGAGCGAAAAATCCGCCGTGAGCGAAAAATCGAGAAAGAAGAATATAAAAGAAAGAATAAAATTTTCCATTCCCATGCGGACAGAACCCGGGTCATGCGCGTGGCAATCAGGAGTTCTACCACAAGGTTACTGTGTTACATGCAGTCATTTTGGGAAAAAAACTCTAAATAAATGCCACATTGTGGAAGCAGCCTCCTTAACACATATTGTTGACAAAAGTGACAGCGAAAACGAGCCCAGTCGGCGATTTGTAGGCGGCTTTGGGAGGCCATAAAACAACATCGTAACAGGCCGGGATAGGGATAGTGCAGCCATCGCTACTAAAACTCACAGGAACTTTCAAACAGCTCCAAAAATAGATAACCATCATGTCCATCTAGCGTAAAACATATTATGCCTTTCCAGAGGCGTTGATCAAGTAAACAGGAAACGCTAGATAATATGCTGCCATCTATGAGGCAGTGTGAGACTCTCTATTCACACTCAAGAAAATGCCATTTAATTGCACTAGGAACCGCATTTTGCTATCACGTTCAACTCTTAGAGAAGAAGCTTAAGTGTCTCCCATATTTTCCTTGCAGTGAGCGTTGTCAGGCTCATAATCATGACGATGGTGGTGACGATGTTGATGACAGCATTCGTAACTGAATATTTCAGACCAGTGTGTGAATGAATAGAGCATCAGATGAGCAAGAGGCTGAACAAATGAGCTTAAAATCTTACATCAAATTTCTTGTATTTGCTTACATCGTCAATGCTATTGGAGAAAACGATCGAAGTTTTGAAATAATGACTTCAGCTCAGATACCATACCATGAGGCCAGGTAAGAGAATCCAGATTACTGTATGTTTGCGTAGTTATGATACTACCGGGATATTTGGTTATTTATATCAATTCGTTGTTTGTTATCCCCTGTACTGTTAATACTTAAGCCATAGACGAAGAATTCAGAACGGTTTTTTTCGTAGTGGTTGTTATTAAATTGACTGAATTATGAGCTGGCGTGCGCCTTATCAAGCCTCTCAAAAAGTCCTCAAAGACTTGATCTGCGGGTCGCATGTTACTTGGGGACCTTTGGAGCTAGAGGAGTGGTTCTCTCTCTCTCTTTCACACACACACACACACACACACACACACACACACACACACACACACACACACACACACACACACACACACACACACACACACAATCCTCTCTTTGTCCACTATACTTTTCTCTTTTAATTTTTTATCAATGTGCCTAGGGTAGAGAGGCATGAGGGTGCTAAATTATTTTTTTTTCACGGACCCTGTGTGTTTGTCATGTTTTCAAACAAGAGTTATGTTCTGGAATCGGTAAGCACATTTTTCATTTCTGGATGTTGCAGTCAATATACTGTTCGAATCATGACGACAAATACTCTTCATACCTGATCCGTATTTAACATACGGAAAAGGTCGGCTTTGAAATGGACACGGTGGCTGACACTTTGTAAAAGTATGTCCTACCGGCTCCTAAACTTTACACCACGCGTTTTGCTGGACCGATGCCTGAGTCAGTGACCCTCTGGCTGAGGTGAAGTTGAGGTCTACGCCCGAATACTTCTTGACTATGCTTCTCATAACAATGTCCTGTACGTACGCTCGCGGTCCTGTGTATTATTTGCTCCGTATCTAACCAGGCCATGAAGAGACAGCCTTTGTTTTAGATTCCTAACAAGCAGATTTAGTGCACAAAAAATTTTGTCCCAGAGCGTCCCTGAGGGAACGCGCTAATGAACGTTAGTGCAGAGGGACCCTCCAAGCAGGATACCCCAGAAAGATTGCGTTACCTACATTGTAACTTAACGGCATATCTTACAACTTTATAAAAATAAACAACTCCTTGTTTAGGAAAGGTGTATGATGAATGCGCATTCTTTAATAAAACAGAGGGGGGAGGGGAGAGGGTGAGTTGACCAAAGAAGCGAGCAGAGTTGGTGATGACTGACGAGCTATATTCAATTTTATTTTCTGTTGAGTCTTGTGTTAATTATGCAGCGCTTTTATGAGCATCACTATATAGAAAACAGATATTTTCTCCTTGAAAATGTTAAGCGTTTTCAAGGAGAAAGGAGAATCACTTTATAAGTTATAGCCTGTAAACTTTATGCAGATGCTTGCGATCATTGCGGCAGCGATGAAACAATACAGCACGTTTCATGTCACTGCCCTCGTACCAGCGTGCAAAAGCAGCAGCTAGCTACTGCATTAGCTCGCGTTAACGACATTCTTGTCAGAACAGCCAAGGCTTGAATGGTGACATGATCTGTCTTCGCACAGAAAATCAGTGAAGGCCTTATTGATCTCTTTGCCTGGTAGTGGCTTATTGAAGAGGCTATAGCACCCCAGGTCACCTATTTATTCATTTTTGTTTTTTTATCTCCTATATTTCGCTCTTCACTTTCTTTCCCATCTTTCTTCTTCGTTCTTCCTTCTCTTAGTGCAGGGTAGCAAACCTGATTCTCAAATTTCTTGTTACCTTCCTAGCCTTTGCCTCATTTTATTTTCTCTCTCTCTTTCAGTAAAGAAGCAAGAGTAATTCGTCATAGATCTGTTCCTTAACACCACGCTACGATGGGCCACTTGACGAATCGTTACCTAAAACACATGGGGCAACGTTAAAAACGAGAAGAACCAAGAACACAAAGAAAGAACACTAAGCGACTCTTGAGCTAGTGCATTTCGAGAGCTGTCAGAAGCATTTTGAATCAGGGAAAATCGTGGCTTGTGTCCGGGTGCCGTCAATTTTGTTGCACAATAGTGAATACAAAGTGGTGAATCTACGTATTATTTCATTGGGTTTGTAATGCATAGCTTGTAACTTTTTATAATTTGTTGCACACCCTCGCAGTGGCACGGCCCGCAACTTCGACTCAGTTGTTTCTTAGAACCCGAATAAAGTTTGTTGACTGGCTGACTGACTGCATAGGCTTCACTAGTTTTTTTTCACCAGATCTATCTATCTCTCTATCAATTTCGATGACATATATCTGTTTCAGCTGTTTCTGAGATAGCGTGGTTGCGATCTGCTTTCGCTACCATGTATGGTATTTCCTTCATGGGCAGTTTTGGGAGAAGTTCCGTGGATGCACTCCAGAAACCTTATTACGGTAAATGGTATTCTTTAAGTATGTTCCTGGTTTTTGCGATTTGAAGCATCCGCCGGGTGTTTCAAGTGAATTTGGTGTTCATGAGCCTACTCAAATATGGGTTCACACAATTTTACTCTCGAAGTTACACTGGTCAGATGCAAATTTGTGCGTCATTTTCCTACAATGAATCCTACCTTGATCACAGGATCGCCGCTGATGAGACGTTTGAGATACGTAAATCTAGCCTTTCGTAAAGATCCGTTGTGATTTTTCTTCGCCATATTTCATATATTTCATTTCTGAACTTCAATGGGTGACGCATGACTTCCGTGGTATCCTGCAGCTACTGTGGCTGGAGGTATTTTACTGTCTTTGCTCCTGTCAACTTACGACGACGCAGCTATGTTATTTTTGTGTCTCCTGCCTAAATGTGGCACCCATTTCCATTCTGCCTTGCTGTTTTAACTACAGATCGCACTTTATTCCGTAAGCGGACATGTGATGGGAACCTACAACCGAATGAAATATATCAAGTATACTTCACAGGTGACAAAGCCGACAGAAAACAGAGAAGTCTCACACGAAGGGTGCATAGCATGATGAAACTGTGGGGCTGGCCAGTCTTTTTTTTTTGTTCACTTCATATATCTGTTTCTTCGCAAGGTGCAAACCCAAGGCCATGCACCGGGGAAGTACAAAGTTAGGAGCGTGCCCTGTACAACGTGACAATTAAAAAAAGGGACAAAAAGTATATTAGAAGTTGAGGCACAGGTTAACCAAGCTTTCCTTGCTTTTAAGCCCTGTTTTGAATAAGAAAACGGCTTCGAATTTTTCTTGTGTCTTTCACGACATATTCATGCTTGTCGTTAACATCAAATATTGCCACGTTTCATTTCCCAAGTTTTTGTTATCGTCCCAAAAACACCACACGATTCTCAGCGCAAACCGCGCCTGCAGTTTTCTAGAAGGTTCCGCACTGTAGTAGATCATTTCGATAAGATCACGCCCACTGTGCGAACGGTACAGATTGCTCTGGAACCTACGCCACCGCCAGCGATAACGCTAGAACATTCGACGGCAAGAGTATAAATGCCGACGCGCTTCGCCGCTTGTCAGTTGTTGATCGAAGACCGACGCTGCGTTCGCCGCTATCAGTCCGAGACTGCTATCTGTGCAAGACTGCTGCTGTAATTAGACTTTCCCTTTACCGGGCACAGGTTCGCCCAAATAAACAGTTAAATCCCAACACGAAGTTTTCTGTCTTCGGCCACGTCACGACCCCGTGACATCTGGTGGTTTGCGCTGAGAATCGTGTGGTGTTTTTGGGACGATAACAAAAACTTGGGAAATGGAACGTGGCATTCAGCATTTCATCAACTTGTCTCTTCATGGCTTCACGTTCTCGCGTCGAAACCCTGTACGGACTCTGACGGAGTGGTCTGGCATTTTCTTCAGTTATGATGCGATACTTCGTGATTGGGGTCTGCCGAACTTTCGATGACGACGAAAAGCAATCTTCGCATTGCAGGAGCAGGGCCTTGAGCTGTTTTTGCTTTTCATTCGGAAGTCTGGGATTGACGTCGAAAGCTATGGGAGGGGCTTGGTTTCTCTGAGCAGGTTCCGCAGAATCGGCGAGGGCGAAAGCACTGGCGGCTTCGACAATTTCTTCGATGTATGCGACCGTTGTTCCTTTGTTCACATGTTTGTACTCATTGCTGAAATTCGTGAGCATAACCGTTGCTTTGCCTCCCCGCAGCTCTGCAATTCGTCTTGCGACGCAAATATTTCGGGTGACCAGCAGATGCTGACTGCCTTCAACAACGCCTTCCAAGTCAGGTGATTTAGGAGCGCCGACTGAAATAATGACGCTTGAGCGAGGCGGAATGGTGACTTGCTCTTCCAGCACATTCAAGGCATGGTGTCCTGACGGCGTGCACGGCGGTAGTGCTTCTTCTGTGGATAACGTTATTGACTTTGTTTTAGGTTGATGACAGCACCATGGAGGCATAAGAAGTCCATGCCAAGGATGACATCTCTCGAGCAACGCTGTAGGACTACGAAGTCTGTAGGATAAATACGGCCGTTAATGGTGACTCTCGCTGTGCAGATTCCTGCAGGCGTTTCGAGATGACCTCCGGCTGTGCGGATTTCAGGGCCTTTCCAATCTGTCCTAACTTTCTTTAACTTTGCGGCGAACGACCCACTCATGACAGAATAGTCGGCTCCAGTATCGACGAGAGCGGTCACACTGTGGCCGTCGATAAGAACGTCGAGGTCGCTAGTTCGCCGTCTCGCATTACAGTTAGGGCGTGGCGTCGGGTAACGGCTGCGTCGGCTTGTTCCGCTGCTTCCATGTTGCGTCGTCCGGCCACCTTCGGTAAGTGAGCTTTTGCCTTCAGGGCTTTGCCTGGTTGGTGTTGTGTTCAAAAAGCTCCGTCGCGGCGGCGTCGTCGTCGGAGGATCTTCGGTAGTTCGTCGCACAGCAACCGCACCTCCATCGGTTGCTGCCCTTAGTTTCCCGGATACGGGCTAGGAGACCGGCCCCACGTTGGGCCAGAGTACTGCCGGAGGTGCGGTGACAAGCGGCTACTGGGCGACGGTGAACGGGAAGGACTTCGTGGTGTCCATTGAGTTCCTTCCAGGTAGTCGGCGATGTCACGTGGCCTATCTCCTGGCTGCGGACGCGGTGCATTGACGGCGAAGCCACGCAGTCCCATCTGTCGGTACTGGCAACGGCGGTATGTGTGCCCGGCCTTGCCGCAGTGGTAGCAGAGCGGGCGGTTGTCAGGTGCACGCCAAATGTCCGTTTTCCTCGGTGCACTGCGCTGGCCCGCTGGGGAACGGTAGGACGTCGGCGGGGGTGGGGGCGGCGGTGGCGTCTGGCGACGGAAGTGCGACGGGGCGGCGTTTTGGCGTGGACGGGGAGGAGCGTTGTGGCGCACTGCAGCGGCGTAGCTCATAGTTTCTGGCTCGGGCGGCGGTGTTTGGGGAATTTGAAGCGATTGCCGGACTTCTTCTCGCACAATGTCGGCGATCGAATCCACTTGAGGCTGCGCCGAAGGCAACAGTTTGCGCAGCTCTTCCCGCACGATCGCTCGGATCGTTTCACGCAGGTCGTCGGAGTCACTGGCTTGAGCAGCAGCGCATTCTGAAGTCAGGCGACGATTATACTGTCTGGTGCGCATGTCCAGCGTTTTTTCGATGGTGGTCGCCTCGGATACAAATTCTTGGACAGTGTTCGGTGGATTCCTCATTAGTCCCGCGAAGAGCTCCTGTTTGACCCCTCGCATGAGGAAACGCACTTTCTTTTCCTCAGGCATGTCTGGGTCAGCGTGACGGAATAGGCGGGTCATCTCCTCTGTGAAAATTCCAACCTTTTCATTTGGTAGCTGAACCCTGGTCTCGAGTAGAGCAGCGGCCCTCTCTTTGCGAGCGACGCTCGCGAACGTTTGCAGAAATGCACCGCAGAAGACATCCCACGTTCGGAGCGTGGACTCCCGATTCTCTAGCCAGGTCCTTGCGGTGTCTTCCAGGTAGAAGTACACACGACGGAGCTTTTCTTCGTAGTCCCAGTGGTTGAGGGCAGCCACACGGTCGTATGTTTCTAGCCAGGTTTCCGGGTCTTCAAACGATGAGCCATGGAACGTTGGTGGTTTCCTGGGTTGATGAATGACGATCGCGGGCTGGGACGCTCCGGTTGTCATTGTCGCTGCAGTCGCGGTCATGGTCTTGGTCTTCCGCGCCTTGTCTTGTAGAAGGCCGTACTCCGGTGGTAGACCTTGCTGTCGGCGGCTTGTTCGCTGCTCTTGGTTGGCGTCGGTGTCTTCTCCGCGACGGGGACTGGGTTCACGGCTGGACGGGGGCGTCCGGTATATGAACGAAGCAGCACCTCCACCAGATGTCACGGGGTCGTGACGTGGCCGAAGACAGGAAACTTCGTGTTGGGATTTAACTGTTTATTTGGGCGAACCTGTGCCCGGTAAAGGGAAAGTCTAATTACAGCAGCAGTCTTGCACAGATAGCAGTCTCGGACTGATAGCGGCGAACGCAGCGTCGGCCTTCGATCGACAACTGACAAGCGGCGAAGCGCGTCGGCATTTATACTCTTGCCTTCGAATGTTCTAGCGTTTTCGCTGGCGGTGGCGTAGGTTCCAGAACAATCTGTACCGTTCGCACAGTGGGCATGATCTTATCTAAATGATCTACTACAGTCCGGAACCTTCTAGAAAACTGCAGGCGCGGTTTGCGCTGAGAATCGTGTGGTGTTTTTGGGACGATAACAAAAACTTGGGAAATGAAACGTGGCAATATCTTCAACGGGCTAGCTCAGACAAACATTTAAGGTTGACCTGCTTATGCTGAATGGCGCAGGCTCAAAACAGTTTCACTTTGCATTGTCATACAAGCGTGCCACGTGCGCATGTGCCCGGCGTACATTCCAATTCTATTGTAGACGTTTTTTTCTGCGTGTGACGGTGTCATCCAGCGTTTACAATTGGTCTCCCATGGGTACGTCGCACGCGTTCCACCATGCACGCGCAAAGAGTTAATGCAATCGACACTGTAGGGTTCTGGCGGGCACGCAGTGTCGAGCGACATGAAATACTGCTGTTCATTGAGAAGCAACTTGGCAAGCGCTTAATGCTTGGGCCAACTATACATCGAAGGGGTAAAAGCAGGCGCGTCTACAAATAGCGAACAATACCTGTACCACCTATCCATCAGTGCGTGTAACGTCATTGAAGGCTCTTTCCAACAAGCCACTCGCTTCATTCATTATTGATGAGTCAAGCAGTTTGTACATTAGCGAGAAATGCAGTAGCCACATTTGTTATTGTTTTTTTAATAATCCTTTTGTCAACTCCCGCACAAACATCCCCACGCCACTCAATAGTTTTTTCCTAATCCACGTTTCCCAAACCACTTTCTCCAGTATTATGCATACGAGTATTTTTTGTAGAGCACAAGGGTCTGCTATCGCTGCCCGCACAGTGGCGGCCTGTTCATCCCGGTAAGGTACGTTCGTATGCAACGGGCTGGCGGTCACCGCATACGATGGGGAGTACTCGTAGCACGCGCAGATTGCTTTCGAAAAAAAAATGAAAAATGTGGATCGAGGTATTTTACTGTCTTTGCTCCTGTCAACTTACGACGACGCAGCTATGTTATTTTTGTGTCTCGTGGCTAAACGTGGCACCCATTTCCATTCTGCCTGTCTGTTTTAACTACAGGTCACACTTTGTTCCATAAGCAGACATGTGATGGGAACCTACAACCGAATGAAATATATCAAGCATACTTCACAGGTGATGGAACCGACAGAAAACAGAGAAGCCTCAGACCAAGGGTACATAGCATGAAGGAACTATAGGGCTGGCCAGTCTTTTTTTTTGTTTATTTTCATATATCTGTTCCTTTCCTACTCTGTTTCTTTGTTTTTCTCGTTTGCCGTCTTCTCTGTCGTCAGTACTCTCGAATGCTATTTATTTTTTGCTATTTCCTTTTTCCTTCATTGCTCAATTTTGCTCTTTCTATTCGTTTTCCTATTTTTTTAATTTATTTTCTCTGCCTATTTTTCTCTTGCCTCGGTAAACTGTTTCATTTTTTCGTGGTTTCACCTGTATTACGCCAAGCGACAAGAGCATGTGACAATCCAGGCCCGAAAATTGTGGCGCACTTATCCTCATCAAGGCACTCGAGGAAAAAAAGAAAGAAGAATTCTTCCTGGCACAAGCATTCGATGCGGAATTCCACCCCTTACTATCTATTTATATAGGTCAGGTGCCATCTTCCCTTTTGGTTTTAGTGTCAAGAGCCAGAATACGTCTAACATTTTTTTTTATTTTTTCGCTACGTTTCCCAACCCAGAGGAACACACATTTAGATACTATACTCAGAAAATTAAGCAATACACCTAATTCTGAAAATATCCCTACGCTTGGGGCTTCTTTGGGCCACAGCACCAGGAACTTCAGCGTAGAAGTTAGCGAATGTCTGAGATACATAAATGTTTTCTTGTTATATTTTCTTTCAAGTAAAGAAATTCTAGTTCTTTGAAATTGCCATTCAATTATTCATTTCACTTAATAATTACTTATTTACTTTATTCATTAGTCCTCTCATGATTTTTTATTCTTATTCCTAAATGACTGGCTAATTTTCTTCACCAAAATTTGACATTCGTTTTTCCACAATAAAATATCCGCCGGTTTAATGGCTAACCCCCAGTAGTGGGCATAAGCTAAACCATATAGGCTCGAGCAAGCAAGCAATCAATCACGTGCTGAGTGCGCGTCAGATGGCTATACGGCAATTCGTGCTGGACCCCTAGATCGCGGGATCGAATCCCGGCTGTGGCGGCTGCATTTCCGATGGAGGCGGAAATGTTGTAGGCCCGTGTACTCAGATTTGGGTGCACGTTAAAGAACCCCAGGTGGTCAAAATTTCCGGAGCCCTCCACTACGGCGTCTCTCATAATCAAATAGTGGTTTTGGGACGTTAAACCCCACAAATCAATCATCAATACGGCAATTCGTGGTGTTACCGGCGTTACAAGATACGACACCATACAATGACAGCTTGCTGACTAGTTTCTGCCACCTCTCTCTGACTAGTCTCTACAGCTCGTTCAACAGTTCATATCACCTCGCAATACCTTGTCAGTGAAAAGTGCAGATATAAAACGAAGACGAAAGGAGCAAGAGACAGGTAAGTCGAGCACTGTTTGGAAGCCTCTTTTGCTTTGTTTATCAACCACACTGTTCCTTTCGAAGGTGTACGAAGACCTATACACAGCAATATACATCCCGCCCCTCGAAATACCGTAGTGCAGGCAACAGCAAAAGAATAAACAAAACAAACACGTCGGAAAAGTAGAGAATAAATGTAAACGCCATATCACCCGTCCAATAAAGGTAGAAATAACTAAAAGCACAATGTCAGGATCAGTGATGTTAGTCTCACGAAACCTGCATCCACGGGTAAGGAGAATGGACTAAAACAGACTGACATATGCTCATAACGAAGATTACGTTAGTAAAAAAACTGAAACTACGGAAATCTGCAAAGTGTTTTCATCATGGTCTTGGGAAGCATGACAAAATAATGCTGTCCTCATAAATTTCAATAAGTATTATATGTGCTGTTAGCCAAGTTAAGACAAACATAGTTACTCATTCTGTTTTTCAAACTTCTAGTTGTCTCAAAATCTCACGAATAGCGCAAAAGTTTATTGGTAAGTTTTATCAAAGTCCTCTTTTTCACATGGCACATTTGTTTTTGAGTCAATTCAAATTCGTAATGGGCTTCTTGCTATTTAAGTGTGCATAAGTTTGAACCAGACTTGAGTAACATGAAACCGAAGTCTCAAACATAGCCCAATCATTTACACGAAGCACGTAAACGAACATGCGTGATATTTTCGTGCGTCGTTAACACGATAGCATGGTACTTACCTACGACAATAATTTGAAAATGCAATATAGTTTTTTTAAATGTTGGAGGCCCAATAATAGCAACAAGCACCTCCATATCAGCAAAGTGAATGAACTTAGGGGAGCTTGCTCAGAGGCGCAGGTTGTATTTCTTGGCGAGGTGATTTCTATAGGAAGGCTTGTTAGCGAGCCGGCACATGATGTTTACATCGAAGGCAGCGTTCCGTGGTCGGCAGTGCACAGTGTTGGTTACATTGATCGGCACGTTAACCATAAGCCTATTTATACCATACTGACCGCCGCTATGAATCAAATGCCTAACACGCATAAATAGCAGACGTGCAGCAATCGGTCTTTCTTCAACGGGGTTGATAGCTAGCAGGTGAGTGGGTTTGGGAGAATATTGATACCGTGCATGACGCTCATCGTAACAACTTGTTACGTGCTGCCATGTCTACGAAACGCGAGAACGATGTGGTCGTAGCCGCGAGTAAGCAAGCGCCGGCCCTCGGATATCGATGCCTTGGGTGGCTGCGCACCATCCAGTGAAGATTGTTGGAATTACCGTAGAAGTGACCGGAGCAGTGACCTTGGGTGGCTATCGGCAAAAGGTACATTTACAACACTGCTGCACGTGCGGGGAGGCGCCGCGGGGCAAGGTTCGGGCAATAGCAGCTCGCCAACCAAGCTCCTAAATTAAAATAAATTCGAAGAATTGCATTATTGTTTACCAGCGCAAAAAATAATGGGCGTCAGTGAAAATATATGCTTCACCTTCAATGTGGTCAGATCCTGACAGAGCACAATCACGTCTAAACCGAAGAGTTGTAACATTGTTTGCTAGCGCACATAAATTATTGGGCATGAGTGAAAATAGATGCTTCTCCTTCAAGGCGATTACTTCATGGCAAAGCATGCTTTGCGTATAGATTTAGAGAGAGAAACAACTCTAATAAAAGGCACAACGAGGTCGTTGACTTCAGCGTGCCTGCGGTGCGGAGGGTGGTGGCCAGTAGCTTGCCACGACCGTTTTCGCCGAGGCAACAGCTTCTGCCTGAGAACGGTGATCACTCTACGAGAGGAGTGATTTCCACTCCCCGAGGGAGGGAGCTGGCAGTAATGTCTTTGGTTAAAGGTTCCCCTCGCAATCTCAAATAATGTTACTTTGGGTAGCCCTCAGGCAGCCGGAATGTTGGAAGTGTGGTCGAATGCCCTCTAGGTAAATGTTAGACAGCCGATGAGGGCTAGAAAAAATTTGAATTTGCCTCCAGATTGTAGCCTGTTCTCTTGTGAGGTCAGTATGTGGGGCCGCGCATGCTTTGCGGTTCCCTGCGTAAGAAGCGGTAATTTTGTTATATGTGTTAATCCTTTCTTACGAGAAGTCCAGTGCTGAATATTCTACCTCTAGGTTGATTGAACCTCGGGCTGCACGGTGAGCCGCCTCATTTCCTATATTGCCCACGTGAGCGGGTACCCATACGCGCACCAGCTTATCGCTTTGTTGGTTATTTTTGAGGACGTTGGGCGCAATAGGGCACACACTGTCCGTCATAAAGTTCGTGAGGGCCCTTTGAGAATCAGACAAGATGTAATTAGCTGCCTTAACAGAGATGGTCAGCGCTATGGCGACTTCTTCTGCCTGTAAGGCGGAGGCTGTTGTTACAGTGGCTGCAGTAACAGGTGGCCCAAGGCCGGTCACAGCGCATACGATATAACCGTCTCTCGCCTGTCGGACAGCGTCAACATGAAGTACGTTTCGGCGATCCGAAAAGATTTTTAGGCATTTATAGGCACTCTAGTCAGTACAATACAGTGCAAACAAAAACTTTATATAATACAGAAGGAGGTCTCAAAGTAAAAACTGTCAGGGGGATCTCCTGTGAATTCATGTATAAAAATATAGAACAAAAACTGGCAACAAAGGAAAAAACAGCAAGCGAGTAAAACAAATTGAACGTAATGCAAATATTTATTGAAACTTATGGTAGTTCAAAATATATACATGTAATTGATAAAACATGGGATAACTAATTGGATAAAATGACTATAACATAACACAAACATATCACTAATTAATACAATGTCACTTCAGAACCTATACATGTACACATAAATGCATATAACCGTATTCAAACACACACACATACACACACACACACACACACATATATATATATATATATATATATATATTCAGGTGTCGCATGTTGTTAGTAAGAACTGTTTTAGATGCCGCCGGAAACAATGTGATGAGGGGCTTCATTTATTAATTGGTGGTAGGGAGTTCCAGAAAGAAATTGCAGAAAACAAGGCTGTCATTTTGCCGTAGTTAGTACTTACTTTTGGAAGCAGAAGGTTACTATTTTCAGAAAACCGTGTGTTATTAGTATTGTAGAAATGTGTGAGGGGAAGTATGTCAGTAGGAATGTCACCGACTCTACTTCTGAATATTAAAATCCCAAGTTTGAGTTGAAAGGTGGAAATGAACGGTAGAATTTCGAGAGTGCTAAAGAGGGGTGCTGCTGATGCTGTCTAGGAACTATGTGTGATAATTCGGACTGATTTTTTCTGAAGGTGATTAAGAGATGTTAGGTGTGTGGCGTAGGTATTGGCCCAGGATGAAATGCAGTAGGTTAGGTGAGTGTTAATGAAAGCATAGTAAAATGATTTTAAAATGTGTTGCTGAAAACAATGCTTTGTGCGAATGAGTATGCGGATGCCAAAGCCAGTCTTCTTGATGACGAAATTCACGTGAATGTTATGTTTGAGTTGAGGGTCTAATGTGGCACCTAGAAAAGTAGTGAACTTTGATGGGGTGATGACGCAGTATTCAATGTATACTCGGGGTGAAATCGTAACGCTTTTCTTGGACGAAAGAAATAACATGAAAGTTGTTTTACCAGGCTTGATTTCAATAAGTTATTTTTGAACTATGAAACAAGTTGCATGAGTTTTTCTGCCCTTACCTTTCTCCTTGTATTCTGGCTAGCATAGTTTTGGCCAGGGGTGTAACTTTATGGTGTGCACGAGTTGCCACTGGTAAGATAACCCTGTCTGATAGTGTGCAACTAGTGGGTCGCCCAAGACGACCAGGTATCTGCAAGCCTGTCTAGGTGCGTGAAAGTCTTTCTTCTTGGGTCGTTAGGTGCTCTTCGATTAATTCTTTCACTGTACTGTGGATACTCAAACGCAATAGTTTTTCGGTGCTCGCGTGCCTAAGAAGTCCCCGAGCACGCTTATATGTTTGTCCTATCAGAGAGTTTAGCTTTAGACATCTCTCTTTTTAGATGGTAGTAGAACGACTAGGTCACCCTACTGAATATAAAGGCGTGAAATAATTTGAAAAGTCTTCTTCCTTCATTCCTTGATTTTTAGTTGCCACTCTTCTTAGAAGTCTTGTAATTTGCTGTACTGTGGCCTGCAGCTTTTTTACAGCTTCTGCGTGATAACTGTTATGCTGGGTGGGCATTCGTAACCCTCTGATTGTGGGAAATCTAGAGACAGTGTTTAAATTTACTATGATATCGATCGCAGAGTGCACTTCATTGTAGGGGTCGTCCTTCTTGCTCCTGTTTCTTAATAATAAGAGCTCCTATTTCCTGAGGGAACAACTAAGGCCCAATTTCTGTACGTATTCCTGTACATTGTATGCTGCTGTTTGTAATGCTTCGCCTATCCGAGCCTGTGCAGGTCCATATGGTTATGTCCTCAGCATACAGTGAGTGCCTAATGTGTCGGATGTGATTCAAGAGCCCGGGCAAATCACGCATGGCAATGTTAAAACGAAATTAGAATAACAAGGCTCCTCGTTGAGCACCGCGTGTTCCCAGGGTGAATTTGTCACATTTAACAACGCCTAAGCTTAGCGCGACCATGCGTTTATGCAGGAATGTTCTGATGTAACTGTAAGTGAGACTGCCAATGTTCATTTGGCCCAGGTTGTCAAGCACGGGAGCGTGAGAGACATTATCAAATGCTTTACTGATATGCAATGGTCCTAGTAGCCGCTATGATGGTCCTGGTAGCCGCGATGTATCTCGGATTGATTCTGTCATTTTTAAGTTACAACATTACATCCTGTGGAAATAGCTGTTGACAAACTCCCACCATCATAGGGGGTAGCAAGTCATTCGACTCCAAATAAGCTGTTTGTCGTATGCAATTAACGTGCTCCAACACCTTCCCCAAGCAGCAGAAAGGCGAATAGGGCCAAAGATTATCCAGATTTAGTGTCTTGCTCGGCTTAGGAATAAGGATTACTCGAGCATAATTCCAACTCGCATGTGGTGTCCCAGACGTACAGTGTTTCTAAAAAGGTAAGTTATTGCTGTAGTAGACTAGTCACTTAGAAAACGGATTATTTAGTTTCAAAGTTTGTCTTCTCTCACAGCGGCCGTCATACGTACGCTATTCAATATCGCACGTATTTCCGCCTCGGTGATGTTTTGATCTAGCTCCTGGTTAGTATTTAAAGAGCATTCTGGCATCCCGAAGAGTCTACTTCTAGGTTTACACACATGGATTTTATTTCTTGCACCAATTCCTTGTTCGTGCCCGGATATTTGTAAATGAGCTGATGCATTTTGTCACGCGCAAGCTTTTAGTCTGATTCGGATCCCATTAAAGCCTAAGGAGCGGCCATGTGTTTTTATTTTCTAGCTGATTATCGAACCAGACACAAAGCTGATTTCAGTGTGTTTGATGAAGTTTTTTCAATAATCCTCGATATCCCTGTCAATTGCGCTAGTCCGGTGTTTAAGGTTTCTATTGGGTTTTCGGCGGAGCCTTCGGCGATGTAAACTGGCTTGTTCTTCCCATAGGTGCACAAGCTTCGAGTCCGAGACGGGGCCATCCCACTTCATCAGGGTTTTCCAAGTAGGTCGTTTAGCATCCTTACAAAGATCGGCAGTCCACTCATCGAGATCCTCGATAGACGTGGTGAAGCTCTTGTTTTTGGGGAATCTAAAGATGTCCCTTTTTCTGTGTTATGTGGTGAGTACTTTTCTTTACAGCTTTTAGTGGATACCTCGATGGAAATTAGATAATGGTCACTCTCTAGGTGTCGTTCAGCGTTTTCTCGCGTAGCTGAATAAGGGTTTTTAAAAAGTGTAAATGGAAAGATGTATTCCGACTGACGCTGTTTTCAACCCTGGTCGGTCAGTCGAAAAGCGTGAGTAGGGTAACCCAAGGTGTCTCATCTTTTTTCAAATTTATTTTTCCTGCGGTCACATTTGCTGTAACCGCATTCAGTGTGTTTTGCATTAAAGTCGCTAATTATTACCAGCTGTGAGTGACCAGCTAGTGAGCTGACTTTTCTTAGGAGAGTGGTGGCATGAATACTTGTGTCTCTTCAGGTACTATAAAAGCTTGAATTGTAGACGCTGTTATCAGAGCGTTTCTTAGGAAGAAAGAAGTTCAACAAAATTGTGAGCTATCTCTGAATAATGCGTCATGTTGGATCGCAATGAGGTTCTATTGCACCGGTGTGGCAGTGGCCAGTCGCCTAACGGAAATAGTAAGTTTGTTGAAAGTGGGCTATCCAGTTCATTTCGCAGGGTAGCCTGTCTCTTGTAGCGCAATAATTAGCGGTGATTCGTCAGTGTTTTGGAGATGAGATCGCAAGGCCGGCGGTTTATTTCAGTAGATCCTGCAGTTCCACGGCCAGAAGAGCATGCTACTCATGTTGGCGGATGCATGCCGCTCGCTTGCAGTGGACAGCTTCCCAGCTCACGCTCTTGGCAACAGCCAACACGACATTCAGTGCAAGCAGCATCTAGGATCATGATCGCTATTATTCACTGTTCCTGCTAGAGACTGTGAGCGAACGACACCTACGATTCTCCGCGACGCTGAGGAGGCGCTCACTGACACCGACAAGGCAGATGCTATCGGGGCATCACCTCATCCCTACGCTACTAGTCTTCACATCGCCGCACATAACGATGACCATCAACTTCTGAAAGTCGTGGACGAAGATTCCATAGCTTTCGCCGACGTCACAAACACGGTGGAGAAAGACGCGTACAATGGTGCCTTCTGGATGGTGCCCCTCAAAAAAAAATTGACGGCAGATCCACGAGGTGAATGATGATGAGTTGGGCGAAGCTCCTAGAAGTAATACCGTCAAATTTTCTTCCGTTAATTCGACTGGCGATATAAGCGCTTCCTCGTCGCTTCCCATTGTCGAACGTTTTCAAGATCTGCTTCTCGAGGTTGACGTGCTGCTCCGCCTCTCAATCCCGTACAACAGGATCTTGCCGACGCTGACGTGCCGCTGCAGCTTCTTGTTCGCGTACGGTGGGATATTGCCAAAGCTGCCTTGCTGATGTGGCTTCTTGTTCCCGTACAGGATGTTGGTGGCGACGTCGCGCAGCTTCCCGGCGTGCTTCCGCCTCGCGTGCTCTTACTTCCGGGTCCTGTCTGCGATCGCGCGCCGCCGCTGCCCTGCGCGCCCGCCTTTCGGCATCCTTATCCATACGAGTCCACACCGACGGCAACGAGCATCGACACCTACAAACCTGTATCGATATGGTTTCAACTATAAAATCATTGCTTTAGAAAACACCTGGCGTTTTTCGTTAAGCAGCTGGTGTTTTTTTTTTGTTTTGCTTTAGAAACAACTGGCGTCTTTTTGTTTTGTTTTAGTAAACATCTGGCGTCTTTCGTTGGCTTATTTCATCAATCAATGGCGTTTTGAACAAAAATTCTTACTGTTTAATCACGCACAGGAGAAATCTCACCAGGCACTACTTGGAGGTAAGCAATGACTGCTACTGGGAATGAGAGACAGCAGAAGTCGGCTTTTAACACTTCTACTTCTACTAACGTTTCCTACTGCAACATGCCAATGGCTGCTAATAGAGTATGAGAGACAGAAGAATTCGGCTTTTAGATAACGCGCACGCTGCGAATTTTTTTTATTGTTCAAGAACCCAAAGGAGAAAACTCCCACCGACACTACCTTGGAGGTCAAAGCGCAAGATAGGTTACACACTATGACTACGACTACGACTATGAGGGATGAACGGGTGCCGTTATAAGAAGCTTCGCTCTTAAAAGCGACGCGCCCACAACGCCGCAGATCTCGAAGAAGCGTCACTCCTCCCGACTGACTCGGAGAATCCCCAGGCAAAGCCGAGGCCTAGTGTGGCAAAGCGCCCAACTCTTCTTTTATTCACACATGAAAAAGTTGTGTTGCGTCCGCTCGGAGGCCTCAGATTGGACCTATGGCCCAGACCAACTTTGGCCTCCACTTTTCGTGACGCTTCCAGAGCGAGTCCAAAGTACCGCAGAAACCTTAATTTACGAAACCGTCCAGAACAAAACTTTGCCATCTTAAGCACCCCATCATCACACGTCGCAGACGCACTCCTGAATGTCAAAGAGCTGTCTTTCGGCCAGTGCGCCTAACCTACCCGTATCTGCATATCTGGCAGTCCCCGACAATTGGTGCAATGGTATTGTTCTGGGACTGGATCGAGGTACCACCTCCCATCCCTATCGAAAAAACAGCGTTTTCAGTATGCCACAGTGTGGTTCCGCGTTCTGGGTGACACTGGAAACGCTGTGTGGTGTGTCCGAGTTTACTACAGCGCGCTGTGAGGCACTGGGACACACTGTAGAGCATGGCCGGTGTCGTCCAGTGCGCTGAAACGCACTGGGTCACACTATGCAGCGTAGCGCAGTGTCTTAAAGCACGTCGGGAAGTACCGGTCTTGCTGTACAGTCTCTACCGCACACTGTTAACGTTTGCGGCATATTGGAAGAAACTAGGCGCGATCGGCGCACTTTATGTAAGACTTCATATTGAATCGCGACATGTCGAGCGTAAAATTTACCGTATATGATGGCATTCTCATCTATGTGTAACACATATATAACTTCAGTATACTGAGGCAGTGGATGCGAGTATGCTAAAGCATTCATATGTTGATCGTGTGGGTCAGAGGCGCTGCCAGGATTTTGCTGAGGAGGACAAACGGCAACTTTGTGTGGGCAGGGGGGGGTGCAGGGAGCACAGACCTTCCGCATCGTGTTTTACCTATGCTTGCTCTTGGGGGTGGGAGGCAAAGGGGGACATGCGAGAATTCCGGGAAAAAAAGTTCCAGTCTACCAATGGATGCCCCCCCCCCCCCTGGCGCGGGTGTGCTTTCCTTGAAGTTTGATTGAGTTTGGTCAATGCATATCATAAACGGCATCGATTGAACTGAGAGTTCACAACACAAAATGACAATAGCATCAGTCTGATAATTAAGACGAACCTGCTCTTGCAGTGAGTCGTTGCGGCTCGTACCGTAGAAAGCCGCACGTACCCGGCAGCAGTTATCCACTACAATGCCGAATCATGGTGTTTTTAGCATCTGATTTGTGTAATCGAAGGTAAAAATATGACCATTCTTGGGTCAGTTATGATTAAAACTACATTGTAACAATTATTAGACTCTTTCTAACTGAATATGTATGATTTTCACAGCAACCGTGGCACAAGAAGTACGGCCCTAAGCCTAGTGGTCGTTTCGGCTAGAGTGAACTGCTGCGGCTGTCGTTCGCAGAACGTAAACAAGAAAGACTGAAAATACTTCCAAACTATCGAGGGATGAAATCTACAGTGCTCAGTGAGCAGTTCAGATGAACGCTGTTTTATACAAAGGTATAAATAACCGCATAGCGAGTCACTACGATTGCCGTAACACGTGTGCAGCAAAGCTAACAAGCTTTGCGGCAAAACGTGTAAGATGAATGTGATCCAAGGCCACCTACAATAAATGCGCTACAATCGCAAGTTTGGCGCGAGCATGAAGAGACAAAACACTGCGTATGCAAACGACAAATTCAAAATACTGGATACCTGAGTTGCTTTTAAGATGAAGAAAAATAAACTCGTTCTCGTGTTTAAGGTTTGTAGTAGTAATCAGCGTGTTTGGCTAAGAACATGTGATGTCTTAAGGTATAGGTTTGACTCCTGCTCACTAAGTTTTTTTTCTCTTTATTTTTTCACTGCGTACGTGTTTCAGCATTAATTACTATGTGCGCAATATCACGAATTTCAAACACAATACTAAACCAAATTTCGGCCGATAATGGGTGTCGCAATGTGCAGCGCCAGCAGGGTGGCACTGTCCCAGTGTGAGCGCCACACTGGACACTGGTCCATAAATTAGGCATGGCGCTGGGCCAGGGCCACTGGTTTTTGCGATAGGGATAGACTGGTAGAGGAAACGCAAGCGACTGGAATACAGATACTACAAGGCCGGATGATGGGTCAGACAAATACTGCATTCTTCGCTTTCGAAGGCATTCATGTGCCTCAATTAGACTGTTTCGTTAGACCAGAGCTACGCTGCTACCCCCACTGTCCCCGACACCAGGTCTGCAAACTGTTCCTTTAATTGGGAGACCAAGCTGAGCATTCCCCACTCCGGATGTCGGCGTTTGTGAGCAGTGCGGCGTCGATAATTCAAAGGTCTGGCATCCGTGCTCTACACGGTGCGAATACTGTGGAGTGGATCATGCCACAACTGATCTACAGTGCCCGCAACTCCAGCAACAGCCTTTCACCAGATCCTGGATTCAAAAACTCATCCAAAAGGAACAGAAACAATTGAATAAATCCACCGAGGAGGATCCTTCACCATCGATGACAACTGATGCGTCTACAACACCGCTGACGAATAGTGGGCCTTCATGTTCGAAGGCACGGTCTACACCGTGCTCTAAGGCACGGACAAAATTGAAGTGCCGATCCCGATTTTACTCCCAGTCAACTTCACTAAGCATCCAGGCGAAGTGCCCTGCTATCCCGGCATCACAGGCGTCCTTGTAAACTTACAAGAAGGCACTCTTTGGCGAGCCGGCCACTGTAACTGATTCGACGAAGCATCAGCTACCTTAGGCTTCGGGGACCAGCAATGCCAGGGTGGTATTTTGGGAGGTAAGTTGGCGGCAGAGCCCCGGACGGCTGAATACCTCTCAAAATTCTCCTCCCCCCCCCCCTTGCGCGTGCAGCACGTCACGACCCCTCTACCCCTGAATACTAATTCCGATTCTTCCCCCGAAATCACACAGCTACGCTATGACATGGAAGTGCGTAACGCACAGCTGGAGTCAGCAATAGAAAATACGAACACTAGACTTAGAGCACCTATAGAGAGTGTGAGGCTGGAGTCTCTAACACTTCGGCAGGAAATAATTAATGTCATACAGGCATCAGGGGAGCGCAAGCACTTCCTCTTCACTGATTTAGTCTCATGGATTGATACCGTCGCTTCTCTACTGAATTCTCAAGCCATGTGGCCCCAGCCCCCCCCCCCCTAACAGGGGCAAAGCAAACGTACCCATACTTCCGCTGACCACCTTCTCTCACGATGATGATGGCGTCTTTTAACCAGCAGTAAATTGTGGTATGGTAATGAAACTGCCAGGGATACCGACAAAAGAGCGGCCTCCTGCAATAGTAAATTGCTATCACCACTAACTCTCCAGGTTTAATTCTCCTACAGGAGCTACACGGCTCCCCAACTCCACCTGGTTTCAACTCTTTTGCAGGTAACTTTCCACTTATTGGAGCTTTAGTTTTCAAAAACATCGCATGACACGCTCACACTCAGAGCACCGATATTTCTCATCAAATATTGAAATAATCACTCAGGGCAAGCAAAGTTGCAGTTTTTATATGTTCAACTTGTACAGTTCTCTCCGCTCACGCAAACATTCACCTCATCAACACCTGATCGAATTTGGGCCTCTTGGGCACACCCTTTTTGTTTGCGGAGATTTCAACACTGCGCACACAGTCTGAGCTTACCGCAAATCTGCAGCAAAATGAACTAGGCTCTGGGATGATATATGCAACTTTCTATACGCACCGCATACAGAACCTGGACACCATACTCGCATAGGGAACAGTGTCTCACGAGACACAAGCCCCAACCTCACCTTTCCCTCAACACAGGACCAGTAATAGCACATGGTCCTCTCGACGATAATCTTGACAGTGACCACTATAGCATGGCCACCATACTAACATTACTCAGTTCACGCTGTCCCGAGCGGAAGCTGCGTATCATGGACTTAGTGCGGTTCACGGAGCGCCGACCGAACCGTACCGAATAGCCAGAGTGCAAAAAATAGCTATAGTCTCTTTTGTATGACCTAGATGCGTGTACGCACGCAGTCGTTACCACAACCGCAAACCCGGACGTGAACGCACACCTCCAGCATCAGTGGGAGGCGCGTAGAGGGCTCACTGCGCCGTTGGAAGTGCCAAGGCCTCAATCACAAGCTTCGCCAGCGTATCGACGAACTGTCTCACGAGGCACAAGAACATGCGGAGCACCTCGCCCGCAACAACTGGCGGCGTTTCTGCGACAGTCTTTAAGACACCCTGGTTACTGCGAAAACATAGTCGATTCTTTCCGACCTCATAGGTCCATCCGCTACCAAAACGCAAAGTTTTCACCGACTACATCGCTTAACAAATGTGTACAGAAACGATTCATCCCGCCTCCTCAAAACTTTTGAACGACGTTTCATTGCTTCCAGCCACATGCAAAAGTATTCAGCCACATGCCAAAGACTTTGCGTGCGTCTCGTCAGGCATACTCACTGTTATAGTGTTGTTGGCCGGGTGGATGCACATCTGGCAAGACTGCGGGAGAGTCAAAACAAGCAGTGACACACAAGGCTTCAGTGAGGCGGGCTGGGCGGAACTCTGCAAGGTTTAATAAACCTTGTAGTCGCAGGTTAATCTTGTAGTATTCTAGCGGTAACCTGAGTAATGGGAGTCATTTTGGGGTAGGTGGTGGCAGTGCCGTGCACGGTGACGAGTGGGCTTTCCACGTTGGGCCTCAGCGGCTGCATTGTTGGAGGCGTCTGAGTGGTGCTCTGAATTAGGACAGCAATATCAGCTTCGCATGGCCAATGCAGTGTGTGATCATGATACGTCACTAAGCTCTTCATCAGTTTTTGGCGATCCTCCAACGACAACGTTCATTTCCCTGTCTGGGACGCACTCTGGAACCGAGTGCTGGCAGAGGAAGTTGTCGTCTCATAAGAACAGCGACACCGAGGTTACGTTATGCACGGCCACGTAACGAACTTGGCCATGGTGAGCTCACAAGAAAAAAACAATGGCTCGCATCGTGGAATGCTGATTTCCAATGATGTCAGGCATTCTCTTGGAGCCTGTGTGACGCCTTAGACGTAGAAAAAGGAAGCTATGGCAATGCAGCAAAGCTAAAATGCATAGTCCATGCGAGACGATTCCGCGAGCTCTGGAAATCGCAGCGCGTCTCCGTAAATGGATACACAATTCCAGAAATTATGTCCTTGTTTGCCAGCGCACCAAATATATTGGGCATCAGTGAAAACAGACGCTTCACCTTGAAAGTGGTAACATTGTGGCAAAGCACACTTTACGTCCCTAAAAATGGGTATATTCTTCAAAGAATTCTATCATTGTTTGCTAGAGCAAAAAATGATGGGTATCATTGGAAACGAATGCTTTACCTTCAAAGCGATCATCATATGGCAAAGCACGCTTGGCTTCCAGACATAAATGGTTATAAAAGTGGAGAAACTGCAGCGTTGTTTGCCGGCGCACAAAAAATCATTGGCTTCCGGTAAAATAGATACTTCACCTTGAAAGTATTCACTTCGGGGAAAAGCACACTTTACGTCTAGAAATAAGTGGTTATACAATTCGAGAAATTGCATCATTCTTAGCCAGCGCACGAAAAAATTGCAGACCCAGGTGACGTAAGAATTAATTATATGCTAAATATTTTTGAAGAAGTCCAATGTGTTATTATGGGCAAAATGTAACGAGGTAGACGTAAATTACGGGCGTACATGACTTTCACGCCGTGTTTATATGTTTGGACATGTCGTTTACCTTCGTTGTCTGTTCACGTTACGTAATACTAAATTTCACATATGTGGAGGCAGTGAAGCGGCCGCGAGCACGCTATGAGTGGAGACTGTAACTGTGTTTCACCTGATACGCATATCATGATTATTATGTTTGCACGTGTCATTTACTTTGATCGTTTATTTACGTCACTTCATGCCAAAATAAACAAATCTGGAGCTAGTGACACGGCCTCGAGCACACTATGAGCGTACCAGGTTTTCATGTTTCACAGGACACGAATATCTTCACTATTATGTTTAGATATGTCATTTACCTTCGTCGTCCATTCGCGTAACGTAATACCAAATTTTTTACATGCGGAGCAAGCCAAACGTGCGCGAGCGTGCTATGAGTGTAGCGTGTAACCATGTTTCACATGACACGCGTATTACGATTATCATCTTTTCATGTGTCAATTACCTTCGTCATCTATTCACGTCACGTAATGGGAATTTTGATATATGTAGAGCTAGCGAAACCACCGCGAGCACGCCATGAACGTAGGATTTTACATGTTTCACAGGACACACATGTCATCAATTTTATGTTTGGACGTGTTATTTACTATCGTCATCTATTCACGTTACCTGATATCAATTTTGACACATGTGGAGCCAGCGAAACATTCGAGATTGTGTCATGAGCGTGGCACGTATTCATGTTCTTATATGACACGCATGCCATGATTTTCATGTATAGACCTGTGATGTACTTTCGTCCTTCATTGACGTCATTTAAAAACAAATTTCGTATGTGAGAAGCTAGTGAAATGACCGAGAGGGCACCAGCAGCATGGCATTTATTGATTACTAGTCAAAACATGGAAATAATGACATGCATTTCTTGATTTCCCGTTAGGGTCTGTCCCTTAAGTTTCCTATGCAGTCACTTCGTACCATACCATTTTTACAAAATATTATGTGAATGAAACCGCCGCAAGAGCAGCAAGCCCACGAATTGGAAATTATGAAATTCATGACTTCATATCACAATTTTCACAATACGACTAGTCAGTTATGCTTGTCATACCGTCATTTTATGCCATACCTCTTTTGGTATTGATACCATTATCCATACGGCCAGAAGAGCTAACAGTCGTAGGCGGCTATAAAGAGAGATAGACAGATGGATGGATAGATAGATAGATATATAGATACATAGATAGATAGATAGATAGACAGATAGATAGATAGTTAGATAGATAGATAGATTAGACAGATAGACAGATAGAGTAAGAAAATCGGCAGATTTCCCGTACATGAGAGCCGACGTTATGCGAAGCATGTGGAGGAAAGGTGACCGTGTTGCAGTTTTTCTTTATTGAGCGACACGCCGATAAATGACGTTAAATATATGTACAAACATTGCACGCACAGACATATGGTCAAGAGTTTCAGAGGTTTATATAACCAGTTTTCGCACTGGCACAATGATGTAAACCAAAACATGCTTAATAGCAACACCAGAAGCTCTTATGAAGTGCACGCGCCTGTGAAGATGCTGGCCCTGGACACTGCTACATAAAATCAACTTCAGTGCATGTCACCTAAACAATTGACGTTAACACGACGTGAAGGCTGTATCGAAGGAGTACATATGTACTATTTTTGGGTAGGCAGCACGGCAACCACTTATTAACGTTTCACGGAGATTAGTGTCTATTTGAAAAGTAGTTCCGAGACCTGGGGCATCTCTGTGGTAGAATGCTTGACTGCCACGCAGAATGCTTGCGTTCCATTCCTACTTGGACCCTAAATTTTGATAATTTGCAATCGTCGGGGCTCAAGGCTACCTATGTCATGTTTCGTTAGCATTGACATTTATTGTATGCCTTCGTTGGGTTGATGCTATTGATACCGGGTATTTCTTAACGCTGACGTTTTAAAATTACCTAAGTGTGTTCTCGTCGTTCCTGGGTAGATACTGAGTGTCAATCACCTGTGGCACATACTCATCATCATCATCAATTATTTGACCCTTAAGAGCCTCTTAGGGGCATTACATAAGGGGGGGGGGGGACATTTTTCTAAATACAAAAACAAAAAAATTAGAAAGTTGTACAAACACATGAGCAATACTTTTGCAGGATCCGAGAACGGACGCCAAGAAAATGTACTTATACAAGTATAAAAACATGTGCGCACGAAATTCACACATACAAGAGCGCAAAATACAGTGACAGTGGTAGAGTTTTAATGGGCTTCCAAGTATAAGTGAGCTGTTAGTAGTTGTTTGAATGCGCACGAGTCACGCTCTGAGACGATGGCTTCCGGTAAGTTATTCCATTCCTCGATGGCGACAGGAAGATATGACTTATTGAATGCAACGGTCGTACCGAAAAGACGTTGGAGGCTTCTGGAATTAAATAGCCGGTGAGAATAGCGGGCGGGAGAAAGCAAGAGAGAACCATGCAAGTGAGGAAAATAATAGTATGCTTTGTGAAATAAACAAAGTCGAGAAAGTATACGTCTGCCAGCTACATTCTGCAAGTCCAAAGACTCCTTTATAAAAATGATGCTTGATGAGTGATCGTAATTGGACATAATGAAACGGGCAGCCCTATTCTGAACGGATTCTAACAGATTAATCAGCAAGGTTTGGTGAGGGGTCCAAATGAACGACGCGTATTCGAGCTTCGTACGAACGAAGGTTACGTACGCAATTTTACGGACTGTAGGAGGTGATAGGCATAACATTCTTCGGATGTAACCAAGCTTTCTTTGATGCGTCAGCAACTAAGTGTGTGATGTGATCCGACCACGTGAGAGTGTTAGAAATGAGCACGCCAAGGTATCGGTAACTATCAACATACGCCAAGGTCGTTGAGTTTAAATTGTAGACGTGTTCTGAGTTAGACTGTTTGGGAGATACGCGCATGACTTTGCATTTGGAAACATTAGTCTGCATCATCCAGAGTGAGCACCAGTTTTCAATTAAGGATAGGTCATTTTCTAGAATTTCATGGTCGTCAGGGGTGGTTATTCGGCAATAAAGGACGCATTTGTCCGCAAATATTCGAATGGATGATGAAATTCCTGATGGTATATCATTCAAATATATATGAAGAACAGTAAGGGGCTGAGTACTGACTCCTGAGGGACACCAGATTTAACGGGAGCAGCAAAAGAGTGAAGACCGGCAATGTCAGTGAACTGAGATCGGTTTAATAGGAAGCATCGGATCCATGACAGGGCGAAAGGTCCAAGTTCAGACAGCAGAGTTTGTTTATTAGTCGTTGATGAGCGACACGATCGAAGGCTTTAGAGAAGTCTATGTATATGACGTCAGTTTGAAATAGAGAATCTAAATCTAGGTGGAGGTCGGCAGTGAATTCAAAGAGCTGAGTTTCGCAGGACAAACCAGGTCAGAAGCCGTGCTGATTTTTAAAGAAAAACCCGTTGTTATCGAGGTGGTGGGCAACGTGCGAATAAATAATGTGCTCGAGGCATTTGCAGGCAATGCATGTCAGCGAAATAGGACGATAATTAGATGGGTTAGAACGGTCACCTGATTTGAAAACTGGGGTTACCTTGCCTACCCTCCAGTCCACAGGTATGATACCTTCGGAGAGGGACTGAGAAAATATGATTTGCAGAATGTGGCTCAAAATAGTTTCAGTGGATTTTAGTAGCTTTGCCGGTACGTTATCAGGACCAGGGGCACTCGATGTTTTAGTTAGTTTATAATTTTAGGCTACCTTCAGCATTTATGGTGATGGATGGCATCTGGGGAAAGTTATACCTGGAGGCAAAGAGGATATTGCCGGACGGCTTATTAGTAAAGATTGAGGAAAAGTAAGAATTCATCAAGTCAGAGCGCTGCTGAGCTGGAACCCGTGAGCCATCAAGATTGCACAGTGAAATGCTATATGCTAAATTGTTGGGGTTGATAATGTTCCAAAATTTTTCAGGTTTGTCGCGGATGATTTTTAGGAGATCTTCATGGTAATACTTCTTTTTGGCTTTCTTCAGCGGGCTAGTATATTCCCGAAGGCAAGTGAAATATTTGTCCCATTTCGATGGAGAAATGCTACGTTTTGCCTCGCGGAAAAGGCGTTTCTTCTTTTGTGGGAGTTTTTTCATAGAAGTTGTATACCAAGGACTGTCATCGTCACAGCGAAAACAGACACTGGTGGAACGTATTCTTCGATTAGTGTCAAGACCTTTTGTTTACACAGTAACCAATTCTGTTCTACGCTTCTGGAGATGGCCGTTTGAGAGAAGAAACTATAAAAGCTTTCCAATTCGGTAATGATTGCGTGGATGTTGGCTTTGTTGTAGTCGCGTATGAGCTTCTTTCATAAATTACGCCTAGGTACTAGAATAGAGAGGTTGAATAGTATGGTACAGTGATCACTCAGGCCTTTTGTACACGTAGGAGAGTGAATAAGGTCGGGGTGGGAAGCGAAGAAAAGATCGAGTATGTTGTCACCACGAATCGGAGTATTAATTGTCTGCGTGAGGTTGAATAGGGGGGACAGTTGAATGAAGTCATTTGGTAGCCGGGAAGGGGCCTTAAGGTTGGCCCAGTCTATATCGAGAAGATTAAAGTCCCCGCACAGAAAGAATTTCGCACGAGAAAATCGGGAGTTCAAATCAACTAACACCGAGTGCAGGTCCTTAATAAAAGCAAGGTCACAGTATAGAGGTCGATAGCAGGTGACCAGTATGTGATTACCCGAGGCAACAGGCAGCCTAATGCAGAGGATTTCATAGCTGCTGTTTATATCTACCTTATAGGAGTGCAAGTGGGATTTGACTAGAACCAGAAATCCCCCTCCCCTTCTCTCAACCCTATCTCGTCTGTAAATTGTGAAGGACCCAAAATCACGTAGAATTTCGTTGCTCTGTATGTTTTCATTTAGCCACAATTCAGTAAAAAGTGGTCCTTCGGTGTTGTTGTCAAGTAGGAGTGCCTCCATAGCTTCTTTTTTTGGCAGGTAACTGCGCACATTCGCAAGTAGGACCAATAAAGTATGACGTGAACGGGGCGGAGAAGGCACAGGTGCAGCTTTATTAGATACTGAATTCATGGAAGCATGTAGCAATTGCTACTTTACTTCGACAACAGGTGCTGTATCAGCATTGTACGTGAACTGTTTATTTGCCATGAAAAGCTTATCAAACGTAATTTTAAATGGGCGTTTCTTTTATTGTGCAAGCAAGTAATGATTTTCACGGGCTAGACGAACACGAGAAGAATAGTCTTCACGAATTTGGAAACTAGAGCCTTTAGGTTTGGATCCAGCCGCAAGTATTCTAGTTTTATCTTTAAAATGTCCAAGTTTTACGAATATCGGACGGTTCTTAGTGCCTTGAAAATGGCCCAGCCGGTGGGCCCTTTCGATTGCGTCTCTGTCAAGTGTTACGCTGAGACTTTCCGAGCAAATAGTCATTACTCGCGATTCAGACTCAGCCCATGTTTCACCTTCCGCGTCTGGCATCCCGAAGAAAATTAGATTACAGCGACGCTGGCGATTTTCCGAGTCGTCACACTTTGCAGCTAGTTCCCTTACTTCAGAAGGAAGTTTAGTGATTGTGGAGCTAGTGTTACAGTCCGATACAGGCTCACTGGTCTGAGCCACTCTTTCCATTGCATCAACTCGAGCGGCGAGGTTGCTAACCATACTTTTTATTTTTGAGTTATCAGCACGAACAAGGGTTAGCTCCGCAAGTACAGCATTTTGACCTTGTTCATGGCGGGAAATAGCACTGGCTATAGTTTAAAGGGACGTGAAGGAGTTTTTGCTAGTAGGACCAGGGTTGAGTTCGACGTCTCCTGACATCAGAAGCAAAAGACTAGCAAGGTGAAAATCAATACATAACAAGTACAACAACTGGCATAACGATCCACTTAGGTAACCACACAGGCCGATTGAAGGGCACGGCACCGCAAGAACATTACGGTCATCAAAATGAACGCTCATGGCGTACGGTAAATAACTAACCTGCGCGAACAGGGGAAGTCTCATGACCGTGATCGTTGCGGTCGCGTGCCCCAGCTGACTCCAGAGTGACAGAGGCTTTTGTAGGAGGGGAGTATCACCCGCACGCCTGGTAGCACGATGTTGCCCGCCGAAATCGCAATCAGTCACCAAACGTGGAGGGTTGCTTTTGGTTCCAGTATTCAGCTGGGATCCGAGGGTCGCTGCGTCGAAGGTTTCATGCATTGGAGTCATCGCAGGAAACCCAAGATCGGGCCAGGGTAGATTCCGTGCAGAAGTAGGAACCGTGGTGTCGACGAGTGGGCCAGCCATGATCGGAAGGGCGAAAACCTGCGCAAACAGGGGAAGTCTCATGACCGTGATCGTTGTGGTGGCGTGCCCCCATACTCGCATACCAGCGGCACATACCCACTCATGCTTTTGTGCCACTGTTTAGCTGGAAGTATTTTACGACGTACATGACGAGATTTAGACACTATTCCTGTCTTGACCAACGCGTAGTTGTCGTCAAACCATCTTACCCTCTCCTGTTAATATTGGTTCATGCCATTTTAAGGGGGGGTCACGAGAGCACCCAAACGTAAGTGAATAGATAGATAGATAGATAGATAGATAGATAGATAGATAGATAGATAGATAGATAGATAGATAGATAGATAGATAGATAGATAGATAGATACGCTCAAAGTAACCGAAGTTCTCCAAGATATTATTAATGCGCCAGTGCTATGGATGCTTCAGCTTTGAAGTGATCACCTTGTGGCAAAGTACGCTTTACGTCCAGACTTAATGGTTATACGATTCGAGGAATTGTATCCTTGTTTGCCAGCGCAAAAAATATTGGGGACCAGTGCTAGTAAACGCTTCACCTTCGAAGCCTTGGCAACGTGGCAAAGCACGCCTTATGTCTAGACAAAAAAGATTATACAGAACGAAGAATGGATCATTATTTGCCAGCTCAAAAAAAGTGATGGTCATCAGTGATAAAAGATGTTTCACATTCAAACAATCGCATCGTGGAAAAGCAGACTTAATGACTCGACATAAATTGTTATACAATTCAAGAAATTGTATGATTGTTTGTCAGCGTGCGAGATATACCTACTCTCAGTGAAAATAGAAGCTTCACTTTGGTAGTGATCACAATGTGGCAACACATGCTTTACGTCCAGGCCTAAATAAGTATACAATTCGAGGAAATGTATCATTGTTTTGCCAGCGCACAAAAATATTGGGCATTGGCGAAAATAGATGCTTCACCTTCAAAGTGAACACATCGTGAAGAAGCCCCCTATACGTCTAGACATAAATGGTGAACAATTTGAAAAATAGTATCATTGCTTGCCAAGGCACAAAAATAATGAGCCTCAGCTAAAATGGATGCTTTACCTTTAAAGCAATCACATCGTGGTGAAGCACGCTTTACGTCTAGACATAAATGGTTATACATTTTGTGGAATGGTATCATCGTTTTCCAACGAACAAAAGTATTGGGCGTCAGAGAAACTAGATGCTCCAGTATAGAAGCGATCACATCCCGGCAAAGCACGTTTCAAGAGTAGACATAAATGGTTATACAAATCGAGGATTTTCATCATTGTTTGCCAGCGCACCCAAACTAAGGGGCATCAGTGAAAATAGATGCTTTACACTCAAAGCGATCATTATGTGGCAAAGCATGCTTTAAGTCTAAAATAAATAGCTATACAATTCGAAGTTTCTTCATTTTTTGCCAGCGCACAAAAAATAACGGGAATCAGTGAAAATGGATGTTGCACCTTCAAAGTGATCACATCGTGGCAAAGAACATATTCCGACTAGACATAAATGGTTGTAAAATTCAAGGAATGGTATCGTTATTTGCCAGCTAACAAAAAATAAGCGTCGTAGAGGGTAGATGCTTCAGAATAAAAGTGATCACATCGTGGCAAAGCACGCTTTAGGTCTAGACACAAATAGATATACAACTTGAAGAATTGTAATATTGTTTGCCACCACACAAAATTATTGTGCGTCAGTGAATAAAATGCTTTACCTTCACAAAGATCACGTCTAGTTATAAATAGTTACACAATTCGAAGAATTTTGTCGTTTTTTTGCCTGTTCAGAAAAAATACTGTGTCTGGGAAAATAGATCTTCACCTTCAAAGCGGTCACATCATGTCAAATATTACTTCACGTCTACACATGAATGGTTGCACAATTCGTTGAATGATAATATTGTTTCTAAGCGCAAAAAACAATGAACGTCTATGAAAATATACGCTTCATCTTAAAAGTGATCACATCGGGTCAAAGTGCGCTTTAAATCTACACATAAACAGTTACACAATTCGAAAGCTTGTGTTATTGTTTGCCAGTGCAGAAAAATATAATGGTTGTCAGTCAAAATATACGCGTCACCTTCAAAGTGAACACTGTGGCAAAGCATGATTCATGTCTACACTGGAATGGTTGCCGAATTCGAGAAATTGTGTCTTTGTTTGCCAGCACACGAAAAAGTAAAAGGCGTCAGTGAAAATATATGCTTCATCTTCAAAGCCATCAAATCGTAGCAAAACCTGCTTTATGACTATGTGTAAATAGTCATACAATGCGAGGAACTGTATTGCCACGTACCTTTCCTCAAGTTTAGTTATCGTCCCGTTATACCACGTTTGGCACATATCGCGCATTTGATGCTTGAAAAGCTTTCAGGCTGTATTAGATGGTTTTGTAAAGGTTACGCGCACTTCGTGAACATTACACAGTATTCTGAAACCTACGTCGCCGCTAGCAATAACACTAGAATATTTGATGAGAAGGGTATAAGAGCCGACACGCTTCGCCGCTTGTCAGTTGATCGATGGCCGACACTTTGTTCTGTGCTATCATTGCTAAGCTGCTATTGTAATCCGACTTTCTGTTTACTGGGCACAGGTTTGCCGAGATAAACATTTTATTATTCTTCTCACAGTGTGCTTCGTTCACCCACGTCACGAACCCACGACGTCTGGTGGAGGTGATGCTTCTTCCATGTACCGGATACCCCCGTCAAGCCGTGAACCCAGCCCATGCCGCGAAGAAGACGCCAACACCAGCCACGAGCTGCGGGCTAGTCGCAGGCATCAAGGTTCGCCACTAGAGTACGGGCGTTTACATGACAAGAATCAGAAAACCAAGACGTTGAGGGTCGACCATGGCGACAATGACAGTGTCTGTGCCACCTGTACAGTCCTGCTCTAGCAAGCCAAAGAGTCGCCAACGTTTCGCGGTTTGCTACTGAAAGACCCGGAAAGCTGGATCGCAAAACTCGACTGCGCCACCGTCTTCATTGAGTGGACCGACGATTACAAGCTCTGGCATGTGTATTTCGCCGTATAAAATGCTGCTCAAACTCGGTTCGACAATCAAGAGCTAGCCTCACGAAGCGGGACGCCTTTTGCGCCAAGATCCTCACCACTTTCGCGAGTAAGGTATGCTGCTCATCTCGAAACCCATATGTAGATATTAAATGAAAACGTGGTGCTATTCACTGAAGATATGATTAAACTCTTCCGCCACAGTGACTTGGACTTTTTCAAGGAGAAGAAGGTCTGTCGGCTCATACGAGGAGTCAAGCAAGAACTCTTCAGCGGGCTGATCAGAAACCCGCCAAAGGCGACTGCCAAATTCATTTCACAAGCATCTACGATAGAGAAAACTTTCGGGATGTGCGCGTGGCAACACAACAGTGGCTTCTCATCTACAAGCTACGCCGGCTTCGAAGTGCCAGGAACTACCGACTTGGGCGAGACGATCCTTGTGATCGTGCAAGAAGAGCTGAGAAAATTCCTTCCTTCTGCGCAGCCTCACGTAAACTCCATCGCGGACGTCGTACGCCAGGTGATCTAGCAATCACTGGGCATTCCTCAGCCTCCAGAGCCATAGCTGCAAGTTTTGAGCTATGCTGCAGCAGCTCACCGTCATGCCCCTCCTCCATGCCCACGCTAAGACACTGCCTCATCACAGTTTCATCGTCAGACGCCACCGTCACCACCACCACCACTGGTGTCCTACCAATCGCCAGCGGGCCAGCGCAGCGCGCCGAGGAAAACCGACGTTCGGCGTGCGCCTGACCACTGCCCGCTCTGCTACCACTGCAGCAAAGCCGGTCACACCTATTGCAGTTGCCAGTACCAAGAGACGAGTCCACGGGGCTTCAACATCAATGTGCCGTGTGAACGACTGGTGAACGACCATATCACATGGTGATCGACCATATCACATCGCCGACTACCTAGCGGTAGTGCAGTCGACAAACTAATGACCCTATAATTGGCTGTCGCCAGGAATATTGCCTCACTGACCCTCGGGAAGTACACCAGCCCTGTTCGGGGCTGGTCTGCGGTCCCTCACTCAAAAAACTAAGGGCAGAAACCGACGGAGGTGCGGTTGCTGAACGACGAACTACCCATGGTCCTCCTCCACCGATGACACCACCAAAACTTCGAAAGCACCCACTGCAAGATTAAAAGGGGTATAGACGTCATACGTTTGTAGCCTGAAGAAGGCGTCACCACACAACGTGGAAGCAGCGGAGAATATAGACATAGCTCTGATCCGACAGCACCATCCAACCGAAACGCACTACGACGGACCAGCGACCTTGACGTAATATTTGACGGCTACCTCGTCCCTGCTCTTCTCCATACTGGAGCCGGCTATTTCGTCGTGAGTGGGTTTTCCGCAATGAAGCTGAGAAAAGTGAGGACTGCATGGCAAGCCCGACTGGAGCCTTCACAACTAGAGTCACCATCAATAACCTGACTTATCCTGCGAGCTTTGAAGTCTTACAAAACCGCTCCAGAAATGTCACACCTAAATTAAGCTTTCGAAGTCAAAACAGCATTGTCATCAACCTGAGATCTGTCTGAATCACGCTAACCTCAGAAAACATGCTGCCAACCCCAACAACGCCAACGAATCACGCATTGAATGTATTTAACAACAGGTTACCATGCTTAGTTTCACCAGCATCGTCATTTCTGTTGGCACCGTAAAAGCAAAAAACCTCAATGGCATTGTCGAGTATGATCGGCACCTTCTAAACTGCCACACTTGCGTCGCAAGAGGCAAAGCTGAGCTACATAACGGCAAAGCACAGGTGAAGCTGACAAAATTAGGTAACGAATACTGGCACACCAACCATGAGACAACGTCGCTTACATCGAAGAATTCGTGGTGGCCAGCGATTCACCCTCCTTTTTCAATGCTGCCGATACTGCTTCGACGAATCCACGTCGCGAACCAGATTTCGATGTCAACCCGAGCCTTTCAAAGTGCAAACAAAAACAGGTAAAATCCCTGCTCTTGCAAGTCGAGGACTGCTTCTCGTCATTATCGCAAATTTGACAAACTCCAGTCGCGAAACATCGCTTTATCACACAAGAAACTGCCTGAACAGTTCGACAAAGCCCGTATCGAGTCTAGCCGTGCGAACGCTACACCATGAAAAAAAAGTCAATGAAATGCTACGTGAAGGCATCATTCAGCCGTCCAAGAGTCATGGGCGTCACCCGTAGTATTAGTGAAGACAAAGGATGGGACCCTACATTCTACGTCAATAACCGCTGCCTCAACAAAATAACAAAGAAGAAATCGTACCCTCTTCCACGTGTAGACGACGCCCTCAAACGACTCCACAACGCGAAGTACTTTTCCTCAATGGACTTCAAAACGGACTCTTATCAAATTGAGGTTGGCGAGAGAAATTAAGAGAAGACAGCCTTTATCACACCAGGTGGCCTCTTCGAGCTTAGGGTCATGCCATTTGGTCTTTGCTCGGTGCCTATGACGCTATGAACACCATGCTAGCTGAATAGAAATGGATGACTCGCCTCGTATACTTGAATTACGTCGTCGTGTTTCCTTCAGCTTCGGCGAGCATCTGCGGTACCTTGAAATGTTTCTTCAAGCTATCAACATATCTACACCTCTGGACAAACCCTGAAGCCACAAAAGTGCCGCTTCGTGTACGAGGAGCAGTATTTTCTGGGACACGTCATTATTAGGTCTGGAGTTCATTCCGATAGGCGAAAAACAGTCGCCATTGTTCATTTCTTGCAGCCCACTGACAAGAATGCGGTAGGCCGATTCCTCGGATTGTGCGCTTTATACAGGCGTTTCGTCAAACGTTTTTCGCAGATTGCCGAGCCGCTAACCTACCTCACGAAACTCAACGTCGAATTCATGTGGGACGCGGCACAATAGGAAGCATTTTAGGAACGTAAACAGTGGCTCCAGGCGCCACCAATACTTGCGTGTTTTGACGAATACTCCGAAACAGAAGTACACACTTACACAAGCAGGGTATGACCCAGCGCTGACCGTCCTCGTGCAAAAAACTGATGGCCTGGAAAAGGTTATCAGTTCTGGCAGCGGCTTGCTATCAAATGCGGAAGCCAACTGTTACACAACAAAA
Organism: Rhipicephalus microplus; assembly: GCF_043290135.1. Classification (NCBI taxonomy): domain Eukaryota; kingdom Metazoa; phylum Arthropoda; class Arachnida; order Ixodida; family Ixodidae; genus Rhipicephalus; species Rhipicephalus microplus. The sequence goes on from NC_134700.1 coordinate 123,019,820, forward strand.
AAGGAGTGCTTTGCTATCATCTGGCAGGGCTTTCAAAGTAGTGAGCGACCACCATGCCTTGTGCCAGCTAGCTAACTCGAAACACCCTTTGGGTAACTTCGCGCGCAGTAGAGCCTCAGACTTCAAGAATTTGACGTGACCGTCGTTTACAAGTCTGTAATAAAGCACTCTGACGCCGACTGCTTGTCTAGCGCCCCCGTAAAACCACCACTCAACGGCTTGAATGAAGACAGCTTCTTGAGAACGATAACTGACGACTATTTTGCCGAGGAACAGTGAGCTGACCGGGAACTCAGAAGCTTCGTGAAATACCTTGGGGGTAACAGCACGACTGTTCCGAATGTTTTCAAGAAAGCACTGAAGTCGTTCTTGCAAACAGGAGTTTTCTTAAAGAAGAACTTGTCGCACCTTTGAGCCAACCGCCTTCTCGTGGTTCCTTCAGCAGTGAGACCAAAAGTAATTGAAGTTCTACACGACGACCCGAGGGCTGGACACCTTGTTGTTTTCCGTGCGCTCGCAAGAATACAAAATAAGTACTACTGGCCACAACTTGCTGTGGGTGTCACTTGTTACGTCAGGATCTGCCGCGACTGTCAGCGACAAAAGACACCGCTGACTAGGCCAGCCGGACATCTCCAGTCCATCGAGCCACCTCGCCGGCAGGTGCAGAAATTTGGCATGGACTTACTGGGGCCATTCCCGACGTTGATATCTGGGGAGCAAATGGCTCGTCGTAGCTACTGACTACCTCACACGCTACGCCGAGACAAAGGCCCTGCCTAAAGGCAGTGCCTCCGAGGTAGCAGGGTTCTTCGTCGAGAACGTCTTACTGTGTCATGGAGCTCCGCATGTCCTGATTACTGATAGTTATACAGTCTTTGCAGTGGAGCTGACTCCTGCCATCCTGCGGTACAGCCAAAAGTCCCTGCCAGACCACTGCCTACCTTCCACAGACCAACGGCCTCAATTAACGTCTTAATAAGAATATCAGTGTTATGTTGGCCATATACGTTGACGTCGAGCACAACATGTAGGATGGAATCCTTCCGTACGTGACCTTCGCGTACAATATGGCCGTGCAAGAAATGACGCAGATCACACCGTACAAGTTGGTCTATTGAAAGAGCCCGGCAACGATGCATGACGCTATGCTTCCAAACATTGCTAACGAAAAGAGCCTCGATGTCACCGCCTACCTTCACCGCAGTGAAAAAGCTCATCAACTCGCCCGCCTGCGCATCATGACTCAACAGCTGATCGACAGCCGTCGTTAGAGTCTTCGACGAAGCTTCGTGGAGTAGCAGCCCAGGGTTCGTGTCTGGTTATGGACGCTGATACGCCGACGTGGGCTCAGTGAAAAACTTCTGCGACGGTACTTCGGGCCGTACAGAGTAGTTGTACGCCTCAGCCCAATTGACTACGAGGTTGTTCCCGACAGAATTACGACCTCTCAACGGTGCCCTGCTCGACCAAGAGTCACCCATGTCGTGCGCCTCAAGCCATTTCTTGCAGGAACCTGAGGACTGTACTTTGTTGTTGTTGCTGTGCATTATTGCTTGTACTTATTGTTTATTATAGTTATTATTGTACCTTCGCCTTCTGTTAAAATATCAGGACAATGCCTTTTACAGAGGGGCAATGCCACGTTCCTTTCCTCAAGTTTTGTTATCACCCCTTCACACTACATTCAGCATGAACCGCACCTACAATGTTTGAAAAGCTTAAAGACTGTAGTGGATCGCTTTGTTAAGATTGCGCCCACTTCGTGAACATTACAGATTATTCTGAAACCTACACTACCGCTAGCAATAACGCTAGAATATTTGATGTCAAGGGTATAAATCCTGACACGCTTTACCGCTTTTCAAATGTTCGATGACCGACGTTCCATTCGCTGCTATCAGTGGAACGCTGGTGCTGTAATCCGGCTTTCCGTTTACTGGGCACATGTTTGCCCAAATAGACAGTTTTATATCCGACTCGCAGTGTACTCTATTCGTCTACGTCACAAACCCGTGAGAGTATTACTGTTTGGCAGCGCACAAAAAATAATTGGCGCTTTGAAAATAGTTGCTTCACCTTCCAAGCAATCACATCGTAGAAAAGCTGGCTTTACGGCTAAATATTAATGGCTATACAATTCGACAAATTGTATCGCTAATTGCCAGCGCTAAAAAATATTGGCTCCAGTAAGAATAGATAATTTATCTTTAAAGCGATCACATCGTCGCAAAGCTCGCCTTACGTCTATGCTAGGTGACATCTTTCTTTTGCAGCACAGCTAAAGCTACCGGGACGAAGCTTTTGCACGGGCGTTACTACGCCAAGTAAGTAGTTCGTTTTCATGTGATTTTGTTTTTCGTTTCACACGCACATCCAACATATATTTTTTGCACAACCACCATACAGTAAATATACAATCATGTGGCGAAAATCAATAAAATGCTTATTTTTATAGGAAAGAACACGAAGCTTTTGAAGCGTTGAGGTGTATTTCAGAAAAAAAGGTATGGCCGAAAAAGTACTGGATGATTCGAACAACGCAAGGCTAGAAAACCAATTCCTGAATTTCGGGGCATACTTGGTCGGCATAATTGTTTTCCTTCTTTAAGAGACTCAAGAACTTTCTGGAGACGCTCACGTTATATATTAGAGTACGCTAAAGCGAGGATGGGAAGCAGAAATCTTGGCGCCGTTTAGTCGTGAGCGAGCGTCTGACGTTTGTAAGCCCAAGTTGGTGAAACGCAACCTGTACTCGGCCACGAACGCTAATTTTGTACATTCAACTGGGTAACATACATGAGTGCGTTCATTACCCAGGTAAAGCAAAAGGAACGACTCCCTCCGTAGTTACCGGCTGGAATGGTGTGAATGCGCGCGATCTTCAGCGTTATTGTGTCAGCAATATTAGGCAGTCTAAACACCGACCACTTATGCCACGCAATTCAAGAAAAGGGTCATTGGTTTTACGTACAGTTTCCCATCGCGCTTTTTCTTTCAAGCAGCGCTGGTGTTGCTTAAGAGTGAAGGGTCACCGGTGTCACATTAGAGTTTCCCTTTCGCTGATTTTATCACTTGCACACAAATTCTCGGTGATTGCATATACGGAGAACAAATTATTTCAGGACGCTCTACTGTCTTCATTTCTTTCTGCTCAATAAATACAGATTACGTAATGAACACGTATTCATGCTTATTCACAAGCTTCGATGTGAACTTGCTGCAACCGGGCAACGCCATCGCTGTTTACCGGGATAGAAAAAGTTGAAATGGCACCAGATAAACAGGAACTAGAAACATCAAAGAACAAGAAACCCACACGGCTGATCCTTTAAGATAATATTGTGAACAATATTCAACATATGTGCATCTTTTCTGTATATATTTCCCGTTACGCTACGCAGTATACAAAAGTGAAATTTCGTGGACTACATGCAGAAGCGTAGTAAAACTGGCGTGCTAGGACTTCCTAGCCTTGTCTGTGCTGCCACAGAAAGTTGTCACCGAGTGTTGACAATATTGAATATACAATTACACGAATTGTATCAATGTTTGCCAGCGCACCAAAAATAATAGGCCTCAGAGAAAACTAATGCTTCACATCCAAAGCGACCACCTCATGGCAGAGCACGCTTTACGTCTAGACATAAATGGTTATACAATTAGACGATTGGTATCATTGTTTTCTAGTGCACAAAAATATTGGGCATCAGCTGAATTAGATGCTTCACCTTCAAAGCTATCACATTGTGGCTAAAGACGCTTTACTTCTAGGCGGAAGTGGTTATACGATCCGAGGAATTGTAACAATGTTTGCCAGTGCGCCTAAAATAAGGTGCTTCATTGAAAATCGATGCTTTACATACAAAGCGATCACATCGTGTGCAAAGCACGTTTTAAGTCTAGACATAAAAGGTTATACAATTTGAGAAATGGTCTCATTGTTTGCCAGCGCACAAAAAATATGACATCAGTAAAATGAGATGCTTTACCTTCAAGGCGATCATATCGTGGCAGAGCACGCTTTACATCTAGCATAAATGGCTATACAATTCGAAGAATTGTCTCATGTTTTCCAGTGCACAAAAATAGTGGGCGTCAGTGAAAACAGACGTTGCACCTTCAAAGCGATCACATCGCCGTAAAGCACGCTTTATGTCTACTTATTAGTGGTTATTCAATTTGAGAAATTGTATCATTGTTTTCCACCTCAAAAAAATATTGGGCGTCAGTTAAAATATATGGTTTACCTTGAAAGCCACTGTATCATAACAAAGCATGCTTTCCGTCTAGACAAATGATCATGCAAACAGAGTCGGCTCGAAAAGCGGAAATCGAGAGGCAATGTGCGTGCATGTTGAGCTAATGAAATAATTTTAGGCGCATTATTGTTTATTTACAAGCTATAAATTTGCTAACACAGGATGTCGCAGGTGAAAACTTTTCAACAACAGACTTTTCTTGAAGAAAAGTCCACTTGTCAAAAGGTTAACTGCAGGCACACCCTATGGTAAATATTTTGTGATCTTTTTGATCTTTAATCGTTCACGATTAGATTTTTAATGCGAAGCATTGAAGGGATCGGGCTGTCGTAGGTTGCCTCAAGCTCTAGCCCGTTGTTGTCATCGTCTTATATTGCTTGGTGTCACACAAGCAGAACCTTGCATAGCATAGCCACCTATGAAACATCTATGTTGAGCTATAAGGCAGGAAAAAACAGTGGGTGCGAAGTACAGCAAATTCAGAGTGAGGGGAAAAGATAGGAGGAAACCAGAAGATAAACCGTTCTGAAGCAGGCGAGACTCTGGATAGCAGAGCCATTTGTAGTATGGTATTGTAAGTTTCCAGCAATGAAGTGTAGGAGAGTGGGAGGAGAAAATATAAGTGTAGCATAACACTTTTATGTATATTTGTCACACATGCAAAACCACGCATAGCAAAAAATGTTGGATTTAACGTTCCAAAACCTACATATGATTAGGACAGATGCCATAGCAGAAGACTCCAAAAATTTTGAACACCTGTAATTCTCCAACGCAAACTCATATCTGAGCACTTCGCCTCCTTCGAAAATTCAGATGCGGTAGCGGGGATACAAGTTTATGTGCACCACAACCACTAAACCACCACAGCAAAGCTTTCTCAATTATGTACGGTGTGGCGCGTTATATTTGCTGAGGATGATGGTGAGTGTGGTCAAGCAAGAACTCAGTAGGGGACGGGTAAACATAGCATAGCCACGCCTCGTGTTTGCCGGCTAAACTAGGCTTGGCAATGCCATGCATAGTGTCATGTGGAAGAATAACAGCAAAGGAAAACTGGGGGGTAAAAGGAAGGGAAGGAAGAGGGTAAACAATACTATAGCCACCTGTGATGTCACACAAGGATAATAATATAGAGTCTATCCGCATGTAGTACGGCCTTGTAGTAGTGCGGAAACTGTACGTGAGTGCAAAAGTAATTTAACAATAATGATCTACATAGTTGTTACAGCAATACAGGTTTGATGCATTTTGGGGGCGTAACGCATCGGCAAAAATTGTCTTTTTTAAGTTTGACTTGAAGTGGACTTGGCTGGCTTAGAACGAAAGAGGCCACCAATTGGTATTGTTTTTTAAACCTGATTCCACAGGATCCGCTAGTTAATGTAATGTAGACAATCACAGGTATGGCTGCAACTTGTTGCTATAGTAGCTTACTGAAAGTACTTATTCAGATTTGGTGAATCCTAGGCATAAAATTTTGCGTGCCACCTTCTATAATTGCAGTTGCCTCATCTTCTGGTGAAACCTGGCTCTTAAAAGTTATGAAGAATTTAATTTTACAACACGGCGAACTTTGCACTTTCACGTTTTCATGTCTGTCTTTGATGACAGCACGAAATGCTTGATCGCTCAATCTTGCAGTAGCGTTCGGGAGTGCAGCAGCGCAAAAATAGGGTATTATAGCCCCTGGACATTCACAAAGCAACTCTCTCGAATTCTACGCTCGTCGCGTTTGGGGTGTCGAGAAGCAAGTTTTTCCTAATTTTATTTTCAGTTTCTTATACTCACAAAAACAGTCTACCGCATCCGAGCTTTACGCACACAGCATTTTCTTTTCACCAGGTCTTCTCTAGAGATCCAAAAGAGGCGTTTCTTTGCCACACGGGGAGGTGTTTTGAGAAAACCTCCATTGAATACCATGGCGTTGATCGAGTGCCCTCATTTTAAAACACCTAGAAGTAGAGCCACTTATATGTACTGGAGAGCATGGAGCGAGATCTTTCGCACGCCACTATAGATTAGTCAACAAAAACCTGTTCTTGTAGAGCATGTAATCGAAAGGAGTGTTGTGACTCCAGATTTTGTTGCGCTACTCATCTGGGGATTCGTCGTTAAAAAAAGTTTGAGGCTTGTTGAGTAATCTCAACATTAGGCGATTATTCAGTTTTCAAATGAGACGGACTTGTAATTAACACACAAAATCATTGTGTTAAAACTAGTTTGCGGAAACAACCAATCAATTCATTGCAGTCTGCAATAGGGAGAATAGTTGTCGTTATGGATAGCAGCACTGCTAGTGTATAATAAACAGGCTGAAAACTGAGAACAGCAAAGCTTTCGAAGCTCAGCTTACTCAATATACTGCTTATGCTGGTGTTCACAAAAGGCCCATCAGAAAGGTCACACTTCATTTAGGTGAGGCTTACACACGAATTTCTGGAAATTAAGTAAAGTTATCTAATATTGGTTAGATACCATTTAGCCAAAACTGAGTACCTCTTGAACGGGCACCTGACTGCGCCACGTCTTGAAGCATGTCTGCAATGTGTGTGTGCGCCACAGCGTTGCTCATTGGCATAATTTTGAATAGAGAAAGATCCGCCAATCTTCTGTGTGAATGTCCCTTTTTTAACATACCAAGACGGGAACTTACGGTAGCTCTAGATATACTAAACGATCGGCCTTTGTCTTAACGAAGAATTCATAGTCAAAATCCATCCTGTGCCCCGAAAGCTTTGAAAGCTTTATTAGGTTTTTTTTGCAGACACCTGATTCAGAGATGGATTTACAGTCGTATGCTCTTTATTTTTTTTACTCTTTCACTATTTTCCGTCTTTTTTCTCTGAGTATCTAATTTCTATTTTCTATCATTTTTACTCTCTTTTGCCCGCGTAGAATAGCTAGCCGGTTTGAGAACAGGCTAACCTACCTGTCCTTCCACCTCTTTTAGCCTTCGTCATTCTGTAAAAAAAATAATGTCTTCTTCGATCATTACAAAATGACGGAGATAAAGTTTTCTTATATTTAGGACAATGCCGCCGGGGCTATAGTGTCGCAATCATTTCGTTGTGCTCCCACACGACACCTCGATTACCGACTACTTTTCTCGAGCAATTTCATTGAAAACATGTTTTTCAATATCATTGCAGCAGTCAGAATGTCATAAATACTTCTTGTTAGAAAAAAAAATAAAGACATACGAAGTTAAGGAAAACAGCAACCTTCGAACTCGACGCAATTCATTATCGAACAGCGCACTAGAAACCAATACAGCGATTATCTATTACTGTTAACTTCCTAATAAAGTTTAAACAACGCCATTTTGCACCGCTTTTTAATTACATTGTCCATTTGGCCATGTTTTCTTTGTTCTGTTTTAGACAATGAACGTCTCGCTCCGGAAACAATAGCAAAACGAGCTCTCAGCAACACAGCAAATGAAACAAAAAGCATTCTTAATAAGAGACCCCCAAGGCAAGGTTTATTCACCAAGAAATGAAACAATTTCCCCAGGGTCTCAATTGCCCATTTATCGTCACCAGCGACCAGGCTCCTAGGATGCAAGGCCATCTCCCGTGTGGCTCGCAGCTGTTGCAAGGCTTTGAAAACATTGTGTCGCCTTTTTTTTCTGCTTAGTCTCTTTGTGGGTTTTGCTTGAATTCGTTGTTTGCTAGTAGTATTAGCCAATTGTTTCCCTTGTATAGTCACTGTAATTGGCCTGGCTACAACATGAGCTGCAATTTATTATGCAAAGCCTACGTTCGCTTATTCGAGGCAGTGACGAGCTCCGTAGTTGGGTGCAAAGTTTTGTTCTTTCACGGTGACTGCATTTCCTTCGTGTCAACGTTTTAAAACGTGCCTATATTCAATTAGTAGAGCACATAAACAGCGGAAATGTTTATAGGTAGCAATACATAACGTACACAGCTGTTAAAAAGTTAACATATAAAAAAGAAAGTGCTAGTAGTCGCCGTTTGTTTGTGGATTGAACCATCGCAAATACAAAGCAAGACATGTTTCTATAGTATTACGAAAAGTGCAAGTACTGAAGCCGGACAAGAATACGGCACTTGAATAGTGTTCCACCCTTCTTCAAGCTAGGTTCATCTATAAAACGGGGGTGCAATGCAGGATGGCCCGAGCTTCTTTGGCATCCGAGTTTTCTCTGAAATCACCCTGCGGTGGCCGTGGGATGAAGATAGTGAAAAAGCACGTGATAGAAGTGGTGATAAAATGGCTTCACCAACGCGCCTAACATTGAAAACACATGTGGGACATTTCCGGTGGTTATAAAAAACGCTGTGTGCAAGAACGTTAGCGCCGCCACTCACTCAACATTTCAGCAGTGCAGCGACGTAAGCCAAAAAACATTTGCTTCCGTGCTGTCTTCTTGCCCAACTCAGCACAACCCTCCCACAGGTGTGTTCGTGGGCGTATGTCCTTTATTGCACAGCTTATTCAGTTCCACCTGCAGCATAGAAATTGCCACTCTCAAAGGCAGCAAGGGTTCACACGCAGCCCTCTCGTGCTGCTCGTTTTGCTTCTACCAAGTATTGCATATAAATACAAAGACAGGTGGTTAACGGGGGCGTTCGCATCTTGCCGGCAACGCGAATGTGATTGGATTTGTCGTGAGCGCGGTGAAATTGAATGCGAGACATCGTAGCTGCTTGGTGATATCTCTCTTATTTCTGCGTGTAAGCATTGTAAGCGCGATAAAGCTGATAGATTAACCGTGCCGCTGGACGTGAGCACTGCTCTTTGGGATGAGCAAACATGGTGGTTGAACCCGAGATTCGTCGTAGGCATCTGTCAATCAAACTGACGGACGCGTGAACTTGGATACAAACTCGTTGATTCCGAGAAGACGCGAGTTCAACTCGTGACTGTGCCGGGGCCGGTGTGACTGTTAGGCGTTTAATGCAGTGAACGTTAAGTGACATATTCTTTGCACATAAAATATTTGGTGAGCTAACACTACTTGTGCAGAGCTAGAGCCATGGAGGAGGTTATGATAACTTAGCTCCTTGAAGCTTTTTAAGTTTCTTGTCTACATATGTGCGTTGTCGGCTTTGAAGTCAAGACCGCAACAGTTCTTTGTTAATTTTGAATGTACTAGTTGGCTGAAGCCTAAATTATGTTACGAGAAGGAGACTGACTCGGAGGGTAGTCACACATGTATTTACAGCCGGTTAAGCGAGCAGCGCCAGCCACACAGATTAGCTCGCGCCTGTCTATATTTTTGTGTTCTTCAACTCTATGCACTGGCATGTAGCATGACCCCCGGGGGTGGAGGCACCGTCCCGGTGATTTAAAGGTCATTATCTGATGCATTTTTGTAGGGCTTGATCCGCTAAACGTCTACAATATCACTGAACCGCACAGCAGATGATGATGGATAGATGGGGCTGATCTCTTAGGTGACTGGTGTTACTTGACGCAATATACGCTAGGGTCCCGTGTAATGAGACAGAAGTTTTTCTGATAGGTCAAGCCGACGATGAGGGGACCAGAGTAAAACGAGGGTACCCGGAGTGACAGCATCGTACCGACGGCATTGGTTGGTTTGCGACGCCATCAGCCGAGTGCGAGCGAGCTGACGGCATGATCGGCTCGCGCAATCGCGTCGCGGGCATACTCGCTGGTGGACGAGGTGTGAGCTGAGATGACTGAGTTCAGTGGTAAAGTCCACGGTGTCAAACGGCGAAAAGCCCGCTGTGTCGCAACGGGAGAAATTATACGTGAAAGTTGCGTAGATTATGGCAAGGTCCCAGTCTCGGTGGTCGAGCGACACGTACATAGCGAGCATATTTGTTAGAGTGAGGGTAAATCATTCCGTGAGGCCGTTTGTTTGAGGGTGGTAAGTGGTTGTCAGTGTGTGTTGCGTGGTACAAGAACGCATAACGTCGGCGATGACATGGGATGAAATTGTACGGCCATGGTGTGTGAGAACCTGTCTCTAAGCTCCGTGAATCTATATAACGTCCCGTAACAAGAAGTCAGTGACGTCAGTTGCACAGCTGGTCGGTAGGGCTCGCGTAGTAGCGCAGCGTGTAGCGTTGTCTGTGATAAAGGCTATCTATTTGTTTCCCAATGTTTATGTAGGAAAAGGACCAAGTAGATCCAATCAAACATGATAAAATGATTCCGCGGTTATGTCAATTGGTTGAAGCTTTGCCAGAGGGTAGCAGCGACGGTGTTTTACGACGTTGGTGTAAGAAAACGTGTGGACGTATCGGCGTACCGAGCGAGCAAGGCCTGGCCAGAAGAAACGGCGCCGAACGCGCTCGTATGTGTGGGATGCGCCAAGGTGTCCAGCCGTTGGAGCATCGTGTAGTTCGGTGAGAACACAGCGGCGCAAATGCTAAGGCACAACAATGAGAAGGTCAGGCCCGTCTGGTTGGAAATTGCGACGGTATAGCACACCCTTTTGAATGACAAAGTAGCGGACGGAAGCACCATTTGGGGAAAACTCCATACGACTGATGATATCAAGCAGCACTGGATCGCACTTCTGATCTTCCCCAATATTAAGAAAGTCAGAAACTGACAAGATAGAGTTCTCCGTGGGCTCGTCAGTGTCCTCAGTCGTCGACAGGGTACCGGGAGAGGCAATCGACTTCATGGTGTAGGCGGCCAGATTTGTGGACTACCGAATAGGAAAACTTGCAGCCGCAAAGCCCAACGACCACGGCGGCCTCATGCAGCTTTCAGAGAGTCGAGCCAGCAGAATGCGTGGTGGTCGGTAACTACCAAAAATGGGCGTCCGTATAGATAAGGTGAAAATTTCGCAACCGCCCATAGAAGAGCCAAGCACTCACGCTCTGTGATCGAATAGTTACGTTCAGGGGTGGATAGGAGGCAATGGCATATCCAATATCGCAATCGTGGCCATGTTGTTTCTGAGCCAGCACTGCACCTATGCCATGTACACTTGCATCTGTACGGATTTCCGTAGGGGCAGTAAGGTTGAAGTGTGCCTGAATCGGAAGAGTAGTGAGAAGAGCGCTGAGAGTCGAGAACGCAGAAGACTCTTCGGAGCACCATGAAAATGGGACGTCTTTCTTGAGGAGCTGCGTAAGCGGCCTCGCTATGTGCGCAATATTTTCACGAAGTGTTGGAAGCAGAAACATAGTTCGATAAAGCTACGTACATCCTTCGCAGATCGTGGTACAGGAAGGTTTTTGACGGCGCTGATTTTTGCCGGGTCTGGTTGTACACCGTTGGTGTCTCCTAAATGGCCAAGTACTGTGATTTGATGGCGTCCAAAGTAACATTTGGAAGAGTAGCTGCAGGCCAGTGTGACGGAAGATTCCTAAGATGGCTGAGAGGCGCGCTTTTTGAGTTTCTAATGTTGGTGAACAGATAATGACGTAGTCAATGTAGCACAAACAGGTGGACTATTTGAATCCTCTGAGCAGGGAACCCATCATTCGTTTGAAAGTAACTGGAGCGTTACAAAAGCCGAAGGGCATGATCTTGAACTGATATGGGCCATCGGTGGTGATGAATGCTGCCTTTTTACGGTCCATTTCGTCTACCTCTATCTGCCAGTAGACGGAACGAAGGTCTATGAAAGAAAAATAGTTGGACCCATAGAGGCAATCAAGCACATCACCTATTCGTGGCAGAGGGCACACGTCTTTTTTGTTAAGTTTGTTGAGGTGTCGATAATCAACGCAAAAACGCCATGCACCGTTTTTCCTTGCGGACTAGCACTACAGGAGAAGCCCAAGGACTGCAGGATGGCCCTATGATGTCCTTGGCGAGCATTTTGTCGACGTCACTTTGAATAATGTGGCGCTCGGCCGCCGCACCCGATATGGCCACCTATGAATAGTATGTTCATTACCAGTGTTTATGCCGTGGGTCATACCAGTAGCTTTCCCCAGCGGATGGCTGCTGAGGTCAAAAACGTCGATGTAAGACAGCAGAACCCGGTGAAGCTCATCAGTCTGCTGTGGCATTAAGTTGGAAGCCATCATCGGCTTAATAGTGCTGTCGGAGCAAGTGGCAGATTGATGTTGAGCGGGAGATCAGAAGGAGCTGTCATCATGAAAACATTTACCACAATTTCTTCTAAGGTGCAGAGCAGCACCAAAAAGATCCCTTGTGGCAGAACTTGAGGTGTCAAGCTAAAGTCGATAACTGGGAGGCACGTAGAATTTCCTACGATTGACAGAACAGTGCGCGGTAATGTAATGCCATGGTTTTTGAGGACATTGGTGATTGGGGTCAGAACATAGTTACTGTCGAAACTGGTGGTATTGAGACGAGCTCTATATAGGTGAGTGTCTGTGGAGGGAGGCGCGCGTGTTCTGTTGTGCAGAGGCGACTCGGCCGTTTTGCAAGAGGTTCTGTTGCGGGCAAGTGTAGACGGAGCTTACTGGTCGAACAGTCTATGACGCCAGAATGCGCCGACAGGAAGTCGAGGCCTAAGATTACATCGTGGGGGCATTTATCAAGGACGGTGAAGAGAACAACTGTGTGTCGATCCACAATGCTTACACGAGCGGAGTACATTCCAACGATAGATGCTATTTCGCCATCTGCAACACAGACTAACTGAGCGGTCGCAGGTGTGAGAACCTTTTCAGCTTGCGGAGAAAGTTACTTGTCATAATGGAAAGTTGAGCGCCGGTGTCGACAAGAGCAGTGACATGTACGCCGTATACTTGTACGTGTCTAAGGTTTTGTTTTTCCGGTATCGTAACGAGAGGATTTTCGGTCAGTCTAAGCGATGCAGCGCCACCTCCGGGGGCTGCAACACTTAGTTTTCTGTCGGGGAACCTCGTGGGAAGACGGGAGAAGACGGTCGGCGGGGCTGTGGAGGACGAGACTGGCGACGTTGGGGGGATGGAGAGCGTGAGTAACGGTGTTCAGTAGCAGGTTCCTGGGCAAAGTTGTCGCAGCTGGTCTCATGGCGATAGGCAGGACGTGCCTAGAAGGGACGAGAGGAGGCTTGTGCAGGAGGACCCCAGCAACTTCTGCAATGGCGAGAAATGTGCGCAATTTGATGACACGAGAAGCAGATCGGCTTGTCATCATGTGTTAGCCATGCGGACGGATTACGGAACGTTGAGGGACAGCCGGTCGGGAAGGGACGTGCAGGCGTGTATTGGCGCTGGTAGTAGGTGCGGGGAGGCGGTGAGAAAGAGTGAATACCCAAGCTGGCGATTTCCTGCCGGACGACTGCTTGAATGAGGGGCAACTTAAGTGAAGGAGAAGGGTCAGGGGACGTTGGTTACACCATAGCCGGAGGAGCTGCTTCAAGTTCTCGCCTGACGAGTCGCGTCAAGTTGTCACAGGTGTCTGGTGAATGATATGTGTCGAGACACGAGGGCATCGCAGCGGTGTTCGGAAGGCGCTGGAACTGATGGGATATGCGCCTGCTTTTAGCTTGTTGGAACCGGTGGTATTCTTAAATGATCGCATCCACAGATGACACATTGTTGAATACCAACTGGTTGAACGCATCGTCGGCGATACCCTTCAGGATATACGCAACATTTTCAGGCTTGGGCATGTTTTCGCCAGCTTGGCGGCATAGTCAGAGGACAGCCGCAATATAACCGATGTAGGGCTCCACAGAAGATTGTGCGCGAGTCGACAACTCATTTTTCGCAGCTTCACAACGACCAGAGGTGTTGCCAAAAAGCTAACGGATCTTTTCCTTGAAGCTGTCCCAGCTTGTTATGTCATGCTCGTGGTTGTCAAACCAAACACGTGGGGTTCCGTGGAGATAAAAAATGACGTTTGCGAGCATAAGTGTGGTATCACACCTGTACGTTGCACTGACGCGTTCGTAGAGGCGTAGCCACAGGTCGACGTCAGAACCCTCGCGCCCCGAGAACACGCAGGGGTCTTTGAGGCCGGAAAGCGTCACGAAAGTTGTTGTGGGCACTGGGTTGACAGCCCGGGCAGAAGAGCGGGTGACCAGGGAGGATGAACCGAGTCTTGAGTGCTCATGTTGAAAGCCGCGAGGAAGCCTCCGCCTAGGAGTTTCGTGGCGAGGATGGGGATCGCACAACTTTACCAAATATGTTACGAAAAGGAGACCGATTCGGTGGGTGGTCACAGATGTATTTACAGCTGGTTAAGCGAGCAGTGCTAGCCACACAGATTAGCTCGTGGCAGTCTATATGCTTTGTCTTCTTCAACTCCATGCACTGGCACGTAGCGATATGATTACGGTGAACTGTAGCGTCTTGAGTAATAAGGCTTCAAAAAGGCAATTCTTTCAGGTGCCATTAGCAAGGCCATGAGCAGTATGAAGCTTTTAAATGCAATGTTCATTGACAGGGTGATAATTGTCATAACTTTAGTAAGAGCTACTTAGTTTGTTTTTACTTATTGTGCTCATGATTAACATTCCGTTAATTAGCATAGTTTGAATAGCTCATTAACTAGTACGCTTTAGTTATTCCAGTTATAGCTTTACATGGCTTTATCAGCACGGTCTTAAGATGTGGCGTTATTACCTAGGCCTTACTATAACGTGGCCTAATGAGCATGGTCAAAGCATGTCCTTGCCTAAATGGAGAAGTATACCATCCAGAAAAAGAGCTAATTAGCCAGTCGCAAGTGATCGGGTGCTGGCGGGTGATGTCGATAAAGACGACGTGCACCGGCCGAGCAGCACGCTTGCATGTAGGGGCTGACACGTGGCCTCACTTGAATGTACACATCGGCATGGTGCCTCAGATTCAGCTGCAGTCGCTACGTCATAAGACGCTCGGCCGGTACTGACCTCAGAGGCAACCATGCTAATTATTCTAAGACAGACTTAATGCAGGCAGTGCAGGCATTAAAAGCCTCAAAATATTTTTGAACAAGCGTACCTCTAAAAAACACCACAAAACGTTTCTGACACTTTTATTGCAAGGGTGCACTTCTGCACACAGTGCAACGACAAACAAATGAAACAAGAAGTCTCTGGTTTCAAAACACCGTCCAACTTAGTCGAGCATCCTTGACGCCATGACTGGTTTTATTGAAAGCAATAAAATGCAGTGCGCTGAGGGGTGGATTTGACTATTTCGTCCTGTTGGCTTGTGCATAATGGGGTGTCGCCAAGGTTTGGAAATATCTCAACTTTTGTGAAACCCAGCCAATCCTGCATAGCGCTCCAGGTGCAAATACAGCAAATATGCTTGTTATCAAGTCACCGAGTTAAGCAATATTGCTATATTGATATCATAACTACACTTCAGACTCACAATGTTCTGCGAAGCTTGAGTTAGTGCTTGAATGCAATGAAGGCTAAGAACACGGAGGTCTTGAGTCATCGCAAGTGTAGGTATTTAAAATAAATTGGTAAAATCAACCTGATAGATTATTCACCTAAAATTGAAAGAGTATGTTTCTGAGTGTTTTATAGCCTTGCTACTTCATGTTTTAGTGAGTGGCGGAGCGTTCGTATCAGCACCTTTATGAGCGTAACAAAAACCGTTACATATTGCCGACTCCTTCTTCATTTGTAATTGGTAAATCATTATAACAGCACCCACGTTACTTCATTTACCCGTTTAAATCGATTCTATGAAAAAAGAAGCCAGGCCTGTGCGGGCGGCACTGCACAGTCACAACAAAAGCGTGAAGAGCGGCCTTTCAGAGCCTTTCGAAACGCTCGTTGGGTAACTACTGCAAGAACCACTTGCTTGATAACCACTAGGGAACTTATAAAAATTTTTTTTGGGTAGTAGGCTGGCATTCGCTACGCTATTTTTCGTCACTCTTCTGAGAAGCGGCGTATGCGCTGAACACTTGCAAGGAATTTCGTGCCAACTGTTCATGCAGTGGCTGACGACGTTGAGGAATTATGGCGGACGTGGCTATGTGCCACAGTTATTAGATGAACTAGAACAAGCTTTTGTAATGGGTTGTAGCATTAGATGACCCACTCGTTATGCTATTCACATAGTGCCACTACTGGTTGATGTTTTGCTGTTTTACAACACTTTATAAGTCACATTAACGCGAATGTTTTCCCGACATCAAGCCTACCTAAGGCAACAAGTTCCAAGCACCAGTGTGGTTCAGTGGTAGAATACTGGGCTAGAACCCACTAGACACGCGTTCGAGCCACACTGTGTCATTGGTTCTAGGTTTCTTTTTTAATTTCGCGTGATGTGGTTATGGACACCAGTGGCGGCGGCGAACGGCGCTTGACCCTAGTTTTAATCTCATAACAGCTTTCGCTCTAAAACATATGTAGTGATTATGAAGCATATTTTCACATACCTAATAAAGGGTTTATCAAGTAGAAGCAAAAACTTGCCTATAATAACTGTTTACATATTCATTGATCGAAATTGCCGACTAGTGACTTAACATTACCTGGTGTTGTCTCAGTCCTTTACTTATCACAGTAAATATGTCCAGTGAAAAAATGCCAGTGAACAAATAAAAAGACGCAAGTACCCGAGCAAAGGAAGTGCGACGCAAGAATACTCGAGAAAGTTCCGAAAACAAGCTGTTTCGATGAAGAATGGTCCGTGCCAAGGGGAAATGGAACGTACAAATTGTCTTTGGTAGAATACGAAGGGGAGAAAAGCAACCGCAATGACAGTACTGTAGTGGACAAAGCAAATGGCAGAAAGAGGTCACGGATGTGGGTCCACAGCGCGTGTCGCAATCGAAGAGCTGTCATTGACCAGCCTTTATCACGGCAATGGACATGATTAGTCGTCGCCCGTTTCTCTTCCGTTCTCGGCAAGACGGAGTTTCTTTTTTTTCCTCACATACAATCTGACACACATTGCCTCATATTGATTCACTTTAACGCTTTTGTTTTGCTCGCCTAGGCCCATATGAGGGTGCATTTTGAGTTCTTTTTTTCTTTGGCTTACTTCGTTAGCCGTTACCCTTTCGGTTTTTGCCAATTGATATGCTTCCAGAGCATGTAACCATGCCACTACTTTTTTTCTTTCGCACTCTTGATAATATTGTGATTGAAAACATTCTGTGTGTTGTAATTTTCTATGGCAGTGAATTTTGTGCTACTGGTCGTGCTCTAACTTTCGCCGTAGTTGTCGCGTATCACTGCTCCTGGTCGATAACCTAAGAAAAGGCCTGTTCAAAAGAGTTGGAGAAAATTACACGAACGTTGTTGTTGTAAGTCAATCTAGTTATGACAGAATTAACAGAACAGTCCTCTTGTCATTGACGTCCTTATTTTTATATTTGTCATTGTTGGTTGTAATCCAAATGTCCCACAAGTTTCTTCAGATTGTCAAGAGACATAGAAGACCGACAAACAGCCTGACTGTATTTTCTCATGTTCTAGTAAGCAATGACGCGCTTACTTCAACTTACTATGTGTAGGGATGTTGTAATGCTGGTAATAGTCGTCAGAGCCATATTTGGAGCAAATGCCGTGTCAGTGATGACAAAAATGACTAGCCAATAGGGATTGAGTATCGCTGCAATGCTGTGAGGGAGCTGTTTTGAGAGTAACGCAATATACACAAGAGGCTAACGTAGAAAGCACATTATAACAATTCCCACTATACGGAACCATGTGGAGTGTGAAGCAGCACTGCTGTTCAGTTGTGTTTCCGTTTGTTGTTTTTATTTTTATTTTTATGTGTATGTTTCATTTGTGTATAGAGTGGTGTATACGCTGTTTACCGCTTATGTTAGCGCCACCCCCCATTTGTTTTTAATACCTTGTGCGTGTGTGCCACAAATTCAACACCCAGCGCTGCGAGAAGAGTGCAACGGAGTGAGCGAGCTTAGTATTACACACCTATAGTTTACTGTTACCGTGATAGCAGATGTTAGGGAATTTGTGTTAACCGTGCAGCAGATGTTCGTTGCGAACAGCGTAATATAGTTTAGCGGCATAGCATTTACATGGGTTACGTCCCCAGGCGGGATAGGGACACCACCTATCAGGGGATCGACAAGTTAAGAAACAGTGAAAAATAAATGAAAATACGCTAAGACACAATGCCAGGCTTGTTGGTTGGGGTTCATCATTAGTAAGGGTATAGCGCTTCATTACGACGACACAAACAATAGTTGGAAGTTAGCGCTGTGTGTGTATCCTATTTCTTTTTGTGTCCTTGTCGTGGTGCACTATACTCTTACAAAAATGAAAACGAGAATATATATATATATATATATATATATATATATCCATGCAATGTCACCTAACACAGTTACTACTTGTAGGCAGTACATTTCTCGTCCGACTACGTTAGAGTTGAACTTGTTTAGAGACCTAATACTGTCAAAAAGGTGAAATTTACAGTGCGCATGTGAGACACGCTATATTCAGCTTCCCCAGCTGCAAAAAGATTTCTTTTTTTTTTTGAGGGGGTGGGGTGTGCAGCAGAACGCGCAACTTTGGCACTTGGTAGTCGCTGTGAATGCGTGTAAATATTTTAGTATACCCTGAAAAGTTGAATTACGGAAACATTTTGTGGTGTAGGGGGTTAATATTCACTTCCTCTCTCCTCTTATGGTTTTCTGGCTATATGTGCGTGTGACACAGTTTTTGTTTTTTAATTTGACAGCTTTCTGACCACAGCTAACCTCCAATAAATTGGCTCAGTTATTCTGAATATTGTATACGCCTAACTAATGAAGATAGAGCTAAGAGCGAAGAAATCAGTATAAGGCCAACGCTTTCTGAATTATTTTCAATCTGTCACAAGGGCTTTTGTGGAGCTCAAACTCAGTAGATTGGTGTGTCATACAGCGCTAAAGCATCATGTGCTAGACACGAATGATGGGCAGGAACGAAGATATATGCATCAAGAAAGTGTGACAGTGGAGCCGAAGCGCATAGCAGTTCCTGCACGCAGCGTGCAGCCCTTTCAGTACTTTTCGACTGCAGTGCCGCCACTGTGGGCAACGCGGAAAGGATCAGGCGGTGAGGCGCAGTCACGCCACTCAACACTTCTAGTACACTCTAACAGTGCTCTGAAACCTTCTGCACCCTACCCTTTCCAACCTCCTTGCGCCCACGTGAGGAGAGTGCCCTCGGCGACTGTTCGCTCCCCCACTGCACGTGCGCCAACTCTACGAGATTCTGCCACCTTACCGCGCTCACACGAGAAGAGGGGAGAGTTGGCGCATACGCAGTAAATTTGGTCACGCCACTCGCTGAATTGAACTCTGCAATAAGTTGCTTTGCATCTAAAAATTGATGTTGTGCTTACGACCCATCTTTTGACACACCACGACAGTAGCATTAACGGAGCTCTCGCTTCTTAGAGTTCAAGACCGTGCGTTAAATATATGAATTGTCTTAAAAGCATATAACAAGTTTTCAGCCTCACACAATAATGGGAACCCAATGAGCTTACGAAGCGACATCACTGCAGTTTGGGAGCATAATGCATCAGAAACCATTCCTCTTAACTAAGCTATAAAAATAGTAAGCCATTGCATTCTCAATTATTGTTCATAAAAACACCAAGAGCATAAATTTTGCTCTGATTGGAATTTATCAGTACTATGTATAACTCTGTAAAATAATTTGGTGTTTATCTTGGTCAAAGCTGTGCTGCCGGTCACAAAAGTTAGGTATTATTTTAATGTATTCACTATACACGTGGGCTCGACAGCATAAAAAAAGAAACAATGATATGTTTTCAACGCCATCTTGTGTTATTCAGCATCGGAGAATAATAACACAAGGGGGTATAAATTATGCAGTATTGGTCATAAAGACTAACGAGAATTGAATGCTGGGTGCTTAAGCAAATTGTCCCGCCACATCAGAAATTTAGGCGAGGTGAAATCTGGTTTCACCTCCCCTACACTTCTGATTTCAATTAATTTCAAGGACACATTCGAACTCTGCATAACCACCACACAAGGGTAAAGCTTGAGAACCAACCGCGGTTTATTCTGTAGTGCCGCAGGGCTCAAGTAAGTTCTTGTTTAGAGTGAAAAAAACAAACAAACATCAGAGTATTCAAGAAAAGCACTAAATTATTTTTATAAGCAGATGGTGCAAAAAATTTTACAAATATGGACATTCAATTTTCTAGGATTCATAGAAGTGCTTCCCGTCAACGAAGCTACCACCCTACAAACGGGGTCTCTGTCAATACGCATTGTTGTACCGTGACACAGGTTTTATGTCACATATAATTCAACAATATTCAGATGAATATACATTATTTCATAATCGCAGTTTGCCGAAATTAGAGCATATCTAGGTATTGCTCAACCATTAGACGTTCTTTTATATATGTGAATAACAGGTGTAGAGAATGCGAAGCTATGTTGAAAAAGCTGGGTACGCACAACGTATCTCGTCCCTAAGGACTTTCTGTAAGCGAGTAATTTTTTACCTTATATTGAAATATTCTGTTTTGCCGCGAACTTTCGCAGTGAATTTCACGCCAATCATTAAATTTTACGGAATCTGCGAGTGTGCGTGAATCATGCCTCAATATCGACAAACAATTGTTGAAAATCAGTCTTGAGTGCAGAATTGGCAAACGACTTCAGGATGCTAACTCACATCGACGTTCGCACAAGTATTTCGACATATACACAACATTTTGCTGTTAAATGACATCAGCAGGGAGCGCTTGCACGGCAGCCACAAGCTTTAGCGAGTTCTTACCCCAATAACTCACGTGCCTATACTCCAGATTACCTAACAGAATTCTTTTATTCGCTGTGCAACGATTCGAGTATAAACGAAAGTACTGCTAGATTGCATCTTCTTTTTAATAAAGTTGTTATATTCTACACTGTGCACGTCTAATTCTGTCTAGTACTTCTATGATTACGCCCCTTGGTGTGCATTTGAATTATTAAACAAGTTCCCCGCCAGCTCTTCATGATCTTGAGTAGAGACACCAATTATTATAAGTAACAACGACAATAACCACTATGTTTGCTGTGCCACGATTGGGAGTAGTCAGTTCGTCAGTTTAAACGTATGTGTCTAACATTATTTATTTTGTGCAAGAGCTGCCCAGGCCACTGCACGGAACCCTGCTGTCTTCTTGTTCTGATCCACCTAATCGAAGCTACAGAGAAGGTTGAACCATTCCGTCCACACACTCGGCGCCACCATCAACGGTAATATTCCCGCCTACCCAACCCTGCTTCCTAATCCAACAGTGACAACGTGAACAATGTCGAAAACGACGTACGGCTGGGTACGCTACTTGCGATTCACAATCGATAATACCGAGCACTGGCACCCTCAAATCATATTTCTACCTCAAGGACATGGCACGTGTGGCGTTGACAGTTGTGAAGGCGAAGTGAGCAGTTGGGCTTTATGCTGGCGAAAGTTACGCGACCTACTCGACAAGCTCACTGTTCGCCAGCTCAACCCTGCGAAAGAACTTTCCTGTCCGGCTCACAAATTAGCCATGCGTTACTCACATCATTAACGTTTTATAGCTGCATGTCTAAAACTGTAGCATATTGAAGATCGTGATAAAGCTGTATTCCAAACGACATCGAGATGACGCTCGTTCTTTAAGAGTGGTTCTATTAACGAACGAAGTCATCGAAAACGCGGATTTGTGTCAAAGACAATGACAGCCATCGTACTGCTCTAGAACTCGTAATTCTCGCCAACATGCCTACAATCTCGCTTTAAATATTCATTCCTGTCTTTCACCGAGCATTGCTGGTAGCACAGTGCGGATTGCTGAAAAAATAGCGCTGATCCCTCAGTTTTGAAAGCCGGTATAATGTTAAAGGTGGTAAACGTGCCTTGAAAAAAGTAGTCCTTATTATAATGTCGCATGCACTGTCGTAGTTCGGTAAAAGCAGTCTCCTGCTCAATAGCTAGCCGAAGCAAATGGCGTGTAATCTCTCGTAGTCTAAGCAAAGAGTTCCACGTTATTCGAAAAGCCTTCAATGAATCGTCAATATTAGGCGTACAAGCCTAAAAAGCGCCTCAGATAGAAATTGAGCGACAGTCCTCAGAGGGTTCCGAAGAAGACCAGCAAATAGCTGCTCCTTGACTTCTCACATAGGTTGACGCTGGTTCTTTTCCTCCGTCATTACTGAGTACGCTTGTGTAAACAGGAGTGTCATGTCTTAAACATAGGCTGTCACAGTTTCGTTGGGCATTTGGATGTGGTGTTGGGTGAATGTGGGAGCATCTGGGTGCGTTACTACCACGCTATGCTTTTAACAAGGGAGTAACGCGTAGTACGATTGCTTGTACATGGTGTATTGGTGGCAGCTACAGCAACATTTGACGTGGATGCTCCCCCATTGACACCTTGTGGTACATCTCAGTTGCCAAGAAAAAATACCCATAAACATGATTTATCCAATGTGGTAGCTGCAATTGTTAGCGTATTCCTGAACACAGCGCATCGTGAATACCGCGCGAAAATGACAGAAACAAGCGCATAATAAACACTGGTACTTAATGTGAATTTCTTCAAAGCGTCAATAATCTAGTGAGGTAACAGTGCTGCGCATGCTTCCGAATGAAATGATTCACGCTTGTGCTCATTCTTGATACCACACTGCACTTTAAAAGCACAAGAAGTAGAGATTCGTAGCTGAAGCTTTGAAAGCGGGCATGCATTCCTCACTCCACTGACCTCTGCTTCACTGCACCAAGACACGACATTCACCCGTATGCTTCTTGGTATTATCGCACACTTATTGCGGCAGTTTTATTAGTCTGTGATATCACACTTGGAGCAGTGGTTAACAGAAACCTTTTTTAAAGCTCGTGGAAGCTTTACTGCTCACCCGCTAACTCAAAGAGTAAGGCAGAATCTCAAGTGTACGTAGGGCGGCTTTCCGATGCTAACGCGGCTAGCATTTCTGGCTTGTATTGAGAAGCTTCAAGAATGATATTTAATGATCCATATATGAGGTTCAACGTCCCAAAACCACCATATGATTACGAGAGGCGCCGTAGTGGAGGGCTTCGGAAATTTCGACCGCCTAGGACTCTTTAACGTGCACCTAAATCTGAGCACACAAACCTACAGCATTTTCGCCTCCACCGAAAATGCCGCCGCCGCAGCCGGGATACGATCTCAACAAAATTAGGGTCAGCAGCAGATTACCTTAGCCACTGGACCACCACGACGGGGTTTAACAATGACCTTAGAGATCGTAAATCTCCGAGGCTACGCTTTAACCATGCCGTTGCCGAATCGTTTCTTATCAGCGCTGGTAAGTGTCAGGCCACATTACTTCAATTGACCACTATCAGACAGCAGCGCCACAGTGCCGTGCCACTGTGGTGCCGCCATAATAGGAAAATTTTTTTTTGTTTTTTAGAGCCTCGTGGCACACATGTCACCACCCCATTATAAAGCCAATGCTCATAGCCTCCATCCAGCCAGCCACTTCACAAGAGAAAATCTGTAAGAGACATATGGCACATTTGTGCTGTAGCATGCAGCTGCCTCAGTGACTTAGTCGGTAAGGTGCGGGTGCTTGTCGTAGAGGGAAGAGTTCGCATGTTGAATTCCCAGAAAAAAAAGCTGTTTTTTTCGTCCCCTTTCCTTAGCGTGCCTTTATTCAGAGGCATATCTGTGACAGAATTACGTCACCTATGTTTTGGTGGATCCTCTCATAAGCATTATCATGTTCAAACTGGTCCTAAAGAAGGTCACAATGGTCCCGCCGTGATGGTCTTGTGGCTAAGGTGCTCGGCTGCTGACCCGCAGGTCTCGGGATCGAATCTCGGCTTTGGCGGCTGCATTTAAGACGGAGGCGGAAATGTTGTAGGCCTATGTGCTCCGATTTGGGTGCACGTTAAAGAACCTCAGGTGGTCGAAATTTCCGGATCGCTCCACTACGGCGTCTCTCATAATCTTATGGTGGTTTTGGGAGGTTAAACCCCACACATAAATCAAAGTAGGTCACAATCCATGCTTATTGCTTCACAGCGATGTGGCCGCATTTATATCACAGGAGTTATTTTATGCGTACGTTCGTTTCTCAAATTGAGACCCGCACTGTAAAAAGAAAAAAAACTCTATTCAATTAGTCAGCAAACATCTGTTGCGATTTGAGCACTGTATGGTCCAGAATGACTGGTATGAATTATGCTGTTTACTTGTGAAGCTTTCAAGCAGTTTTTCAAAATACGGCGTGTGTATTGCTTTGATTTACTTTTCGGAAAGCTCATGTACTGAAGAAAAAAGACGCAGCAAACGCGCATTATTCACCCTTTATTAAAGAGTACTTCCATTTCATAGAAATCTAGGAAGTCTAAAACGCATATACTGCGCCTACACGAAGACCGTAGGCGCAAAAGTACATATATTTTTTTCATCACATGGATAGAAGAATATACGCAGCAAAATACATCGACATCATTTGATCTAAAACTGTCACCAATGTTAAGGGAACCCTTTTAGGATGACTGCCAGTTGGGCGTGTTGGTAAAGGTTCATGATGAAACAAGCGCAGAAATACACACACTCATAGAGAACACAGACAATAGAGGACACCCTGTCGTCACAAAATAACCAACGTATTTTAGAACGTCCCTCCACTCAACGCTTCAACTTCTCTTGAGAAGAGCCATAGGAGCGTCGTCTCTAGGCAGGGAAAGTCACTGTATATCAGCGATCAATTCTGTGATTCTTGAGTATCGCAGCGTCACTTTCAAACGAGGAGCGGCGCAGTGCTCAACTTTGTCAAGTGAAGGGTGAAAGTCGAGTCGAGGCGCATTTGTGAATACAAGGGTAAGCTTCATAAGAATTGATTGTAATTTTTACTCTAGTAACCTTTTCTGCCGCTACATTTGTGTTGGGTATGCGAAGTCACGCCGATAGTGAGCGTGTTCTATGACATTGAAGTACTGGTCGGGAGGCAATAAAGCAAAGAAAGAGACTCCCCCTAGATCATTGTGATAGGGATGTGATATTAAGTTGGCTCAAAAAGTAGAACTGCTCTAGTAGTGTGCAAATCCTCCCATAGCATAAAGTATCACTTGTAAAAAGGCTGAAACAATCCCCATCAAACGAGTAAAAATGCATGAGAATAGCGTTAGTCTTGAGCTGCTGACGCGTGACACACTGGCAACGCTATGCTATTCGGTATAGTTTGAACTTGAACACTGTCCGGGCCGGTTTCTCTAGCCCGAGCCCAGACCTGCCAGGCTGAGCCCGGCCCGGTGTTCTTAAATATAGGCCGTACCCAGCCAGTTTCAGCCAGTTATGCTTTGAACATAAACAAGGATTGTGCACCATTCAGTTATTGTGAATATACCTGCCTCATGCAAGATATTATCTAAGGAGTCTTCTGAAACTCCTTACAGTGTCACAACTTTCAGTAGTATACTTAGTATACCTTCGGGTAATTACGGCCTTAACACTTTCGTGATTTATTTACCGGGTAGTATAAAATATATTTGTTGTCATATCTGGCTCTTTCATGTACGGAGTGCTAACTCCACAATGTTGTTTTCGAAATTAAAAGAAAGTGTACAAAATATTCTATCCCCATGAAGTAGAAAAAAATGGCGGACGTTTATAGCTTCAGTCTACATAAATTGATTGTGAGCCGGGGCAGCTAAGTAAAAGTAACACATCTCCTTCAAATGTCGTTTATTATGCCATGCAATAAATAAACGCATTCTATCAACTTCTGGGTGTAACAAACTAGGCTGCGAAGCATTACAAAAATAAAAGTGCTGGGTCAACTTTTCATCTGTCTCCCACGTACGTTGTTCTCGCGCTTAGAATAAGAAGGTTATTTTCCTCACTCTGCTTCCTCGAGTCGCGGCCACCGCAGGTCCAAAGATCTGTGGAAGCGAACCACAGCCACTAGCAAGTGAGCCAACGGCCTCGTTGTTCCCTGAAGATACCTAATTCGTCATTTTCTTTTGACGGCTTTCGACATTTAGAAGTGGTATGTATCAGTGGCAAAACCTCTCTGCAGCCTTCGTTGCCGCTTAGTGCGGTTCCATCCATAACAAGGCGTACATTCGAACAGTCAGACAACAAATAAGCCTCCACCACATTACCTTTTATTGTCTCTTCAGATCGTGTCCCGCTAAGTTTTGTGCAGTCTTAAAATCAGGTCGTACTCAGGGTTTCCAAAAAATGTCAGTTAGAGCACCGAAGTGAAGCAACCAACGGCTTTTTAAATGCTCCCCGTCAAACGCTGCGTATCGGGTGTCTCCGCAGGCTCTGGAAGCAGGAGAGTAGGTTGCCTAGTCGCCGATGGTAGAATGCCTTGGTGCGAACAGAGGAATGAAGAGTGGCTGTGGTTTCAGGCGTTCAGCTTGAGGCAGCTGCAATGCAGCAGAAGGAGATCCATTGCAGAAGGAAGAAAAGTGGTGAATAAGGTGGAAAGAAAAGGTGAAGAGTACACAAGAAGTCGAACGTTCACCGGGGATGGTTCGACGAGACAAGCGACAGGCATTCTTGGAATTTTCAACAAACATGTGGTGCGTGGTACATATGCTTCCTCAGGTACCTAATGAAGCAACTATGCAGCTTGCAAAACTATTCGATGCTAGCAGGTTTGTCCTCTGCAGAGCCAAAGAAAGGTAAGCTAAACAAGTGCAATTTGTATACCATATTTTTTTACGAAAATAGGGGTTCATGTCCCCAGTATTGTGTGATATTTGTTTGTTACTATCCAAAAAAACTGCAGAAACTTGGAAAAGAAGTCTGAAAGCATCCGAAGTTCTTTAACTGTGTGTGTCGGCGGAGCCGTCTGACATTTGTGTGGTGAAGTATGTCAATGCGCCCATGCCTACAACCCACCCCCTCCCGCCTCTTTCAAAGTGTACAGCATCAAATTAATAACATAACCATGAGCTTGCTTATATAAAGAGTTTGCTTTCTCGTGGAAGGGCTTCTACGTCCTTAAGCACCATGAAAACACTGGCGCTTAGACAAAGAAGAAGCTTATGAGTTACTGCCGAAATACGAAAAACACAAGCCTAGTTGTTGAAATAGGCAAATATTTGTTCTCAGATGGGTGTTACAGTAAACATGTTTACAGACAGCGGCTACACTGACGTCAAACTACCTTCAAGGACGAGGACTGAAACTGTCATCTGAGAAATGATCACTGGTTGCGTTTACGCGCAAGACAATGACGCCATACCGCATCAAAATAATTGGACTCACGATTAGCTATCAAAAGACCCACCGTTACCTGGGAGTAATAATAGATCGTGACTTGTCTCGGGGCCCTCATACCGCTCACATGAAGAAGAAACTGACCATGATCACCCACGTCCTAAGGTTTCTTGCGGGAAAATCATGGGGTGCATCGGTACGAGCCATGCTTCAACTGTATGCTACAATTTTTCTTTGCTTCATGCGCTACAGCCTTTCTGTGCTTGGCAAGGCCCGCATAACAAACGTAGGCGTCCTCCAGTCATTACAAGCTCAAGCACTGATAATATGCCTCGGGCTTCCGAAATGCGCATCCTAAGCAGCGACTGTCGCAATCGCTCATGAACACCGTATCACAACCTACATTCGTGTCGATGCTTTAGGAACGCAGACAAGACATGCCACCCGGATTCAATCGATCACCTCGCCTCCCTTCCAACTTCCAGGCCACGCTCTGCGTTCTGCTCTACTATTGCCCCACATCGCACGGTGATTCCCATGAACTTCACGCACGCAGCAAGACCGTCATTACCATTGTGGTGTCTACATTCACTGGATGTCCTGATAGCCATCCCCGGAATGCAAGAGAAGAAAAATTTGTCAAATGTGGCCATAAAACAAACTATATTGTTTCTGCATGAGAAACACAATGGATGCATTCACATATACACGAATGGGTTGGTCACTTAAACACGTTCAACAGGTGCAGTGGTAATTCCAGAGAAATCTATCACGATAAAGTTCAGGACCTCGCATCTGACATCATGCACGGCGGCAGAACTCGCCGCCATTCGTGCCGCTCTGGATTTCCTAGTTGAAGAGCCGCAGCAGACATGGTGAATTTTTTCCGACTCCAAAGCGCCCTCAAGGGCAATGCCTTGCCATATCGTCATACACCAAACGAACAACTAATTGCTGAAATACGACTGCTTCATCAACGGGCTATAGAGAAACAACATGAAATAGCGAATCAATGGATACCAGGCCACTGCAGCATTGATGCAAATGACCGTACAGATGAAGCAGCCCGATCTACTCATGATGATGCCCCTTGTGCAGCTATACCAATATCAAGAACGGACGCCGCTGCAAGGCTTCGATCACTTGCACGAGAACTGAAACTCGCTCAGTGGAATTCACCGGCATTCACCAACGTCCGCCTTCATAATTTGGACCCACACCTACAGTTTCGTCTTCCATGGCATCTCTCATAATCATATAGTGGTTTTGGGACGGTAAACCCCACATATCAATCAAGCTTCGTCTTCTACCAAGAATAACCAGAGCTGAGGAGACACTTCTGTGCCGTCTGTGGATGGGGTGGCCTTTACGAATGCTTATTCGTTTCGAATCAGAATGGCCAGCAGCCCGACACGTGACAACTGTGGCTGCGCAGAGACTATCTCCCATCTTCTCTGCGAGTGTCCTCGCTTCAATGCGCCAAGAAAGGAACTATCAAAAGTTTTTACATAGACTGGGCGATCGCCAATTGTTGAAAGCAAGGTTATTAGGACACTGGCCGAGACCGTCCTCTGCACGCAAGGCATTGACAGCGTTGTCGCGCTTTCTGCGGGCAAGTGGTGTTAGAGACGGACTGTAAGCAGCATGGTGGATTGTTTGATGACCTTCTCACCTCGTTTTTTTCAACGTCTCTTTTCTCTCATCTTTCATCCCCCTTACCCCCTTCCCCAGTACAGGGTAACCAGCCGGTCTGAGAACTGGCTAACCTCCCTGTCCTTCCTCTTTCAATCCTCCTCTTCCTCCTAACAGTAAAAGCTGTGAACAGATCAAAAGTTGAGTGACGTGTCGCGCACTAGTTGTCTGTAACCACCGCTGCCGCCACCACGGGCATCCCTAACCACATCGCACGAAGTTAGAAAAAAAGAACTAGTACCAATGACACACTCGGGCCTGAAGCTGGGGCCGCTGGGTACCAGCCCAGTATTCTACACTGAGCCACGCCGGTGCTTGACACTTATTGGCAAACCTGCCTTAGGCAGGGTTGACGTCGGGATAACAATTGCGCGCGAATACGATTTATAAAGCGTTCTGAAACATTGAATTCAAAACCAGTCGTCGCACAATGCGAATGGCGTAATGAGTGGGGCGTCCAATCCTCCAACCCCTTACAAAAGCACCTTTTTGTTTAGCTATTAACTGATGATGATGCTGCCTGTATCATCGGCACCTACCTACTCTGGGGTATCGACCATGAGTCGGGTGGATCATACATACTGAATTTATGATTACTAATTAGTAAGAGCTAGAATAATTTTGAGATATTTTAATATAACTAATTATGAGTAGTTGTAATTTAGGTTGCACATTTTCTGTAATCTTCCTGAGACGGAAGATCTTTTGACTTGAAAGGCTTGAATTGTTAGTAGTTGATACACCTACCAAATCTATTCCAGTCATATATACCCTTTTCGACAGCTTTAAAAATCCCAGTCCGAGTGTTTCAGCGCAAAGGCCCCAAAATATAACAGAACGGCTGACGTAATCAGTAGACCACATTGCCGCAATGTTATTTCGGCACTACGTTTTCTGTGCAAGGGCAAACGACGGCAGCTCAACAAGAAGTGTTCGTTAGTGTTAAGTTAGTTGCAATAGAAGCAAAAAGTGTAGATGGCCAAACCAGCTCAGTGCATGTAATTATTTATATTTGGAGTTCTACAACACATTCTGGTTATTGCAAATTCAGCTCGTGTTGCTTCACACCATTTCTTGTTTCAAAAGAACCGTAAGTGCAGAACGTCCGGTGATGAATCGAGACTTGAAGTAAGCACAGATAATGCATACTTTCTGAACATTGCTGCAGACAAACGGCGTGAAAGGAAAGGGAAAGAGTACTGAGCCCGTCAGAGAAGCTTTCGCCAGAGAGTCCGCAACTTCGTTGAGTACAATTCCTTTGTGTCCCGGCACCCAAATTAATCGCAGATTGTGCAAATATTGAGGAACAAGTAATCGCAATAGTCTTAGAATATCTGAATCTGTTGAAGCAGTTGAAGCTGAACACAACGACAATGAATCTTTAAGTACAGCCACAAAAGTGATAGTTAAAGGAATTTTACGTAGGGCTAACATAACAGCTAACAACTCGGTCAAAGATATTTCAGTGCAATCAGAAAGTCTAACAGACAACAACCAGACCAGTTCTGTAGAAATAATTCCCACCCTGGCCTTTTCTTCACACTGAAAAGCATTAGTTGTTATCACAACCGTAGAATCAATTTGATTTAGGTGCTTTGAAAAATGCCATTCAGAAGATTACTAGTACTTTCGCGTGATTAGGCAATGTATTTTCATAAGATATGAATAGATCACTGAACCTGCCACTCATATGCACTATATCAATAAACCGTATCTGCAATGGGTCCAACAGCTTCTGGGTAGCAATCACATGAGGGGTATGAAAGCGAGGCCATGTGATATAAAAAAACAAAGCTAGATCACTGATAAATATACGTTATTCTCATCTTATCGGCAAATCATAGAATCTTAAGAATGTTTGAATTGTTGATAATTTGAATCTAATAGGTAAAAAAAGAATTCGTGAGTCCTTATAATAACAAAATTTGCTACAAATTCGGGTAACCGCAGGCACCAGCGAAGTGCTTGGCGCTCAATTAAAACTAATGGACGTATCTTCCATGCTGGTACGCCAGAAAATAAGGCTCACCCCAACTCCATCATAGAGCGTATGTACATCCGGTGAATCGTTATTAAGGCCGCGTGCCCCCTCAACGTTTACCAATCTTTTTGAGTGGCCTAACGCACGTGGCACTTTGGTCACTGTATGTTGAATATGCATCCGCCAGTGGAGCTTTCCATCATAGATGATTCCGAGGTACTTGAGTGTTTGCGTTTGGAGAATATCTGCTTGGTAGAATGAGAGTGATACATTTATAATGTCTTGTGGGGAGAACGCTAGAACGGCACAATTCTGTACATTAAGAAACAAACAAACGCTGTAGAGTCAAGCTTTCAAAGTAGATATGTATCCTTAAAATAGGGTATAAAGTGATTGAATGTAATCCGCAGATGAAAAGATTGCTATGTCCTCCGTGTAAACATAAGTGTTCACTCTTTGATGACAAGTAAAGGAGCTAAGCAAGATAATAAATAGTAACGGGGCGAAACTGCTCCTCGGGGAACATCTCGTGTCTGTCTGAATTTCCCTGTTGATATCCCACCCTGTACACAGTAAAACTTCCTGTCCAGTAAGAGCTCAGTCTTCCACGCAAAAAAAAGTCAGGCAAGCTAAGCTTTCTCAACCTTCTCAGTAGAATTGGGTAATCGACAATATCATAGACTTTAGAGATATTTAGTGTAACTAATGCTGCATACTTTTACGGTCACCATGCTAGCTGTATTCTGCTCGTTAAATGAACATGAACACGCTAGATAAACACTCCTGTTCTCAACCCTAAATAAATTCGGCAGAGACTTAATAATTTATTAACAGTAACAAATTTAGTTATCTGAGCATGTAATAGTCTCTCAATGAATTTCGCAAAACTGAATGTGAACGGATTTGGTCAAATGTTGTCGAGAGTAAGTCCCTCGTTCTTATCTTTAAGTAGTGGTATCACTTTATCTACCTTCCACACAGAAGAAAACCAAGAATGTTTTATACAATAATTTACGGTATCTAATAACACATTTAGAGCAACATCCAAGAAGATTATCAGCATCTTCGTAGTCATACCATGAGGGCCTGGTGCTGCCACTGCTAAACGTCCTACAACTGACGAGAGGACCGACATTGATATATACTTTCTTCTACAGTGTCTTGCCTCATAAGAGGTGAATTAGGGCAGGTAGAACATATAGGCTTTAAACCGCTGGCAATGGCACACAGTGAATCTTGTCTTTCTTGGGTAGTAAGCACTATTTATTCTGCATTTGAGGGACGTGAAATTAATTTGATAGATCTGAAATACCGGAACAATACGCTTTTGTTGTTTTATTTTGAAAGGAACTCACAATGGCGAACGTTGTATTCATTTTTTGCTTTTGCGATAGTACGCTTGAAACTTGCTGCAATAAACTTTTAGTTGTTCCAGTTACTAGGAGACTGAATATGCATGAGTTGCTTCCGCACTGCTTTCCAGCGTTTGTAGTCTCTCGAGCAGTCGTCCTTCCACCAAATACTAGCTGTAAGGTTTTCCTTTCTGGTATCTTGAAGTCCGACCTTTTACAAGCACAGTCAAGAATATTGCAAACACCACCTGCGCTGCTTGGAATTTTGGCCAAAGATTAAATTTTGCCCGCAAATTCATTTCAAACCCATTGTGATCAATAAACGAACAAACAAGACACTCTGCATTAGACTTTAACCCATGGTTCTCAAATATTACGAAAATGTGGTTGCTAATCGAACGAGTGTCAACATTTCCCAAGGAAAACACCGAAAATCCTGGACCTGAAAACATTAGATCTAACACCGATCGGGACTGGCCTCGTAAAAAATGTTAACAATCCAGTGTTGTCACAGGTGAAATTGTTCAATGCCGCCCAATCCAATAGACATTTTCTATTATGATTCCTTCTTAATCGCCGTAATATACAATGAGAATTGAAGTCTCCAGCTAGCAAACTTTTTTTGAACAGTTTAGAAGAACTGAATCTAGTGACTGAGTACACCCAAACGAGAATATGCGTTAAATAGAAAAAAACTTGAGACCTCCTTTAAGAGTTAGTTCTACTGCTAATATTTCACTTTCTGTAGGCATTAGCTAATTGCCATGCTTTATGGCGGAATTTATTACACAGAACAGTCAGTAAACCACCTCCTCTAGGTGGACGATTTAAACGAAATGGTCGGTAATTATCCAGACTAAAGATATTATCTGTAGATAACCAGGCTTCTTGTAATATTGTGACATCTAGATGAATCTCAGAAATTAAAAATTTGATATCAGTAGCAGCAGCAAAGACGGATCGACAGTTCCACTGCAGCCCTCTCATCTATCTTCCAGTGACCAAAGCACCGTAGAGGCTACAGCCTCTTCCAAAGTGTTAGCTGTACCCTTTACCTGAGGCAAAACTTTCTTTGATTTATAGTTAGTACAGGCATTGCCTCCGACATTGTGGGCGAGCGGCGTGTTTCTCTCCGGTCGTCCCATTAGCCGCGCTCCCCAGCAAAATAAACGGGTATCACCTCGCGCGCCCGGCTACCGCGAGACGCCGTGGATTCTGGCGGTGGGGGACACCGCGGCACACAGCAGGGCGCATGGGATTCCAGCATCCGCATGGTTTATTTTTCAAGGCGATACTCTTTCTTGTTGACCTTCGACGCAAAAACTTTGGTCTGTCTGTACATTTGTCTGCTTGTCCACCGTTACCGCAAACCGGGTACTCGAAACAGTACGAGCCGATACCCAGAACGGTTCACCTCATTCGCAGCACCCACTAATGTTGCTAAACGATCAGCGTTCATACGTGTCCATTTGTCAATTAAAAGCAATTATTGCGCATATCTGAGACATCTTAACAGAACGTGTGTATTCTGCATGTTCGTCTTGTACTAGAAAAGGCATACGAGAGCAATTCTAAGGACCGTAGCGCTGATAACGCTGCGCTTACCATGGAACGCTTGCACGAAGAAGCTACACTCTAAAAAAAAAAGGCAGCGAAAATGGAGAAACAGGCTCTGTTCCTCCTTCCGCGCACCAACTTCCTCCCTTTCGGGTGCTTTACCCGTCGCGCCCTCTCGCGGCAAGGACCAAAGGAGCAACGTTCCTCCTTCAGCGTTCAAGTTTCTCCTCAATCAGGGGGGTCTTGCGCGCGCGCATGCGCACGCCAAGCCTAGCCGGCCACGGCCAGTTGCGAGCGATTGGTTTTACCTAAGATTGTTGTAAGCAAAGCAGGAGTGACGTTTTCTTTTGTTTTATTGGTGTTGAGTAAAAGCCTCTCTTTTTTATCGTCAGACACTCGTACGAGGCTCCGCACAATTCCATGTGTGTCTCGTGTTGTTTCATACTACCAATTTATCACGAATACAAGGAGCTCTGCTTCCCAAGCAGTCTTGCTTTATCTGTATCTTAGAGTGTACAAAAATAATGATTTTATTAGTGTCGACATACTCGGTAAGCCCACGCATTTTTAGTTTCGCATGGCACCAACAGGACTCATGAATTCAATGAGGCGCGTAATGAAGCATCACACTTAATTTTTCAACATTCTAGGAAACCTGATACCACTCTACAGTCCATGCGTGAAAGCACGATCATATACAAATGGTAGAGTTATACGTGCCACTACCGCCGTATAGACGTTCTTTGCAGTTTACCCCCATTCGAATACGGCCGTCGTGGCCGGAAGTCGAACCTGCGTCCTCCAGCATAGTCCCACGACACCCAATAAGGCTATGCTTTCACGGCAGGTAAAAGCACAAAGGGAAACAGGCAGCAAAAGTTCACCGAGCGTTTATTCGCCAGAGTAGGTTACAACCATCAGAAACGTTTTAAACATCATCATACCTAAACTTTTTTAAAAGCGAACCAATGACTTCTGTAGGTTAAACAAAATTCTCAATCGCATTCGTTTTGAATTGCCCATGCCAGCCAGCACTGAGAAGTACTGTAACGGGATGATGACAAAACTTCAGGAAAGGAACGTGGCAACATTGCAGTAAGGAGGCATCGGCGTGCTACCTGCGGCGTTTGCTTTACCTCGACAGAAGGCATCTCCTTATGTTTAGACATTAATTTGAACAGAAATTACAGGATATAAAACGATTAACTTTTTAACTAGTGAAAAAAGTCCATCGAAGGGAGGGGGGGGGGCGAAATAAAGATTTTCATACCTTTGGTCTATAGCCATTTCAAAATTTTTGAAAAACAGGTCATTGGTAATAACCGCGGAGTATTGAATTATGACTGATTTAGCTGGTGAAACGGAAACCAACTCTACAAACAGCGCATCTACTCTCTAGTTCAAAAATGCTCTCAATGAAAGCTGATTGTGTTGAATTGTGTAAAAATTTTGTTGTTTTGATATTTTACCTTCTGTACTAATGATTCTTTATACACATCTGAAGATGCCTTCCGCAAAAGTAAACACCACAGGTAGCACGCAGTTGCCTCCTTTCTCTAATTTTAAAATAATATTGGATCTGTTGCTTTAAAGTTCCTGTTTATACAACCCGGAACTAAAACGGGCCTGACTAAGTCTCACGCTCAACCCTCGGGCTCAACCCGAACCCGCATCTAATGCGCCCGAGCCCGGCCCGGACCCGATCCAACAATGCCTACCCAGCCGGGCCTATGGGCTTTCTGGACGGCCCAGACCCGTGCGGTACTCTAGTTTGAACACGCTCGCTATTCCGTGTCCCGAAGGCAAACACGCTTCATGCCACTGCTGAATCCAAGACGCCGAATGCTCGCCTTTTGTTTTCCGCCGTTTCCTCTATTTTTCTTGTTTTTTTGACTCGGACACGAATTACCATTTCCCTTCGTATACCTTCATCCTATCTGTTCTTTTGTCGCCGGGTTGTCCCTCGTGTTTCACACAACAAAATAAAAGCGGCATCCGATAGAAAAGAATCTCGTACACTCGGGGCCTTTTCGTTCTCCAACCTCGTAGAGTTTTGTTTGTCTTCTGCCACCTCATTGTCTCCCGTTCTGCAATGATTGTCCCAGAGCAAGCAACCACCAGTTTGTCCCTATTTTTCCTTCGGCTCTCTAGCACGGCACGTTTGCACGTGTCGAGCTGTGTGGGTGGCCAAGAACAAGTGCTTTTTGCAGAGACTTCGCACTACCAAGGACAATAGAGACCACTGAGAGTTGAGCGCCCCTCAATCTCTCCACCTACATGCATCGCACCGATAAAAGCGTTAGCTAGGTCAACTATACTGGTCCTTTCTAACGTGTTATACCTCAGTCGTCGTGGTAGTTGGGCGGTATGGTGCTCATCGGTGGAACCGCAGGTCACAGGATGAAATTCTGCCTGTGATGGCCGCATTTTCATGAAGGTGAAAACCCTTGAGGTCCGTGTGCATAGATTTACCTGCAGGTTGATAGACCACACGCAGCCAATATTTTCAGAGCCCTCCACTGCGGCGTCTGCAGTAATCGTGTCGTTGTTTTCAGACGTGACATCCAAACATTCTTCATTATGTCCTGCGTCAATCTTGTCCTTCGCTTTCTTTTCACTCCATTGCACATGCTGTGCATAATAACATAGCAGAAATCAATAAAAGCTTCTTTGCCAAAATTTCGCGTCCTATTCAAAAAGGGAGAGCTAGTAGTCGAAAATCTCTAATGGTTTTTATTAATGAAGTTTTCTAAAACACCTGAACAAGCTTTTGGCTTTACACCTGATAGCCTAGTCGAGGTTATTTCTCTCCTTGCCAGGGCACGCTATCACGCACTTGGCAGTCGTTATTTGGGTAAACATTGAACGGCCCTCACATAACGTATTATTAAAATACACAGTTTTGATCTTCTTATTCACTTTTTGATGATGCGTCAGCTGCCCTGAGCACGTGAATCCAAGAAAACACGTGCGCATTTCGCGTATGTGGGTGTGCGCGTGTGTGTTCGTGCGTATCCGTGCGTGCTTCTATGCGTGTGTTAGCACGAAGAGAACAGAGAGTAGAGAAAACAGCGGTTATGTTGCAGAAACAACTCACTTTCGAAATCAAGGCACTTTTCAATTCTGATCCGAAGAGCTATGTTTTCAAGTGATGGAGGCTCTGATATGTTTATTGCTATGGGTATATTTCTTTTCTTTATTCTTGAGGCATGATGGTGAAATAAAGCCAATTTTAAATGTTGTATTGAAGTTAGTCACTTAAAATGTTTTCTCTGCTACCTATGAAGTACGGTAAGTGTACGGCGGAGCAACAGTGGCAATAAAGAATATAGAAACAAAAGAGCTGTTTCTGCATGTAGCTACGTCGCTACCTGTACCTACAAGGCTGCGAATCCCCTCTTGAATAAAAAACGCTCCCTCAGTCTACACTTCATAATTAAACCACACACCGTTGGATGAAGTATTCGAAGTATACAATCAGTGGGCAATCTTCTTATTCTCTCAAAGAAGTAGGAAGAACTAGTATTCTTTAACAGTGACTTTCTGGGATATATCTATCCGCTGTACCAGCTTTTACTATCTGCTTACCCGAACCTGATACAGAAATTTACCTAAATTGTAGTACATGCTGCCGGTGAGATTGAAGTCATGATTGTGTGTCTTCGCCGTAAAAAAACTTTTCAATGGGACGAAGTAAGGGGTATAAATCAGCCGACTGGCATAAATAAAAACAACATGACATATCTATAAGAATGACAGTATTCAAGGATGTCATAATGATATTGCACACTTAAAAAAGCAAATATTTGGCATCAATTTTTGGCATCACTAGCTGGCATTTTTATCGATCTAAAATGGGCCGGTTCCAGACAGAGTAGAAAACAAAGAGGGCGCAAAAATCAGTCTAATAATAAAACCTAAAACGGTTAAACATAGCATGACAACACTTAGACGGCAATTCACAAGCACTGTGCTATGTTTGTGTCTACTCGTCACGCGGAATTGACTGACGTTGTCGTTCTCCCAGTCTGTTGAGCGTATAGGTGCTACGCTGGCATGGTCATGCGTCGAGCGTACAGTCTGTAAGAATTTCCGAGCAGCAGCGGGCTCTGGAACAGCGCCGACGATAGAGAGCCCATCAGCTCCGCTGCTCGTCTGCTTTCACAGTGAGGATCAACTCCAGCGTTTTAAAAATATATGTGCGCCAGAATGAAAACAAACTTGTAGTCATGTTAATTATTCTATGCCTATCCTCTGCAAGCTCATTCCAACAAGAATTAAAAAATTAGTTGAACACTATCTGCTGCACAGGATTTGCACTCACCTTATCTAGCGGCCAGCACTAAAAAATTAGTCTGGATAATGACAAAACAGTGAAGGTGAGAGTGAGAAAGGGGGATGACTCGAACAAACGTTAGCGAAAGTTACCATTTGCTAACAAGCATCTCCTATGTATTATGTGAGCCAACACTGAAGGGGATTCTATTTTCTTGCAATTAAACTCTTTTTACGCCAAGATATACTCAAGTGACACATGAAAGCTTTATGCCAGTCTGCTAGAGCCATCGTTCAAGCCAAATTAGGGAGATGTTCAATATAGCATGATCATATATCGGTCTTCCTAGAAGGTCTCCGGCTGCTGTGCTCGTCCATTTTCTTCAGTTCGGAACTCACGGATCATGTTAGGGCTGTCCAAAGGGCCGTTGAGGTAACGCGGGAGAAAAAAAGTTGGGGGACCCTCAAGCTTTGCTTTTAAGGGTTGAACGCGATAGAGAAATCAAGCCCCTATAGAGTGCGCCCTTCAACAGCTAAGCGCATACTGTTAGAAGGTTTCGAGGCTTATCTGCCCAGAACTGCGCCGGGAAGACGTGGAGCCCGACCACGAACCTTCTTTATTGACCGGAACCCGGGCCACAACTACTCGCTGCCCGTGGCTGCAGCGTGCCACTCAGCGCACACCCGATCGTCGTCTTCCTCTTCCTTCTCTCATCGGCAGGCTCACGGCTGACACTCTCATACTGCCCCGTCCCATTCGGCAAAAGTGGAAAGAGGGACGTGATGTGGTAGCTGCCTGCCCTGGCCACGATGGACCTCACGTGGCACACAAGACTACATGTCGGCGCAGTGGATCCACGCACAGAGGTGAACACCAGCGCCACCAGAAGACGGAGGTGCACCGGTCTCACTCAGGGTATTGAGCACCGGTACCGTCGTCAGTGGCAACATGACAGGAAGCCTATGCTCCTGGTGCAGATTTGGCCCCATCGAGCTAGCGCGTCAAAAGTAGTCAAAGTAGACTTTCTGGCGCTGACATTTTTGCACGGTGCCATGGTCGTGGTAAACGTGTCGCAATGTCATCTTTTGCCGTTGTAGCCTCCCGGGCCTCTCATCTCTGGGTGGCGGCCACTCCTCCACGTAGTAGTCCTTGAATGCTGTCGAGCTCGGCAACCGTAGAAGCGTGACGTCCCCGCAGAGGCTCTGACTGCTGAAGCCTTCGGCACTCACATCTCTACTCTCGTGCATGTAGATGCCATATGGCCTTGCATCGCCTTTCTAGATGTAGTTTCAGACCTCGAGGACAGCCTTTTTACGCGTTGGCCGCAGGTTTCTTCTTGAACGTGTCCCCCTGTTCTGTCACTCTCGCCAAAGACTCCTGGAAGTCTTTTTCTGCTTGCAGTTTGTTCGCAATGGTGCTGAGGCTCCTCAGCTGCTTCAACAGTTCAGACTACTCGTACAAGATGACCTTTACAGAAATATCCGACCTTTCTGCCAAGGACTCTAAATTTTTTGGAACAGAAGCGGTGGCGTGATAGTTTGACGTAACAGCTTCCTGAGTGGTTTTTTTGGCTTTTTCTTTCAAGAAGCTTCCCATCTAAACGACTGAGCATTACAGGCATCGCAGGCTTTTCTGCTGTAGGCAGGCTGGTTGTCGCACCAACCCCTTCCTCCTCTTTTGGTGGATCCTTCTCATGCCGTTGACGCAAGGAGCACAGCTGCTGCTACGCCTTCGCCAATCAGTCATGCAGCTGCTTGACTCCTGTGGCTAAACTCTACTCATGCGGTGTTCACACTCTCTGTGTAGTGAGCCTATGGTTTGCTTTTCATTTCCTGGATGGCAGACGTCTTCTCGGCCATGTGCTGTTCCAGCTGCGCTCTTTTCACGGCCAGTTGTTCCACGTCACTTGCGTGCGCTTCCTTGATCTTCTCAGTCTGCGCTTTTTGTGCCTTTGTGCGAGTTAGCTACCAAGTTGTGCTCGGTCTTGAGGCTTCTGTGCATCTTCCGCTGCTCCTCCTCAGAGCCAGTCTTGACGTCTTGCAGCTCTTGTTGCAGGCTCTCTCTTAGCACCTCAATGTCTGTTCTGTGCTCCGACTTCAGTGCCTCCATCTCTGCGGCGTGTCTGACCTCCAGCCTTTTCTCGATGTTTTCCAACTCCTGGACATTCTCTAGCCTCTGGGAGCCCAGCGTATCGGCGTACTGGTCCACTTATTTCGTGCTTCAGCCGAAACACCATTTCGTCTTTTAACTTCACTTCTTTCTGATACCGTTCCTGGCTCGCAGGAAGTTCTTTTACACGCTTCTTGTGCTCGGCCTCGGTCTCCCGAAGCTTCTCCCTGAAATTCTGCAGCGTGGACTCAGACTCGGTGCAGACAGCCTTCCCTATGTATTCCAGGTGGGCCTTCACTCAGTGAGCAGCTCTCGTACTCAGCTTACGCAGACTCATTATTTTCGTCGCAGCGCCGCATTCTCTTCCACAAGT
The DNA here is from genome assembly GCF_043290135.1 of Rhipicephalus microplus. Taxonomy (NCBI): domain Eukaryota; kingdom Metazoa; phylum Arthropoda; class Arachnida; order Ixodida; family Ixodidae; genus Rhipicephalus; species Rhipicephalus microplus. Next base: position 123,060,440 of record NC_134700.1, read on the forward strand.
CCTCGAATTGTGGTCCTCGGTTCGAGTGCCCAGTCTGAGTTGAAAGTCCTGATGCTCTTACCAATCTTATTCTTTTCCTTGTTTAAGAGTCGTATAGCCTCCAAGATAACACACCACGCTATCGCCATCTAGGAGGCCATAAGGAGTCTCAAAATGCTTTACAGATAGAAGCAAATTGTCCAGTGTTTGCTTTTTGCTTCATTAACGCCTCCTGAAAGGCATGACATGTTTTTCGCTAGATGTACATATTTGTTTATCTTTAGAGCTGTTTGAAAGTTTCCGTGCGTTTATAGCAGGTGATGAATGCACTAGCCCGGCCTTTTTAGACGTAGTTTAATGGCCTCCCAAGTGCGCCTACAAATCGCCAAAGGGGCTCGTTTTCGGCGTAACACCTTTCTAACAAGATACTCCTTCCATTACAAGGCATTTATGCAGTGTGTTTTTCCGAAGCCTATTTTTGTCGCCTGACTGTGTTACTTCTGAAATTTGATATATATCGCCCACCAAACAACCGTTTACTAAGCGTATTTTTTGCTGCCTGACTATGTTATTTGTAATTGTGTGCGATCCGTATATTGTTATTATTTGTGTTGATGTACACTTTTGAAATGAATATGACCTTGAACTGCCTTATCTGAGAGGACGTTTTGATTGTAGGTATCAGTGTCTCTTGGTGGTGTTGATTTTTTGGTATTTTTGTGGGTCATTCGCGATCTTCTGTGCGTACAGTACTGCTATTTCTGTTTGTTTTGTGCCACTGATGACTCAATGATTCTTTGGTGTGTTCTCCAAAGCTGTATATTCAGGGGCGTACGCCTCGTCAAGCTACTTCTCACAATAGCTTTTTGCGGCCGCTCCGTCCTTTTATGGAAAAGGAAAATAAAGATATGATTTGATTTGATTTGATTTTATTCGAAGCAGCTGCAAGTAACATCGTGGTTTTACGGTAGCACACCTGCTTGCCACGCGATCGGCCTGGTTTCAATCCTTAACAGGACCAAATATTTTATTCGTTACTTTATTTGCGTTTTCCAATTTTCACTCACGGACGACTTTTTGCTCACAACCACTGGTGCCGACGCCAAAGGCGGAATTTCTGCGACACGAGTTCTCTAACGCTATCGCGTTCAAAGCTGCAATTCGCCAAGTAGGTGGTCTAAGGCGCTTCTATTCGTCGTATTTTAAACAAAGGTAAATTCTCATCATCACTACTCAAGCTGACTTGCTATGAGGTTTGAATAAAGTCATCTATAGTCAATTACAGCATAGCTGCTATATTGGCGAAGATTTATACACATTGGCTTTGTTCTGCACTTTTGCGGCATGGTATTCTGCATGAGGTGCTTCAAATAAACAATGATTGAGACCAAGCCCGTCTACGTAGCACATGAACAATGTGAGAAAAACTATATAGGACGAAGATGGTGAGGAGCATGGCGGGTCGCTAGAGAGCTGTCCATTAGCCGCTTGTTTGAGACCCCAGATGTAATGTCATATTTAAATTTTGAACACACCTAAACGTATATCAATAACTTATAGGTATATTATGATCAATAACACGCGCTGACACTTCAAGGGGCACACTGCATTGAGCTATTTCACAGAGGTTATGGTATATATGTAAAGATACGCCTGGCCATCCAGAATTAAGAGCGTGGCGAACAAGTGATTCAATGTATAGATATGTGCAGAAGCAGAATTTTTGAGTGGTAGAATTTTTGATAAAGTTTGTTGAAGATAACCGCTCATTGTAGCATACTCTACAGTCACTGCACTGAAGTTAATGACTGGATTGACCTGTACTAACATCACAGGAGTAGCCTATATGGTTTAAAACATACGTAGAAAAAACACCTTAGAAAAAAAGCACAGCAACGCGTTAACATTGTTTCATAGTGTTCCGTGCCGTGAAGAGACGCTCACTGCTTCTCTTTAGCCATTTCTCTTATCGTAGTCTAGCGTGAGCAGACTAATGGGCTGACGCACCGCATGCACAGTTTATTCGCAACGTGGCCCAGCGTCAAAATGATGCACAAAGTAGAAAATGCACGGAGAATGTACCAATAAATGCTAACAGGAAATATGTACAATGCTATTAGCCTGAAATTGATTTGCGTTGAGAAACCATATGCGTAAAACAGCGTGAACACACAACAGACAGACAGACAGACAGACAGACGTGTAGATAGATAGATAGATAGATAGATAGATAGATAGATAGATAGATAGATAGATAGATAGATAGATAGATAGATAGATAGATAGATAGATAGATAGATAGATAGATAGATAGATATATAGATAGATAGATAGGGCGTTTTTGGCTATCCTCGGAGAAGTTAGCCTGTTTTTATTGCTTCACTTGCTTTACTCGCTATGTTGGGTTCTGATTAATATATATCAAATGATCCCATCTATACGTTTGAGAAACCTTCTGCAACAATTGCGTATAATAAAAGATAGTGCTTGCAATAAAGATTGCAAACACGAATACGCATCGCAGCCTTTCCAAAGGACCACAGCGATGCGAACCGAGGAGGGTAGAAACAGCACAGCCTCTAAATTAAGTACTCAAATAAACTAACGAAAGCGGAGAAGCCTCCTGGTAATGAAGAACCGGTGTGGAAAAACATTCAGGAGAAACCCTCAAAGGTTGAAATGCCGGTAGCAATAGAGGCATATATACCGCAAATGAGCGGCCGCGTCCGCCTCATGTAGGTAGCAGTACACAGAAGGAATATGTGGGCCGTTTTCCACGCGAGGTAACATTACCGCAGCCTGTTTGATGAACGTATTACACGTTCACGCTGGTGAGCAGGCCACGAACGCCAATTAGAGCGTACACAAACTAATTCACGTAATAACGGTACTTCCCTGACCTATACGCGGCAGCAAGGTTCTCACTTCAGTTAAAAAACACGCTCCATTTGTCCAAGCGAATGTTCGGCGTGCAGGCTAAATTTCTTTTCTCACCTAATTAGATAGCACTCTCACTTCTCACTCTCACTTCACTCGCACTCTCACTTCTCCCGCAGAGTAGGTGCTCCATTGCTTGACGTGCAATCGCAGATGCGCCGACGGAAATTGAAGGCCTAGTTATAGGCTCTAATTATTCGAGTTCTTTTTTTTCAGTAATTTAGAGTGAACCCCTGGAGAGATTTGGAAAAGGGGTAATAAGAACCCTTCCATGCAGTTCTCGATGCATGCGTGATGCGTGTCGAGATGCTCATTAGTGTGCCTGCTTCGCGCGGTGTGCACGTGATGCACTACAGGGTGATTAGGGAGGCCATGACGCATGTTTCCAGTACGTTGGCACTCGACGATGGAGTGACAGCAGCTTCAGTTTTCATATTCAAAATGTAGGTGGAGGACCTGCTGTCGTCCGTGTTTTCCTGGGTAAGAGTTGCTGCCACATTGCTTAGTTAGCACAACTGCTATACGTATTCGTGCGCACAAGCGCACGTGTGTGTGTGTAGGAGGGGGCGTGGAATATGCGTTCGGGGCGCATGCAAGCGTGTTTTATTATATTTCATTTTTAGACGTGAAGCACCACTTTGACTAGCTTGTGTAACTCTGTTTTTCCGCGCCGGGGTGGTGCATGTCATGATTTTCATGTTATAACTAGTTATGACTACACGCAACGCTCATGGTGCACTCGCGGCCATTTCACTAGCTTCGCATCTACCAAATTTGGTATTACGAGACGTGAATCAATGACGAAGGTGTGTGACTGGTGCAAACATGAAAATCATCAGTGCAAGTGCTTGTCATGTAACAACATGACTAGATGCGACGCTCATGATGCGCTCGCGCCCGTTTCGGTAGCGTCACGTATACCAAGTTTGTTATTACGGGACGGGAGTTGATGATGAAGGTATGTGACGGGTGCAAGCATGATAATCATGAGATGCGTGTCATGTAACAACATGACTACATACTACCATCATTGCACGCTCACGGCTGTTTTGCTACCTCTATATATACCAAATTTAATATCAAATGAGGTGAATTCATGAAGAAGGTAAATGACGCGTGCAAATATGATAATGATAACATGGAAGTCATGTATGGCATAATATACATCCGTCTCGTAATGTTGTGCTGATTTTAAAGTGGCATATCAACATTCCTTGTTCGTGCTTCGCAAATCATCGGTTCCCACTGTACGTGGGATCTGCCAATTATTTTTTTATTTCCCGTGACAAACGACATATGATTAGTAAAACGTAATTACAAGCTTAGTGACATGAAAAAGGGTTGCTACGGTAGTATAACACAGATTTATTAGCACGAGATGAAGCACACAGACAAAAGAAACAGTACGTTACGCACTGTTAAACATTCGCTGAAGGGGTTACCTACGTGTGTTACTGGGGAATCTCTACGGAGTAGGTGATAAAAATGTCAATGAGGATTCATTTCAGAGCAACAGCTCAAACAACTTTACTAATCTTCTGTTAGCTCTAATTTTTAATTTTATTTGGTAATACTGCCAAGCCTCATGGAGGGTCATAACAGAGAGGACATACATAAAGAATGTACAATGTTCATAAAGTTTGTTATACATTGACAAATCACAATGAAAATGAGCATTTTTTTAATTAACAACTCAACAATCAAATAATTCAAGAACAATTCATAATTCACACTCATTTTTCAAAATACTTGCTATGAGCACGAAAAAGCTTACAACACTTGGCACTGAAAAAAATTAATTTAGCAATCACGTATAAGACCTCTACAGCATTTTCGCAATAAGTGACATGTTTTGAAACAACAATTTTGTTCGGCTATTTGTTCCACATTTCTATGACATCTGCAAGAAAAAAAGAATATTGAAATGTGTCAGTATTTGTATGGTATAATTTTAAGGTGCAATCGTGGTTAGTTCGGGGATTTCTTTTGCCTGGAGAATGTAAATATTTGAGCTTATCTATCATCAGTTGCTCGTGTATTATTTGAAACAATACTTTCAGGCTATATTTATCCTTACGTAATTGAAGAGGATCTAGGTTGCATCTCCATAACATAAGTGTGACTGATTCCTTTCTGCGGTACGTTTAACAAATAAAGCGTGCCGCTAGTCTCTGTATTCTTTCTAGCTTTTTCTTAAGAGTAGCTTGGGACTCCAAAGAACGGATGGATATTCTAGTACTATCCTATGAAGGTGGTGTATGCAATAGGTTTTACGTCGTATTGAGGAAGAATTTGTATGTGCAACTTCTTTCTCAATGAATACAACTTTTGATAGGCTTTCTTGCAAACGTTATCTATACACTCATTCCATGTTAATTTTTGCGTAATTGTTACCACAAGGTACTTGATCTGGGTCGTATTTACCAACAAGTGTTCACCAATGCTGTACACAAAGGAATGGATGGTTTTTTTTGCTGATGTATGTAAATGTAGATTCAGAATACTTTATTGTCATTTTTCATTTCCTATCTCAGTTATCTAAGTTTTGCAAAGAGTTCTAAATTTTGATTTGGTCATCTAGTTTATTCATTGCGGCATAAATTAAGCAGTCATCTGCGAAAACTTTAACATGAACACCCTCTTTTGTCACACTACTGATATCATTGATTTACAAGAGAAACCATAGTGTTCAGGAGAAACAATAGGAGAAACAATATCCACGGAGCGAATGAAGGAGAGTGGGGTGAAGCATTCGTTCGTTCATTCGTTCTCGCTTGTGTCCGTCCTTGCGTGTGTCTGTGTGACCGTTCATGCATCTATTTGCCCGTCCGTGCGTGCGTCTGTTCATGCGTCCGTCCCTGTGTTCGTCCATGCATCCGCCCCTGCGTCCGTTCATGCATCCATCCATGCATCTGTCTGTGTGTCCATTCGTCCATCTATTCAACAATCCAAGTACCACCAATCTTGCATCTTTTTATCATATTGTTACGGTGAGATGCCTTTATTTACAGGGGATGATGAATGCGAGAGTCCCGGGATGTTGTTGTTGTGTTCCCCTGTGCAAATGGCTCGTACCCAAAGAAGGGGATGGCCGATTATAAGGTGAACTTGCCCTAAACTTTCAGCATTGCGTCATTCCAACAATTTTTTTTGTAACTTAATTTTGATTTGAAATACCGATATCAAGTTTGCAGAAAAAAAAGAAGAAAAATAGTGAGACAGCAATTTAGCAAGAAAATCGTTTAGTCGCAGTGATGTATTCTTGAACGGCGAATAAAACATCCCTGTGGCTGAAACCGTGGATCTGGCCGATCACCGCTCGTGTCAACCTCGTTATCCTCTTCTTCCACGCGCCCCCTCAGTATCATAGCGATTTCCCCTTTGCAGGCGATGCCCGCCGGGCGAGTTAGGCTTCGTTGCGATGATGATAGCGTTTTAGACGGGCAACATGAACGACGTCGGTCTTGCTTGAGCGGCGGCCAGTTGACAACAGCATAGATATCACGTACGTGACGTCGCTAAGACGTTCCAGGACGACAACGGACCGGTGTAGTTGGCCAGAAACTTTTGGCAGAGGCCACGCTTGTAAAGCGGCGTCCAAGGCCACACCAAATCCCCTTTCTCAAACAATACGTGCCGGTGACTTCTGTCGTAACGGTTCTTGAAGTGTTTCTGTGAGACGAAAGTTCGAAGACAGGCGATGCGCCGGGCCTCTTCTGCGCGGCAAATGGTTTCGGTGAGAGTAGGTTGATCAGTCTCGGAAAAAGGAAGGATTGTGTCAAGAGCTGTGTGGGGTAGGCGTGCGTAGAGCAGATAAAATGGACTGTATCTCGTTGTTTCGTGCTGTGCTGTGTTGTAAGTGAAAGTTATAAATGGAAAAATCGCGTTCCATGTTTTGTGTCCAGAATCAGCATACATGGAAATCATGTTGACGAGAGTCCTATTAACTTGTTCCGTCAAACCATTAGCCTGCAGGTGATACGGGGTAGTGTGACGAAAATGGCACGAAGCAAGACGAAGGAGGTCTTCAACTACATCGGCAACAAATTGTCGCCCACGATCACTGATAATGACACGGGGGGATCCATGGCGTAATATAAGGTGTGACAGCATGAACTGCGAAACTTGAGTGGCCGTTGCCGCAGAAATCGCCGCAGTTTTGGCGTAACGTGTGAGGTGGTCAACGCCCACAATTATCCATCGGTTGTCGTTCGTTGATCGCGGAAAAGGGCCGAGCAGGTCGACACCTACGACGTCAAATGGTAACTCGGGGGTGCTATGGGATAAAGTAGTCCGGCTGGCGGAGTTGTAGGAAGCTTGTGGCGTTGACATTGCTCACAGCTCGCAACGTATGCAGTCACACTTTGACGCATCTTCGGCCAGAAGCAGCGTTCTTGCGTGCGATAAAATGTCCTAGAAAAATCCATATGGGCAGATGTTGGGTCTTCGTGCATTGCTCGAAGTGTGTTGCCGTAGACTTGTAGGCACAACTAGAAGTAGGCGAGGGCCTACGCCGGAATAATTCTTTTTGTAAAGAACGCCTTCCTTTACGACGAAATCACGTTAACCGTTCGTTCTGGAAATAAAGAAAGAAGCGAGGCTGTTGTCATTGCGTTGCTCTGCTTGAAAAGTTGTTAGCTCAGGAAACGGAGTATCCAATACAGCCAAATATTCATCAAAGTTGTCAGCGTCCCACTCGCTTGTCGGAAGGGGAAGTCGTGAAAAGCAATCGGCGTCGGCATGACGACGACCGCTCTTGTAACAGACTTAAAAGTCGTGTTCTTGGAATCGTAACGCCCAACGAGCAAGACGACCAGATGGGTCCCGTAGTCCAGTGAGCAAACATAAAGAATGGTGGTCCGTGACAATCGAGAATCGGCGTCCATAGATACAAGGGCGAAACTTGTGCACGGCAAATATGACCGCGAGACATTCCTGCTCTGTGACGGTATAGTTTTGCTCCGGTTTACTTAAACAGCGACTGGCATAGGCAACGACGTGTTCAGCAGCTCCATGGCGTTGGACCAAGATGGCGCCAATACCTACACCACTGGCGTTGGTATGAACTTCTGTGGCAGCAGATGGGTCATAGTGGCGAAGTACGGGCCCTGACGTAAGAACAAACTTGAGTTGCGAAAAAGACGACTCGCATTCCGCTGACCACCGAAAAGGTGCGTTCTTGTATAGTAGGGACGTCAAAGGGTAAGCGATGTCGGCGAACCTGGGCACGAAGCGATGGAAGTACGAGCATAGGCCCAAAAAGCTTCGCAACTCTCGTACCGACTAAGGTTGTTTGAAGCTGCTCACTGCAGCGACTTTCTGGGGGTCGGGTCGAACACCATGCTTGTCCACCAGGTGACCGAGAACTAGAGTCTCCCGGCTGCCAAAGTGACACTTCTTAGAGTTCAGGGTGAGCTTAGCTCTCTCAAGGCAGGTGAGAACAATGTCTAGACGATGGTTGTGTTCATGGAATGTATGGCCAAAAATTATAATGTTATCCAGGTAGCAAAAACAAACTTTCCACTTTAGTCCACGTAACACAGAGACCATGAAGCGCTCAAACGTGGCTTGAGCGTTGCATAGGCCAAACGGCATTACAATGAATTCAAATAGACCATCTGGGGTTATGAAGGCCGTTTTCTCTTTGTCATTCGCGTGCATGGGGATTTGCGAATAACCAGATCTCAAATCTACGGAGGAAAAGTACGATGCCGAATGTAAACAATTGACGACATCATCAATCCTGGGAAGCGGGTAGACATTCTTTTAGTAACAGAGTTGAGCCGTCAGTAATCCACGCAGAATTGCCATGTACTATCCTTCTTTCGGACAAGAATCACAGGGACAGCCCAAGGGCTACACGACTCTTGAATGACCCTTTTCTTTAACAGCTCTTCTACCTTTTGAGTAATGACCTTGCGCTCCGCAGATGAGACACGGTATGGTTTCTGCCGGATAGGGTGAGCGGATCCTGTGTGGATCCCATGGCGAGTACGTGACTCGGGTACACCTATTTGCTCTTCTTTCTGCGCAAAGTCAAATATGGTAGCGTGCTTTGCAAGGACTTCGACCAAAGTTTGACGTTTTTCTGATGATAGCGACTTGTTTACAATACTCAGAAAGCTTAATTCTGTATGGTACGTTGCACGAATAGGATATACTCTCTTGTCGCTTAAAGATGCAATAAATTTGGTCGCATTTTGTTCGAAGAGGGCGAGTCGCATTCCGCAGGGTAGCATAACAGGTTCATTTTAATAGTTCGCCACCCATAAGGCCGATCGCCTATCACTGATCGACAGAACACAATGTGAAACGAGCAAATTTTTCTTGGCACAATTGAGAGGAATGGGCTCCACAAGAACATCAAACTTTCCGGCGTCCGACGCAGAGGCGTCAACGCGTACGGTCTTAATCGAGTTGGGCGGCAAGACAGCATTCTCATTGACGGTGATAGATACTTCACAGCACCTAGGATCGTCAGTGAATGCCGATAGCATAATCTCGCCAGTACCGCAATCTACAGTAGCCCAGCACTCGCGTAGAAAATCGATCCCGAAGATGATGTCATGGGTGGAGCTGGTCAGAACAGCGAATTCAGCCTCGAAGACCTTGTAACCCAAAGTGACACTAACAACACACACACTGATCGGGCACAGTGCTTCCCCGCTCACTGCACAAAGTTATGCACAACTGTCCCAGCGAAACATCTCTTTATGTCCTAGCCGCAATTTGAAGTTGAGACTCATCTCTGAAACAGCTGTTCCAGTATCTATCAAAACCATCGTAGGAAGTCCAACAATAAGCACGGGGATCTAAACTTGCGTCAGTAAAACGGGTGGAGGTATAGGCGGTAATAGTGACAAATGTTCGCTGACCTCACCTCCATTTGCCGCAACACCTAGGTTCCCGGAGGCGGGGAGGTGACGCGTCGACCAGGAGATGGGGAACGGAACCGGGGTGTTGTGGGTGGCGTCAAGCTTCGCACGGAGGAAGGTGAGTCGTTGCGTAAATTCCGGTGGAAATTGCGTCCTACATGTGTATCACTGTGGGTCGTTTGCTGGAAGCCGTCCCCAACGTACGCGTCCCGCATTGAACGCATACCACAGCGCCAGCGGTTTTGTCGAGAAGAAGCTGATGATCCCTCGCAGTAGCGCTGCTGGAGGCGACGCCTTTGACTACAAAATCAAGCCACAAGTCCACGGAAACCGCAGTTATAGCACACAGGGGCCTCACGCACGTCGCCAAACCTTCCACGAGGCGCCATGTGCCCATGATCGTCCCACGAAGAAACCTTTGTAGGTGGTTGGCAGGAGGCGTTCTGGAAACCACGGCGATGACGTAAGTTGTCGGTTGGGGCCTCTGGTGCTCTTTATTGGGGCACATCATATAGCGGGGCATCAACGGCAGCACACATTGCGTCATATGGCGGGAAGGTATTGATAGCAGGTGCTCTCGGCGGGTTGACAGCATCACGTCGTCCAAGTTCTTCGCGTACGATTTGCCTGATCATTGAGGCAAGATAACAGGATGATGTTGGAGGGACGTCGACACTTGCAACGGTGGTGATGTTGGCAAGTCTACCAAATTTGGGAGTGATGCGCCTAGCCTTCAGGGTCTCAAACGTGCGGCAGTGTTGTATTACGTCCGCTACAGACGCCAAGGTGTCCTTGCCGATGAGGAAATTGTAGACATCCTCAGCAACCCCTTTGAGGAGATGCCCTACCTTGTCATCTTTTTTCATGCGTGGGTCTACAGACTTGCACAATTTTAGAATCTCTTCAATGTACGTTGTGCATGTTTCACCGGGGACTTGAGCACGCTGCATCAAAGTTTGCTCAGCGCGCTTTTTCTTCATCAATGGGTCCCCGAAGCAGCTCGCTATTTCTCTCTCAAACGCTTCCCAGGTCGTTAGTGTTTCTTCGTGGTTTTCACACCACACCAACGCCGTCCTTGAAGAAACAATCCGACGTTGGACAACCGGGAGACCGTATCCCAACAATTGTATTTACTCACTCGGTTGAAGTGTTTCAGCCATTCGTCGACGTCTTCTCCGACCCTCCCGGAGAAGCTTCGTGGTACTATGTGTCGGGTTGACATAGCACCAGACGAAGAGTGCATGGTGTCGCCGTCAGCAATCGGATCCATAGAGAGCGGTGGTAGACCAGCCAGTCGGCGGCTTCGGCGTAGTTCTTGAGGTAGCGCTTCCGTGATCGTTCGCCTGGGATCGCTCCGCTGCACCCCGCACCTTCCACCAATCTTGATACGGTGAGATGCCTTTATTTATAGGAGATGATGAACGCGAGAGTCCAGGGATCTGGCCGATCACCGCTCGTGCCAACCTCGTTCTCCTCTTCTTCCACGTGCCCCCTCAGTATCGTTGCAATATATTGCCCATATAGAAGCACCGCCATCCAGTGGACAATCCAAGGAGTAAACGAGAGGTGGCTCACGCACACTTTCTTACGGCTTGCACTTCGGGTCTACTTCCCACCTTTAACCACCCCGAGGTCACGGTATATACTAATTCATTGTATTCATGACACTGCGGCTCAACGCTCGCTAAAACTTTCTAAAACTAAGGAGGTTACACCCAGCGAGTATAATGTAGCAACCCTTTCTTGTCATATACTGCTCAATGTACATGTCAATGGCTTCTAATGGGCATCGCAGCGTGCGCGTTAACTAAAAGCCAAATGCTCCTGTCTCTAATTGCCCCTTTGCAGCCATTGGCATGTACATTGAACACTATCTTTTATTGTTCAACAACGCACAGAAGAAATCGCTCGCCGGCACCACCTTGTAATTCTAAACATTACAATTGTTACACACTACAACGGCTACGACGTACGAACGGGTGCCGCTATCAGGAGCTTCGACCCTAAAGAATCGGGATAGCATTTTGGCATATCTGCGAAAAAACACTTTTGATAAGTTGTCGGGCCCGGGTGATGATTTTGTTTTCATATTCAGGAGCATAGAAAAGGCGCCAGGCAAGGAAAGAAAACTATAGTCATCCCTCACTGGTGTTTTATCCACGCGACAGAGAACAGCTAAACGTAAAAAGTTGCTAATAAAATAAGCATCGAAGTGATCAGCAATCTCTTGCATAGTGACGACAGGATTTCCCTCGTGCATAATATGGTCGACTGGTTTACTTTTTTTTCTGAGAAAGCCCCAAAACTCACTCAGAGCGGTTCAGATGAAATTTGGCAGGGTAAACTGAAAGTAACGAAGTTTAGCAGCTCTAACAGCCTTGTTAAGTTTAGATAGGTATGGTACTATTACAACAACAAATACCCGTCGCGTACGCTTGACCTTTCTCGTGGCATGAACTATCTCTCGCGTAATCCAGGGAGTTGGCTTGGTTGTTTTTTTAGTTATGTTTGGAATAAAGTTGGCAGTACAGCGCATGTAAGTATTCTTAAGCTCGTCCCAGAGTTTGACTTTGTCATGTCTTCCAAAACAATCTAGACGATCGTCAAGGGAATCTAGTACGCTCTCATCATTGGCGCTGAGTAGTCCTTTGCAGAAATAGCTTTACTAGTAGTAGACTAGGGAAGATCAGTGATGCAGGAAAAAGCAACAAGTTCATGATCAGAAATACCTTGTTTTACAGAGACAAAAAAAATCTTTGAAAGTCTGGCTACTAAATATAAGGTCAAGTAGTAGAAGCGGCAGCAGTGCTAATTCGTCTAGGCTCAGTAATCACTTGCTGTAGGTTGTGCATCAAAATATTGACTCGCAAGTGTTCATTACTTACGCTGACATCAGCGCTGAATGCACCGTAATTGTAGCCAATGCCCGTAAGAATAAAATCGCCTACTGAAATTTTATTGTGTAAAAAATACGCCATTTGTTGGTGCAGATCTTGCAAAAACTGTGGAGTAGAATCAGAGGCTCGGTAAACAACAAAGAATACAAATTATATATTACGGCATAAAATTTTAAGAGAGCACTTTAATATTACTTGCCTGACGCAGGAGCACAGCGCTGATATCTTGCCTCACCAAGACAGCAACACCACCACCCCTAGTGTGTCTACCCCTACAGAAAGTACAATAACCAGACAAAAAGACGTCCGTATCATCTACCTCTTCATGAAGCCGAATTTCTGTGATGACAACCACGTGCGGATAATGCCCGAAATTAACCGCTTCAAGCTTATCAGTTTTATTAAGAACACTTCGAGCATTATTATTCGCAATTCAGAAGTCACGAGATGGAGGCAGTCATTCCTTTTTAGAAGTACTATGATAAATATGAATTTTACCCCCGCTGTTTGTGGTATCGCTCCATGTGAAGTATCTATTATCGACTCAAAGTTTCTCATCTATCAAAGTGACTTGCTTGCCTTCTTTTTTACTTTCGTGCTGTTCCACAGCAATTTAAGTTTTGTACGTGTTTATTGCGAGTAATCGTTTTGTACGGAAAGGTTTGTTTCTTTAAGCTTGTAGGCATTCTTTAGAACATCACTTTTTCATTGAAGTCTTGAAAAAAGATAACTGCTCTTGATTTACCCAGCTTCCCCAGACGATGGATTCCTCCAATTGAACTGAGTTTACTTTTTAATTTCTTGGAAAATATACGGGTAACGACGTTTTGCTTGAGCTCGGTTTCTGATTCACCGATTTGCTGTCGAAGGCCGAAGGTCAACAAGTTAGAACACTTAATTAGGTCCTCTAAATCTACGATTTTGGATTCTAGAGACATTAAGGTTCGTTCAAGATCATCGACACAAGCAGCACGCTTTTTTTTAAGACAGTGAGCCGATGCTCCCACTTAGCGAAAGTCTCTTCCATATTTTTTTGGTGCGTTCTAAGAGCCACCATATCCTCAATCAATTTGGCTTCCTTTGTAGTAGTTCTTGTAGCATTTTCCCCCGTTGGGACCTGTATTTGTCGCAATATCACCGCACAGAAGAAGTAACCACGTACAGTACATATACTAACTGAATGGAATTGAATTGACTTTATTTCTTCTGATTGATTGATATTAGAGGTTTACCGTACCAAAACCACCATATGAATATGAGAGACGCCGTAGTGGAGGGCTCCGGAAATTGAGAACTCCTGGGGTTATTTAACGTGCACCAAAATTTTAGCAAACGCGCCTACAACATTTTCGCCTCCATGACTTTATTTCTTCTATATATAACAGAAAGGAAGCAGAAGCTAAAGGCCATGTGGCCTGACAAAGGCTTCTACTAGCACAAAAGCTTTACTAGCATAACGACATGAGTACGGCCGGACAAAAAGGCAGCAGTAATTCCTCTTATTTGAAGTAGAGTAATATCTAACCTGCATAAAGCAGATAAATTGCTTGTGAGGCCGCATGCCCGTAGCAGGTCCGCCGTGCCCACTGAAGGTGTGCAGATTCAGTCATCTTTATACAGAGTTGACGACCGATGTCACATGACGGGCAGGTGGCGCTGGGGTCAATATGACGAAAGTTATAGCGCCAGAACAGAACGACGACCCAGAGACAAGTCCTTTTACAGAGTTTTCGACTGATGTAAGACGACAGGAGGTGCTGAAGTCGACGTCAGTGTAACCAAGGAAGGCAGAACACGAAATGTTTCCTGATAAGCCCTCGTTCTTGTTCCCATGTTAAGAAGCCTCGCATAAAGAACAGGCACGTTTTGACTGCTGGCAGATCCGGTACAACAGAAGTTTGCTTGATACTTCAGTCCTGTCAGAGAAAAAACATGCACCTGCATAAAGCAGAGAAATGGCTTGTGAGGACACAAGTTCGTAGCAGGTCCACCGGGCCTACTACGCCTCGCATGCTATTAAAAATGCCTCACTCATGAAAACTTTGGTTCAGATGTACCTTTTTTGCAAATATTTTTTGTAAAATTTCTTACTCCTTCCTGGTAAAACTTTATAACCGCCGAATGAATACTTGAAATGGCATTCAGTTATACAACTTTTTTTTACTCGGTACGGTACGACTTATTCATAGATTTCTTCGAAGTAATCATTCTTAAAAACTGCAATTACGATATGCGTCAGATAAGATATAAAAAAATTTTATTTCAATAAGAATATACCCGTAAATCTCCAATTACAGTCGCCTGCGCTTCAAAGGCCCATGTAATATTTTAAATGACGTTATGTTACCAGTGTAGTGGCACTGCGAGTGCCAGCCGACGAGCAAATTGACCAAAAACGCAGCAATATCAATTGAACTATTCAGTGAATTACTCGGAAAACTGTAGGTGACATAATCTATAAGCAAGTTTTCAAAGGTCTCACAAATGGGGACCGCATACTGTCACCTATTACGTCTGCTTACTACACTGCCACCCAGTTTACCGCGGACTTCTCTCCGTCTTCCTTCTTTATCATCGGGAAACATTCTAGTTTAAGGACGCCATACATCTCTATCACTCAAAAGTTTCAGAACTTAGTACGACTCTATCTAGAACCGCCACGTATCGCCTTCAGCGGTGGTGGCTGCGTTTGTGCAACGGATTTCTCATGCGTCAACTTCAGGTAAAATAAGAGCAGGATACACTTGCGATTGGACGAATTGAGCTTTTTCTACAGCCAGTAACGCTAGTAAATGCCACCGGATTGTGTATGGCCGTACAGTCGATAACTTCGGTAAAAGCACTACGATGTTTGACGGCTAGTTCGACAGGCCATGCTGAAGAACCAATGTCAATAGTACCTTAATTTTCTCAAAATGAACGCAACTTAAACGTAATTGCGCACACGTTTGGAGCCTATGATAGTATTTTTAGCAATTAACATGACTCAGTGCTGAATATTTAAATACCGAATTACGGGCTATTTAGAAATAGTGACTGAAACTCCCACGAAACAACGCATGGCTTCATTTTCTTCCTTGAAATGTGCCATTGAGCGTGCAGAATTTATGGTAGGTGAATTGAACACGTTTGTAGACATTGTTAATCATTCTCCCCTGAAGCGGTTATGTCTCAGAATTTGAGCTGCTCGCATGTTCATTTTCCATGCACGGCCAGTGCTGCCAGAAACGTCAGCAACACCAAAACTTGATAATCATATTCACCTGCAACAATCGTTTGGCACTATTTCCCTTATTTGCTCCCTGCTTTTACGCAAAAGCCACGCCTAACTATGACAGCCCTCCGAAGCTGTAACGCCATAGGTCACCGTCGAACTACCGTCATTCAGCCCAGTTGGTTTCTAAGGATCAACGACGCAATGACGGGAGCGAGACTGGTCATGTGGACCGTATAGACGAAACCCAGCAACAACATATCTGTAGTAATTGTGCTATAGTTCGCCAGGATCGCCCCTTTTCCGCTGTTTCGTGGTTACACAGTGAAGATTATCAGTACTAGTAAAAAAACTGGAAGATCCCATGTACAGCGGGCATCGATGATATGCGAAGCACAAATAAGGAAGGTTGGTTTGTCACTCAAAAATCAGCACAACGTTACGAGGCGGAAGTAAATTATGCCGTACATGACTTTCATGTCTTGATAATCACGTTCGGACGTGTGATTTACCTTTATAATCTATTCACGCCACCTGATACCGAATTTCGTATATGTGGAGCTGGCTAAACGCCCGCAAGCATGCTAGGAGCGTAGCATGTAGTTCAGTTTTACATGACAGGCATGCCATGCTTATCATGTTTGGACATGTCATTTACATTGGCGTCTATTCACGTCACGCAATAGCAAATTTGCTATATGGGGGACTTGTGAAACGGCCGTGAGCCCGCTATGAGCGTAGCATGTCATGTTTTACGTCACACGCATATTGTTATTATGATAGTCAGACGTGTCATTTCCCTTCGTCGTCTATTCACGTCATGCAATACCAAATTTCGTGTATGGGGAGCTGAAAAAACGGCCGCGGTCGCATCATGAATATGGAGTGTGGTCACGTTGTTACGTGACACGCATCAAATGATTATCATGTTTACATCAGTCATATACTTTCGTCATGCACTCACGCCCCGTAACACCGACTTCGATATATACGAAGCTAGCGAAACAACTGCGAGCGTACCATGGGCGTGGTTTGCAGTCATGAATTATGGCTTTCATGCATTTCGTGGTTTCCACGTAAGAGTCTGTCACTTGTGTTCGCCATGTAGTCATGTCATGCCATGGAAATTGTGCAATATGTCATGCGAACGAAGCAACCACAAGAGCAGCAAGAACATGGAATATAAATCATGACATTCATGACATACATGTCATGAAAGTCATATTATGACTGTAAAATAAACTGGTCATACAGTTGTGTTGTGCCATACTGAATTTGGTATCGATACCAATCACGAAATTGCCGGGATAGCTACAAGTAGGCGGCAAGATAGATAGATAGATAGATAGATAGATAGATAGATAGATAGATAGATAGATAGATAGATAGATAGATAGATAGATAGATAGATATGCCAAAAGTCGCCGAACTTTGCTAAGAAATGCTTCGCATTTTAAAAAACAAGGCTGAAGGCACGTGTGATTGGTGCTCGCGCCTATTTCGTTTGGCATTTGGCTGCTTTCTAGTTGCTCTTGGTTTCATAAACATCTTTCCTTTCTGCGTTGCACAACGCATTTTATTGATTCAAAAGATCACTCAGAAAACTGTCTCCACCTAAGCTCAGCTAGGCCGATTTCTGAGGGAAGCGAAAGCTAGCTATACTTGTTTAAGCTCTGTTTCTAAGCCATGTTTGGCTGATATACAAAACAAAATCGTTTATTGATAGTTTATTTTTGAGTTATCACATATAGTTAATTCCCTCAGTGGTCGTCTAATTCGAAAGCGAGGCGTCGTTTGCAGCCTGAAGTGACTTTGAAAAGAGAAAAAAGGAAGAAATAAGCGCCGTTCTGTTACTGCCTCTCTCAAATAATGGAACCTCCCTTCACAGTTCTGCGCAGGGGATGGGTGAATGGGAATTAAAGGAGCAGGAGAAAGGAGGCAAGAGAAAAGTAGAGGTAAAAAAATTGGCAAATCCCACGTACAGAGGAAATCGATGACATGCAAAGCACGAACGAGAAAGATTGATATGACGCGCTAAAATCAGCACAATTTACGAGGTGGAGGTAAATGGTGCCGTATATGATTTACGTTATTGATTATCATGTTTGGATGTGTCACATACCTTCGCAATTAATTGACGTCACGTGATAATAAATTTAGTATATGTGCAGCTACGAAACGGTCCCGAGCACACTATGAGCGTGGTATGTTGTCAGTTTTTTTAAATGACACACTTGTCAGCATTATCATGCTTGCACCAGTCATACATGTCGTCATTCATTGACGTCACATCACACAAAATTTGGTATATGTGGAGTTAGCAAAACAGCCGCTAACGCATCATGAAGGGCCCAATATACTCAAATGTAGCGTTGACGCGCGCGCACGCTGTGCACAGCAACGTTACGTGAGCAAAGCGCGAGCACTCTATAGGCTGTGTTACAATTCTTAGACAGCACGTAGACAGTCTACGAAGACTGCTTAGAAGACAGCATCGAGCCCATGCTGTTCGAGAAATGGAATACATTTAGATGACTTTTACGTGACGATGCGCCACCTCGCGTCGAAAAGAAAAAGCTCAAATAAACAAACGTAAAAGTTGTAATTTCTGGCTTATTTCGTGTTGAAATAAAAAAAAAAAACGTTAGTCCCTTTGAGCGTCTGCGAAAGCGTCTGCTTGTGTGCAGACGATCATTCGGGCGAGATTTGATATATCTGAGCGATTCACTGAGCCGCCATCTTGTTTAGACAGCAAAGTAGCCTACAATGTATTTGTCTACGATTCGGTCTTCTCGGAGATTTCTATGTTGCCGGCTACAAGAGAATTGGAATGAGACTTAAGATGGCTGCCGTCCACTTAGCTGTCAATTTAGCCGTCTACTGTGAGTATTGGTACACACCCATAGTCTGACGCCAGGCGCGACCGGTGCGACCGGCGGGACCAGCGTCCGTCGGTGCAGCCCGACGGCGACCAGCGCGAAATGCGACATGCTGCATTTCGTACTGACGCGTTATCCAGACAACACTGCGTCACCCTTTTTTGTGACGGAGGGACGCCGGATGCACTGAAACGCGCATGCGGCAAAGCAACGCAGCGCGGTGCACGCCTGCGAGATACGGCAAGACCAGCACCTGGCGTGGCAACGCCGACGTAGCGCGACGAAATGAACGCCGGCGAGCATGCGCACCGTGTCACGTCGAAATATATTGGTGCCTTGACTGCGGTTTGTAGTCATGTTCTGACGTGACACGCATCTCATGATTATCAATTTTGCACCAGTCACATACCTTCGTCATTCATTGACGTCACGTAGTAGAAACTTCGGCATATGTGAAGCTAGCGAAACGGCCGCGAGCGCATCCTGAGTGTGACATAGAGTCATGTTGTTACAAGATACACATGTCACGATTATCATGTTTCGATGTGTCATTTACCTCTGTCGTCAGTTCGCACCGCGTATTACCGAGTTTGGTACATGTGAAGCTAGCGAAACGGCCGCGAGCGCATCCTGAGAATAGCATGTAGTCATGTTGTTAAATGGCACGCATCTCATGATTTTTGTTAAGGCTCATCAATGCGTTTGTGCTCTGCTACTTTGCCTACACCGTTGCCATGCACAACTGGCTTAGGTAGGAGTGGGACAAGCTCGACGTGATTATCAGAAAGACCGTCAAGAAAGCACTGGGGCTTACCGTACGCACACACACCGAGAACTTGCTCGCGCTCGGTGTGCACAACTCTGCTGCCGAGATAGCGGAAGCGCAGCATCGCTCACAGCTGGCTCGCTTGTCCCCAACGACGGCTGGTCGGTGCATACTTAGCGAGCAAGGTTTTAACCCAATGGAGCTGGAAACAAATAACGTGCGTATATCAAAACATATACAGGAAAACGTCATTGTTGCCCCAACACCCCGCAATACTCACCCTGTACACAATGAGGGACGTCGTCGGGCAAGGGCGACGGCTCTGATGAAGCAACTAAGAAAAGGTGGCGTAAATGCAAGTGTGATGGTTAAAGGACGTTCGTCACTATGTTTGATTATAGCGGACGACAAAGGATTAACCTGAACAATTTATTTGATGGCACGGGTGGAACGGCTGACGGTGCACGGATACGCTACCGTGTGCAGCGCCGTTGAGTCGGACGTCGCGGCCAACCCAGCAGTCAGGGTCGCAACTCCGGAGGTCCAGGATCAGGCCACGGCTCACGAGGACCACACCCGGTAGGTCTCGCCCACGAACCTGCTCCCGGTCACTGCATCCAGGCAGGAGCCGTTCAGCAGGCCCCGTCCTTGGACCTTGTACAGGCCGACGGACTCGACCTCGAACAGACACACCGGGGCTCGACCTGGCCGACACCTACGGGTCCCACGTCCGGCTCAGGAACACTGCCAGGAACTCGTCCTCTCTAGCGGCGCACCGCTTCGTCTGCCTTCGTGGCCTCAACCCTCGAGCTCTTTTTCCCTCGTTCCTTCTTCTGGGCCAGGGCACCGCCAGGTACCCTCGGGTGCACACTGCAGCTCATGAGCTCGTGGCCCACGTCCAAGTCTGGCGCGTCACTCGGTACGGCTCGGCACCGCTCGGCGATCCTCGATTCAGCCAGAACTCCCCTGGCACCTGGATCCTCGGCCACCCTGAACCTCGCCCGGCTCCGTGGTCCTCCGTACACACGCCCGCGTCTCGCCCGGCAGAACGTCTTGCTCGTCCCTTGCCGATGTGCGACGCTGTGGTGACACCGGCGCTTGACGGCATGGGTGCGGCTACGGAGCAGTCAACCCGCATCGGAGACGCGATGCTCCATGCGGGGAATGGCCAGCCCGTCCAGCGAACAGCTTGCGTCGAGACGCGATGCTCGGCGCAACCGTGACCATTAGCCAGGCCACATTCATCGCTGTGCCGAACGGCTGACCATGGAGACGCATCGCCGAGATCCGCGATGCCCTCGGCAAGGAAGAGAACAGCAGGCCAGGCCGCGCCGCGAGATGCAGTACTCGTGCCGGCAATGCCGCCCCAGCTGGTGGTTGGACGGCAGCAGCGTGGACGGCCGCGTTCCCTGGCCGGAACCTGGATCGCCTGCGTCCGACGCTTCGGCCCGCTGTCTCCCGTCTGCCGCTGCTCCGGCTCGTCCCCAGCCACAAAGCTTACTGCCATGTAATGGTTACACGTGGCCCAATCGTGGCACCCCACCTCTATGGGCCACCACAGGTCATCAGCTGATTGGCTGATCTCACGCGCGCATTACACGCGCCTTGCCCCGCACTTCCGTCGTTGTCGTTTTCTTCACCCATCGCAGTAAGTTTCGTTGACGCTGCAGCATATCAAGACGGCAAAAAGTTCGCAGCGGTGGTAGTGGACTAGACGCGTTCGACTACGAACTGCGCCACGGTACGCACAACGAATCCCCAGGTGGCCGAACAAGTGGCCATCGCTCTCGTTCTGCTAAATGATCGGTGCGAAGAGGTGTACAGAGACTCCAAAGCCGCAGTCAGAGACTGTCAAAAGGACCGCATATCAACACAGGAAGCCAGGATCTTGAACAGCTGCACTAGCGATACGATAGTCGCTCACACCATACAATGGTTCTCCGCGCATGTTGGTTCCGTAAATGGCGTTGCACTGAACCCGAACGAGTCGGCCCACACAGCAGCGCGCGCACTCACTGACCACGCTGCTCTCGACCTGGGTGACGGCTTCAGTGCCGACGACGTGGGACATAAAGACACACCTACTACACAACACAAGAATACTAAGTATTACTACATGGCGAGGCGGGCATTCCCAATGCCACATTCAAAACTAAATAGAGCACAGGCCGTCTCGTTGCGCTTACTTCAAACCCATTCGTACCTGTCGTTAGCATACCTAAATCCAATTTATCCTCACAAATTCCCCGATGCCGCCTGCGCCGCTTGCGGGCAGACCGCTACGTTAGCACACATGCTCTAGGAGTGCGAGTCGCTTGGACCGACTTATAGCAAACCCAAATGGGATGCGCTTCTGCACAGCCCAGAACTTCAGGACCAAATCCTGGCCGTCCAGTGTGCCCGCGACAGGGCCGTTAGGCTAGACCTGCCGGTCCCCACGTGGGAGTATCCGGGTGACTCGTGGCAACCTGCGCGTCTGCACGTGACCGTAATAAAGTTGTTCTCACTGACGCATCTCATGATTATCATGTTTGCACCAGTCACATGCCTTCGTCATCCATTCACATACCGTTATACCGAATTTGGTAAATGTGAAGCTAGCAAAACGGCCGTGAGCGCATCATGAGCGTGGCATGTAGTCATGTTACACGACACGCATGTCATTATTTCCATGTTAGGGCCATTCGCTTGTGTTCGGCATGGAATCATGTCATACCATGCGAGTTTTGCAACATGTCACGTGAACGAAACCACCGCAAGAGCTGCAGGACTCTGAAATGTAAATGATGACATTCATGACATACATGTAGTAATTTTCATGTTATTACTAGTTAGATATGTTCTTCATGCAGGCATGTTATGCTATAGACCCTCTTCAATAAAGGGCACTCTCAGTGCCTTGGACGCGAACTACAGTCTGCCGCCATTGTGAGCGACACTGATGCACGTTTCTTGCAGCGCACACAGACACCTCATGCGTTCCTGCAGGACGCGGACCACGTCGGCAGGCCACGCCGATTAGAGTCCCTTGCAGGCCGAATCCATGCATTGCCATTCATAACAAGCCAAACTGCTCGTCCAACCCGTCGAAGCATACAAGAATTTTCTCGTTGTGCAGTGGAAGCAGCTCAGAAAGCTTATCGGAGAGTACTAGGTGCTCGTTCAAGCTAGAAAGCAGTGTTATTGCAGCGGATGATACGAAGAAATCTGGATTCGGTATCGTATTTTAGATGAGTCTTCAAGAAGGAAAAGATTTCAGAACCTCGCTGCTGTTACATAAGCTGTTAGAGGCATGATCGGTACAATCATAATATTAGGAATGCTCGTGCGAGTAAGTAAGCCATCTCATCTATAGGTATACGACGATGGCCTGGCCCCTATATCATTCGCACTAGACGAATGTTTTCTGGTATTAATGATTTATAAGTGTTAGTACTGCTGATGCCGACGACGATAATAAAAAAATGGAAGCATATCCACGGAGTGAATGATGGAGAGTGGGGTGAAGCATTCGTTCGTCCATTCGTTCTCGCTTCCGTCCATGCGTCCATCTGTGTGAACGTCCATGCGTCCATCCGCCCGTCCGTGCGTGCGTCTGTTCGTGCGTGCGTCCCTGCGTTCGTCCATGCATCCGCCCCTGCGTCCGTTCATGCGTCCATGCATGCATCTATGTGTGTGTCCGTTCGACCATCTATTCAATACTCCAAGTACCACCATCTCGCGTCTTTCCATCATATGTTCCCTATATAGAAGCACCGCCATCCAGAGGACATTTCAAGGACTAAACGAGAGGTAAAACACGCGCACTTTTTTACGGCTTGCGCTTCGGGTCTACTTCCCACCTTTAACCAGCTCGAGTTCATGGTATATACTAGTTCACTGTATTCATGGCACTGCGGCCGAACGCTCGCTAAACCCTTCTAAAACCAAGGAGGTTACGCCCAGCGAGTATGACGTAGCAAGCTTGTCCTGTCAGATAGTGCTCAATGTACCATACGAGCATACACCGATGGCAACGAGCATCGGCAAGTACTAACCTGTATCGATATGGTTTTGATTATAAAACCATTGCTTTAGAAAACACCTGGTCTCTTTCGTTAAGCAGCTGGCGTCTTCTTTTTGTTTTGCTTTAGAAACACCTGGCGTCTTTTCGTTTTGCTTTTAGAAAACATCTGGCGTCTTTTGTTGGTTTATTTCATCAACTTATGGCGTTTTGAACAAAATTTGTTATTGTTCATTCACGCACAGGAGAAATCTCACCAGGCACTACCTTGGAGGTAAACAATGGCTGCTACTGGGAATGAGAAACAACAAAAGTCGGCTTTTAACACTTCTACTAACGTTTTCTACTGGAACATGCCAATGGCTGCTAATGGGGAATGAAAGACAGGAGCATTCGGCTTTTGGTTAACGCGCACGCTGCGAACTTTTTATTGTTCAACAAAGCACAGGAGAAACCTCCCACAGGCACCAACTATCAGGTCAAAATGTAACACTTGTTACACACTACGACTACGACTACGATGGACGAACGGGTGCCCCTTTAAGAAGCTTCGCCCCTAAAATGAACATACCAGTCAGCACTAAGGAGTGCTTTGAATTCGTTTATTTTTCGCGCAGCAACGCTGGCTCACGCTTGAGCTCACGAATTTTATCGTTTTCATCCTGTGGCATGTTACGCGACAGCGCGTAACCCCGAGTCTCACCTTTACCGGCGACTCGATCGGCCCAAGTAGGCGTCGCAGTTGTATTCTTGGTGGTGGTAGACAGGTGCTTCTTCGGTGGAGTCGGGGCTTGTTTCTTGGGCGTCGCCAGTTCCGTGGCCGAGCCTCCTTGGTTCTGTGTGTTGGTTTTACGCCAGCGTCTGCGGCGTCGACGTCGAGCGACGTAAGGGACTTGATAGCGACTTGTCCATGTGCGGTCACCCGTTACGTGGGCATGGCTTCATGGTTGGGTACGGTGGGTTTGATACCACATTGTTCACAGACTTTCTCAGATTAGATGGGGCAGACATTTTGTCGATGCCCGACGCGGCCGCTGTTGCGGCAGGTGTCAATCTGTCGCTTGTAGAGCGTGCAACGCAGCAGGAGCATGCCGCAGCGCACATAGTTTGGGACTTTAAAGTCCATTGAAGGTAAGAAAGATCGTAGTTGTATCTTTGATTCTTCATACCCCATTAACGTGGGGTTGTGTGGTGAGACAGGCGTTGTAGCTCTTAGTCTGGAAGGTCAGCGTCGACCCCCCGGACTACGCCTCGGCTGGTGGTGCCAGACGCTGCTACGTAAGCGGATACTGGATGTGCTCGCTTCATGAGAACAATTTCTTGTACTTTGGCGTACGCTTCGGCCATTTGTAGGTTCAGCGTGCTGATCAGAAAGATGATCTGTGTGTCGCTAGTGCAAACAATCTTTTACTGTGCCGCCGTCTGCGGGAGTCATGCAGTGAGAAGTACAGCTTGCAAGAACTTAAGCTTGTTGCACCTACATACATCCAGGCCACCTCCAGGCCGGACCATGACAAGGTGGTGATCCGTTGGGAGTGGGGGGAGCCGACTGGCGGCTGCAACCATCGTCACAGCTCCGGTTCGCAGAGAGCAAATGCGGGCGCCGGCTTGCTTGCCGGTGGTAGCATATGAAGACTTTGCTCGACGCCGGATTGTGTCGATGAAACTAGGCGCACTGGCTTCCTCTTCAGTTATCGTTTCTCCATCCACCATGGTTTCGGGACACACCGGCGCAGGGGTCCGTAGTCGTCCTAATCCTACTCGAGGCTTAACGAGTGAAGCCAGAACGTGGGAAAAGAGAGAAAAGTGGGGAGCGCGGGTCAATATTGGTATACGGTTGTTCTCCTAAACATAGCGAGAACGTTGGTGTGCGCGCGTGTGCTGCCGAATGTGCTGTGTTTATCTCTCTTCCCTCTCTGCTCTCTACCTTTCATCTCCCTCCTCCCCCAAGCGTAGGGTAGCAAACCGTCTGCCTTTAGGCTGGTTAACCTCCCTGCTTTTCTTTTCCTCCTATTTTCCTTCCTTTTCTACCTTGGTGACAAAATTATGGCGGCGGCAGCAGCACTGCAAACACATCTGATTCTCTGTACGTTATTCTTGCAATTGCCAAATCGGAGCCCTGCTGGAGCCGTTTTAGTTTAAACCCTACCGGTGCACCGCTGAATCGGCTGATTCTACGCACACTTTAGCAACGTATTACCCCGAAACCTGGTGGCTCGGCTGTGCTCCGCCGGCTTCGAGATTTTCACGGACGCTGACAGTGCAGGCGCTCTCTGTGCATCGTAGCCTCATATAGAGGGGGGGGGGGGTGAATCCTAGGCGGCGGCTTTTTGGCGGCGGCAGCAGCAATGGAAACACGTCTGATTCTCTGTACGCTACTCTTGCAGGTTAGTAGCTCTCCCTATGTCATAGTGGTTTTTTTTCTTTTTATGCTGCCGCTGCTGCCACTGCTACCATTGTTAATATACAGTAATATAACAGGCATATCTAGAATTTTCTGCGTTGCTTCATATCACTTTATTGGCTTTCTCGGCGCCATGTCCGACACTTACTTATCGTGTCAGTTACCTGTACGTGAAGAAGTGTCTGCGAATTGTAATGAGTGTTCTTACATGTACCATTTTGGGAAATGTGCTGGATTGTAAGAAAAATTCTACAAATCCAAGTCAGAGGCAGCAAAGCAGTCGCGGAAGGGCATGACGTGTAGGAGCGTGGGATCACGGACTAATCGCAATGACAGTGAAGTCGATGTACTTTCTGTTTTAGCATCAATCAAATAGAAACATGAGGGCTTACCGGCTGTATTAGAAAAAATGAACGCCATTGAACAGTCAGTTCAGTTTATGTTCAAGAAATTTGACAAGTTTCAAGAAAAACTTTCAACTCAAGACACTGAAATAAAGGAACTAAAAAAAGTGATAGAACTAGAGAAAAGAGAAAGGGTTTATGTATATGCGAAGTGTGACCTCCCACGGCAAGTGAACGATCTAGAACACCGAAGTAGGCAGCTGAACCTAGAAGTCAATGGAATCCCTGCTTTTGACGGGGAGAACTTGAGGACCTCTTTAAACATAGTCGCTGACAAGCTTGCAGTACCACGGCTTACAAAAGCCGATATTGCAGCCATGCATCGGCTGCTGGCTAAGGAAAACAGAATACTAGAAATTATTATCCGGTTCACAAACGAAGAGACCATAGACATGTGGATTAAAAATAAAAAATCACTCGCAGACTGCAACCCTCGAAATTTGATACAGAAAAACTTGACTCGACAGAACAGGGATCTTCTAAAGACTACGAAGGCAAGACCGAAGCGAACGGGCTATAGGTTCGTTTGGTACGTCAACGGCAAGGTCCTTGGCCGAAAAACCGAAGCTGCTCATGTAGTTCACATCAGGTTTCTAGGGTAGTCCACTTTTTCAACCACATTGAAACTCTTGTTAAATAGTATGGGGTAACACAACACACACTAATCTAGAATGTATTTTCCTGTTACAAAAAAGGATCTCCGGCACGCATACAATGCTCCTTACACAGCATCGACAATAACTTTCTTTAAAGATTCAGGCATGATCACTGCACATAATATGTACCTATATCGTTTGAGTCACATATACAGACAAGATCACTATCGGAACCTAAACAACTTATGTTCTCTTGCCAAACTTCAAAGAAAAGCTCCAAGTTACGATACCAGATACTTATAGGAGTGGTTAGTGGTTAGAACACCGCGTTCAAACTACGGAAAACAAATGATCCACTACAAAATACCTATGCTACTAAACGCCTATAAAACCATGCAGTTTGATCTTCTTACGGCCTCTTTCAAAGATCTCAAAAGGATACATGTGGCTTCTTGATAGATTCATGTGCAATACGTTTTTGATTTTGTAGCCTTTGAAGAGGAAAGTGTGTGTTGAAATATGGTAAAGCACAAGCATGGCCCTGTATGTATATATGCCTGTGTGTGGTCTGTGTGGCTTTGTGTTAGTATAACTATGAAAAAGTGGAGGAGTATACATGCATTCATATCAATATGTAATATGTTTGTATGTAATATTGCCGCACTGCCAAATACATTGGGTTGTACGCTAGTCAAGCTGATCGGAGACGGCTTTTTTCTACAATCCCCTATCTGTACCTCACAAAGATGGCAAAGAAAGCTATTATTATTATTATTATTATTATTATTATTATTATTATTATTATTATTATTATTATATTATTATTATTATTATTATTATTATTATTATTATTATTATTATTATTATTATTATTATTATTATTGTTGTTGTTGTTGTTGTTGTTGTTGTTGTTGTTGTTAACAATGCTGAGATAATCGTGCCAGAAGTGCGATGTGGAGGCAAACTTCAATATCCACTGCACAAATCCATTGAAGAGAAGTATCGAGCATGTCAAAGTCTGTCGAGAGAGTCATCTATACAAGGTAACGCATATACGTCTTTCTTGGTCACCTGATTTAGCTTCCGGTAATCCACACAGAAGCGCAGGCTTCCGTCCTTTTTCTTAACGAGGACCACAGGCGACGCCCAGCAGCTCTGTGAAGGCTGAATGACATCATCTTCAAGCATTCTGTCTACCTGCTGTTGTATCGCTTCGCGTTCTTTTGGAGTCACGTGATAAGGGTTCTGATGAATAGGTCTCGCCATTTCCTCGGTAATTATCCGATGCTTCGTTAGAGGTGTGCAGCCAACACTTGATGTTGTCGAAAAGCAATCTTGGTATTCGGCCAATCGCTCAAGAAGTCTGTGTCTCTCGTCTTCTGGCAAAGTAATGCTAAGGTCTAGAACAGGCGCTGAATCAAGTTTTAGCGCCTCATCGACTACCGCCAAGCAGCATTCGGCATCTATGACATCGTCAAAGTAAGCGACGGCCGGCCCTTTTGGAAGGTGCCGGCGCTCAGCGCTAAAATTGGTCAGCAGTAGGTCCATGCGTCCAGCAGCAACTCTTATGACACCTCGTGTGACAGAAATACCATGGGTGATGAGAATCGAGCTTATTTGGCCTGCAACTCCTTCGGCGTCAAACTGGACAGTGGCGGCCACAGAAACAAGCGTGCATGACCTAGGAGGGAGGACCACGTCGTCATCAGTAATACGCAGTTGGTTTGCTCGCGCCTCTGGAAAATCGGGTAAGCACGTACTGCTGCAGAAAGTAATCAAACTCTTTCGGATGTCAATGACGGCGCCTTGTAAAAATCCATGCCTTCAATTCTTGTAATTTTTTTACAATTCTTGTAAAAAATCCATGCCAAGGATTACATCTCTGCAGCTTGCGGCGATAACGACGAACGATGCAGTGAAAGGAGAACCTCTGATGTCAATTCTTGCTGTACATCTTCCAGAGGGCATCAATAACTGGCCCCCTGTCGTTCTAATATGAGGACCCGTTCACGGCGTCTTCACTTTTCTAAGGCTGTCGGTGAAGTCCTGACTGATAATAGAGGAGTGGGCACCGGTGTCGACTAAATCTGTCACTTGCTGGCCGTCAAGAAGAATACTTAGGTCAGCAGTCACCATTTCATTGCTTTCATGGCTTATCGGCTGTACGTAGCATGAGGTGGGGGCTATTTTAGGGGCGAAGCTTCTTAGGGCGTGGGCTGTGCGTGCCCTGTAGCCTGTATGTAGCCACCTCTAGTTTAGTTCTTGCAGTGTTCACTAGATGGCGGTACCGTCCCCTGTATGTAGCCACCTCTAGTTTAGTTCTTGCAGTGTTCACTAGATGGCGGTACCGTCTCCTGTATGTAGCCACCTCTCGTTTAGTTCTTGTAGTGTTTACTAGATGGTGGTACTTGTAGCTGATGATGAAAAGATGCAAGATGTTATAAACTAGAAAGCGGTACTTGTAGTTGATGAAAGACGCGAGATCTTATAAAATAGGAATGATGTCACATATGGCGCGTGTTATTGGTTGAAGGCAATCGTTCGGTTTAGTGCGGCGACGTACGCTAGGGGGAGCGATGTAATAAAATCGAGTGGGCAAAATGTACGGAGGATTCATGGTTTACCAGGTTTACCTCCGGAGCTTCGCCCACTCATCATCATTCACTTCGTGGATATGGCGGAATTTTTTTCGTCATCCTCGTGGCCTGCAACCTTGCCCCAGCAGGTCACCGCCCTCAGTTTCCCCGGCGCGGGCTAGGTGACCTTCATTTCTTAAGGTCCGCATAGGTGCGGTGGTAGGACAAAGGAGAACGTGTGGGAGACGGAGAGCGGGATCGGCGTCCCAGACTAGGTGGGTTAGTAGGCATTGCTTCTTCTGCAGTGGTACTGCCGTCCTCAAAGTAAGAACGGGCTCCGTAGAAGGGGGTGTCGTCACGGCGTTGAGTGTATTCGTCGTTGGCACGTTGACCGTCAAACCAAGATCGAACAGGACGGAATGAATCACCTCGATGCCGGCAGTGACGGGCAGTATGGCCTGCACCACCACAGTAAAAGCAAAGTGCACGGCTGTCGACTGTGCGCCATGCATCTGTTCTTTGTGTCGGTGAACGTCTGAGCCTCTCCCCTGTCGTCGATGCCCATGCCGTGGCTGTGGAAGGCTGGTTGTATGGCTGTGGCATGGGTGGTTTCTGTAGTGTCTGCTCTTGTGGCGGTGACCAAAGGGCCATTGGTGTCTGGTGGTACGGCGTCGGCGGAGCGGGTGGTGGACGTCAGAAAGTGGCAGCGTAGCATATGAGACGCTGCTCAGCATCAAGACCAGCCGTAGACAACGCTTAGCGGATTTCGTCGCGCACGAGTTCAACGACTGAAGCAATGGGCGTTTCAGCAACCGGAGTCCGGAACTTCTGCAGTTCTTCGCGAACTATCTTCTTAATCAAGTCTCTCAAAGAGCTCTGACTCTCAGACGTCATAGGAACAGTATTACCTTGGACATTGCTCGACATGCGGTGATACTGCCTGCAGCCTTGATGAAGGGCCTGCTCGATAGCCGTAGCTTCCTTAATAAAGTAAACCACGGGACTTGGAGGGTTGCGTAGTAGGCCGGCGAAACGCTGTTCCTTGACACCGCGCATAAGGCATCTCAACTTAGTATCTTTCGTCATGTGCGGGTGAGCTCGACGAAAGAGACGAGTCATGTCTTTGGCAAACATTGCAACGGTTTCATTATGTTTTTGTACCCATAGCTCCAATAACTGCTGTGCATGGTCGCGTCGATCAAAATTGGCGAAGGTATCGACGAACTGCTGTGGAATGTCGGGCCAAGTAGATAAATTGGCTTCTCTATTCTCATACCAAGTACGAGCACCATCGTCAACAAGAGTGGAGATGTGGGCTTGTTGGTGAAACATTTGAAAGAAACTTATGTAGCGCGAGGCGAAAAAACGAACACAGGAAATAATAGACTGAGAAGACAGATCGCTTACCATCGTCAAGGTAGAAATAGGCTCGAGAAAGATTTTCCTGTTCCGGCCACTGATTTATCTTGGCAACACGCTTTAGTGGCGTCACCATGGGCGTCGCCGCTAAAGCGATCAGGAAGTAATGGTTGATAGATGCTCACCTGAGATGGGTGCATCGGAAATCTGTGGGGGCTTGCGTTGGCCATTGGTCGAGGTGAGCGGTGCCTGGGAGGTTCCGGCAAAAGAGTGAGCTCTGGCGCGAGGCATCGCAAACGACGACTGAAACGATGCACAGGAGTTGCAATAGTGACAATGCGTTTGGACTGGATGAATGGCTCCCAGCGGGAGTGTGGAGCATCAGGCAGGGTTGCGATCCAGCACCTCCACCAGTGTCACGGTACAACGTGAACAAAGCACAGGTACGCCTTGAGACAGCGAAAGCAGCGTGTTATGAACAGCTGAGCCACAAGATTGTCCTCTTCGTTTTCGAGTCAAGCCGGAGGACCACTACCTAGTGTCCGCCAAATCCCCCCATCGTCGTTTTCGTTTACATGTAAACACGGGTTAATATGTAATGTTTGTATGTAATATTGCCGCACTGCCAACTACATAGAGTTGTAGGCTAGTCAAGCTGACCGGAGATGGCTTTTTTTCTACAATTTCCCATCTGTATCTCACAAAGATTGCAAAGAAACCTTTTATGGTTATTATTATTATTATTAATAATAATATTATTATTGTTATAATATATCATATATATATTATTATTATTATTATTATTATTATTATCATTATTATTATTATAAAATTAGGGAAGATTGAACTTAGCAGACAAGCAAGAAGTATAGCAGAAGGCGGAGCCGATGCGTAGACGTCCGCTCATTTCGAGGCCCCATAGTGGTCTCCATTGGAAACCTACGATGTTCTAGTATATGTGTAAATTCGAGCCAGAGCTCAGGAAAGTGTCGCATAAAATAAAGGGCAGTCACAATGGGAAGGCATTTCTTGCATTGTTTGCCACTTACATCATGTGTGATCTGGAACACTTGACTGCTTGTTTCACAGCTGTGAGCATGGACATTCGACGGTTCTTCCATACACACTGTAAACAAGTCGGGCATGTTGCTTGGCAAAATGGTCAATATAATGCTCACTGGTAAGTAACAGCAACCGATCACCAAAGAAAAACATTGTATATATATATAGTTCACATAGTTTTAAAAACAGGCCAAGTTTTTATTGAAGTTCCTTGCAGTGGACTTGAGAGAGAGAGAGAGAGTGAGAAAGGAAAGGCCGAGAGGTTAACCAGATATTGGTATCTGGTTTGCTACCCAGCGCTGGGGGTGGGGAAGTAGGGGCGAGAAAGAGGGGTTAGATGCAGTGGATATGAGTGTTTTGGAGGATGCTTATTAAATGATTTACAAAGCAATTATACACAAACGGGCAAATGTCGCACTTCTACCATAGCCAACATTGCTAAAGGTACAAGCTATGAATATTGAAGCCAGTGAGAGCTGAAAATGTGGTGCTCTGCCGTACTCCATACAGAGAAAATGATCATTATCATACACTGGCATGAACTCAATCACCATCCAAGTGCTTAGTACAGGTGGTTAGGAAGAGCAGCAGCAACATGTGGTCCTCATCGGTGTTCATCATCCGTCTTTTACCTTTTTAAAATTCAGTGGTCCATAGGGCTTTTTGGGAATCAGCCATTATCTGTGGTACATATGCGCTAAGGGCGTTTGCAGCAGATCTGCAGTAGTCAAGGTTTGTCTAAAGGCATCAAAAGAAACAAAAGAAGGACGCATACTCAAAATAAAAAAATGGCAGATGCCGCATACAGTGGGAATTGATGATATGCGGAGCATGAACAAGATATGTTGATATGTCACTTCAAAATTAGTACAACGTTACGTGGTGGAGGTAAATGATGCCGTCAATGACTTCCGTGTCATGATTATCATGTTTGAATGTGTCGTTTATCTTCATCAACTATTCACGTCATGTGATACGAAATTTGCTGCTATAGGTGGAATGAGCGAAACGGCCATGAGCACGCTGTGAGCGTGGTATGATGTCATGTTCTTACACAAAACGCGTAACAAGATTATCATGTTTGCAACAATCATATATATCCTCATTCATTGTCGTCATGTAACACAAAATTTAGCGTATGTGGAGCCAGCAGAAAGGCCGTCACCACATCATGAAAGGCCCAATATACAACAAGGTAGCGTTGAAGTACGCGAACGCTATGCACAACGACGCTACGTTAGCAAAACGCGAGCACTCTATAGTCTGATGCCAGGGGCGACCAAGGTCCGTCAACGGGGCACCAAAGAAACCGGCGCGAAATGCGACGTGCTGCATTTCGCGCCGATGCAATACCCACTGCGTCTCCTACACTGCGTCTGCCTCTTTTCGTGACAGAGTGACGTCGGACGCGCTGAAACGCGCATGCGTCAAAGCAACGCAGCGCGCCGCGCGCCTGCGAGTATATGGCAGTAGCAGCGCCTAGCGTGGCAAGGCCGGCGTGACGTGACGAATTGAACGCTGGATAGCACGCGCACCACGTCGCGTTGAAATGTATTGGCTCCTTGACTGTGGCATGTAGTCTTGCTCTCACATGACACGCATCCCATGAGTATTATGTTTGCACCAGTCACATACCTTCGTCATCTATTGGCGTCACGTAATACCAAATTTAGCGTATGTGAAGCTAGTGAAACGGCTGTCAGCGCATCATCAATGTGGCATGTAGTCATGTTGTTAAAGGACAAGCATGTCGTGATTATCATGTTCGGATGTGTCATTTACCTATGTCGTCTACTCGGATCGCGTAATACCGAGTTTGGTACATGTGAAACTAGTGAAGCGACCGTGAACTCACCACGACCGTCACGTTGGTAAGTGAAACGCATCTCATGTTTATCATGTGTGCACCAGTATCATACCTTCTTCATCTAATGGTATAAGTTAAGCAAACGAACGGCCACCAGCGCATCATGAGCGTGGCATAGAGCCATTTTGTTATATGACAAGCATTTCATGATTGTCACGTTTGCACCAGTTGCATGCCTTCATCATGCATTGACGTACTGCAATACCAAATTTGGTATATGTTACGCTAGGGAAACGGCCTCGAGCACATCATGAGTGTGGCATGTAATCACGTTGTTACATGATACGCATGTCATGACTTTCGTGTTAGGGTTTGTAGCTTGTGTTTGCCATGCAATCATGCCATACCAAGCCAGTTTTACAGCATGCCATGTGAACAAAGCTACCGCAAACACTGCAGGACCATGAAATGTCAAACATGACATTCATAACGCACATGCCGTGATTTTCATGTTATGACTAGTGAAATATCTTCTTCAAAAAATCTCGGTATGTCATACCAAGTTTGGTATTGATACCATTATCGAAACGGCCAGGAGAGCTAAAAATTGGCAGATGTGACGTACAGTGGTAATCGATGATATGCGAAGCACGAATGAGGAGGGTTGATAAGTCAATTTAAAATCAGCACAACTTTACGAGGCGGAGCTAAATTACGCCATACATGGCTTTCTTCTCATGATTATTATGTTTGAATGTGTCATTCGCCTTCATCATACATTCACGTCCCCTGATACCAAATTTGGTATACGTGGAGCTAGCGAAACGGACACGAGCGAATAATGAATGGCCCAATACACTCCGACGTAACGTTGACGTGCGTGCACGCAGGACACAGTGACACCGCGCAAGCAAAACGAAAACACTACTCTATAGTCTTACGCCAGGTGTGACTGGCGTCCGTCGGCGCGGCCCGGCGGCAACCATCGCGAAGTGCGACATGGTGCATTTCGCGCTGATGACGTTAGCCAGACAGCACTGCGTCTGTCTCTCTTCGTGACGGAAGGACGTCGGCCGCGCTCAAATGCGCATGCGTCTAAGCAACGCAGCGCAACGCGCGCCTTAAGGTAGTCAGATCGTCGCGTGACGTGGCATCGCCGTCCTGACGCGACGGAACAAACGCTGGCGCGCACGCGTGCCAGGTCCCGTCGAAGTGTATTGCTACCTTGAAATTGGCATGTAGTCATGTTCCTACATGACACACATCTCACGTTTATCATATTTTCACCAGTCACATACGTTCATCAACAATTCACGTCCAGTAAGACCAAACTTGTTATATGTGAAGCTAGAGAAACGGCCGCAAGCGCATCATCAGCATGGCATGTAGTCCTGTTGTTACATGAAACGCACCTGATGGTTATCATGTTTGCACCAGTCACATATCTTCGTCACCTATTCACGTCCCATAATACCAAACTTGCTATATGTGAAACTAGCGAAAAGGCCGCGAGTGCACCATGAGCGTGGCATGTAGTCATGATTTACATGACACGCTCCTGATAATTATCATGTTTGCTCTAGTCGCATACCTTCGTCATCCATTCATGTCCCACAATACCAAATTTGATATATGTGAAGCTAGCGAAACGACCGCGAGTGCATCATGAGCGTGGCATACAGTCATGTTCTAACATGACAGGCATCTCATGACCATCGTGCCTGCACCAGTCATATACCTTTCTCATGCGTTCACGTCCCATAATACCGAATTTGGTATATGTGAGGCTAGCGGCGCATCATGAGCGTTCCATGTAGTCATGTTTTACATGCCACGCTCCTAATGATTATCATGTTTGCACCAGTCACATACCTTCGTCATCCATTGATCTCCCACTATACCGAATTTGATATATGTGAAGTTAGCGAAATGACCGCGAGTGCATCATGAGCGTGGCATACAGTCTTGTTCTAACCTGACACGCACCTCATGACTATCCTGTCTGCACCAGTCTTATGCCTTTGTCATGTGTTTACGTCCCGTAATACCAAATTTGGTATATTTGAAGCTAGCGAAACGACCGCGACCGCCTCATGAGCCTAACGTGTAGTCATGACTCATGACTTGCATGTCATGCACGCCATGATTTCTATGTTAGGGTGTGTCGCTTGCGTTCGCCATCCAGTCATGTCACACCATAGCAGTTTTGCTACATGTCATGTCACGAAAACCACTGCGAGAGCAGCAATATCATGAAATTAGGTCATGACTTTCATACGTACATATCGTGAGTTTCATTATTACTAGTTGCTTACCCTCGTCATATAGTCGCCCCGCCGCGGTGGTCTAGTGGCTAAGGTACTCGGCTGCTGACCCGCAGGGCGCGGGTTCAAATCCCGGCTGCGGCGGCTGCATTTCCGATGGAGGCGGAAATGTTGTAGGCCCGTGTGCTCAGATTTGGGTGCACGTTAAAGAACCCCAGGTGGTCTAAATTTCCGGAGCCCTCCACTACGGCGTCTCTCATAATCATATAGTGGTTTTGGGACGTTAAACCCCACATATCAATCAATCGTCATATAGTCACGTTATGCCCTACCAAGTTTGGTATCGATACCATTACTGAAACGGCCAGGAGAGTTAAAAGTCGTAAGTGGCTAGATAGATAGATAGATAGATAGATAGATAGATAGATAGATAGATACGCTTAAAGTTGCCAAAGTTCGCTAAGAAATGCTTCGCATTTAAAAGTCGTAGGCGCCTAGATATATGGATAGATATGTAGATAGTTTCGCTTAAAGTCGCCGAAGTTCGCTAAGAAATACTTGGCATTTAAAACTGGTGGGACGATCGCCAGAAGAACGTAAACACAGCAAGTGCCATATTCCTATATGAAGTTTCTTTGCATACGTTCTTCTTGTCGTACGAGGAGTTTAGATTCCAAAAAATACACTTTTATATTTCGATACCTATTCAGTGGCTTTATTTACATACTTAATTAATGTTTTATGTTAGTGTGGGTCACGCAGATTACGCACACTTCATACAGAATCTCTATTCTTTGTGCTTGTCCGCTTCATCATCATTTGCTTATTTCTGATCTGTAAGCGTAGTGTACTGAAGCGAGAAACGTCATTAATAAAGATTCCTCCATAGAGAAAGGAAAAGACAAGAGAGGACACTCCGCGAAACCTGGCCTCAGGAAGTGCGTCACGATTACGTAACGAACTAGTGCTCTCACCAAACGTCAGAGGACGCAAGCGCAAAAAAAAAACAGTTATAATCAATGCAACAGAATTGTTATTACAAAATAATCATTATACGCCCAAATCTGGTAATTTCTTTATACATAAAAACAATTTATTCGACACACCTTTTGCGATTATTTTTTTTTCAGCTGTACCGTCATAAACACCATCCACCCAGCGACAAGCCCATGCATGACTGACAGCGGGAAGCTTTCGTCAACGTCGGCTGCGTCGGCGTTTTCGTGCGTGAGATAACAGGTGAAGCACGTTTTCAAGCAAAGCTTGTTGAATGACATGTTGTTGGGCTTGTTGGGTCATTTTTTCAGAAAACGGTTACACCTGCGCGAATAAGACACCATGCAACAAACATAAAAGGATGCACACACACGTTGCGCCTCGTGTGTTCGAGTTTTTTTCTTACGTGACGTCTCATTCACGCAGTTGTAACCTTTTTCTGAAGCTTGAAAGGACGGGGAGGTTCGCTAAAAAGAAAGTTTGCGGCTCTATGCGGCAGCTAGACGGGAACATTGTGCAACGTATGCAGTATAGCAAAGGCGGCACTGCGTCAAGCAGAGGCGACACGTGCTGCGTCTGCCACGGACGCGAGCGTCTGTGCGCTGAACATAGCTGGGCAGCTAGGTCATAGGCTCGGTGCGAAACATTGAGAAGCGTTCGCTGGGCCTCGCATGCTTCACGACGTGTTTCCCGAAGGCTCGGAACACGAATAATTCTTGGTGTGCCGGAGGCAAATCTGGACTAGTCAAGTGGCCATCATCTTCGTTTCTTCGCTAGCCTTGTTCCACTTGTGCGAGCTGCCCACAAATTTTTTTCGCCGTTTCCAATATACCTTTACCGCACAAATTAAGTACGATTTTTCTTCCCAATGTACTGCTGATACTGCGTACGCACGAAGCTGTTCTAAAGTTCCCAGGCCGCGATAACATTGCATTACAAGGGATAGCGGCCTGGAAACTTCTGAAGATCTTTGTACGTGGTCTTGACGTTTATCTTTGTAAGTCAGAGTTTTATGGGTGAAAGATGTATCACTGGTTTTGTATTGTGCATCGCTTAGCTAATCATTCAAAGGGGTTTGCTGGTACACTTATGACGTGCACATATCTTTTTCGTAATTTGACAGCGAAACATCCACTTACTAACATTTTCAGACCGCGCTGATGCCATGCCGTCCGGCGGTCCAAGCTACGGCAGCTACTGCTGTGTATCGTTGTGCTTCAACAATGGCAGAACCCACAAGAAGCCTGGGACGAGTTTCTTCCGCATACCACGAGACGGCAGGTGTGTTAAAGCTTTTGTATGGTTTGCATGTCTTTAGGCTTACTGTTCGTACTTGCTCAGTTAGGGTAACAATAAAAATCACTGTTCAAGCACTTCCCCTTTCAGTTGATAGTTCATTGCCAATGCAGAATGAAAGCATGGATGCAGTATGCTGGACGCGATGATCTTCTGAGTAAGCCGGCCAGCCTATTGTACGCAACGTACAGGGTTTGTAGCGACCATTTTACTGCTCAAAGTTTCATGGACCCTGGGCGCACAAGGCTTACAAGAATGGCTGTTCCTACTGTGCAACCAGCTGCACCATGTAAGTGATTGACTGAAACTCAAATATGTGTAATAGCAGTCACTTGTATTGAATAAATGGCGACAGTTAACCGCGAAGATCTTTGTAGCCGATGGAGAAACCTCACTATAGAAGTAACACTTGGAAAGTCTTAAGTTTTGTGAATTGTGGGTATTACCTTCCTAACAGCGGCTTTACATTTCTGTCGTTTTTTGATGCTCTTGACCTGCACAACTTGTTTTGAAAGACTTTAAAGGGCTATTTCACGTTATCTTCAAGCCTGAGTGCACATGTACATATACCTTTCATCAGTGAAAGCTGGAACGTTTGACAATTCTAAAAATCACAAATTACTTGTTTTCTAGTTGGTGCCTTCTCTTTTCTTTTACGTTCGACCAATTTATGCGTTTGAAAGAGCTGTTTAAGTTTCCCCATGTGTCACGGACGGCCATTTTTGGTGACACCGCGTCACGGCAATAAACGGGCGCCGTACTCCCCCACTGACCGTGAGAACGGCGGCGCATGAAAGGGAGCCGAGAAGGGCAGAATGGGGTGCTCTTCTTAGAACGTCGCCGCCGAGGGTTGATCCTTTTGTAACTGTGGCGGCGTCTGCAAGATGGTAGAAGGCCGCGGTATACCCCGAACAGGGATTAGACTACGAGACGCACCGGCTGAGAGCCAAACGTTTGACCGTTCCCACGGGGAAAAGCGTGGGAAACGCTCTGGTGGCCAAGCCGTATGACAACAACCCGACAGGTTGTCACTCTCGCTAGTTGAGGGCCCTCTCCCAATTTAAAAAGGGGTGGGGTCAAACTATTTTTGGGACGGAGTTTCCCCTCAATTAAACGCGCATGAATGGACCCAGGTAGAGGTCTCTTGTCCCCAAGGAAGAGAGCGAGGAGACACGCGGTGGATTTAAGCGCAGTATTTTGCCCTGCTAGGCAGACTAGTCGCTGACCAAGATGGTGTAGAAACAGATCAACAAGCATCTCTTCTAGAAGTTTTTAGTGTGGCTCTGTATCGGCTGGCCACCTAAACTTAGCCGTTCGTCTAGTTGTGACGCGATATTAACGTCTGCGACGTAGACATCCTGACTTCACCTCGAGTTAGCTCAACCTGCTCGAAGTCACCTGCAAGCACTAGCCTCCCGGAGCCACCAGCGTTGCAACACCGCCGACATTGCAGTCGTGCCAGAACTCTCTTCGACTTCTCGCATCCGATCGTCGGGGACACAACACTGCCGGTCATCACACGTATGCCTTCACCTGTTTATATTTTCGAACTTTCTCCTCCGTCGTTCTATTCTTGGTAGTTTGTGTAGTTTGTAATAGTTCTCTCTCGTAAGCTGATTTATTGTTTCTGTTATATATTTCTTTAGTTGTATCTAGTGTCGATGTATTTTGTTAGTTGCATTGAAGTGTTGTATTAGATCCCGTGTGCTGCAATATCACTAGAGTAAAGTTGTTTTGTTTTCTCACGTCTCTGATCTCTTCACTGTCTCTGCTTGCGTACGGAATGAACTTACCTGCTGTCATTCCCGTCGCCGACTTCGCGCTGGCGACGCTAGAGTGGCAGCTTGTAACACCATGCTACAAGCTTTGTAACTTGTACCAACCGCACATATATGCAGGTTCTCTGAGCGTCGCTTCAAATAGTGGCTGTGACATGACTGCAGAAGCTGCACTGCAAGGTGCGGATGAGCTTCAGCTTGTGTTATTTTAAGCCTCTTACAGACACATTGTCGTAATTTCATTTCTTCAGGACCTGCGGTAGAGGCTTCAAAAAGCGGCTCCCACACATTGAGGTGCCCCGATGAGCAGGGTGCGTTCAGTGTCGTGATTTCTTTTTTTTTACCCAAAGTGACTGTTGATCAAATCTCTACAGGTGGCAGCTCCCTTGTAGCTGGTGAAAGAATTTATGCTGACTTCGTCTTGCCGGGGAAAACCTTAACCAGTCGGTCAGCTGTCACAAAAGGAACTTGTGTGACCGGTAAGTTGTATGTTCAGTTCAACATCAGAGTGGATTGATATAGAGACTTCCACTGGCCGCTCGCAAGATTGTTCCAACAGCACTGTCCGAGGCACTGAACAAGCTTCACAAGACCCTCCAGAAGACGTCTCCACCAACAGCTCCACGCCTGTGTGCCCTAGAGAAAATGGTGACTATGCTTTTATTGCAGCTGTTTTTAATGTGCTATTTTATGTTTAGGACATTCTGAGGAAACTATCCTTAAAAGGACACTACGTGTGCACTTACAAAATGTAAGGGTGGGCTCTCAGTGATTTTCATTTTTTTTGTGCATTGTCAACATTGTGAATGGTTTGTTCCTAGGTATTGGAATCGAAAACTTTGCACCACAAAAAGTAGTGCACCTTGGGTCTGAAAGAGCGAGGAAATTTCTCGTATGGGATTAGTTGTTCTTCGCTTTTACATCCATATTTGCAGTGCGTTCCTGTGTGCCAGCCACAATGTCTCCATCAATAAAGTACAAGCAAACAATTAAGCATCTGCAAGTCAAAGTAGCAGCACAGCGGAAAACTATCAAAAGACTGCGGAGACAGCCTGACCAAGCACCGTCATCGACTTCAAAGGCCCTTGGAGTTATCCGACCACATTTTAGCTTCTCATCAACCTCCTCATCTCGCCGATCAAACATTTCCAAAGAATACCCAAACTTGTAGCGTTTGATGGGGCTGCGGACGCTGCCATTTTATTTTTATATAGCTTGTGAGTGATAACGTACGATGTAGAGCCTTTGTGAAAAATAATGAGCCAAAGTGGTTTCCTTCTGCTATTTATTAGCCCTGTAATACCGCTCTCGTAGCACCAATTAAGGTCCACAATTCTGGATAAGTGATGACTACAATCTATTTTAGCTCACAAGCGTCACAGCAGCACCCAGACGCAAATTACTTGGGATGTTAAGTTTTTGATGAAAGCGACGCATAAGAAAAGCCACAAGACCTGTCAATGTTGTAGCATAAAGTTTGTCTTTCACGTAGTGAGCAAGCTGCAAAGCCCTACCTTTCTCAGGACAAGCAGGCATCAAGTC
Organism: Rhipicephalus microplus; assembly: GCF_043290135.1. Classification (NCBI taxonomy): domain Eukaryota; kingdom Metazoa; phylum Arthropoda; class Arachnida; order Ixodida; family Ixodidae; genus Rhipicephalus; species Rhipicephalus microplus. The sequence goes on from NC_134700.1 coordinate 123,102,074, forward strand.
TGCTTTTTTCATTTTGGGCTAGCTGTTCTTAAGCACAGCCAGCACACCGCACCTTTGCCTTTCTGCTATATTGTGTCATGTGGTTTATGTGTGCTCTTTTTTTCTATGCATTGTTTCGGTTAACCCCAGGCGTGATTCACGGCTTCAATGCTGTGTATATGTCACTTGTTCCTTCTTCATCAGAATTGTGCGCTGTGTTTTTGCCATAGACCCTTACTTACCCACTGGCCCGGTGTGTCATACTTCACCAGCTTCTCGGCTTCTGCCAACTCAGGCGATGTGTGCGTTGTCTGTGTTCTCTCTGTATTTGTTACAATATTTGTTCAATTTTATTTGTAAGGCGAGATGCATTTGTTGTCTACCTTTGTCATATTGTGCTTTTTATATTCTCAGACTCTACCTTGCCTTTGAATAAAACATTGCGGATACTCTGTCTTTTTGACGGATAAATACATTGATCACTTGTTCCGAAAGAAAAACAGAAGCGCGATGAATAAAACCGTAGTGAGTTATCATTACCTGCATCTCTTTTTATTGTAATTTAATCGAAATAAAAATTACGTCAGGACCAATTCGCACGAACCACTGAACAAAACAAAACAGGGAATCGCTAAATCAAAACGACCTACAAAAACTATCCATTTGGGCCATGAAAAGTGGTCTGAAATCATGAACTTTCGTCATAGCCAAACGTCGATTACGCAAAGTAATTCAAAATTTGCGCCAGTGAAACCGAAACAAGAAGCGCACGCCACTTGCTCTCACCAACCACCAGGTGTGCTAGGGTCGATTGGGCCGCTGGGGTCTACGGGAGTGTCCACTCTTAACCTTTTTTTTTATTTCTTTATGGTTCCTCTGTTTCTCCCTCTCTCGGTTTGCGCACAATTTCTCATCACCTCGGCAAGGATTGCCCACGTGTGGGCCACGGTGATCTGGTCATGAGTAGTCGATTTGTTCTTATCGCGAGGCACTGAAGCCAATAAAAAAGAGGTGAACCGTGAAACCACGCTTGATAAGCTTTTAGGGGCGAATTATGGCGTGGCTTGGGCGTCCCTCGTAGCACGCAACCACCAGTGGCACATACCCGAAATAGGTATATCACCTGCAAGGTGGTGCAGGTGAGAGATTTCTTCTGTGCGTTGTTTAACAATAAAAAATAGGGCTAAATGTACATACCAATGGCTGCTAATGGGGAATGAGAGACAGGAGCATTCAGCTTTTAGTCAACGCGCACGCTGCGATGCCCATTAGCAGCCATTGGCACGTACATTGAGCACTATCTGACAAGAAAGGGTTGCTACATTATACTCGCTGGGTGTGACCTCTTTAGTTTTAGAAAGGTTTAGCTAGCGTTGAGCCGCAGGGTCATGAATACAATGAACTAGTATATACAATGAATGAATTCGAGGAGGTTAAAGGGTGGAAGCAGATACGAAGCGCAATCCGTAAGAAATTAAAAGCTGACTCCTGTCTCTCATTTCACATTAGCCGCCACTGGCATGTACATTGAGAACTATCTGACAGGAAAAGGTTGCTACGTTATACTCGCTGGGCGTAACCTCCTTAGTTTTAGAAAGGTTTAGCGAGCCTTGGGCCGCAGTGCCATGAATACAGTGAACTAGTATATACCATGAACTTAAGGTGGTTGAAGGTGGGAAGTAGACCCGAAGCGCAAGCCGTAAGAAAAAGTGCGTGTGCCACCTCTCGTTCAGTCCTTGGAATATCCACTGAATGGCGGTGCTTCTATATGGGAAATATATGATAAAAAGATGCGAGATGGTGGGACATGGAGTGTTGAATAGATGGACGAGCGGACACACAGACAGATGCATGGATGGACGCATGAACGGACGCAGGGGCGGATGCATGAACCAACGCAGGGACGGGCGCACGAACAGACGCATGGACGGTCACACAGACGGACGCATGAACGGACGAATGCTTCGCCCTGCTCTCCATCATTCACTCCGTGGATATGCTGCCATTTTTTTCACTCGACACAAACGTTTCAAAACTTTTGTGGTGGTAGAACTGCTGAACTGTCGTAACGTCGTGAAAAGCAGAAACGCGATTAAATTAGGGATGCCCTCATCTCTCATATATTCCCAAAAAACCAAGAAAAAATCCTTGTTCACAAGCTCAAACGTATAGAATAGAGAACCAGAGCAGTAAATTGATGCAAACACCCTGCACCCAATCCTAACCAGCGTACTGATGCATATCGGGGGTGAAATCTTTCAACACCAAGTACTCTGCGATCATGATTTGAATGGCATTTACAACGCTGACATGCAGCGCACGTTATCGCCTTCCTGTCACCAAAACGAACGGTACCCGCCTCATAAGGGAAAGGTGAAAGCCAAACTGCAACAAATGACGGCGACAAAAACATTCCTGGCAATAGGTGCTATCAAAGGCGTCAAAATGAAGTAAAAAGAAGAAAACAAAAAAGTACAGCGAACTACTCATTGTGCAAGGCAGCTCTTTGGTTACAACGTAGCACAGTGTCGCAAGGTTTCTGAAGACACTCATACACAGTGACAACAAATGCAATAAAAAGAAGCGTTTACTGTAAGCGCTGCTTATATTTTATAGCACATATCAGTGCCAACACGACAGACTATCATCAAATGAAGCCCGCCGTAGGACCTGTAATGAGACGCCACCCGGAAACACGAAGAAATGGGAACCGTTCGATCGGATCAATATCAACGCGCCAACGACAAGATGCATGATGAAGAAGGCGGAAGCCAGCGGCACTTGCCATTCAGACGAAGCCAATAACGCACTGGGCGTTCTTTTTTTCTTTTTTTTATCGAATTTTTCGGTATGGGTTTTCTGTGGTGTTCTTATATTCTCGACGTAGCTGCTTGCTGTATGACTAGAGAAAACAAGTAAATCGACAAAAATAACGTGACAACTCCCAGTTCTTGGCTTTCGAAAACACTCTGGTCATGCTCGATTTCACCCTGTAAAGTTAGCGGTAGTATTGCTACATCACTTGCATTGTTTTGTTTCGCTCTTTCGAAAGCTTCTACACCTGGGTATCTTTCGAAGGCAGCTAATTCTTGAAGAAAAGTGTGCGTATTCGTTTCCTACGATTCCCACATAGGCCCCTATAGGAACGCAGAAAGAAATGATCCAACAAAGAAACATATTGGGAAACAAAAACTTCTGTGGACGGATGTAAACGACGGAGCATCGTACAGTGTCCTGAAATAGACGTATATTTGATGCAAGAAACAAGCAGCTGTGTGCATGAACTTGCATTTATCACTGACCTATATGGTAAATAAACAAGAAAAACATATACTATAGATGTCTGAAACCTACACGCACTTTTGCAGTAGATGCTTAAGAAAGCGGCAATTATTGTTTCTTTGATACTCGAGGTATGTGTGGAAGACTAAGGCCCATCTCGATACCCTTATAACTAAAAATAAAAAGAAGAAATTTTTGCAGACTCTATAAAGATAGTATAAACTTACATCACTTGAATACGTTTATCTCATTCATCTATGCAGCGATAGAAGGATTCAGTGAAAATTTACCGCCCAGACCCAAAGTGCATGGAATGAAGAATTACAAAAACTTATACGGTGATACGCCCATAAGAAAACACTTCAGCAAGGTGAGCCCTAATTTTAATAAGGTTTCGCGCATAACTAGCGCGACACACGAAGGTGGCCAACTTAGGGAAAAGAAAACACACGCGCCATTCGACGCGTTTATTTTGTGCTGTTGTATTTTTCTTTGCCGAATGAGGATGACACTATGCTGTTTCTTTTATAATATAATGCGTTCAGCAAAGGCCATTAGCTTTTTATGTTATCTGCGTCTTGTCGGATCCTAATAACGTACCTGTGGCAGACAGACTTTTTTTTTCATTAGGAGCCCTTTATCTTGTGGCGTGACCTAATAAGAAGGAGGCTGCTAAGGAGGAAGAAGTAGTAGAAAAATAGTGCAGACGTATCAATAAAAAACCATGAGTTTTAATAACTATCCTTTAGAGACTTCCTGGTGACCTTCCATGCCACAGCATAAATCTTTCCTCAAGCACCCGAGAAGTAACACATCCCGTCCTTTTTTATGTTAGCCGCCAGTTGGCTGGAACCCAATTTATTTAATTGCGTCATTTTATACGTACGCAGCCGAAGCGTTATATTCCGTGTATTAGACCACTGTTAGCTCTTTGTTTCTGTGTGTTCACAGAAAAGTTTCTTCCACCCTTTCTTTTTGCGATCCCCATCTACCAAGTGTAAGGTGGCAAACAAAAGGTAACTCCTGTGACTTCTCTTACTTTGTCATTTCGGAGCTTGCTCGGTTCCTAAAAGATTAAAGTTTGTTACGCTCGCGCCTTGCCAGGCGACTGCCGTCGTGTACACCAATGCTGCCAGTTTACACCCCTCCGGTCGCCGTTGAAGGTCACCGCTCCCGTCGCCTTTGTGGTAATTCCAACAATGCTCACCAGATGGTGGACCGACACCCAGGGTGGGGGTCCCAAGGTGGGCCGCCACCCAGAGAAAAACCAGGCAATGGTAGAGTGTATGTCAGAGGACATTCAGGAGTTAGGAGGAGAGTGTGAGATAATTATACTAGGAAATATGAATGCGCACATAGAAGATATAGATGGTTAAACTGACCCGACAGGCTAAATGATCATGGATATGTGTGAAAGGCTTGATTTGATCATTTGCAACAGTAGCGAGAAGTGTGAAGGGCAAATAACATGGGAGGTAGGAAGGCTCCAGTCGACGATAGATTACGAACTGATGTCACACAGGATCTATGATAAGCTCAGGGAAATTCACGTAGATGAAGGTGGCTCCAGAAGTTTGGGTAGTGATCACAAACTTACCAAGCGAAGGTTTGGAAGAGCAGTGAAAGTGGGAAGGAGACAAGATGAGCAACTACAGGAACATTTTTATTCAGAAAATGGCAGCATATCCACAGAGTGAATGATGGAGAGTGGGGCGAAGCATTCGTCCGTCCATGCATCCGTCTGTCTGACCGTCCATGCGTCTGTTCGTGCGCGCGTCCCTGCGTTCGTTCATGCATCTGCTCTGCGTCCGTTCATGCGTCCATCCATGCATCTGTCTGTGTGTCTGTTCGTCCATCTATTCAACACTCCAAGTCCCACCATCTCACATCTTTTTATCATATATTCCCCATATAGAAGCACCGCCATTCAGTAGACATTCCAAAGACTAAACGAGAGGTGGCACACGCACACTTTCTTACGGCTTGCACTTCGGGTCTACTTCCCATCTTCAACAACCTTGTGTTGATGGTATATACTAGTTCACTGTATTCATGGCACGGGGGCCCAATGCTCGCTAAACCTTTCTAAAACTAAGGAGGTTACGCCCAGCGAGTATAACGTAGCAGCCTTTTCCTGTCAGATAGTGCTCAATGTACATGCCAGTGGCTGCTAATGTAAAATGAGAGACAGGAGGATTCAGCTTTTAAATTCTTACGGCTTGCGCTTCGTATCTGCTTCCCCCCTTTAACCACCTGAAATTCATTCATGGTATATACTAGTTCATTGTATTCATGGCCCTGCGGCTCAACGCTCGCTAAACCTTTCTAAAACTAAGGAGGTTACACCCAGCGAGTATAATGTAGCAACCCTTTCTTGTCCGATAGTGCTCAATGTACATGCGAATAGCTGACAACGGGATCGCAGCGTGCGCATTGACTAAAAGCCGAATGCTCCTGTCTCTCATTCCCCATTAGCAGCCATTGGCATGTACATTGAGCACTATTTTTTATTGTTAAACAACGCACAGAAGAAATCTCTCACCGGCACCACCTTGGAGGTCAAATGTTATACCTATCTCGGGTATGTGCCACTGGTGGTTACGTACAACGAGGGACGCCCAAGCCACGCCATAAGGAGCTTCGCCCCTAAAAGTCAAATTGAAATAGCCACTAAACAAATTTGGAAAGTAATCACTGAGGATAATAAAACAGTGCGGACATACACGAAACTAATTAGACTGTTTGAGCTAGAGCTTGCTAGGGTGCTTGACAAGTCACCCCGGAAAAGAAAACACAAACTCAAAAGTTGGCTGGATGAGGAAGTTAAGAGAGCCATATCAAAACGTAAGGAAGCCTCTAGGGAGCACAGACATGCTAAGCATTGGGGTGAGCCGACAGCTTATATTGAAAGAAAATGGGAAATTTTTCGGAGCTGTAGAAGGGATGCATCCCTTCTGATCAATGGAAAGATTAGAAGAAAGGGAGCTCAGTGGCTGGCACAAGTACATAAAAAAAATAGAAAGGCAGCTGCAATATTTTGGAACCATCTAAACTACCCAAGAAATGAGACGAGCCTAGAGCAGAGGTTTATAACTACAGCTCAAGGTGCTAGGCTAGAAGAGGATGAATCTATTGAATATATAAGAACAACAGTGAGAGAAAAATTTCAACAAAGAAGTACTTTATTCACCACAATAGACAAGGATGAATCAAGTGGTGCAATGCTCCATTTTCACAACGAGAGTGGGAAAGGGCTGAGAAAAGGGTTCCTAGTAGCACATCAACAGGCCCAGATATCATTCCAGTTATGCTGATAAAGACATTAAGTCCAAAGTTTAAGCAGGCTTAGAGAAAGGCAGTGAGCAAAATAATAATTGATGGTGAAGTTCCCGATGGATGGAAACTTAGCAAGATGAGCATGATCTATAAAGGAAAGGGGGACAAAGCTGACATAAACAACTACCGTTCTATAACAGTGACATCAGTGGTCTACAGGCTGGCGATGCAGATTATAAAAGAAAGACTGCAGGCATGGATAGAGAATGAGAGGGGTGTTTTTGGGAAACTGCAGAATGGGTTTTGGAAACACAGGAGGTTGGAAGACAATCTGTTCTCACGGACGCAGCGTATCGACATAGCAGAAAAGGAACACAAGACCCTGTTGCTAGCATCTTTGGATATCAAGGCAGCGCACGATAGCATGGTTCATGAATAATTGTGGGGAATACTGGACACACTAGGCGTGGAAGGTGTATTCACTAATCTTATAAAGGACATCTATAAAGGTAACAAGGTAGTTATAAAGTGAAAAAAAAAACAGGTATCCAAGCCTGCAGAGGTAAAACGGCGGCTTATGCAGGGGTGTCCCCTGTCACTCTTATTATTCATGATGTACCTACAAGGATTAGAGGCCAAATTAGAGGGAAGTAGACTGGGCTTCCACCTCTCTTTCGTCAAACAAAGAAAACTCATTGAACAGACACTACCAGCATTGATGTACGCAGATGATATAGTGCTAATGGCGGACAGCAAGGCAGATTTCTAGAGATTGGGGGACATCTGTGGTAATGAGGGAGATAGGTTAGATTTCAGATTGAGTAAGGAATAATCAGCAGTCATGATTTTTATTGACAATGAAGGTAGTGAGATTAGAATACAGGAGGTCACGCTAGAGATCACAGATGAATACAAATATCTGGGCGTATACATAAGCATTGGGGCCGAGTATCTAAGGGAACACAAAATATACGTGACGACTAAAGGCAACAGGAATGCAGCGGTAATGAAAAACAGGGCACTGTTAAATTACAATAGGTATGATGTTGTGAGAAGAATTTGGAAAGGGATCCTGGTCTGACGTTCGGCAATGCAGTCTTGTGCATGAGATTAGAAGATCAAGCAAGATTATAAATTAAGCAACGTGGAACAGGTAGGCTTGCCTTAGGAGCTCACGGGAATACACCAAGTCAGGGAGTAAAAGGTGTTCTGGGATGGACATCATTTGAGGGCAAGGTATCTAGCAGCAAGATAAAATTTGAGAAGTGATTTAGAGAATTGGGGGAGGAGCGTTGGGCTAGGAAGGCATTCAGCTATTTGTACATGAAGAATGGCGATACAAAATGGAGGAAGCGAGCCACAAAATTCACTGGTAAATACTTAGAAAAAGGCAGGGGGCCAAAGCAAAAAGAATTATTGGTCAAGAAGAAGGTGAAGGAAGCTGAGAGCAATATGTGGAGAATCGGCATGATTGAAAAGTCCGCATTAGAGGTCTATCGAACTTTTAAGCAGAAAATTGCCAAGGAAATAGTCTATGATAATACTCGGGGTAGTTGTCTACTTTGTGAGGCCAGGACGGGAGTATTGCGAACCAAGACATATCGGGCCAAATACGAAGGGGTAGACATGGTATGCAGTGTGTGTGGAAAGAAAGAAGAAACTGCCGAACACTTGATAATGTTCTCTAAAGAGCATCACCCTATAGTTCAGGATCATGACGCAGAGTTTTTCAAAGCACTGGGGTTTAGGGACAGGGAGGGCCAAATATACTTTAAGCGGGTAGAATTAACTAGAAGGAGGTTATCTGATTGGTGGCTAAAGTCAAGGCACGGGTGAAAATTAACCCCTTCACTCCAAAGTAAGAATCCTCAACTTCACTATTTAAAAAAAATTATTTTTTGGTTCATTAAGTATTACGGCTTGGTGGCGCTAGCCACCGCGCGATCTAAAGAGTACAGCCATATCCATCCGTCCATCCATGTCGGTTTTCCATGGCCGACGTACTCACCTCCTTGCCACTATGTCCAGTTTGTTTCCGTCGCTTCATAGCAAATTCCTGCAGTGAGTGATGCGCCCGGGTACCTATATTCTGCTAACCCCCTTACCTGCTTCCTCTTTTACTCTCAATCTCGTTGAGGAACGCCTGAGAGCTCCACGTCTCTCATTTATGAGCATTAGACATATTTCACTCGCGGAAGCGGGCAGTGTGGCATGAAAGGGCCGGTGTCTAACGTACCGATCAACGTAGCCAACACCGTGCACTGCCGGTCACGGAACGTTCACGACAACGCTACCTTTAACGTGCACATCATGCGCCGGCTCGTTAACACACCTTCCTACAGAAATGCATGGTTGCGCTAGAAAACGTCCCTTACCCATTCGTGCAAGCTCTTCCAACATCATTCACTTTTAGGATATGGCGGTGGTTTTGTCGCTTCTCTTTTTCTTTATAGGTGAGTGTACGTGACCAAACAGAAATGTCAAAGAGGCGATATCTGTCAGAAAGAGAGCTTGCACAGTGCAATGCTTTCGTTAGGCTCACTCGGAGTGGATAAAAGGCAAATGCATTTGGATCAAAGTCAAGTTTTTAATGCCAATATACAGTTTCATGTCGGCGCATGTTAAAAAAAACTGGATAGTAAAATATTTTAGAAGCCTTAAAATACGGCATACCTCTCAGACGCTTCATCTTTTTTAACCTTCAAACTCGTGATAGTGTTGTGAATCCTTGCAAGCAGTTGTCTGAATCTCCTTCACAATCCGAAAGAAGCAATAGTCATTGAATGGTCGCTAAAAATGTGTAACTTTTCGTTTTTATGAGAACGCAATCAAAGGCAAGAAGACGACGCTGCACAACTTCCGAGGCACTGAACTCTTCAGGCATAAAAATTGTGTTCTAAACGCCCACTAAACACTTAAAAATTATTCCTAATATACTTCCTTATTTCTAGAAATAAGTATATGTCACCATGGAAATGAACAGCTGGCTACCTTTCTTCATCCGTGGGTCAGTTAAATGTTGATTCGTAGAGGTAAATCAAGTGCTTTAAATCTTTTAACGTCTTTCAGTCCCCTATTTCATAGCATATCATGTTGACCCTGTAAACGCGAAGTTCACACATAAAAATAATGATGAAAAAGAATTAAAAAGGCCACATCATTCTTTTTTTTCCGCAATCAAAGACATTCATAAATTAAAAGTAGAGGAGCTGTTGCGACCTGCGCCTTGGCTTATGAGGGGGCGACGTTTTCTAATCCTCAAAAAAGTCACCGAAGGGCTGGCGGCTTGTGTCCGCCATGTATTGCCGGAAAGCGAGGCACCGTGCCGTGAGTTGCTGAAGTCTCTTCATGAGACGACGACAAGTATTTACGTAGTAGCAACATCTTACTTAGAAGAGACAGCTGTGACAGCCGCGATTCGCCCCGCTAATTAAGCGAGCATTTCGGCGGATCTCTTTGAGCTTGGTTGCGTTGGCCCCTTTGATGTATGGTGTCGTGAAATCGGGACGTCTCACTCAGCGGCATAAATACAACAAGGAAAAGCCGCATTGGTGCCACAGTGCAGTTCAGTGACCACGCCTATAAAATGGAAGTGTACTAGACCATGTATGGACGTCACTCTCACAGGTTGTGTGTGACACGTAATCGGAACGTGATATCTACACGCGTTCCCCCATCTAGGGATGTGGGGAGAACGTACCTTTTATATTGAGCAACCCGACTCATTCGAAATCTTGCCACGTAAGAAAGGACTCGCCATGTACGAGTGCTGATCATGTATATAATGTAAATACGTTCTCTGTTAGGTTCATCTTCCTCCTGGCTTGACATATTCAACCCGGATCTCCGGTGCCTGCAAAGGCCAGTCGAGACAACTAGGCGGCAGCGTTGGCATCAGACTGTGCGACAAAGAATGAAACGAACCGGAAGTCAGCCGAAAGCTCTAGCCCTGTAATTTGGCGGGATCGGTGCAGCGTACCACGACCGCCCGTAATGAGGTAAGTGCCTGGCTTTGTGCTTTAGATGTATGAAGTCGTTTAGCCTAGACCCTTTAAAAGATAAATAAAGAACAACTGCATAGCACCTCTGGTTGTTATTTAGGCACAGAACAGCACTCGGCGATTAACTGAGCAAGCTATGGCAACAGGATAGGTCAGACAATCCTGTAGGAACATGTGTGAGGTTTTCGGTAGTTATGAGGGTAAATTTCGGGGAAGTTTTGGGAAGTTGGAGTGAACATAGGAGTGGAAAAGAAATAAAAAAATTGTAATGAGGAAGGTTGGTCCCGTGGAGATGCTTGGGTGGTTAGGAATTTGGCCTTCGCTGTTGGATTTGTAAGGCTTCAATTTCTTCAGACCCAGAATGAAAACGCTGGTGGATTTGTGTTTTATCACAGCTGAACCATAGAAAAGTAGTCGCCATGGACTTCATGAAAGTGATAAGAGATAGCCTGTTAGACTTATGTTGGCCCTCAATATACAAGTAGATGAGGATGCTCCTACATCTGAAATCCGTGAAAGAATAGTTGAATGTAACAAAAAGTATTACATTGAGTACTTTGGAGACAGGATCTTATTTGAACAGGTGTGGATAGAGTGCAAGACGAAGACACAACAGCAAGAGGAAGTACAGTTGGCAAATAGAAAAGAAAAAGACAGGAAGACGATGCAAGCATTAAATGAGGAGTATGAAAGGTTAAAACTTGGGCATGCGTGAAAGAGAAATTCAAGATGTGCGGCTCCAGCAAGTGCGTTTCAAGCTACGTGCGTGCAGATTTGGTGAAAACTTCAAACGTTTCCTTTTGTCTTTCGAGTGTGTTTGCGCAAAGGTTGGAACGATCCATGACTTTTGGTGTGTTGGTTTATTATGCGTTTTTTCAAGTGACGTGACCTGTTTATTGGCTCGCGTTTGAAATGATAAGTTCGAGACATACGAAGTCGCCAAAGCAGCGTTATTCAGTCGCTTCGGTATTTCAACTGAGAAAAAAATAAGATAACGATTGGAAAACACAGCAAGGTGATGTAAGAAATGGCTGAAGAGAAGGAAAGGATCAAACGCCAGTGTGAAAGACTAGAACGCGGGTTGGACGTGAAGCAGAGGCATCGTCAGTCAGTACAGCTAGCGCACGAGAAGTGCGAGATACAGATGAGTGCAAGGCAAATCGGAGCCGTAGACAAGGCTAGCACATGCATTGGTAGCAGTAGCTTCACGAATGAACCGAGGTTGACAGCTGCGAAAGAAGCTATGCTAAAAAGAGAAGCCGACAAAGGCCAGAGTAAATGTGGCAAGGGGCTGTGCCAGGGGAGGTCTAGGAAAATAGCTAAAATAGTTGTAGATCACCGGGAACAGGCACAAAATGAGAGCGTCTGATTTCGAATCTTTCCTGTGGAGTCCAAGAAGATTTCAACCCGCTAGACAAGAAAACTAGCATTAGGGCAGGAGAGTGTGAGGAAGTAGCGCAGGGTAGAGTAGTTGTGGACAGCACTCAGGCGTTTGAACGTGGTTCACGTGAGAGTATCATAAGAGTTGATTCTGCATGCGGTGTCCAAGAGGATTTTGATCCCTTCTCAGGAACATGGGAGTGAATTGAGGAGATGAAGCTACAGTGGAGATCTGTAATTACAATGCAGTTGTAGGCCGCTCCCTAAAAAGTGAGTCAGGTTGTTCAAGAAAACGGTTGCACTGTTACTATATGCGGTATTTGTCCACCAGTCTAGCGAGTGAGGGAAATAGCAGTTTGTCCTTCATATACCCCTCAACACAAGTACTGCCCGTCTCGACTAACTAGGCATGTACAACAACATCAATGAAGTGACCGAGGCCCAGACCACGGCCCAAGTGATCCGTCTCTTCTCCTCCAAGGCAGGCCGCCAACTTCTAAGCGAGGCTGGCATGTTCCCTCATACCTACCTCTAACGTTCAGTGATCCTCCTCTGAGCTGCTGACGTTACCTACATCGTAAACCAATTTCCGCTAAATGTAACACCCGCAACACAACGAAGGCAGACGCCTGGCCCGCGCTTGCGCGATCCTCAACTGGACCACTGCAAATCGCAACTTTACCGTCTTCGTCCATGCGGCGCAATACAATAACTCCTCCACTTTCGCACTAGCGGTAGTAGATGGTGACAGAGCCCTACACTCAGCCGCCTCGGTTAGGCTAGCAACGAGAGTCATTGCCCAGCTGGTTGCTTCGGCTTTGATTAATATGTGGGGTTTAACGTCCCAAAGCCACCATATGATTATGAGAGACACCGTAGTGGAGGGCTCCGGAAATTTCGACCACTTGGGGATCTTTAACATGTACCCAAATCTGAAAACACGGGCCTACAACATTTACGCTTCCATCGGAAATGCAGCCGCCGCAGCCGGGATTCGAGCCCACGACCTGCGGGTCAGCAGCCGAATACCTTAGCCACTAGACCACCGCGGTGGGGTGGTTGCTTTAGATTTAGCGACGGTCCACCCCTCACACACCCATGTCTTCACAGACTCTTGCACCGCCGTTCGGGATTACGAAAGCGACAACATCACTTGAGAAGCAGCCCACATTCTCATCATCATCATCATCATCAGCCTGACTACGTCCACTGCAGGACAAAGGCCTCTCCCAAGTTCCGCCAGTTAACCCGGTCCTGTGCTTGCTGCTGCCAATTTATACCCGCAAACTTCTTAATCTCATCTGCCCACCTAATCTTCTGTCTCCCCCTAACCCGCCTCCCTTCTCTGGGAATCCAGTCAGTTACCCTTAATGACCAGCGGTTATCCTGTCTACGCGCTACATGCCTTGCCCATGTCCATTTCTTCTTCTTGATTTCAGCTATGATATCCTTAACCCCCGTTTGTTCCCTAATCCATTCTGCTCTCTTCTTGTCTCTTAATGTTACACCTACCATTTTTCTTTCCATTGCTCGCTGCGTCGTCCTCAATTTAAGTTGAACCCTCTTTGTAAGTCTCCAGGTTTCTGCTCCGTAGCTAAGTACCGGCAAGATACAGCTGTTATATACCTTCCTCTTGAGGGATAGTGGCAATCTACCTGTCATAATTTAAGAGTGCTTGCTGGATGTGCTCCACCCCATTCTTATTCTTTTAGTTACTTCAATCTCGTGGTTCGGCTCTGCGGTTATTACCTGCCCTAAGTAGACATAGTCTTTTACAACTTCAAGTGCACTATTACCTATCTCGAAGCGCTGCTCCTTACCGAGGTTGTTGTACATTACTTTCGTTTTCTTCAGATTAATTTTAAGACCCACCTTTCTGCTCTCCTTGTCTAACTCCGTAATCATGAGTTGCAATTCGCCACCCCGAGTTACTTAGCAATGCAAGGTCATCGGCGAAGCGCAGGTTACTAAGGTATTCTCCATTGGTTCTTATCCCTAACTGTTCCCATTCTAGGCTTCTGAAAACCTCCTGTAAGCACGCCGTAAATAGCATTGGGGAAATTCTGTCCCCCTGCCTTACACTCTTCTTGATTGGTATTCTGTTGCTTTCTTTATAAAGCAATATGGTAGCAGTTGATCCCCTGTAGATTTCTTCCAGAATGTTTATATATACTTCATCTACGCCCTGATTCCGCAGTGTTTGCATGAAGGCTGATATTTCTACTGAATCAAACGCCTTCTCGTAATCTATGAATGCTATGTATAGTGGTTGGTTATACTCTGAGCATTTCTCTATTACCTGATTGATAGTATGAATGTGGTCAATTGTTGAGTAGCCTGTTCGAAATCCTGCTTGTTCCTTTGGTTGATTGAATTCTAATGTTTTATTTACTCTGTTAGCAATTACCTTTGTAAATAGCTTGTATACTACAGAGAGCAAGCTGATCGGCCTGTAATTCTTCAAGTCCTTTAAGCCCACATTCTACAAACATGCAAATGCATGGGCTTGCACTACCCCTCTTGTTTTCCTGGCCACATGGGAAAAGACGTCCACCCACAGCAACCCAACCTCAACGAAATGGCTCATGATCGAGCGCGAGAAGTGACCCACCGCGACGATCAATCAGCCACCAAAGAGCCGGGCCCAGGCGTGTAGTTTAAGGATCCTTTACTCACCTTTCACGAAATTACCTTCTACTACCGAAACAATAGAAGTCAATACCCTTTACCACGTGCGATGCTCGAAGCGCGCAAAAGGTAGCTTTTCGCATGGTTCAAACCAGATCGTACCCATCACGAGGCCGACTAAGCCGTTACAACTCAGACATATATTTACAAAGCCCAGACTGCTCAAAAGTGTACTGTTCACTTGAACACATGCTCTGGCAATGTGTCACGTTAAATTGAGGACCTCTTAATAGTGAGTCCGACTGGGAGGATGTACTCAAGAGCCCCATTTTCAGAACCTAAAAAAAGACAGTGCAGAGGGCCCAAGAACTGGTGGAATGGTACCACGTTCGTATCCGACTCGGGCGTCGCGTACAGTAGCGGCTGCTATAATGTCCCTCGTGAACACCTTGGTGGCTTAAACTCCCCAGGATCATTTATTAAAGTTCTTCACTGGCTGACTGCGTGAACCAGAAACATGAAAAAACCAGCCTGAGTGATGGCGAGCAAGAGATCCGAGTGGGAGGGTCAAAAAAGGCGCCAAGAAGAGACTTAGGTGGAAGCGGCGCCTTAAAAGCAGGAGTGCGACACAGAGCACAATTCGCTTTTAGAAAGGTAGTGAACGTCCGAACGTAGTAAGCTGACTGAAGCGTTTGTCATCCACGCCAAAAATGTCTTGTATGCTTCCGAGCCGCCGGGCGAAAAAAGAAACAGAAATGCGTGTTGGGCGAAAATACAGACAAAAGGGACGGAACGGTCAGCTTTCCGTTGTGAAATTCCCGGCAAGTTTGATGGGGTGCGGGATTGCAAGGTGGGCGGCCCGCAAGAAGAACCGAGAGAAGGGAAAAATGCAGGTTGCCATGGAATAGCTTGGCAGGGTTTGGAGGCCAAGCGAATGGGTTCTGCCACTGCTGCATTCCCCGTTTTCCAACAGCGGCACACAGGGCGCGACCACCACTCGTTCGTCTCAGGATAGAGTGACATCGGTAAGGATTTTGAAATGATCGTTTGAGAATTTGATTGTCTAGCTGTCAACTTCTGCTTTGACTGTTCATTTTCATTTTGTAACACGTTCTTGTAATTATTTTGGATGATAGATAGTGTTTAGGTAACAAGTGCTAGGCTTTCTTTAATTTATAATCTTTGTATGTTTTCTTTTGAAAGTTAAGTCTTCTGTGGTTGCATAACTAGACGAATCGAAGCGTGCGTACTGGTAGAAATGAGTAGGTAAATAAAAGTGACATTGAAAGTTAGTTACGAGTGAGTGCGGAAAAGCGAAGACATTCCTTGCGAGTTTGTTTCAGAGTTCATGGGAGAGTTACTTTGTTAATTCAATTTTCTGTTCAAATGTGTCTTGTGTGGATGTCATTAGGGAATGTTACTTCGGGAGTTTATGTGTAGCTTTTATGAAGATGGTAACCGTAAGGAAGAACTAGTAGTGCGTCCGTGCAGTACCAATGCAGCGTGTGAAGTGCGGACGTTCAATGTGGATGTTGCTTATGCAGGTGCAGAATGACTGTTGTTTTTTTATTTGCTCGAGGGAAATTCACGAATAGCTTCGACATCACAAAATTTTCGGGATCGTTAGATAATTTGAGTAGAAAAGTTTCTATTTATCCGTATAAGGTCCGGTTAGCTCACAGTGGAATACTTTCGCTACTAGACAGGTATGCCAAGGGGAGCAGTATATTAAGAATATTATTCTCGAATCGAGATTGGGAGCTTCAGCCAAAGCTCAGAGATACTTCAGAGTGCTGCCTTGGATTTTGTATTGGGGTTTAGTGAAGGTTGTTTAAGATGATAATTTGCAGTCGATGTGTCTCAGTGTGGACACGACCCTCTCCCGTGCCTGTGGTTGTGCGTATGTATGCGTATTCCGAGGAAGAGAGCCACGAGGAACGAGCGGGAAAGAGTCCTTGGCTGGGCGTCACCAGCAGTGGCCGGAAAGACGCCACCACAGAACGATACTTCAGGCAACCTGTGGAGCTGGTCACCCACAGATCGAGTCACCCGCCGGAGGACGAGCAGTTGCGACCGGCGTTAGAGCTTACAAGGGAGCGGCGTTCTTCTGAAACTCAAACAAGTCGCCGAACAACTGACGACCTATGTCGGCCATGTATTGACCGTTTCAGCCGGGAAGCCATGCGCTATGCCGTCAGTTGCCGTAAGCTGCTTTACAAGACGATGACAAGTGTTTAGGTGGTAGCAATATCTTCCTTTGAAGAGACAACGGCGGCAGCTGCAAATCGCCCCGCTCAACGAGCGAGCAGTTCAGCGGACCCTTTTGAGCTTGGTTGCGGTAGATTTGTTGATCTATGCTGTCGTGAGCTTAGGACCCGTCGCTCAGCGGCACACACATGGCAAGCAAGAGCCACGTTGGTGCCACTGCGCAGTGCAGTAACCACGCCTACATAATGGGCGTGTGCTTGACCGCGTATAGACGTCACCCTCGCAGGTTGTGTGTGACACGCGATTGGACAGTGCCATATGCACGCATTTCTCGACCTATAGATCTGGGGAGAACGTAACTTTTTGGATGAGAAACCCGGCTCACTCGAGAACTAGCCATGACAAAAGGGCTCGCCGTGTACATAATGTAAATAAACCCTTTGTTATGTTAGCCTTCCTCCTTCCTCGACATCTTTATCTGATTTCTCCAGTGCCTGCAAAGGCCGATAGAAACAGGGCTCAAAGTTCGAGCACCATTGTAGCAATTAGCACTAACTCTACTTACCATCTCCTTCTCGTTTCAAATATATTTTATTGCTGCTCACAGTGTCACTGTCAGACGACTAGAAAAACAATAAACGAGAGGACGTAGAGCACCATCTTTTCATATGCCCAAAACTCGGAAATTGCAGCACTTGTCCCTTCACGTGGATGCGTGTGAGTACGAAGGAGATGGTGGGTTCCGCCGTGGAATGTATCATGCGTGGAGCGCGATAAGCATGCAGAGGCTGATGACGCCAGCCTCTGTTAGCGGAAAAATAAAGCGTGTAGTCTCGCACCTAGCTTGTTTAGGTTTTAAATGTGAGAGATACGGCAAAAAAGTGAACGAAAAGCGACGTTGCAACGGAGAGCTAACAGGCCCAACGACCATCATCTCATTTTTTTTCTTTTGCTAAGACAGAGCTTCAATCAATAATGGCAGCGGACGAAGAAAAGCACAAAATAACACACACGACACCTGGCACTGATTGTTCGCATAACGTGCCTACGACCAAAAGATGCGCACTCCTCAGGTTACGATCCATAAAGCAATCTACTCACAAAAAGTGTGGGGAGAAAACAACGTTTAAACTTTCAATTCTACTGTATTCGTGATCAGGTTAAGACTAACCATTTATATTTTTCTCTTATATACAGCCACCAGTCTCTCGAAACAACACAATAAATACAGCTTCTTTCAGAGGGAAAATAAATAATGAAACTCATTCTCAAACTTCCTCGTGATGTCTTCGTCTATCATAGCCTTTTCTGTATCTTTTTTCTGAAGCAGATACATCCTAACACCTATATTCATTACGTTTTATTATTCTTGTCTACACAATGTAAGATGTATTGATGCTTTAAAAAGTCAGAACTAGCCGAATACGTTCCTATATACCCTCTGAGACTCCCGCACGAAATATGGTAACCGAATGTTAAGAAATACTTTACCCTCTGTTTTAAATGTCTTAGCATGAAGTGCTGTTGACATTGATGTATGTTATAGGGCTGAGCTTCTACCGTTTTTCTAATGAATACTAAATCTTGTCTTTTAAGTGGGGAGTGGCCTCCTTGAAGTATTCCAAGTGCCTATTTTGTTTCAAACGCTGAGAACTCTTTTCATGAAATTACTGTTTTTATTTCATTTTTCTGTAATTTTTTGTTTTTAATGCACACAATGTAACTGAAAATGCGTCTGTTTTCTTTTTGCGCATAAGTTGTAACTACTGGGCTAGTTGTATGTCTATTTTGTGGCATATAATATGTCAAAGTATTGTTTACCTGTATTGTTGCTTGTCTTTCAGCATAAAGTCTATGCTTTCTTGTAAAATTTTACACGTTTTACAATCCTGAAAAAACGCCCACCTTGGTTTGCCAGTAATATAAAGAACAAACAAGGTGACGGGAAAGTAGCAGTGCGTGTGTGAAAAACGAGTGTATAAAAACGTGACTTGAGGAAGCTGTACACTCTAAGGCAAAAGGGTGTTTAAAGGGTAGTTGGCTCGTCCTTTTGCGGACTAATTGGGCGGCCAGAACTACTAATCTCTTTAAGGGTAACGGCACTGGGTCTAACAATTAGTCCCACAGACTAGCTCAAGGAAATAACACATAGCCCTCATATTTACAATTGAGCGGGTAACCGTTAGTTGCACAAATCATCTCAAAGGACCAGCATTTAGTTCTCACAATTACACCTTATAGGGCAACTTATAGTCCCCACATTTACACATTACCGGGTATCCGTTAGTCATCACTGTTGCACCTTGATAGACGAACGGTTGGCCCACTCAAATACTCTTATACGACAAAATTTATATCCACTTTTGAAGTATTGTTTTTTTGTTTACTCTCCGCCAGGCCTAAATTGTTTTCAGCCTGTTTTCCTGCGCAGTTAGCAACAAATGGCACAGCTAAAATCACGCAAAAAATTAATTATACATCTGTGTTTCACTGCTTTCGAAGTCACTACAACAGGAAAAGACAAAAACGGACCATTGAAATCTTTTATTTTTTCATATACACAAGAAGTTTCTCCATTTCTTAAGAGGATTCGTGCCGATATTTATGAGCCCAGCCTCGTTGTAATATCTTATTGTACCGTCCTTGTACGAAAGCGGTAGGTGACAGGCATTGGAGACGCTAGGGCACCCAGCCTTCTGCATGTTGTATGCCCATGGCTGTACAATAAAGTTGTGAAAATAGTCACACGGAATAGAGGATGAAGATGCACGCCTATGAGAAGTACGTGGAAGTTGATATAAAAACATAGGTGTACATTACGACACGCAAATAACTTTACCTTGACATCTCGCACAGTCCTGAAGCTCTTCCGACAAAAGCTATAAATGGCAGGCTTTGCAGAAGCCAGCGCAGACAGCCACAGCCTTCTGCCGGGTGTCTGCTCACGGCTGCATAATAGGATACTAGAAACAGTTTGTCGCACGTGACAGAGGATGACTATGCATGCATATGACAAATACGAGCAAGGTGAAATAACAAGATACGTCCGAAATATGCATGCGAATAATTTCAGCGTGATTTCACTCATTGTCAAAGACGTACTTGAATCCCCGTAGCGCAACAGCTTGAGTGTGGTTGCCCAAGCCATCACTCCAAGGCGCCGCGAACCACCAAGCCGGCTGCGAGGCGGCATGATCTAAGCGAGCGACACCGTTTATTTCGAGAAAGTGAACGCGAGACCAAACACGGCATTGCAGGTGCAGCGTCTGCTGCTTGTAAACCTCGACAACAGGAGAGTTGCCACTGCTAAAAGTGCCGAGCTGGTTCAGAGTGAGCGCCGAAGAAACCGACAATAATGCGGCTCTTTTCTGTCGACTCAAGCGAGTGCAGTGAGGAAACACGAGTCCGCGCCACCAATGACCGGCACCAAGCTGCTTGCGACTAATTTACAATGAAGCCAATTGTAATGGCGGCCGATCTTCACTGAGCTCAAGACACTAGCGAAAGCCCCACCAGCCCCGGCCGGTACACTTACAGCGCACGGCGCTATACAACCGCGTTCGTTACGAGGAACTGCAACGTGTTTTGGACGACTCGCAACACAGCGTCGAAGTCTCCGCCCAATATCCTGAGCCGGGAACTGATCACAGCGGCGAATACAGGTGAGCACACGATGAGCGAGCGTCCGAGTGGCCGACCACAATGGTGGTCGTTTTCCAGGCAGTCAAAAAGCACAGGTGAACTGAAGACGCCTAAGCCGAGCTTCGTGGTGCATTTCGTGCGTGCGATATACAACGCGCTTAGCCCGTTGCCGACAAGCATGATCCGTATTGCACACGTGACAAGTACGCAGAATAAAGAATGATCACCTATTTGGGAAATAATTCAGCGCTAATATTCTGCCCTGAGTCGGACTGAAATAATGTATCTGATGGGCCTGCTGTCTTCTCGGCCGCCATGTTGGCACTGATCTTCAACCGGTGTTGTGGGTTGGTCGTGACCATCTTGATTGAGCAAGATATATACAGCATGATGTGGCGACGGTCAGAAACCTGCTTCTGACTTCGTGGGTGGTGGGACACGTGAAAGCACCAGTGCATGCTGATACAAGCGCACACACGAAGCACAAAGGCGTACTTTCTAGATCACTCAGCTTTCCCGAGTGCGACGCAATTCCAACCGTCCCGAGCAAAATACGGGGGAAGACTCAGCTGGAGAGAGAAGGACGGCTAGTGTCCTTGACAACGATTTGTGCACGGCCCACATCTTCCCCGCGGGTCATTTCTTTGGGGACTAAGTGGTTTGCACGCGGCACGCATCCCTCCGTGATTACTTCTCAACGGTCTACCCGTTCATCGCGCACGAATATTGGGCTCCGTTACTTCTTTTTTTTGTATTTTGCTTTAGATTGTATAAAACGTCAAAACAAATTTGGGCAGGGTCTGTTCTATTCTCATTCCGCTCTGTTATGAAACCTTTTTTTACACGAAGAAACAAGAGAGTCTGTGACAGCTTCGATAAATACCGCCAGTTGGCATAGCTTTGAAATGTTATTTTCGTACAAGAGAAGGAGGGGAGCGTTTGCTTTGGGTGAAAAAATCGTATATTTGCGCAAACACAAAAGAAACATGGAAAGGGAATGATTAACTCAACAAACACGGCCAGACAGAATATCAACGCAGTTCACGTTAATGGGGAGAAATCTCTATGAGTCTGAACGGTTTTTAGAGTGCAGCCGTCCATGCTCTTGTGTTGCAGTCCGGACGCGTAAAGAAACAGCTCACCAGTGGTTCACTCCCATCAAAAGTCCAGCGAGGAAGCCGCCGTGATGGGAGTGCACAAGCTGTGGTCCATAGCGCGGAAGCTCGCTCCCACTCCTGGTAGACGACGTCATCTGTGGGGCTGTCTTTTTCCCAAACACCAGAAGCAGGCCGTGCCAGGAACTCGTCGTAGCCTCGGTGGTTGGATGATCACCAGGGCCCCATGATTGCCGTCGTGGCTAGGTAGATGCCTTGACACCTGAGTACATGCACCCTATGAGCTTCCACACTGCACCCTGGCTGCCTTCTTCTATGCACCAGCACGCTTCTTCCTTTTCCTCCTTCTTTAGGCCAGTGGCTCTGCATTCTGGTTTTCAGTTTTTATGAGTTTTCTTTTTTACTCACCAGTGTTAGCCGCGCTTGCGCAGGTAACACATTGCCACAAGCCCGTCTTCGTCACCCTGCTGCGTCAACTTTAAACATTACTTCCCTCGCCCACTTCACTCGTAACAAGAGTTCCCCTTTTCAAAAGTTTGTTTTGCGAAGAAAAATAAACTGCAGTTCTGCGCGCAACAAGTCATTATGCTTTGTCCATGCACAAAATGTACCTAACAAACAGACGAAACATACAAGCCAACACTAAGCGTTCCTGCTCAATCGCGCGCAGTACCTCTGACGCTAACGTTAATGGCAGACATACGACATAGTTTGGAGGAAGCCACATTTTTCTTGCATAAAAACAGCGCACTTAAAATACTCGGATGCCTTAGACGGAAGCCCAAATTCTCTTTCAGGAACAGGAGCTTTGACTATGACCCCGGAAGACAACGCTGCCTTGAGCTATCCAAGCGCTTGTATTTTCTTCGTGGACGTGGTCTTGTTCCCCACCTTGCTAGAAATGTCAATGAGCTGCTGCGCTTTGCTAGAATAGCGAGGTATTTGGTCTTGGATCTTAAAGTTGGGTGGAAGCTTCTCAGTCTTCTCTTTCTCCATCACCACAAAAGATGATGTCTGAGAAAGGTCTTCTTGGCGGTGTTCATATTTCTTCAGGATTTAGACGTGGAAAAGTTTTCTGCTATGTCGTAGGTCTAGCCAGTAGTCGTAGTCATTTTCCTTACCAATTACTGGAAACGTTCCCTTCCAATGCAAAAATAAACTGTTTTTTAGTGGAAAGTAAGGTCAATGCGCAGTCACCAGCTTTCAATTCACCTTGCTTGAAGCGGTGGTCGTAATACCGCTTTTGCGATACCTGTGCTCGGCTCAGGATTTGTCGTGCTAGCTCCAGTGTCTTTCGGATTCACTCTCTTATATGCTATACATATCCGTACGTCGTCCTAAGCTCGTCGTTTTCCTGATCGTCCATCCAGAAGTTTCTCAATATATTCAGAGTTCCTCGAACCTGTCGGCCATAAATAAATTTAATTTGTGAGAACCCGGAGCTTGCCTGTGGGGCTTCACGATAAGGTAAATAAAGAGATGCTAGCAAGCAATCCCAACATTTGGGCTGCTCTTGGACCATACTGCGGAGTTGTTCTTTGAGTTTTCTGTTAAATCTCTCTGCCACCCCTTCGCACATAGGGTGGTATGGAGTGCAGCTCACATGCTTCACAGCCAGTAGTTTGTTCATCTCTTTTATTAGAGCTGAGGTAAAACACGATGCCTGATCACACATGACTTTTCGTGGAAATTCGATGCGAGAAAACATCTTGACAAGCCTCTCGGTCAAATTAGCTGAATGAATTGCTGTCAAAGGCATGGTGTCGGGGCAGGGTGTGGTGAAATCCACAAGAGTAAAATATATCAGTGACATTCTGCCGAAGCTGGATTTATCGGTCCAATGAAGTCGACTCGCACACGTTCAAAAGGAGTGTTGATGACCGCCATACGCCCAAGACCTTGCCCACCTTGCCTTTCGGTAAAGTCCTTTGACAGGCGTCACAAGGACTTATCTGCGGATATCTTCTTGTATTGCAGGCCAGTAGCAAGTGCGCTTGACTCAATCATTTGTGTTTTGACACCCTGATGACCTGACATGACATTCTCATGAGCCAAGTGTAACATTTGGTCTCTCAAGTACTTCGGGACTACGGCCTGTTGAATGCTCTTACCCCGGGACAGGAAGTACTGCCGGCAAAGAATACCATACTTCACGACGACAGACAATAATGTTTAGATCTTTCCGACAAACCTCTTTCTCGCTCTGCAGTTATCAAGTGTTCGGTCTTTCTCTTGTTCTTCACGAACATCTTTGCGACATATCTACCAAGGGATTTCAGCAGCGAGCCCAGTTTCTTATTTTAAGTATGGTTATGCAAATCTACTCTTTAGTGTCAACTGCTGACATTATGTCGTAGTGTACGCCTATTTGTGACAGATTCGATATATAACGCCAGTCGGCCTAGCTGCGAAACGTTATTCTCGTACAAAGGAAGGAGGTGAGTGTTTAATTTGCATAGAAAATATATGTATATTTGCACGAACACACAAAAACACGAAAAGAAAATGATAAAATCAACATAAGGTAAATTTACAAAACCAAGCCAAACAGAATATCGACGCAGTTCTTGTTAACGAGGAAAAACCTCTACGAGTCTAAGTGGTCTTTATTATGCAGCCGTTAAAGTTCTTGTGTTGGAGACCGGACGCGTTAAGAGACAGATACGGCTCACCAGTGGTTCACGCCCATCTACAGTCCAGCGAGGAAGCCGCTGTCATTGGAATGCACACGCTCGGGTCTGTAACGCGACGGCTCGCTTCCGCTCCGGGTAGACGACGTCATCTGCGGCGCTCTCTTCTGACTGAACGCCAGAACCAGACCAAGCCAGGAACTCGCCTGTAGCCTCGGTGGTGGGATGGTCACCAGGACCCCGTGATCTTCGTCGCCGGCTAGGTGGATGCCTTTACGCCTGCATACCCGCACCATATCAGCTTAGACGCCACACCCTAGTAACCTTCTTGCTTGCTTGCTTGCTTGCTTGTTCCTTTGTTTTGTGGCTTTCACCCACTAAGGGGGATTGGCCAAGAAGCCGGTGGCTAATGCAAGTCAATACGCTTAGGTTTTCTAGACTAGGGGAATATGATTGCTGTGTTTAGACTGTAAAATTATTTTGGCGCATTGTAAAAAAAGGAAAAAAAAGCAGAGGGAGAAAAATAATTGAATTTGTTGAATATCTGAGGTGGAATCATTATATGAAATTCTCCTGAAACTTGAATAATTGCAGTGTATACCACCAGACGATTCTTCCTCTTCGTCTATCTTTAGTGAAGGGGCACTGCATTCTGTTTTTCAGTTTTCATGAGGTTTTTTTCATTTTTATTCACCAGTGTTCTGCGCGCTTGCGCAGGTGACACATAGCGAGTAGTAGCTCGTCTTCATCATATTTCCACGCCAACTTTAAAAATTCCTCCACTCGTGCACTTAACTCCTAACAGAGTTCCTGAAAATACGTTTATGCCATGAAGAGTGAGAACACACGTTACAAATTAGGTTAAAGCTGGGAATGCCACGTTTCCGTGTTTTGTCTGTCGATCTTTTCCTTTCATACGGTGTGCCGTTTATGCGACCACTCATTTTGCTTCAAAATTAGCAAACATACAAAAGTAAAGTGCTTTAAAAAACGGTACGTATCATGCAGTTTTCACCAGTTTTCTAGAGTACATTTCAGAAAACATAATTACGTTTCACCGGGGCCCTGAAAGGCTAACTCACGCTGTTGTATCATGTGCTCCATTTGTAAACGTGCTCCATTTGAACGGGCTACGTCGTGCCCTCATGCGATGAACAAAGAAAATGTTCGTGATCAGAACTGTAATACAAGTTTGTGCTACAACATGGCTTTAGTGGTTTTGTTGGTGATTGCGTTTCTCTGAAACGTTCAATTATGGCTGCAACAAGCGCGCGCCAAGGGGTAGGAAATGTGCGAAAAAGCCCGTGAAACTACCACCCAGAAACGCACACACTATGCTCACACGCATATATATATATATATATATATATATATATATATATATATATATATATATATATATATACAGAGTTTTCTTCACGTGTGTTGCTATGGTGGCCCTGCGATTAAAACACAATAGGAACTATGCAGCCTTCAGTCGGAGGCCGGGAAATTCAGATGTGCTATTCTGGACACTGTTTAATTCGGCCATATTGTCAAACCTTATAATGGCGGCATTTTAGGCCAATCAGAGAGATCGTGCCAGGTCAATTGGCCCATTATCATCAGTCAATGGCAGAATCTGACAACATGATGGAATTCGACAATGTCGGGAATAGCACCCCAGCTCGAGGTGAGCGAGACAAGCCAAAAACCCAGTACCCAAATGTTGGCGATGCTGCTGGTCAACGGTGCGTTTCTTCATCACAATTTGCCTCTGCGGAAAAAAGAGCCATCCTGGCCACCTAAATGTCTGGAAGCAGAGGGCTATGGTATGGCTTGAGGTGGGCCACGTGTACAATGTCACGTAAGCGCCGGCACATGTAGTCTGATGGGGAAACTGGCTCAATTAGAAAGTTCACCAGCAAGGCTCCGAAACGCAGTAAAGGATCTTGTACTTGTGAATGAGTTTTGAGGGAAGCCAAGGGGTTTGCAAAGAAACAACCAGCCATACAAGAGATGCCGGGGAATAGTTGTGGCTTCGTGGAGAGTTGGCATTGCTTTCCTTCTTGTGCTAGTGTTCTTGTGACGTAAACGTTCGCACGAGTTCACGGCACTCTCCCACTTGTCGGGCAACTTCAATAACAGGTGGGCATACGTATGCGCCACGACGGCATGTAAAAGAGTATCGATGGTGTGGGAAGATTCGCGCCAATAGCAGAAGAAGAAAGGTGAATGTTCGGAGGTACACAATGCCATGTGTTGTATGCGAACGTGATATATTGAATACTGTGGTCCCATTTAGAATAATCAGATGTCACATACATGATGAGCATATCGCAGAGGGTGCAGTTAAATCTTTCCGTGAGCCTGTTAGTGTGTGGGGGTTATGCCATTGTCTTGCGGTGAACAACACGGCATTATAAAGCAGAGCTTCGACGACTCCTGATAGAAAGGCTTGACTTCGGTCGCTGAGTAGTTCTTGAGGTGCACCATGTCGAAGTACGAAGCGTCCAAGGACGATAAACGCTACGTCCCGAGCAATGAGACGTGGAAGGACCGCGGTTTCTGAGGAGCGTGTTAAATGATTGACAGTGACTATGATCCACCAATCATTATCTGATGTTATTGGTAGAGGGCCATTGACATCAATGCCGATATGATCGAAAGGTTTGGCAGGGCTTGAAAGCGGCTGAAACGGACCGAGCGAGTGGAAAGGCGGCGATTTACGGTGCTGACAGCCAGGGCAACACATAACAAATTTTTTAACAAAATTACACAATCCACGCTAGTAGAAGCGATGGCAAATACGTTCGTAAGTTTGAAAAACTCAGGCATGGCCACATTGTGGATTGTCGTGGAAGGAGGCGCATATTTGTGATCGCAAGCGGCGGGGGACCACCAAGATCCACTTACCACTTATGACCTTAAGGGGCGTAGTTGCTTCGCTGTAGCAGCCAATCACCAATGGTGAAATGAACAGTTTGGCGTCGAAGAGATCGTGATACTGCACTGGTCGATGATTTAGAGAGACAGCCAAAAAAGGAAGCGTTGCACGGGTCCATGTGTTCACTGGCGAACAAGTCAAGGTCTAGAGATGCGACGGAGTTGGTACCATTGGTTCCGCAGGCCGAGTCGGGAGGTAAAAGTGAACGGGACAGGGAGTCGGCGTCAGCGTGCCTGCGTCCACTGTGATAGAAGACGCGAATTCCATACTCTTGTATTCACAGTGGCCAGTGAGCTAGGCGGCCAGAATGGTCTTTTAATGTGGCGAGCCAAATGTTTGTAAGCAATTTCATTGAAAAATAAAGCATTCTTTTTGAACAGCGTGCATAGTGGTCCGCTGCTAGGTCAAACGAGTGACGACACAAATAAGGGCGGAACTTGCGAAACACCCACACTAGAGCTAAGCGCTTCTTTTCAGTGACGCTGTAATTCGCCTCGGCTTTAGTGAGCGTGAGACGCGCATAAGCGACGACGTATTCAGAGTAGCCCCACTTACGTTGGGCGAAGACACACCCAGACCAACCCCGCTAGCGTCTGTTTGAACTTTCGTTGCAGCTGTTGGATCGAAATGCCGAAAAATGGGAGCAGAGGTAAGCAGACTATGGAGCGTTGTAAACGCGATCGCAGAGAAGACCAGAAGGAAAAGTCTGAGCCACCGGGTAGGAGGTTGGTCAGTGGTGACACGATCGACGCTAATATTCGAGCGAAGCGCCGGAAGTAAGAGCATTGTCCGATGAAACTGCGTAATTCTTTGAGCGTTGCCAGAATCGAGAACTCAGTGACGTCACGGAGTTTTGCAGTGTCGGGTAGAACACCACGCTTTGACCCGATGTGCCCTAAGATGAACAACCCTAAGGTGGACACGTCAGAACAAGTTGGAGCCAATGCAGAAAGGTTGGAAAGTCGATTTAAAAACGATAATGTCGTCGAGGTAAAATAGAGACGCAGACCACTTGGCTCCAGGCAGTGTGTTGTCCATAGTTATTCAAACCTCGCAGGAACAACACAAAGCGCAAAAGGCATTACGTTGAATGCGTACAGGCAATCTAGTGTAATGAACGCAGTTTTCTGGCGATCAGCGTCCGCCATGAGAATCTGCCATTACCAGATCGTAAGTCTAAGGAGGAGAAGAATTCGGCTCCTCGGAGGGTGTCGAAGGCGTCGTTGATGCGCGGTAATGGATAGGCGTTTTTCCACGTCTTCTTAATTGATAGACGGTAGTCGACGCAAAATTCAATCGATTTATCCTTCTTCTGAGCTAGAAGGACAAAATATGCGAGAAGCTGTGATCATTGAATGACGCCACCGCGCAGCATCTCGACGATGTTGTTCTTGATGAAGTGACGCTCTGCAGCAGAGATACGTTATGGTCGTTGACGCAGTGGCTGGTGCGAAATGGTGTCCATGTAGTTGCTCACTACCGAAGTACGGCCCAATTGCGGCTGAAAAACGCCGAATGAGTTCGTGAAGTGCTGGATGAAGCTAAGAAGCTCGGCGAGTTGTTGAACACTTAAGGTCTCGGTGGTTGAACTCGAGATGTAACTCGACGGGCATTCGAGCGCGGAAAGCGAATAAAGTTCAGTAGATTCATTACTGTACGATTCGTCTGGCATGCTAAGGCAGAAAGAAGAATCAAGGTGCTCAACTCGCCGAGACATTCGCCAACAAGTAGAGAAGGGGTGTGGAAAGGGGGTCGTAGACAAAAATTTTGCTTCGGCCAGCAGTGACGTTAAGTGTAGTGAAAGGCAGTGAAACAGCTCTGTGGCTCATAAAAAAGTTGGAAAATGGAAACAATACTGAAGCATCGTCATGGTCATTGCAGCAAACAGGGACAACGGCAAGAGAGGCTGGCGGAATTTCGATATCCTCACGCACGACAAGTTTTGGTAACCAATCAACAGTTTCGTGCAAAGGTTCGTCCCACAGGGGCGAAAATTGAACTTCAGCACGTGCGCAGTCGATGGCGGCCTTCTGATGTGACAGAAAGTCCAACCCCAGAATAACGTTATGCGAGCACACCGACGGCCTACATAGGGGCAGTGAAGGCACCGAGAGGTCGAACTGGCTGTCCGCTGTGTCTCCACGTCTGTGTGTCCACGTAATGGGGGAACTTTTGTTTGCCCAACCCCTACAACCTTTCACGGATCGGTTTTTCCCTTTTCGCGGTTCTCACTTTTTTGCAGGCGCTACCTTCCCCAGTAGCCTCCTCGAACGCGTAAAATAAACGAGCTAGTTTAATGACTGTCAGCCAGGCTTCTCCTTCCCGCAGTTTACCATATTTAAGAGCTTCTTCGGTTAGGCCGGCTTTTATCTGGTCGGCGACCAAGAGCTCAACCAGGCGTCTGAAAGTGGAGGCGCCTTGGGCCTCTACGTAGAAGTTTAAATAACTGTCTACGCGAGTTACGAGAGCCTTCCGTGTCTCCCCGCAGCCTTTAGTGACCATGAGCAATCGCCTCTGGTATTTGGTTTCTGACAGTTTCAGCTCATCCAGTACGATGCATTTGAGGGTGTCGTAATCCTGATGTTCCTCGGGTGCGAGTTGTGTGGAAAGATATGGCATGCGTTGGGCAATCAGTGGGAAAATGATCCGACCCCTGAATTCAATCGGAACGCTTTGCGCCTCCAACGAGCCCTCCAGTGGCTCGAACGAGACGGTACTTCAACGTCACCAGAAAATGTCTAGAACAACCCTGACAGCATTTGCTCATTGTGGCCGAGGAGCTTCATTTGATCGCTCCGGGACGTTGAATTACCCCCGATGTCTCGCGTATGCGTTGGCCTATCTCTTTGAAGTTGGGTGATCTGCAATTTTATCTCAAGCGATCACCGTATTTTTTCGGCGAGCTTGAGCCTGTACTCTATTTCCTTCTCGGAAATAAAGGGGGCGGGCGTGTCAAGGTCTTGCTCACCTCCACCGTTCTCGTTCTCATTGCCCATCAAGCTTTCGCAGTGCTTATCGGGGTTGAAATGCCCTTATCTAGTGAGCATATAAGCAAGCCAGCCCAAACAATATAGAGCTCATCAGGAATATGGAAGGAAAGGCTCACCCTGTCACTTTGTTGTCTGTAGTGTCCGCCGCTGTGACGGACATCGACCACCGGTGCTCTCGGCGCTGGCATCTGTCGTCCTGGCTAGTTAGCTTGCCGGCGTCACGTCTGGAATCGGTGCTTGAATGCCCACTGGAAAGCCTCTCGGTGTGGTCGTTGCGGGGACGGCTGCTCTCGGCCCTCACAATGCGCTGCAGGTGAGGCTAGTTGGTCGCCGCTGCTGCTGCTTCAGAACTTGGAGCTGCTTCATTGTGACGTCATGGGTCACCTTGTCCCAAAGGCTCGTCCAGTGGTCCTTCAAGGAGCGGTTATCCTATGCGACTGCGCCAGTAAATTTTTGTCCGAACTCAGAATACGGGTTGGAGCAGATTCTTGATGGCGAAGCAAAGCCGCGTTCGTTGCTTCGCGATGTTAATCACCGCCGTCTTCGTAACTTATCTCTGGAGGAAGACGCCCTCACTACTGCACGTTTTACGAATATAAATTTACGTACAAAACTATTGGAGTGCCATGTTGACAGCAACAGTAGGACCCACAGTGGGGTCTGAAGCGGTCGTGCCGGTGTCTAGCCGGCAAGCTCTCCTAGCAGCAAAAAGACCCCTCGTCTTTTTCCGGATGCTCCTTTTATCCGCCCCCCCCCAGACTCATTGCCCGTGGCCCTCGTCCACACCGGACAGGTAGTTTCTGGGAAGAAGCAGGAGAAGTAAAGGAAGCTCCAGGGCGCCATTTTTCGGGAACTTGCCAGGCAAGCGAGGAAAGGGTTGTCATGCTGAGCCGGTTACGTTTCTCGGGCAGACGTGTTACCAAGAAGGAAGGAGGCAGAGGATGTCATGCTGAGCACAGCCTTACAGGGTTCTTCGCATTAAGTACCTGAATTCTTCCTTTGACTTAGCTGCCTAACTCTACTAAAAAAAGTTGAACGTTTTAAACTTCTCTAAATACTGTTGCAAATGATGTCCTTAACCCCTTTGATATACCTGCCATTACAGAAACAGCAACAGCGGAGACGGCGAGCTAATGGTGACTTTTCCTTATTTTTAAAAAAATTATTGGACTCATTTCTCGAAACACTCTGTGTATTACCCAGTCGGGGCAACTCCACCCTATTGATTGATATGTGGAGTTTAACGTCTCAAAACCACCATATGATTGTGAGAGACGCCAGAATGGAGGGATCCGGAAAGCTTGACCACCTGTGGTTCTTTAAACTGCACCCAAATTGGAGTGCACGGGCCTACAATCCCTATCAGAAATGCACCTCCACGACATCATCAAATGCCTTCTTATATAATGACAATATTATTAGAATAAAATGATTATCTTCATTTGCTGACAATATGAAGTATCGGTAGCGTGCTAGGCTAGACAGTAAATTTTCTTACAATCGTCCATCTATTCTCCCATCGCCGTCGGGCAAAAGAGGCAGGAGCTATAGAGATAAACTTCTTAAGCTGTTTCAAGAAGCTTTTACCTTGACCGCTGGAAATGTGCCAGTATGTACAAAGGAAATAAATAAAAGACCAAGAAAGGAACAAGTTGCGTGCAGCGGAGCCTTCATTGCGGTCAACACTGTTGGAGCCCAGCGCAAAGCGTATCTCACTGTACATAAACCTGCTCCTTTTCTCTACGCTTCATACATGACAATTGTTTTTCGTAAAAGAAACTATACAGTGCCAAAAACAATTCCTGACGTAACGTTTGAATACAGGCCAACATTGACATGTCGCTACTGCCGATCACAACATGCGTTGGCCGCGGGAGCAAAATCTGACCACAGCGCCACTAGTTCTCACGCCCACCTCGTAGCCCACATCTACGGAAAAGCTTTGAAACTGAGTTTATTGTAGTAAATTTGGCTGCACCATAACGGGAAATTGTGGAACTTGCCTACATTACATAACTAACTCTGCAACTTATATCATTCGCCCTCTGTACTAGTGTAAACAACCAGTCAGATTTAGCTCCAGGAAACCTATTGCGTTATGCTTCCTTTAATACCTTGATGGGAAGGAAGAAATAAGAATGCGCTGGTACTCGCATTGTTCATTAGCGCGATATAGCAGGGGAACAGCGCACACACCTGAAAGAGATGAATAATATTTATTGTTCTGCAGGTCACATTCTTCACAAGATGATTGAATTCGCGAAAAAAGATAAAGGCGTTGGGGCAAAATAAACTTGAAGTTGCCCTGCAGCACTTTTAGAGCATGGTCAGAAAACGCCGTCGATCGGTAGGAGAGGCTCCCGACAATACGCGAGTCAAATATTATACCGCAGCAAGTGGCCTCCAGTTGTCAACCAATCATTAAAGCCAGCTGAAAATTGTTTTCTATCCTCTCGACAAATGACGCAGGAAGCTAAGAAATTTCTTGTAGAAAGACTTCTATCGGCCATTGGTTGATTCGAAAATGATGCACAGGTCGTTACAGGGCTCACCACAGGAGGCCGTGACTTGACCGCGCGTGCGCGCGTGATTAGACTAAAAGGCACGCATTCAAAAAAAAAAAGAAATTTCTCCTTGTCACGAGGATGTCACGTAATTTCTTTTCCCATGCTATAACCCCCACCCCCCACTTACCCTCCAGCACTTTCATCGGGAGGACACAAGAGAGAAAGCGTTTGCGGCGTGCGATGAATGTTTATAACTTCGCTAGCACTTGACCAATTTGTAAAATTTTACCTTCGTTGAATTTGTGGATAAACAAACTTTTTAGGGTATCCACTTCATGGTTACTTGAAAACCTGTTTTAGGGTGGTTTTTAAATACAGCTCAAGAAAAATTTGTGTAGGTTAGAAAGTGTAGAGTTGTAATATACTTTTACTTATTGAACAAATTTAGCTGTCACGTAATAAATGTTCCTTTTATACAATGCTTCTTTCTGCTTTACTACCTTTCATATTGCTGCAGATCTAGCTGATATACTGATATACAGTGTAGCAGTACCATTCATGTCACCAATATTGCTGCGATTATTGAAAAGTTCTCAAGATGTGAGACGTACGTTTTGCTTCATCAACAAAGAGTGAGCCAACATTTTTTTTGTAGTAAAAACAGCAGTTAGCCATGCAAGGATAGCTCTAATGCTGTTCTATTCAAATACAACTGATAGAGGAAAACGTGCTACAACAGACAGGATTGCCAAAAATACGAGGCTGCAACCGATGCTTTCGCAGATACAAACGGCTTGAAAAAGCATGATTCGAAGCAGAATGACCAATTTGTACTCTCCAAAGATATGGAAGGACTAGTTGCCTCCTTGTTATGAATGCAGAGATGAGAATGCACTGGTTTACACAGTGTTCCCAGACAGAATAACACTGCTTACAAACCATTAGGCTTGGGCAGGAGTTTAAGTTTAGTTTTTAATTGTACCTCTACAAACAACAACGCTGTGCTTGACATATATTGACATGTCGTTATAAGCACATAAAACGGTTGGGTTTGCAAACGCAAATATGGAAATGCTGCAGGTGAATGATGCACCGCTTAGTTTGGCGGTCAAATATAATGAAGCATTTTGCAGCCATAATTACGCCATCAAAGCCAGATACATGCTCCTATTTCTCTAGGGAAGTGAACGCCAGCAACAAAGCGCAGATAAATAAAAAATGGCAAAGGCTAGGTGTGCACAGCTCCCAGTCATCCACATTATTTATCTTCTCCAAAATGCACACCAGTTTCGATGACTGAAAATTTCGTTAAGCTTTATTCCTCAGGGTCTTGTAATTGCCGAACGTGCATAAATTATCTGGACGCTGGCACGTTTAGGGTACGCAGAAGAAATAGTTGAAGGTGGCTTAATAATAAGCGCTTAATATGCAACTATGAAACGCATCTCATCAAGTTCGAGGGTAGCAGAGTCTTAATCTTTACGTTCAGCATTGGCTTTGAACGGTGATATACTCGAATGTTAAATACTTTACATACTCTTGTTTCCATAGCGTCAAGACTGATTAGAATATTCTGGGGAGAAGGCAATAATAAAGTCATATAAATGAAATGGCGGGCAGCCTCGCGAAATCAGCTCTTATTTTCCGAATTTTGCCTTCTCGTGTAAGCCACACTTAACCTCTCGTATCTTCTGCTGTTGGCAATGACAATCGGTAATAGATAGAGTGGGCTTGGAATAAATTGATAGTCATACGCCTTAATTACTCAAATAAAAGAGAAACAACAGCTTTTGTTTCCTCGACTTGACAATTTCCTCTCTTATCGCACAATGCATGAACGCTTCAAAATTCTCCCGGGAATCTCCAATAATTCATCGCTATAGGCGGAAGTTTTCAAGGCTGCTTCGACACTGTCTTTTTTAAGTTATGACAATGTATTAAATGAAGGCTACTTTTCATCAATTACTTGCTTCCGACTAACCAGAAAAAGCTGTCTCAAAGCTGAAAAAACCAGTTTAGATTTATTCTAGCTGTTTGAAATATTGTATCATTGGGAACCTCCTCATTGTGAAAATTTCATGATGATGTCTGCTCCACACTTAAAAAATATTCTATGCGACTTTCACGTTAATTCCTAAAGTATCATCACTACTTTTACTGAATCTTGCAAGAATTTTTATAAAATTTATACAAGTTTTATTGTTTTTTTTACTAAGACATTGCACCTTTCTTGGCTCATATTTCAAAGTAGGAGTGGACGATTAGAGTAGGATTTCAACTTCAACTTGAACTGATGCTGAATATGTTTGCTGCAGCACGCAAAAATAACACGCTATCTTATCGAATGAACATGGCATGTGCAGTAGCTGATTAGGCTAAGTTTATCCGTGCTCACATTTCATAACAGGTCAGTATCTAGTAGTGTGCTTTGTGTATCTTCTTCTCTGTTACTTTCTCTTTCACTCCCATATTTACCTCTCTCCAATGTAGGGTAGCAAACTGGACGTTGTCTATTTCCCCGCGCTACCTTTCTCATAGTGCTTCTCTTTCTTTCTAGATACTTGTGTTGGAAGTAGACAAGGTGTCCCAGCTATGTTGAGCTAGAGTTAAAAAATATGCCGACCCAGGCAATTACGATGTGACGAAACGCATCTTGCTTACCGTTGTCTGGAGTTGTTCAGACTATTTTTTGTGTTCTAAAGTATTCTTTATTGGATCTGTTTAATAACCGAACTTTTGAAGAAACAAAGATGGATAAAAAATTTCAATGAGAAAGTTGTGAAATGGTAGCTAAACATTCATTTAGACAGTTTAGACCTATAAATATGCTAAGTATTAGTGTGTTTCTGCTAACTAGAAATGCCGGGTGTTTGTTGATGAACCTGAGGTGGTCGCTATTTTCAAAGCCCTCCTCTACGGCGTCTCTCATATTCATATGGTGGTTTTGGAACAATAAATCCTACATGTCTACGTATTTAAGACAAATGCCTGCGAAATACAAAAAATAACACGTGACAAACACGCTCGCACGCCAGTGCGCACGATGATTCTAGTGCTTCCTAACATTCTGCGCATGAACAACCATACTATTTGCCCGATTGTGCTGCCTCGATAGGGCCGCAACATTGGTGGTGGGTTTGTGAGTGAGTGAAAATTTACTAAAAAGCAGAGAGGTCGGCCTAAGCTAGCTGACGTTCACGTTTTGCTATCGGCCTCAAAAGCGATAACCACTGTGACTGCTTATCGCTGTGATGAACCGGTGTGATGGAAACGTATCATTTTTACTTGGAACGTTAGAGCGCTCCAGAATGGCGAACGTTAGAGAACCCCTTAGTTGGCGCGCCTACGGCACGCGTAGGCGCGCCAACAAGGGGGTTTGTCGCAAAGCAATTTTGTACATCGGGGACATTTGTAGTTACCAGAAAAAACACTAATAATTAACAGATATAATATTCTGGACTGTCTAGTCGAATGTTTTTCAAGCGATTTACAACTTCCTCATTGAAAGTTTTCATCCATCTTCGTTCCTTCAAAAGTTAGTTGAGTATAGATATCTAATTATTCAATACTTGAGAACGCGAAAAATAGTCTGAAATACTCAAGGCAACGATCAGCAACAAGCTTTGGTGGTGCTGTAATTGCGTGTGTAGGCATATTTTTTAACTGTGGCAAAATATAGCTGGGCCACCTGTATATGTGCGATGACCAGTGTTTTTTTGGAGCTAGTTTTACGGTATTGTTCATCCACAACCAAACGTCATCTTCATATAATACAGTTGTAATGTTGTTAACTGGTGCCTGAAACACGTTAACGTAGAAAACAGTTCACAGATTTCTACAATATTTATTAGTCCTACTGGAAACAAATTTACAGTGCAATACACAACAAATTGTAGATAAGCCTGGCTTCCGCCGAGGCTTATCTACAACAACTCAGTTAATCGGATTTGTTCATGATCTTTCAAAAACAATCAATTTGCGTGGTCAAACTGATGTGGTATATTTGGATTTCGCAAAGGCATTTGATAAAGTGTCGCACTCAAAGCTCCTGTTTAAAATTGACAAAACGTTTCAAAATAGTCACTTGACAAAATGGTTTTCATCCTATCTCAGCTGCCGTCAGCAGTTTGTTCAAATAAAAAATAAACAGTCTAGAGCAGTTGCAGTGAATTCTGGAGTTCCCCAGGGGAGCGTGCTGGGTCCCCTTTTATTTTTGTTATATATAAATGACCTACCAAACCGCGTTACGGTCCCGATAAGGTTGTTTGCCGATGACTGTGTTGTTTATAGTAGAATCGAGACTGAACATGACCAAGTTAATCTAAACAACAATCTTCAAAGAATAAAGGATTGGTGCGAAGAATGGCAAATGAGTTTGAACACAGAAAAAACAGTCTTTATGACTATAACTAGAAAGAAAGCACCTCTAGATTACAACTACCAGATTGGCAATGCTTTCCTCAAGCGTGTACAAAACTATAAATATCTTGGGTTATGGTTCACGCCCGACCTCCGGTGGAACACTCATATTGATAATGTATGCTCCAGGGCTACCAAGGCATTGTATAGCCTTAGACGTAACCTTTATACCGCCCCATCTGATATAAAGTGTCTTGCTTACAAAACTCTTGTCAGACCCATTATCGAATATTCTAAAATTGTCTGGGACCCTTACACAAAGACAAACTGCAATAAAATAACAAAAATACAGCGACTTGGTGCGAGATTTATTTTTAATAAATATAGCCGACATCATTCTCCTACTGAACTCTGTAAAAAAGCTGGACTGGATAGTCCTGAACTTAGGACGAGGATTGAGCGTCTGAAATTCCTCTTCAGGTAATTCATAATCAATTTAAACTAAACTATTCAGATTACTTCCAGGTCAACACACAAGAACACTCCAGACATCGCCATAATATGTATATACCACCCCTAGTCCCACGTAACGATTGCTTTAAGTTCAGTTACTTTCCACGTGCTATTGAAGATTGGAATATGCTGCCAGAGTCTATAATTGGTTGTTCCTCGCTTACATCATTTGAACAGAATCTAAAACGTTTATTTTCCGAATAACAGTGACATATGTTTTTTTTTTTGCGTGTGTGTGTACTTTTTGTTGGTTGCATGATCCTGCAGTAGTTGTCTTTCAAATCTTCAGCGCGGTGCAAAAGTGCCGCCTCAAATGCGTCATGTGCTGTTCTGCGCGTATGTATTGCATCGCATGTGTGTTCCATTTATGTATGTTATGTATAACTTCGAGTTGCTGGTCACAATAATACCGAGAAATTATCTCGAGACCTGTACGGTACTTCTTTTTTGCAAATAATTGTTTGTACTTCCACCCTGTAACGGCCCACTTCTGGGCTAACAGTATAAATAAATGAAATGAAAATGAAATGAAATACAAAACAACCTAAATTTCGTCTCTGCTTCTTCATCGTACTTTTTTTTCTTACGGTAAAGGTGTAGCATCTTTACAAAACCTAAAGAGGGTTTTTACTACTACCACTCTCCCCGCTATGATATAATTGTATTTGGTGCGCAATGCTCCCCAATTATTTGCATTCGAAGGAATTTCAGTTCGTTCTTGACGGTATGTCAGCAATGAATCCTAGAGTTCGATAAGGTTTCTTGAAGTGCCATCAGCAGTACGTTTGACATCAATATAGTCGAAGCTACAAGAGAACACTTCGCTCCGTAAGTCACAGAAAAGCCAGGCCAGTGTATTGTTTCCGCTGTTACGAAAGCACTTTGATCGCACGCAGTGGCAGCCCTGCTCAGTGTCCACACGCACAGGACGCCGTGCTATATGAAGAAGTCCCGAGCAACGCGAATAATAGATGCTTTTTCTATGTCAATCCTTCAAAAATGTGCTGACAAATACAGTAGCCTTATTGACCCTGCTCACCTAATGCATTATCAATTTGCTCTTCTTGCGTCACCGCTACTGGCATCCTTCATTTCGCCGGCGTTTGGGCATGCTATGCTTCGAATCAGGACGCGAGAATACTGAATGCTGCTGATAACGCGTCAGGTCAAGGATTCGCGTGTGCTGCGTCGTGCCGTCAGCGCATATATTCATATCCTCCGCAAGCAACTTGGTCGGCACAAGGAAGTCACTCAATTATTCCTTTACATGCTCCGTCTCTATGTCTGGAACTGCCACTTACGCCACAAGCTTCCAGCAGAAAGGGCATTTACAGAAATATGGAATCTATTAGTCACATTTTCAACAGATAGCCTTTAAGCTGATATACGAATACCATTGATATTTAGAATTATGTAACGAAGCACCACTGAGAATGTAATAAATAAATAGGCAATGACGAAAGATTTTGCTGCAGAGAAAGCATGGCAGATAAGTTCTCGTGTGCTTACGCAGATAATCTACCAAATCTCAGCAGTGAAGTTGAATTCTGTCATAAATAGAGTTAACATGCTCTGTGCAGTGCTAGAAGTCAGATCATGCGGCACTGACATTTTTTTCGTTGACCCGGAGGCGACCTCAAAACTTCCATGACATCATCACTGCCACCGAGGTCAGAGCTGGCGGAGCTAGCAATTACGAAGTCATGCAGTCACCACGGTCTTTTCGCTGCGCTTGAGGGAAAAAAAACTACTATTCAGAGGCT
The DNA here is from genome assembly GCF_043290135.1 of Rhipicephalus microplus. NCBI lineage: Eukaryota > Metazoa > Arthropoda > Arachnida > Ixodida > Ixodidae > Rhipicephalus > Rhipicephalus microplus. The sequence continues at coordinate 123,141,273 of NC_134700.1, forward strand.
GCTCGCGAGTCGGTGCCCGCAGCGAATGCCTAGAGCTTATGAAACCGTGTAAATGTCGTAGTTGCTGACGACATCGATAACGTCGACAATGGCGATTGTAGAAACATAATCGCGCAGTGCTTGCGGCACGCGAAAGAGCGCGAGGATACGACGAAAGCAGTCATAGCTCTGCATGATTAGAATAGTGGAAATTGTTTGAGTAGTTCCACACGCTAGGAGGCTTTGGTTGAAACCAGCGGCTTGTAGTTTCCGAAGTTTTTGCCAAACTGTAACTGGGACTGGCCGTTAACAAGCAAGCTAGGATTTATTATCCATCACGTGCACCAGCAACTGACACACCATGACAATTGTATAAGGCCCCCAGCAACACATTGCTTTGAGAACTAGACTAGTTGATCACGGTAGTGCATTGGTCAAGGTGGTCTATCTCGAAGGGCGCTAGTTTAGTCAGGGCTGTGGTGGTCGCATTTTGTTGGAGGTGATATGGTATAGGCCCGTGTAGCGATGTCAGCACGCATCAAGAACACCAGATGGTAGAAATTTCCGGAGCCGTCCACTACGGCCTCTCACATTCATATCGTGCTCTTGGGACGTAAAAGCTCATGCAATATACTAAGACGCCAATCAGGGACACAGAAGCTTACATAACGAGAGCAATCGAAGATATTTAGCGTATGCATCAATATGCGACGTTTAATTTAGTGTTCATTTTCCTTTGCTTTTCGGTCCCTTGGACGTTTGCGCATGTTCAGCCTCTCATGGCAGCTGGTCAGTCTGCGCAGCTCACACAGTGATATTGGTGCTCCAACGCCGCTATGGCCCTCAAAGAAACGCTCGGCTACACACGTGAGCTATATCAAACATTTCTCTCATCAACTACGCCTGATGTAAAAACGCTCTCGTGTGGCCCAATTCTATTGTAACGTATCGTTACATTCCACGCTTGCGCCGAATTTTCACCTATTTTGATTTCTATACACCTAACTGAAAAAGGGGTGCATGCTGAGCGAGAGTAATAAAACGTCGGTTATTTTCAGGTGAAGATGAAGTACCACTATACATCGGGCGGCCTGTTCGGCAGGGCGATGAAGTGAATAGCGCATGAAAGCGAATAACACTGTCAATATCACCTGGCGCGTTCTGAATCTGACGCTGTTTTCATGCATCTAATACAAACATTCATCGCGACTTTCAGCCGTTTCACACAACCAGGATTCTTACTGCAGGAGCAAAACATGTATTGCATAGCTGTAGCGTGTTGGAGCTGTTGCACGAGGCGGGTCCCTTCAGCTTGCACTGGTACCTCCATTCGCCCTGCATAAACATTTTGCAAAGCGCACGCATTTGCATTTCTCATTGAAAGTTCACGATGTACTATCGATCTTGTCTCTGGGCGCTCAAATTATCGATTTTTTTCGGCGCACTCCCCGTGGGCTTTCAACAATATCGATTTGCCAATTGGCTGTGTTGGCTCCACGCAAACAGGAATCGTGCTCGGCCACTTTTGGAGGAATCCCATATGCGTGGCGTTTAGTCTATCCATTGTTATCGCTGGTTCGTGAGAGAATCGATGGGCTTTCAAGATAAGTTGTTTGCAAACCGCACCGACATCCGAAATAGTACAGTCGCGCTTCGCCTCCGGCCTACGCGTGTGCAGCTCTGAAGCTGCCCGAAGCCAACAACTTCAAGGGCGAAGCGATGCTACAAACATCGTTCTGTATTGGTCAAAGTCGTGGTAGAGTTGTGGTCCATAGTGTGTTATGGACCATTCAGAAGTCTAGCTTCTGTCACCGGCAAAGCTTTCAGTAGAGAGATGAGAAGGCTGACATAAGCGCAGGCTGACAAAACAGCATAGAGTACTAGAAGGTACACATCATCGTGAGCCTGTCTATATACACCAGTTGGTGGACAGAGTGCTCTCCCACATTTCTCCAATAAACCTGTTTACTGCGGACGCGGCGTTCTCTGCGGACGCATTGTTTCCCAACACTTCTTAACCTGAGCTCGCTCCGTAACTCGATAGCTTCCCCTCGGGCACCTGCCTTCGCTTGAAACCTAGTCGGTGACTCTAAACGACAAGCGGGTTTCTTGCCTACTGGAAACTTGGAGAAGATGCTTGAGTGCCTATATTTGTACAGAAGCACTAAACTCACACAAGTGCACAAACAGACACAACTGTGTGGCCTTATGAAAGTTCTCTATGGAAGTTCGTACGCATTCACTCACCAAATATCTTTCAGTTCTCGTTTAGCATGACGCATAGCACCGAAATATGCCGCGTGTCTATCATAACAAATTTTCATCCTCGGAGCTCCCATTGATAATAAATGGATTAAAAGAGCACTATTCCTGCTAAAATGACAAAATGTTCCATGTCGGTGCCCTAGGCGCCTATACCGCGATAAATTCAGTCACAGTGGGCTGACACACAAGCTTTAACTTAAGCTCTGCTGCGTTGTTTTATTTATTTTTTTGCTAAAACAAAGCCCTGAAGCACCTATAAAATGCTTGATTTGAGGCACTGCAGCGCGCAACCGCAGTAAAGAACACAAAAAAGAGGATCAATTTCGGACTGGCTGAAGGATTGTTTAGGACACCATGAGAAAAGTTTGAAAAATGTAGATTCTGTGTAAAACACTGAAAGTTATCTTCCAGAAAACATTCCTTTTGAAGTGATACCTAAGAGAACTGGGAGTGGGGTTCCTTTTCCACAGAAACATAGCTGGCAACATGGAGGAATAATGTAACATAGAACATTAATGAAAGGGTGGTAGGTATCGTAATTAAAATCACTAAGAGGTACATATTGAAGGTGGTACGGACTTATGCGCCAACGTCCAGCCATAATGACGCGTCAGTTGAAACCTTCCATGAAGACGAGGAATCACCAATGAGTAAGGTACTTAGGCCAGGTAATAACCACGGAGCCCAACCACGAGACTGAAGTAAGTAAAATAAGAATGGGGTGGAGCACATTTGGCAAGCACTCTCAAATCATGGCAGGTAGATTGCCATCTCAAGAGGAAGGTATATAACAGCTGTATCTTGCCTCTTGGCGGTACTTAGCTACGGAGCAGAAACCTGGAGACTTCCAAAGAGGGTTCACCTTAAATTGAAGAAGACGCAGCGAGCAACGGAAAGGAAAAGAGTAGGTATAACCTTAAGAGACCAGAAGAGAGCAGAGTAGATTAGGGAACAAACCGGGTTAAGGATATCATAGTTGAAATCAAGAAGACGAAATGGACATGGGCTAGGCATGTAGCAAATAGACAGGATATCCTCTGGTGATTAAGGCTAACTAACAGGATTCCTAGAGAAGGCAAGCGATGTTACGGGGAGACAGAAGGCTAGGTGGGCAGATGAAATTAAGAAGTTTGCGGGTATAAATTGGCAGCAGCATGCACAGGAACGAGTTGAATGGTAGAACATGGAAGAGGCCTTTGTCCTACAGTGAACGTAATCAGGCTGATTATCATGATGATGATGATGATGATGATGATGATGAATATTTTTTCAGCCCAAGAAATGCGCGGACAGTGGTTCTGCAGTTTCTATATGCAAGGAAAACGTGACACGCAATCTAAAATCAATTTCCTGCACACACAAAAACTTCGTAGTCAAAAACAGAAAGAAGAAAGGAAATGCTACATAAAAAACTAACTCGGAAATATCAAAATATTTTCCACACCCATGCACGCATTAGCAAATTGCTTCCTTAATATAAAACATACTTAAACACCTTTGAGGTGTGCAATTTTCAGTGTTATATATATAAGCCCGGTGAATGCACGAGAAAACCAAGCGTCAGAACTCAAATCAACATGCAATATCAAAAATTTGATTTTAAAGATATACGAATGGCGCATGAGGTGCACGCCCAGTGTGCGCAAAAAGTAAGTCACTGCGTTATTTGATCCGAAGAAAACACTGCGGTAAATACCATGCAATTCATTGCAAAATATCTGACAATATCGTTCAGCTTGACAGGCTTTATATTTATTGGCGTCATTATACGTGACGAAAAAGAGCCAGTCCTTTGCGTCCACCTATTCTAGTCGCTCAGCTGTTAAAACCGTTAATTATAAGCCGTAACACAGATAAGCACGTCCGAGAGAGTGGTACATGATACATATCTACTACAGGAGAGCGAAAACTGTCATTGAACCCTGCGGTAATGAAGGTGAAGTGTTTATGCACGAAGAGACATGAATATCATTTTTACACCAAGAACTCCAATTAAGGTTGTTTATTCTCTCCGTATCTCTCTCTCATTTTATTAACCATAAAACTTTGCGTAGGGAACCATGATGAAGGCAATATCCATAGGGCAACATGCAGGCATGATGAAATAAAGTGAAACAGTTTTTTTAATAAATGTGTGCAGTGTTAACTCTACACAGACCATGCAACAGAGTACGTTGTATTCGACGCAAAGAACAAAATTTCCCTCTTGGGTCTTTTGCTGAGTCTAGCAACTGCACCTTACAAGATGAACTAATACGAACAAGTCAACATTGTGGCTGTTTCCAAAATGAAAATTTTTCTACCTTTTTTTGCACTCTTTTATGAATATTACCTGAGAAGCGAACGTTGTAAAATAAGTGAAGGAGTTCATTGTGAAAAATAAAGAATAAAAAATAGCATATAATACATATATACAGTGCTGCATAGGTGAGCACGAAAAATCTCATATGGGCGGAACAAACGGGTAGCCGCTACGCTCACTTTTAACCTTGTCCACTGAGTAGTCTAAGAGATCTTGTTGTTGGGCTAGTTGGTAGAGCATTTCGAAAAGTTATTTCGAGCGCGAAAACTTGACAAGATCACTCACACACGCACACACCCATGCATCAAACACACAGCGCTTAACTTTTTTAACACAGCGCATAACTTTTCTAAACGCTGAGTAGTATTCATAAATCATTGTTTCTTGGAAAAAAACGTTGCAGCAGCTTCTTTGCATTGTGATTCATTTTTGATTACCATGGTGCATAGCACTTATCCAACGCAAACGTTTACTGGAGCTTTAGCGTGTGGAGTTACTGTAAGAAGCGCCGTAGTTGTTCGTTGTATTTCAGGTAGTTGAGCAACAGGTGATAGATAACCGCGATGTCGTGGCCGCATGAACATGCTGACGATGTTGCACGCTGAATTCAAAGTAGGAAGTGCTTTGTGTAAGCAAAACAGAGAGGGCCTTGGTATTTTACTTTATAATAAATTCCTATATACTGTCTACCTGAAATCACCCATTAACCGAAATGTTATTAGCGTGTTTTGAAAAAGTTAATAATAATGCGAGGGGTCTCTCGAACTGCATGGTTGCGAAGGCGGGTGATAGTTTCTGAAGCTGCCCCAAGCCAACGTCTTCAAGGGCGAGGCGATGCTACAAAAATCGTTCTGTATTGGTCAAAGTTGTGTTAGAGTGGCGGTCCGTAGTTTGTTGTGAACCATTCAGAAGTCTGGCTTCTGTCACCGGCAAAGATTTCAGTAGAAACACGCGCAGGATGACATATGCTCGTAAAGTTACCGGACCGCGTTACATGACTGCATTTAATATTTTGCCATTTATGCGTGATGAAGAATGCTGCAGCTCGGCTCGCTAATCTCCTTTTTCCAGGAGGACACTAATGTCAACAGCTTTCCCTCTCCTCATTAGTTGTCTTGCTGCGTGAGCCGACTGGCACCGCGGAACCTCCATATAAGCTTGACGGACTGACATATCCAATGAATCAACATCCGTATATAGTGTTACGAAAAAAGAACAATATCAGCGCGTACATGCATTGTATGTGGTGTGTAAAGTGCCAGTGCCGGGACAAAAATAGCCTGCAGTGTTTACATGAACAACACGTGTGACGTGAGCAGCCAGAAGACATATATCCATATGATGGTTGGCTGAATGTAGTTTTGCATGAATGCATGTCTATCTGCACATAAACATTTAGCATAAGGACATCACCAAATGCTGATAACAAAATTCAAATGAAGACAGTGATAGATTTCATCTGCATCCATTAATACGTTTCACGCATCATTCAGTGCTCTTCAGATCACTTTTATTTCACCACATCCGTGTTATTTTCCACCAGTCCCACGAGTCATAAGGAAGGAAAATGAATTGTATCGCGTCGAATTCATAATTTCAGCTGGAGCATGCATAGACCGACACCATGACTGAAAGAAAATGGTCGCCCATCGCAGCTGCCTAAAGCAGTTCATTGATCAAAATCAATCGTACGACCACAATAACGGGAAATAGCGACTGCATGCACCCACCTCTTTCATGTGCACTACTATTACATCATTTCTTCGTGCTGCTGTTTCCGACGCCCTTTCCACTCTATAAAGACCATTGTACGGGAACAAAATATTCTACTTCAGCATGACATAACAAAATAATTTTAATCTGCTTATTTTCCGGAAAACTAGGCACCTCTGAAGCAGGAATTCTAAAGAGAGACATGGCATCTTGTATTGTTTTTCATGTATGTTCTAGTGTGCACGTATCCCGAGGGATTACGGCCGCTAGCGTGTGTCTGGTCTTAGCGAGCCGCAGGGCACGCGTTAACCATCACCGTGGCGATAACATGGTATACTGCTCAAGGTCACAGCACTTTATTGTCTGCGACAACACTGAAAAAGCAGTAAAGAAGCCCTTGCAAAAGGGTGGCGGGAAAGCAAATGGGCTTATGCCCACCCCAGTGAGAAGTATTACGCAGGGTGCCATTAGAACGTCCCCATGGGCAAAGTTGATTCACGGGGACATCGGAACAAAGGCCCCGGCTGCTCGAGCGAGGGAAAAGGCACTCGCGTTGGCTTCGAGAGGTACAGGTTGGCGAGTTTCACCACGCACTAGGGCACCGCACCGCTCTTCGGCCTAGTGTTTGAAAGGGGGGGGGGGGGGAGCGGCGACAAAAGGTATGCGTTTGCCGCGGGCGGAAGCTGCCGTTGGCGAACTCCAGACAAACAAACAAAGTGAGTCGAAGGACAGAAATCAAATGCGTGCTTACCTCATGTCGTCCCGGAGAGGTTCTTTCTCACTCCCGATGCGCGCGCGCGAAATGTTCCAAGAGACTCTGCACACGGCGCCACAATCAACATTCACTACTGCGTGAAAGGGGTTGAACGCCACTCCCCGCTTTTTCAGTGCGGCAGACCGTGGAGGAGAGGAGACCCATTTCAGGACATGAAAATGCAGAAAGAGGCTTTGAAGCCCGCGCAAAGGCGGCGGGCTAGCCTCGATTCTCACACAATTTCATTTGCAATCATGTTTTATTACAATGGACATCATATGGAGACTCTCGACTGGATTTTGCCGCTGGCGTCGGCATCGACGTTGACGTCTGCGTCGATGTCACGCATCGTATATGTATACGTATCTGTATATATGAAAACGCAAGAAAAAACTCCAGAATAAAGCACTTTGGCGCGCGAAATCGAATGTGGGACCTCTGCGTCGTGAAAGCGAGGCGTTAATCACTGAGCCATCCAGGAGAACGTTCCTCGTTGTTCAAACAGCAGGCCATTTATATCTACCACTTACCGCTGCTTTGCTTCGGGCATTGCCAGAAAGATGGCACAAAGAGCACACGTCGCCACATCGCGCAGTGGCGCCCACTCTAATCCCCTACGCGTACTTTGGCCGGCCTAGAGAAGGGGAGCGATGCTCCCTCACGCGTCCTTATCTCGTGGTTGCGAGGAGGGACCGATCGTACGCATTGGGTGGCATCAGTCTCTACGCGGAACAATTATGCTGTAGTTACCGGGTGCACAAAGGTTACTGTCACCATTGTAGTCTCCGTGCGCAAATAGCGCGTGCTTTTCAGACTCTGCGAAGTAGCAAATGAGACGCTTATTCACGTGCATCCGTACCTGTGAGTACGTTTCGTGCGTAATTTGTGCGCGAGAAACGAGGGGCACATTTCGATCTGCTTTTCACTCTGCGCGTGACCTTTCAAATTGTTGCTATCGCGTTCATTGTTTCGCCTTTTGCGGCAAAACTGTGACTTTTATTATTTAGATTTGTGTACAAGGTTACTCATCAAGCCGCACAATTTCATCAGCTAGCATTTTACCACTAGAGCAAGGGACGTACATCACATGGCTCTATCGTTTGCTGGATTGCCTTTCTCTTTATAATTTCGCAGGATGGGCAAGCTCTGTGTTAACTTGTCAGCTCGAAATAAGCATTTTTCGTTGTCCCCCACCCCACCTGATCTTTGTGCATATATTGCCTTAATTGATATGAGACCACATTTTTTGCGCTTCAATCCATTTTTCGCTAGAACTGTTTCCCGCTTACCCCGGATTAGCGATAAAACGGAAACAATTTCTAGGAGAACACCACCCATATGCCATCTTTTCCCATTACTGAGCTCAAATGGAACCCAAGAATGAGGAAACCGCAAACGCTCGTCGCCACCCAGCCATCTTTTAATGACTTCGCTTAATGCGAATTCCGAGGTTGAAGGAGGCTGTAATTTATTATCGCTTTTACATTCCTATTTTTTCCAGCTTTTGCATCACTACTTTACTTTATCTCTCCGAAGACGAGAATTCTTTGTGTCTCAAGAACCAAAAGGAATCCGTCCAACGCAGTAACTTCGGTTTGTATGCGCAAATGTTTTCGTTAATTTTATCTAAAAGAAAGCTTTCGCCCTTGTATATGTCATCGAGACTGGAATGCCTCCGCTACGCTGCGCTATACAGAAATTCATCTCCGAAGTCATGACTGCTGTTACACGCCGGCACTGTTGTAAAGTGCTCGAAAGATGAGTGAGATGAAATCTTAAAAGTGGAGGACAAAAAAGGGTGAAACCGTAATCAAAATGAAGACGAGAAGACATCTTGTATTTCAGTAGCAATTGTGCTGATGTTCTAGACGTATTCCACGCGTGGTTGCCAAAGTCGATGACCTCGAAGCAGATGGTTCACGACGACTGCGCGCCTAATGAATGGATCATTGGATGACACCGAAAAACCTGCAAGGTTTCGCTAAAGCGACGAAAACACAAAGTGGATGCATTTTGAATTCCCCGATGAGTTGAACTTTTTTTTCGATTGGCTTCTTTCTCACATAGGGATTCAGACGAATGAAAATAGTGGCATGCTGAAAAAAAATTTACGTCGGCTTAAACCAGCACTCTCATGTCGGGTTTCGATTTCACAAGGTACAGGCTGTGGGGAGTCACACATTGCTCTTGCCTTGCGCTCCTCTAATGCGAACAGCCAACCCTTGTGTTTATTGTTCCGCATCTGTCCTGTCCTGCTCCACTCCAATACTGGTCGCATTCGTGAGCAAGAGGCTGCCCAATGCATTCGACAGAGAGGCAATAGCCTAACGAAAGGGGGAATCAGCTTTGCTCTTTTCAGGGTTGTCAAAACATGAAGCCGGCTTAATCTTGTTTCTTTGTTCAGCATCTCGTCAATTTTTACTTGTGTCAGAACATACAATCGTTGCTCTTTCAATTGCTGGAACACGTGTTGAACTCTCTACTTACTATGACCACTTGCTAGCAATACTTTTTGGTGCTGTTGTGTGTACAGTTAGGTGCCTAGTATTTCTCAAGCTGATGTTTTTGTACCGTCGGTGCTTGTTTTTGATCGAGCAACTAAGCTGAATAAAGCTTCACCATTCACCGATGACTGTCAATATTGAGTGGCAAGGTTTATGCAACGGTTCTAAAGCTGACGCGTTCATGCTGCCCACCGTATTAGGCTGTAAGCGGAAGACGAAGTTGTCTGTTCATATATATATATATATATATATATATATATATATATATATATATATATATATATATATATATATATATATATATATATGAAGGTATGCGATATGGCACAACGGGAGCGTTGTCAACAAGGATAAATATATTTATTTCCAACAGTTCGGGAGGGGTCCTCCCTTCATCAGGGGATCAGTTATACTGACATGAATTTCCAAACTTCGTAGCGGCCGCGTCCCTCTTGCCTTGAAACATGTTTGCGAGAGTGAGAGGGAACAAAAAAAGGAAAGAAAACAAAAAAAAACAAAAAAGGGGAGGAAAAAAAGAAAAAGAAAGAAAAGAAAGAAAGTAAACAAGAGGAAGAACCACTGTCAACACTAAGAACGAAACCAACTGTCCGTGTACGTCCACATACGTTTCTTATCACGTGCTGTTCAGTTCTCGACGTGTGTCGGGCCACCCAAGATTGTTGCCGCGGTGCCGGGAGGGTCAGTGACGGCGTGCGTAAAATAAAAATTTTCCCGTAATGGGTCGGTCGGCGTGCGGCGTGGGTAAAGGAAGGGTTTCCCGTTATTGGGTCGGTCGGCTCTTTTTACCTTTAATCTTCGTCCGTTTCCCTTCAATGGTCATCAAGTGGTAGGCGAACGAAAACACTTTGTATGTGCATGTGGAAAAAAAAGAAAGAAAAAGGAAGACAAGAAAAAAGGAACAAAACACACGACGAAAAACAAAAAACAAGAAAGGACAGTGTACACGTACACTGTATATATATATATATATATATATATATATATATATATATATATATATAAGGGGAAGAAGTGTATACCTAAGGGCTCGCTTTACCGCGTTTTAACACAATAATAATGAGATCTAACAGACAGTAATGCAAAGGAATGTACAGGGAAGTTATTAGAACCAATGGAATATAAATAAGAAGAAAGAAAAGTGGATGAAAAAATAACCAGCCGTGAGCAGGAATCGAACCTACGACCTTCGAACAACGCGTTCGATGCTCTAACCACTGAGCTACCACAGCGGCCTTCCCACCATCCACTTTTTTGAGGGGTTATATGTGAATTTAGAAGTAAATATTTAGAATGTAGGGAACTATGCGAACGATGACGAAGCAGCATGAAGCGGCAAGCCACAGCGTTGGTGCACGCGCGACCCGAGCTTGCATTTGTTTTGTATTTTCGGCCTGTTGGCGTTCCTCGCTCTTCTGGCGTTCCTCGGCCTTCCAGTAGGTCTGTACGTAAATAAACTGCGTGACATCTGGTGGAGGTGTGTGGACTCCAGTACAAACCTGGAACTTCGCTCCCGTAAGGTTCCCCCTCTACGTGACACGAACATGGCCACCGAGACGCCTCTCCAGGTGGGACCTTCGACCGTCCATGTCACTTGCGGTGCCGTGTATCCTCAACAAGACCCTCCTATCTTCACGGGCTCCACTGAGTCGGACGTCGAAGGTTGGTTGGCGAGGTACGACAAAGTCGGCGCAAGTAACAAATGGGACGACCCAAGTAAGCTGGGCTACGTCACATTCTACCTTGTGGACACCGCGCAACTGTGGTTTAATAACCACGCAGCTGACATTACTACGTGGTCTGCATTCAAGACGGCTATTGCGGACGTCTTTGGATGACCTGCGGCACGCAAGCTTCAAGCCGAGCACCGTTTACGTCACCGTGCACAGCGACCAGGCGAGACCTACACGGGCTACATTGAAGATGTGTTGCATCTATGCAACCGCATCAACTCTGCCATGCCTGAGGAAGAAAAATTCCGCCATATCCACGAAGTGAATGATGATGAGTGGGCGAAGCTCCGGAGGTAAACCTGGTAAACCATGAATCCTCTGTACATTTTGCCCACTCGATTTTATTACATCACTCCCCCTAGCGTACGTCGCCGCACTAAATCGAACGATTGCCTTCAACCAATGACACGCGCCATATGTGACATCATTCCTATTTTATAAGATCTCGCGTCTTGCATCAACTACAAGTACCGCTTTCTAGTTTATAACATCTTGCATCTTTTCATCATCAGCTACAAGTACCACCATCTAGTAAACACTACAAGAACTAAACGAGAGGTGGCTACATACAGGAGACGGTACCGCCATCTAGTGAACACTGCAAGAACTAAACTAGAGGTGGCTACATACAGGGGACGGTACCGCCATCTAGTGAACACTGCAAGAACTAAACTAGAGGTGGGTACATACAGGCTACAGGGGACGCACAGCCCTCGCCCAAGGGAGCTTCGCCCCTAAACATCAGGCACATATTGAAAGGCATTGACGACGGCGCCTTTCAGATGTTGCTCGCGCGAAATCCCCCCACTATTGCTGTCCTCGTTTCCCTCTGTCAAAGCTTCGATGAATTGCGTAGGCAGCGCGCAATTGCTCGTCAAGCCCTGACGACGCCAGACACGCTCGCAAGCTTGCACCTAGCTGCCCATCCTACCGACCAGCAGCCGCTGCTTTCGACAATCAAGGAGGTAGCGCGCCAGCTATCGCTGCTGCCACTGACACATGAGCCCACGCAAGCTTTCGCACCGGACCTCCAACACGTCATTCGGACCCAAGTCGCTGAAGCCTTTCCGCCGGTGCATCAGCAACCACCAGTCACAACGCCTCTCACGTACGCCGCCGTCGCTGCTCGGCCTACGCAACAGCGTATACCGTATGCTCAACCTGCCACGCCACCCTATGTCGTGCCTACAACCCCAATTGCGGTGCCGTATCCCTACGCGAGATCTTCAGCTCCATTTTACCGTCGCTCAGACGCCTGGAGGACGCCGGATAATAGGCCCATCTGTTTCGCCTGTTGTATCGCTGGACACGTCGCCCGCCACTGTCGCCGAGATCCCCCTCAAGTCGACACCGTGGGCAGGCCAATGGCGTCGTCGTCTAGGACGCCATCAAGGTACACCACTGACGGTCCTCGACCCTACGCAAACCATCGGTCATCATCGCCACGACGACGCTCCCTGTCACCTATGCGTCGCCGACCTGCTACGGAAGAGGGAAACTGATCGCTGCAGCTCCGGAGCCAACAGCTGCATACAATTCGAACTGCTTAAGGCCTCCATCTTTCTCGCCGCAAAACGTTATTGACGTCAATGTTGAGGGGACCACCGCACAAGCGCTTATCGACACAGGGGCCACCGTTTCCATAATCTGTGAGACCTTATGCCGCAAGTTGAAAAAGGTGACGACGCCTCTTTCGGGCCTGATGCTCCACACGGCCAACTCGCAGTGCATAGAACCTACAGCTGTGTGCACTGCACGTGTCATTATCCAAGGTGAACTTTATGCCATTGAATTTTTTGTGCTGGCATCCTGCTCCCACGAAGTCATTCTTGGATGGGACTTTCTTTCGCGTCATCGGGTCATCATAGATTGCTCACGTGCAGAAGTTGCCCTTACACTGCTGCCAACCTCTTGTTTGGTGGATTCTATTTCTGAAGCTTACAAACTTGTCGTTGTTGCAGACACGGAAATAGCACCGAGAACATCCGCCCTTGTAGCCCTGAACTGTACGGCCGCTCCTGCGGAACTGTTTTGTTCACTCCGTCTGACGTATTTACCCGCCGCCGTAGCCTACGCCTGCCCTTTGCCGTACTCAACGTGGAATCCGGTGCTACCGCCATGCTCGTCGCGAACTCGCTGTCGTCGCCAGTTACCTTACTTCGCGGAGCATGTTTGGGTAATATACAAGACGTTGACCTCTTGCACCCTCTAGAGTTCGCCGAACACGCACCTCACCTCCAGCTCAATGCTATGATGCCACCTGTGGCCACACTGCCCGCGCCAGACTCATTCCAGCCCTCTGTTGCCGCTGAGCTATCGCCGACACAAAGAAGCGAACTCTTGTCCCTTCTTCGAGAGTTCCGTTCTGCCTTCGATTGCGCTCAACCATCTTTGGGTCACACAGCGAACATCACGCACCACATCGACACCGGTACTCATGCTCCCTTACGCCAACGACCATATCGAGTTTCAGCGCAAGAGCGCCGTATTATCAACAAACAAGTCGACTATATGCTCAAGCGTGGTGTCATCCAGCCATCGCAGAGCCCTTGGTCGTCCCCTGTTGTACTTGTGCGCAAAAAGTATGGGTCTATCCGATTCTGTGTCGACTACCGCCGGCTCAATAAGATAACTTGGAAGGATGTGTACCCGTTGCAACGCATCGACGACGCTCTCGGTTGCTTGCAAAGGGCACAATATTTCTCTTTAGATTTACGCTCAGGATATTGGCAAGTTCCAATGGCTGATCCTGACTGATCGAAGACTGCATTTGTAACACCTGATGGGCTGTATGAGTTTAACGTCATGCCGTTTGGACTCTGCAACGCCCCAGCTGCCTTCGAACGGATGATGGACACCATCCTTCGCGGATACAAGTGGAACACGTGCCTTTGCTACCTAGACGATATCGTCGTTTTTATTCGCGACTTTTCCACACACCTTGTTCGTCTTCGTGCTATTCTCACGTGTCTCACCTCTGCTGGCCTTCAACTTAACATCAAGAAGTGCCATTTTGCCGCACGTCAGCTCACCATACTGGGTCACGTCGTCTGCAAAGAGGGTGTTCTCCCGGATCCGGCGAAACTCCGCACCGGGGCCGACTATCCGAAGCCCAATTCCATCAAGACACTTCGAAGTTTTATCGGCCTGTGCTCATACTTTTGGTCGATTTCTGCGCAACTTCTCTTCCATCATCGCGCCTCTTACCAACCTGTTGACAACTTCCAAAGGCATTTCTGCTTGGTCAAAAGAGTGCGACGAATCCTTCACCGCGCTTCGGCGATTATTATTATCACCTCCAATACTACGTCATTTTGACCCTGATGTGCCTACGGAGGTCCACACCGACGCCAGTGGTGTCGGTCTTGGTGCTGTATTGGCTCAACGAAAATCAGGGTACCAAGAATACGTGGTCGCTTACGCGAGTCGAACCCTCAAGAAAGCCGAGTGTACTTATTCCGTAACGGAGAAAGAGTGCCTCGCAATTGTCTGGGCTTTGACGAAGTTCCGCCCATACCTTTATGGCCGCCCTTTCGAAGTCGTCACGGACCACCACGCTCTATGCTGGCTATCATCGCTCAAAGACCCGTCGGGGTGCCTTGGTCGTTGGGCGCTTCGCCTACAGGAATACGACATTCGTGTTGTATACTGATCCGGCCGCAAGCACTCCGACGCTGATGCGCTATCCCGCTCGCCGCTACCGGTTGACCCAGTTTCCTCGTCATCTTCTTCAGCTGTCATAACACCAATCGACTTCACAGACATGGCATCGGAACAACGCAAAAATGTGTGTATTTCCCAACTCCTCGCCTTTTTGACTGATCCGTTAGCTAATTTAGTGTCAAGAACTATCCACCGTCAAGCCACACATTTCGCTATTCGAGACGACCTACTCTATCGGCGGAATTACACGCCTGCAGGTCGGAAGTGGCTGTTAGTGATACCCAACCACATGCGCTCGGA
This sequence comes from Rhipicephalus microplus, assembly GCF_043290135.1. Classification (NCBI taxonomy): domain Eukaryota; kingdom Metazoa; phylum Arthropoda; class Arachnida; order Ixodida; family Ixodidae; genus Rhipicephalus; species Rhipicephalus microplus. The sequence continues at coordinate 123,156,504 of NC_134700.1, forward strand.
AATCTGTACTGCTTTCCACAATGACCCGCAAAGCGCTCACGGTGGCGCTCTCAAAACGTACAACCGTCTACGTCAGCGGTACTACTGGCGCGGCATGTACACATTTGTCCGCAAGTACGTACGTGCTTGTACTGCATGCCAGCGACGTAAAGTCCCACCTTAACGCCCTGCCGGTACACTTCAGCCTCTGCCTTGTCCAGCGCGTCCGTTTGACCGCGTCGGTATCGACTTATACGGACCACTTCACACGTCGTCTTCTGGAAATAGGTGGATAATTGTCGGCATGGACCACCTCACGCGTTACGCAGAGACAGCAGCACTACCCGCAGCAACCGCGAGGGAAGTTGCGTTTTTCATCTTGCGCAACTTTGTTCGTCGCCATGGTGCTCCCCGCGAACTTTTGAGCGACCGGGGGCCTGTTTTCTTGTCTGACGCCATTCAAGCGTTGCTCGCTCAGTGCAACATGATTCATCTCCTGACGACAGCATATCACCCGCAGACGAATGGCCTCACAGAACGATTTAATTGCACTCTCGCTTATATGTTGACGATGTACACAGCTTCAGACCAGACTAATTGGGACACTGTCCTTCCATTCGTCGCGTATGCGTATAACACCGCTACGCACGCGACAACAGGGTTCTCCCCTTTCTTTCTGTTGTACGGACGCGAACCATTGTGTACGCTGGACACTATCCTCCCATACACGCCCGACTCCTCGGAGTACACTGCAATTTCTGATGTTGCCAGGTACGCAGAAGATCGCAGACGATTGGCCCGTTCTCTGACAACCGAGGACCAAGGCCACCAGAAGCTACGGCTTGACACCGACCGACATCTCTCTACTTTCACGACTGGTGCTCTTGTTTGGCTCTGGGTTCCACCGAGCACTACTGGCCTTTCGTCGAAATTACTGGCACGATACCACGGGCTCTACCGCATTCTCGCCCGTACGTCACCCGTCAATTATGAGATTGAGCCATTGACACAGTCTCATGACTTACGCCGTCGTGGCCGAGAAATTGTGCATGTGAGTCGCCTGAATCCGTATTACGACCCCGCTATAGTGACTACGCCTTAAGTCGCCAGGTTGGCTACGCTATTCACCGGGGGCCAATGTAAAGAACTATGCGAATGACGACGAAGCAGCATGAAACGGCAAGCCACAGCGTTGGTGCACGCGCGACCCGAGCTTGCGTTTGTTTTGTATTTTCGACCTGTTGGCGTTCCTCGCTCTTCTGGCGTTCCTCGGCCTTCCAGTAGGTCTGTGCGTAAATAAACTGCGTGACAAGAAGTATATAAGTAGTATATAAGAAGTATATATATATATATATATATATATATATATATATATATATATATATATATATATACATATATATATATATATATATATATATATATATATATATATATAAACTGTGTTATATATATATGTAAACCGTGCCACCATCAACCCTCTGAGTGACTCGCCCAGAGTGCATCGTCTGCGAACCGGGAAGTGAAACGCGCTAGCGGAGATTCGACGAAGAGGAGGAAGAGACTCGACTGGCTCGCGAGCGACGCTGTTGATCCTTCGCTGAGCTACACCTGTGCATTACACATCTTGTAAATAAACGCGTTCCATCGTCACAATATATATATATATATATATATATATATATATATATATATATATATATATATATATATATATATATATATATTATATCTTCGTTTTCTTTCCAGGCATGCGTAACATTCCTCCTCTCGCAGAGGAAGCCCGCCGGGTGAGGTAACTGATTCACCTTGGTGTGTACAACTTCAGTCGAGCGACATGAACTGCTTGGGTTTTAGCGGCTCTTCTACCACTTCTCGCGAGGTGAGCTATTGTGTATGTGACTTCCGTGATTTTGTCGAGAACGACAAATGGTCCGTAGTATGTGGCCAAGAACTTTTGGCATAGCCCGCGTCTTCGTACCGGCGTCCACTTCCACACTAAGTCGCCTGGATGGTAAGTTACAGGCCGGTGGCGGACGTCATATGCCTTCGATTTTTCCTGTGATGCCAAAGTGCGTAGACGAGCAATACGACGCGCCTCTTCTGCAAGGCAGAGGATTTCTGTGACTGAGAGGTTTTCGTGCGCCGAGAATGGCAAAAGTGTGTCGAGTGTGTGCCGTGGCGGTCGTGCGTACATCAAGAAAAAGGGGCTATAGCCGGTTGTCTCGTGCTTAGCGGTGTTGAACGCGTACGTTATAAATGGTAGCACGTCATCCCAGTTCTTGTGGTCGGATGCCACATACATAGAGAGCATGTTTACAATTGTTCGGTTGGTGCGCTCCGTGAGCCCATTTGTTTGCGGATGCTATGGCGACGAGTGACGAAGGCGGGACTCACTCCATCGAAGGAGCTCTTCTACTATATCTGCCGTAAACTGTCGCCCACGATCACTGATGATCACGTGAGGTGGGCCATGTCGGAGGATAACGTGCTGCAGCAGGCACACAGAGACGTCGCTGGCAGTTGCGGTTGGTATGGCCGCCGTCTCGCAGTAGCGCGTGAGGTAATCGACACATACAAATATCCAGCGATCGCCCTTAGCCTACTTTGGAAAAGGGCCTAAGAGGTCAGTGCCCACCTGTTGGAAAGGCGTGCTTGGAGGTGGCAAGGGCTGTAGAAGACCAGCCGGAGCAGTACATGGGCGTTTGTGGCGTTGACCCTGCGTGCAGCTGGCCATATACACCTCGACTGACTGTCGCATTCTTGGCCAATAAAAGCGTTCCTTAGCACGGTAAAGCGTTCGCACAGAACCTAAATGTCTGGACGTAGGATCGTCGTGAATAGCACCTAAAATCGCTGTTCGAAGGCATTCCGGCACTACCAGGAGGAAACGTGCGCCAGTGCTGGAAAAGTTCTTCTTTTACAGGAGTCCGTCGCGTACGCAGAAATGGCATGCCGTAGCAGCTGTGCAGAGCGATGATAGCCTGATGTGCTTTCGCTGTTCATCTTTGAAAGTACTGAGGCCGGGAAACTTTGGTGACACAGAAGCTACGAGGTGGTCGAGGTCATCGGCGTTACACTCTGTAGTGCTCAGTGGCATGCGCGAAAGGCAATCTGCATCGGCGTGTCGTCGACCACTTTTGTACGAGACTATGAAGTTATACTCTTGGAGCCGAAGTGCCCAGCGCGCTAGACGGCCGCAAGGATCCCGAAGGTTGACGAGCCAACACATTGAGTGGTGGTCGGTGACGACTGTAAAAGGGCGTCCATATAGGTAAGACCAAAACCGCTGAATCGCAAATACTACCGCGAGGCATTCTTGTTCTGTGACAGTGTAATTCTGCTCGGGCCTACTCAAGGAGCGACTTGCGTATGCAATCACGTGCTCACGGTTACCATAGCGTTGAACTAGGACGGCACCGATTCTTATGCCACTGGCATCTGTGTGCAGTTCGGTTGGAGCTGATGGGTTGAAGTGTTGAAGAATAGGCCGCGACGTCAGGAGAAACTTCAGTTGACGAAAAGAGGAGTCGCACTCCAGAGTCCACTCGAAGGGAGTATTCTTCCGTAGCAAACATGTCAGCGGATATGCGACATCGGCAAATTTAGGTATAAAGCGGCGAAAATAGGTTTGGGGAAAGCCCCAAAAAACTGCGGATCTCCTTCACAGAGCGTGGCACATTGAACGTTTCAACGGCTGCTGTCTTCTGGGGATCTGGACGGATGCCCTCCATATTGACTAGGTGTCCGAGAACAAGGGTTTGTCGGTCTCTGAAGTGGCATTTATTTGAGTTAAGAACAAGGCCAGCGTTTCTTATGCAAGTCAGTACAGTATCCAGACGTGAATTGTGTTCGCTGAAGGTGCGGCCAAAGATGACGACGTCATCGAGATAGCACATGCAAATGCTCCACTTCAAGCCACGAAGAACAGTGTCCATAAATCGCTCGAACGTCGCCGGCGCGTTGCACAGTCCAAATGGCATCACGTTGAATTCAAAGAGTCCGTCAGGGGTTACAAAGGCTGTCTTTTCTTTATCTTCAGGATGCATGGGAATTTGCCAGTCACATTTCTAGATATTGTTGTAGGTTTCTACATATTGTTCTACAGGTTGATGATTGCCGTGTCGTCGTCTTCTTTCTCCCTCCAGCTTCGGGCAGCCAGCCTGTTCGCCCATCTTCGTTTTCTTTCCAGGCATGCGTAACAATATATGTATAGCCGCCTATGATAATGGTATCGATACCAAACTTTGTTTAGCATAGCACGACTGCATGACGAGCATTATTGACTAGTAGTAACATGATAATCATGACATGCGTGTCATATAACAACATTACTGCATGGCACACTCATGATGCGCTCGCAGACGTTTCGCTAGCTTCCCCTAAGCCAAATTTAGTAATACTTCACGTAAATGAATGACGAAGTTTGTAACTGAAGCAAGCATGATAATCATGAGATGCGTGACTTGTAAGAAAATTACTACATGCCCCACTCAAGGTGTAAATGCACTTAGACGTGGCCCAGTGCACGCGCGCACTGGCGTTCGTTTCGTCGCATCACGCCAGTGATGCCAGGTGCCGATTGGCCATGCTGCGTTGCTATGACGCATGCGCGTTTGAGCGCACCCGGCGTCTCTCCGTCCCTAAGAGAGGCAGGTGCACAGCTGTCTGGGCAGCGTCATTGGTTCAAAATGCAGCATGTCACATTTCGCGCCAGTTACCACCGGAGCGTGCCGACGGACGCTGGTCGTGCCGGTTACGCCTGGCGCCAGGCTGTTGAGTGCTCGTGTTTTGCTAGAGTAGCAACGCTGCGCCCAGGTTGCGCACCCGTCGATGTTGCGTCGGAGTATAATGGGCCCTTCATGATGCGCTCGTGGCCGTTTCGCTAGCTCCACATATGCAAAATTTGGTGTCACGTGACATCAATGGATGACGAATGTACATAACTGGTGCAAGCATGATAATGATGACACGCGTGTAATGTAAGAACATGAAAAGGCATTAGCTGATGGTGCGCTCGCGGCTGTTTCACTAGATCCACATATACAAAATTTGGTATCCTGTGGCGTGAATAGACGACGAAGGTACATAACACGTTCAAATATGAGAATCATGATATGCGCGTCATGTAAATCATGACTACATGTTAAGCTCATAGCGTGCTTGCGGCCGGTTTACTAGCTCAAAATATACCAAAGTTCGTATTACATGACGTGAACAGATGACGAAGGAAATGACACTTTCAAACATGATAATCATGGATGCGTGTCATGTAAAACTTGACTCCATGCTAAGCTCATAGCACGCTCACTGTCGTTGCGCTGTCTCCACATATATACCAAATTTTGTATCACGTGGCGTGAATAAATGACGAAGGTAAATGACACGTTCAAACATACTATTCATGATATAGAAGTCATGTATGGCATAACTTACCACCGCCTCGTAACGTTGCACCGATTCTAAAGTGAGATATCACCCTTCCTTATTCGTGCTTCGCATATCGTCGATTCCCACTGTACGTGAGATCTGCCCATTTTTTTAATGAGCATAATGTTCAAGGCGAATGTTTCTGGAAATCAAGTCCTCGATACTTATCTCTGTAGGTTTTTCACCAGAAACAACTATCCTTTTGTTTATGAATAACGCGCGCGGGTTTCCTCTTCAATTCAAAAGACTGCGCACGTGCTGGTCCCTATTCCGGCCGTCTTGGTGGCTACCTACAACTACTACTACGTCTACTACTACTACTACTACTACTACTACTACTACATAAGTCACGGACGGACAACCCACGACTCAAGGAACTTCGCCTCTGAAACGAAACACTCGCTGGACACATCTACTCGCTCAAGTGTCTCCCTTATGGGCGCCTTTTACACTGAACCTCCTTACGTGCATTCGTAGTCACCTTAGAGATGTTGCCACCACCTTCAATGCAGCAAAAACGAGTTTCAAACGCACTGCATCGAGGCGTCGGCAAGCAATGTTCAAGACAAGGAGGTGGGGCCTCCGGTCACTAGGGGCGAGCATAACAGCGTGCGCACGCAGCTACTGCTGATAGCTGCCGAAGCCGAAGTGTAACATAGAAGAGGTGTGGCTCGATTGCTAGAGACGTGCTCGCCCACAGCTGTCCCTTTAGGAGAGTATGGTTGACGGATGCTGACGGACGTCTTACATAGCCCGACGAAGAAATGCATTCGCACCTAAAATGACCGTTCTAGCCTGTACGTCGGTTGCGGGTGTTGATTGATATGTGGGGTTTAACGTCCCAAAACCACTATATGATTATGAGAGACGCCGTAGTGGAGGGCTCCGGAAATTTAGACCACCTGGGGTTCTTTAACGTGCACCCAAATCTGAGCACACGGGCCTACAACATTTCCGCCTCCATCGGAAATGCAGCCGCCACAGCCGGGATTCGAACCCGCGCCCTGCGGGTCAGCAGCCGAGTACCTTAGCCACTAGACCACCGCGGCGGGGCACGGTTGCGGGTGTAGTTCGTACCGGTAAATATCCGCACTCAAGTGTAAACAAGGGGCATAATACGAGTATGGCGACTTTTCTACGGTGAAAGTTCGGTCATGAGGCGTGGCCTTGATTACTAATCACATCCGTAGTCATCGCTTTACACTCCACAGCAGCGTTTGGTCCACTCTGTCACCACAATAAAGTCGCGCACAAAAGTTGGCAGATTCAACGTACAGTGGGAATTGATTTGATGCGAAGAACGAATGAGGAAGGTTGATATGTCACTTTAAAATGAGTAAAACGTTACGAGGTAGAGGTAAATTATGCCGCACATGAATTCCACTTCATGATCATCATGTTTTAACGAGTCATTCACCTCCTTCCTCTATTCACATCACCGGATATCAAACTTAGTACATGTGGAATTAGCGAACCGGCCACCAGCGTGCTATGAGCGTAGCATGTAGTCAAGTTTTACATGACATGAATGCCATGATTATCATGTTTGCTCCAGTCATGTAGCTTTGCCATATATTGACGTCACGTAACAGCAAATTTGGTGTATGTGAAGCAAGCAAAACAACTGCGACCGCATCGTGAAGGGCCCAATATACTCCAACGTAACGTTGTAGGTTTTTAGCAAGCTACGGAAAAACGTTACGGAAATACATGTTTCCTTTCCGTATGCGTGTACAATGGCTGCGCATGCGCACTCATCAGCCGTTTTCGGGCTTCTTCCTTTCTCTAACGTGTTTCTGTACCTTGCTAAAAACCGGCTGCGGCGGCTGCATTTCCGATGGAGGCGGAAATGTCGAGGCCCGTGTGCTCAGATTTGGGTGCACGTTAAAGAACCCCAGGTGGTCAAAATTTCCGGAGCCCTCCACTACGGCGTCTCTCATAATCATATGGTGGTTTTGGGACGTTAAACCCCACAAATCAATCATCATTACCTTGCTAAAAACCGCTGTTGACGCACCCGCATGCTGAGTGCAGCGATGGAATACACTAGCAAAACGCGAGCACTCCATACTTTGATACCAGCCGCGACCTGGCGCGAAATGCGACATTGTGCATTTTGTGCAAATGACGTTACCCAGACAGCACTGCGTCTGCTTCTCTTCGTAACGGGTGGACGCCGGGTGCGCGTGACCGCACATGCGTCGAAGCAACACAGCAAGATGCGCGCCAGCGAGTTAATGGCAGGCAGATCTGGGCTGACTTGGCATCGCCGGCGTGATTCGACGAAACGAACGCTGGTGCGCACACGTGCCGGCTCACATCGAAGTGCATGGGCGCCTTGCGTGTGGCCTGTTGACATGTTCTTACAAGACATGCATCTTATGGCTATCATGTTTGCACCAGTCACATACCTTCGTTCTCAGTTCACATCCCGTAACACCAAACTTGGTATATGTGAAGCTAGTGAAACGACCACGAGCGCATCATGAGTGGGTCTTGTAGTCCTGTTGTTACATGACAAGCATGTCATGTCTATTATGCCTCCACATCTCATTTACCTCTGTCGCCCGCTCGCGTAACCTAATACTGAATTCGGTACATGCGAAGCCAGCGAATGGCCGTGCGCTTTTCAGCAGCGTGGCATGTAGTCAAGTTTTTACATGACACGCAGCTGACGATTGCTTCTTTGCATCAGTGACATACTATCGTCATGAATTCACGTCCCGTCATACCAAATTCGGTATAGGTGAAGCTATCAAAATGGCCGTGAGCGCACAATAATCATGACATGTAGTTATGTTGTTACATCACATGCATCTCATGATTAGCATGTTTGCATCAGTCACATACCTTCGTAATCTATTTACGTCCCACAATACCAAATTTGGTATACGTGAAACCAGGGAAACGGCCGCGAGCGCAACATGAGCGTGGCTTGTAGTCTTGTGTCAGTATAACATGCAGGTCATGATTTTCGTGTTAGGTTCATGCATGTGTACGCCATGCAGTCATGTCATACCACACCAGTTTAGCAACATGTCGTGTGAACAAAACCACCACAAAAGCAGCAATATAATGAAATGTATATAATGACATTCATCACATACATATCATAATTTTCATCTTATGACTGGACACTTATGCTTGTGATACAGTCATGTCATGCCATACCAAGCTTGGTATCAATAACATTACTGAAACTACCAGGAGAGATAAAGGTCATACGTGGCTAGATAGATAGAATATGTTTTCACTGCGTTATTAGTTGGCCTATGTTACTCGCATGCTCCTTTCTGTGTTTCATGTTGCCGGCCTATTGCACATGCGGACACTGCGTTGTACAGCCTCCGCCGCACAGTGTCTGGGTATACTGTAAATTGTTTTCGGATTATATTTAGAGCATGTGTGGACAAACGCGAATAGCTAAGTTAATTCTCAAAGGAACGCACACACAATGATCAAGCTCGAATCTTTGACGCTGCATGTTTAAAAATTTGGCAGATCCCACGCTCCTGGGTATCGACGTTATGCGAAGCATGCGGAGGGAATGTGACCATGTTGCAATTTTTTTATTGAGCGACACGTCATGAAATGACGTTAAATATGCGTACAAATGCTGCACGCAGAGACATATGTTGAAGAGTTGCAGATGTTTACACAACCAGTTGTTTGCACTTGCGCAACGATGCTAACTGAAACATGCCTATACATTGGCGACACCAGAAGCTTATAGGAAGCGCTGATGCTGACCCTGGACACTGCTACATAAATGAACTTCCGCCCATGGCAACTAACCAGAATTGACGTTAACTCGACGTGACAGCTGTATCAAAGGAGTACATATGTAATGTTTAAAAATTGGGGGTAGGCAGCACTGCAACAAGTATTGACGTTTGACGAAGATTAGCAGCTATTTGAAAAGTAGTTTGGAGACCTGGCATAGCTCTGTGGTAAAACGATTCGCTGCCACGCACAATGCTTCGGTTTGATTCCAGCTGGGACCCTGACATTTATTTTTTCCAACCGTCTGGTCGACGCTATCGATGTCGGGTATTTTTTCTTAACACTCGCGCGTTAAAATTGACCATGTGAAGTTGAGGTTGAGAGGTTGAGGATGTTGTAGGTAGCCGGCGGATCTAGCCTTGCATATTTTGCAGGCAATTGCCCCGCCCGATTTTCTCTTTGCTAGTGGAGAGAAGGAAGACGAAGTGATTCTTTGTAGAACACATCTCGCTCGTCTCAGTGCTTTTCTGGACTTTTCGCTGAAGTTGTGGGATGTATTGCCCCGTACGTTGCAGTAATGGATGTACAACCTCACAAGGTGACGTCCGACTCTGGTTCGACCACGGCCGCTACCTCGAGGAAGTGAGGAAACACTTCCAGTGAGAGCGATGACACTGAGCTGTACTCCGCATCCTGCGACGAGTCCTCAGACGACGGCTTTCAACCTGTCCTGCACCGCAAGGCCAAGCGACGGATCATCAATTTATCACCGGTGTCAAGTACAGCCACCGTGAAAACGGCGCCCCAGCGATTGCCACATTCCATCCTCTTCGTGCCAAAGAACAATACCGAAAGCCTGCGTGCTCTGAACAGGCAAGCGCTTTCGCTCCATTTCGAGAACACTGTGCCGAAGGAGATTAAAGAAGTACGGCTTAATACAAGAAGAAACATCCTGGCTGTCGATGTGGTGCACCCGAGTGCGCTGAGCACGCTGCAACAAGTAACACAACTGGCAAACATTGCAGTTAGGTCCATCATACCAGCCGATGGTGCAACCACATCAGGAGTCATTTACGACATTAACACGGTAAACCCAAACGCAGGCTTTCCAATACTTATAAAACCAGCAGTCAAGACAACGTCATTGTCAGTGTTGGACGGCTTGGTAACACACGTTGTGTCAGAGTAACGTTCAAAGGTGACTGTCTTCCCGCATACGTGAAGGTTGGCCACTTTCGTCAACAAGTTCGACCGTTTATTCCTAAACCCGTGCAATGCTTCAATTGTCAGAAGATCAGCCATGTAAAGGGTGTTTGCAGGAGCTCCGCAGCGTGCCCCCGGTGCGCCGAACCACACGCGGAAGACAACTGTAGCGCTACCACACTGAAGTGTCCTAACTGTCAGGGTGCTCACAAGGCTTCTTCGAAAGAATGTCCGCACACAAAGAAAGAATTTTCTATTCTGAAGCAAATGGTACGAGACAGCTCAACCCACAAAGAAGCTGCTGAGAAAATCCGGCGAAGACGACGTCGCCGTCAAATGTCTTCACGTCGGACAGCGCCAACTTCAGGCAATAAGTCGACGCATCAGGAAAGATTGCCAGCTGCAGTTTCCTGCACGGAAAACACAGACGTCGGAAAAGAGCAAAGGGGCAGGCAAGTCTCTACAAAAGAGTGGCTTCCACTTACGCGTACACAACGCTCAGAAGAGCCGCAGCAGAAGCCGTCTTCTTCAGAGCAAGCTGCTGCAATGGAGAACTTGCGGAACACAGATCACCAAGTGATAGCTCTTTTGCGACCCTTAATTAACGCCATTCGCTTGTTGTTAAGCAACATGCACACACCGTCAGCAAGAAGTGCATTGCATTTACTGGACGCTTTGAGTCCAGTACTCGCAGCGCTTGAGTAAATAATGGCTCACCAGCCACTGTCTTTCAGAGAAGAGGTCCGAAAGGCAGCGATTATTCAATGGAATGCTCGGGGACTGAGGTCACGCATCGCCGATTTCCGTCGGTTCGTGTACACCAATAAGTTCCCCATCATTGTCATCTGCGAGCCAAATTTACAGAAAGAAATCAGACTTTCTGGTTATGAGTCATTCATGTCGTCTACAACTGCGTACAATAGCAAAGTTCTGATGTTTATTCGCCGCGACCTCACCTACATTCATCATCCGGTGTCACCCCATGACGACAATATATATATGTATAACAGTGAAAAGGAGACTTGCCATCACGGTTGTGGGCGCCTACCTCTCTCCGTCAAGCCGTTTCGACCATACAAGAGTACAATGTATCCTGTCAGCAACTTCTCACCCATGCATTATAATTGGCGACTTCAACGCCCATCATACATTCTGGGGAAGTTCGAAGACCAATGGTAAAGGGAGAAAGTTGGTGTCCTTCGCCTCCGACAACCAACTTTTCTTGCTAAATGATGGCAGTCCAACGTTCCTACGTGGTTCAAGGTATCGCAGCTGCCTTGACCTGGCCTTTGTCTCACGATGCCTCGTCAGGCATGCTAAGTGGTTTCCAGACATAGAAACGCATGGAAGTCACCACATTCCCACTTACGTCAAAACCGAAGGATTGTCCCATGCTAAGGGACGCGATACTGTTCAGAGAGTGGACTGGTTGAAATTCCAGTCTCACATGGAAGAGCAATGTGAAGCAAACACATCCCTCGACATGGAAGAGATAATTAAGAGCGCATTACACGATACTACGTGTACCCTCACCAGCTCTCCCAAAGTAACGGAATTTGACATCGAGCTAGAACGACTTCGAGCAATTCGACCGCGTGCTGAACGAAGATACCGACGCACGGAGGCAATAGAAGACCTACGGATTGCTCCACGTATACAAAAGAAGATTCAGCGCCGGATAAGTAAACTCGAGTCACAACGTTGGACTGTTTTTTTGAGTCACTTGACCCACGAAAACCTTTATCCGAATTGTGGAAGACGGTACGAGGTCTCCACACAAAACCCACTCAGTGGTCACCATTCAGGGCTCTCGCACTTTCTGAACAGAGACGTGGCATTGACGTGGCAGAAGACTTCTGTGCCAGAGTATCTGGGCCACTCGCAGTGCCCAATAGCCTATTGGCCTCGACGAACTGTCCACAAACACTGGATTCCCGCATGGATATGCCTTTTTCAATCGGGGAGCTCAGAGCAGCACTAGCTTTGTGTGGACGCACGTCGGCACCAGGGCCCGATAGAATTTCTTATAGTGCCTTGTGTCATCTGGGCGAACGCGCGAGAATCCTCCTTTTGGAGTTGTACAACAAATCCTGGCAAGATGGAACGCTCCCGACAGGCTGGAAGACAAGTCGCCTAGTTCCACTTCTGAAACCAGGCAAGTCGCCGTTGGAGCTCTCATCTTATAGTCCAATCGCATTGGCTAGTTGTGTAGGCAAAGTTATGGAGAGGATGATCTTGGGACGCCTGGAGTGGTTCTTAGAGTGTAACAACTACCCAGACGCCATGGCAGGCTTTCGGCGTGGTCGAGCATCGATTGACAACGTAGTCGACCTGGTCACTTACGTCCAACACGAGAAGGGCCGTAAGCGTCTCTGCGTATCTTTGTTTCTAGACGTTAAAGGGGCTTATGACAACGTTACGCATGAAGCTGTTCTCACCGCTCTCGAAGATATAGGAGTAGGTGGCCGGATGTATCGCTGGATACGTAGTTATTTGTCAATGCGATCTTCTTTGTCAGCACTGAAGATGGTCCAACCTCTCCACATTACAGCCACCGTGGCGTCCCCCAGAGTGGCGTACTCAGCGCTGTGCTGTTCAATCTTACGTTAATTGCTCTCACTGAGCACCTGCCAAGCACGGTCAGGCTATCAATGTACGCAGTTGATATCTGCTTTTGGGCATCGGCTGTAACACGCCTGCTGCTACGAGGGAGAATTCAACAAGCTGCCACTGAAACATTACGCTACCTACGAAATCGAGGCTTGGAAATTTCTTCCGAGAAATGCGCCCTCGCAGCTTTTACACAAAAGCCTATGAATAAGTACACTATAAGCATCAATGATCAAACTGTACCATACGTTCGATCGCACAAGTTTTTAGGCGTCATAATTGACAGGAATCTATCATGAAGCGATCACGTTTCAGTAATGAAGAAACGGTTAATGGACATCTGTAATATACTGAAGTTCTTTGCAGGGAAGACTTGGGGAATGTCCCCAGTGCAATGCTACAGCTGTACACAGTACTTTTTCTCGGTTTTCTGTGGTACAGTTTACCGGCATTGACTAATGCGAGCAAAACAAGCCTTCGAACGCTACAGAGTGTTCAGTCCCAGGCACTCCGGATTTGCCTCGGCTTGCCTCGTAGTGCGTCGACTATGGCTACTATAGCTGTCGCCGGTGACCACCTCATCACGACACATATAGACGTTGAGGCACTCAGGACACATATAAGGCATGTTGCTCGGACACCCGGCCACCACCTAGCCCCTTTACCAGCAGATAGACCACGTTCGTAATTTTGCCAAACGGTCACCACATATCGCGATTCTTTGCCAACATGCTCCACACCCGCCGCCAGGCCTTCGACTCCTCCCTGGTGCCTGACTCTGGTTAACATCAGGCTAACTATACCTGGCATCCAGAAAAACGCAGATATGTCATCACCTGCTCCTAGACAGCTTGCTCTGCTCTTGTTATACGAGACGTATCAAGGCTGTATACACGTATACACCGACGTATCTGTTTTACAGAAGAGTTCAACGGCATCATTTGTTATACCGATAAAAGACACGACAAGAAAATTCAAGATCTCCCACCTTACGACATCAACGGGAGCAGAGCTCACAGCTCTTCGTGCCTCATTGCAATGCACCAACGACCAACAGCCACAAAAATGGACAATTTTCAGTAACTCAAAGGCGGCACTGCAATCCCTTCTATCACCTTTACGCCATGGCCCGTAGGAACAACTGGTAATTTAGATTGCAGAAAAGACTCACCAACTCATTGAGGAAGGACATGAAATAGCCTTTCAATGGCTCCCAAGTCATTGTGGAATAATTGGCAATGAACGGGCCGATCGAGCTGCCCGTTCTGCCCATACTGAAAGCGATGAAATATCGATTCCGCTTTCGAGAACTGACGCTGCACGGAAACTCCGCATGCTTGTTCGCAAGCGCACGTCTTCACAATGGAACGAGTCACATTTCATCCATGCACGGTTAGGTACTTTGGACCCAACTCTTAGTCTTCGAATTCCTCCGGAATTAAGCCGACGAGAAGCTAATATGCTGTGCAGATTATGGTTGGGTGTCGCCTTTACCAATGCGTACGCGTTCCGCATAGGAATGGCTGACACTGCTGCATGCGACCATTGTGGTAGTGATGAAACAATTTGGCACAATCTGTGTGAATGCCCACAATACTGCTCGCAGAGACAGTCACTCTGCAATGCACTAGATGAACTGGACAACCAGCCTCTTTCGGAAGAAAGAATCCTGCGCTGCCGACAGGACTTTATGTCGCAGAAGAAGGCTGTGAAGGCACTCCTTCGCTTCTTGCGTTCAACCGGCCTGTCCAAACGACTGTGATCGGAACTCCCTGACTGTGTGCACATGTGTTTTTTTTCTAATTCATTTTTTATCTTTCTATTTCTATCCTCTTTCCGACCCTTTTCTTCACTCCCGTACAGGGTAGCAAACCAGTTCGTCTAGGTTAACCTCCCCGTCTCTTCCTTTTATTTATTTCTCTCTCTCTCTCTCTTTGCTAGTAGTAGCTATATAATGTGCTTTGTTTAATTAACTAAGCAAGAGCAGGCTTTTAAAATAAAAATCGTGCATAGCGTGACGTAATCCTGCATCAGACGGCGGCCTTTGTGCTATTCCACTTGCAGTATTGTTCCGGTACTCTATCTCGCTGCACTATACTCCAAACATAACTTTCACCTATCACCAGTCACATGCGAGGTCTTTAGCAATCAAAAATTTCAAGAGAACTCGTGACACCTGTTTCCTGAAGATTGAGGAACCACGCGGAAACACAATATCAGTCACGCTGTCACATGGTGAGCCTAACTGTTGCAGTTCTCAAATAAACCTTGCCGTTCCTTCTTAAGCTCACGACATTTAAGCAAATAGTGTTCTATATCACCGTTTTCCTTGCACTTCGAGCACCAGGGCGTCGTGGAGAGTCTGATCTTGTCGAGCCATGCTGGTGTGCGTGCTGATCCCGTTCGAATGCGATGAAGCAAGCAGGCCTCTTCCCTTGATAGCCCTTGTGTCACACTTGGCTGGTGAGGCGTCAGCCATAACGAGTGAAAATGCTTATTGACAGCCTCTGGTAAGATACGCTGATTGTCTTTGGGAGCATTCTTCATTGGTGTAAGCTGCAGAGCATTTCGGGCAAGTATGTCAGCCGCCTCATTACCCGCTATACCAACATGTCATAGAATCCATTGGAACCTAATGCTTATACCAATGTCACGCAGGTCTTTAAGGGTTCGCAGTGATCTTTGACTGCATCGATCCAAAAGCAATCCATGTTTTAGCCGCTGCAAAGCGGGCTTACTGTCCAAACACAGCACGACTTGTTGCTGCCAACAAAGCTTCAGTTTTTTCAGGGCGGCCTGAATTGCCACGCTTTCGGCGCACCCACGAAACAACGCACTCGAGTCGCGCTGCCCAGGACCCGTTTAGAGACGGAATCACAAACGCTGCTGCGCTTTCTCCGTGCACTATGTAGACTGATCCATCGGTGAAAACTTTCAAATTATCGGCGTACTTTTCTTCAATAAATTCAAGTAGCAAAGAACGTACTTCTGCTGTGGTTGTGGAACGCTTGCTGTGCAACCGTTGAATCGTAACCTGACAGTCGACATTCTCATGTGACCAAGATTGGTCTTGTCGAAGTTGTCTTTGTTCTAGAAAATCGATGGTAAGATGACGAAGGGTGTTGAGGGCCACGAAAGCTCGTGAATCCGTGCGTCGCCGAAGGCGACTGAGTAGTGCTCATCCTGGGCCCGATTCGCCAAGTCGGCAAAGCTGTGTCAGCAGTCGTTGAGAGGCGAGAAGTCGTAACGGCGGAAAACGAGCTTCATGAAGCACCTTTATGCTCACTGCAAACTTTGGCACTCCCAAAGCAACTCTGGGGCCTTTACGATGTTTTTCCAGCCGTTCGCACTGTGACTCACTCGGAGAGATCAGAGGCAATCGGAAAAGTTTACAATGGACAATTAATGCCTCTTGTAACTTTATCATTGACGTTGGGTGGCTTCCCCAGCTTGTTTCTGCCATCCTTCGAAGAATGTTTACACGAGGTGACAGCGCTGACATTGTCTTGTCTACTACCCGTCGCCAATTTATGCTGGTGTCGAGTGTGACTCCAAGGAATCTCATGTATTTAACTTGTTTAATTGATGCATCAGGAAGTAATATTTTCATCCTTGTTTCTCGTCTTCGCATACTTGAGAATAGCATGAATTGAGACTTTTATGCTGATATTGTTAGTCCAATAGATTCAAGTTAGGTTTGTGCAGAGAGTAGAACTCTTTGGCCAATCATTTTCAATCGCTTATGCTGATATCCAGACAGCCAGATGCCTACGTCGTCGGCATAAATTGATATTTGTACTGCCTTGCTCGCAGTCTTGCTCACATTGAACAACATTGGAGACAGGACACTGCCCAGTGGCACTGTCCTGCCCTGTGGCACTGTCCTTGTGATTTTCCTTGAGCTACTGAGAACTGTCCCGAACTTCACCTGCATCGAGCGATCACTAAGAAACGCCTGAACGAAGCGTAAAAGGTGCCCTGTTATTCCCATAGATGCGAGAGCACTAATTATCGCACCTTGGAACACGTAGTCGTATGTTTTGAAACGGCCAGGAATATTGCGAGAGTTGTATGCTCGTTGGTGTTTCATGTGACTCACCAAGTCCAAGATGTTGTCCTGTGCACTCAACCGTTGCCGAAACCCAGTCACACATGCTGGAAGGGCCTCGTGGTTTTCCATCCACCATGTAAGCCGAACACAGGCCAGCTTCTCCATCAGCTTCGCTACGCACGAAGTTAGTGATACTGGTCTGTATGATGCCAGTTCTGTTCTGTTTTTACCTGGCTTCAGCACAAGCACGACTCAGGCCATTTTTCAGGCTTGAGGAATGTTTCCCGACACCCAAACATAGTTGAAATGAATCAGAAACCTCCTCTTCACTTCTGCAGGCAGATTGAGATCATTTGGTTTGTAATTTTGTCAGGTCCAGGAGCACAGCGCCGACGGAGACAACTTATGGCTTCTCGTCGTTTCTTGGTAGATACCAAGTCTCAATCACCAGTTGTGCATACCAGAGGCACATACCCGTGCGTGGTTATTTGTCACTGTTTGGCGGGATTTGTTTGAAGACGTGCGTGACGGAATTGTGAAATTATTCATGTCTTGACCAGCGCGTTATATTCGTCTAACTTCTTACCCTCGCATGCTAATTTTACCTCACGCCAACTTAGGGGGGTGACCATGAGAGCAAGCGAACGTAAGTGGATAGATAGATAGATAGATAGATAGATAGATAGATAGATAGATAGATAGATAGATAGATAGATAGATAGATAGATAGATAGATACGCTCAATGTCGCCGAAGTTCGCTAAGAAATGCTTGGCATTTAATACCTGCGGAAATTATCGCGAACCAATTTTTATCAAGAGTGAATGCTCTCTTTGCCGCTAACATGGCACAGCATGCTTTGCCGTAGTCCTTTTTGTTTTTTTTTTATTTTCGGCTAGCAGATTGGCCGAATAAAGGATTTCATCTTGACCACACAACCTGTTGGCTTAGCTTACGTCACAAACAAGTGACACTAGAATCTTTCAAAAACAGCCTGCTTTAGGTCTCGCTGTCGGTGGTTCAAGGGAGAATATCCGTGGTTAAACGAACATGTCTGATTTTCCAACTTTGCTCCACGCACCGACATTCAAAACGTTCCACGCTTGCGCAGTACTTCATAATATTGCTTATGCTGTTGAACATTACCGCTGACAGCTTCAGTCATGTGTGAAAAGTGCCGCATGAGTTTACTGTAGGCAATTACGTTCATTGCGTAGGTAACCGGAACATTACCTTTTTCATCACTGTGTCACCCTCATTGAAAATGTATCAATTACATACTTAATTAAAAACATTTATCACACCCGAAACACTGCGCACTACGTCAATTTTACGTATAAATCACTAAATGTTCAGCTCCACGAAGGTGTCTTGTACGGGAGTATTGTATTCATATTGTGAAACTATGGAATCTTCAAAGTTATACATGAAAAGTTTTGCGTCAAGTAATAAAGAGCATTTTTCTTAACCGTATCCGAAATAGAGTGAACTATACGGGGTTTTAATTCCGAACAAGTTTTTTTCTCGGGAGACCTGCAACTACATTGAGGCTGCCGAACATTGCGAATTAAAGGTCTAATTTTTTTATACAAGGCAAGTAATTAAAATTTGACGCACAGGTAGTAACCATAGAAACTACAAGAATAAAGGAGTGGTGGATCATATTCGGCAAGCATTCTCTAATCACGAATGGTAATCTTCCAGTAACTCTCAAGAAAAAAAGTTTATAACAGCTGCATCTTGCCAGTAGTTACCTATGGAGCAGAAGCCTGGAAGCTTACAAATAGGGTTCAGCTTTAATTGAGAACGATGGAGCGAGCCATGGAAAAGAAAACGGTAGGTGCAACCTCAAGAGACAAGAAGAGAGCAGATTAAATTGTAAATTTCTGTAAATTGTAAATGAGGCCTAGTCTGGCGACTCATAATGTCACCTTTTATCTCCTGCACCACGACGATCATGTATGGTCAAACAAATAAATATTAAAAAGTTAATTTGCGCAGTTGTATTTAGGCGATGAAATTTTAAGCAAAGGGTTGTTCACTGAAGACGTAGTGCTATCCATTTTCTTCGACAACGGTTCTTATACGGGGAAGGTGCACAATGATGTGCGTTTTTCTTATCAACATTATTGCACTGAACAGAATGAAGTTTAAATGCCATTTCGTTTTTTTTTCGGAAATGAGGGAAAATACATATACCCCAAGTGCTCCTTTGATTCAGCGTCTGAAACAACACGGCCCCAGACATCGATAAAGAAAGGATAGGGAACCCAAGCTCAAGTTTGCGGAGCGAAGACAACACCGCGCCTGACCCTCGCGGCGAGCTGTGGAAAAGTTGAGGAGAGACGCTGGAGAGGTCACCGGCGAGTCAGTGTGTCTCGCCGAAACGGGAGCGCGTGCGACTCGCGCGCAACTTTATCTGCAGTCGGTGCGGGAACTTAGGCGCCGTGTCATCAGCTCGTCGCGCTAAAACGAGACGCTCGCTGCGCGAACTTTCCTTTTCGCAATGGAAGAAGTGGCCCCACGGAAGCGTCGGCGAGGTGCGAAGTATTGTTGTGCTGTGGGCTGCCAAAGCAAGTCAGACAACACCAAGGGACGCTCTCCACTTGTAAAGCTGTATCAGTTTCCCTGCAAGTCAGAGCCGGCAAACACAGCCACGTTCTAGAGCGGTAGAGCAAGCATAACACGAGATGCGGAAAAAAAAAGGCAGATCCCACGTACAGTGGTAATCAATGATATGCAAAGCACGAATAAGAAATGTTGATATGTCACTTTAAAATCAGCCCAACGTTACGAGGTGGAGGTACATGATGCCGTACATGACTTCCGTGTCATGATTATCATGCTTGGATGTGTTGTATACCTTCGTCATCTATTTAGCACACGTGATACTAAATTTAGTATATGTGGAGCTAGCGAAACGGCCGCGAGCATACTATGAGCGTTGTATGTTGTCATGTTCTTACATGACACGCGTGTCAGGATTATCATGTTTGCACCAGTCATATACTTTTGTCATCCATTGACGTCACGTAACGCCAAGTTTGATATATGTGGATGTAGCAAAACGGTCGTGAGCGCATCATGAATGGCGCAATATACTCCAATGTAGCATTAACGCGCGCGCACGCTGGGCACAGCGACGCCACTATAGCAAAACGTGAGCACTCTGACGTAAGTCTGACGCCAGGCGCGACCGGCATCTCCCGGCGAGGCCCAACGGCAACTGGCACGTAATGCGATATGCTGCATTACGCACCAATGCGTTACCCAGACAACACTGCGTCTCTCTCTTTTCGTGACGGAGGAACGCCAAACGCGCTGAAACGCGCCTGCGTCAAAGCAGCGCAGCGCGGCGCCCGCCTGCGAGTTTATATATGGCAGGAGCGGCTCCTGGCGTGGCAACGCTAGCGTGACGCGACGAAATGAACGCTGGCAAGCCCGTGCACTGCGTCACGTCAAAATGTATTGGCGCCTTGACTGTGGTATGTAGGCATGTTCCCACACGACACGCATCTTATGATTATCGTGTTTGCATCAGTCACATATCTTTGTCAACCATTGGCGTCACGTAATACCAAATTCGGCATGTGTGAAGCTAGCGAAGCGGCCGCAAGCGCATTATCAGTGTGGCATGTAGTCGTCTCATTACATAACACGCATGTCGTGATTAACATTCACTTCATTTCATTTCATTTATTGGTACCCTTAGGACCGGGAGGTATTACAGAGCGGAGTGGTATTAGCACAAAAAGAAAAAGAAAAAAAAGAATACAGAAATGCAGCAATGGATATGCAGTTATTACAGTGGTGCGGCTCCTACTCATACAGTCTTAGCTAATGGCGTTTTTAAACAATTAATGATCTTGGATAAATGCTATTGATGCGGGAAGGTGATTCCATTCGATGCTCGTGCGTGGTAGGAATGATGTGTGACAGCCATTTGTTCTGCATAATGGAACTCCGACCTTGTGACGATGATCTAGACGAGGTGATACATAATCTGGTAGTGAAATAAGTTCATTATGTAATTGGGGATGGTGATATATTTTGTGAAAAAGACACAAACGAAGACTCTGACGACGAGATGCTAAAGATGGTAGATTCAAGCTAGATTTTATTGCCGATACGCTTGCGGTGCGGTTATAGTTAGAATAAAGTGGGTAGAATTATTTTGAACCATTTTGACTGAGTGTATTAGATTGGCATATACAAGATCCCAAACCGAGGCAGCATATTCTAATTTAGGGCGAATCATTGTTTTGTAGAGGGTGAGTTTTAAGGAAGAAGGAGCTTTAGCAAAGTTGCGACGTTGGCACCCAAGCATTCTGTTTGCTTTTGCAATTATGTGTTCAGTGTGGATTGCCCAATTTAAAGTGCGGGTTATGTGTAAGCCTAGATATTTATAGCTAGAAACGGTATCCAATGCAAGATTATTGAGAAAGTAGGTAGGAGGTAGATTAGTTGTTCTAGACACTCTCATAACTTTGCACTTGTTGACGTTGAGTTGCATTAACCGTTTTTGTCACCAAATTGAGACAGCAGTAAGGTCAGTTTGAAGAGCAGTTATGTCGGCATTGGAGCTTAATTCACGGAATATTACACAGTCATCAGCAAATAGGTGCACATGAGAACATGTTTGGATGTGTCATTTACCTTTGGCGTCCGTTCGCGTTGCGTAATACCAAGCTTGGTACATGTGAAGCTAGCGAAACGGCCGCGAGCGCATCATGAGCGTAGCATGTAGTCATGTTATTACATGACACGGATTTCATGTTTATCATGTTTTAACCAGTATCATATCTTCGCAATCCATTCACGTCCCGTAATACCAAATTTGGTGTGAGTGAAGCAAGTGAAACGGCCACCAGCACATCATGAGCGTGGCATGTAGTCATTATGTTACATGACATGCATCACATGATTACCATGTTTGCACCAGTAACATACCTTCATTATCCATTCAGGTACTTTAATACCAAATTTTGTTTATGCGACGCAAGCGAAACGGCCGCGAGCGCATTATGAGCGTGACATGTGGTCATGTTGTTACATGACAGGCATGTCATGATTTTCATGTTAGTGTCTATCGCTTCTGTTCGCCATGCAATCATGCCATACCACACCAGTTTTGCAACATGCCATGTGAACGAAACCACTGCAAGAGCTGCAGGACCATGAAATGTAGATCATGACATTCATGACATATATGTCATGAGTTACATGTTCTGACTTGTGAAATATGTTTTTCATACACTCATGCCATACCGTAACAAGTTTTGTATCGATACCATTATCGAAACGGCCAGGAGAGCTAAATGTCATGGGCGGCTAGATAGATAGATAGATAGATAGATAGATAGATAGATAGATAGATAGATAGATAGATAGATAGATAGATAGATACGCTCATAGTCACCGAATTTCGCCAAGAATTGCTTCGCATTTAAAAAAAAAATGAGCCGAGCATTTCAACTTGAGTCACAGTGGTTAAACTTCAGCTTGCTGCTTCGCGGCGACATCAACGGGTCATGCGCTCACGGTACGGAGTACATGACTCTAAATCTTCTCAGACATTTTAATGCCATACCGTATAACTTTAGTTTTAATTTTTTAGTACGCCGCAAACGTTTGCACATGACAGTACACGGCTGCTAGATACCACATGAAAACAACAGTTATATGGTTTCCATAAACGTCAAAACAGCACATCGATAGAGTACGAAGCTTCATGTCGGCAGAATAAGGCTTACCTCGAGGCATACGACGTACGAAATACGAGAGAGTTTTAGCAAACTACGGAAACACGTTATGGAAATACAACATGGTTCCTTTCCGTATGCGCGTACAATGGTCGCGTATGCGTACTCTTCAGCCGGTTCCGTGTTGCCGCCTTTCTGTAACGTGTATCCGTAGCTTGCTGAAACTCTCTATTATCACGGAGGACCCGAGCAATATATTTCGCAGTGACTCGTCTTCCGTCCTCTGCTGCAAATCATAAATTTGACTAACGAGCTTTACTCATTTTGTTATATTCGCTTCTCGGAAATGCTTGTCCAGCGGAGAGGTGATGGTGGTGAAGAACATTTATTTACAAGTAAGAGAGATAGGGGCGGCCTTAAGGCCTGACCCTGTATAAACTCAAGGAGGAGTCCCTATAGTCCGGTACTCCTGTGGCTTCCGCGGCAGCACGCGCCCTGGATACGAGGGCTCTTTGACCCTCCAAGGCCCAGCAGCCGAGCAGGGCAGCCTCCCAGCTATTTTGGGTAGGGGGTGCATGGGAAGTGATTGAGGGGACCACTGTGTTAGATGTTAATGCCCACACCAAGTGGAAAGTATCCGCAAGCGGATGATCACAGTGTGGACATTCCCCTGAGAAAGCCAGATTCAAAAAGCTGAGAGATCTTTATGAAGCCGCACTGTAGGCGGTACACTATGAGGTGACTCAAAGGCAGCGCGCGCTGTCTGCATGAACACGTAAACGAGCGACAGCGCATTGGAGAGAAGGGAAAACGTGCGCTATACATCCCCGGTTTCAACTTTTGTACCAAAAATGACACTGCCATTTCAGAGTCACACCACCACTATGCGTTGCTTTGGCTTCCTATCTCTAAAAAATAAGTAATGTGCACTGATTCTTTGGTGCGTAAGGGCGTTAAAACTCTCATGCTATTAGAAATATTTTCTTTCATTTCGAGGTTGTCTGATTGAACTTCTCAATATCATTTCTATTTTTAATTCGCCGTTGGTGCTTTGGCTCATTGTGAAGTGAAGCTATCCATCGCTCGTTGCTTATCGCCTCTTCCTCTGCACGTTTCGAGTTAGCAATGCTCTTCGAAAAGTGCACGTTGGCGTACGCAAAATCAATGAAAAAAAAATAGAAAGAAGGCAAAAATATTAAATCGTGTTTCGAGCGCGGTCTTTTCTCGCCAGCTGCGAGATAGATGGCGCCTGTTTAAATTCATTGCAAAAAAATTAGTTGGCAGAAAAGTTGCGATGTGGAAGCTAAAACAAGCTTTGACACGCTCGACATCCGCAATTTTGGTGACCACCAGTGCGATGGCGTGAGGCCGCCTAACGACAGGAAAGCGGTCCCTGTTGCTTGCTGCTTTGGCAACGCGGCCGCCATTGATCATCCACTTGCGTGCTCCTGGCTTATTTCCAAGCATGAACGACAAGCGCCGAAACTCGATGCTTGATCGGAAACACCACAACGATTTCAGCGCGATGTTTCTGTGTGCACAAAAAAAAGTCGTCTCTGCGTGCGTGAAAAAATTATGGTTATGTTGAAAATGGTACTTCTTGTTCTCAAGCAATTAGGAATGGAACTACGGCTATCTGATTTCCGTGGAGGGGAGCTGCTCGAGGCCAGTGTAGTGTGCAATGTCAGTAAACGTTGTGCAATCGCAGGTTACCTGTACTCTCCAGAGCGGCCTTCTTAGTACAGCTGATATTGTTGTTTGGTCATATATCAATCTTTATCTATTGTTTACAATAGTTCAGAACTATTCGTATCTGTGTATTAATGCGTGGGGTATTCAAAATGAGTCAGAGTACTTGTATTCATAGCGAAATTCTGTTCGTACCCACCGGGAAAAATAATGTTTGCTTGTAAACAGTAGCTTAATCAATCGCGCTTGTGGCACCGAATTGATGACAGAAAGGCGATTACGTTGCTCTCCCACTATTTAGAGGCTTTTATAATCATGATAATTGATTCTGCTACCCTTAATGAATGATTGATTTTTACGGCTGTTACGTACAGAGTTTTCTTTGTGTGGGTTTATTCCTTGTACCTACGCAGCTGCCCATTTCTAACTTTTGCTGCTCACTTTAATTTGTCGCTGGGTAACCACAGCAGCGAGACTAATTGAAGTATGACTACGGAAACAATCGCTTAGAGTGCTCGATCCCAGCTGCATTTTACGTTAGCCGCTTCAACCTTGTGAAGCACACCGAAACACAGGCTGAGAATCTTGTCAAACATAAAGTAATCATTCAGACCTGTCACTTATAAACGAGTTAGCAGCCGCTGGGCTCAATATTTTTTTCGCACATTATGAATTAATAAGTGCGGCTAATCATCATGTATGCTTTCTGATCACCTTGTTGTAATTCGCATCATGGTCTAGCGATGGCTTTCACAGCGTAGATTTTACTGAAAAAGAAAAAAAATGCCGTAAGAAAACATGAATGTATTGAAAAGCTAACGCATTTACCATTATTCTGCTCTAAATGCCGACAAACGTCTGAAATTTCTTCACGTATGATGTCAAATGCACCTTGTGAGCCCAGAGTGTACCGCACCCACATAGATGAATATTTCTTAAATATAGTTTTTAGTTCACTCAAACAAGCAACATTGGGAAGTTCCCTGTCTACTCCAATAAATGAGGCTCTAATGCGGATCAACCAGAACCGTTAATTACAGAAAAATCTGAAATGTTATGGTGAGGAAGGTCAAAATTAAGAACAATATACACCAAGTATTTCTCCACTGCGTCTGCTGACCCGGGCTCCGACGGACCACACGCCGCAAAGACAAGCTCACTTTGCGAACGTTCGCCGACCACGTCCGACGATTGCTCGCTGTGCGAGGCTATAAATAACATCTGCATCTAAGGACATGCGCATTGGACCATGTTTCGAGATCATATAATCAGAGTTCGGGCGATGACGGTTATCAAGTGTTTATAGAGGGTTAGAAGTTCTAAGTGCCTGAGCAGTGCTTTTGTGCTATCTGGGGAGGAGTTCGCCATTCACTTTGCCACTTAGGTCTTATCAAACTAACGTCAGTTATTCCTCTTTTTCACCTTTTCACGAATAAAGAAGTTCGAAGTAACGCACTAGGCACACTGCGACAATGAGGGCAAAGCCACTTAATCATGCATGCAGCCGCAGACCGAGCTCAACTTGCCTCAGTCGATGGTGCTTCCAATCAAATTCGAAGCTCAGGCATCAAATGAACCTAATTATCTAACAGAGCCACACCACTTTTGTGTAGTTGCCGTTATAACGCACCGCATCAGGGCACTAGTCTTTGGGGTGATGGACTCGGCTGCAGAACTAGCGTTCTTTGCTGTATGTACCGACGTGCACTCACTGGTTTGTCACACTGATACAAATAGCACTGGTATTAGCCCATCGATAGTGGTAGGCTCTTACAGACCAACGTGCACACTGTGCAAGAGGTAAATGAAGTAACGTCCCCGACGATTCCTGGTGCGATGATCTGCAGCAGTTCAACCTCAGTGTCGGTCAAGACTTACACATCGTGACTGTATTCCGCGCATATGCCGAAAACAAAGAACATTCTTTGTGAACGCATGAAGAAAGTGAGATTGCTTTGCTTCGTGATCATATTGAGGCTTGGTCATATTGAGAGCTTCGGTTTGATAACGTACATAAACATAGGCAATATAAAAACATCACTGATAATATATCTCTTTTCCAACATGGGTATCGAACCGTTTTCAACCTGGTTCACTTCTCTGCCTTTTCCTTGCTTTTCTCTCTTTCTTTTCCGATAGGAGGCATAAAACATAGCCAGTTTGGCAAAAGAGGAAAGTCATTTTATGCTATCTGCATCAATATTTGTCCCTCGATGGTGTTTGTGCAAAGCTGTGCGTCATATTTAGGTCGATTTGTTTTGAAGGATCAGCACGAAGCGCAAATTAATCTACGGTTGCGTCAGTAATTATTTGTAGGTTAACAATAAAGTTATCAACTGCAATAACACACAGATGCAAAAGCAACCAAAAACCTCAAATAAAGAATAAGAAAGTCAACACTACTTACGCCCCTGGTGGGACTTGAACCCACAATCTTAGCTTCCGGAGACCAACGCCTTATCCATTAAGCCACAGGAGCTTCCGGGTTAAGTGGCGGAACATGGGAGAGGCCTTTGTCCTGCAGTGGACGTAGTCAGGCTGATGATGATGATGATGATTTGAAGGATACAGAGCAAAAATATGGCTTTGGATCTGTAGATTCCGCCTCGCTGTTTTTGTAAATAACACGTGGCAAAGAGCTTCTTTTTTTATGCACCACGCTCCTTTCAAAACTGCATGCTATGGTATTCTTCTGTGGAGGAGACAGGGGCCCTTCTTCGCAGCGACCTAGCCATCTGAAAACGTTGTTAACTTCAGTGAATAGATGACCTGAGCGTTAGCGGAGTATTTGGGTATGGGAAGAACCATAGAACAGGCTGGCAGTATTAAACAAGCGCTTGGGCCCTGTTGTTTTCTATTTTCATGTTTTCGATTTTCTTGCGCATGCTAGCCTTTGTGCGTGTTGACAAAGAGTGGAGCTGCGCCTAAAGCGCTTTAGTGTCGACGCATCTGTTTGCCAACCATGGCGAAGCCACCACGAGGCAAGAAAAAGCGCAGCAGGGCAGCTCAACCAAACCGGCGGAATAGGGGTGAAAAGCGCCGCCAGGAGGCGTGACAAATTGTGCTTTGTGCACGCACCGGTGCTGTCACAAAGTGCGACGTGGCCATTGAAGCTCGTCATTCAATGAGCGAGGCTTTTATGTTGAAGCTGAATTAATTAAAGGGACGTCAAGTTTCACGCTTATCTCCCACACGCGCACCAGTATTGACCCTGTGCTGGTTTTTCGCTGGAGTTCCTTCCAGTTCAGCTTTATGAAGGGAGCCTTACATATAATCTGCTCTCCAGGCCATTTCAGTGCTCTGATCTATCTACGTGATGTGGCATGATTTAACACTTTGACATTTCTGTCACCCTATTATGTTGGCCTGCAGAACCGAAAAAGCGCAGGTTTTCTTGATTCTTTCGTTATTTCTTTCAAGAGAAACAAGAACGCTGCAATCAGGCGACAGAAGAACTTTTCTTTCGTTTTTCTTGTGGGCTACCTGATTATCAGCACCACGACCAAAATATTGTTTCACAAAGTCTTGTAAACAACACGCCATACTACGAATCTGTCCTCATTACAATAGTTGTCATACCACAGAACTAGGATGGGGTTCAGCCTGCATCTTGATAGTGAAGATTCTTACTAGTAATAAAACACACTCGGAAGTTAGTGTCCTTCATTATAACAGTAGTGTTTCTCATTATTTTGTGGCTTCCGGTCATCTTTCATTAAGAATATTCAGCCTGTAAGAGCACGAAAATTATTGCTATTGATTTGCTTCAGAGTATTTCGGTGCCCAATTAATATTTTGGTTATTTTGTTCCAGGAGAAAATGGGAGTTTATTGTCGGGTGTACAGGTAAGCTAAAATTTCTCTTTATGGCAGATGAACCGTATCTCTTTGGCGCATTTGTACTGTGTCTTATTTTCTTAGGCCACTCATCACGTGCGAGCCTGTTCTCTCCGCTAAAAGCTAATATGAAGACAGGCAATGTTGCACAATATAGCGATCACTCTTCTGTAGAACTTTCAACCTGACAAAGCTGCCAAGCTATATTCGGTTTGAAGTGCAAGACGAAGGCTGCGAAAAGTGAAGCTACACAATCAAGCAGCGTAGCATGACGGTCGCTTGACACGTACCGGTGGTTTAGGCGCGTGATGATACGCTGAGTTTTTCCATTTCCTGCAGCAGAACATAATGCATACTTCTGGCACTTGTGTACGCGGTAGGTATTAACAGAGCGATAGAGAGGGTTTGCCATTTATTGGTGGGATAACCTTATAGCCATGAATAAAGCAAATTTTGCCTAAAATAATGACATAATCGCATATGCGTTATACAATGAGTGACGCATTTTATTTGCGCCAGCATTTTTTGTATATACGTTTATTGTGAGCAACGCCGGTTAATTTTCTGTGAAACTAAAAGAGACGTTTAAAAAGTGTCCGGCCGCCAAGTTGAACTTCAGAATGCCGAACTCGTTCTTTTGTTTTTCTGGAGGCATTAGCGCCTGTAAGACGAAGCTGAACGCATCTAGAGTATGTAAGATTGAAGTTATACAAAGATCGCAAAAGTGAATGCCATATAAAAATAGTGATAAAAATACGCAGCTACTAGACCATGTGCCTAGGCTCTCTACGTGGCGTCTTTTCATAATCGAAGCGCGAACGCTAAATGGACGAGGCGGAAGCAGCCAAACAGCAGCCATGGCTAGTGAACCACGACGCTAACCCATTTTAGAAACTGGCCACCCGTCCAACGTATAAAAGATAGGCGCTGTACGAGGGTGATCTAGTGTGAAGGGCTCAGCATGCGCTGCATTGGTTTCTCAGTGTGTTTTTTTAAAGATTGATTGTTCATATTTCTCCTATATTTATGCCCATATTCATGTTTTTGTAAAGATTTCCGCCACTGTATACAATCAATTTTCTTTTTTTACGGGGAGCCAGCAGGCCATGTACGGTATTTATTTATTTCTTTATTTACAACATACTGCAGGCCCACATGGGCCCAGGCAGGAGGGGTGAATTGCAAAACAAAGACACAACATTTGAAAAGGCGAAAAACAAACAAAATAAACGCTTACATTTCAATTTCCATGTTAGGTTATGAGAAATCGATCAGGTCAATTGACTCAACTGAATCAATCAATGATAATGGCAGTGAGTTCCATTCGTTAATAGTGCGAGGAAAAAAAGAAAATTTGAAGGTGTTAGTTCTTGTATGATATGGATTTAAAGATTGAGGATGATGATGTCTGGTTAGTCTAGTTGATGCGCACGTAATATACGAAAGCCACCGTATTTATGACGCTGCGTGAAAAATATTCTCTTTCACTCCACTGCTTCGCTATATTGCTCTTGATAATATTCTGGTTCCTTACGCTCCTTACGTAGCACCATGTCTCCGCTATATATATATATATATATATATATATATATATATATATATATATATATATATATATATATATATATATATATATATATATATATATATATATATATATATATATATAGTGTTAGGGAGTTTATTTGCCGGCAACCAGCGAGAACATACAATGGCGACAGTCACGGCCAAGCACGAGCTCTCAGCGTAAGCGGCTTCCTTGTTGGGTAGCCCCACTAGGAGGTACTCAAGAGCTCGACCCATTTCAGAGTTCGGAGGCTTCGCTACAATTACCCCGGGGTCGAAGAGGGAGCCGCCTGGCGACCTAACAGCTTTTTACTATGAGCGGGTCATAATAAGCCTTCAGGCGCTCCACGTTGACGATGTCGCGCCCACGGCGGCGCATGTCCGAAGATTGTTCAACGAGTTTGAGCAGATAGTGTACGGGTGAGGTGCGCTCGATGATACGGTAGGGGCCTTCGTATTTGTGAAATAGTTTGGAAGAGAGGCCAGGTACAGAGGCCGTGATCGAGAGCCATACAAGCGCAGCAGGAAGGAACGTGGGCTCAGAAGTGGTGAAGCCATCACGAATACTCTTCTGCCACTCTTGCTCTTGCGTCGTAAAAGTCTTTGCAAGCTCACGACACTCTTCAGCAATCCTGGTTGTCTCGGAAATAGGTGTACACTCAGATGGATCCGGCATGTACGGGAGTATCGTGTCCATGGTGTGCGACGGGTGCCTTCCATACAGCCAGAAGAAAGGTGAAAAACCGGTCATGCTTCATGGGGCGGGGTTGTAGGCGTAGGTGACGAAGAGCCGTATATTATCCCAATTAGTGTGGTTGGCAGCGACGTACATAGAAAGCATGTCACCGAGAGTGCGGGTAAAGCGTTCGGTGAGGCCGTTCATCTGTGGGTGGTAAGCAGTAGTTTTGCGGTGGACAGAATGGCACTCCGTCAGAATGGCTTCGACAACTTCCGACAAGAAGACACGGCCTCGATCGCTGAGAAGCTCATGGGGTAATCCGTGGCGCAGTATGAATCGATGCAGCAGGAAGGACGCAACATCACGCGCAGTAGCCGCAGGGAGAGCGGTGGTTTCGGCGTATCGCGGTAAATGGTCAACGGCAACGATGACCCAGCGGTTACCAGCCGATGTTAGAGGAAATGGTTCATACAAATCGATACCTACGCGCCCAAAGGGACGGTCAGCGCAAGGTAACGGTTGCAGACTGGCGTGCGGCATGTGTGGTGACGGTTTACGACGTTGGCAGGTGAGTCAAGAGCGAACGAACTGCTGCACGTAGCGGTACATCCCGCGCCAGAAGTAGCGTTGTCAAATGCGTTGGTAAGTTTTAGATATCCCAGAGTACGCACATTACGGATCAGAATGGAAAGATTCACATATCTCCTACCGCAGACTGCGCGGTATGACGAGTAACCACTGCCGGCCATCGGAGTCGTAATTGCGTCGGTGTAGGAGGCCGTCACGGATGGCGAAATGGTGAGCTCGACGACGCAAGGCACGCGTGGATGTTGTAGCGGACGGATCAGAGAGCAAGTCGATCAGCGGGGCGATCCAATTATCCTTTCGCTGTTCGGTAGCGAGGATGTCAGCATCGATGGCAGATACAGCAATTGAGGTTACTGAGCAGGGCACGCCGTCTTGAGGTAGAGGGCAGCGTGATAGGGCATCAGCGTCAGCATGCTGGCGTCCATTGCTGTACAGCACACGGATGTCGTAGTCTTGTAAGCTAGGAGCCCAACGGGTGAGACGGCCTGGGGGATCCTTCAATATTGAAAGCCAGTATAGTGCATGATGGTCGGTGACAACATCGAATGGGTGACCACACAAATAAAGTCGAAACTTTGTAAGGGCCCAGACGATCGCCAGGCACTCTTTCTCCGTTATGGTGTAGTTAGTCTCGGCTTTCGTGAACGTACGGCTTGCATATGCTACGACATATTCAGGGAATTCGGGTTTTCGCTGCACCAGGACAGCGCCGAGGCCTACACTGCTGGCGTCCGTGTGCACCTCCGTTGGGGCTGTAGGGTCGTAGTGGCGTAGAATGGGAGGCGACGTCAACAAATGGTGGAGCTTCGTGAACGCTTTGTCGCGCTCGGATGACCACGAATTGAGGGACCCGTTACTTCCAAGGAGCTTCGTCAGCGGTGATATGATCGTGGCAAAGTTTCGTATGAAGCGTCGGAAGTATGAGCACAGGCCCACAAAACTACAGAGTTCTTTGACAGATGCAGGTTTGGGGAATTCGATCACGGCCTGAAGCTTGGCAGGATCAGGAAGTATGCCGTCTTTGGACACGACGTATCCCAGTATGATGAGTTGCCGTGCGGCAAAGCGGCATTTTTCCAGATTTAGTTGCAAGCCGGCATTGCTCAAACGTGCGAAAACTTCTTTCAGACGTTGGAGATGCGTGGAGAAATCCGGAGCAAATACAATGACATCGTCGAGGTAACACAAGCACGTGCACCATTTCAAGTTGCGCAGAACGGTGTCCATCATGCGCTCAAAGGTCGCAGGTGGCTTCGACCAAACGGCGTGACGTTGAACTCGTACAAGCCGTCTGGCGTGACGAAGGCGGTCTTTGGTCGAGCGTCGTCAGCCATGGGTACTTGCCAGTACCCCGAGCGCAGATCGAGAGAAGAAAAAAAATCGGCTCCATGAAGGCTGTCATCGCGTCATCGATGCGTGGCAGTGGATAAACATCCTTGCGAGTGATCTTATTGAGACGTCTGTAGTCCACACAGATCAGCACACGCACAGAACCGTCTTTCTTCGCAACAAGAACAACAGGAGACGCCCATGGACTGTCCGAGGGCCGAATAACGTCGCGTCGGAGCATATCGTCAACCTGATCATTAATTACTCGACGTTCAGCAGGCGACACGCAATATGGACGTTGCCGTAAAGGTGGATGGGCACCAGTGTCGATGCGATGCGTAACAACGGACGTGCGACCGAGAGGACTTCGCTCGACATCGAAAGAAGAACGATATTCTTGCAACAGGTCCAGAAGTTGGGAACGCTGTACGACCGTAAGGTTGTCAGCGATGGAGGGCCCAAATACATCAGCAGATGACGCATGAGAAGTGGAAACAGCATTGATGGTACGCGACCTGAGACAGCGCGTGTCATCGGGTACGTCCAGGACTTGTGCGTCGTCGACTGGTTCCACTCTGCCGAGACATTCCTCTCGAAGTAAGGTAACAGTGTACGGGGACGGGTTGGTTACAAAAATAGCAGCGTTGCCCTGGTGGACCTGCACGGTCGCGAAAGGTACTAGCAACCCTTTCCTGCTGCAAGCGCGGTCAGATGGCGAAACGATTGCGATGATGTCGGAGAGACCGGCGCAGTAGACAGACACAGCCGTCGTCGAGTTTGGAGGCACTGTTTTATTCTATTTCGTTAGAATCTTGCTCAGTGTAGAGGAACTGTCTTCTGGTGTCAAACGCGAGAAGGGTGAGAGCTCAATTTCAGCGGCGGCACAATGGATGACGGCGTCATGGCGGGAGAGAAAGTCCCATCCCAGGATGATGTCATGAGAGCATGCCAGAGTGATGATGAAGTGGACGACATACAGAACGTCCTGAATGACAACGCGAGCTGTGCACCCTGCTGTAGGATGAATACGATGTATCTTGCAGTACGGAGGGACAACCCTGAAAGTGGCGTCGTCACTTTTCGAAGTAAGCGGTAGTGTTTTTCGTCCATAACTGATACAGCAGCTCCAGTGTCAATAAGATCCGATGCACAAACACCGTCCACAAGCACGTCAATGACATTCGAGGGGCTGCTCTGAGGGGTTTCACATCGCGATAGCGTCACAGTCCTTGCTTCGGAGACTGCGACGACAAGTTTTCCCGCTCACGAGCAGCCGCACTTGGCC
The DNA here is from genome assembly GCF_043290135.1 of Rhipicephalus microplus. NCBI lineage: Eukaryota > Metazoa > Arthropoda > Arachnida > Ixodida > Ixodidae > Rhipicephalus > Rhipicephalus microplus. Next base: position 123,190,173 of record NC_134700.1, read on the forward strand.
GCATGGGCGACAGGGAACGACGTCGTAGAGACAGCGATCTTCGAGATAGAGCTGGGCGAGACCGAGGTGGCATAGATGGCGGTTCTTCACAATAAGGACGGCTGAGTTGGCCAGCAAGAGGTGAAGAAATTGGGGCCGGCTGTACGCGATGGCAATAACGAGCCACGTGACCGGCGTAACCGCAGGCAAAGCCGATGGGCTGGTTGTCGGATGTGCGCAATCTGTTCACTGGGGTAGGTCTCACCCATGTCGCAAGGGCCGATGGACGGAACGGTGGCTGCATGGTGGACTGAAGCTGAGGCTGAGGGGTTGCGTCAACATACGTAGCGGGCATACCCGCTGCAAAGGACGGAGGTCGAGCGGCAGCTTCGCTGCAGGTCAAAGGGGCGGGTGCTGGAACGACTTAGGGTGGCCTGGCGACCACTTGCGCGTAACTCAGGGGCGCAGGAGCCGGAGGCTGTGGGGGGTGGTATGCAGGCATTACCTCCGCTATTTCCTGTTCAATCGCTCGACAGATGGGAGGGAGAAGCGTAGTAGCCGACTGTTGAACAGCTGGTTGGTGGGCAAACGGCAGGAGCGAAAACTGACGCGCGATTTCCTCACGGTTGAAGGACTTTAGGTCTGCCATCAACGCCATTTGATCACAACTGGCCTTCAAGCAAGCAAGCGTTGCAGCTCGTGGTGGGGAGCGTCGAGTAATCGAACGCTACCGGCGGAGCTCCTCGTAGCTCTGGCACAGTGTGATGACCTCAGTCACTGTGCCGGGGTTTTCGGCGAGCAGCATTGTGAAGGCATCATCGTCAATGCATTTCATAATGTTTCGGCTCTTGTCAGACGCGGACATGGTGTGATTAGATTTGATGCATATGTCCAGGACGCTTTCAATATTGCTGGTGAATGACTCACTAGCCTCTTGAGCACGTTCACGTAAGCGCTGCTCGGCTTGCAGCTTGCGAACAGCAGGGCGGCCGAATACGTTGATGATTGCGGTCTTAAAATCGGACCAGGTGGCAAAATTGGACGCGTGGTTGTTGTACCACAAACTGGCAACACCCGTAAGGTAGAATACCAAGTTGGTCAGCTTGCCGTCCTCGTCCCATTTGTTGGGGACGCTCACGCACTCGTAAATGGCGAGCCTGTCCTCCACGTCAGTGCCATCAGCGCCAGTGAAGATGGGTGGATCGCGGATTCTGGGGACACCAGAACAAGGGGGTGGTATTGGAGAACGCGTCTGCTGAGAAGCGTCGTGGGACATGGTAGATGGCAGAGTACGTAATCGTAGCTCCAAAGGCATAGACGGGGATCGCAGCACTCTCCACCAATTTGTTAAGGCGTTTATTAGCCGGCAACCAGCGAGAACATACAATGGTAACAGTCACGGCCAAGCACGGGCTCTCAGCGTGAGCGGCGTCCTTGTTGGGTAGCCCCACTAGGAGGTACTCAAGAGTTCGACCCATTTCAGAGTTCGGAGGCTTCGCTACAATATATATATATATTATATATACGTGTATATACTACGTATATAAATAAATATATATATATATATATATATATATATATATATATATATATATATATATTGAAGGCATCTAATATGCGCTTGATCCTCATCTGGACAGCAGTCAATCATCATCACCTGTTCCGGCTGACAATCATCATCGTCTTTGAACGTGCGCCTCATCTTCGGGTCCGTTGCGCTTGTTCGTTCCCCAGTTCACCGCCAATAAACCTGGTTACAACCAAGTCGTCATACGTGGTGGAGGTGGATTGACGATCTCGGTCCACTCGGGAAAGGCCAGAGGACTGGAATGGAACCGAAAGCCATACAAATGAGCCTACAGAAAAGCTGTGAGGAGGTTTGTCTAGGTCAAGCCGTTCTTTTTGGTGACCTTGTGTGACGGACGTAAATGAGCGTGCTAATTGGCGCCCTTCTTTGGCACACTGAACAAGTCCAGACACTGGGCAGTATTCTAGAGCATCTGGGCGGTAAGTATCGTGTCAAATGTAGAAGAGGGCTCACGTCTGTACAGTAGAAAAAAAAGGAGAAAACCCAGTAGTTCCTTGCTTGGCCGTCTTACACGCATATGTCACGACACGAAAGGGAGCACCAAGTCCCAATTAGAATGGTCGGAGTATAAGTACATAAAAAGCATATCACCGAGGTTGCGGTGAAAGCTCTACGACAAACCATTATTTCGCGAGTTATGGCTCATAGTGGTGCGATGAATATTATTGCACTCACTGAGACACTCCTGGACGACTTGCGATAAAAACGTACGCCTACGGTCGCTAAGCAGCTCACGTGGCGCTCTATGGCGAAAGACAAAGCTATGCAAGATAAAAATGTAACATCACGAGAAGCAGTGGCTGGCAATGCGGCGGTTTCAGCGTAACGAGTGAGATGGTCAACGGCCACATTAATCCAGCGATTTCCAGCAGGAGTGCAAGATAGTGGGCCCTATAGGTCAATGGCGATACCACCAAACGGCCAAGCTGGACACAGCAGTAGTTGTTATTCATCAGAGGCATGACAAGTTGTTTTCGATCACTGACACGCAGTGCAGGAACGTATGTACTTGCTTACGTACGGGTACATTACACGCCGGAAGAATCGCTGGCGAAGCCAGTCGTGTATTTTCAAAACGCCAGCGTGGGCGCTTTGAAGGTCTGCGTGGAAGTATGCGCACATGTTGGAGCGCAACTGTCGAGGTACAACAAGAAGCCATTTCCTGCCATCTGGCTGATAGTTGTAACGGTACAACATGTCATCCCGTATCGCATAATGGGGAACTTGTCGACGTAGTGCACGAGGTAGATGCTGGTGTGGTGTCATCGAAGACGAGGAGAGAACGTCGATGAGCGAGGCTCCCCAAAGGCCCTTGCTCTGTTCCGAAGGCATGTCAGCAGTATCGATGCTGTCGATTGTAGCTTCGGCAAAGAAAACAGGTGCAAGAGCAGAAGTAAGGGGTGAACGAGAAAGAGCGTCTGCGTCGGTATGCTTGCGGCCTGAGTGGTAAATGACGTGAATATCTAATTCCTGTAAACGTAGCACCCGACGTCCAAGCTGGCCCGAAGGATCCTTCAATGAAGCAAGCCAACAGAGTGAATGATGGTTGGTAAGGACATCAAACAGGTGTCTGTAAACGTAAGGATGAAATTTTCGTCAAATTCAAACAATGTCCAGGCATTCCTTTTTGGAAACCGAGTATATTTGTGTCGTGCCTTGGTGAGGGTGCGACTGGCATACGCTACTACTTACTCCGAGAAGCCAGGCATGCGTTGAGCAAGGACAGCGCCAAGTCCTATGTCAGTTGCATCCATGTGCACCTTGGAAGGAGAAGCAGGGTTGAAGTGGCGTAAAATAGGTGGTGAAGTAAGGAGATGGCGTGATGTCGCCAAAGCATCATCACATGCTGGAGACCATTCAGAGAGGTGTCCATCGCCAGTCATCAGCTGTGTCAGTGGTGCGATTATCGAAGCAAACTTCTTCATAGACCGGCGAAAGTATGAGCACAGTCCGACGAAGCTGCGAAGCACTTTCACAGTCGTAGGAATTCGGAAACTCAGCGACAGCCGAGGCTTCTCTGGGTCTGGGAGGACGCCATGTCTTGAGACAACGTGGCCAAGTATTGTGAGCTTCCGAGTTTCGAAGTAGCACTTCTCTGTGTTCAGTTGAAGACCTGCGCTCGTGGGGCAGCTCAAGACTTCACTGAGACGATGGAGGTGGCTGTCGAAACCAGGAGAGAAAACAACGACATCATCGAAGTAACATAAGGCATGTCTTCGATTTTAGCCCGCACAAGACGCTATCTGTCATCCTTTCGAATGTTGCCGGCGCAATACAAAGGCTGAAGGGCATTGCATTAAATTCGCATAGCTCATCGGGCGTCACAAAAGCAGTTTTTGGGCAATCTGATCATGCTATGGGGACCTGCCAATAACCGGACCATAGGTATAATGATCAAAATTCAGCACCTCGCAAGCAGTCCAGGGCATCATCAATGCTCGGTAAAGAATAGACGTCATTAAGCGTAACATTGTTTAAACAGCGGTAATCAACGCAGAAGCGAATCGAGCCGTCTTTTTCTTTACAAGCACCCCAAGTGAAGACCAAGGACTGCTGGACGGCCGAATGACGCCACGTTGAAGCATGCGGGCCACTTGCTCCGTGATCACACGACGCTCAAAAGGAGATACACGGTAGAGACGCTGTCGCAGAGGTGCTTGGGAGCCGAGGTAATGTGATGGACATCGGTGTGCGTTCGGCCTAAGGACGTCTGCTGGCAGTCGAACAAGCCACTAAACTGGTGAAGAAGTTCATCATCATCATCATCATTTATTTTACCCTTAAGGGCCTCTCTCGGGGCATTACATAAGGGGGGGGGAACAATCCAAGTACAAATTTCAATGAAAATGCAGTTCACGGTTACAGTTTTTGAATTACTAAAACATACAGGCAGCAACAAAAAACAAAAAGAAAACAGAGCATGTCAAACGAAATATTCAACAGTCAATTCGCGGTCAAAAATATACAGGCGGCAGAGAACAAACAACAAAGAAAGACAAACAGCGATTAAGAGTCAAGGGTAGCTAGTAATAAATCTCCAAATTTAACACCAACTTGTTCGCTGACAATAGCATCCGTCAAACCGTTCCACTCATCGATAGCCGTAGGAAGAAATGATTTATTAAAAGCGTTAGTAGAACCAAACAGACGTTGGATACTCAGGGAATTAAATAGGCGACGAGATGTTCGGACAGGCGGAAGTAAAAGTGAACCATGTAGGTGAGGAAAGCTGTAGTAAAGTTTGTGAAAAAGACAGAGACGTGAAATTTTGCGTCGAGCTGACAAAACAGGGAGACCGAGGGATGATTTGATTTGACTGATGCTTGCTCGTTTGTCGTAATTTGCGGAGATGAATCTGGCGGCACGATTTTGGACGGATTCGAGAATGTTAATTAGGTATATCTGATGAGGGCTCCAAATTGCAGATGCGTATTCCATTTTAGTACGAACAAAAGTTTCAAAGGCCAATTTGCGAAGGCTTGCAGGTGATAATGACAATGATCTCCTAAGATAGACAAGAGTTTTTGAGGCATCGGCAGCTAGTTTGGTAATATGCTCGGTCCAGGTTAGTCTGCTTGTAATTTCAACGCCCAGGTATCGGTAAGAATCCACTTGGGATAACACTGTTGAGTTTAATGAATACGGATGGATGACGTTAGTGTGTTTTCGTGAGACAGACATGAACTTACATTTGGAAGTATTCGGCCTCATCATCCACTGAGCGCACCAGTTATGAATGATGTGTAAATCTTGCTGTAGTATTAGCTGATCTTCGGGAGTTGATATGCGACGGTAGATGACGCAATCGTCAGCAAAAAGCCGAACCGTTGATGAAATGCCGGAAGGAAGGTCATTTACGTAGATTAAAAAGAGGAGCGGGCCGAGAACCGAACCCTGAGGGACGCCAGAGATTACTGGAGTAGTATGAGAATGGGCACCACCGATAACAGTGAATTGCGACCGGTGGGTTAGGAAGCACTTAATCCATGATAAGGTCAGGGGATCGAGGGAAAGTGAAGAAAGTTTGTTGATTAGTCGTTGGTGAGGGACGAGATCGAAGGCCTTTGAAAAGTCGACAAAAATAACATCAGTCTGAAATGACGAATCAAGGTTGAGATGAAGATCAGTCGTAAATTCAAAAAGTTGAGTTTCACATGAGAGCCCTGAACGAAAACCATGCTGCTTATGAAAAAAGAAAGAGTGATCATCGAGGTGACGAGCAACATGTGAATATATTATATGCTCCATAAGTTTGCAAGCGATGCACGTTAGTGAAATGGGGCGATAGTTAGATGGGTCAGATCGCTTTCCAGACTTGAAAACTGGTACAACCTTCCCAAGTTTCCAATCAACTGGGATGAAACCTTCAGAAATGAACTGTTTAAAAATTATCTCCAAAAATTTACTAGAAATGATATTAGTAGCCTTTAAAGCTTTGGCAGGAATATTGTCAGGTCCGGGGGAGCTGGATATTTTTAATTTCTTTATCAGACTGCTGATGCCTTCGGAGGTAATGTCAATGGGCGGCATTTGTGAAAAATTAGATCTCGGCATGACTGGAATACTATGAAGTGGTTCAGAAGTGAAGACTGAAGTGAAGTAAGTATTCATAACGTCCGCCCGCTGTGGGAGAGGAACGTGAGAACCATCGGAGTTGGTTAAGGATATATTGTGCGTGTTATTTTTAGGGTTGAGAAGTTTCCAAAACTTCTTTGGATTAGTTCGGGCAATGTTAAGCAAGTCATTATGAAAAAAGTTCTTTTTGGAGCGCTTCAGCAAGTGAGTGTATTCACGAAGGCATGCGAAATGTGTGTTTCATTTTGTTATTGACTCAAAGTTTTTAGCAGCGCGAAAAAGACGTTTTTTCTTTTGAGATAGTTTCTTTAGGAGATTAGAATACCAGGGTCGCTGAGCATCGCCTAGAACACGAATAAGGGGGACGTGGTTACCGATAAAGGTTAATAATTTCCGCTTGAACAATAACCAGTTTTGGTCAACTGTTCGGGTAGAAGCAGACAGGGTGAAGGAGACCAAAAATTTATTAAGTTTAGAGTTAATCGTCGAGAAGTTGGCGTTGTTAAAGTCGCGTATTAATTTTTTCGAAGGTTTTCGCGAAGGTAAGGCAATGGACAATTAAAACAATACAACATTATGGTCACTCAGACCGGGAATGCATGACACTGACTGAATTAAATCTGGGTTGGAGACAAGAACAAGATCAAGAGTGGTTGGGCCACGAGTTGGCATTGTGACTGATTGCGATAAGTTAAAAAGAAGACACCGTTCGAGGAAATCTCTGGATTGTCGTGAACTAGCACACAAGTTGTCCCAGACAATATCAGGGTAATTAAAGTCCCCGCATAGCAAGAAGTTTGCGTGAGGAAACCGGGATTTCAGATCAAAAAGAACATTTTGAAGGTCATCTGTGAAAGAGTGGTCGCAGTCGGGTGCGCGGTAACAGGCTATAAGAATGTTTTTGCACGTGGGAAGGATTATTTCAACGCAAAGAATTTCAAAATTCGTACTGATTGTCACAGTTTGGGAGGGTAGGCTGTCTTGCACGAAAACTAAAATACCACCCCCTCTGCGTCTGTTCCTATCAAGTCTGTAAGACGTGAAATGGGTGTTGCTGTGACGTAATTCATTGTCGCGAATATCAGGGGTTAGCCATGACTCAGTTAGGATTGCGATGTCAGTGCTGGTGTCCTCAAGGAGAGTTTGCACAGCTTCCTTTTTGGGCATATAGCTACGGATATTCGTAAGCAGGATAGATGTAGTTTGATAAACTGGAGGAGCGATTCTAGTTGGGATGGACTCGAAAGGGGGGGAGGACGGAACCCTGGAAGCACGCAGTGAACGCTATGCTTTCAGTTCTATAACTCTGTCCGATTCAGCATCATAAACGAAAGGCTTTTTGTCAGCGATAAGCTTGTCGAAACGGATTTTGAGGGACACGAATTTGCTTTCCTGCGCATACAAGAAAAGCTTCTTCCTTGCCAATCTTACACGCGCTGAATAATCCTCGCGTACAGAGAATAACGAGTCCTTCAGTTTCGGGCCAGCGGAACGTATTCTAGCCTTATCCTTAAATCTGGACAGGGTGACTATAATCGGGCGGTTTTTATTGGCTTGAAAGCGGCCTAGTCTGTGTGCTCTTTCAATATCTATGGAAGTAATTGGAACTTCAAGTTTTTCGGTGCAAAACGAGATTATACGCGATTCTGATTCGGCCCATGTTTCGTTAATGACGTCGGGTATTTCAAAAAATAGCAGGTGGCACCGGCGGAGGCGATTCTCTGAGTCATCGCATTTTTCAACTAGCGTTTTAATGCTGGAAGAAAGGTTAGATAGGGTATTGCCATTCACGGTAGTGGGATCAGTGGCACGGGCTGCGTTAATTTGCTCAAGAGCGTCAACACGGGAGGAGAGGCGATCGACCAAGCCTTCCATGTTTGATTGTGTTGCTCGGATAAGGGCCAATTCAGAGAGCACTGTGTCTTGCGATTTTTCAACGCGAGCGATGGCTTCAGCAATACTTTCAAGTGTGGGGGAAGGACCAGGGTTAGATTCAATGTCTCCCGCGAGCATGAAGAGAAGGCAAACTAAATGGGCATTCACGGCGAAAGAACACAATGATTGACACAATAATCTACGCCACCTATGCCAGCAATCAAGGATGTCAGGGGGGCACGACACCGCAAGTAGAAAGGAATCACTGATCGAAAGGAATTAGCGTGTTGCAAGTAACTGACCTGCATTAGGAAGGGCATTTTCATGATCGCGTTCGATGCGGTGGCATGCCCCAACTGGCCTCCGGGCGAAGGCGGCTTTTGTAGGGATGCGGCGCTAGTAGATGTCCGAAGTTGCCAGGCGATGAAGTGGTCGGCGACTGAAGGTGGCGGATCCGGTTCGGCTTGACATTCATCGTTCTCGTCGGTGAACAGAAGTGGCGGCTTGTTGGTGAGGTAAGCAGGAGGTAATCCGGGAGGATTACGGGCAGCCGGAAAACGCAGGATGTAGTCGAGATGAACCCGAGTAGAACAACCTGCAATAGGAAGGGCATTTTCATGATCGCGTTCGATGCGGTGGCATGCCCCAACTGGCCTCCGGGCGAAGGCGGCTTTTGTAGGGATGCGGCGCTAGTAGATGTCCGAGGTTGCCAGGCGATGAAGTGGTCGGCGACTGAAGGTGGCGGATCCGGTTCGGCTTGACATTCATCGTTCTCGTCGGTGAACAGAAGTGGCGGCTTGTTGGTGAGGTAAGCAGGAGGTAATCCGGGAGGACTTACGGGCAGCCGGAAAACGCAGGATGTAGTCGAGATGAACCCGAGTAGAACAACCTGCATTAGGAAGGGCATTTTCATGATCGCGTTCGATGCGGTGGCATGCCCCAGAAGTTTCAGAAGCTTCTCGCGGTGTGGTTCTTTAAGTTGGCCATCAATTGAAGGGCCAAACAAAAATAATGTTTCCGTGAACAGGCGAATGGGCAGAAGCATCAGTGCACTAGCTGCAAATCACTTTCACTGTCAAGGCCGAATATGGAGAAAACGCCCAAGTCTTAGAATGTTCCAATACATTCTTTGCGACGCAAGGTTGTGGGCTATGGCAAGGGATTCGTGACAAACAAATTGGTAGCGCCCGCCAAAATATCTAGGACAGCAAACCACAACGCGAGGCTCTTCCGACGTTGGAATGTTTGGAAAAGCGTAAACAACACTGCAGACATAGACACATCGGCACAAGACTCGAGAACAAAGGCTGCGCTAGAAGGAGGTATGGCGATGTCATCGGCGACAAACAGCGTGTTTATTGAAAGTTCCATAGACGAGGCTCACAACGCAGAGAAGGCCACTTTAACACAAGCACAGTTAATAACCGCATAATTAAGAGACAGAAAATCTCAGCCGGAGATAACATCATGAGAACACGCCTGTAGTACAAGAAATGAAACGGTATACAAAACACATTAGATAAAAACGCGGGCGTTGCAGACAGCTGATGGTCGATTAACATGAGCACTGGTAGTACGGAAGGACAATTCATTTGGCCTCGTGGTAACCTTCCGATGCAGGCGTTAAAGATTTAACTCAATTACTGATACGGCAGCACCAGTGTCCGCAAGTGCAAGGGTACGGTAACCATATACAAAAACGTGGATGAGGTTTGCCGAAGAAATGCGAGGCCTTGATTCTTTCAACGACGGCGCAGTTCATGCCTCGGAAACTGCGGAATCTAGTTTTTCGCGTCTGAAGGGCAGGGTTTATGGCACCTAGGTGACTGAGAGCGACGGCGGGGCGATGGAGATCGGTGGTTGACTGAAGGGGGAGGGGGGGGGATCGAGTGAAGATTTTTGTTCACATGCTGTGTCGTTGGAGCGCCAAGAGTCGTTGGACGACCTTTTCATGGTGTCACCAGGAACGAGAGGGCGACGGCGGCAGAAGTGACCCACATGTCCTGCGTAGCCGCAAGAATAGCAAATCGGATTATTGTCCGCGGTGTGCCACAGATTCGGAAACACCGCGAGTGGTCGGCTGAGCGGAGCCGGTGATGACTGAACAGGGACTACTGAGGTAGCATAAGTGCACTGTCGAGGTGCTCTGGCTGCAGCGACTTGCGCATACGTCAAGGGTGTGGCCTCCAGAGGTGGTGAACGAGCGAAAGGCAAAGCGTCAGCTACCTCATTTTGCAATGTATAACGTGCCTTATGGCCGAGCCAGATGATCTGGGGCCAGAAGATGCGTTTGTGCTGGTTTGGGCGTGTTCAATGAAATTGAGAGCTTCAGTGTGACCTCCTCATGCACGAACTGCTTTATGCGAGCCAACATGTCATTCTGGTCTCCGAAAGTTAAGGCCGCGATCGAGTCACGCTGCTCCAGAGAGCACCGTGTTTGCACACGTTGCTTGCGCAATTCGTCAAAATTCTGGCAAAAAATGACGAGATCGACTATGGTTTGTAGGTCCTTGGCTGACAACATTTCAAATTCGCCATCGAATATGCCCTTGAAGACTTGTTTCATTTCGTCGGATTCGAGTATCGCTGGGTTTACCCACTTACGCAAGTCAACAACATCTTAATTGTAAGTGGTAAAGCTCTCTCCTGGCTGTTGAGCGTGCTCACGAAGTCATTGTTCTGCGAGGAGTTTTCGCACAGCAGGGTGCTCAAAGACTTGAGAAAAGGCGGTTTTGAACGAATACCAGCTGGTAATGTAGGCTTCGTGATTGCACAAACAGAGAGTAGCGACGCCGGACAAGTAAAAGCTTACATAGGTCAACTTGACCGCCTCGTCCCACTTGTTCGCTGCGCTGACCTTGTGGTAAGTAGCCAGCCACTCCTCAGCGTTTTAGCCGTCAGTGCCACTGAATATAGGTGGGTTACGCAGTGGCCACACGCCGGAACATGCAGAGGTGGGCACTTGGCAGGTACCTTTGGTGCATGGTTCTTCCTGCATTGCTGGAACTGGAGTTAAGGTGCGACTGCGTAGATCCAGCTTCGAAGACCACCCCAACACTTCCGCCAAATTATGGGGGGGGGGGGTTATTAACTAAAACCAGCTGTCTGGTTTCAGGGGCATCAATCGCTGTTACGGGCTCAGGTCTTCGTCGTAATCATCCTCTAGCTGCTCCGACTAGATACTGTCTCTCTCTCTTCCCCATTACAATATATAAGGAAAAGAAGCGTATACTAAAGGGCTCAATTTTCCGAGTTTTGACACAATTTTAATGAGATCTATCCAACTATAATGCCAAGGAATGTATAGAGGAAGTTATTAAACCCAATCGTAATGTAAGTGTGAATAAAGAAAAGTGGATGAAAAGACAACTTGCCCTGAGCAGGAACCGAACCTGCGACCTTCGAGTAATGCGTTCGATGCGCTAGTAACTTCCCCTATACATTCTTTGGCATTTTGGTCCGTTAGATCTTTATATATATATATATATATATATATATATATATATATATATATATATATATATATATATATATATATATATATATGTGTGTGTGTGTGTGTGTGTGTGTGTGTGTGTGTGTGTGTGTGAGAGAAAGAGAGAGAGAGAGAAAGTGCATTGTTGAAACACGATATCCTGTGGCGCATGTCAGAACGCTGCTACCATGGTCTCATGATAAGCAGCGCTACTGCTATTGAGGAACTCGCGTTTTACCATGGGCGAGTCATAGACTCGTGAAGAGAGATATATGCAAATGAAAGCTGTTGAGGTAAGCTTAGCTGGTATTTCTAACGCCCCCTAATCTTCTTTTGTAATGCATTGTTCTGCATATGCCTCTTAACATGGACTCTCGCAGAGAAGTTTGAATAACCCAAGCCGCTTCGTGTCTAAGGGTAAGCGGGTGATTTCTTGAACATAAAAGATGCATACTTTACGCACAGTCATGCTGAGGCGATACATGCAGACTAATCTGGCTTTAATGAATAGACTGTTCCTCTGAGGAGACATTTGAATTTTTTATAGTTGCGGCAACTATGTTGTTGTGGCTGCTGCTTCTGCTGTGGTTTTATTCGGGGATAAGGACTACGTGGTTTGGTGGGAAGGTAAGGCAAGCGGTGAGCTTTTACATTCTGCCATTGACTTACTGGAGGAAGTACAAATACCAAAATTCACGAGTTATAGCATGTATAAAAGACGTGTAACAAATACACACAGCCCGAGTTGAGGACACAATATATAACATTTAAACAATGCGTTATTAATGCCGCAACACAAACATCGGCATTCTTGGTGAGACGTTGACATGTAAGCTTTGATTAACAAATCAGAATCATAAAAAGAAGCATGTTCCGTGTGTAAATTTTGAACTGATACATTGTTCTACAACTCCTCAGTTCATCAGGAACGTTAGGGTACACTTCGAATCAATTTATAGTTTCTTATTTGATAATTATCCTCCCAAAATCCGCCCTGCGTTTTTATTACAATTTAGATGTGGTGCAATCTGTACTTTACGCCTCTAGTGATGTATCGGTGGGAAACTTTCTCAATTTACAAAAACAAATGAAAAGGAGAGGAACGTGGTAACGGCTCATACGTAAAAAGCGCTCACACAACAGGATCAAGAAAAGGTACAACACGAGCGCTTATGTCGTGCTCTTCCTTGTCCTTGTTGTGTAGGTCGTTTGAATTTTTTAAGCCATCCCACAAATGCGATTGTTATTTCTTATTTTTTGTGCATAATACGCCTACTTCACGTCGAATTGAAACTATTCCTTCTCTATTCACAAAAATTGTACCCGTTGAAGATATTTCTGTTTTTGTCAGCCCGTGTTGGGTGCTGCAAGACATTTTTGGTTTACACTGCATGTGGTTAATATTCCAGGGCTCTTATAAAAAAAATTGCGGCTCGTGATTATTTGATGTGTGATTCATATCTACCATACATTACCAGGATTTAGGGTATCTGTACACGGCGCCACCTCTCGGAAGAAACATTGGCATCCTGCAAGAACTGAGTGGAAAGTAGGCGAAAAAATGATACCCGACGAGAAAAGCTGGTCATCAAAAAAGTCACAGCAAATCCACGGAGTGAATAATGATGAGTGGGGCCAAGCATCCATCAGCCCGTCCGTGCTGACGTCCATCCGTTGGTTCTTACTTCCGTCCGTCCACGTGACCACCCTTGTGTCAATCCATGCGTCCCTACGCCTGTCCTCGCGTCCATCCGTGAGTCCGTCCATCCATCTGCCCATGCGTTCGTGCGTTCATCCGTCCGTCTGCTAGTCTGTCGTCCGTCCATCCGTGCGTCCATTTAGTGAACATTCCAAGTACCTCCATCACCCATCTCGCAGCCCCTGTGGCACATAACCAGTCCAGAGTGGGTTTGTGCCACTTGTGGTTACATACATACATACATACATACATACATACATACATACATACATACATACATACATACATACATACATACATACATACATACATACATACATACTCAGTGAATCATGAAGGTACGTAAGGACCACAGTTGTTATTTTTATAGACGATAGTCTTTCTTGGGGACCTTCGATGAAAAATTTCCGTTTGTCTCTATGTACCTTTGTCTGTTTCTCTGCCCTTAAGGGTACCCTAAACGGCCAACCCCAGCCACAGCATCGACCAATATTGCTCAAGATTCAGCGTTCAAACTTTTGCGATTGTCAATGAAAAAGCAATGATTGCGCATATCTCAGGCACCATCACAACACGTCCATATTCTTTGATTTTTTTGATTGATTGATTTTGTGGGGTTTAACGTCCCAAAACCAATATTTGATTATGAGAAATGCCGTAGTGGAGGGCTCCGGAAATTTTGACCACCTGGGGTTCTTTAACGTGCACAAAAATCTGAGTACACGGACCTACAATATTTCCGCCTCCATCGGAAATGCCGCCACAGCCGGGATTTGATCCCGCAACCTGCGCGTCAGCAGCCGAGTACCTTAGCCACTAGACCACCGTGGCGGGGCCCCGTCCATATTCTGTATGTGTATCTCTTACTAGAAAAGGCATACATAAGTAATTCTAAGGACCGTAGCTGTTTATCACGTTGCACTGACCATGCAATGCTTGCACGAAAAGGAGAGTGTTTACAACGCTTTGCTAAGACGACGCGGTGGTGGCACCTGCCCGTCGCCTTGCGTTCTACATCTGATCAACTCTGAGACGGGCGCGCAGGGTGCGCGCGCTTTGTTTTCCAAGATAACTGCAAGATAGCGCTCATGTCTCACGTCTGACGTGACTTGATGAGCTCGTTTGCTTACGCTGCACGCTCGAGGCACTCTAACGCAGCGCCTCCAGAATACCATTCACCAATTTTCTTGCACAGAACATCAAATAAACGTTTGTTCACTCTCTCCAGGCGCAAGACTATTATCTTTCGACGACATTTGTAGTGTAACTTGTAAATACGGGGTAAATTTTTCTTTTCCAAAGTTTGGTATGGCATCGTCACACTTCAAGAATAACCTCTAGTCAAGGCACTTTAACTTGAACTGGGAGCAGCATAAGCGCAACAACGAGAGGGAAAGCATTCTGTGAAAGAAAAAAAAGGAAGCCTATTGCACAAAGAAAAAAAACTGCTGCGAAAGTTGTCCTGCATATTTTCGCAAATTGTTGACTTTTGCTGTGCGGCGGCCTTGGAGACAGAAAGTGAAAGAAACTCGGGATCTGTGTGTCTGGTTGATCTGATGGATCTCAAGTGTTTCTTACATCATCGAGTGACCGCGCGCTTCGTAGCGCGAGCCTTCAAACCTCTACAACACGGATACCTCGCTTCCGTGCCGAATCTCGAAGAGCTGCCAGCGGTAACAAAATGAAGCTTGTGTCATCGTCCATGGTTGGTTCCTGGAGAAGCGTTAGGCAAACCTCTTCACTATGCCGTCGGCACCTAGCCGGCCAGTGATCACTGTCAGTGCGTCGCCGGGGCAGATGAAAGAAGCAGCGCATATATTTGATTCCATAGAAGACGATGTCTGCTGGAGTAAGGTGCATCCCAAATTGTCCACCCCATGCGCCAACTGTTGTCAAGCATGTAGCTTAAAGGTACCAGCCGACACGAGGCAGGCGGGTTCAGCAAGTGCCGGCCAGTGAGCCTGAAGAAAACCCGGACGGTGGTCAGTCACTTCCGTTGGAAGTACACACATCGCCCCGTCCCCATTAGACTCCGCCGATAACAGACACGTGTTGACACGTGGCAACGTGTCAACACGTGTCTGTTGACAACGAAATTGTCAAAATGACAACGAAATTTGCATAAGAGATGTATTTTGTGATTGCCAGCTGCCTGTTTTAGCATGGCAGTGCTCCTCGAAAAGGCCTAGTACACCGTTGGTAAGAAGCTTGTATACAGGCCTGCACCGATCTTCTACGCCCGTTGTCATGAATGCGGGCTGCTACTGTGTTTTGCACCACCACTCAGTAGAAATCATTGAGCTTCCGTGTTTTTTTGTGTACGTTGGTACATTTTGTGCACCCTTGCATCAGAATTGCTAACACTGGTGAAGCTAATAGGCCAGTGTGCCAAATAATTATTGGATAATCAAAAAAAGTGAGATTGGGTGGGTTTATAAATAAAGGTCGGTGTGACTTCTAGTAACCAGCAGCCCACCTTAAGTGTACGCTTGCACTTTTAACCATTATTCTTAATATATGAAAAAACAGCTGTTCTACCGGCAATACACGGCAGGTAAAAAGTCGGGCCTATATATACCGGATTGACGAAGTACAGTGGAGGACTGCGTGCTGTCTGTTCAAGTGGTGTTTTATTCTGCAATTGTTTTGTGTGCGTGTTTGTTTGTATGTTAAATTATGTGTCATTACTTCTGCCGTCATTCGATAGTTAGTAGATTGGTCGAGTCTCTGAGCGAATGGATCCGTCAACTTTATTTTTTTAAGTAATCACTATTCTTGCTACACGTTCAAAACCTAAGTTAGCACGGGGCAAATTTTTACTTCGACTAGCAGGTGGTAAAAGAAAACCCAGGAAAGGTAGTGCTCTAGAAGATAAGTGGTTTACCCAGTTTTTCAGGTTATTTCAGCCTCTTTTATTTTAGGGAGTACCGAACGCAAATGTTGTTATTCAATAATTGTGGAATAGTTGATGATTTAGGCTAACGTTAAAAAAGACTACTTCGTTTGTACATTCGGATTCTGTAACTGCATTGCGTGGTATAGAATATTGTAGTTTAATATGTAAAACACCATTACCAATTAATATTATAAGCCGCCATTTTCAGAACCATTGAGCTGCTTACGAAAGCTTCAGTATTATGCTTATCGAAAGACATGCCGCATGACTACCATGCAATTCACATGGTCAAACAATTTACTGACCCTAACAGGCAGATGCAATGGTACCTACTTTCACTTCTGTGCGTTTGCACAGCGTACAATGTCATTTTGTAATCCTTATCCTAATAACATGCTGGTGTACTTGAAACGCTACACGTAGCGTTCATGGGCGCTCTTCAAAGAGAAAAACTCACTTTTTTCGACCCAATTTTTTCGTGCACAACAGAAATCTTTCACTTCGTAGTGTTCGTAGGTTCAGTAGATAATACCGAAAGAACGTAGTTATTTTATAGGAAGTTGTTTTTTCGATCTGGAAGGCTCTGAACACAGATATGCCCTTTTGTCCAGCAACGTTGAGAATTGATAGCGATGCCAGTAGCTCTTCTAGCGACTTGTGCTCACTGTTGTTGTTCTGCTTTCGCAGAAGTTCCTGTAACTGTGGTTAGCCAGGTTTATTCTGAGTTTTAAAGCTATTTTTTTAAATAACATGCCGCTACAATGAGACGATGTGGCTTTATACAGCTTTATACCCGAAGCTGTTGCGCATGTGTCGTCGATGGCTTGTCCTGTCATCGTTTCTTTCTCGACGCACGAGCCATACTGAGTCGCCGAAAATGACACTGCTCATATGCGCGGCTGTGCTCATGGGCAGCACACGTGATTTCTGAAACAAATTGTAAATAGAAAAAACTGCGTCGCTTCAAAATATTAGGGACCCGGAAACTGCGTACATGGTTTCATGAGCACGCACGAAAGTGGCTCAAGACGCACTGACGAGCATGGCATGATTACGTAATGCGAAGGCAGCGCCACTTTAATACGTACTACTAACGCTAGTCATATGTACAGTTTTATGAAGTAATATCTTTTACTCTAATGAAGCAAACATTATTTCAATACCAACGAAAAAAATGTTCACCGTGTACACTTGTTTTCGGCCACATGACAGGGCAGCTGGGATAATTGAAGTCTCTGCCACCAAGTGGTGCCACGGGCTATATTCGCGATTTAATGAAGAATAATTGTATCCCCAATTTTTACCAGAAATAACATGGCTGGTGTCAGTCACTGTAACGTTCAATCTTTCGATTAGGGCAGTCATCTCATTTCATGTTCTGGGCTTTTGTCGGCCCTTTAAGATTAAGTTGACATGTTCATACCTCTCAATTGAATCAAGGCGCCATGTAATTGTAGCCACCGTGTCAATGTAGGTATAGCTCTACCTAAGCATAAAGGCATAAGAGAAAATGCTTGAAGTACAATGGCAAGGTTGGCTTACGAATGAAAAACAAAGAAAAATTATTGCGAACAGAAAGACATTTGCACCTTCAATTGTACAGACACCATTAATCGAAGCAACAGCGGGAATAAAAGTGAAAGACATCGCCAGTAGGTTTGCGGCGATAGCACATGCGGTAAGTAGTGATTGGAAGAGAGAAAGAGAGAGACTAAACACCTTTGTTTCGTTATTTTTTAAGCGTCGTCTTGAAGGTGGTCTCACCATTCCTGAAAACATTAGGCATTCGCCACGCCGACAGCTCTCTCCATCCACAATTACTTTAGCGGCACAATTCATCAAACGTCACAATTGATCAAGTGTCAAATAATCCGATTTGGGCTCCCTAAGTGACGAATACAGATTGTGTGGCCATCAGAGCATGAAGTCGCTAAGGGAATGACCGTGGCGTGAATACAACATAATAAATTGTCTGATACCACATACAGTGGGAATCGTAATATGCCAAGCACGAATGAGGAAGGTGTATATGTCACTTTAACATCAGCAAAACGTTACGACGCGGAGGTATATTTTGCCGTACACGAATTCCATGTGATTATTAAGTTTGGATGTTTCATTTACCTTCGCCATTCATTCACGTGACCTAATACCAAGTTTGGTATATGTCGAGCTAGCTAAACGGCCGCGAGCGTGCTATTCGCGTAGCATGCAGTCAAGTTTTACGTGACACGCATGTCATGATTATAATTTTTGGACGTGTCATTCACCTTCGTCGTCTATTCACGTCATGTATTGCCAAGTTTATGATATGTTGAGCTAGAAAAACATCCGTGAACACGCTTTGAGTGCACCATGTAGTCATGGCTTACATAACACGCATATCATGATTATCATGTTTGGACTTGTCATTCACCTTATCATCTATAATCACGTCACGTGATGCGAAATTAGGTATATGTGGAGCTAGCGAAACGGCAGTGAGCGCATCACTAGCGTGGTATGTTGCCATGTTATTACTAGGCACACATGTCATGATTATCATAATTGGTCGTCTCATTTACCTATGTTGTTTGTTCGTGTCAAGTAATACCAGATTTGGTACATATGAAGCTAGCTAAACAGGCGCGACCAACTCATGAGCGTGGCTTGTAGTCATGTTTTCACATGATGCCCACATAATGATTATCATGTTTGCACCAGTCACATACAATCATCATTTATTGACGTCCCATAATACCAAATTCGGTATATATGAAGCCAGCGAAACAGCCATGAGCGCATCACGAGCGTGACTTGTTGTCATGTTGTTACATGAAGCGCACGTGATGATTATCACGTTTGCACAAGTCACATACCTTCGCAATCCACTCACGTCCCGTAATACTAAATTCGGTACACGTTAAGCTAGCGAAACGGCCGCGAATGCATCATAAGCCTCGCTTGTAGTCACGATGTTACAGGACACGCATAACATGTTTATTATGTTTGTACCAGTCACATACCGTCGTAATCCATTCATGGCACGTAATGTTAAATTCGGTGTATGCGAAGCTAGCCAAACTGCCGTGAGCGCATCATGAGTGTGGCGTGTAGTCATGTTGTTACATGACACGCATGTCATGATTCCACGTTACGATATGTCACTCATGTTCGTCATGCAGTTGTGCTATACCATACTAATTTTGCAATATGTCATGTGAACGAAACCTCTGCAAGAGGAGCAAGACCATGAGATGCAAACCATGACATTCATGACATACAATCATGATTTTCATATTATGACTATTCACCTATGTTCGTCTTGCAGACGTGTTTTGGCATACCTAGTTCGGTATCGATACCATTATCCAATTGGCCAGGAGAACTTAAAGTGCTAGGTGGCTAAAAAGATAGATAGATAGATAGATAGATAGATAGATAGATAGATAGACAGACAGACAGACAGACAGACAGACAGACTGTCATAGGTCCCGGTAATTCGGGAGGCGATCGCCGGGCTAATTCCAAGGGCCGAAGTATCGGCCCCCCGAACCGCACCATGAAAGCGTGGACAACTTAGAAGTAGTCCTATTTGGCGCACCAGCGGACGCCAGCTGTGGCCCAAAGAACAAGTCAGAGCCGAGAGTTGATAAACAAAACAAAATTATATTCTCAATAATGGCAGATCAAAATAACACACAAGTATGCACACTCCACAATAGCTGAGTACAATCTGTCACCAAACAAACAACGTACTACACAGTACAATCAGCCACACTCGAAACAACGGACAGAGACAACAATGCACACTACAATGCAGTCGCATGCATTGAACAACCAAGACACTTAAAGACTAAATAGATAGAAAACCTATCCAGTCCAAAGTTCTTAGAACAAAAGTCTGGATGATACTCTTCCGAGAATCACTCACTCAAAGTCCAGCGTTGTTGTCGTTCCGCTGCCCCCGAAGTTTCTCTTCCAGGAAATCTGGCTGCAGTTTCTCTTCCAGGGAACCTCGCGTCTTCAGTTGGCCCCCGAAGTTTCTCTTCCAGGAAACCTCGCCGAAGTTTCTCTTCCAGGAAACCTCGCCGAAGTTTCTCTTCCAGGAAACCTCGCGTCTTCAATTGGCCACTCTCCAAGCTTCAAACTTCTTCGCCAGAAAGACGTCGGCTTCACACATGCAGCTGTTTCCACGCGTCTTCGCTCGATAGCGGTGAACACACACTCTTGCCCGTAGCTCGAGTCGTCACCCCTCAGGTGGAAATCATCTTCTTCTCCTGCTTTGTCTCTACAGACAAAACCTTCGCCGATTACACGGCGGAATCCCTAAGCGCCCTGGCGCTAACTTCCGTCTTCTCCTGACCTCTCACCTCGGCTGCTCGATTAAATACCTTCCGCGCGAGATTCCAGAAACTTTTCGTCATTTCGTCGGCGCGATACGCAGCGAAGGCTGGGGAGAGGGCGAGACGGCTCGAATGCCGTCCGCGACGGATGACTCAACCCGGCATCACCCCGCCCCTTTCCATCTAGAACATTCGAGGGCTTGCTCGGGCGCCGATTAGAGGAGGTTCGTCTGCGAACCCACGCTTCCGAGGGGAGAAGGACGCGCGCCCGTGGAGTCCCTGTATGCTTGTTTTCTTTTCTTTGTCGTTGACCTCTTGGCGCTTCGTCGCGAGAATTTGGCGGCGCGCCCGTTTTTGAGCGCTCGTTTTGTGACACTGCCCCCCACTTTAAGAATATTATCCTATAATATTCAAAACCACTCAAACGAGCGCGAACAGTCACCACACACTCTGAAAGACTCTAACACAAACCGTCGCTCATGACACTTCACATTCACAATAGATCACTCAATACAACTGTACATTGCAATTCAATCTCACAACACACAGAATATAGCCACAGGTACATGAATACAATACTCCATCACATATTCCAAACAATACAAATGTACAAAGTTCTCTCATTACCACAATTGTACAATACTATACATTATATCACTGAAACAAACATATTGATTCACTCGCGATGCAGTTGTGACACAGGACAACAACCACATTAACGTAACACATAGCACTATCAAACACGTTCCGATTCGACCCCAACACTTATCGTGTGCATTTCGAACGGCGCTTGCGCCCTTTCTTGCGGTGCTCGCTCGATCTCTTCTTGTGTTTTCACGTTCTTTTTCGGCGAGCCCTTTCCAACGACAGTATCTGAGGTGGCGTCTCAGCCATCGTTGTCACTTCCGACTTTGTTAACGGGTCATGACGCTCAACCGATCCTCTCCGGTTATTCACCCGATTGTTCATGTCCCGACATTTGGCCTGGCCGGCCGACTCCATCACCTTTACACTGTCGGTCGGTTGAGGTCGTGCCAACATAAGTCCAGCTGCCCGGCCCGTGAACTCATTCAACACGATCATCTTCCCATTCACTGTCTCTTGCACCGCGGCTTCACCTTGGGCTCAAGTGAGATCTGTCACGGGATGCTCCTCCAATGTATGTCAAGGTCACTGGGCTAGCGAGGGCTCTATCTTAGGGTCTTCTCTCAAATATTCTGGCTCATTCGGCCCTCGCGCCCCGTTGATGTTTCCGATAACGAGATCGTACAGAGGGTTTGTCATGCACAGAACGGTAACCTTTCCGCTGAAGTACGGGGTTGCGACCTCAATTTCTGCTTCGGGAAGCATCCGGACCGTACGGTCAATTAGGGAAACTGGCTTTGTTTTGCCTGTCAACTCACTTTCCCGCACCAAATTTCTTCGCACGATAACAGTGGAGCTACCGGTATCTCTCAACACCATAACCTTTTTGCCCGCAACTTTTCCAGGCAGCGTTGGCATTCCCTTCGTAACACCGGTTGGCTGTTTTGTCATTATAGCACCCACAATAGGGATTTTCTCCCCATTTTTAAACTCTACGAATCCATCGGTGACGTCATCAACGGTTTTTGGTGCCACTTGCGCACAGGATACCTGGTGAGTTTGACTCGCTCCGTTCCGACAAGCGTCTGCTTTGTGCCCAGTCTGACCACACTTGAAACATTTTACTACCGTAGGGCTCGTAAAGTTAGTACGACAGTTGTTCGCGCGATGACCCACTCGGTTACACAGAAAGCATCGCGGAACACTCTCTGGTGCGCGCTTCTTTTGTTCGAGTGCCGATTTCATCGAATCTTCGGGACACTCCTTCTTGATCCTGGTCAAATTAGTTCCACCTTGCGCTTCCAAGAATTGATCAGCCAATTCGAGCATGCCTTCAAGTGACTCAGCTTTCCTCTCTTTCAAGTACAGTGACAGGCTTGGGTGGCAACTAGTAGGAAACTGTTCTCTAGTTAGGAGCTCTATAAGCTCATCGTACTCCTGCGCTGTCCCTGAAAGTTCAATCCATCTGTCGAAATAGTGGCAAAGTCGGGCAGCATACTGCGTAGCCGTCTCACCATCAGCTGGTTTTCCTGTCCGAAATCTGTCCCGGAATCCTTCCACAGTAAATCTAAATCGCTTCAGCAAAGCAGTTTTCACCTTTGCATAGTTGGCTGCATCGGTCGGCGTCAGTCTACCGTACACACTGAGCGCTTCACCACTCAAGCAAGTACTCAAAGCAGTTGCCCATTGATGTTCCGGTCAGTTCTGGCTCCTCGCAATCGTCTCAAATCGGTGAAAATACGCGTCAAGGTCGTCCTTCCTCTCATCAAACGCTACGAGCAGCTTGCTTGGGTTCAAGCGGAAGCCGTGGTCCTCCCGTTCGCTGCTTTCAACTCTAGCTTGGACCGGAGTTTCACTTCGCTGTTGCAAACGGAGCCGCCGAGTTCCATCTCGTGCTGTCGCTGCCGTTCCCTTTCAGCCATTTCCGCTTCTCTTTCTTCTTTCAGCTGTCGCTCCCTTGCCTCTCTTTCTACTTTCAGCTGTCGCTCCTTTGCTTCTCTTTCTTTTCTTGCCCTTTCGGCTGCCAACTTTTCTCTCTCCAGCTCCAACTTCAATTGCTGCTCTCTTTCTTCTTGCGCTCTCTCAGCTGCCAAACTCTCTCTCTCCAACTCAGCTGCTTTTTCTTCCTTGGCTTTCTCAGCTGCCAACCTCTCTCGTTCCAAGTCAGCTGCTTTTTTCCTTGGCTCTCTTGGCTGCCCACCTTTCTCATTCCAACTCAGCTGCTTTTTCTTCCTTGGCCCTTTCAGCTGCCAACCTCTCTCTATCCAACTCAACTTTTTTTTTCGCTTTGGCTCTTTCGAGCACCAACCTTTCTTTTTTCAGCTCAGCAGCCTTTTCTTCTTTGGCCCTCTCTTTTTCTTCTTTTTCCTTCTGGGTGACCCACTTCCGTAGTTCGGCGCCAAAAAGACCCATCTTCTCACCAAGAGTGACTAACTTTTCGAGATCCATTGTGTCCCGCAAATAAAACCTTGCCGCGTGCGAAAAATATCTGCCTAAATCAGTCTATCGGAACACTCCCCTGCACCCGTTAACGAGAACACTGCGTGTCACACACAGGTCCCGTTAATTAGAGAGGCGATTGCCGGGCTAATTCCAAGGGCCGAAGTGTCGGTCCCCCGAACCGCACCACGAAAGCGTGGACAATTTAGAAGTGGTCCTTTTTGGCGCGCCAGCGGACGCCGGCTGTGGCCCAAAGAACAAGTCAGAGCCGAGAGTTGATGAACAAACAAAATTATATTCTCAATAATGGCAGATCGAAAACAATACACAAGAATGTACACTCCACAATAGTTGCATACCATATGCCACCAATCAAACAACGCACTACACAATACAATCAGCCTCACTCGAAACAACGGACACAGACAACAATACGCACTACAATGCAGTCGCATGCATTCAACAACCAAGACACTTAAAGACTAAAGAGATAGAAAACCTATCCAGTCCAAAGTTCTTGGAACACAAGTCTGAATGATACTCTTCCGGGAATCACTCACTCAAAGTCCAGCATTGTTGTCGTTCCGCGCCCTCGAAGTTTCTCTTCCAGGAAACCTCGTCGAAGTTTCTCTTCCAGGAAACCTCGCGTCTTCAATTGGCCACTCTCCCAGCTTCAAACTTCTTCACCCGAATACGTCGGCTTCACACACGCAGCTGTTGCCACGCGTCTTCGCTCGATAGCGGTAAACACACGCTCTTGCCTGTAGCTCGAGCCTTCACCCCTCAGGTGGAAATCCTCTTCTTCTTCTCCTGCTTTGTCGCTACGGACAAAACCTTCGCCGACTACACGGCGGAATCCCTACGCGCTCTGGCGCTAAATTCCGTCTTCTCCTGATCTCTAATCTCCGCTGCTCGGTTGAATACCTTCCGCGCGACATTCCAGAAAGTTCTCATCATTTCGTCGGCGCGATGCGCTGCGGAGGCTGGGGGAAGGTGCGAGACTGTACGAGGGCCGTCCCCGACAGATGACTCAACACGAAATAACATGCCCCTTTTCTTCTACAAATTTCCAGTGCTTGCCCGGCCGCCGCTGTGGGGTGAGGAGGTTCATCGGCGAAGCCACCCTTCCGAGGGGAGAAGCGCGCGCCCGGGGAGCCTTGGATGTTTGTTTTCTTTTTTTCTTTTGACCTCGCGGCTCTCTCCCGCGCGTCATCGCAAGAATTTGGCGGCGCGCCCATTTTTACCGCTCGTTCTGTGACACTGCCCCCCACTTTAAGAATATTATCTCATAATATTCAAACCAACACAAACGAGCGCGAACAGTCACCACACACTCTCAAAGACTGTAACACAAACTGTCGCTCATGACACTTCACATTCGGAATAGATCCTCAATACAACTGTACATTGTAATTCAATTCCACGACACGTGAAATATAGCCACAGGTACATGACTACAACACTTCATCACACATTCCAAGCAATACAAACATACAAAGTTCTGTCTTTACAACAATTATACAACACTATACATCACATCATCGCACAGTACACTTTGACTCGCTCGACATACACTTGTGACACAGGATAACAAGAACATTAACACAACATATGGCACTCAGCACTGCCAACCACATTCTGATTCGACTTAAGCAGTTATCCTGTGTACTTTGAGCGGCGCTTGCGCTCTTTATTGCGGTGCTCGCTCGATCTCTTCTTGTGTTTCCACGTTCCTTTTCGGCGAGCCCTTTCCAACGACGATATCTGAGGCGGCGTCTCAACCATCATTGTCACTTCCGACAGTGCTAACGGGTCATGACACTCAACCGATCCTGTCGGGTTATTCACCCGCTTTTTCATGTCTTGACATTTGGCCTGGCTGGCCAACTCCATCTCCTTTACACTGTCGGTTGGTTGAGCTCGTGCCGCCGTAAGTCCAGTTGCTCGGCCCGTGAACTCATTCAACACGATCAACTTCTCATTCACTGTCTCTTGCGCTGCGGCTTCACCTTGGGCTCTAGTGAGATCCGTCACGGGATGCTCCTCCACTGTATCCCGCGGCCGCTGTGTTGGCGAGGGCTCTATCTTCGGGTCTTCCCCCAAACGTTCTGGATCATTCGGCCCTCGCGCCCCGTCGATGTTTCCGATGACGAGGTCGTACAGGGGGGTCGTCATGCATAAAGCAGTAACCTTCCCGCTGAAGTACGGGGTTTCAACCTCAATTTCTGCTTCGGGAAGCATCCGAACCGTACGGTCAATTAGGCAAACCGGTTTCGTTCTGCCTGTCAACTCACTTTCCCGTACCAAATTTCTCCGCACGACAACCGTGGAGCTACCAGTGTCTCTTAGAACCGTAATCTTCTTGCCCGCAACCTTTCCAGGCAGCGTTGGCATTCGCTTCGTAACACCGGTTGACTGTTTTGACATTACAGCACCAACAATAGGAATTTTCTCCCCATTTTTCAATTCTACGAATCCGTCGGTGGCGGCATTATCATCGGATTTCGGTGCTGCTAGCACACAGGATACCTGGTGAGTTTGACTCGCTCCGTTTCGACATGCGTCTGCTTTGTGCCCAGTCTGACCACACTTGAAACATTTTACTACCGTAGGGCTCGTAAAGATCGTTCGACAGTTTTTCGTGCGATGACCCACTCGGTTACACAGAAAACAACGCGGAGTGTTCTCCGGTGCACGCTTCTTTTCTTCGGGAGCCGATTTCTTCGAATTTCAGGACACTCCTTCTTGATCCTGGCCAAATTAGTTCCACCTTGCGCTTCCAAGAATTGATCAGCCAATTCGAGCATGCCTTCAAGTGACTCAGCCTTCCTCTCTTTCAAGTACAGTGACAGGCTTGGGTGGCAACTAGTAAGAAACTGTTCTCTAATTAGGAGCTCTATAAGCTCATCGTACTCCTTCGCTGTCCCTGAAAGTTCAATCCATCTGTCGAAATAGTGGCAAAGTCGGGCAGCATACTGCGTAGCCGTCTCACCATCAGCTGGTTTTCCTGTCCGAAATCTGTCCCGGAATCCTTCCACAGTAAATCTAAATCGCTTCAGCAAAGCAGTTTTCACCTTTGCATAGTTGGCTGCATCGGTCGGCGTCAGTCTACCGTACACACTGAGCGCTTCACCACTCAAGCAAGTACTCAAACCAGTTGCCCATTGATGTTCCGGCCAATTCTGGCTCTTCGCAATCGTCTCAAATCGGTGAAGGTACGCGTCAAGGTCGTCCTTCCTTTCATCAAACGCCACGAGCAACTTTCTTGGGTTCAAGCGGAAGCCATGATCTTCCCGTTCGCTGCTTTCAACTCTAGCTTGGACGGGAGTTTCACTTCGCTGTTGCAAACGGAGCCGTTTGAGTTCCATCTCGTGCTGCCGCTGCCGTTCCCTTTCAGCCATCTCCGCTTCTCTTTCTTCTTTCAGCTGTTGCTCCCTCGCTTCTCTTTCTTCTCTCGCTCTTTCGGCTGCCAAAATTTCTCTCTCCAGCTCCAATTTCAATTGCTGGTCTCTTTCTTCTCTCAGCTGTCGCTCTTTTGCCTCTCTTTCTTCTCTCGCCCTTTCAGCTGCCAACCTCTCTCGTTCCAACTCAGCTGCTTTTTATTCCTTGGCTCTCTCTTTTTCTTCTTTTTCCTTCTGGGTGACCCACTTCCGTAGTTCGGCGCCAGAAAGACCCATCTTCTCACCAAGAGCGACTAACTTTTCGAGATCCATTTTGTCTCACAACTCGCAAATAAAACCTTGCCGCGTGCAAAAAGTATCTGCCTAAATCAGTCTATCGGAACACTCCCCTGCACTCGTTAACGAGAACACTGAACAACACACAAAATCGTTCCGATATCACTATCAAGAACTCGAGGCTCTTTTTCACTACTTTGGACACACTGTGCACCAAAAGGTCCTGTGTCCCGGACGCCAGATTAATTGTCACACGCAGGTCCCGTTAATTAGGGAGGCGATCGCCGGGCTAATTTCAAGGGCCGAAGTATCGGCCCCCCGAAACGCACCACGAAAGCGTCGACAATTTAGAAGTGGTCCTTTTTGGCGCGCCAGCGGACGCCGGCTGTGGCCCAAAGAACAAGTCAGAGCCGAGATTTGATGAACAAACAAAATTATATTCTCAATAATGGCAGATCGAAAACAATACACAAGAATGTACACTTCACCATAGTTACATACAATATGCCACCAATCAAACAACGCACTACACAATACAATCAGCCTCACTCGAAACAACGGACACAGACAACAATACGCACTACAATGCAGTCGCATGCATTCAACAACCAAGACACTTAAAGACTAAAGAGATAGAAAACCTATCCAGTCCAAAGTTCTTGGAACACAAGTCTGAATGATACTCTTCCGAGAATCACTCACTCAAAGTCCAGCGTTGTTGTCGTTCCGCGCCCTCGAAGTTTCTCTTCCAGGAAACCTCGCCGAAGTTTCTCTTCCAGGAATCCTCGCGTCTTCAATTGGCCACTCTCCCAGCTTCAAACTTTTTCGCCCGAACACGTCGGCTTCACACACGCAGCTGTTGCCACGCGTCTTCGCTCGATAGCGGTAAACACACGCTCTTGCCTGTAGCTCGAGCCTTCACCCCTCAGGTGGAAATCCTCTTCTTCTTCTCCTGCTTTGTCGCTACGGACAAAACCTTCGCCGACTACACGGCGGAATCCCTACGCGCTCTGGCGCTAACTTCCATCTTCTCCTGATCTCTCATCTCCGCTGCTCGGTTAAATACCTTCCGCGCGACATTCCAGAAAGTTCTCATCATTTCGCCGGCGCGATGCGCAGCGGAGGCTGGGGGAAGGTGTGAAACTGTACGAAGCCGTCCCCGACACATGACTCAACCCGGAATAACAGGCCCCTTTCCTTCTAGAAATTTCCTGTGCTTGCCCGACCGCCGCTGTGGGGTGAGGAGGTTCATCGGGGAAGCCCCGCTTCCGGGGGGAGAAGCGCGCGGCTGGGGAGCCTTGAATGTTTGTTTTCTTTTTTTCTTTTGACCTCGCGGCTCTCTCCCGCGCGTTATCGCAAGAATTTGGTGGCGCGCCCATTTTTAGCGCTCGTTTTGTGACACTGCGCAACACACAAAATCGTTCCGATAGCAGTATCAACACCTCGAGGCTCTTTCTCACTACTTTCGACACACTGTGCACCAAAGTGTCCTGTCGCGGACGCCAGTATAATTGTCACAGGTCCCGTTAATTCGGGAGGCGATCACCGGGCTAATTCCAAGGACCGAAGTATCGGCCCCCCGAACCGCACCACGAAAGCGTGGACAACTTAGAAGTGGTCCTATTTGGCGCACAAGCGGACGCCAGCTGTGGCCCAAAGAAAGGGTCAGAGCCGAGAGTTGATAAACAAAACAAAATTATATTCTCAATAATGGCAGATCAAAATAACACACAAGTATGCACACTCCACAATAGTTGAGTACAATCTGTCACCAAACAAACAACGAACTACACAGTACAATCAGCCACACTCGAAACAACAGACACAGACAACAATGCACACTACAACGCAGTCGCATGCATTGAACAACCAAGACACTTAAAGACTAAAGAGATAGAAAACCTATTCAGTCCGAAGTTCTTGCAACAGAAGTCTGGATGATACTCTTCTGAGAATCACTCACTCAAAGTACAGCGTTGTTGTCGTTCCGCTGCCCCCGAAGTTTCTCTTCCAGGAAACCTCGCGTCTTCAATTGGCCCCTCTCCAAGCTTGAAACTTCTTCGCCGAAACAAGTCGGCTTCACACACGCAGCTTTTGCCACGCGTCTTCGCTCGATAGCGGTTAACACACACTCTTGCCCGTAGCTCGAGTCGTCACCCCTCAGGTGGAAATCATCTTCTTCTCCTGCTTTGTCTCTATGGACAAAACCTTCGCCGACTACACCACGGAATCCCTACGCGCTCTGGCGCTAACTTCCGTCTTCTCCAGACCTCTAACCTCGGCTGCTCCATTAAATACCTTCCGCGCGAGTTTCCAGAAAGTTCTCGTCATTTCGTCGGCACAATACGCAGCGAAGGCTGGGGAGAGGGCGAGCCGGCTCGAATGCTGTCCGCGACGGATTACTCAACCCGGCATCACCCCGCCCCTTTCCATCTAGAACATTCGACGGCTTGCTCGGGCGCCGATGAGAGGAGGTTCGTCAGCGAACCCACGCTTCCGAAGGGAGAAGGACGCTCGCCCGGGGAGTCGCTGTATGCTTGTTTTCTTGTCTTTGTCGTTGACCTCTCGGCGCTTCTTCGCGAGAATTTGGCGGCGCGCCCGTTTTTGAGCGCTCGTTTTGTGACACATACATACAGACAGACAGACAGACAGACAGACAGACACGCTCAAAGTCACCTAAGTTCGCTAAGAAATTTTTCGCTTTCAATAATAAAAAGCGTCGATGCAAAGCGTGATTTCGCCTCCATCGGGTCAATGCTTGAAGGAGAGCCGACATGCATGTGTACCTGGCGCCGCAATAAATGCCCACCACTGCGTTATGATGCGGAAAGGAACCCAGTCAGTGTGGCGGAGAGCTAACCTCGTCCATAACATGATTTTTATAGAGCGACAACTACATGGCCGCAAATGAGGAGAACGTCCCACCCAGCAATACGTTCTCCTGCGTAACGGGCTGACACAAGTGTTGGAGATAAAAAATTAGATCCTCATGTAACAATTGATATCAGATTTATTATTCAGGTTTTTTTTATTGCGTGACGTGAGGTGCCCATGGTAAACTCTCTTTGATGTCTCGTTACATTCTACATGTATATTGTTATAGTTGGCAAGTACGTGGTTGCGTGAATGTGCAGACGAAATTATTAGGTGTCTGTTATTTGAACCATCCAGATATTGCGGGACACAAAAAGTCAAATACGAAAGCCTAGTTTGACGACTTGTTTGTGGAAATTATTTTGTAACACTATTTTTCATCAAGTTATTGACACGTAAGTCATTGACACGTAAAGCTTCAAATGTGGCATCATGGAAGCAGAATACCTACCACATTTCGTGAGGGGAAATCTGGCTATTTGATTTTAGATTAGAGCCTGCACTTTCTTGCAGAAGAACAGAGAAACCGTCTGCAAGCCTGCAAGCCGTCTGCCAGCTCTAAGCACTAACAATCTCTTACAATATGTACTTCCGTTTGTTCTTATCCCTACTCGAGGCCACTGTGTTACTCAAAGAAGGACAGGAAGGGTCCATGAAATTAAGTTGCGAAGTCAATAGATCAAACACTTCAAACACATAACTGCACAAAAATGGTTCAATCGGAATGCTTAGACCACTTTGTTTACAACCCATAAAATGAGAAAACACGCAAAATATGTCGTTATGTGTGTTCTGAGCACATCAAGTGTACTGAAGAAAAAACTGACGAAAAATTTGCCTCATTTTATAACTGCGTTTTGAAAGATAAATCTCATGCGACCGCGAACAAGAATCGCCTATGGAAAGAAATATACACTTCCTAAAAGACTCGGCTGAACACATTGCCTAGCTGGGGAACATTGCTTGAAATTTAGGTTTATCCGTCGATACAATACAAAATTGCCAGTAATATAGTTTCTCTACAGTCATCCATTGTTGAACGTTGGTTATTCGCATAACAATAAAATAATTCCTTTAAAATGATCGAATTGTTGTCTAAGCAGTTTAAAACGTTGTCCCAAATAATGTTTTGGAAACCCTTTTTTATTGGTTATTGATGTTAACAACGAGAATCCCTGGCCTTAGGCCGAGAACACGTCTTTACTTTAGGAGGGCCCGCTATACTTTGTTCTAGGCCCGCTTTCCTTATATCGGTCTTTTCTTTCTTTACATCTCTTGTGGCTCCCCTTAAGCCCATGTGAACACCAGATGCGCATTGTTATTATTAAAAAACTTTGTATATACTTTGCACACGTGTTGTCACGTCTTTGCATGATCGTGTGGGCCATGCACGGGGGTAATTTTTCCCGGAGCTTAGCCCACTTATCATAATTGACTTTGTGGATAAGCTGAGATTTTTTTCTTAATTTTTGTGTGCGGTTTTTATTCTCAGCCCTGATAGGGAACAAACCGTTCATACTAAGACAAGAAATACCGACCCTCAGGGATTGCTTACATAATCTTTCCACAATAGGCTACATCATCCTCGAGTTCCTGGTCCACTGCCTCATCCTGAGGTACGTCGGGGATCTTCTTGTTTACCTGGCGGAGTGTAGCATCGTTGGTCATCAGAACGGTGACATGCCTGTTGACCTTGCCCGCCTCGGTGTCCAAGTACAGCCGTGGTGCTGCCAGGAGCGTGATATTCCGTGAGACGCTGGCCCTGGTCATTCCACGCACTTTCCGAAGACGCTCGACTGACGACGTCATAGTTCCGGAACGACGTCTTGTGAGTTACACTCCGCCAATGTTAAAAACAAGTGCGTGTGGTTGTAGGACATCAGCACGGCTTTACTTCATAAAAGCTTGCTCCGCCTTTTCTACTTCATTCTTTTTTTTTCTTTAGGTTTCTCGCACCTTCTCTCAAAGCCATGCCCCACTGCTTATTTTCAACATTTGCGACCACCTTTCTTAGGTAACATACATTTACATTCGTTTAGAAATCAGACAAGTTGCATTCTTCCCTCACGTGGTTACGTTTCCACAAATTTTATTTTAGCAGGCCTTAATACTAAGTTGTGCAATGATCTTATTGCTATGCGTTACAATAGATGAACATTTGTGCTACTTCAACTTCAATACGTACCTAATTGTGAAGCCTTAATTACCCAGGTAATGTATTATTTGACTATATAGCACCTATACACAACATTCTATGCTGAACTATTTTCGAGTTGGTACATTTTGTAACCCAACCCCTTTAATGAGAAAATAATCAGCAAGATAATTTTCTTTCATACCAATATATGAAGTCTTCTAGTTTCTTGGCATTAAACGGCACAGACTTTCTCTGTACAAGCTTGCACAAGCCACAGCTAGCTCCTTATGGTAGTTCATGCAGTTTGCAGCAGTGTGTTTAGCAAAAATTGCTTAGTGTAAATGTGTCTAATTAAGCCTTACGTATGGGGCTGATGCATCGGCTCTGAAGCCGAACTAGAAATACGAGGATACCTGAATTATCCTCATGAAAAATGTAATAGTGCTTCAATTCTTGCGTGGTGCTTAAGGTGCCTCAATTAAAAAGAAAAACAACATCATAATGATGCGAGAAGGAACACACACTGAAATTCGGTGTTTATTTAAAGGCATAGGACATGTCTTCCTAATGGTGTTAGTAATTGGTCATGCACGGCAGTGAAGAATGTACAAAAGTACAACGAATCTCCTAACGCAATAACAAACTAACAATGAAACGTAGGTTTTCATCCTTCAAGCACAGACATATTTCAAGAGACCTCAGCACGTGGTGATGTGTACTTAGTTTTTGTTTGCGAGTGCTGAAATGTGTGCTGTTATTCATTTACCCTAATATGACAGTCGCCGCTGCCATTTCCAGCTCAAGATCTAGCGCATCGACAAGCTGCGACTCCCTCGCGGAATAGTTGTTCACCGGCTTGGAGCCCATACGCGAGCTAAAGTGCCAAGGTGATTGAGATCTTCAAATGTATTCCTCTTTGTTTGTTCAATAGGGTGAATACTCCTCAAATATAGGAATAATAAAGGTTCTTAAAGTAATAGTTTATTTGAGTACAGGATCCTGATGAGTAGGCCCTCGTGTTCAAGTCTTTTGCTGCATTGCAAGGAGACTGGCTACGTGCCTCAGCTGACAGAAGCCATTGTGCTCGCAAGATTTAAAGAAGAGATGGGACGAGATACTAACGAGGCGTTTTTCATCAATAGCTTTGGGTTAACATATGTGTCGTTAGGTCATCAATAGGACTGAATCTAATCGAGGTATCTTTCTCCATCGCCCATCAATAAATCATCTCCCTTCTAGCTACTTCGAGATCGCGTCTGTTCTCTTCTTGTGCACTATATATGCGTTGGTTCAGTAAATCTAAATAAATAGTTAGCTGTGTGCATGTTCTTGTTTTATGAGTGCGTGTTTTGGCATTAGCTGTTATGATTTTCTCTTAAGAACTTCCCAGTGAGACAGCCTTTTAATATATTCCTTAACTGTACCGATATTCACAGAGCCATCATGATCGCAACGTCGCAAGCCTCTTGCTTCCCACTAGTTCTTCCATCTCTTTTCCCACAGGCACGTATCAATCCCCAGCGCATGTTACAGACCGTCTCGACAAACATAGGATTTTCTAAAACTAACTTGTTGGTGGTGCGATCGTTCAGTCACCATAGGAATAAAGGGCAGTACACATATTTGCCTAGTATTTGCGGTTGCAGAACTCAAACACTCATTGCTTTTGTTTATTGCTGTGTTTTGGTTTTGTCTGCATAAAAAAACAAACGGTTGTGAACTTTGTGACCTGATTCGATTTGGTGAGCCTGGATTATTAGGTTGTTGCAGTGCAACTGCTCAAAATCTGCTGATTGTTCTCTCGCAACAGAGCAGCTCCAATCCACGAGAAGTGAATCAGAGCGGAAAGAACCAAGATTTGAGAAGTTTGTGTAGTACCTATCTTTACCACTTACAACTTACCTTTACCCTTACAATTAAGATGTTGTTGACTTGCGTAAGTGGGTAAACCCAGCGATACTCGAATCCGACGAAATGAAACAAGTCTTCAAGGGCATATTCGATGGCGAATTTGAAATGTTGTCAGCCAAGGACCTACAAACCATAGTCGATCTCGTCATTTTTTGCCAGAATTTTGACGAATTGCGCAAGCAACGTGTGCAAACACGGTGCTCTCTGGAGCAGCGTGACTCGATCGCGGCCTTAACTTTCGGAGACCAGAATGACATGTTGGCTCGCATAAAGCAGTTTGTGCATGAGGAGGTCACACTGAAGCTCTCAATTTCATTGAACACGCCCAAACCAGCACAAACGCATCTTCTGGCCCCAGATCATCTGGCTCGGCCATAAGGCACGTTATACATTGCAAAATGAGGTAGCTGACGCTTTGCCTTTCGCTCGTTCACCACCTCTGGAGGCCACACCCTTGACGTATGCGCAAGTCGCTGCAGCCAGAGCACCTCGACAGTGCACTTATGCTACCTCAGTAGTCCCTGTTCAGTCATCACCGGCTCCGCTCAGCCGACCACTCGCGGTGTTTCCGAATCTGTGGCACACCGCAGACAATAATCCGATTTGCTATTCTTGCGGCTACGCAGGACATGTGGGTCACTTCTGCCGCCGTCGCCCTCTCGTTCCTGGTGACACCATGAAAAGGTCGTCCAACGACTCTTGGCGCTCCAACGACACAGCATGTGAACAAAAATCTTCACTCGATCCCCCCCCCCCTCCCCCTTCAGTCAACCACCGATCTCCATCGCCCCGCCGTCGCTCTCAGTCACCTAGGTGCCATAAACCCTGCCCTTCAGACGCGAAAAACTAGATTCCGCAGTTTCCGAGGCATGAACTGCGCCGTCGTTGAAAGAATCAAGGCCTCGCATTTCTTCGGCAAACCTCATCCACGTTTTTGTATATGGTTACCGTACCCTTGCACTTGCGGACACTGGTGCTGCCGTATCAGTAATTGAGTTAAATCTTTAACGCCTGCATCGGAAGGTTACCACGAGGCCAAATGAATTGTCCTTCCGTACTACCAGTGCTCATGTTAATCGACCATCAGCTGTCTGCAACGCCCGCGTTTTTATCTAATGTGTTTTGTATACCGTTTCATTTCTTGTACTACAGGCGTGTTCTCATGATGTTATCTCCGGCTGAGATTTTCTGTCTCTTAATTATGCGGTTATTAACTGTGCTTGTGTTAAAGTGGCCTTCTCTGCGTTGTGAGCCTCGTCTATGGAACTTTCAATAAACACGCTGTTTGTCGCCGATGACATCGCCATACCTCCTTCTAGCGCAGCCTTTGTTCTCGAGTCTTGTGCCGATGTGTCTATGTCTGCAGTGTTGTTTACGCTTTTCCAAACATTCCAACGTCGGAAGAGCCTCGCGTTGTGGTTTGCTGTCCTCGATATTTTGGCGGGCGCTACCAATTTGTTTGTCACGAATCCCTTGCCATAGCCCACAACCTTGCGTCGCAAAGAATGTATTGGAACATTCTAAGACTTGGGCGTTTTCTCCATATTCGGCCTTGACAGTGAAAGTGATTTGCAGCTAGTGCACTGATGCTTCTGCCCATTCGCCTGTTCACGGAAACATTATTTTTGTTTGGCCCTTCAATTGATGGCCAACTTAAAGAACCACACCGCGAGAAGCTTCTGAAACTTCTGGGGCATGCCACCGCATCGAACGCGATCATGAAAATGCCCTTCCTAATGCTGGTTGTTCTACTCGGGTTCATCTCGACTACATCCTGCGTTTTCCGGCTGCCCGTAAGTCCTCCCGGATTACCTCCTGCTTACCTCACCAACAAGCCGCCACTTCTGTTCACCGACGAGAACGATGAATGTCAAGCCGAACCGGATCCGCCACCTTCAGTCGCCGACCACTTTATCGCCTGGCAACCTCGGACATCTACTAGCGCCGCATCCCTACAAAAGCCGCCTTCGCCCGGAGGCCAGTTGGGGCATGCCACCGCATCGAACGCGATCATGAAAATGCCCTTCCTATTGCAGGTTGTTCTACTCGGGTTCATCTCGACTACATCCTGCGTTTTCCGGCTGCCCGTAAGTCCTCCCGGATTACCTCCTGCTTACCTCACCAACAAGCCGCCACTTCTGTTCACCGACGAGAACGATGAATGTCAAGCCGAACCGGATCCGCCACCTTCAGTCGCCGACCACTTCATCGCCTGGCAACTTCGGACATCTACTAGCGCCGCATCCCTACAAAAGCCGCCTTCGCCCGGAGGCCAGTTGGGGCATGCCACCGCATCGAACGCGATCATGAAAATGCCCTTCCTAATGCAGGTCAGTTACTTGCAACACGCTAATTCCTTTCGATCAAGTGATTCCTTTCTACTTGCGGTGTCGTGCCCCCCTGACATCCTTGATTGCTGGCATAGGTGGCGTAGATTATTGTGTCAATCATTGTGTTCTTTCGCCGTGAATGCCCATTTAGTTTGCCTTCTGTTCATGCTCGCGGGAGACATTGAATCTAACCCTGGTCCTTCCCCCACACTTGAAAGTATTGCTGAAGCCATCGCTCGCGTTGAAAAATCGCAAGACACAGTGCTCTTTGAATTGGCCCTTATCCGAGCAACACAATCAAACATGGAAGGCTTGGTCGATCGCCTCTCCTCCCGTGTTGACGCTCTTGAGCAAATTAACGCAGCCCGTGCCACTGATCCCACTACCGTGAATGGCAATACCCTATCTAACCTTTCTTCCAGCATTAAAACGCTAGTTGAAAAATGCGATGACTCAGAGAATCGCCTCCGCCGGTGCCACCTGCTATTTTTTGAAATACCCGACGTCATTAACGAAACATGGGCCGAATCAGAATCGCGTATAATCTCGTTTTGCACCGAAAAACTTGATGTTCCAATTACTTCCATAGATATTGAAAGAGCACACAGACTAGGCCGCTTTCAAGCCAATAAAAACCGCCCGATTATAGTCACCCTGTCCAGATTTAAGGATAAGGCTAGAATACGTTCCGCTGGCCCGAAACTGAAGGACTCGTTATTCTCTGTACGCGAGGATTATTCAGCGCGTGTAAGATTGGCAAGGAAGAAGCTTTTCTTGTATGCGCAGGAAAGCAAATTCGTGTCCCTCAAAATCCGTTTCGACAAGCTTATCGCTGACAAAAAGCCTTTCGTTTATGATGCTGAATCGGACAGAGTTATAGAACTGAAAGCATAGCGTTCATTGCGTGCTTCCAGGGTTCCGTCCTCCCCTCCTTTCGAGTCCATCCCAACTAGAATCGCTCCTCCAGTTTATCAAACTACATCTATCCTGCTTACGAATATCCGTAGCTATATGCCCAAAAAGGAAGCTGTGCAAACTCTCCTTGAGGACACCAGCACCGACATCGCAATCCTAACTGAGTCATGGCTAACCCCTGATATTCACGACAATGAATTACGTCACAGCAACACCCATTTCACGTCTTACAGACTTGATAGGAACAGACGCAGAGGGGGTGGTATTTTAGTTTTCGTGAAAGACAGCCTACCCTCCCAAACTGTGACAATCAGTACGAATTTTGAAATTCTTTGCGTTGAAATAATCCTTCCCACGTGCAAAAACATTCTTATAGCCTGTCACCGCGCACCCGACTGCGACCACTCTTTCACAGATGACCTTCAAAATGTTCTTTTTGATCTGAAATCCCGGTTTCCTCACGCAAACTTCTTGCTATGCGGGGACTTTAATTACCCTGATATTGACTGGGACAACTTGTGTGCTAGTTCACGACAATCCAGAGATTTCCTCGAACGGTGTCTTCTTTTTAACTTATCGCAATCAGTCACAATGCCAACTCGTGGCCCAACCACTCTTGATCTTGTTCTTGTCTCCAACCCAGATTTAATTCAGTCAGTGTCATGCATTCCCGGTCTGAGTGACCATAATGTTGTATTGTTTTAATTGTCCATTGCCTTACCTTCGCGAAGACCTTCGAAAAAATTAATACGCGACTTTAACAACGCCAACTTCTCGACGATTAACTCTAAACTTAATAAATTTTTGGTCTCCTTCACCCTGTCTGCTTCTACCCGAACAGTTGACCAAAACTGGTTATTGTTCAAGCGGAAATTATTAACCTTTATCGGTAACCACGTCCCCCTTATTCGTGTTCTAGGCGATGCTCAGCGACCCTGGTATTCTAATCTCCTAAAGAAACTATCTCAAAAGAAAAAACGTCTTTTTCGCGCTGCTAAAAACTTTGAGTCAATAACAAAATGAAACAGACATTTCGCATGCCTTCGTGAATACACTCACTTGCTGAAGCGCTCCAAAAAGAAATTTTTTCATAATGACTTGCTTAACATTGCCCGAACTAATCCAAAGAAGTTTTGGAAACTTCTCAACCCTAAAAATAACACGCACAATATATCCTTAACCAACTCCGATGGTTCTCACGTTCCTCTCCCACAGCGGGCGGACGTTATGAATACTTACTTCACTTCAGTCTTCACTTCTGAACCACTTCATAGTATTCCAGTCATGCCGAGATCTAATTTTTCACAAATGCCGCCCATTGACATTACCTCCGAAGGCATCAGCAGTCTGATAAAGAAATTAAAAATATCCAGCTCCCCCGGACCTGACAATATTCCTGCCAAAGCTTTAAAGGCTACTAATAGCATTTCTAGTAAATTTTTGGAGATAATTTTTAAACAGTTCATTTCTGAAGGTTTCATCCCAGTTGATTGGAAACTTGGGAAGGTTGTACCAGTTTTCAAGTCTGGAAAGCGATCTGACCCATCTAACTATCGCCCCATTTCACTAACGTGCATCGCTTGCAAACTTATGGAGCATATAATATATTCACATGTTGCTCGTCACCTCGATGATCACTCTTTCTTTTTTCATAAGCAGCATGGTTTTCGTTCAGGGCTCTCATGTGAAACTCAACTTTTTGAATTTACGACTGATCTTCATCTCAACCTTGATTCGTCATTTCAGACTGATGTTATTTTTGTCGACTTTTCAAAGGCCTTCGATCTCGTCCCTCACCAACGACTAATCAACAAACTTTCTTCACTTTCCCTCGATCCCCTGACCTTATCATGGATTAAGTGCTTCCTAACCCACCGGTCGCAATTCACTGTTATCGGTGGTGCCCATTCTCATACTACTCCAGTAATCTCTGGCGTCCCTCAGGGTTCGGTTCTCGGCCCGCTCCTCTTTTTAATCTACGTAAATGACCTTCCTTCCGGCATTTCATCAACGGTTCGGCTTTTTGCTGACGATTGCGTCATCTACCGTCGCATATCAACTCCCGAAGATCAGCTAATACTACAGCAAGATTTACACATCATTCATAACTGGTGCGCTCAGTGGATGATGAGGCCGATTACTTCCAAATGTAAGTTCATGTCTGTCTCACGAAAACACACTAACGTCATCCATCCGTATTCATTAAACTCAACAGTGTTATCCCAAGTGGATTCTTACTGATACCTGGGCGTTGAAATTACAAGCAGACTAACCTGGACCGAGCATATTACCAAACTAGCTGCCGATGCCTCAAAAACTATTGTCTATCTTAGGAGATCATTGTCATTATCACCTGCAAGCCTTCGCAAATTGGCCTTTGAAACTTTTGTTCGTACTAAAATTGAATACGCATCTGCAATTTGGAGCCCTCATCAGATATACCTAATTAACATTCTTGAATCCGTCCAAAATCGTGCCGCCAGATTCATCTCCGCAAATTACGACAAACGAGCAAGCATCAGTCAAATCAAATCATCCCTCGGTCTCCCTGTTTTGTCAGCTCGACGCAAAATTTCACGTCTCTGTCTTTTTCACAAACTTTACTACAGCTTTCCTCACCTACATGGTTCACTTTTACTTCCGCCTGTCCGAACATCTCGTCGCCTATTTAATTCCCTGAGTATCCAACGTCTGTTTGGTTCTACTAACGCTTTTAATAAATCATTTCTTCCTACGGCTATCGATGAGTGGAACGGTTTGACGGATGCTATTGTCAGCGAACAAGTTGGTGTTAAATTTAGAGATTTATTACTAGCTACCCTTGACTCTTAATCGCTGTTTGTCTTTCTTTGTTGTTTGTTCTCTGCCGCCTGTATATTTTTGACCGCGAATGGACTGTTGAATATTTCGTTTGACATGCTCTGTTTTCTTTTTGTTTTTTGTTGCTACCTGTATGTTTTAGTAATTCAAAAACTGTAACCGTGAACTGCATTTTCATTGAAATTTGTACTTGGATTGTTCCCCCCCCTTATGTAATGCCCCGAGAGAGGCCCTTAAGGGTAAAATAAATGATGATGATGATGATGAACTTCTTCACCAGTTTAGTGGCTTGTTCGACTGCCAGCAGACGTCCTTAGGCCGAACGCACACCGATGTCCATCACATTACCTCGGCTCCCAAGCACCTCTGCGACAGCGTCTCTACCGTGTATCTCCTTTTGAGCGTCGTGTGATCACGGAGCAAGTGGCCCGCATGCTTCAACGTGGCGTCATTCGGCCGTCCAGCAGTCCTTGGTCTTCACTTGGGGTGCTTGTAAAGAAAAAGACGGCTCGATTCGCTTCTGCGTTGATTACCGCTGTTTAAACAATGTTACGCTTAATGACGTCTATTCTTTACCGAGCATTGATGATGCCCTGGACTGCTTGCGAGGTGCTGAATTTTGATCATTATACCTATGGTCCGGTTATTGGCAGGTCCCCATAGCATGATCAGATTGCCCAAAAACTGCTTTTGTGACGCCCGATGAGCTATGCGAATTTAATGCAATGCCCTTCAGCCTTTGTATTGCGCCGGCAACATTCGAAAGGATGACAGATAGCGTCTTGTGCGGGCTAAAATCGAAGACATGCCTTATGTTACTTCGATGATGTCGTTGTTTTCTCTCCTGGTTTCGACAGCCACCTCCATCGTCTCAGTGAAGTCTTGAGCTGCCCCACGAGCGCAGGTCTTCAACTGAACACAGAGAAGTGCTACTTCGAAACTCGGAAGCTCACAATACTTGGCCACGTTGTCTCAAGACATGGCGTCCTCCCAGACCCAGAGAAGCCTCGGCTGTCGCTGAGTTTCCGAAGCCTACGACTGTGAAAGTGCTTCGCAGCTTCGTCGGACTGTGCTCATACTTTCGCCGGTCTATGAAGAAGTTTGCTTCGATAATCGCACCACTGACACAGCTGATGACTGGCGATGGACACCTCTCTGAATGGTCTCCAGCATGTGATGATGCTTTGGCGACATCACGCCATCTCCTTACTTCACCACCTATTTTACGCCACTTCAACCCTGCTTCTCCTTCCAAGGTGCACATGGATGCAACTGACATAGGACTTGGCGCTGTCCTTGCTCAACGCATGCCTGGCTTCTCGGAGTAAGTAGTAGCGTATGCCAGTCGCACCCTCACCAAGGCACGACACAAATATACTCGGTTTCCAAAAAGGAATGCCTGGACATTGTTTGAATTTGACGAAAATTTCATCCTTACGTTTACAGACACCTGTTTGATGTCCTTACCAACCATCATTCACTCTGTTGGCTTGCTTCATTGAAGGATCCTTCGGGCCAGCTTGGACGTCGGGTGCTACGTTTACAGGAATTAGATATTCACGTCATTTACCACTCAGGCCGCAAGCATACCGACGCAGACGCTCTTTCTCGTTCACCCCTTACTTCTGCTCTTGCACCTGTTTTCTTTGCCGAAGCTACAATCGACAGCATCGATACTGCTGACATGCCTTCGGAACAGAGCAAGGGCCTTTGGGGAGCCTCGCTCATCGACGTTCTCTCCTCGTCTTCGATGACACCACACCAGCATCTACCTCGTGCACTACGTCGACAAGTTCCCCATTATGCGATACGGGATGACATGTTGTACCGTTACAACTATCAGCCAGATGGCAGGAAATGGCTTCTTGTTGTACCTCGACAGTTGCGCTCCAACATGTGCGCATACTTCCACGCAGACCTTCAAAGCGCCCACGCTGGCGTTTTGAAAATACACGACTGGCTTCGCCAGCGATTCTTCCGGCGTGTAATGTACCCGTACGTAAGCAAGTACATACGTTCCTGCACTGCGTGTCAGTGATCGAAAACAACTTGTCATGCCTCTGATGAATAACAACTACTGCTGTGTCCAGCTTGGCCGTTTGGTGGTATCGCCATTGACCTATAG
Source organism: Rhipicephalus microplus (assembly GCF_043290135.1). Classification (NCBI taxonomy): domain Eukaryota; kingdom Metazoa; phylum Arthropoda; class Arachnida; order Ixodida; family Ixodidae; genus Rhipicephalus; species Rhipicephalus microplus. Next base: position 123,232,398 of record NC_134700.1, read on the forward strand.
GGCCCACTATCTTGCACTCCTGCTGGAAATCGCTGGATTAATGTGGCCATTGACCATCTCACTCGTTACGCTGAAACCGCCGCATTGCCAGCCACTGCTTCTCGTGATGTTACATTTTTATCTTGCATAGCTTTGTCTTTCGCCATAGAGCGCCACGTGAGCTGCTTAGCGACCGTGGGCGTACGTTTTTATCGCATTTCGTCCAGGAGTGTCTCAGTGAGTTCAATAATATTCATCGCACCACTATGAGCCATAACTCGCGAAATAATGGTTTGTCGTAGAGCTTTCACCGCAACCTCGGTGATATGCTTTTTATGTACTTATACTCCGACCATTCTAATTGGGACTTGGTGCTCCCTTTCGTGTCGTGACATATGCGTGTAAGACGGCCAAGCAAGGAACTACTGGGTTTTCTCCTTTTTTTTCTACTGTACAGACGTGAGCCCTCTTCTACATTTGACACGATACTTACCGCCCAGATGCTCTAGAATACTGCCCAGTGTCTGAACTTGTTCAGTGTGCCAAAGAAGGGCGCCAATTAGCACGCTCATTTACGTCCGTCACACAAGGTCACCAAAAAGAACGGCTTGACCTAGACAAACCTCCTCACAGCTTTTCTGTAGGCTCATTTGTATGGATTTCGGTTCCATTCCAGTCCTCTGGCCTTTCCCGAGTGGACCGAGATCGTCAATCCACCTCCACCACGTATGACGACTTGGTTGTAACCAGGTTTATTGGCGGTGAACTGGGGAACGAACAAGCGCAACGGACCCGAAGATGAGGCGCACGTTCAAAGACGATGATGATTGTCAGCCGGAACAGGTGATGATGATTGACTGCTGTCCAGATGAGGATCAAGCGCATATTAGATGCCTTCAATATATATATATATATATATATATATATATATATATATATATATATATATATATATTTATTTATATACGTAGTATATACACGTATATATAATATATATATATATTGTAGCGAAGCCTCCGAACTCTGAAATGGGTCGAACTCTTGAGTACCTCCTAGTGGGGCTACCCAACAAGGACGCCGCTCACGCTGAGAGCCCGTGCTTGGCCGTGACTGTTACCATTGTATGTTCTCGCTGGTTGCCGGCTAATAAACGCCTTAACAAATTGGTGGAGAGTGCTGCGATCCCCGTCTATGCCTTTGGAGCTACGATTACGTACTCTGCCATCTACCATGTCCCACGACGCTTCTCAGCAGACGCGTTCTCCAATACCACCCCCTTGTTCTGGTGTCCCCAGAATCCGCGATCCACCCATCTTCACTGGCGCTGATGGCACTGACGTGGAGGACAGGCTCGCCATTTACGAGTGCGTGAGCGTCCCCAACAAATGGGACGAGGACGGCAAGCTGACCAACTTGGTATTCTACCTTACGGGTGTTGCCAGTTTGTGGTACAACAACCACGCGTCCAATTTTGCCACCTGGTCCGATTTTAAGACCGCAATCATCAACGTATTCGGCCGCCCTGCTGTTCGCAAGCTGCAAGCCGAGCAGCGCTTACGTGAACGTGCTCAAGAGGCTAGTGAGTCATTCACCAGCAATATTGAAAGCGTCCTGGACATATGCATCAAATCTAATCACACCATGTCCGCGTCTGACAAGAGCCGAAACATTATGAAATGCATTGACGATGATGCCTTCACAATGCTGCTCGCCGAAAACCCCGGCACAGTGACTGAGGTCATCACACTGTGCCAGAGCTACGAGGAGCTCCGCCGGTAGCGTTCGATTACTCGACGCTCCCCACCACGAGCTGCAACGCTTGCTTGCTTGAAGGCCAGTTGTGATCAAATGGCGTTGATGGCAGACCTAAAGTCCTTCAACCGTGAGGAAATCGCGCGTCAGTTTTCGCTCCTGCCGTTTGCCCACCAACCAGCTGTTCAACAGTCGGCTACTACGCTTCTCCCTCCCATCTGTCGAGCGATTGAACAGGAAATAGCGGAGGTAATGCCTGCATACCACCCCCCACAGCCTCCGGCTCCTGCGCCCCTGAGTTACGCGCAAGTGGTCGCCAGGCCACCCTAAGTCGTTCCAGCACCCGCCCCTTTGACCTGCAGCGAAGCTGCCGCTCGACCTCCGTCCTTTGCAGCGGGTATGCCCGCTACGTATGTTGACGCAACCCCTCAGCCTCAGCTTCAGTCCACCATGCAGCCACCGTTCCGTCCATCGGCCCTTGCGACATGGGTGAGACCTACCCCAGTGAACAGATTGCGCACATCCGACAACCAGCCCATCGGCTTTGCCTGCGGTTACGCCGGTCACGTGGCTCGTTATTGCCATCGCGTACAGCCGGCCCCAATTTCTTCACCTCTTGCTGGCCAACTCAGCCGTCCTTATTGTGAAGAACCGCCATCTATGCCACCTCGGTCTCGCCCAGCTCTATCTCGAAGATCGCTGTCTCTACGACGTCGTTCCCTGTCGCCCATGCGGCCAAGTGCGGCTGCTCGTGAGCGGGAAAACTTGTCGTCGCAGTCTCCGAAGCAAGGACTGTGACGCTATCGCGATGTGAAACCCCTCAGAGCAGCCCCTCGAATGTCATTGACGTGCTTGTGGACGGTGTTTGTGCATCGGATCTTATTGACACTGGAGCTGCTGTATCAGTTATGGACGAAAAACACTACCGCTTACTTCGAAAAGTGACGACGCCACTTTCTGGGTTGTCCCTCCGTACTGCAAGATACATCTTATTCATCCTACAGCAGGGTGCACAGCTCGCGTTGTCATTCAGGACGTTCTGTATGTCGTCCACTTCATCATCACTCTGGCATGCTCTCATGACATCATCCTGGGATGGGACTTTCTCTCCCGCCATGACGCCGTCATCCATTGTGCCGCCGCTGAAATTGAGCTCTCACCCTTCTCGCGTTTGACACCAGAAGACAGTTCCTCTACACTGAGCAAGATTCTAACGAAATAGAATAAAACAGTGCCTCCAAACTCGACGACGGCTGTGTCTGTCTACTGCGCCGGTCTCTCCGACATCATCGCAATCGTTTCGCCATCTGACCGCGCTTGCAGCAGGAAAGGGTTGCTAGTACCTTTCGCGACCGTGCAGGTCCACCAGGGCAACGCTGCTATTTTTGTAACCAACCCGTCCCCGTACACTGTTACCTTACTTCGAGAGGAATGTCTCGGCAGAGTGGAACCAGTCGACGACGCACAAGTCCTGGACGTACCCGATGACACGCGCTGTCTCAGGTCGCGTACCATCAATGCTGTTTCCACTTCTCATGCGTCATCTGCTGATGTATTTGGGCCCTCCATCGCTGACAACCTTACGGTCGTACAGCGTTCCCAACTTCTGTACCTGTTGCAAGAATATCGTTCTTCTTTCGATGTCGAGCGAAGTCCTCTCGGTTGCACGTCCGTTGTTACGCATCGCATCGACACTGGTGCCCATCCACCTTTACGGCAACGTCCATATTGCGTGTCGCCTGCTGAACGTCGAGTAATTAATGATCAGGTTGACGATATGCTCCGAAGCGACGTTATTCGGCCCTCGGACAGTCCATGGGCGTCTCCTGTTGTTCTTGTTGCGAAGAAAGACGGTTCTGTGCGTGTGCAGATCTGTGTGGACTACAGACGTCTCAATAAGATCACTCGCAAGGATGTTTATCCACTGCCACGCATCGATGACGCGATGACAGCCTTCATGGAGCCGATTTTTTTTCTTCTCTCGATCTGCGCTCGGGGTACTGGCAAGTACCCATGGCTGACGACGCTCGACCAAAGACCGCCTTCGTCACGCCAGACGGCTTGTACGAGTTCAACGTCACGCCGTTTGGTCGAAGCCACCTGCGACCTTTGAGCGCATGATGGACACCGTTCTGCGCAACTTGAAATGGTGCACGTGCTTGTGTTACCTCGACGATGTCATTGTATTTGCTCCGGATTTCTCCACGCATCTCCAACGTCTGAAAGAAGTTTTCGCACGTGTGAGCAATGCCGGCTTGCAACTAAATCTGCAAAAATGCCGCTTTGCCGCACGGCAACTCATCATACTGGGATACGTCGTGTCCAAAGACGGCATACTTCCTGATCCTGCCAAGCTTCAGGCCGTGATCGAATTCCCCAAACCTGCATCTGTCAAAGAACTCTGTAGTTTTGTGGGCCTGTGCTCATACTTCCGACGCTTCATACGAAACTTTGCCACGATCATATCACCGCTGACGAAGCTCCTTGGAAGTAACGGGTCCCTCAATTCGTGGTCATCCGAGCGCGACAAAGCGTTCACGAAGCTCCACCATTTGTTGACGTCGCCTCCCATTCTACGCCACTACGACCCTACAGCCCCAACGGAGGTGCACACGGACGCCAGCAGTGTAGGCCTCGGCGCTGTCCTGGTGCAGCGAAAACCCGAATTCCCTGAATATGTCGTAGCATATGCAAGCCGTACGTTCATGAAAGCCGAGACTAACTACACCGTAACGGAGAAAGAGTGCCTGGCGATCGTCTGGGCCCTTACAAAGTTTCGACTTTATTTGTGTGGTCACCCATTCGATGTTGTCACCGACCATCATGCACTATACTGGCTTTCAATATTGAAGGATCCCCCAGGCCGTCTCACCCGTTGGGCTCCTAGCTTACAAGACTACGACATCCGTGTGCTGTACAGCAATGGACGCCAGCATGCTGACGCTGATGCCCTATCACGCTGCCCTCTACCTCAAGACGGCGTGCCCTGCTCAGTAACCTCAATTGCTGTATCTGCCATCGATGTTGACATCCTCGCTACCGAACAGCGAAAGGATAATTGGATCGCCCCGCTGATCGACTTGCTCTCTGATCCGTCCGCTACAACATCCACGCGTGCCTTGCGTCGTCGAGCTCACCATTTCGCCATCCGTGACGGCCTCCTACACCGACGCAATTACGACTCCGATGGCCGGCAGTGGTTACTCGTCATACCGCGCAGTCTGCGGTAGGAGATATGTGAATCTTTCCATTCTGATCCGTAATGTGCGTACTCTGGGATATCTAAAACTTACCAACGCATTTGACAACGCTACTTCTGGCGCGGGATGTACCGCTACGTGCAGCAGTTCATTCGCTCTTGACTCACCTGCCAACGTCGTAAACCGTCACCACACATGCCGCACGCCAGTCTGCAACCGTTACCTTGCGCTGACCGTCCCTTTGGGCGCGTAGGTATCGATTTGTATGAACCATTTCCTCTAACATCGGCTGGTAACCGCTGGGTCATCGTTTCCGTTGACCATTTACCGCGATACGCCGAAACCACCGCTCTCCCTGCGGCTACTGCGCGTGATGTTGCGTCCTTCCTGCTGCATCGATTCATACTGCGCCACGGATTACCCCATGAGCTTCTCAGCGATCGAGGCCGTGTCTTCTTGTCGGAAGTTGTCGAAGCCATTCTGACGGAGTGCCATTCTGTCCACCGCAAAACTACTGCTTACCACCCACAGATGAACGGCCTCACCGAACGCTTTACCCGCACTCTCGGTGACATGCTTTATATGTACGTCGCTGCCGACCACACTAATTGGGATAATATACGGCTCTTCGTCACCTACGCCTACAACCCCGCCCCATGAAGCATGACCGGTTTTTCACCTTTCTTCTGGCTGTATGGAAGGCACCCGTCGCACACCATGGACACGATACTCCCGTACACGCCGGATCCATCTGAGTGTACACCTATTTCCGAGACAACCAGGATTGCTGAAGAGTGTAAGTGAGTGGAAGAACGAAAGTGAAGAGTGAGTGAAGAGTGAAGAGTGAAGAGTGAAGAGTGAAGAGTGAGAAGACTGAAGAGTGAAGAGTGAGTGGAAGAACGAAAGCATAGAAGCACGGACGCACGCATAGACGGACGAACAGAAGCTCGGACAGACGGAATCTTGGAAGCACGGACGCATGGACAGAGAGATGCACGACAGACAGAAGCAAGGACAGAGGGAAGCACGAACAGCCAGGCGCAAGCATGGACGAACGCTTCGCCCCACTCATCATCATTCACTCCGTGGGTATGCTGTGATTTGTTTCGAACCCCGCCAATTTAGCGTTAACTGGCAGATTAACAAAATTGTTGACCTCCTCGAACTTTTTCAGTTTTTCACGAAAGCGTGATGAACAAATGGAAACTAACAACTGATAAACTGCGTATATTGTCTAAAACTGAAATGTTAAATTGGATGTGCTGATTGTGTTTTAAATGAATGTTGGGTGATTCCTGTAATGGTTGTTAAGTTTTTATTCTTTCATACATTGCTTCGTTATGAATATTTTTGTATGTATGACAGAGTTGTCATTGTATTATTTGCTGTCATGGGCCACATGCGTGTTTCTTTTTGTCTTGTCGCTTTCCGCTGCCTGTAAGTTTTGTATTTTTCGTAATTTTGTAGTTGAGATTTTTTGTGGGTGAAGGGGCCAGTCAAGCTGTGAAATGCAGCTTTTTTTCCCTTCCCACCAAACCACGTATACAGTGTATTTTCGTGTACCTGTCACGTGGTTGAATAAACTTAAACTCAAACTCAAACCTCATGAAACTTGTTTTGGTGGTTCTCTGGGAGTTCTGAAGAAGAAATAAATCAGCAAAGTTTGTTTCCAATATGTTTTATCCTGTCAGTTAAAGGGTTAACATCACGTATTACTAGATTTGGCGTATGTGGAGATAGCGAAATGGCCGCGAGCACACCATGAGCGTGACATGTAGTCATGTTGTGGCGTAACACGCATCTTATGATTATCATGTTTGCACCAGTCATATAGCTTCGCCGTCCATTCACGTCCTGTATTACAAAATTTGGTATATGTGAAGCTACCGAAACGGTGGCGAGCGCATCATCAAGAGCCCAATGCACTCCGACGTAATGTTGACGCGCGCACACTCTGGGCGCAGCGACGCTCCGTTAGCAAAACTCGAGCACTCTAAAGTCTGTCGCCATGCGCTACCAACGTCCGTCGGTATGGCCCAGCGGCAACCGGCGAAAAATGCAAAATACCGCGTTTCTCGCCGCCAAAGTTACCCAGACAGCATGGCGCTGTCTCTTCTCGTTAAGAACTGACGCAGGGCGCGCTCAAACACGCATGTGTCAAAGCAACGCAGCGCAGTACGAGCCTGCGAGTATATCGTTGGCATATCGGTGCCTTGCTTACCATCGCCGGCGGGACTAGAAAAAGCGCCCCGCGTCACGTGGAACTGTATTAGCGCCTTGACTGTGGCATGTAGTCGTGTTCTCACACGACACGCCTCTCATGATTAACACGTTTGCACCAGTCACATACCTTCGTCATACACTGACGTAACGTGATACAAGATTGGCATATGTGAAGCTAGCAAAACAGCCCCGAGCGCACCATGAGTGTGGCATGTAGTCATGTTGCTACATGACACGCATGACGTGATCATTATGCTTGGATATGTCATTTACCTATGTCATCCGTTCGCGTCACGTAATACTGAGCTTGGCACATATGAAGGTAGCGAAACGACTGTGAGCGCGTCATGAGCGTAGCAATTATTCATGTTGTTACTTGACACGAATCTCATGTTTATCATGTTTGCACCAGTCTCATGCCTTCGTCATTCATTCAAGTTCCGTAATACGAAATTTGGTATACGTGACGCAAGCGAAATCGCCGAGAGCGGATCATGAGCATATCATGTAGTCATGTTCTTACATGACATGCATGTCGTGATTGTCTCTTTCGGGTCAGTTGCTTGTGTTCACCGTGCAATCATATTATACCATACCAGTTTTGCAAGATGTCATGTAAACGAAGCCGCCGCAAGAGCAGCAAGACTATGAAGCATAAATCATGACATTCATGACATATATGTCGTTATTTTCATGTTATGACTAATCAGATGTGCTCGTCATACAGTCATGTTATGCCATACCAAGTTTCGTATAGATACCATTGTTCAAACGGCCAGGAGAGTTAAAGTCATAGATAGATAGATAGATAGATAGATAGATAGATAGATAGATAGATAGATAGATAGATAGACTTAAAGTCACCAAAGTTCGCTAAAAAGTACTTCGCATTCAATAAGACCATCAACAGAAATTAAGAGGAATAGCGTGGATAAAAAAGACTGCTTCAATATGGTTTATGAAAATTAAGACGTATCAGCAGCACTTCATTGAGTACGTACTTTAAAAGCAGTAGAGGAATTGAAACTGAGTCTGCTTTATTCAATCTTCTTTTCAATTTAATGTGACTTGAACGAACCCTTATCAAATTTGTTCATTTACGTCAAAGTTAGACAATTTATCATTACCAGTAGCATGTCTGCCATATCGGAATCACGTCTGCACAGATCGAATAACTTGCCTGCGAATGAAATAGGTAATAACAGATTAGGGTTCCGTAGATGAAACAGTTTATAGAGTTTTATTTATTTTCACAGTAGATAGTAATACATTTGAGGGGTATTTCAGGGGTATTTTTTATGAAAGTCGGTTCCTTTCTCAGGTGGTGAGTTTCTTGTGAATACTTTCGACCAATAAGAGCACTACTTCTTGAGGTATGTTTGCTAATAATAAGAAGTATGTGTAGTACTCCACATAATCATACAGCACGACAGCCTAGAGCAAAAACAACAAATGGCATAGCACCCTTCTTCGACCACTTGGGCACACTAAGTCATAAATTAGAAAGAGAACGTGCATTCTTGCTCAGATCGGCCATAAGATTATTAACATGAGTATTCCAGGATCTATCTTCTTTTAGGCATAAGGCTAGAAATTTGTGTGTTTGTGCCTGTTTCAGTACAGCCCTTGAAATTACAGCGCAGTTTACCATCACGTGGTTTATCAATTGAAAGAAAGAAAAACATACAAATACTGTGCCAGAACGACTAATTTTTCGGAAGTTTTTTCTTGATTGGACATATCTTGTGAAGCAAATTAGTACTAAAGCAAAGGTTCAAGGGAAGCCATGTTCTTTCTACGCAACAGTGAAAAAGCAGTTCTAACGTCTGTATGCCGAAGGTATAGACATGCAGATCTAAATAATATATATACGAATTCGACGAGACAAAATTTGGCATTTATTATACATGACGAAGCACTCAACCAGCAATAATCAAAGTGGGAGAAAAGACTACGTTTTTAGAGTATTGCATAAATGAATTTTGCGCCCTCAGTCTTTGTGAAATGTATTCGTAGGCCTCTGGACAATGATGACTAATAAATAGGTTAGACACTACCGTCCTCCATGCAGGACAGGCTCACTTACTTTAGGGGCGAAGCTCTTTAATGCTTGGGTTGTGCGTCTCCTGAATGTAGTAGCCACCTCTCGTTTTAGTGCTTGGAACCCTACTGGATAGCGCTCCTTGTATATGATGAATATACAACTCCGCCGAGAAGGCTCTAGCGAGGGTGAACAAAGGAGCAGCCGATGGAGAGAAGGGTAGGGCACGAGCAACCAGAACAGCGGAGAAGAAAGAGCAAGCATGTTCGAAAAAAAAAACAAAAACAGGTGCATCCTGTTCAATGGTCGCAAGTCCCAGCTTCAGCGAAGTAATGGTGAGGCTGGGAGGGGACAAAGCACCCGGCGTCACAGGTGCAAGTAACCCTTAGGTGCAGGACGCTCCAGTTGAAAAGTCACGGCACGTGATAATTGCCGGGGACTCGAATTTAAATCGATGCACAGAAGCAATCAGAGAGGGTAAGAGGTGGCGAGAGGGTTGCAATAAGGACGTTCCCAAGACGCAAGCTGGAAGCAGTCATGAGGCAAGCGAGCGAAAAATTCAAAACTACAGCTGATGGACGAAGCCTCGTGATAATCGCAGGCGGTCTAACGACGTCCTAAATGAAGATACGCCAGGGCCAATGACCACACTGGCCAAAACGGTTGATGACATGCGCGCCATTTCTCCTCAGGTACAGGTAGTGATATGCACATTACTGGAAATACCAGTGCGTGACGGCTACGTGCAAAGAGCGGTTGCCAACGCAAACCTAGAGATGTGGCAAATGAGTCGAGTGAAAAGGTTTGAGATGGTGAAAATAAACAGAGAGGTGCATAGATGGGGTGTTTTTCAACGAGATAGAGTTCACTTCGATGGGAGGCTAGGTCATGAGGTGGGTTGGCAACTTGCAAGACGCGCAGTAGCTTTCCTGAAGGCACGCGGGCCCTTCGGGGTGCAGGATAGCTGGTAACGAGGAAAACAACTAGGGGGACTCATTGACAGGTAGTTTAGACAGATACGATTCCAAAGTGGCACCAATATTTAAGACACGTTGAGTCCGGGGCAGAATTTGACAACGAATTTGACAACGAATTTTACAACGTTGAGTCCGGGGCATCATTGGGACAACGACAGGGGGAATTGGCAGAGAAAAGAGTTTTTAATGGCACATCAACAGGTCCTGACGGCATCCAAGCAGAAAATAGGACCAAACTCCAAGCAAGCAATAAGAGAGGCAGTGATCAAGGCAATAATGGGTGGTGAAGCTCTCAATGGGTGGAAACTAATCAGGATGAGCATGATATATGAAGGAAAGGGGGACAAAGGAATGTAAACGATTACCGTCGTATAACAGTGACATCAGTAGTTTACAGGCTGGTAATGCACATATAAAGGAAAGAATACAGACATGGGTGGACAATGAAGGTGTGCTGGGAGAACTACAAAATGGGTTCTGTAAACCCATTTTGTAGGTTCTGTGAACCCATTTTGGGTTCTATAAACCTAAAATGAGTTCTGTGATTGATTGATTTGTGGGGTTTAACGTCCCAAAACCACTATATGATTATGAGAGACGCTGTAGTAGAGGGCTCCGGAAATTTAGACCACCTGGGGTTTTTAACGTTCACCCAAATCTGAGCCCACGGGCCTACAAGATTGCCGCCTCCATCACAAATGCAGCCGCCACAGCCGAGATCGGATCCCACGACCTGCGGGTCAGCATCCGAGTACCTTATCCACTAGACCACCGCAATGGGGCCAACCATGACTTTTAGAAGTAACAAAGCCAGTGAGCATAAAAATACAGGAAGTCACGCTAGAAATAGTGTATAAGTAAAAATACTTGGGCGTATGATAAATACCGGGATTGAGTATCTAAGGGAGCACGAAAGAAACGTAATGTCTAAGGGCACCAGAATTGCAGCTGTAATGAAACAGAGGACACATTTGAACTACAATAGGTATTTTGTTCTGAGAGGGATTTATAAAGGTCTCTTAGTCCTGGATTTGACGTTCGGCAAGGCAGTCTTCTGCATGGACTCAGAAGTTCAAGCAAGATTAGAAATAAACAACGTGGCATAGGTAGACTTGCTTTGGGAGCACACGGGAATACTCCATATTAGGGGGTACAGGGAGGCATGGGATGGACACCGTTTGAGCGCAGAGAAGTTATCAGCAAGATTGAATTTGAGGAGCGATTCTTATATATTGGAGACGAGCGTTGGGCTAAGAAAGTTTTCAGTTACTTGTACATAAATAATGTCGATACTAGATGAATGAAACGAACTCGAAAATTGTCAAGCAAGTATTTAGACAACAGCAAAATACAAAGCCAAAAGGAAACATTGATTAAAAAGAAGGTGAAGGTAACAAAGTGTGACATTTGGAAGATGGGAATGCTTACGAAATCATCACTGAAGACCTACTAAATTTTTCAGCAGGAAGTTGCACGGGAAAAAATCTGCAATAATTCTCGGGGTAGTTCTCTGCCCTTCGAAGCTAGAACGGGAGTATTGCGGTTTTGGGACGTTAAACCCCACATATAAATCAATCAACGGGAGTATTGCGGACCCGGACGTACCGAGCAAAATACGAAGGCATAGACACGGTATGAAGTGCATGTGGAGAAAAGGAGGAAACGGCTAAACAATTGAAAATTTCCTGTAAAGGTCTCCACCCTAGTCGAGGGTAATGGCACTGAACTTTTCAAATCTTCGGGGTTTAGAGACAGTTAAAGCAAAATAGACTCTAAAAGGGTAGAAATAACCAGGAGGAGGCTAACAGATCGGTAGTTACAATAGAGGGGCAAGTGAAATTAAATATTTAACACTCAGTAATAACACTTGACTTTATGGCTAGGTGGCGTGAGCCTCCCCCCCTGATTTAAAGGGTAATGCTGGATACATCCATCCATCCATCCATCCATCCATCCATCCATCCATCCAATCAATGTATGCTGAAAAGATGCGAGATGGCGGTGTTTGGAGTATTCACATAATTGACAGATGGACGGATGGGGGTGCGGCACTCTTCTTCTGGGCACGAACTTACGTTGCTTCATGTATCAGGTGCTGCCCGGTATCCTTGTTGCTGCGGCGTTCATCGGCGGAGTGGCAGCTGAGTCTACCCCACAGCCCTGAATGGCGGCTACGGCGCATGTGCAGTGTGCCCTTCCTTGCCATCCACTGACGCGAGCTGACACGCCTGATACCGTGCTTGAACTGTGGACAGGCCACATGATTGCGTGGCGGGGAGCGCTTCCGGATCCGCCTTACGAGGCCGATAAAAGGAAGCATCTCGGTAGCCGTTAACTGGGGTGCGGCACTCTTCTTCTGGGCACGAACTTACGTTGCTTCATGTATCAGGTGCTGCCCGGTATTGTTGCTGCGGCGTTCATCGGCGGAGCGGCGGCTGAGTCTACCCCACAGCCCTAGATGGCGGCTACGGCGCATGTGCAGTGTGCCCTTCCTTGCCATCCACTGATGCGAGCTGACACGCCTGATACCGTGCTTGAACTGCAGACAGGCCACATGACTGCGTGGCGGGGAGCGCTTCCGGATCCGCCCTACGAGGCCGATAAAAGGGAGCATCTCGGCAGCCGTCAACTGGGGTGCGGCACTCTTCTTCTGGACACGAACTTACGTTGCCTCATGTATCAGGTTTCTTATTTGAATTACGCAAAATGTTATGGCACGAGTAATGTGATGCTTGTAAGAGTGTCGTGCCCCATTTATAGACAGAAGTTGGGCTTGTTCATTCACACTGTTTGCAAATACTTGGTTGACTCTGTTTAGGTGCTAATCTGCAAAGATTGTTCTTTGTTGGGGGAGGCTCTATTGCTACTCTCTGGGGATGTAGAGCTAAACCCAGGCCCCTTGAACTCAACCGAAAAAGAGCAGATGGCGAACATTGAGAAGATCCTTTTGGATGTACAAAGTAGTCAGAAAACCATGCTTACTAAACTTGCAGAAATAGTGGCGAAGCAAGCCGCCCTGGAACATAAAATAGACAGCGTGATTAGCAAAATCAAATGTAATCGAGGAGCGCATTAAGATTGTTGAAATATCCGAAAGAAAGATAGGGGCTAAGCTTGACGATCTCGAAAACAGTAGCCGCTGGTTAAACTTAGTTTTCTTTGGTGTGCCAGACAATGAGCGCAAAGAAACATGGGAAAACTCTGAGAGCTTGGTTGAAGAGATTTGCAGTAACGTGCTCAAGCTTAGTAACATTCCGATAGAAAGAGCTCACCAGCTGGGGGCCTTCACAGAGGGGCACATTAGGCCTATCGTCGCAACCTTCTCGGGGTGAAAAGCCAGGGAAAGTGTTATGCGTAATGCTTACAAATTTAAGAACACCTCTTTTAGTGTATCTGAAGACTTCAGTCATGCAGTTCGCGAAAAACGACGGCTTCTTTGGAATTATGCCAGGGAAAACAGAGATAGCAAGGGATGCCGAGTGCGCCTTAACTATGATAAGCTTGTTATAAACGGAAAGACGTTCGTGTGGGACAGTGAAATGAACCACCCTCTCCCACTGCATGCACATGCGCGATCACAAGAAGCCGACTGACGTGACGTCATTCATCGCAGAACTGGGAGAATCGATACTTCAAACACGTGCAGGTGCATACCGCTGCTTCTTGTGAACTGTCGAAGTATTAATAATAAAGTTGACGTCTTTGCGTTCCTTGTGGCAACTACTCAAGCAAAAATTATTATGGGTACAGATCTTGGCTGGACAGTGCGATACCTGATACTGAGGTTTTGCCACCTGGCTTCAATGCTTATAGGAAAAATAGAAATCGCCATGGTGGGGGCAGATTTATTCTTGTAGCGAACGAGTGGACTAGCGAGGAAGTTTCTTTCCACAATTCTGCCGAGACAGTTTGGTGCCGTGTTTTTTTACCGAAGGGAAATACTGTCGTGTTTGGTTGTTTTTATCGACCACCAGACAGTGGTGATACTCCTATGACGCTGCTTTCTGAAATGGTACAGTTAATTCAAGACAGTGTACTCCTGAGTGGAGATTTCAATCTACCAGATTTTGACTGGATAACCAGTGGTACACAAAACAGGTCGTCAGTGTATACTTTGATCGGCGAATTCTTGAGAGTGTTTGGTTTTTGTCAATATGTGAATGTTCCAACGAGACATGATGCCATTCTGGATTTATATTATGTAATGACCCGAATACTGTTTCCACTGTGTCGGTGATTTCTGGTACAAGTGACCATAAGGCCATTGTGGCAGATTTAAAGATAGAATACTGCCAAATAGCACAGGCAATACCCCGACAAATTTTCCTGTATGAACAAGGCGACTACGCTTCTGTTTCTGAAGAATTAGAGTGGTATTACCCAACATTCTTGCTTTTGGCAGAAAGTCGTTGCTCTTTAGCTCTGTGGTCTTATTTTCGTGATAAGCTACTTCACGCAGTTGAAGCTCACGTACCAAACAGAATTCTAAAGAAGAAAACAAAACAAAAGCCTTGGTTCAATAAAAACATTCGCAGGTTTATTAGGAAAGCACGAAGTTCGTACAGAACATTTTGCGATAAGAGTACCACGTCTAATGAACAAGAGCTTAAGCATGCAAACCTGACACTGAAATCGGCAATAAAAACAAGGAAGGATACTTTTTTGCCCAATTAAGCGATAGGTTAAAGCAAAACCCGAAAGAGTTCTGGAAGTTTGTTAAACAAACTAGAAAAGACGATATAAGCATTCCTGCTCTGACCGTGGAGGGTGATACTTTGTGCACCGATGACGACAACGCTGAAGCTTTTAACGTCTATTTCAAATCAGGTTTTACTCAAAGCACACCTGGCGATGTGGGGGCGCTTCCAGTCACGTGGACTTCCATGAAAGATGTGGAGGTTGACATTACTGGTGTTGATTGCTTGTTGCGGCAGATAGATACAACTAAAGTAGTTGGACCAGATGGTTTATCACCATTTGTTCTTAAAAACTGTCACAGCGTTATTGCAAAGTATTTATGCGTTATATATGAAATTACACTAAATACTGGAGTTATCCCACATGACTGGAAAGTTGCAAACGTTATCCTGGTTCATAAATCAGGAGATAAAAAGCTTGTTGAAAACTACAGACCCATCTCGCTAACAGCAATTTGCTGTAAGATATTTGAGCACATCATATACAGGAAACAGTTAAACACCTGGAGTCAATCAACTTCCTCACTCGATCTCAGCAAGGTTTCAGAAATAGACGCTCATGCGTAACTCAACTAGTCAAATTCCAGCATTACATCGCACATTCTATAGACAGTGGCGCTCAAGTAGATGCAGTGTTCCTTGACTTCCGGAAAGCCTTCGACACCGTCCCACACAATCTGTTAGAATTTGCAATGTTCTCTGCTAACATAAACCTTAAAGTTATCAATTGGGTAAAGAACTGTCTTAACGATGGACAGCAGAACGTAGTGCTTAATGGATCAAAATCATCTGCGGTAACCGTTACGTCCGGTGTACCACAGGGGAGCGTACTAGGACCTTTGTTTTTCCTTATTTATAATAATAGCATAGTCGATGGTATTACCTCTCACATTAAGTTATTCGCAGATGGTTGTGTAGTGTTTAGAGTGATTAAATCGCACAAGGTTGCTGAAATTCTGCAGCATGATCTGTACCGAATATCAACGTGGTGCCAAAAATAAAAAATGAGTCTAAACGTCCGTAAATGTTGCTGGTATCATTCACCAACCGGATCAGTAAACTAGACACAACATACGAAATAAATAATTCAATAATTAGCAATGAATTCTTTTATAAGTACCTGGGCGTCTATTTTCCCGACAGTTTCAAGTGGAATAAACACATTGACATAACTGTGACCAAGGCAGGCCGGATGCTATACTTCATACGCAGAAATTTTAGGCAAGCTTCACAAACCGTGAAACAAACCCTCTATCTCATGTTTGTAAGACCTATTTAGAGTATGCTTGCGTAATCTGGGATCCCCCTCAGCATTACTTGATTGACGCATTGGAAATGGTTCAAAACCAAGCAGCCAGATTTGTTAGCAACAACTATAATTCCTTGGGAAGCATCACAGAAATGAAACGAACATTGAAATGGGAAACACTGATGGTAAGAAGGCAGAAACTCAGGCTTAATTTTCTTCATTGTATATATTATAATGGAAATGCCATTAACCCTCTTGATTATCTGTTCACACCAACGTACGTCTCTAATCGTCAAGACCATTCACGAAAAATATTAGAATGCCGTTAGAAAACCCACTCTTTCGGTAGTTCTTTTTTCGTAAAAACAATACAGTAATGGAACCGTCTACCGGACGGATGATCTGGTCAATGAAACTGATAATGAATCCTTTTTTGTTCATTGTAACAACTCCTACAATATCACTGCACTAAGAATGGTTTGCTGTCTCGAAGCGTGTGCGTGTTTTCAAATGCATGACTGTGACGTTGTTTTCACTCACCATTATTCGAGTGTTTTTTTTCCTCTTGAAATATTTTGAGTGCTGTTTTATTTGTTGAATCTATTGTTTTGATTGAAAACTGTGTGGTCAAACTATTATGTGTACCTCCCCTACGTATTGCCTCATGGCGATGTAGGTGAAATGCAGATGTAAAAATGTAAATGATGCACAGAACGTCATGCATTAGGCAATTCATTCAGAAATACAGTGTCAATTAGGATTATCCGTGGGAATCGCCGATCAATTCACTCTTCAAACACTGATATAGCATATTTGTCTTCAAAATACGCCCCCGATATGAATACATTGCAGAAGACATGGCTCTGCGTAGAATATTCATTTCATTTATTCAGCTGCCCTTCGTTTGGGATAGACCGCACGTCCAGAAGTAAAGGATTAGCATTTCTCATCTTTAACAGAATCGCTTTAAAGGCGATAATTTCTTGCAAGTATATGTCTCAAGAATGCGAATTTTTTCGCGATATGCGTCACATTACCCGGTTGGCAACCTTTCTCCGTAGTTATTGGGTACTTTATGGATGATGTAAAAGACACTAGATGATTATATATGGCAATCAAATCGTGGTGTAAGGAGAAAATTGTAGTCGGCGATTTTAACTCTCACCACATGTGTTGGTGTTTTAAAACTGATCAGTCTGGTAAGCGTCTTTGGCAGTGGGCAACAGATAATAATCTGTCGTGCCTAAACACCGGACCCCCACATTTATTCGTGGTTGATGTCAATCAACCTTGTATTTGTGTTTCGTAAGTTAGAGTATTTCAAGGCCATCCTGGGCAGCGCTATACTGTGCCACAAGCGGTGATCATTTTTACGTAAATTTGGAAATTTTTGTTTGAGAACCCTTCCTTGTCCTCAAGTCACAGTCTCGTTGAATCACGAAAAATTTAGAGAAAACCTAATATTGTGTTTATGGACTCTTTCCAACGAAAGTAATTATTTTAAAGCGATGAAGTTTAATGCAATTATTAAAAGAGCCTATAAACAAGATGAATTCATTATTGAGTCGGCCGAAAGGGCGCCCTCTAGTCGTTGGTGGTATGAAGTTTGCACACGAGATCACTGCCGTCGCCAGGCTACTTGGAAGCAGCTTATTCACAATCAATCCCCTAAAAACTGGTCACATTAAATATTCATAGCTATATTTTAAACAAACGGTTGCTAAAGAAAACAGGAATATTATCATTGACACTACGACCTCCTTCGAAAACCAAAAAATAAGAAAGCACAGTTTCGATACATGAGAAGGAAGATCCTGCCACCATCAGTAAATTCGGAATATGAACTTCTATCGTCCGAGTAAATGACTAAAGCTCTAGATTTAATCGCTGAAGACTTACAGAGTAGGTTTACATCAACTGTACCTACCAGATGGCAGATCCAGCCAAACCAGGCTAATTTTCATAAACTTTTCATGTCGGGACAGTCCTACGTGCTAAGGCCGTTACCCCTTTCATCTCTAGGCCCGGTGGAATAACAGTACCTATGAAGCAATTATTATTTAAAACATCTTCCTGGGAAACTCTTATTGTTATAAATTATTCTCTAAAACATGCATAGATTCACCGTGTTGGAAAATAGTGAAGGTGATTCCAGAACTTAAGAAAGAGGCGTCGGGATTCAACATAGAAAATATAGCACCTATATTGTTTACTCCTAACATGGTCAAACGCATAGAGATGGTTCTGCACGGCAGGATCACTAGTTGGATAGATGCAGCTCAATACTAAAACTTCGACAAATTGGCTTTAGATCGGATTGTTCAATCTGGTGTACCCATTCAGACTTAGAGAGCCCAATACAGCTTGCTAAATAAGCAAGACAATGCGTGGCACTAGCTACTCTTGACATTGCAAAAGCCTATGATAACATTGAACATTCGATTTTTCTGAACACACTGCTTTCTAAGTCCCACAGTACATGACGGCGTGGTTAGCAGAGTTTTTAACCTCACGAAAGTTTTATTGTGTCAAGGATGGACGCTCGTCATGTAGATACAAACAGAATCGTAGAGTTCCTTAAGGAGCAGTTCTTCAACCTCTTTTATTTATTATACTGGTGTGATCATACCGAACTGCCAAGATATCTATGTCGATGAGTATGCTGATGATATAGCCTTCTTTTCTGCTGACAATAGTATTATGTTCTACAGTAAAAAAATACGCTAATACTTGAACACGCTAGAAAGATTGCTGCAGTCGATTTCAATGGTTTTATATGTAAATAAGAGTCTCTCTTGGCGTTTTCCATAGCCGATTCTATTTCAATCTAAATTGTATATAATAAGGAACCCATTCCACAAGTAGACTCCCTTAAATATTTAGGTGTGTTGTACAAGGAAAAACATAACTGGAGTCCACATATAGAGTACATTGCAGCTAAGGCTCAATGGTTTTTAGACTTACTGCGAAGAACAAGTGTACGTAAAGACACCGTGTTAATGTTATAACAAATCTATATGCGTCCAATAATGGAATTCGGATGTGTCTTGTTTTCAGGAGGACCTGCGCAAAAACTAAGCTGTTAGTTCTCTTGGAGCGGGGAGCTCTGCGCTTGTGTATGGGGCTCACTAGGCATACAGCAATTATTGTTAATTATCAGGGGGCGCGTGTATTTACATTGCTCTGTCGATTTCCGCTTGTTAACAGTACAGACATTTCTGAAAGGTTACCGCTTACGAGTGAAAATAGCTGAATACGCTTTTATCAGTGACCCTGATTTCTTCTTTCTTTCTCATTGGTCTCGTTTTCATAGACTATGTGTGTATTCAAGAAACAAACAATTATAAATTATAATATAGAGTATATTACTGAGGTATTTGCATGCGAATCACAAACCACATTCCTAATATTGAATATGATGAGATCTTTCCTCCACAATCTAAGTTTCAATCCCGCGAATTCTTAGAGAACAGGCTAGCAGATTTTCTGCAGCATACACTGACACGTAACATAACAGCCACAGATGCTTTCATCAATGAAGAAGGGGAAGGTGTAGGAATAGTCTACCAATCACTTGTCTGGTCAATTGCCGTGAGGCTACGCGATTTCACTCCTGTTTTTTGAGGCGGAGGTACAGGCAGTCATCATGGCAATGCGAGAACTTCTGAGGAATAGGAACAGAGCAACAATAATTACTCATTCGCTCTCGCTATGCAAAGCTCTTACAACTTCTCATACCTATCGTGCCACCATGACGTTCCATTCTTTAGTTCCGTCTGAGCTGAAGTGCCTGAAGTTGGTATGGTTACCAGGCCACTGTGGGTTAACATTAAATGAAATGGTCGACGCCTTAGCCCGCTCATGCTAGATCTCCCAATATTTCAGGTTCTCTGAGTAGTAAAATACTTCCCCTCAATCAGGATTAAAAGATCAGCTGTCCACACATAGAGGATGGAAGCAATAACCACGTGGACAAAATATAATCAGCTAAATATTCATGGTAATAACAGTAGAGCCATTCTCAAAAATTAGAAGTGAAGATAAGCAGATTTTAATGTCCTGTCCCCAATTGAACTTTTATTGGTACAAAGGTGGTCTGACGATATAGCCCCTCTGCAAATTCTGCGCAGAACTGGAAAATGTCGCGCATTATTTTTTGTCATGTGCATTATATTCTCGTATAAGAACTTGATTCGTAATTACTCCTTTTACAAAAATAGGCTGGAACTCATCAGAGAAAAGTATTTCAAGCTTCGGTGCTTCAGGCTTGGAATACTGCCACAAGGACGCCTTTGATGCCGTGTATGCTTTCATTCTAAATGCTTAACAAGTACCATTTTATTCTGCTATTTAAAATTCTTCGTCACTTCATTAGGGTAAAGATTTAGTTTTCAAAGTTATTTCCGTCAGGTTATTGCAGCAGTCTGATACACTTGCTCAAAAGCATGTTACTTGTAGGTAAAATGAATATTTCATGTTTTATTGCCATTTAATTTCATTTTTGCATTATAATTTTATCGCTCACCTAAAATAAGATTTACCAGTCTTAGCGTTGCATTCTTGGCCGATCCCTCACAGTGGATACACGACAAGTATCTGGGAAAGCAAAGCAAAGCAAAACAACAAAAGCAGCCATGTCATTCTTCATGTGTATTTTCATGTGAGCCGTACTTGTTTTGGGGGGTGTCGGCCTTAGTTTGAATATGTGCAGCCCAAATATATTCTATTAAAGTGTTTTATAGTGCTATTGCCGATCAGTGAGTGCTTTTTGTGCTTGTAAGTTCAGGCCTGCTGTTTTGCTCACCTGTACTATAGGCCTTCATCTGGTTCGCTTTTCTTTCACCGCAGAGGACCCCCGTGGACATATACTTGCGTAATGGTATCTCTGCAGGTCCTGTGGCCCTGGTCCCAACAAATGAGGGTACCATGTAGATGAAGAATCCGAAAGTGATTCAAGCTGAGCTGTGAGCAGCCACATCTCATTTCCAGAGTATCTTACAGGTCTGAAAGCTCGGCAAGGTTGGTATCCTCTGTTTGTCGTCAGACAAGCTTTGTGTCCAAGACCTCGTGAAGCGTTCTATCTTTGCATCCAACCCGGTGAGCGCATTCATTGCTTATCACTTAGCATGCGTGGGAGAGTTTGAGCAAGGCATAGACATTAATTTTACTCCATCAGATGAATTTGGAGATGTTTGCAGCTGCTGGTGTAAGCTAAGTTCATAGGTTTAGCCTTGTGGTTGATAACACCAAAGTCGACACGGAGTCGGTCATTGTGATATTTGCTGCATCGAGCCGACTAATGTAAACTAAGGCGTGGCCCTTTATCTATCGAGTCGAACGGCTTTAGCCTCGACCTGTGCAGCGCGTAAAAAGCTGGCAGTTTGGCCACACAGTGAAAGCCTGTAGGTCGCCTGTTAGGTGCCAGAAGTTCGGGGAGCCTCACAACACAAATGAGTATCAGAGCAAAGAAAAAAGTATGTTGTCTATGCAAGGAAGCGCACAGTGCGGAAAATTCAAAATGCTCTGCTAAGGCTCAAGAAATTGAAGTTCTAGAAATGGTAGACCGCAGACGCTGCTCCCTAAAAGAGGCCTTAGCTGAAATTCAGGCTAGAAGTCAGGGTTATGCAGGGGTGGTAGCCCGTCATACCACGTTGGCAGATGCATTTTTGTCTCGATCCAAAACGGAAGTGGTTGAAAGAACAATGGAAAGGACCATGGAGCGCCTTGCTGCAAGAATTTGTAAAACTCTACCCTGAATTGTGGCCCACCGAATGGCTCACATATTTGGAACACCGGCGAATATTATAATCTCTCAGCTGCAAAGCTTCTACGACCGAAAGGGCCGAAAGGGCACCCTCTAGTCCTTGGTGGAAGGAACTTTGCAAACGATATCACCGCTGTCGACAGGCTGCTTGGAAGCAGCTTATTTACAATCAATCCTCTAAGACTGGTCTGAATATAAATTTAGAGAAGCTAATTTTAAACGCACAGTCACCAAAAAGGAATATGATCGTAAACTTCACGACTTCCTCTCAAAACCGAAAAATAAGAAGGCAATATTTCCATAGATGAGAACAAGGAAGATCCTTCCACTACCAGTAAATTCGGAATATCAACTTCTATCGTCCGAGTACTTGAGCTGTATTTGTTTCTGACTCATCAAGCTGATGTCATACACGAATCGCAGGTTACTAATATACTCTCCATTAACTCTTATTCCTAACTCTACCCAGTTTAGGGCCTTGAAAATCTCCTTTAAGACATGGTGAATAGCATAGGAAAAATCATGTATCCCTGGCATACACACTCTTTATTGAGGTTCTATCGCTTTCCTTATGGAGAACTATATGGTGGCTCTGAATCAACTGTAGATTACTTCCAGTATGTTGATGTGGGGTTCATCGATGCCCCAATTCTGTAGTGACTGCATTGCTGCTGATTTCCCGAATAAGCCAAACGCTTCTAATAATCTAAGAAGGCTATGAACGGGTGTTCGTTGTATTCTGCGCATAACCCTATTACTTGATTGATAGTATGGATATGGTTTATTGTAGAGTGGCCTGTAGAAAATCCTGCTAAGCACTTTGGTTGATTGTACGCTAATGTTACCTCAATTCTATTAACTATTATTCTCGTAATAAATTTGTAGAGAACCGACAGTAGCTAAATGATCAGTAATTTTTCAAGACCTTGACGTCTCCTTTCTCATGGATTAAAATAATATTAGCATTCTTCCAAGGTTTTGGTACCTTTACCGTCAAGTAGCACTTTGTATATAAGGTAGCCAGTTTTTCTAACACCATTTCTTCGCCATCTTTCAGGAGGATCGTTGTTACCTCCTCCTCCCATTGCTTTTCCTTCTTTGCATTTTTTTAGAGCTATCCTTAACTCCCCTGTCGTTCCTGGTGGGATGTCCAGTTTCTCTAGGCTATTGTTGTTTCTCACAATATCATCGTGGTTGTTTCGGCTTCTACAGCTCTGTAGAACTCCGCCGCCACCTCAAGTATTATATGCAAATTGGTTATGACATTGCCGTTTTTGTCCCTAAATGCATACATCTGGTTTTTGCGTATGCACAAGTGATTGCCTTCACACTTTTACGCTTGTGCCAATTTTTGCAGCCTGCTCAATTCTCTTCATGTATACCTTCTGGTGTCAGCTACCTTGCGCCTATTGAGGACTAGAGCAATATAGAAGTCCGATCGAAACCACTAAACATCACTACATGCGTTGGCATGATTTTCAGAGTGAAGCCGTTCATTCTCTCTGAGAAACTACCATGGACATTGCCTCATTAGTGCGTGTTGTGTCTGGTGTATGCAGATGCAAATGTCTCAACCTCCCCTTTGCAGGGACCATGATCCTCATGATATCCATCCGTACAAGCAAAGGCACCCCATTCATCCGCGCCAGCCACCGCCCCTACGGTGTTCCCGTTGCGGCTGCTATAGGCACGGAACTACCACATGCTCGCGACTATAATGGTGTCTGCGCTGTGAAGTCAAGTACGCCCTTGGACCTTGTGCAGCTGAATTACCACGCTGCATCAACTGCAAGAAAAAGCATTTTGCGAACGAGCCGTGCTGCCCTTACTGTAGCGCCAGCATAAGGCCACGGTCATCATGGCCTTTGACAACACCTTGACCCACCGACAAGCTATAAAACAAGCCAGGACTTTGTGAACACCACTGACAAGTGGGGCGTTGCGGTGCTCTTGTTGGGCCACTCATTCCGGCATGCGGTCGCCGGGGCCTGCAGACCTATCTTGGGACGCTTCCCTGCTGCCTGCATCAAGTGAATTCAACGTTTCTGCGAGCTCAACGAAGGTGTCGTGCTCTTTTTCAGATCCGCCCAGCCCTGGCGTCATCCAGAACACAGTGAGAACCACACTCGGGACGGCAGTGTGCAGTGTGTGTGGTCCTCACAATCCTGCCACTCGATTCATTGGTGTACGGATTATGTGCAGCGGTTGGGCTCGCACACGATGCCATACCACGTTCGGAATAGTTCTCCGAAGCGGCGCTATCGTCGAGGCCAAACGGACTTACCGCGTGAGTCAAGCTAGAGCTGTTTCCTTTTGCCCGTGTTAAAACGTGGACATCCCTGAAGCCTTGGTTTTCGCAGCGGCCTTCCCTGTCGGATGCTCGTTGCGTTGGTTTGTGCACGTGCGAGTGAGGTGAGTTAAGTACGTCCTTTCTCCATTTTACTTTTTTCTTCTTTTAGCATTTTCTTTCTAAATTTCTTACTCTCATTACCCCATCTTGGTACCAACCCGATGAGGTGTCCTCTTATGAGGGAGAGTTACGGGCGGCACTTTTCTTTCTTTACTTAGAAGCTGGATATTTGAGGTTATGACATCGAGTGTGAGAATACTGAATGTCACGACATTGAGTAAGCGCACGATATACTAAAGAAGAGGGAGAACTAGTTAATGGGTATGGAGGAGAATTAGTTGAATCAAGAAAAAAACACAGCACACGAGAAAGACACACAAGATACACTTGCTACCTACAACAACTAATTCCAGAAAGTCGTCATGAAACATACATTTACAATTGCGGCTCATGTGCAGGTGTGTTAGGTGATAAAGAAACAGGAAAGTAAAATAGTTGCACTTTTTCTACCTTTCAAAGGCGTCGATCTAAATTCATTCGTGTGCAGAGTCACGAAAAGATAACTAATGCAAGATCATACCACCTCCACCACTAGACCTGTATAAATACAGCACTATGGTGGCTGCTGAGATCATGATTCGTCCTTGTATGGTTGCACCCGTTTTGTAAATGTGTTTATTCTGCGAGCGCACACGACTGAACAGGCGGCATCGACCATCGTCTACAAAGTCAGCAAAAAGTCTCTTCCACGCCTCATCCCTAATCTCTGATGAGTGCTTTATCATGTACAGACGCTTTTACCTTCACCCTCTTTCATCTAACAAAATTACTCAGCGCAATAAAAATGCAGCAAACCAGAAAGCCACCTCAAAGAGATTTATTAGGGATGAAGCTCCTTAAGGCGAGGGTCTGTCCTCAACTGCATGTATGCATGTATATAGTAACTACCTCTTAGCATATCCACGGACTGAATGATGGTAAATGGGTCGAAGCTTCGGAGAGTTTTATCGGCAAACCATGAATAATCCGCTGGCCGCGTCCTTTCCTCGTCTATCAGTCTGTTAGATGACCACATGGACGGATGGACGCACAGACGGACGCTGTAACGGACGCACAGATGAACCTAGGTACGGACACATAGGCGAATGAACGGACAGTACTGACAGATGCACAGATGAACGCATGGGTGGACAGGCGGACGGATAGAAGAACAGACGCATGGATGGACGAACGCACAGAAGAAAATTATGGCATATTTACAGAGACAATGATGATGAGTAGGGCAAAGCATCAATTCATCCTTCCGTCCGTGTGTCCTGGAGGACGGACGAACAGAGGCACGGATAGCAGCACGCACAGACGGAAGGGCGAACGAACGTACAGGACAGACGGAGGCACAGATTGACGGTCGGACAGAATCACAGATAGACGCAGAGAACCATGGACGCAGAGACGGGCGGCCGGACAGACGGATGGGCTCAAGGATGCACTTACGGACGGAAGCATGCATGGCCGGGCGCATACATCAACGGAAGCACGGACGAACAGAAGTATGGATGCATGGACGGACTGATGGATGGACAGAAGCATGCACTTACAGATTGCGGATGGAAACACGTACGAACGGGCGAACGGACGGACGCGTAGATAATTGGACACACGGATGGATTGACGCATGCTTCGGCCCACTCAACATTAACTCGAGGGATACGCTGCAAAAACCACTAATATCATCTAGCTCTAACATTTTCAAGGACATATAGACCTTTTTACTGAAGGCTCCCTGGGCGCAACCACAAGCCCCTCTGGGCTTTTGCTAACATGCGTGAGCACCCAAAAATGCAGGGCCGCAGCTTTGATGTCAGCTTTTGTACTCCAGTGCAACCGCCCAGTAAGGCGTGATGCTCCTCTTTGTTAATAACGTCTATACACACAACGCTACAATTCAGCAAGTCATTCAGCAATTCAGCGCGGCAGAAAGGCATCGTCGCGTGATGACGCTGTTGAGTTGTTCATCGCGTCAGTCGGGCTCGCGGGCTGGCCTTGACACAGAATGCCTTTTTCAGAGGCATGGACGTTTGCTGTGGACTCGCACGCATAACAACACACACACACACACACACACACACACACACACACATACACACGCGCGCGCGCGCGCGCGCGCGCGCGCTTAACAAGTGTGATTCCTATCGGAAAAAAACGAATGGTGGGCATGGTGGAAACCACCACCCAACATTATAGTGGATTAATGTAGTGGGTTAATGGTGGGAAACACCCACCATGGCGCATGGTGGGTATGGTGGGTGCTGCAGTGCCGGCAACACTTGAGCGCGAAATGACGTCAGAATCACCGTGACGAGCTGCCACAAAAAATAAAAAAGAATTCTATAAAAGCGGTATAAAAAACACCCGTCCCGTAAAAAAAAAACATGGCACCACAGAGGATCGAACGTGCAACCTGCGCATTCCCATTCGAAGACGCTAACCACTGCGCCACACCAACATGACGGTCTTTGCGTGTTAAATACTTAGTTTCGATACAAACTTAAGGTTCAACTTAAGTTTTGTTTGTCGTGTACACAACATAGACGAGATCTGGACCTGCTACTAAAAATTGCACATTTATTAAACACGAGCAACTGCGGCCTGTAACGATTGCCACTATGTTAATATCAATAGTGCTATTTTTTTTTTACAGTTCACAACTTCAAGGAAAAAAAACCAAGTGGACTGGGGAGCAGCAACAGTTTACCGGCGGGGTCTGCCAAGTTTAATATCCGTTTCGCGCTCGTTCTAAAGGGTGACATCTGCTCACGCTTTATGACGCTTCTAGGCTCATTTCATAGATACGCCCGCCTAAATTATTTGATTGAGTATTGGGATGCTTTTCGCATAATGTAGAGGGTGGTCGCTCCAGCGCAATGCTGTAGCTCTTTCGCTAAAGCAACGACTACATAACGGCTTGGCCAAAACGAATGCAGTGTGCCGGAAACATTGCGCTATCATAATGGTTCACCAAGCACACGAATTGCCACGTCTGAGTTCTCGTACAAAAGCTAGAGAAGTGCCGGCGAGTGCGACCGGCGGCTGTCGGTGAGAGGACACTTAATTACGTTCTCTGGGAGTGCTTTATTTGCGTCGCATCGATGTTTGTTGCTTCTTGAGCGGACACCATACATAATGAAAAATGCTTCATTTAGGTTAACTGATGCCATATGGCTGCACTGTATTATCATACTTAATCGTCGTAATCGTGTATTCTGAAACCCGGAAGCAAGGATAACACAATTGTACGGGCTTGGTCAGTAGGCCTAACCTTTGGTGGAAATCATGGTGGTAGAACATGTAGTGTACAGATCCCAGCTTGGTACACTATACAAATTGCCCGCCATTATAAGCCCACCCATCATCTGCTTACTGCTTCCCAGCATTATCGCGATGGTGGTCAGAGCTTCTCAGCTTGGTACACCATGTGGCCCACCATAACAAGCAGCACCCATCATCTGCTTAGTGCTTCCCAGCATTATCGCAATGGTGGGAAGAGTTTCTCAGCTTGGTACACCATGTAGCCCACCATGATAAGCACCACCCACCATATGCTTAGGGCTTCCCAGCATTATCGCAATGGTGGGCAGAGTGTTCCATTATTGCCCACTATCTAGCCTCTGCTTTCCACCATCATTTCCACTTTACCCATCATCTGTACACCATACAACCCAGTATGTCCCGGCATAACCACCATATTTTCCACTACGTCCCACCATAGCCATCATAATTTCCACCATGCCCACTAATATTTCCACCATGCCCACTATTATTTCCACTACGCCCACCATGTTTTCCAGTATCCACCATGGCAATTTTTCCAATAGGGATGTATTTATAGTATATTAATGATACCGGTTTTTCGATCTATTTAGCAGCACCTTTATAACAACTTCATGAAACTTCATGTCATGCTAGTTGAGGAACACTACTTGACAAGAGTGTCCCGCAGGGACTCATTGATGAGCAAGACTGTGCAATGTGACCACACCCCGCTTGAACGGCGCTCTGTTGTAGTCGAGACACGTTTTTCGCCCTTTCTCGCAGATGGCACACAGACACACAATCACGTGCGTGCGGGACTGGTACCTACAAGATTTTGATCTAAAGGAAGAGTCTCCAAGATACACGCCGCGCGCTCGCCATGAGAGGCATAAAGATTCTCACAATGCCTCACAGATGACAGCACATTATCCTGCGTCTGCTGTTTGCTTGATCAACGCCTCTTGAAAGGCATGCTATGTTTTCCGCTAAAAGAACACAGTCGTCCATTTTTGGGTCGTGTGAAAGTTCCTGTGTGTTTTACAGTGGTGATGTCGGCACTATCCTAGCCTTTTTCGACATAGTTTGATGGCCTCCCAATTGTGCCTACAAAGCGCCAAACGGGCTCTTTCCTGTCATGACACCTGTCAAACAAAATGCGTTATGGGGTCTCCCTCCAGTACATGGCATTTATGTAGTGTTTTTTCCCGAAGCAGCTGTAAGTAACATCGTAGCTTTGTGGTACGACACCTGCTTGCCACGCAAACGGCCTGGGTTTGATCCTCAGCGGAACCGAAAAATTTAGTCTTACCTCATTTGCTTTATTCTCGGGTTCTAGTTCACAGAAAATTTTTCGATCATAACCACCGGTGCCAACGATGATGGCGTTATTTTCTCGACACGAGCTCTTTAACGCTGTCACGTTAAAACACTAACCTGTAAAGAAAAATTGCACACACATACAAAAACAACTGGCCTTGCCTCACTTAAAAAATTGCTTTGTTAATATGTCTTTGCAATGCTCCCAATTATTCAAAATCTTACCATCTTCCGCTAAGTAGAATCATCTGGGGATGTGAAGCAGCAGGCGCTAACACTAACTGCGAAGGCATGAACGCTGGCGCTAACTGCGGCATTGCGCCGGACATAAAACTGGGGAGGCGCCAAGCATGCAGTCATGAACTAATGTTCCCTGCTGGTACACTGCAGTCGTTGATAATGGGTTATGAGAAAGAGAAGGCTCCGATTAAACACCGAGGCCTGAAGTTTGCTATTAGTCAATTGACACACACGCTGTGAGTCGTTATTGTTCAATAAAAGTTGTTGGGCTACTTCATTATTCGTCGTATTGTAATAATTTTGCGCAACCTTGACTCTCGCAAGAACTAACACAAGCACTCACACTACTACCAGGGTAAGAAAGTAAGCATTGTTCAGAAAAACACTTGAGAAATATCCCGCCGACACGATATTGAGGTGCAAGATCTATTGCTTATATGTACGAGGTGACTTGTGAACAGTTGCGCAACACGAACAATCATTTTTTTTCAGTCAAGAAACTCGCTAGCCGACGCAGCCTTTGTGACCGTTGTTAGGCGAAAGAGGGGCTAGACCATGCATGCACAACGGGGGTCTAAACACCGCCGGGAGGGATGCCTAAATGAGAGAAAGCAGAAGCGAGTGTAGGCTAGCAGACGATGCCTGCATTGGCGTTGCGAGGCAAGAAAGGGAGAGGAGACTTGCGTGCGCAGGGAAAGTGGTCGCGCCGCACATCGGATTCTACTCGACCACAAAATGCTTTCCATTTAAAATATGCATAACATACTTAGTTTTGCCGATTTGACTAAGAATCGTAGTTATAGGTGGCAATCTTACAAAACATATAAATAGTGCATAAAAGCTTCTTTGAAACAAATAACTAGCAGCTAAGGACAGTACAGAAAGAGTTGAAGGGCTCTGAATCACTTTTTCAAGTAACCATAGAATGAATTCACTGGAAGAGCTTATTGCCTCACGAATAGAACACCGCAAAAATTTTAAGAATACGTCCAGTGCGAGTGGAGTTACAAAAGCTTGTCGAATGATGCAAATGCATTCTCTCTTCTCTCGTCCCAACGAAAGCGCTGGGAGCTAAGCAGGGAGGGATGCCAGAGCCATAGAAAAACGTCATGCGCGCTTCGTGACACTGAGCCCTTCATTATTTTATTTTTCTCCGAATGCGCTGCTTTGTCAGTGTCATCTCGCACACACGCGTAGACAAGTAGAGGCCACCCGCGGCAATCTTTGTAACGAGCGAGAAGCTGTGCGATATATTGGTTGTTGACGTGTGATTTTTGGGCATATAACGTGAGTTGTAGAGATAATAGAAAACACTTTTGAGGTGATTTTGATAATTCATTGAAACTACAGGCCACGTGCTGGGCTATAATAATTGGCTCGCGTGTTATCGGGAGCCTCTACTACTGATCGGCAGCGTTTTCCGTCCATGCTCAAAAAGTGTCGCAGGGCCCCTTAAATCACCGTCTTCAGTAGTTCTGAGATGTTTTCTGCAGGATATTTGTTTCTTTTCATGTAGCATAAACCAAAATAGGTACAAGTGCGTAGTGAGCACATGAAGTAAAAACAAAGAAGGCTGTGCCAGCAGAAACTCGGGATAACTAATATGCTGAAATCGAATTCACCTAGACGGCCATGCACCCTGAACTTCGTAACAGATGCACCACGGGAGCAAAACGCGGTCGCCAAAAATGATATTATCATTGAAGAACTGAACCACGATAAACATAGCTACAGCAGCAAGACAGAAGGGCCTACCTCACGAAGCGTTTGGCCGGGTGGCAAAAGAGCCTGCCATCCACCGCTAGCTGGAAACTCAAGAAGCGTATCAAATTGCCTAACTTGCGGAACTGGGCAGGAAAAGAAATTTCTCCGAACAGGGCCTCGCGAGGCTTTCAGAGAGAGTGCGTGAGCTCAATGTATGCATGCATCAATTAGTCACGCGTGGTGGGCACCGCAGTTTTCGGCACCTGCGAGGCGAACCTAATACAATCAACATCGCGGTGAGAGTCGGCTGCTCAAGATTGCAAAAAATAAGAAATAAAAGCGTGTTTGAAGAATATTAGAGGCCTGCCACTTCTGATCTACAGTCAGCGCTTTCTTCTCGCAAACACTACAGTGCATTCACTCCCGTGTTGTTCTTCCACGCCATGTTTGCGTGAAACTGCCGTGCTTTTTGGCATGGCTACACGCCGTACGTCAGAGCATGAGATTCCCGGGCATAGAGTTCATGAAAGAGAGTGTACAAGTATAGTTATATAAAACCCTGTATTCGAAATTGTGTGTGTGTTTTTTGTGAAAGAGCACGGCACCAAGAAACACCATGCAACATAAAAAACAACAATTCAAGTTGACCGTGGCTGTGTAGGTCGTAATAAACAATGCAGGGGCCTATGAAAACTTGTGTTTCAGAAAATAACTATGATTCATTCAGCTTGCTCTGTCAGACAAGGCGAATGATTTACTTAAGGTTTGGCTATAGTGGCAGCCGTAGAGCACACTGCTAGGGAACATAAAAGCGAGTAATACTGCATATATGGGCGTGGCTTAAGTGGAATAAGTGGTACTCCGATTTAGGGAGAGGTGGTGAATCGGTTTGGTTGTGTTGCAATTGTCGCGTACAAAAAATGTGATCTTCACAATTTTAATGGTATGCGCAGTGAATGATGCTTCAGGAAGCTGTCAAGTTGTCATAGTGTCATGTAGCGTTCTTCCGGTGGCTGTTTGCTTAACGCAAGAAGTGGATAGTGTTATCACAAAATATTTTGTAACTTAATAAAGTCATTCACAAGCTTGCGTGTGATATAAATAGCGGTATTTCTTTGTGCGACACGTGTGAAACAGTTGTCTCTGCCGTTTGCTACGAACACGTTGGAAAGTCAACGAAGACGGCGAGAATGATCATCAAGTGTTTGAGCATATTGGGATTTTCGCATGGCTTCTTCTGCTTTGTGTGTAACAGTTTACTCCTGACAGATGACTTTTTTGTAAAGATCTTGTACAGCAATCAACCTAGTGATGTGGTGATTTCCAAGAAACTAAGAATGTTGGCCTAACTTTTAGGAGCCCAAATACACTAATTTAGAACAAAACACTTTAATTGTGTTTGCATCGCATGGAAATATATAAACTTCGCTAGGCTCAGGTTTACAATAAATAGCTGGCTTGATTCATATGTGTGGTTTAATGTCCCAAAACAACCTCATGATTATAAGACACCAGAGTGGTGGGCTCTGAAAATTTTTATATCATAAACAGTTCAAGCACCCACGTGCACTTTGTGGTTGTGCTTTGTGGTTGTACTTTGTGGTTGTGCTCAAGCACCCACGTGCACTTTGTGGTTGTGCACTTTGTGGTTGTTCAGACATGTGTGATAGCCAATTTAAAAAAGAAAATTGCAGATATCTTGCACACCATAACCAGCCGTAAATTTTTTGTATGTGTGTATTTACACTAGAGAAGGCAACAGTAACTCTAAGGACCGTAACGTTCATCACTCTAGGCTGACAATGCAACGCGATGCTCAAACAGGCAAGTTTTTTCAACGCTTTGCTGAGGTGGCGGCACCTGCCGTTTGCTTTTCATTCTACACCTTAGCGCCTCTGAGACAGGCACACACTCCTTCCTTCGGTTTCGAAGATAACTTCCAGATAGCGCTCGTGTCTAACGTACCTCGATGCGCTTGTTCGCCTTCACTGCGCGGATCGAAACTTTCTAACACATCGCCCCAAGAATAAAATACAACAATTTTCTTGTGCAGAACATCAAATAAACGTTTTGTTCCCTCTCTCCAGACCAAGACTATTGTCTTTCGAAGACCATTTCAGTGAAGCCTGAGGGTACGGGGCGCATCGCCTTGTTTTTTTATTTGTTACTGTTTTCCGAAGAGGCGAAAGTTAAGCTGACTGATTTCACAGTAAGATGAAATTCGATTAGAACAAATAAAATGTACTTTTCTTTGAAGAAGCAGCCATACGCGTAGTGTGAAAGTGCAAACTTATAAAATCAGCTTAAGCTTACAACGGACATAAGGAACATGATGGTCAAATGTCGAACTAAAATATCCGAACCGATGCAAAAAGTATTACTAATCACGAGTAGAACACGTTGTATTTGACTCCACTACGTTTGTTAAGACGACGGGTGTAGACGACGGGTGTAGGCATGAAGAGGCTGGAAGCGATCAGTAGTTTTTCTAGAAAGAACGTCGCTGGAAAGAGCGCTTCGGCAAGAAGACTTGTCTTCATCTGCGCATCAGCGTTGCTTTGACGAAGAAAACTTCACTTGTCAAAACGTTCGCTCGAGCAACATTCTCTGTACTAGTTTTAAAGAAGCCTTACACTCATAACAAGTACTTGAGTGACACTATTAGAAGTAAAGACTAAAAAATTCAAAAACGCTGCTACAAGAGCTTCATGAACAGAATGAACTAATAATTACTTGGAATCATAAGAAGCCTTACATCCATAACAAGTACTTGAGTGACACTATTAGAAGTAAAGCCTGAAAAATTCAAAAACGCTGCTACAAGAGCTTCATGAACAGAATGAACCAATAATTACTTGGAATGATTTCAACTACATCCTGAAAGTAAAAGGAACTGAAACTAAGTAGCCGAGCCGGTTGGAATTTAAGCATTTCAATGAGTGCATTTTCTCAACAGGAGCTTGGCCGCCGTTTTCACCAATTAATCAAGCGGCACTGCACTTCTTTCAGTCCAGTCAGGCTTGCAGACTACTGAATCAGTGTGTACTCTTGCAAAATCAATACCTGCCTAAATTAGGCGTTCACATTCTTGCGCTCACAAGTTGCCTTTACAAAACGCTGAAAAACCTTGGCGGACCAAGAAATCTCCGTGTTAGCACCCCGCAGAGCCACGGAAAACATAAGTTGCCTTTTTAGGCGACATTCGACGAATGCATGTTTCACATGCTAGGCGTAGCTTATTGCGGTTTCCGTTCTATGTCCATCACAACGTGCTGTCTATCTGTTCTGTAGTCGAGAAGCCAACCGAGCGAGATAACTGAGCCGACTGAGCATGATCGAACTCCTAATATCGCTGAGCGAGGGGCGAGAAGGAGCAGAGGCAAACTGTACAAACGCAAGTCAATCACTTTCTGCGCTTTGCCTGATTTAAAGTTCTCAAAATAAGTAATAGGAGAATACATATAAACAAAAGATAACTTCTTTACAATGGTAATATTTTTATAAGTAAAAACTTGTTAAAGACAATATACAGGTTGTCCCACGTAACTTTTGCCGAAGTTTAAAATTACGCCAGAACCCATAATTACGGCGTGATCAAATGCATGTTAGTCACCGTTGCTTGGAGTTAGTCAGACATTTTTTTGTGTTCCATAATGTTGTTTATTTAGATTAGTTTATTTAGTTAACTTTTGAACGAACGAAGATAAAAAAATCAATGAGGAAGTTGTCGATCAGTTTGCAGAACATCGAAAGAGATGGTCTTGATTTTTGTATCTGTTAAGTATTAGTGCTTTTCTGCTAAATACAAGTGCTCACAAAATACTAAAAAATACCACGTAACAAACCAGCAATCACGTCAGTGCGCACGATGATTCTAGTGCTCCCTAACGTTCCGTGTACGAACGACACACTCACCTTGCACCGTTTCACGACAGCGATAATCAGTCGCAGCGGTTATTGTTTTTGCGGCCCATAGCAAAACCTGCTCACCCTTAAAGCCACCACCATCATTGCGGCCCTGCCGAGACAGCACAATGGGTTAATTGCTATGGTCGTTCGTATACGGAACTGAAGGGAGCACGAGGATCATTGTGCGGACTGGCACGCAAGTGAGTTTGTCACGTGGTATTTTTTGTATTTCGCAGGTATTTGTAATTAAAAGAAAAACACTTATACCTAACAGATATAAAGTCCAAAACTGTCTAATTGGACGCTTCTCAAACCAATCTACAACTTCCTCACTGATATTTTTTGTGTATCTTAGTTTCTTGAAATGTTAGTTATTAAACTTATCTAATTAAAATATATACTGAGTAAACGAAAAATAGTCTTACTAACTCTAGGCAACGGTGATCAACATGCATTTCGTCGCGTCGTAGTTATGTGTGCCGGCATATTCTTATACTCAGGCTAAAAATACCTTGAACACCCTGTATGCGAACATTGGCATCAATTTTACTCAATTCAATAGGAATTTAAAATGCCTGGCAACCGCTACCAGTGTACATGTTCGTTCAGACTGAAACTAGCAATGAGTTTCCGGGGCCTGCATAAGGACATGAATCTCAAGCAACAAAAACATCGAAATAAAGTTGGCGAGCTACAGGGTGTAGGAAGACCCCTTGATAAGTTCGTGGCAGTCACTAGTCATTTTCAGAGGTGCTGCAGTGATCTCCGGGCACGCGTATGCACAGTTTAAAGTGGTTTTCAAGCAAACGGAAATAATTTTGTGAGATTCACAGACTTAACACTTCTTTTTAAGCAATAGCTCTGCCGCGTATACTGTCTCCAAAGGTCATTTAACGTTGCACAACGAACTTTAGCTGGTAAAATTGTGTACTGAAGTCATCCAACTTGATACTAGCAGAAACACGTTCCAGCTGCGCTGGATAGATGCTTCACAGGTGAGTTACAAGCTTACCAGGCGAAGGTATAAAGTTGTCGGTGATTGGCTCTTCAGCCTTCATATAGATAGAGTGCCGGCTGTGCTTAACACTTCAGTGCAGTCACCCAGCTGAATCAAGCCATTTTGTACACATAGCTAGACGGCAGGCTGCGAAATTACATGCTCAAGCATAAACAAGTATGCCTTTGAGAATGTATCTTTTATGATTGCGGCTTAAACCCGCAAAACTTGCACCATATCAGGATGCCAACATGCCATACGGAATTGCTTTGTCCGCGTCATATGTGTAGTGCGTCACGTTGCATCGACTATCGGCATCATAGTAGAGTTTCACAACACTCAAAATGGGCCTAATGCACCTTCTCTTATGAAGAAAGACTAATGGCTTCATTTTTCGGCCTTGACCGAAGCCATTTCAAAAAGAACTGTCATTCCAGCGCCTAGCATTAAAATGAGGTATTGGTTTCGATTGCACCATTGCTATAAGACAGCACGATTTGGCAAAAAGGTCTAGGAATGTGAACAGATTATACTGTCTTTCTTAGAATCAGAACTCCTGAAACCTCGGAGAAACACTTCATCTTTGGTCGAAAAAACGCAAGTGCAGATTTGGTCACATTTATTCGTGTGAGAGGAGGCTATCATCAAGTATTGTGCAATACAGATGTAAAAATTTGGTACAGTGTTTCCTCGCTTGCGGCGCATTGAAGTATAACGTTATGGTCTACTGCTAAGCCGGCACCTGCAATACGTTATTATAGCTACGCCCCCCATCCACCTAAACTGTTCATCTTGTAGTGCCAGGTGCCTTCTCACATAGGCCAACTGGAGCTGGGAAAAAAAGCAAGGCCCGAATGGTTCAGCTTTCCAGAATAAAAGTACTAGCTCTGCAGCAATAACACGTACAAAAAAAAGTGAAAATATAAACAGCTATTTAAGCTCAAAATTCCCCGCAGGGGCGCCTGCGCAAGTAGTCGTTCGGTATGTAGCGACACCACGGACCCGAGCTAACGGGGGAGTTTTGGCTTCCTCCCACGCCTAGCCGTGCGTGGCTTTGCCGTGTCCGGGGAAAAGGGGATCCTGGGAGTTGAGCCGACGCTGGCTGATTAGATCTTTAAGGCCCCCCGGCAGAGGCAACACACCCCTTTGGCCCCGGCTTCACGTAGACGGCACCCCTGGGCTGACCCACCCAGAAAAAATTGGCAGTCCCCTTTTCCTATTTCTCGCTCCCTACATCTTCGTCTTTATCACTCACTTCTCACCTGTCCTGTCGTCTTCTCTTTTCCGTTTACTTCTGAATTTGGCGGCTAGGGTTAACCCGGAGGAACTGACATCCCTTGGTCAGGACCACAGGGTTATAATAGCAATGTATGGCTAACGTGTGTATACGTACCCCTAGTTGGACTCCATAGTGGGTGGCCACCATAGCTACCGATCGAACATGCTTTTCTATAGAAAAAAGTACCCCCCTTTCCACAATGATTGGTCCCGTAAAAGGGGTCGCACCGAATGCAATAGAAACTTTCTGACTAAAGAGAGCGATTACACAAAATTTTTTGTTGTATCGTCATTGACTGAGACTAAGATTGAGGACATATCACCATTTCCGATTGCAAAAGCCACCAAAGAATGCATTGAAAGTAATTACAGTGCAAAATAAATGAATTCAGAAGATCTCCTCATTGAAGTGAAAAACAAAGAACAAAGTGATAAAATCAGTCACCTTGGAAAAATCGGACAACATGAAGTCCGTGTAACAGCCCACCGATCTCTCAATTACACGCGAGGTGTAATATCTGACAACGAACTGCTAAAGTGCACCGACGCAGAAATTGAGGATGCTTTTTCGGATCAAGGTGTACTTGCTGCACGAGCAATCATCATCCGTAGAGATAAGAAGGAAACCCGCACAAGGAATGTAATACTAACCTTCGCATGCACGACGCTTCCTGCTGCAGTTAAGGTAGCGTAACTTTACCTACGTGTGAGGCCCTACATACCCAATCCAATCCTCGCAGATGCTGCCGGTGCCAGAGGTTTGGGCACTGGTCTCACTCATGTCGTGGCAATCCAACCTGCATGAAATGCGACCAGATTGAACACGATGATGGCGAGTGCACGAACGCTCGAAACTGTGTGAACTGCAAGGGGCCCCATGCCGCGTAATCGCGCTCCTGCCCAGAATGGCAAAAAGAAAACGCAATACTTACACTGGAAACCAAAGAGAACATATAGTACCCAGAAGCGCGCAAGCGTGTGATTCTTGCTCAAAAGAGCACCTACGCTGAAGCGGTGCAAAGGGGGAAGGCACCGCCAACGGTCTCTGTAGGCACACAGGTCGAATTCCAGGACCTAGTGGCCACCGTCCATCGCCGAGACAAGATTGAAAAAAGGCACCAAGTGCCTTTTTTTCAGGGAGGCCGCATAGCCTCGACCAGTGTTGGTGCCAGCCAACCTAATGTCGAGGCAAACGAGGTCTCAACAACGGTGCCGAGTAGCCAGCCTCCCTTGAGGAGGCCAGCATTCTCGCCGGCCACCAACACTGTTGAGCACCCTGGTGGTGCCGAGCCCATGGACGTGAGTCCATCGGACACTGAAAGCCTGACAGACCCCGCTCCAACCAGCAGGGCGATCAGGCAGCCAATCATTCCTCCCTGCCAGTGAGAAAAAGGGAGCCGAAACACAATTTCGGCCCCACAAAAAAAAAGTGACGAAGCACATGGATAGTGTCACTTTTTAGCTTATGCACAACTAACTCAAAATATTAAATTTTATACACATCATTTCACGCAATGGCATACATCATCCATTGGAACTGCAGAGGCATGGCACGAAACTTAAGCGACAATAAGGACATAATTACAAGCTTCTCTCCTGTAGCCTTATGCTTGCAGGAAACGAATCTGGAACCAAAAAACACCAAAATACTAAAAGGTTACACTGTTATACGTCGCGACCACTCGCAAAGCAACCAGCTGTCGGGCGGCGTCGCCATTGCTGTCCAAAGTGGTATTGCGGTAAGAGAAGTTATAGTTAACAGTTTTATTGAAACGACTGCAGTCACCATTTTATCACATAAAACTATCACTATTTGTTCCATATACATTCCCCCTCATACACACTTTACTGTAAAATATCTAGAATTAATTGCAGAACAGCTACCTAAACCTTTTTTAATGGCAGAAGATTTCAATGCGCACAACATTATATGGGGTAGTGTAAAGACACACAGTGTAGAACAGGTAATTGAAGATTTTATTCTTACTAATAATGTGTGTCTTTTAAACATCGGATCACCAACATACTGCTCTCCAGGCACAGGAACCATGAGTTCCTTGGATTTAGCACTGTGCTCTAGCTAACTGTTTGCTGATTTTACATGGGAAACAATAAACAATCGTTACGGTAGTGACCATCTACCGTAGATTGTAAAACTAACATCACTACTTCCGACCATACGCTCTTGACCACAGCGTTGGAAGCTTCACAAAGCTGTTGGCCTTTGTTTACACAGAGAGCTAATGTACAGGACAAGTTTTCTGAACACCTGACAATAGAAGAAATAAATGACAAGATCACCGATTGCATACTGTCTGCGGCAGAGCGAGCTATTCCCCTGTCTTCAGGACTACTGGGAACAAAGCTAAAGCCATGGTGTACCAGTGAGTGTGCAAAAGCCAAGAAACTACCAAATAAAGCATGGCGCAACTTCCGTAGGTACCCCACATATGACAACCTCCTTGCGTTCAAACGAGCTAAAGCAAAAGCACAATATATTTGTAGAAATGCAGAAAAATTGTCCTGGCAGATGTACATATCTACAATCAATAGCACAACCACACCTAAGAAAGTGTGGAACCAGGTTAGAAAATTCAGCGGCGACTATTCCTCATACGCGATACCCATACTTACAGACCCAGGCACACAGACATCTCTAGAGGAGCAGGCGAACATTTTAGGCGAATACTTTTACACTATATCCAGTTCCGCTAATTACGCGCCATCCTTCCTGGCATACAAACAGACAACCGAAAAACAAAAACTACCCGTAACCGGTGGCCTAGATGAGCCGTACAACGCTCCCTTGACACTCCAAAAGTTAAGCACAGTGCTTTCGGCGGGAAAAAAGACAGCAGTCAGTCCAGACAGAATTCATTACGCAAGGCTCGCGCATTTGTTTCAGGCTGCCGTGCAAACATTATAAAGTTTTTTAACATTATTTGGTTAACTGGCAAAATGCCCGCAAAATGGAAAATGGCAACCATAGTACCATTTCTAAAGGCTGGAAAACCACCGACTTTAGCGGGTAGCTATAGACCCATAGCACTTACAAGCTGTATGGCAAAAGCATACGAAAGCGTAATAAACAGAAGACTAACATACACTCTTGAAGTAGAGAACCTACTAGATGATCATCAGTAGGGGTATAAGAAAGGCCATTCAACGATCGATCATCTTGTTCGTCTCGAAAACACAGCGCTTGAGGCCTTCTTGCATAGGCAACACTGCCTAGCAGCGTTTGTTGACCTGGAGAAGGCCTATGACACCACGTGGAGGTACGGTATACTGAGAGACCTGGCAAATTTTGGATTACGCGGAAGAATGCTTAATTGCCTCTCTGACTTTCTATCAAACCGAAACTTCAAGTACGGTTGCGCAGCACACTATCGCGGGTTTTTGTCAAAGAAAATGGTGTGCCGCAGGGTTGCGTGTTGAGCACTACACTGTTCGTAGTCGAAATGAATTCAGTTAATGAACTAATTCCACCCTCTATCGTGCACTCATTATATGTTGACGACCTTCAGATAGCAAGTCGGGCCTCAAGCATATCCACATGTAAAAGGCAGCTGCAGCTAGCCATCAACAAACTGACCAAATGGGTGGAACAAAACGGCTCGCTTTTCTACCCCGAAAACCGTTACACTAATTTTCTCTCAAAAGCGCGGCTTGTATCTGGACCCTGTTCTTAAAAACAACAACAGTGTACTTCCACTCAAGTCAGAACACCAGTTCCTAGGCCTAGTCTTTGACAGGAAACTAAACTTCATTTCCCATATGAATTACACAAAAAAGAAAGCAAGCAAAGCGCTCAACATCCTGAAAATGCTATCGTGGAAACACTGGGTGCCGATCGAGTATGCCTTTTACGCATATACCGCTCGATCGTGCGCAGCATACTTGACTACGGCAGCGTTATTTACGGTTCAGCCAAAAAATCTCACCTCAACCGTCTTGACCCAATACATCATGGATTGCGCTTGGCAACTCGAGCTTGTAGAACGTCACTTGTCCAGAGCTTATATGCTGAGAGCAACGAGCCGTGCCTAGAACAAAGAAGAGCGCTACTTACGATATCCTAAGTTTTAAGAACCAGATCCAAACCAAGCCACATATGTCACGCTATTGTCTCTCACCTCGGTACCAGAATACAACACAACAACAGACCGCACACGATAAGACCACTTCTCTTGCGCTTTGAAGAAATATGTCTAGACTACACAGTACCAATCAGGCGTTAAGCGTTGTCCGAATGCCGGAAAGACTGGCTCCATGCTTGGACTTTTCGCACTACACTGACCTTGCTTTGACTCATTTAAAAAAGAAGGAAACTCCACAGGAACAAATTATCCAGGATTTTTTAGCAGTACAAAAAAAATATAACACTCACTCTGAATACTACACTGATGGATCAAAAACACAAGAATATACAGGAAGTGCTGTAATATCAAAACACCCAGAAACATGTATAAGACTGCCACCATTCATATCTATCTTCACAGCAGAAGTATATGCTCCTTTGATTGCTCTCGAAAAAATTTTATCAAGAAATAACAAAAAAGCTGTCATATACACTGACTCACTTAGCGCAATAAAAGCCCTACATTTAAGGTCGGAAAACAAACCATTTCTCGGGGACATTTTACAGAAGCTAGAAAGAGCTGAGCAAAATGGCAAGACAATCCCGCTTGTACGGTTGCCGAGCCTTGTTGGTATCCTTGGAAACGAAAAGGTAGACAGAGTAGCAACAAGGGCAGGTCATCAAAGCATAGCAGAAATAAGGGCACCATTCAGAGACTGTGTAAACAGTAGTCGGACAGCCTTTAGGGCAAAATGGTAAGAAGAGTGGCAGGCTCAAGTGCATAGCAAGCTTCAAATTATCAAGCCTATTCTTCCAGAATGGAAGTCTTGCAACCACTAAAAGCGCTTCATAGAAGTAACACCATGCCGCCTGCGTATAGGTCATACTCACCTAACCAACAACTTTTTATTGTGCGGAGAAGATCAGCCAGAATTCAAACATTGCAAGGAACCTCTCACTATCAATCATAATTTATTAACATGCCAGGTCTTTGAAAAACGTAGACACATTTATTTTAAACAGTTTTACAGAACACAAACACCTCTACACCCAACTTGAATACTATCAGAAAATGCACCCATCCCCATACAGGATGTTTTTAGGTTTCTAGACGCCACAGGGCTTCTAAAACAAACTGTAAACAGAAATCTGTTTTTCACCTCACATTTTAGCCCTATTATCATATTCACCCAGTGTCTGGCGCATCATAGTTATTGTTGCTTTTGCGCCATAAAACCCAACGTAACCAACTAACTAAATAAGCTCGAAATTACTATTGTGTTTTTATACAATGAAATCATCTGAAATTAGGAACGTATTGCAACATCAAATTGTGCTTGTGAAACTCTTAGTTATTTCGTCAACTGGAAAACACTCGACGAAGTGAATGTCGTCTAAGTGTTTCATAGGTTCAGCATTGTAAAGCCCTTATATGCACTTTACTTTCTTTAACTTTCAGCAGGAGTGCCTTTGTGCTAGTTGAGATTCACTTAGAAGTAAAGCTTTTGCAATATTTGCGTGTAGCTGGTGGTGGTGGCTTCACTTTCTACCCAGATGGAGTCATTCCCACTTTTTCAAAGTTTGTTAAAGATTTTAGGTACTTCAATACGATCACCTATTGGCTACTTCTTGTTAGGTATAATAATTACGTCAGTATTTTTTTAGCACGGATTTGGGCATTGCTCTTTGTGTTATTATTTCCAATAGGCGCTCGGCTATCAAAGTGAACATGCCACGCAGGATAGATAGAAGGTAAACCGGGCCCCTGAAGTGCTTCGCAAGCTAAAGACCACTACATTTCTGAGTTTCCAGTACCATCGCTGCTACTGAAGGTCCAAGGTCTTTATTTGAGTACACTGTAACGGCAACGTACTTACTCTGGTGAACTACTCAAAGGCACAGCTGAAAAGAGGACAAGACGTGCAGTGAACTAGTCTTCGACGTTGGTCTCTTCAGCAGCGTCAAAGACCTTGGGCTCCCACAGGCGAGTGACGCTGAAGGTGATGTTAGACAGAGGGGAAGGGCCATGTTGCGCAGTGTTCGTGGTCATGATAGGAAGAAAAGTTCTGGTCCGCAGGAACCTTCACAAAGTGAAAATGAGTTTATTGTCGTGTGCTGTGACAGCGGCTCTACGAAGAAAGCACAATCGCAACAGAGCAGCGTTCAGGCAAATGCCGGCGATTACCAGCGCGAGGTGAGCGAGCAGAGCGAAGAACCCAGTAATCATGCGTTGGTGATGCTGCTTGCCACTGATGCGTCTTCTTCCTAATGAACTGCTTATCGTAATGCACTTCTTATCAGGGGCTCCTTTTTACTTGGTATAAACAGTTTCTGAGTGACGCGCTGAACTAGTGGTGGGGCGGAGTACTCTTTTGAATGCTGGCGCAGGTACGTTTTGAAGTCTCAAAAGGTAGCTGCGCTTGTTTGTCGCTGGTCCTGTTAATAGGAAGAGAAGCAGTAGGCTAATTCCAAAGGCTAACGTATCATGCCACTGAAGTGCACCACGAAAGCGTGGACAATTTAGAATTGATCTTTTTGTTGAGCATCAAACGTTGGCTG
The DNA here is from genome assembly GCF_043290135.1 of Rhipicephalus microplus. Taxonomy (NCBI): domain Eukaryota; kingdom Metazoa; phylum Arthropoda; class Arachnida; order Ixodida; family Ixodidae; genus Rhipicephalus; species Rhipicephalus microplus. The sequence continues at coordinate 123,276,027 of NC_134700.1, forward strand.
TGGCCCAAAGAACGAGGTAAAGCCTAGTGGTAATATATATATATATATATATATATATATATATATATATATATATATATATATATATATATATATATATATATATATATTGTCACGTTACACCGTAACTGTAACCTGTAGATAATGGCACACAAGGACGTCAAACTGATTCGAACAACGGCAGTATGACTATTGTTTTTCTCTGCACCCGCATCTTTGTCCTCTTCTGAACAGCGGCACATACAAGCATGCCAGCATCTGTGGAAATAATACTTTCAGAACTCGTACTAGTGGCATTACATCCTTCCCAAAGGACATCGTCCCGATGTCATAACATAATTACCAGATGAAAAGAAAACACGTACTATAAGCAGCACAGAAGGGGGTGTTCACAATCACTGTAAGTCTACTCAAGGGGGTGTGGCGAATAGTCAGCGTTGGTAAAATCGTTTCATCCTCGAAATATGGACAACGTGTGGCTGTTCTGAACGGCGGGATTGACGAGCCATGTCCTCGTCAAGAACCTCGTAGTTCACTTCGCTGAGTCGACGGAGAACTCTATAGGGACCAAAATAGCGGCGTAACAACTTTTCCGACCGGCCCCGTTGTCGAATGGGAGTCAACAACCATACTCGTTCTCCGGGTTGGTAAGAGACATCGCGACGACGAGCGTTGTACCGGAGCGAGTCGATGCATTGTTGCTTATGGATTCGCTCGACTGCAAGCTTACGAGCCGCGTCTGCCAGTCTGATAAATTTGTTCGTCTTGACACTAATCTGGTGTCTGCCTGGTGGAAAACATGGCATCCAGCATTGTAGTGACCTCCCTGCCGTGAAGCAACCGGAATGGTGTGAATCCAGTTGTTTCTTGCACAGTGGTGTTGTAAGCGAACGTGACGTAAGGGAGGATGTCATTCTAGTTTTTGTGGTGTTGGTGAACGTACATGGATAGCATGTTGGCGATCGTTTTGTTTAGTCGCTCTGTAAGGCCGTTGCTTTGTGGGTGGTACGCAGTAGTTTTTCGATGTACTGTGCCGCTAAGCTGCATGACGTCTTGTATCATCCGGGCGGTAAAAGCTGTGCCACGATCAGTTATGACAACTGCTGGTGCTCCATGTCGGAGGACGATGTTTTTCATAAAACAGTAGGCAGTCTCAATGGCGGTGCCACGTTGTAATGCCTTCGTTTCGCAGCAGCGCGTCATGTAATCAGTAGCGACTACAATCCAGCGGTAGCCGTCACGAGACTTGGGAAAAGGTCCGAGTAGATCCATGCCAATTTGTTGGAATGGTTGTGTCGGAGGAGCGACGGGTTTTTAAAAGCCGGCTGGGCGCTGATGTGGTGCTTTACGGCGCTGGCACTTGTGACACGTCTTCACGTAATGCTTCACGTCTCGACTGAGCTTAGGCCAGTAGTAGTGTTGGCGAATCCGGGCCAAGGTGCGTGTGAATCCCAAGTGGCCTGAGGAAGTATCATTGTGACAGGCGGACAAGACATCGGCTCGTAACACTGGCGGGACGACGAGCAGGTACTCAGTCGCGTAATGGTCGAAGTTTCTTTTATAGACAATATTTCTGCGGGCGCAGAACGATGATGACGAGCGGGCGAATGCTGGTGGTGGATGCGGCGTGCGGCCTTCGAGATATTCGATGAATTGTCGACGCACAAAATTGTTCTTCTGCTGTTCAGCAAAGTCGGATACACTAACGGCACAAAGAAAACGGCCATCGAGATCGCGATCACCTGACGCTGTCTTAAGAGGAGCTCGGGAAAGGCAGTCCGCGTCAGTATGCTTCCGGCCAGACTTGTACACGAATGTCAAATTGAACTCCTGAAGGCGTAAACTCCACCTGGCCTGACGTCCGGAAGGGTCTTTAAGGTTCACCAACCAGCAGAGCGCATGATGATCGGTAACAACTCTGAACGGGCGACCATACAGGTACGGTCTGAATTTAGCTATTGCCCAGACAACAGCTAGGCACTCCTTTTCAGTTGTTGTGTAATTCGCCTCCGCAGACGATAAAATCCGGCTCGCATAAGCAATAGGGCGTTCGACGCCGCCTTGCCACTGGACGAGGACTGCACCAAGGCCGATGTTACTGGCGTCTGTGTGTAGTTCAGGGTCGGCATATTCATCGTAGTGTCCGATTAAGGGCTCAGACTGGAGACGCTGCTGGAGCTCGGAGAAAGCGCGTGTTTGCTCAAGGCCCCACACGAAGGGAACGTCGTCTTTTGTCAGACGAATGAGGGGTTCGGCAATGTTTGCGAAATTTTGCACAAAGCGTCTGTAGTATGCGCAGAGGCCTAACGATCAACGCACATCACGTCTGTTGGTAGGTGGTGGAAAATCTGCGACAGCCAATGTTTTGTCTGGGTCTGGCCGGATACCATCAGGGCTAACAAGGTGACCGGGGAACTTTAATTCGTTGCAACCAAAATGACATTTTTCTGGTTTCAGTAATAGGCCTGCTGTGCGAATTCATGCAAACACAGATCTAATCGCTGCAAATGCTGCTCAAACGTTTCGGAGAAGACAACAATGTCGTCTAAGTAAAGAAGGCATGCTTCCACTTGAGACCCGGAGAGCACTGTATTCATCATCCTCTGGAATGTCACAGGGGCAGAACACAGACCGAAGGGCAGCACCTTGAATTTGTACCGACCATCTGGCGTTATGAATGCTGTTTTTTTCGGTCGCGTTCATCAACTTCCATCTGCCAGTAGCCACTGCGTGAATCCATAAAGGAGAAGTATCGGGCGCGTCGGAGGCGGTCTAGTGAGTCGACGATGCGCGGAAGCGGATAAACGTCTTTCTTTGTGACTTCGTTGAGTTTGCTGTAATCGACGCAAAATCAGAGAGTGCCGTCCCTCTTTTTTACTAGCACGACGGGGGACGACCATGGACTGTTCGAGGGTTGGATTACGCCATCTTCGAGCATCCCCTTCACTTGAGAACATATTGCCTCTTGTTCCTTTTGTGATACTCGGTAGGCGTGCTGGCGTATGGGTCGCTCAGCATGGTCAGTGACAATGCGGTGCTTTACGGTTGGCGTTTGTTTTACCTTGGGTGTAGAGGCGAAACAGTCCCTAAACATGCAGAGGATACAGCGGATTTGCTCTTTATGCACACATGACAGCTTCGGATTGACATCGACTGCATCAGCTACCGCGGTGTCACTTTCAAAGGCTGCAGAAATTGGGTCTATCGTCGTACACGCTTCATCGTCAATGAATTCGAAATGAGCGATAGTTTTTCGCTTGGCCAAATGTTGGTGTGCTCCACTAAAATTGGTGACCAACAACTCAGTCATCCCGCGTTGAAATTGAATTATGCCGCGGGCAACGCAGATTTGCTGAGACAAGAGCACCGAAAGGTGGGCTTCAGCGATACCACTACTGTCATGGTCTATGTCACCCTGCACAGTAATGAACATACTGGTGCATGGTGGAAGTGTGACGGTGTCATCGACAATGCGAAGCGCATTCTTCTGCGGATCGGTATCTCTAGGCTTCGGGCCATAGTCGTCAGCAAACGTTACCAGGCAGTCTCGAAGATTTATAACAGCGCAGTGCTCACGAAGGAAATCCATCCCAAGGATAACTTTCCGGGAGCATTCGGGAAGCACAATGATAGAAGCATTGAACGTCGACTCACAGATTTGCAGCCTTGCGGTGCATCTCCCGATTGGTGTCAAGAGATGACCACCGGCTGTCCGAAGGTTTGGTCCTTGCCCCCAAGGAGTCGTGACTTTCCTGAGTTCAGCCACAAGTTCAGCGGTGATAACTGAATAGTCGGCACCGGTGTCGACCAGAGCAGTCACTGGATGGTTGTCGACACGAACGGCGACGTCAGCAGAAACGGGTTTGTCAGGGATGTGAGATGTCGGCTGAAAGGAATCGTCGAAGGTTGGCGGATGGGTCGGAGGAGGCTGTTTTGACGATAGCTTAACAGTGGTTCCACCCCCGGAGACCGCTGATTCTAGTTTTCCCGGCGTGGACTTGGGGACATAGCGGATCATTCCGCAACAACTTCGGCGAAAGTGGACTATTGATTCGCGGACGTAGAGCGTCGAGGAGACGGAGAGCATGATTGGCGTCGCTGAAGATTCGGAGACGGTAGACTTGCCAAGTATTCTGCGATGGCGCGGGGTCGTTCGCCGTCCCTGGGCCAACGAGCGTCTGGCCGAACTCAAGGTACGCCCATCTGTCTGTGAGAGCACTCCCGGTACAAGTGACCTGGTTCACCACAGTGGTAGCATAGTGGCCGATTGTCGGAAGCGCGCCACGCGCTAGATTTCCGCAAATTAGGTCGTGGATTCTCATAGTGTGGTGGGCCCGAGAAGTAGTGCGGCATCTGCAGGCAAGTCGGTTGTTGTTTTCGTAGTGCGGCAGGCCAGAGAAGTGCTGCGGCATTGGCAGGCTGGTCGGTCGTTGGTTTTCATAGCGTGGCCCGCCCGAGAAGTGCTGTGGCGTCTGCAGGCTAGTCGGTCGGGGGAAATAGCTGGCTGCCGGTGCAGGAGCACGTACAGCTTTCGCATACGTTAGCAGAGGAGCTTCGGTTGGAGGTGGCGCTAATGGTCGTACCAGCTGCCACACCTCTTCTCGGACGACGTCTGTCAGAGCAGCCACTTGAGGCTGTGAAGGCACTGCGTGAAGCTTTTGCAGCTCGTCGCGTACAATGCTACGAACTAGCTCAGCAAGGTCTCTCACGCTCGTGACAATGGGTGTCACCAAGGGTGCTGACAGACATGCAAGGTTGTCGGACCGCTCGTACTGCGAAGACCGCTGTCTTAGCATTCGCTCTATTGTCGTCGCTTCACGGAGGAAATCCGCTATGGTAGCTGGTGGGTTTCGTACAAGTCCTGCAAACAGCTGCTCCTTCACACCCCGCATAAGAATGCCTACCTTTTTGTCTTCCGTCATTGCAGAATCCGCTCGACGGAACAGACAAGACATCTCCTAAACGAACATGGTCACGCTTTCGTTTGGTCTTTTATTGCGAGAATTGAGGGGACGTTCGGCTTGTTCTTTCTGGTTGGTGCTACCATACGTGTTCCGTAGCTGAGCGCAAAACACCGGCCAGGTTTTCAGGGAGGCCCCGTGGTTCTCAAACCAAATACGCGCCGAATCTACCAGGTAGAAATAGACATACCGCAGTTTACGGTGCTCGTCCCACTCGTTGGCGACGGCGACACGATCGTATTGGTCCAGCCAGTCTTCAACGTCTTCGTAGGGCTCCCCATGGAAGGGCTTTGGGGTTCGAGGGGCTGGTAGCCATGGAGCTGGCGGAGTCGCGGTCTGTTTAGTCTGGCTTGCAGTTGTCGCACTTTCCATGGTTATGGAGCATTCCGGAAGAGTGCCGAATTGGGGTGGTAGGCCTAAGTGCCGCCGACTGCGTCGAAGGTTGGCTGTTTCTACCAAGGCGTCGATGTTGGCGCCGAGATCTTCCTCGTGGTAACAGTGCATAGGCTATTACCCAGCACCTCCACCAGTGTCACGTTACACCGTAACTGTAACCTGTAGATAATGGCACACAAGGATGTCAAACTGATTCGAACAACAGCAGTATGACTGTGTTTTTTCTCTGCACACGCAGCTTTGTCCTCTTCTGAACAGCGGCACATACAGGCATGCCAGCATCTGTGGAAATAATACTTTCAGAACTTGTACGAGTGGCAATATATATATATATATATATATATATATATATATATATATATATATATATATATATATATATATATATATATATATATATATATATATATATATATATATATATATGACGCTTCACAGGTGAATGTGAAAAAGAAGATGAGGGAAACGAAGAGTCAAAATAAACTGGTGTTCTGACTGACGCCTTGTCTCATTCGTTACACTAAGTCGACAGGATCTACCGCAGCAACATCATGATCCCACCATTGCAGATAATCAGCCTGCCGAAATACACCGGAGCTGAAGACGACGTCCCTGTTGACAAGTGGCACTGGTATCTACATGGACAACCATTTATTGTTGTCACCGATTATGCTGCTTTACAATAGCTCAGAAACATAAAAAAACATGGCCGACTCTTTCAATGGTCTTTGAAGCTGTCGATGTATGATATTAACATTAGACATTCGTTCGTAAAACATGTCAAACGTTCGTAAACAAACCTTCGTAAAACATATGCAGTCCACACCTTTCGGAAAAAAGCTTGAATATCTCTCTTCAAGGAAACACTCCCTCGATATTCAGCGCCGGTTTGCGTCCCGCTGGGCCCAAGGTTTTTATTCCAGTAAACATGCGCGTCGTCAAGTGACGGCGCTTCAGTAACAAAACTTCTTGCCAGAAACACATCGGCCACTCACGCGCTGCTTAGGTCACGTCTTCGACCACTGGCAGAAAACAATCGCTTCATGCCCTGCTTTATTTTTGTAGGAGAAGCCTTTGGACGCTGGCGGTAAACACTTTTCTTCTCCTTATGCGACTTTCTTCATTGCTTGCTTTAATGCCCTAACCGCTGTGTTCTAGAAATTCTAGGTGTTTGTCGGTGCGCCACAGAGTCAGAGCTGAGGAAAGGGTAACGCGACGCAACCTCGTAACGTGACGCAACTCTGCAGCAGGACGCCCGTTTACTTCTAGATGTTTCTGGAGTTCGCCGGGTCTTGGATCGAAGAAGGTTGGTCAGTATGGTGGAGTCGCTTTTGAGGGGTAAAGAGGGCGCGCGCGGCGTCTTTAGATGCTTGTTTCTTCGTTACGCCGACATTTTCACGTCAGCCTGGCGCTTGCTTTCCACGTAGCCATTAGAAATCGGAGGCCCACGCTTTCTCCAAGGCTCATTTAGGACACTGACCCAAACTTTAACAATAATATCAAGTAGTAGTCAAACAACACAAATAGGTGTGAAAAACCGCCACACAACAAAAGTCTCACATACAGAGACCATACTTCAGTCCATCGCTGAAGGCGCGTACCTTTCACAAAAAAACACTCAGTACGAATCACTTTACCTTCAAGGGCACAACACATTAAATATAAGCACAACTGGATCAGTGCAACTTTCCATCACACATTGCACACAAAAGTGAACGTACAAGGTTCTGCATTTAGAGCAACTCAAGGATTACAAGTATCTGCGTTTACAGCCATCGCAACAGACACTTGGGCTCACTCACCATACTTGCCGGAGCGCAACCATGTGAGCGTTGCGTTACACACCTCAAAACATATGGGAGTACTCTCGCATCACAATAGTAGAGATGTTACGTACCAGGCATACGCATTTCGCAACTACAGCGGTGCTGCGCGCGTAAGCTCGTTACGTACGCCCAACTAACAGTGTGTACTGTAACAGACCGGGTGGTCATGGTTTCGACTCTCGTTGGTTTAACATTTTTTTTCTGCAAGTGTTTTCTGGGGTTGTTCTGCCACGTTTCCTTTCGAGAAGACATTTGTGTGATGGGCCACTGAAGTCTAGTTGGATGCCAGAAGGAAGTAGTTCCCTAATAAAGAATATATTTAGGAATTTCGGCTTCACTTCAATTTTGCCATACTGCTTCAACTGAATTTCTTTCTACTACATGATTAGAATATTTGTAAAAAATAGAGTTGTGCTACCAATGAGCCACAGCAGTGGCTATGTGGTTACGGGGCTCGAATACTGACCTGCCAGACACCGGTCCGAATTTCGATGGTGTTATACAAATATAGCCCTGTTTACTGCGTGATGTGAGCACATTTTTGAAAACCGAATGTAGTAAAAATTATCTCCAGTCATTTTTAATAATGTGTGCTGCCTTAGAACTCCGAAACACATACGCTGTATGATATTGTGCCGGTTCTAAAAGGGCTAAAGAAGAATTAGCCGTATTGTATTTGCTATCGATATTTATACCAGGCTGAAAAATAAAACCATTGCATATGCACGAAACGAGGCTGAATAATGCAGCTTGCTCTTTGCATGCAAGGTATTTCAAATACAAACTTTTTTGCATGGACGTATTAGGCTCTAACCAAGGGTCTAAAAAGTCTCTACTCTTTTCATCCACTTCTCACCACCCTTCTACCTACTCCGCTTTGTGCATGATTATTACGTGCAAATGTTTGTCATATGCCATTTAAATCTTCTTTTTTTCGCTTTTCTATAATAATCATCATAGCTTATTTTCACTCGTTCTCTTTATCGCTACAAACGATGGTGCTTCGGCCCCACCACTTCCAGAGATAGGATCTTCTAAGCCTATAAAAAATGCTGTGATATTCAGGGATCAGAGCTGTAGGCGAATAGTATCACAGCAAAACAAACAAAAATATTGTTAGCTAAAACACAGTTGTTTCGTCGGATGAAGGATGGGAAGTGTATAGACTGTGTCAACGAATGGCGTTCACAGACTCCATATATTCCTTTATCTCTGTCAGGCATGACGGATGACGGACGTCTTTTATGTAGTGTGGTGCCTGTTTACCTTGGCTCACCACTTGATGTGAACGCCCCTGATATGCGACATGCCCGCTGGTACACGTTTTTCCGGTTGAGGTATAATTCTGATATGCCTCACTTACAAAAATACTTTTTGCACAAGTGATAAGGCGTCAACACAAGAAAATAAAACACCCCAAGAGAAGGACCTTTCAAATGAAACATCAGCTGAATGTCACTGTCAAAAATGTTGTGTTTACGCTTCCGATCAGAAGTATTAAGAAAGTCGGTGAGGATTGCGCAAGCTAATAATGTGATAATGTGTGCACCCGTAGGTGTGACTACAGCGATTCTGTTATTCTAAATGGTATTCTCACTCATATTCTGTCTAATAGAGAAAAAAAAACGTGCCTTAATTATACACAACTTTCTTTTTGTCATTGTGATTATTTCAAATGTATCTGCCGTTAAGCTTCCACAACATCAAAACAAAACACCTGAGTTTCTTCCTAACAAGAACTTCACACCACACGTATGCCTGTGTGCCCATGATTTCTTAATAAATTCATAAATATAAAAAACATTATTTTCACGTGGGCGTATCAGTATTGCGTACCTCGCTGCACTGCTGACTTGGGCAGTTTCCCGTGCTTTGGCGTAGTAAGCGTCACAGCCTCGCGCGTGCGTACATAATATTTATGCGATCACAAACTCTAGCCTGCGTTTCCGTCTTTTCTCGCTGCGTAAACTTATTATTCATGCGAGGGATGGAGCAAGGGTACGAGAACACTTAGGTGTGGCCGGTAGATGATCTCTCAATAAGCGGGTGCATTTATACAGGCATGCTAACAATGCGAGTGGTGCGGAAGAATTAAGGGCGCTGCCTTTCTTTCTTTTTTTCAACCCTGAATTCACTACGAACACCGTTGCATGCATGATGCGATGGGTTCTAGAAGCTTAGCACAATTCTAATCACCTGTAAAGCAGTTGAGTGCACATACGTCCAGTGCTTTGATATGAGAAATTGCAGAATATTTCAGAGCATAGTATATACCAGAAGCTCTATTAGATGTTAAGTAATAAGCTTATATATGAATCCCGCTTTTGTCCCTTGAGAAATTCCCAGCCCTTTTTTCCCTTCTGTCGCGTAGAACAAGTCAGACAAAGGCTCCTCACCTTTCCTGCATTGCTTTCCGTTGTCTCTGAGACCTTTGTGTATACATTGTTTCTCTTCACCAAGTTTTGCGCAACGTAAATTATACTTCCTATAATATTTGTGAACGAGGTCGAAACTTGCATTACACTGGCTCTCTAGCCAGTTATGTGAATGATATAAAGTCTGATGTACTATATCACGATCACACATTAGGTTATATAGTTTATTAGAGTGATCGCATACGTTTTTTTTTCTTTTCATTTCTTGCAAAGTTTACGTAAGACAATGTCTTATTTAAACGGAGTTCAGAAAAGGACAAGGTTTTAATCGTACAAAGTGCCGGAACATCGTGAAACCTCCCGAGTCAAAGAAGCAAACAAGCACTGAAACTTATCTGGAGGACCACAGATAAATAAGTATGTGCTTATACTTGATCGAGAAAGGCTTGTGAAAACATGTAGAACATCCACTTCCACTGCTTGCTTATGTACTTCAAATGTATATATATAGCATACATGCATGTTATAGCATGCATGTACTTTTCATTTACTTCTCAACTATTTATCAAAACCCTCTCAATGTTTTTCTCTGCAAGGTAGCCAAAAGCCAACTGCCATACTTTATGCTATCAGTGCGACGAATTTGGGTTAAATTATGGCTTGGCACTTGTTGCTTTCATTCAAAACGTAAAATTATTCTAATAAGAAATGGCGCGGCTTGCTCTTTTGTAGAGCAAACAGTGGAAGTGGATGGCGTTATTCGTTTCTTTCATTTTCCATTTTCTTGCTTTCTAGGTTTCTTTTTCATTCTAACTCTTTTTTTCTGCCACTTTTTTGTGTACGTTTCTTTTAAATAATTTAGCCTATTCCAATTTTTTCTGCCTTTGTCAATCTTTTTTTGTTTTATCTTTTTTCCCATTCTTTGTACATCACTTTATCACTTCTTCTTTCTCTATATATTGGGAGCCTTTCTGCACGCCACTCTATTTGTGTGCATATATCTTTCTTCCTTTCTCTTGATTGCTTTTTCATCTGTTGGTCTTTTTCTGTTGTTCTTTCTTTGATCCTTACTGTTGTGTAAGTATATCATTGTTCTTTCTCTCTTTTTGTTTTGATGTGTTTTTCTTCTTTCTTTCTCTCTCTCTGCGTTTTTCTTTGTGGTTTTATCTTTTTTCCACCTTTTATTTTTTTCTGTATCTCTCTTTTTACTTGTTTCTGTGTACTCGTTATTTCGCTCATACGAGTCCTTTGATGCCACCCTGGAAACAGCCTGTGCAGTAGGAGACCGGGTGCCAGGCTCACAGCTTCAGAGAATGAATAATAATATGTGTGAGAGAACAATCAGAGTAGACGCCGGTATAATGTCGATAGTTTTCGCCCAGGCACATTGTTGTTTGGGAGAGCTTAAGCACTGCTACTATTAAAACGTCGTGAAGCGCCTACCAACCCCCCATCTTTGAGAAAAAAGGATGGCCAAGAATTGCAAATTTGTGGTTCATTCACGACTCCCAATTACCTACAGTCACAGTGACAGTAGAAAACGCACACACCAACCTATTATAGAAAAATACAACCTGCTCTTTGAAGTTTACCATGCAAAGTCGGCATATCTAAGTATTGTATTCGAGCTTTGTCAACTCGACATATATTTCTTGCAGAGAATGTTTGCTACGCAGGCACAGATATGAGAAAAAGAAAACTGACATTACGTACACGAACCCACGTCTTGCGAACCTAACTCAATCTCGTCCGTCCGTCCGTGCATACCTCCCTGCGTGCGTCCTTCCATCCATCCGTGCCCCCGTATGTCCATTCGTGCATCCGTCTATGCGTCCGTCCATCTATTCGTGCGACCTCTCGTGCGTCTATCCGTGTGTCCTTACCTGCGTTCGTTCAGGCGTCCATCCATCTGAGCGTCCGTTCATCCGTCCGTCCGTTCGTCCGTAATTTCATGTGTCAGACAGACAGACAGACGGACAAACGACAGGCGGACGCAGCCAGCGGTTGATTCACGTTTTGTCGATAAAATCTTCCGAAGCTTTGCCCTAGTCATCACCATTCACTCCGTGGATATGCTGTGATTTTTTTTATAAAATTTGGTAAATGCAAAGTTAGCGAAACGACCGTGAGCCTGCTATGAGCGTAGCGTATAGTAATGTTTAAAATGATAGGCATATCATGAGTATCAAGTTTGGACATATCATTTATCTTCGTCGTATAGTCAAGTGAACTAATACCACATTTGGTATATGTGGAGCTAGCAAAACGGCCATGAGCGTGCTATGAGTGTAGCATATAGTAATGTTTCACAAGGCACGCATGTGACGATTATCACGTTTGGACATGTAATTTACCTGCGTCGTCCACTCACGTGAAGTAATACTAAGTTCCTTATATGTGAAGCTAGAAAAACACCCGCGAGTGCATCTTGAGCGTGGTATTTTGTCATACATGTTCTTACATGACGCGCATCTCATGACTATCACGTTTGCACCAAACATACACCTTCGTGCTTCATTGACGCCACGTAACACCGTATTTGGTATATGTGAAGCCTGCGAAACGACTGCGAGCGTACTATGAGCGTAGCGTAAAGTCACGTTTAACATAAAACGCATGTGATTATTATCATGTTTGTACGTGTTATATACATTTGTCGTACGTTCGCGTCTAGTACTACCAAATTGGATATATGTTATTATAGCGAACCAGCCGCGAGTGCATCATGAGCGTGGAAGGAAATATTGCAGAAAAGGAGGCGAATAAGTTTCAACACAGACGTGGTTTCTTTCGCTCCGTTAGAAATCGCTCGACACCAGCAAAAATCTTGACCCTATTTAGATGAGAAGTTTCTCGGAAGCGTATGGGGACCTGCGGACTTCGGTGAGGACATTTCTTGGCCCTGTCCTATTGATCTTGTGCGACTAGTCGACTTTGAATCTGCAAGGCTGTCGTTTTGGCCTAGTGTGGCCCAGCGGCTCTACTCGCCTGAAGAAGACGTGCGGGTGGCAGATGTGAGCGTTTCATCTAGGCCATCTACTGGACTATCGCGCATGACCACTTCCATGCCAACTATGCAGCAGCAACGTGCAGCTGACAGTTCAACGATTCAAGATGCAACGACCAAGGAACGTAAACTTCGTGAGGAGAGTACGAACCAACGAGAGGGCGTGCTGGTGGACAGTGGGTGCTCCATGGACGTGCACCCTTCTGGTGGTCTTGTGATTCCAGCAAAGCGAGCTTATCCTGTCATTGTGCAACAACAAGTTGCCACTGCATTAAAGCAACCATCGAAAAAGGTAAGGGCCATCCCTGATAATGCCTCCACGCTCTCCGCTTCTCAGTATTACCCAACGCCCGCCCCTTCCCAATCTTATCGAGTTCACATACACCCCCTCTCATGCTACGACATAACTTCAGTGCCCACCAAACATGTTCAGAGGGTCATTGACTAGGCCCTTGAAACAAAAGGATATGAAGGGTTCACACCATACAGATCGACGAACACAATTACAGTGTACTTGGAATCTCTCAACGATGTGCAGAAACTATGCTCTTTAACATCTCTACCGCTGTCAGAAGATCTATAGCTGCCTGTGCAGTGCTACTTTGCATCGGGGCCTAACATAGAAAAATGTTTAGTCTATGGCATTGACCCTGAAGACTCTCCCTAGATAGTATGTCGCGAATTGTACTCCCCGACAAACATTGTTCTTGCGGCCAGATACATGGGCATAAGTCGTACTTGCTTAGTAACGGTGCAGGGCCCGCAATATATTCCGGACAAATTTTACTACTATTGGTGCTTGTTGCGCCCCAAACCCTGCCTTTCTCAGCAATTCTCCGTTACTGTTGTTTTTAACGGGGATACATGCAGGCATTTTGCCCACAGCGTACTATTGATCAATAAAGGCTCACACCTGAGGGATCCACGATATCGATGTGGCCTATGTAAATCCGATGAGCACGACATGACAAGCATAATCTGTCCGACTAAACAGTAGACCACAGTGAGATTACGTAAGGCTACACCAAAAAAAACAATATAGTAAGAACTAGCAATTGCTTCGAAATCCTTACTGAAGAGCCGGAGGCAGTCACGGCAGAAGACTCACAAGGCTCCAAGACAAAACTATTTTCTTCAGTGGTTAAACAAGGCAGACAGACTCAGACAATGAAACCAAAGTTAGCTGTACCATTGCATGAATCAAATGATGTCCATGATAATATTGAAGCTCGGATAGAGGCATTAGCCAAAGAAATTGAAAGGCTACGCAAACGTTAAGAATCGAGAGGCGACGCAAACGTCAAAAACGCTTGGACAGCAGTTTTGCATCGGCTTGCTCAGCTGACGGCACTCATAGAGGATTGCTTGCATCATGACTAACTCTCTGCGGCAGCTGCCACGTGACGGGATTCTTCAATGGAATCGTCGAGGCTTAGCTCAAAATAGGAGAAATTTAAACCAAGCTTGAATTCAATAAGTCACATGTATTGGCATTACTTCTTCAAAAGCATAATAAGCTGAGATATCTGTACAATAATAATGGGTATCATAACCCGTCCACTACAAACAGGCGTGCTGCTACTATGGGTTCAACTCCGGAAAAAGCCGCAGTGGTATGTGTCATCGCGTATACCTCATTCAATTTTTACCATGGCACCATGGTGCAGTGGCAATCAAGACGTTGTTGTTCTCACATGACCATTGAAGACTCCTGTCATACTAGTGTCTTTTTATGCCAGACCACAGCGTAGACGTCTTAACTTGGGATGGATAGCACATCTGCGTTATACGTATCCTGGGATTTCTATCCTCGTAAGTGGAGATTTCAATGCTCCACATACAGAATGGGGATAGAAGCACGACTTTGAACGAGGATGCCAGGTTTAAAACATCATGACCGATGCCGTATTTACTCTGTTGAACCATCACGCCGTGTCTACCTGCTCGGTACGTACAGCGTCGGAAACGCACGCTCCAGATCTCACATGGTGGTTGGGTCCTGGGACGCCGCAATGGCGAGTGGAGCCGGATACTTGGGGTAGTGATCATATGCCAATGACTATTCGTTTACAAATAAGATGCATAAGGGAAATTCGACGCCGCGTAGCAATCACTCATAGGGATAAATTTCGGGAATCGTCAATTGATAATGTTTCCAAAGAGCTCACAGAAATTCTTCCCGCTTTGCAAGACCTGCTCCGCAGTAGCATAGACGTGGCCACCCTTGACAAAGAACATCTTTAGCCGGACCTCGCTCTTTTGAGACTCTGGGCGAAGGGACGTCAGGTGGAGCTGTGTGCGTCGAGGAATCCAGATGCACCAGGTAGCCGTGCACATGCCAATCATATAGCAGCAAAGAGACATCGACACGAGAAGCAGCTTTCTCGACAGCGGTGGCATTAGTGGTGTGAAAAACGTGGCTCTGGCATGGGAAACAGATCCCTTTGTCGTACGTTCCGGTTGATGGAACGCGGTCACAAGCAACGTGACCCTGCCGGGAGCGTTAGGTTATCGATGCAAAGTACGCCACAAAAATTTGCAGAGCAGGCTGCAAGAGCATTTTTCTCGAAGTATGATAGCGCTTCTTCTATTCCCTGCCCCGAAATTGACAAGCTTGAGCCAAGTGCCAAATTCAATATATCCAATCCTTTCGGCATGGCCGAACTAATAGCGGCAATTGAAACTTCTCACCAAGGAAGAACACCTGGTCCCGATGGTATTTCTTATGAAGTTTTCAAGAACCAAGAACAAGGAAGGTGAAGCTCTCGATGTCCTTTTGCCGGCTAATATTAAAGTATGGGAAACTGGGTACGCGCAGTCTCATTGGAAACACTCAGTAGTCGTTCCGATTTCAAAGCCCCGAAAGTCTCCAAATAGCCTGCAATCCTTACGCCCAATTCTATTGACTGTCCACTGTCAGCAAGCTTTCTGAAAAGATGCTGGCCACACGTGTTTACTGGTGGCTAAAACGACACAAGTACCATCCTGCTTAAATCGAGTTCTGTTGTCATTTGGGGACTGAAGACGGCCTTTCTATATTGTCGAATGACATTTCACAAGTTTCTCCACACAGCCACGCAGTGCGCACAATAATAGCAACGGACGTAATAAAAGCTTACGACAACATAAACCATGACGTCATTTTATCGAAACTCGTCGAGCTTGAATTTGCACTGCGGGTAGTGGGATTTGTTTTACTCTTTTCTTCACAACCACACATTTGCGATAAAAGTAAATGGAAAGCCTGAAGGCTGCTTCATGTCCAGAAGAGGTGTCCCGCAAGGATTCGTTTTGGCTCCTCTCCTATTCAACATTCCTCTAATACCTCTGGCATGGCAACTACACCGAATTCCAGACGTGAGATTTCTGATATACGCTGATGATGTGACTTTATTGTCTGTGCATAAAGACGTCTCAAGACAAGCACAAGAGCTTTAGAAAGCCCTTGGTGTTCTTCAGAGCTACACTCGGAACGCAGATTTAGACATTTCCACACAAAAATCAAGCTATGTTCAGGTAGCTAACAAAGCAGGACGCTGAAAAAACAAGCAGTGCTTCTTTGGATTTACACTAGGTGCAGTGACCATTGCTGAGGCTTCGGAGGTCCGCATACTAGATCTTGATGTTCACCAGTCGGACTGCGGAGTGCACTGGCTTCGCTAAGTCAAACAGAGTTCCACAAAAACACTTCATCTGATTCGCCGCATTGCATTGAAAGCAGTTGGAGCTTGTACACATGTACTTCGGCAGCTCATCCGCACAGGTCTGCAGCCAAGAACTTTGTATCAGGTGCAATTTGAACGGTTATCTTTGGCCCAGTTGGCACAGTTGGATACTATTAACCGTGATGCTATGCGCACAATAACAGCATTAACTCACATCACTCCCATACCAAATTTACAGGAGCACGCCCAGGTTAACACAATTGCACAGCTAATTTCGCAAAGAGAAAAAAGCTCGTGAAATCAAAAGGCAACTTGTGACAGTTGTTGCTGCGTTGCATGCTCACTTTCAACGTGGCTCTCGCATTGACAACCTGCACGAGTCTATGCCTTCCTATTACTTCACCAGTCTCACATCTAATAAAAAAAACAAAGTTACGGCGCTTCAATACATCATACACATTGGACGAACAATTCATCATCGTGGTCCCTTGCGCTAATACCTGCAAACTCTATAGAGATGCTGCTATCCTACAAGACGGCGGAAGGACATCATTCCTGAGCACTACGCATAATTTTGTCAGTGGTCAACAGCGTTATCTATCTACGGAAGCCACTCTTCTTGTGATGAAACTTCAAGCCACCCAGGACGCATTCCAGGATGCTACCTCTAAGCTATTCACAATTAAGCAGATTGACGTATAAACTGATTTCTTAGGAGCTATTAGGGAGCTGAATAAAGCACACAAGGCGATGGAGATCTGCGAGGTGATTCATAGGCTGAACCACAATACGGCTACTTGCGTAAACGTACATTGATTCAAGACCATACTGCGAACCCACACAACATTGCTGCTGACCAGCAGGCGCACTGCCCTCCACACATAGGCCTTCCATTCATTCCCCTTCCACCTCAGCCACTAAACCTACGCCATACCCGTAAAAATGTTCTCCGGCAGGATACGCGTGCTCTCATTCCACCATGTGTCTGGTCTCTCCCTCCTCAACTTACTAGGGCGAAGTTGTGCTTAGAAGGCTTCGAGCATGGGTGGCCCTTACACCGGTCGTTGTATCGTCATGGAACTGGTAACATTTACGAGTTGGTGATACGTTTCCGTATTGTCCCCCTCCAGCGATGCAAGCAAATACATACCACCTTTTATGGGCATGTAAAGGATTGCAGCCAGAACACTCCCGTCACCTCGCTCAAGCCGCCCTTCGCTACAGCGACACAGCCAGTTACAACCACTGGATACATGAAAACATATTCCACAAGACACTACTTCACTTCATACACTACACCGGCCTAACAGCACACATTTACCAAAAATATGCCTCAAAGGCAAGTCTTTGACGCAATAAAAAAGCATCATGAGTGTGGCACGTAGTGATGTTCTTACATGACACGCATCTCATGATTATTATGTTTGCGCCAGTTATATACATTTGTCATACACTACCCTCGAACGCAGGTTGCTGCTTGCTGCCAAGCGAGATGTAGTGCTCCTTATACGTAGCCCATTGTTTGTCCTCGCGACGTTTGCAAGCGGTCTCGTCGTAGGATTTTTGCTTCAACGTTCTCTGCGTTTTGTAGCTGTAATTGTTATGAGAATTTTTTCGCACTTTTCGTAGAAAACAATTTTTGTGGCTCCACGATACTTTAGAAAGTGTTCTTGCTTGTACGTGTTATATCATGCGAATGACGAAATAAATAACGCTGTTGTGGCTTAAATGCGTTATGTTTTTACCTCTAAATTACGAAGAAATGGTACGACACTGCCTAAACTCTTATGTGTAATCCGCAAAACCCAAGCGTCTACAGTGGCTCGGAGGACCCAGTTTTGGATTGAGATTAGTTCGTGGTGGCAGATTTGGTTATTCCTGTCAAAATGGCGGCGCCCGGTTCACCTGTGCGATATCATTCCCAGATCAGCTTTTACGACAATGGCGTGAAGCACATGGCTCTAAATGTGTTAGGGACACTGCGTAAGAAGAGCGGCGTAAATGCAAGCATGAGCTCCCTCATCAAGAGAACGGCTGCGTTTACCAACGTCAGCGAGCGTGCGCTGTACAAGTGGGTAGCGGAGCACGGTAAGCACAGCGCGGCACGATAAGAACATTGAGGCACCAGAAATAGAGGTATCATTTCTTATAAAACGCCAGCGGCACTTCGCATGCTCATAGGCTTGCGTATACAAAATCTGATGAAGCGTGGTGCTTTTATATTCATTTTGGCTAGTGCGGCGCTTTCCACCAAAACATGAGCCACTGAACCCTATCCTGCAAATGTCGACGTGCAAGTATCTCGAAGACGCGCGCTTTTACGGTGCCGGAGAGAATATTTAATCGCTTTAACAATTACAGCTCAACTCACCGCGCAATTGCGCAGTGTCTCGAGACGCTCTTGCCGCTTTTCTGCTGCGGACGTCGCTAGCAGGCGACAGGACACGGAAGAATACACTTAGTTATGCTCGCCCTCCTGATTGGTTGAGAAGGCCTGTAGCTTCAAAGTGCTGCACGAAACTTCTGAAACAGAGTATAGATAGATAGAAAGGTAGATAAACAAACAAATAGACAGACAGACAGACATACAGATAGATAGATAGATAGATAGATAGATAGATAGATAGATAGATAGATAGAAAGATAGATACATAGATAGATAGATAGATAGATAGATAAAAAGATAGATAGATAGATAGATAGATAGATAGATAGATAGATAGATAGATAGATAGATAGATAGATAGATAGATAGATAGATAGATAGATAGATGTGTTGATATTTCGTGTTTTTGGGGCAAGGGCCATTTGATGGCCAAGGAGTGCCAGTTCATGGGACAAGAGATGTTGACAAAGGTGTGATTAGCGGCTGTAAAGGGCCTTCAAATTCCTCGCGCTAAAGCAGGTAAAAACATAGAAGTAATATAATGATGACAATGCCATGAAAAGTGCGTGGTGTTAATGGATGACGAAAGTTTGTGATAATAGAAACCATGGTGAACATGTATGGCATAAGCAAAAATGCCTCGATAGTTCACATCATTGCGCCCAAGGGCCGTGAGGCAAGTGCTTTGTTCAGTGTAGCCACCGCAGCGGAGACCTCTCTGGTGAGGTCATGCTACGGAACGCCCGGGTATAAAATATGAAATGTATGAACTTCTTTCAAAAAAGCTAATATCGGTCTATATGTGAAAAGTGGTTCTCTACTGACAAACATTGCGGTATGAAGTGGTATCTGTTGTCGCTAGGGTAATGAAAAGTGTTGTATTGTTAGCGTGTCAAATTTTTTACACTAGATGAGAATGTGAAGTACGGTGAGCACTTCTTCACATCTATCACACAAAGGTAGATCGCCACCAGACAAAAGAAATGAATGCATAGTGTATGTAGGTCCTGTTCCTAACCTTGTAAGTATTACTCCTGTGCGGTGTGATTTTGGTACCGGCCAATTAGCAAGTTGCGGCTTGATGACATGCAATTTATTACCTGTGTGTGTTACTCATAGGCTCTGCCAATAACCCCTGAGCTTTCGTTTTAGAAGACTTTTCAAGTCGAGGCCAGGAATTGGTATCAATATATTGGTAGCGGCTTTGTTGGCGGATCCAGCTAGCTGGTCAACCAGAACGTGGCCTTGTATTTCATGGTATCCTGGCACCCAACAGACTACAACATGCTGCTTGGAAGAGTAGACGGTGAATAAGAGCAAATAAAGCGAGACAAGAGCAGGGTTTTTGTGCTTTTTGAGAGTTTGGAGAGCTTTTACTGCACTTGGGGAATCTGTGTATATTATTGCCTTCTGTAGTTTTATTTCTTTAATGAGCTTAACAGCCGCAAGCATCGCATTGGCTTCACCGGTGAAAATGCTTGGATCAGAGTGCAGAACAACGGCTTCCGAAAAGGATGGGCCAACGGCTGCGTACGGTACAGAAGTGTCGGTCTTTGAGGCATACGTAAAAACCTCAGGACATGTGTATTTCTGTTGTAGTTCTAGAAAGTATGTCCGAATATGTCTAATTGGTTGGTGCTTCGTAACCTCCAAGAAAGACACGTCGCAATTCATTACCTGACACTGCCACACTGGCAGGCATACTGCGCGGGCCATCAAACGGCGTTCAAATGGCAAATTGGTTTCCGTCGCTAGGTCCCTCACACGGAGTGAGCACCGCTGTCTCATTGATGATCTTTTCTGAAACACAGCAAGGCTTGACATGTCATTAGTTGTAGAATGTGCAGGATGTTCTTTGACTGCGTTCACTTTGAGATAATATGTAAAGACATGTAACATCTCTGTAGGTGGAGTGACCATTCGTTCGATTCCACGTACAGGCTCTCCACGGGGCTAGTGTGAAAAGCACCCTTAGAGAGGCCGATGGCTAGATGAGGAACAGGGTCAAGTACTTTAAGGGCAGTAAGTAGGTGTCGCAGACTGATATGCTACTGCCCCACAATCTAAGCGAGTACGTATGCGGCTTGTATACAAATTGATCAGACACTTGTCACGTCCCCACGGAGTGCGTGACAACCCATTTAGAACAGTCATGACTTTTATGCCCTTATTTATTAGATACTTGCTGTGTGGTATGAAGGTTAGCTTGATATCCAAGATTAGGCCTTAGAATTTGTGTTCGATATTAACGGAAATACGTTGCCCTTGTAGTTGAATATTGGGTTAGGAATGAATGTCTCTCTTCCTGGAGTACAAAACACACTTTCTTTTTGTGCATTCAGTCGGAATCCATTTTCTTCTGCCCAATTTGAGTCTTTCTTAAAACCAAGCTGAATCTGACGCTCACACATGGTTAGATTACAAGACTTAAAACCGAACTGGACGTCGTCGACATATGTGGAGTAAAAAATATTTAGAGGGATAGACAAGCGTAAAGAATTCATTTTGATAATAAAAAGTGGGCAACTAAGTACACCACTTTGTGGCACGCCTGTTTCTTAGACAATTGTTTTGGAAAGAATGGTGCCTAATTGAACTCGGAATGTCCGATTCGACAAGTGACTTTCGATTATGGTAAACATTCTGCCATGCACGCCAAAGTGAAACAGGTATCTTAATATTCCAAAGCACCATGATGTATCGTAAACCTTTTCGATATTCAGGTACTCAGAGAGAAAATATTGTTTGTGCACGAAAGCGTCTCTGATCTGTGCTTCGATACGAGCAAGTGGGTCGGTGGTGGATCTATCCTCTCGAAAGCCGCACTGAAATGGGTTGAGCAAATTGTTTGTTCCAATAAATGTACGAGTAGGCAGTTTATTATTTGTTTAAAAGCTTGCCCAAGCAGCTTGTAAGCGCGGTAGGCCTGTAACATAAAACCGAGGAAGGGTCCTTGCTCTCTTTAAAATTGAAATAATTATGGCCTCTTTCCAGGATGTAGGCATAGCGCCAGAAAACCAAATAGTATTTTAAAAGCGAAGTAGGGTTTTTTGCGTTTCGAATGGTAGGTTTTTCAACATTTCGTACATAGTACGATCACAACCTGGGGTGAAATAACTGCAGGAGTTTAGTGATGTTTGGAGCTCAGCTAAGCTGAAATATTGGTTGTATGCTTCGTGTTTTGTACAATTGTGTTCTAATTTCTGCTTTTAAATTCTTGTTTTGTATTTTTGGAAGGCCTCGCTATAGTGTGGCGAGCCAGACACTTATTCGAAGTGTGCGCCGAGGAAGTTTACTTGGTATTGTAAGCTGTCACCTTGTGTGCTTACGAGATAGAGTGGATGTACTTGTCTTCCTGCTATTCTAACCATGTTTCAGACTTTAGCCTCCTGTGTATATGAATTAATGCAGGATATAAAGTTGTTCGAACTTTCTTTTCTGGCCTGTTGGGACGTCCTCCTGCTTTGAGTTTTTATGTTCTTAAAGTTTGTAAGATTCTCCACTGTCGAAGGGTCTCGAAGCAGCTTGCATGCTTTATTTTGCTTTCTACGGGCATTCCTACACACACTGTTCCACCAAGGAACGTGCCGCCTGGTGTCACAGGTCCCGTTAATTGGGGAGGCGATCGCCGGGCTAATTACAAGTGCCGAAGTATCAGCCCAACGAACCGCACCACGAAAGCGTGGACAATTAAGAAGTGGTCCTATTTGGCGCGCCAGCGGACGCCAGCTGTGGCCCAAAGAACAAGTCAGAGCCGAGAGTTGATAAACAAAACAAAATTATATTCTCATGTATGGCAGATCAAAACGATACACAAGTATGCACACTCGACAATAGTTGAATACAATATGTCTCCAATCAAACAATGTACTACACAGTACAATCAGCCACTCTCGAAACAACGGACACAGACAACAACACGCACTACAATACAGTCGCATGCATCAAACAACCAAGACACTTAAAGACTAAAGAGTTAGAAAACTTATTCAGTCCAAAGTTCTTGGAACAAAAGTCTGGATGATACTCTTCCGAGAATCACTCACTCAAAGTCCAGGGTTGTTGTGGTTCCGCTGCCCCCGAAGTTTCTCTTCCAGGAAACCTCGCGTCTTCACTTGGCCGCTCTCCAAGCTCCAAACTTCTTCGCCGGAAACACGTCAGCTTCACACACGCAGCTGTGGCCATGCGTCTTCGCTCAATAGCGGTAGACACACACTCTTGCCTGTAGCTCGAGTCTTCACCCCTCAGGTGGAAATCCTCTTCTTCTCCTCCTTTGTCATGGAAGACAAAAGGCTTCGCCCACAAGGCGGAACACCCTACGCACTCTGGCGCATACTTTCTTCTTCTCTTGCTTTGTCACTAAGGACAAAACCTTCACCGACACTCGCGGCGGAATACCCCACGCACACTGGCGCTAACTTCCTTCATCTCTTGATCTCCCATCTCGGCTGCTCGATTAAATACCTTCCGCGCGAGATTCCAGAAAGTTCTCATCATTTTGTCGGTGCGATACGCAGCGAAGGCTGGGGAAAGGGTGAGACAGTACGAGGGCCGTCCGCGAAAGATGACGCAACCCTGCATCACCACGCCCCTTTCCATCGAGAACGTTCCAGGGCTTGCTCGGGTGCCGATGAGAGGAGGTTCGTCGGCGAACCCACGCTTCCGAGGGGAGAGGGACGCGCGGCTGGGGAGTCTGTGGATGCTTGTTTTCTTTTTTTATGGTAGACCTCGAGGCATCCTCCCGGCGTTTCGTCACGACAATTTGACGGCGCCCCCTTTTTGAGCGCTCGTTTTGTGACACCTGGAGGACCATCCAGCTTGTGGAACACATTTTTTTGCTGCATCAATAAGAAGTGCTGTCAAAAAGTCTACAGCTGCTTCTATACTTAATTGACATATGTCCGACCAACTAAAGCGAGTGGCTTTTCTTAACTTTTCCCAGTTCGCTTTGTGTGTCTGTTATCTGGGAACACGTGAAAAACATTCCTATGATGTTGGTAAATTTAAGACAACCGGAAAATGGTCACTTCCGTAGAGATTGTTTATAAATTTGCATTGTAGTAATGGTACAAGTGAAGGAGATGCGGTACTGAGGTCTATAAAGGAGCAAGTTTTGTTGGCAAGGTTACAATGTGTTGCCTCTTTCCTATTCAACAGAAAAGCACCTGATGAAAAGATGAACTGTTCCATGAGACAACCTCGAGCATCACATCGACAGTCACCCCATTAACTGCTGTGGGCATTCAGGTCTCCCAAATCTAGATAAGGTTGAATTGATTTGAATTGAACTGAGTTTCATTGACATAAAGATAGTGTACAGTATACAACAGTGTAAAAAATGCATCTGAATCCCTAGCCAAAGGCCAGTTCGGATTCATTCAAAAAAGTAATTTAGAAAAGGGCATCTCTTTTACACACAAACGAGTTTCCAAATGCAAGTATTGTACACAAGGAGAACTGAACATAACGTAATGAATTTACAGTGCTTCCTCTACAGTGGTTCTGGTACAGTGCTTCTTCTACAGTGGTTCTGGTAACTCATCTATTAAAGACAGGAATTCATGTTTTCCATGTGGGGGTGCGGTGGTATGTATAGAGAAAACATGGTGACGAGCTTATTCAGTAGAACTGCTCGCACAGCCACTGACTCTAGAGATGTTAGTAGCGGCACATGAGTACATGATACTTCTCAATTAACAATAATGTCTACACCATCAGAAGACGCTACAGCATCATCGCTGTCATTTCGGAAGATAGCATAATTACGCAAAAAGTTTATATTCCTGGATTTTAGGTGTGTTTCCTGTACACAAATCACTTTTGGTGAATGCTTGTCGAGGTTTCGTCGAGGTTTCTAAGTAATCCTTTGACGTTCCATTGTATAACTTGTGTCTCCACATTGGGAGTAAAGAAGTGCTGTGTGAACGAAATCAGTGTGGCTGCTGTCTCCAGGAGAAAAGTGACTTATTTTCGAGGGCCTTTGTGATTCCCTGTAATTGGTGTTTTGTGTCTCTATCGCTCTGTGTACCCATTATTTGTCTCGAGATATCGTCTGTGCCGAAAAGACTTGCATATCGCCGGTGAATGCTGAATAATTCCTGTGGTCTTACAAAAGTCATTCATTAACAGGAAGGAGAATTCGGGCTAATTTGTCATAGTTCATTTTTTGATTAATCACAGCGCAAGAAGGACAAAGCAAAGAAAAGATAAGACAACTCGAGCGCTCATGTTGTCTGATTCTTAGTCTGCGTCTTCGGCTTTCTTGCGCTGTCAGTTATCGAAAAATAAGTTATTACAAACTAGCACAGATTTCCCTTCTTGTTGAGTTTATTTGTCGTACATCGGGCTCTTTTTTGTATCCTGGCATGCTCTAAAATTACAAGCGCTTGAGTTCTCTTAACCTTTGTCTGCGACTTCATTCTTCTTGAGCTGTGAGTTCTATAAAAATGTTCATGAAGTCACCTAAAAGATTCAAAAGTTCCTTAAAACGCTGCTACAGAATTTAAATTCTACTTGACAGGTCCAGTTCATAGGTATGCACCATGAGCACGCCATAGGAAAGATACAGAATTTCAGGCATGCAAGTTTGAAGTTCCAGAGCGCCAGAACATTCCCAGGAGAAATGCATCGAGATCTTCAAAGTCTTGGTTGCGTAGACGTAGTCATGGATGACATACTAGTTTGGGCTTCGAATGCAGCACGTGCACAACTGGCTTTACTCGTCTGCCTCACTAACAGAAACTCAAGGAAAGTATGCGGACATAGAAAAGAACATGTCAGCCACTGTACATGGATCTGTTAGATGTCGCAATTGTTTTCGAACAGACACGCACCTCGTTGGAAAGTCATCACTCTGCACTAGAGGCGACCATCAAGAAACCATTCCAACAGTGTCTACAACGTCCGCAAAGATGCGTAAAAAGACTCTTCAAGAGCTTCCTATCAAATAATATAAAACCCAGAAAACTAGATGCTTATTGTGCAGATGCCTTGTCCTAGTTTTCATAAAAATAGAGGGTGCCAAAAGAACACTTCCAAGTAAAGTTTGTGCAAAAAGCGTTCGTTTTCACTGAAAAGCAGCGGGACATAAAGTCAGACAAGTTCAGACTACACCCTTTGTACACTGAAGGAATTTTTATCAACTATAGTTCGTCTGTTATATTTTGCTGTTCTTTTTTTCCGCCTTTACCATGCTTCGACGTGTATAATGTCTGCAGTATTAAATAACAAAAAGGAAGAAGGAATATCCGAGCATCACATGGCCAGAAGGATGATTCAATATCAATTCATGAAGACACTCGAGTTCACTGGAAGTACCATGATGAGATTTATGTCGATGAAGCTGTCCTCTTCTTATCTCAATGACTAATTATTCCCAACAGCATTTGAAATCATGTGTGAGACCTCTTGCATGCAGATTATGAAGGTGTATGAAAATTCATGCAACCTGTGAGAAATATAATGATTTCGCCTGGAATGTCAGCTGACGTTCAAGCGAGAGCCCATCGATCTGCACTCTGCAGGCAGTATAAGCCGAGGAAAAAATGACTACCGACGATGAGCCACAACGTTCCTGAACTACCTTGGCAAATAGTTGGAATCAATTTTTTCCGCCACGAGGGCGAGTAGTCTGGGAATATATTCTACTTCTACGAGCTTTCATTTGAAATTGCATGCTTGAAGCACATGATTGCTAAAGCCACGATTACGTGCTGCTAAGAAGTCTTTCATACACACTGTTTTGAAGTTTATTAGTGGCAATAGGCCACTGGTTAACAGCCACAAATTGACTCAGTATATGAAGTGGTGTTATATGGAGCACGTCACAAAGAGTCAAGACTATCTACGTTCCAACGGTATGGAATAGTAAACCGTCCAAGAGGCGAAGAAACCTATAAAGAAGACTTCCTATGGGGAAGCAGGGATCTACAACGCCCCACTACAATAAAGGAACACTCAGAGGGACAAGTTGTTGCAATACCCAGTTCGATGCGGGATGGGAAGTAGAACAAGAACACAGCTCCCTGTGCACACGAAGCTTCTGGAGCCTAGGACAGTGCTCCCAATCAGGGCACGGCAACACTCAAGGAGATCTGCCAGCGACAAAAGACATACTATAACAGAGGTACAAGAGAATTTGATAGTATACATCCTGGTGGCTCCTCCGAGTTGCATCCAGTGATTCTAGTCTTCGTAGGTCTCACACCGAGATCCAAAATTGTGGCAGGCAAGGATGGGCAACAGTTCCGTACAACCGTAAGCATATTTATTTATTTATTCATATACCCGAAAGGCCCATTTTGGCATTACATAGGGGGAATAGTTGCAATACAGCAGAGAAATGTGCAAAACAGAAATATTTACACAGAACATGAAAAAAAACTAACAAAAAGTTAAATGCAGAAACAATTTTCGCACCAAAGAAGACACAGTAATGCAATGTAGCACTCAGTATGGCATGAAATGAGGTGTTCGATAACTGACGTAATATTGGCACTAGACTAAACGAAAGAAAGCCACGAAATGTTACGGTTCTACATTCCACATCTTCATTATTCTGCAGCAATTGTGTCGTGATCACGCACTGTCACAACATCACTTGGTAGTTAATCCATTGATAAATCGCAAGAAACAATGGTGAGTCATGAAGGAAGTTAGTACGGGCAAACATGGTTTGTATTTTGTAAGTATGATCCGCACGTGGAAAAATGCGATGAGCTGGTTTAATCTTTGAATATAAGAAAGATGACTCACTGAAATAAAGCTTGTGGAAATGAGACAGCAGTGCGATAAGCCTACGTATTTTCTAGGGTAGGTAATTTCAACGACGTTTTAAGAGCTGTTATGCTATATAGGCGAGAATATTTGTCTGTGATAATGCGGGGTGCTTTGTTTTGAATGACCTCAAGTTTATGAATAAGGTAATGCTGGTTTGGATTCCAAATAAGGGCGGTGTATTCCATTTTCGAGCGAACTCAGGTTGTGTATGCGAGAAGTGAAAATTTTTTTTAGTGAATCCTAGAGCTCTTAGAGCCTTACTGGCTATTGCCTCAACAAGAGCTTTCTATGAGAGGTTGTGAGAAAGATGAACTCCTAAGCATTTTATTGTGGTCACATTTTCCACAAGCCTATTGTTTATCATGTAAGAATGCAGCAAAAGTTTCGTAGTTCTTGTACATTGAATATACTTTATTTTTGAAACAATAGTTTCCATTTGCCATCGGTAGCACCATCGGGTGATTTGGTTAATGTCAGACTGCACGCACTCAAATCGATATGACTAGTAATTTGTCTTTAAATTACACAATAGTCTGCAAAAGGTCTGATTGGGAATGTCAATTGGTATATATCATTAACTTAAATTAGGAATATGATTGGCCTTAGCACGGTACCTTGTGGAACACCCGATTTTACCATTACTAATGAAAACAAGGTATTATTAGCAAAACAGACTGATAGCGATTGGACAGGAAATTAGACACCCATTTACAAATATTGGGGTTGATGTTGAGGGCGCTCAGTTTCATAGTTAGGTAGTTATGGGGGACCTTGTCGAAGACTTTGGCGAAATCAATAAAGAGAGCTTCAACGTCTGTTTTATTATGTATCGCTTCGTGAATATCGGTTATTAGTTCGAATAGTTGAGTTTCGCATGAAGGGCCACGCTGCAAACCATATTGAATTGGTAAGAACTTGTTCGTGGTTAGATATGTCATACCCGCAGATGGAATAATATACTCTAAACCTTCACATGGTATGCTCGTTAGTGAAATTCGTCTATAGTTATTGAGCATAGAGGGGTCACCTGATTTAAAGACAGGAGTGGTGTCGGCGATTTTTCAGGTGTCTGGTACGCTATCATTATCAGTAGATTGTGCATGAAAAAAGAAGCTAGATTGTGAGAAAAAACAGGCTTTGTTATTTTAGTATTTTGGTGCAGATGCTGTCCGGGCCGGATGCTGAATTGTTTGGGAGCCTTTCAATAGCACGTTCAATAGCTTGTCGTGAGATATTTAAATCGTTCATGACAAAATCTAGAGTCGTGCAATTAAGGTCAGATGGAATGGGATTTTCTCCTGTGAATACTGAACAAAAAATTATTTAATTCCGTTGCAACACATGATGGTGAAAGAAGTACACCATCTTTGGAAAGAGACACTTGTGATGACGAAGATGGTTTGGCGTTAATTACCTTCCAAATTGTTTTGTATTTTTCCTTAAGAGCGTTGTTATATCATTGTTGAAGAATTTGTCTTTGGCTGCTTTGATTTCTGTCTTACATTGCTTGCATTGTTCACGATAACGCTCCCAATCACTGTCGTATTGCGACTGTATGGCTTTCGAGTAAAGTCGTTTTTTTTAATTATTCTGCGTTTGACATGCAAGTTAAATCAGGCGCTCTGGCTTGACGTTTTCACTCCAATTTTGGGGATACACTTTCTTTAGTTTGGTTAGCTGCGTCTGCATGAGATGCCACTTCTCATTAGTTGTGCTCAGCGACAAGGTGCATGAAGTTTCTCAAAAAAAGACGACAGTTAAATCAAAAACATATCAACATTAGCGCGCGTTTAGACGTATATTGTTTTCGTTCGCTTTTCTGGCTTTTTGTTCTCTAAAGTATATTCACAATGAAGCACATTGCGATCACTGATATCGTCTGAAAAATTCACAAGTACATTATCAGGCTTGGTAGTCAATACAAGGTCTAAAGTAGCATCACCGCGAGTCGGCACAACCATTTGTGTTAAATTGAACAGGGCTAGTATATTAAGAAATACCTGACTGTCAGACCTTCCTGCACCGCCTTCGGCTGTACACGTCCACCAGTTTATGACTGGATGAATAAAATCCCCTGCCATATAAAATAGGGATCCGAAGATAACTGAATTGCATGAGGCTGAGCGAATAATTCAGTTTCTCATTGATGTCGGCTGGCGAGTTTGGCGGACGGTAACGTACTCCTACAGCACAGGTTACAACTGACGATAACTGTAGTGCAAGCCATAACATTTCAATGGTAGCCTCTGTTTCAATTATGTGAGTGTTGAAGCTGTTTTTACAGCAAGTAACACACCACCGCCCCGAGAGGCCGTTCTATCTTATCTAAAGACCAGGAAATTGTTCGACAGTGATAGCTCAAAGTTAGTCACATCCGGAGACAGCCACGTCTCTGTACCAAGTACGATGTCGACAGAGCAGCCTTCGATAAAAGAACACAGGTGGTCCTGTTTATGAAAAATGCTTCTGAAGTTCGACACAATCAAAGATAAGGTTCTACTTCTGCAATGCTGTTTGGGTCACGTAGTTGGCGCAGGCGCATCCCGCCTCAAAAGTGGTACGGCCGTATCGCTCGAGTTACTATAGATATACAGTTCGTTACCCAAGAACATTTTATCGAACCGCAATCTGTACTTTACGTTAGGTATACATTCAGTGCGTGCGAAGTACAGAGGCCTTTTCCTAATAAGTTG
Organism: Rhipicephalus microplus; assembly: GCF_043290135.1. Classification (NCBI taxonomy): domain Eukaryota; kingdom Metazoa; phylum Arthropoda; class Arachnida; order Ixodida; family Ixodidae; genus Rhipicephalus; species Rhipicephalus microplus. The sequence goes on from NC_134700.1 coordinate 123,306,114, forward strand.
AACTCGTGGTGAGAAATATTCTTCAATCCAAACGGACGGAGATACAAATTTTTAGGTTTTGACGCACTTTGCAAGAAGGTGCTATTGTCCTTGAAATTCAAGAATTTCACAATGATTGGGTGATTCTTACCGGGTGTTTGTTGACCTATTTTGTGTGCACGTTCAATTTTACCAAACTTAAGGCCATGTTTACGCAAAACAAACTCGTTTATAAGTTTTTCTGAATCGTCCCATTTTTCATCTCTTTGTTCAGGCACTCCTTTGAATATCAGATTATTACGTCTCAGCCGGTTACCTAGATTGTCAACTACAATACTAGCTTGTTCAAACTGTCTAGAGCCATTATTTTGGTGATGAGTTTTGACTTCTTCAAGGACGTGGCGAAGTGCCGGCACGTCGGAGCTCTTGAGGTCAGCTTTTACATCATTTGCGCTGAGGTTTGAGCAGCAACACCTTCCCGTAGGATGTGTATATCTTTGGGTAATCTTTCTAGAGTGGATATTTGTCTTTTACATCTGTGATGCCTGCTTGCATAGCCTTCAGCCTACCTGTTACATCCGTTTGAAATATCTCGTGTGAAGACGCCAACTTTTTCAGGAATGTTAGTAGCTGATCTAGCTTATTCGGCCCTGGACTATTCTCAACATCTTCAGCGCGAACAATGAGATGCGACAGGCATAACAGGACAACAAGAAGCTTACTACCTACACTGAAAGAATGGCAGATCGTTCTCGACCGGAGCCACACACCTGAATGCGTTTGGACATGTCTACCTAATTCTACAATTCCACAGCTCAGCCGCGACGTTGACCTCACAGCCCGATGGCCACAACCTGAACCACTACGGCGAAGTTCTAAAAAATTGGCAGATCCCATGTGCAATAGGAATTGATGATATGCGAAGCACGAATGACAAATCTTGATATGTTACCTTAAAAGCAGCACAACTTTACGAGGTGAAGGTAAAGGGTGCCGTACATGACTTCCGTGTCATAATTATCATGTTTAAATGTGTCATTTGCCTTCATCATCTATTCACGTCACTTGATACCAAAGTCGGTACATGTGGAGCTAGCAAAATGGCCGCGAGCGCACCACGAAAGGCGTGATATACTCCAACATAGCTTTGACGCGCGCACGCGCTGGGCACAGCGACGCAACGTTAGCAAAAGCACGAGGACTCGATAGTCTTACGCCAGGTGCGACCAGCGTCTGTCGATGTGGCCCTACGGCAACCATCGCGAAATGCGACATGCTGCCCTTCTCGCCAATGCGTTACCCAGGCAGCACTGCATCTCCTTTTTTTCGTGACGCGGGGACGCTGGACGCACTGAAACACGCATGCGTCAAAGCAACGCAGCGCGGCGCGCGCCTGAGAGTTTATAGCAGGACCGGCGCCTGGCATGGGAACACCGGCGTGACGCGACAAAATGAACGCCGGTGAGCACGCGCACCGCGTCAAGTCGAAATATATTGGCGCCTTGACTATGGCATGCAGTAATGTTCTCACAAGACACGCATCTCATGATTATCATGTTTACTCCAGTCACATACCTTCGTAATCCATTAGCGTCACGTAACACCAAATATGGCATAAGTGAAGCTAGCGAAACAGCCGTGAGCGCATCAGCAGTGTAGTATGTAGTCATGTTGTTACATGACGCGCATGTTGTCATTATGATGTTTGTATGTGTCATTTACCTATGTCATCCCTTGGCGTTGCGTATACCGAGCTTGGTACATGCGAAGCTAGCGAAACGGCCGTGAGCACGTCATGAGTGTAGCATGTAGTCATGTTGTGACATGACACGCATTTTATGTTATGTTTGTACAAGCCGTGCACCTTCATCATCTGTTCACGTACCGTCGCTATTGCAAAAACCAGTGCCACTTGGTACCAGTGTCCAGCGCCATGCCTGATTACGGGCCCAGTAGGGCGCTGGTACCAGCGCCTCCCAGCGCAGGTACTGGGAGCGTCCCAGTACTCTGCGCAAAATTGCTTCACAGGGGTAAAACGCGGGTGCCCATTCGCCATAAATAAATAAATAAATATATAAGTAAAATAACGCGCATTCACAATAAAATTAAAACAACTAATAACTGAAAAAAGTTTAACCACTCGACGGTATCTGATCTCGCTACCTCCTGATCTCTAACCGAATACGCCACCCACTACACTACACCAGAACGTGCTTCCTCGGTTGTAAAACGACTATTTAACCTAAGAACGTGCCGTTCAACTTCATCTTTACAAGTGGCACAGTCAACACTGACACAATATTCTTTTCCTAATAACAATTGCATCTTGATTCGACAGTGGCGAACGGCTTCAGGGCATCGAATGATGTGCAGATATCAGCAAGAGCGCAAAGTTTTTTGACGCATCTACATCTTAACCGTGCAAAATCTCAAATTGACTGGAGGAGCAGCCATAGATTGTCAGCTGTTGCTGCCGATATATTTTTTTCCCTTTGATAGTCTTTTCTAGCACTTGCTACTGGTCAACAAGTACAGATGATTAACATGTCTTGTTTGGTAATGTCCACGCACGCGAGTGAATATTGAGTATTTTTTTTAGCGCAAGCGACGGTGTAGCAGTACACATTTGGTGTGCCAGCTTACATATTTGCAGTTATATCAATACCTGCAACTAAGAAACCGCCGAAGAAATGACTAATTGATTCCGCTGAAAAAGTATGCCAGTATGTTAACTCACTAACGCGTGCCTAATTACCAACTCAAGATTGCGTGTTCTTACGTACGAGTCAGAGAAGTACCGGCTCCTGCGCTCAGAAAGAAGCTTTCGGTGACAGCCTACGTTGCTGAAAACACGACACATCGGTCGTTGCCGCTCTTTGTGTGGGCACCGCACACGCGGATAAATGACCGATTTAGGCTCAGTTATGTCTAAACTGTACTTTACAGGCATTCTTGCACTTAATAATTGTGCCTAGTTAAAGAAAAGGCACCGGCAGCAGGTACACCGACGCGGGCGGCACGATAGGCCTCGCTCGGACGGGGCACTGGGTAAGGCTGCTTTCGAAGCAGCTGAGGTGCGATGCTTGAAGTTTTGTGCATTTGAGTTTCGCAATATTCCTAACTGTTACCTAAACTGTACCTGAAGTAAGTTGAAGGTCAATCAATGCCAGAAATGCAATTACGGAGTGGCGTTGGCGAGCGACAGCAGTTTTTCTGGCCGCCGCTGGCCGTATACAGCGCGCGTGCTAGTGTACAGATATATGCAGTTATATAAATGCCAACAAATAAAAAACACACATAGAAATTCCAATGAAATCCACCGAAAACGTATGCCAGTGAGTCAGTTCACGAAGGCGTACCAAATTACCAACTTGAAATTGCGTGTTGTTACATATCAGTCGGAGAAGTACCAGCTAAGTGCGGCCGGCAGCTTTCGGTGACCGCCTGCGTAGCTGAAAGCGCGACGTTCGATTGTCAGCACTCCTTGGGCGAACATCGACACAAGACCAAATAGTTGATTTAGGTTCATGGATATCTAAACTATACTTCACAGTTATTCTCACACTTTAAAGTTTTGTCTAGGGGAAGCAAGAAGCGCCGGTAACATATATATCAACGCGGCTGGCACGGCCGGTTTAATGCTCGCTGGTCCGGGCACTGGGTAAGACCGCTCTCGACGCGTTGAGTTGGGATGGTGGAAAATTCTGCATTTGAGCTTCGGAACATTTTAAACCTTACCTGAAGTAAGTAGAAGGATATGTATAACCAGACATACATTTATGTGGTGTGGTGGAATCAAGCGACAGCTTTTTTTCTCGCCACCGCTGGGAAACCTTGCGAAGCGATGGAGAGAGCTCATTTACGTTTCCTCAACTTAGCAGCAAAAACAATTTCTTGTTTCTGTTTGGAGTGGCGTGTAGCCCAAGGCTTACAAACACTGCCACTTGGAATCGTTACAGCGATACACGGATGATGCGAATATGGCCGTTTTACGCGGGGGCATATGCGAAAAATGTGCAATATAGTTGTTGCGATACGTACGTGCGCCGCAAAAATTACGTATGCTTGGTTTCTGTTAGGGTAGCATCTCTCCCTGCCGTTAAATCAAGCGTTTTATATTCAATGACACCGAAAGAAACCACAGCACACGCTACAATAACATGCACGCTGCAGCTGCGCTGGTAGAAATAGTTCGTGCTGAAGTGTTCACCAGTGCTTGCCAGTGAAAATTCCAGCGCTTCATGCGCTTTGCAGTGCGCACCAGCATCACAGTGGTTGAGCCAGCGCCCCTACCAGTGCGACACAGCTTTTTCCCAGTGCGTTCAGGGAAGTGCCAGCGATACTAAATTTGGTATATGTCACGCTAGTGAAACGGCCGTGACCACATCATGAGCGTGGCAAGTAGTCATGTGTGCACATGACATGCATGTCATGATTTTCATGTTAGAGTCTGGCGCTCGTGTCCGCATTGCAATCAAGCCATACCATACCAGTTTTTCAACATGCTATGTGAACGAAACCACCGCTACAGCTGCAGGACCATAAATAGTAAAGCATGACAATATTGACATACATGTCATTATTTTCATGTTATGACTAGTCAAATATGTTCTTCATACAGTCATGCAGTCAGAATGGAGTGTCGCTGGAACTACGAGTAGTAGCTCTGGTCTCTCGGCGCTGGTGTTGCGTCGGTAAAGAATGCCATCGCGTAGAACGAACAAGTGTAGCGACGGGCCTACGTGGGGCAAACGTAAGCTGCATGGTAGACCGCAAGTGGACATCGCTGAGCTGTTCCTTGCGCGTGCCTGTGAAAGCCGACATGGCGAAGATACAAGGGTCCGAATCGTGTGCTGAAAGGTCGGGTGGGCCCATGGGTTGACGGGATAGACAGTCGGCATCCTGCTGCATTAGGCCAGATTTGTATGCCACGTCAAAGCTGTATTCTTGTAGTTTCAAGGGCCAACGGCCAAGTCGTCCAGTTGGATCTTTAAGGGACGACAGCCAGCGCAAGGCATGGTGATCTGTAATTACCGAAAAGGTGGGGCCAAACAAGTATGGTCGAAATTTTCTGACTACCCAGAATAGTGCGAGGCACTCACGCGCTGTAATGAAAAACTTGATCTCCGAAGGAGAAAGGTGGCGACTGGCATAGGCAATGACGCAATCCTGTCCTCGTTGCCGCTGGGCAAGAATAGCTCCAATTTCATGTCCGCTGGCACCGGTATGAACTTCAGTATGGGCTGACGGATCGAAATGGGCCAAGATGGGTGGTGAAGTAAGTAATGTTGTACAGGTGCTGAAGGCTGTTACTTGATCAGTACCACAATAAAAAGGCATGTTCTTCTTCAGTAGCTCCGTAAGTGGTCGGGCAATGTCAGCAAAATTCTTCACGAAACGTCGAAAGTAAGAACAAAGGCCGATAAAAATGCGTACACCATTTGCGGAACGTGGTATGGGAAAATCTTTGACAACTCGAATTTCGTCAGGATCAGGTTGCACGCCTCGAGCACTGACAAGGTAGCCCAGCACAGCGATTTCCCGACGGCCAAAACGACATTTGGAAGAGTTGAGCTGAAGTCCTGCTGTCCGGAAAACCTCAAGAACAGCCGTTAGGCGGCTAAGGTGGCTTTCAAATGTAGGTGAAAATACGATGACGTCATCGAGATAGCACAGGCACGTGGACCGTTTGTATCCACGCAGGAGAGAGTCCATCATCCTTTCAAATGTAGCTGGGGCATTACACAAACCGAATGGCATAACATTGAACTGGAAAAGTCCATCCGGTGCGATGAATGCGGTTTTCTCACGGTCTCGATGACCGACAGAAATCTGCCAGTATCCTGATCGCAAGTTGATAGATGAAAATTAGGTAGACTCATGTAGGCATTCGAGAGCATCGTCGATTCGCGGCAGTGGATACACGTCCTTACGTGTTACTTTGTTCAAGTGATGGTAGTCTACGCAGAAGCGCCAGCTGCCATCCTTCTTCTTGACTAGCACGACCGGTGATGCTCATGAACTGCAGGAAGGTTCGATGACGTCTTTTGTGAGCATTTCTTCAACTTCGTGCTGGATAACTTGTCGCTCAGCATTAGACACGCGATAAGGACGTCGTCGGATGAGGCTGGCGTCTCCAGTGTCAATCATATGAAATACAAAGGATATCTGACCCAAATGGCGGTCATCAAAATCGAAGATGTCGCGGTAGAGTTCAGCAGGTGCCGGATATCAGCTGTCTGTGCTGAAAGAAAGTCCGGGTAATGGTGGTGGCATCCGCTGCGCGCTTCGAGGATGAGAACGGAGCAGCGTACGAAGAAGATTCGGCAACGAATGCCGAAATGACAGCATCTACAAAAGAAACTTTTGCCAAAGTGATACCGTTTGGGATAACTTGAGCACACCAGCTGAAGTTTAGGATCGGAAGAGATGCCGTATTTCTCGTGACTGTCAAAAGTGTGTGATGCACGGCAACATTTTTGGCCAGCAGAACGTCAGCAATAGGTGTCAACATGTAATCACCATCGGGAACAGGAGGGACAGATCTCAGGTTCACCTAAGTAACGGCTTGAGGTGCTAGGCGAACATGATCTGCAGAACACAGACGGGGTTGAGAAGGTGATGGGTTGTCATGGTAACAACGTAAATCAAGTTGAAGCATGCCGGTTCCACAATCAATAAGGCAGAGTGGGCGGATAAAAAAGTCCATGCCTAGGATAAGTCCATGCCAACCTTACTCGAACACAGCAAACAGCACTGTCGTGGAACGATCAGCCACCCTTATACGCTCGTAGCAAATTCCAATCACGGGAAACGTGCCGCTGTCGGTGACCTGGATGAGTGGTACTGTGAGTTGCGGTAAAACTTTCCTAAGGCGGCAACGAAGTTCTCAATTCATCACTGATATGTGAGCCAGCCCCTATGTTCACAAATGCAACAAAGGGTGTGTCGTCTATTTCAAAGTCAATAAGGTTGCGTTGAGTCGGCAGCATGGTCAGAGGATTTGGCGGGCAAGTCGTCGATGCAGCGTCATCTCCGGGAGCTGCATAATCTAGTTTTCTCGCGGCAGGTTGTCAGTCGTCGACGTTGGTCGGCGAAATTGGGGCGATCAAGACGACGGGCGACGGGAGAGCGGTGAACAGGACTGGTGAGCATGCGGAGATAAAGAGCGACGATGATATGGCCGCATAGAAGGAACGTCTTCACTGGTGGCCTAAGGTGACTCCCGGTAAGTTTGAAAGCGTCTATGATCCCTCTCTGGGTGATGGGTGTACTTATAGAATGCCTGATGCCAATACCACTGAGTGTTACAATGGCGGGCCACGTGTCCGATACGGTGACAGTTGAAACAAATCGGGCTATCGTCAGCAGTTCTCCACTTGGCTGGATTGCGAGGTTGTGCCAGAAGGTTTGGGCTTTGGGCATGCGATGACGGCTGATCGGCTGAGAGGGAGCTGTAGTGCACTCTCACTGGCCTCCGAGTGCTGTAGTGCACTCGGAGGCCAGTCGAGCATTGGAAAGCTCTTGTCGCACAATGGCATGTCCCAGTGGCACCATCTGAGGGCTAGAGTCACAGGCATGGGAGCACGTGGACGCAGAAGACAGAGCTTCAAGTTCACTTCTGATGATCTTGGTCACGTGCTCTGCAGGCTCCTCTTCGTACGACCTGGTTGCTGCTGTGTTTGGTAGTCGAGTGAAATTAAGAGCGATACGCTGACTTTTTGCGGCCTCAAAACGCTGGCACTCCTTGATGATGGCATCGATCGTGTTGCAGTCCTTGCATATGAGAAGGTTGAATGCATCATCAACAATGCCTTTCAATATGCGTGCTACTTTTTCGGTTTCTTCTATACCATTGTCTGCTTTTCGGCCAAAGGCAAGCACGTCCTGTATGTGTGTCACGTAGGACTCTGATGGCGTTTGCGCATGAGATGCCAACCCCTTCTTGGCCGCTGCCTTTCTACCCACAGACTTGCCGAAAAGGGCTCGCATCTTTTCTTTGGACGCATCCCAGCTTCCAATTTCAACATACCCAGCACCTCCACCAAATGTCGCGGGGGTGAGAAAATAAATGAAATAAATATATTTACAAAATATACAAGCACAGTCAGGGGCAGCTGCAGCCAAGATGGAGGAACAGCAGCAACAACAACACGAGCACGGTCGCTTTCATCATATTCGTCGTGTATGATGCTTTTCCGTTGCCGATGTTGTGTAACAATATTACACCATACCAAGTTCGGTATCGATACCATTATCGAAACAGAAAGGAGAGCTAAATGTCGTAGGCGGCTAGATAGATAGATCGATACGCTCAAAGTCGCCGAAGTTTGCTTAGGAGTGCTTCGCCTCTGAAAGCGCTGAAAGCCAAGAGGCTTTGTTGAGGATTGCTGAGAGCGTACTCAGTACTCGTCACCGTGCGCAACTGAGCTCACGGGCTCTCCTAGCACCATTCTCCTCTCTCATCCCCGCGCTGACCTAATAAACGCTCTTTTAAATGCGAAGCATTTCTTAGTGAACTTCGGCTACTGTGAGCGTATCTATCTATCTATCTATCTATCTATCTATCTATCTATCTATCTATCTATCTATCTATCTATCTATCTATCTATCTATCTATCTATCTATCTATCTATCTATCTATCTATCTATATCTATCTATCTATCTATCTATCTATCTCTCTATCTATCTATCTATCTATCTATCTATCTACCTATTTACCTATCGAGCCGCCTAGGACTTTTAGCTCTCCTGGCCGTTTCAATAATGGTATCGATACCAAACTTAATATAACAAAACATGGCTTTATGAAAAACATATATACCTACTCATAACATAAAAATCATGAAATGTATCACACGAATGGCATGATTTACATTTCATAGTCCTGCAGCTCTTGCGGTGGTTTCGTTCACATGGCATGTCGCAGAATTGGTATAGCATGGCATGATTGCATGGTGAACACAAGTGACGAACCCTAACATCAAAATCTTTACATGCGTGTGATGTACACACATGACTACATGCCACGCTCATGATGTGCTCACGGCCGTTTCACTAGCGTCAGATATACCAAATTTAGTATTACAGTACGCGAATGGATGACGAAGGTATGTGATTGATGCAAACATAGTAACCATGAGATGCGTGTCATGTAACAACATGACTACATGCCTTGCTCATGATGCACTCGCGGCCGTTTCACTAGCTTATCATGAACAGTGTTTGGCGTCACAGTACGTGAATGGATGATTAAGATATGTGACTGGTGTTAACATGACAATCTTGAGATGCGTGTCACGTGAAAATAAGCCTACATGCTACGCTCATGATGCGCTCACGGCCGTTTGGATTGCTTCACATGTACCGAATTCAGTATTACGTGACGCGAACGGACGACATAGGTATATGACACGCCCCTACATAATGATCATGACATGCGTGTCATGTAACAACATGACTACGTTTCACACTGTTGCACTCGTGGGCGTTTCACGACCTTCACATATACCAAAAGTGGGTAATACGCACGTGTTCGCATGACGAAGGTATGCGACTGGTGTAAACATGATAATCATGAGATGCGTGTGATGTGAGAACTTTAATACATGCCACACTCAAGGCGCCAATACACTTCTACGGGAGCCGGCGCGCACGCGCGTAGGCGTTCGTTTTATCGCGCTACGCTGTGGTGCCACGCCAGGCGCCGGTAACCCCCTAGTAGAGATCAGTGGGTCTGCCCACTAACCTTCATAATGGATCTGCGTGCCATTTACTGGCAGTTTTGCGCCAAGCTGCGCGGCATTGACGCATGCGCGTGGGAGCGCACACGCCGTCCCTCCGTCAGAAAGAGAGGCAGACGCGGTGCTGTCTTAGTAACGTCATCGGCGCGAAATGCAGCATGTCGCATTCTGCCACCGGGCCACACCAACGGTCGCTGGTCGCGTTAGTCACGCCTGGCGTCACACTATAGAGCGCTCGCGCTTTTCTAGATTGGCGTCGCTGCACCCAGCCTACGCGTGCGTCAGCATTCCGTTGGAGTATATTTGGCCCTTCATGACGCGCTCGCCGCTGTTGCGCTAGCTCCACAAGTGCCAAAATTGGTTACACGGGAAGTGAATAGACAGTGAAGGTAAATGACACGTCCAAACCTGATAATCATAATATGCGTTTCATGTAAAACATGACTACATGATACGCTCATAACACGCTCGTGGCCGTTTCGCTAGCTCTATATATACCAAGGTTGGTGTGAGTTTACATTATTAGTTGACGAAAGTAAATAACACTTCCACTATATGGCAATAATTCTAATTTGACCATGATGAAATTTATGAAGAAAAAAACTAGCACCGCACCTGCATATTACACTGCAAATGCCGTCGAAAGACGATAGTCTCGCGTCTGGAGAGAGTGAAAAAAAACGTTTATTTGATTTTCTACGCAAGAAAGTCGTTGAATGGTATTCTGGAGGCGCTGTGAAAGAGTGCCTCGAGCGTACAGCGGAGGCGAACGAGCGCATCAAGTCACGTCCCACAGTAGACATGAGCGCTATCAGGAAGTTATCTAGAAAAACGAAACGCGCTCTCCCTGCGTGCCCATGCTGAAGCTGATAAAGTGTAGAACGCAAAGCGACGGGTAAGTGCCACCACTGCGTCGTCTTAGCAAAGTGTTGGAAAGACTTGCTTTTTCGTGCAAGCATTGCATGGTCAGCGCAACATGATAAACAATACCATACTTAAAATTACTTATGTATGCTTTTTCTAGTAAGAGACACACGTACAGAATATTGACGTATTGCTGTGGTGCCTCAGATATGCGCAATAAATGCTTTTTGATTGACAATCACACAAGTATGAACGCTGATTCTTAAGCAATATTGGTGGGCGCTGTGGATGGGGTCGGCCGTTGGGAGTATCGCTTGGCCACTTTCTTGACGTTTAGGGTTATGTTTTGGGTGGACAAACAGACAATTATACAGACAGACCAAAAGTTTGGCGTCGAAGGTCTTCTAGAAAGAATATCGTCTTCAAAAAAGCAGGCCTACACAGAAAGCGCAGCACAGTGACACTGAAAGCTGGAAGAGTTCCATTTCAGTAACACGTTAGTAACTCTCCTGGGGCTGCTAATACTTTTTATTGAAATAAAAACAAACGACGAAGTTCCAATCATTACGAAAAATTGGCAGATCCAATGTACAGCGGGAATCAATGATATGGGAAGCATGAATTAGAAGTGTTGATGACTTGAAAATAAGCACAACGTTACGACGTGGAGGTAAATGATGGCGTACATGACTTGCCTTTCATGATTATCATGTTTGGATGTGTCGGTGACCTTCGTCATCTGTTCACGTCATGGGATACCAGATTCAGTATATGTGTAGCAAGCGAAACAGCTGTGAGGACGCTATGAGCGTGATATATTGTCATGTTCTTACATGACACGCTTGTCTGGATTATCATGTTTGCACCAGTCATACATTTCGGCATCCATTGACGTCACGTAACACCACATTAGAGCCCAATATACTCCAATGTAGCGTTAACACACGCACACGCTGGGACAGCGACGCTACGTTAGCAAAACCCGAGCACCCTAATAGTGTTTGACGTCAGGCGCAACCAGCGTCCGGCGGCGCGGTTCGATAGCAACCAGCGTGAAATGTGACATGCTGCATTTCGCGCCGATGCGTTACTCAGACAACACTGCGTCTCCATCTTTTTGTGACGGAGAGACGCCTGACGTGCTGAAACGCTCATGCTTTAAAGCAACGCAGTCTGGCGTGCGTCTGCGAATATTTGGCAGGACCGGTGCCTAGCAGGGCAACGCCGGCGTGACGCGACTAATTGAACGCCGAAGAGCAGGCGTGCCACATCAAGTCAAAATGTATTGGCGCCTTGACTGTGGTTTGTAGTCATGTTGTCACAAGACACGCATCTCATGATTATCATGTTTGCACCAGTCACATACGTTCGTCATCCATTGGCGTAGCGTAACATGGAGTTTGGTGCGTGCGAAGCCAGCGAAACGGCTGCGAGCGCACCATGAGCGTAGCATGTAGTCATGTTATTACATGACACGAAAGTCGTGAATATTATGTTTCGATTTGTCAGTTACCTTTGCCGTCCATTCGCGTCTCGTAATACTGAGTTTGGTACATGTGAATCTAGCGAAACGGCTGCGAGCGCATCATGAGCGTAGCATGAAGTCATGTTGTTACATGACACGCATCTCATGTTTATCTTGTTTGCACCATTATCATACCTTCGTCATCCATTCACGCCCCGTAATACCGAATACGGTATAAACAAAGCTAGTGGAAGGGCCGCCAGCGCATCATGAGCGTGGCATGTAGTCATGTTCCCACATTACATGCATGTCATGATTATCATGTTTGCACCAGTCACATACCATCGTCATCCAATGGCGTCACGTATTGCCAAACTTAGCACATGTGAAGCTAGCGAAACGGGCGCGAGTGCATGATGAATAGATAGATAGATAGATAGATAAATACATAGATAGATAGAAAGATAGATAGATGGATAGAGAGATAGATACGCTCAAATTAACCGAATTTCGCTAAGAAATGCTCATTTAATACAATTACGCCCGCAATAAACCCATTACTGAATGATTCGATGGCTCTCGACGACGAAGACTTAAGACCAGGCCTTTGGATTGGGTTGGCAGCACTTAACGACACAGTCGTAATGCAGTTCGTATATGTGATGCGAGGTTACAGAATTCACATTCTTTGAATCCTGGTGGTTTTTAAGAGGAAGGCTGCTAGGTTCTCGTAATGTCCGTCGACGCCGCCATTGTCGTACCTTCCCGTCAGACTCAAACACACGTTTTAGATGTACCGTACATCGAGCTTTATTACCGCTCTTTTAGTCTTAAAATAGACTATGCTCTACCCGTGCATCTCTCGGTTCGTACGTCCTTGCTTGCATCTGTTTTTCCGTCCGTCAGTTCCTTTGTGAATTCGAAAGCTTGCTCGGGGAACGCACGTACCTATTGAGACGTGGTTGGTCAGAATGTAATGCGATTCGCTCGAGTCTCTTTTGGCGTCACTAACCTCACTGGACACATTAACGCAACGCAATCGGAGCGTGAGCGCTAGAAATTCTGTGTGACGCGCGACTGGCGTCCGTTGGCGCGCCCAGGCAGCCACCCGGGACCATCGTAATAATTTTGTGAATATTTCATTATGATTTCACAATCGTTTGCGGAACTTCGCTTCACCGTCAGCATGCACTTAGGGATCGGGTGGCGTTTGTTTTCCAATTATTGCCTAAATAATTTCGAACTATAACGGCCTGAATAGGGAAGTTTTATTGTACACGTAACTTGTATATAAACAAAAGAAACAACGAAAAAACTAAAAAATTACAATGTATACATCTTACAAATGAGCACTAAGCACTAAACTATTTCTGTGTATCCCAATGTTACAAGTTGGAGGAAAATGACAATGCATCGAAAGCGTATTTACCGTGTTTTTAGCTGCTCATAGAGGTAATTTCACAAAATGAGGAATAGCCACCTCTGTGAGACTTGCGCCGTATTTACTCTAAACAGCGTCGCCGTCACAGTACGTACAAAATCACTGTAAAGACCAGTCTTGCGAACAGCCAATGCTCTGTTCCCATGCGGGTTGTGCGGAAATCCAAGAGGCGTTGCAAAATGTGCCAGACGCCTTTCGACACCGAGCACTCAAACATAGAATGCTGTGCCGTCTTACGTTTGCCGCCGTTTCGAGAGCGGTCATTTTCCGAACCTCTCACGGGCAGACGATGACCTCCATTTCGTTAACCAGTCAAGATGGTGCACTTCGTCAGGGACGCAATGGCATTTCTACGTTTACATTTTTGCGTGCAAGATTTTTTTCATTTCCTTTTTTCTTGTTGTGGAACTCGTGCCTATTTCACCAATTACCTGTAATTGAACACCATCTAGATTGCACGAAGCTATCGATTCAACAGTTCTTTTTACTACAATAGCCACTCTTTAAAACATAAGCAGAAGTTCCGGTTGTGGTTTATTGTTTAAAGTTGGTATGAAAGTTCGTTTCGGTGTACTACAAAAAATTAAGAGCCTGTCTCCGGCCTAATTTCTGCCATCGAAGAGCTTCTGTGTTGTTCCCGCTGCAAGTGCCCTCGAGGAAGTTGATATGTTTCGAAGACCAAAGCATGTGTTTAGAAAGAAGTTTTGACTATTCAGAGTACGCTCTACTCTACTATGAGAATATACTGAGCGGTTTCGGTCAATCCTGTAGCAAAACACCGCAGAAAGAACAATTATTGTCTTTGATTAGACTAAGTGTTTGACGCTTTAGGGTATGATGCCTGTGTGTGTAATGATTTAGACACGTTGTACTGAACAATAGGAGAGCAGATAACTGTCCCGGTTAGAAGAAATACATGAAAACTAGAACAAGGCCACGGAGTGAACAATTATGAGTGGGTAGTCTATCAGTCCGTCCGCACTTCTGTACGCCCATTATTTCTCGCTTCAGTCCATCCGTGCATCCGTTCATGCGTCCCTCTATGTGTACGTCCATGCGTCCTTCCGTGCGTAGGTTTGTGCGTCCATTCGTTCGTCCTCGCGTCCATTCGTGCGTCTGTCCGTCCGTGCATCTATTCGTCTGTCCATGCGTCCATCCGTGCGTCAAGCAGATAGATGACGGAGAGACGGGGCCAGCGGGTGATTCACAGTTTGCCGATAGCACCCTCCGAAGCTTCGCCCCAATCATCATCATTCCCTCTGTAGATATGCTGTGAGGTGGTTACTGCATACATGCGTACATATAGGCGACGACCAACCCATGCCTTAAGGTGCTTCACCACTAATACCAAGAACTCCTGTTTGTTTGCGTAAAAAAACTGGTTAGTAGATTAAAGTACTCGGCCCTCTCCTATAGGAGTGGTCAAAGCCTTCCCTTGGGCCTCGCACTTGTGTTTGCAAAGTATTGTTTAACGATTTAGGGTAAGATGTACTTTACCATAGGAGAAGGCGCTAGTAGAATGTCTGTGTATATAGAGAAAGTGGTTAACGATTCCGAGTACTTCGTACTCAACTATGGGAGAGCAGTTAGCCGTCCCTAATAATTGTTACAAAACCATCGTGATGGGGGGGGGGTAGAAAAAGTGGGTAACGATTTAGAGTACAGGGTACTCTACTATCGCGATGCACGAGTCTGCTCAATGACGTTACTGTTCATGACTCAACACAAGCCTGCGAGTACTTCGGCCTCCTCACTCTGGGAAACCCAACTCAAGCCTTAGGAAGGCTGCATGCCGCTAATCAAGTTTAAATAGCAAAAACTGTTTGCTAATATCTTTTATACTTGTATATTGCACAATGTTCGTGGGCTGCATCTGTCCTTTACATCGATGTCTTGACAAAATATTACTTAAAACATTAAATCAAAAAGTCTTCTTTCACGTTTGCTGTTGGTTCGTAAGGCCATTTCAGCAAGTCTTGTTACCAGCATTTGCTGTAAATAGCTCAGTGCAATGCGTAAAATGTGTGCAGTAACACGGCCGCTGCACGTGACCCAAGGACCAGTCAGAAAACTTATCCGTAGTTTAACAAAGGCTACGCGAAGCTACCCTCAAGTTTTAGGGGCGAAGCTCCTTAGGCCGTGGCTCGTTCCTTCTTCTGTAGCTGTTGTAGTATGTAGCCACCTGTAGTTTGATTGATTTATATGTGGGGTTTAACGTCCCAAAACGACCATATGATTATGAGAGACGCCGTAGTGGAGGGCTCCGGAAATTTCGACCACCTGGGGTTCTTTAATGTGCACCCAGATCTGAGCACACGGGCCTACAACGATTCCGCCTTCATCGGAAATGCAACCGCCGCTGCCGGCATTCATTCCCATAACCTGCGGATCAGCAGCCGAGTACCTTAGCCACTAGACCTCCGCGGCAGGGTAGCCACCTGTTGTTTATGAGTTGCTCAATAGATGGCGTTGTGTTTACATATCCTTGGGAATAATATAACTAAATGACATTAGTACTTTTTACAGCATATCTACAAAGTGACTGATGAAAAGAGAGGTGAAGCATCGGTCCGTTCGTTGATCCATCCGTGCTTCCGTCTACACGTTCATAGATCCGTGATTCTGTCCATCCGTGCGTCGTCTATCTGTCTGTCCGTTCATGCTTTCGTCCATCCGTTCACGTGTCCGTCCTTACCTCCATTCGTTCGTGAGTCCATCCATCCGTCCATTTGTTCGTGCTTGTATGCGTGCATCCGTCAACACTTTCGTCTTGCGGTACATACGTTTGTGCCACTGTTCATCTGTGCTTGCGTTTCAACGCAGAGACAGACGGCCGCACGGTTCGCCACACTAATCATTCCCTCCGGGGATATGCTGTGACCTTTTTTTTGAAATTAGGAGCATTTCTTAGTCACACGATGTCACGCTTCAGCGTCGGCGGTGGCGCCGTTCACACCCCCATTGCGCATGCTCATCTCTTTCGTATAGTGCCGGCACAGGAAGACACACACAAAGCTGTCGCTCCCCTCTCTCTCTTTCACCATGCAAGGCCGACGCAGGGAGCGTCTGCAAGCGTTACGCAACGTCTGCTAGCACTTCAAAACGCATGCTAGCGCTGCACAGCCACTCACTACTCACTCCATATATGTATACTCCATCTCACAAGCTGCTTACAGCACTGTGTAATAACGGGGTGCAAGGCGACGGAATCCCGGTGCACTGCTAAATATT
Organism: Rhipicephalus microplus; assembly: GCF_043290135.1. Classification (NCBI taxonomy): domain Eukaryota; kingdom Metazoa; phylum Arthropoda; class Arachnida; order Ixodida; family Ixodidae; genus Rhipicephalus; species Rhipicephalus microplus. The sequence goes on from NC_134700.1 coordinate 123,322,838, forward strand.
ACGCTCACTGGGCGTGTATATTTGTTAGTCCATTAACTACAATGAGGGCCTTTTTGCGTGCTCCTATATTTTGATGCTATCTAAAGGTCTGTCGTGCGGGACACGAGCCAAGCTGGAAAAGAGCACAGAGAAGCGAATACTGTGTCCCTGAAGGTCAAACAACAGCTAACTTTTGATTTGATTGATTGACATGTGGGGTTTCACGTCTTGAAACGACCTTTTGATTACGAGAGACGTCGTAGTGGAGGGCTCCGGAAATTTGACCACCTGGGGTTCTTTAACGTACACCCAAATCTGAGCACACGGGCGTACAGTATTTTTGCCTCCATCGAAAATGCAGCTGCCGCCGCCGGGATTCGATCCCGTGACCTGCGGGTCGGAAGCCGAGTACCTTAGCCACTAGACCACCACGGCGGGGCAACAGATAACTTTTATTTAAGCAACTGTGCGGCCACTACGGCTTGGTCGCACACCCTCGCACCACTTCGCTTTCACACATGAAGCACGAAGACGTATTATTAAAACGATGGGAAAGGGGTCTGGCAGCTGCTGTGCTACCATGAGGCCACCACATCACTTCCCCTTTCAGTGAGTGAATAAAGGTTCATAGCGTATTTCACATTGTTTATAAATTTATCCGATGGGGAGCCTTGCAGACCCGTTCACTGCTTTCCTTTGTGACTTGGTGTATTTGAAGTAGCACTGCTTCGGCAGGTGGAGTCACAGAAGAAGGCACATGTCAAACGGTGTCTGCGCTGGCTTAAGTAGATCTAGTGAGATGAGTTCGTGATGACCACGCACGTCGATAGGGAACTGCTTTTCACTTTGACGTACCATACTGAACGGATCGTCGTATGGTGGTTGGAGCGGCCCATCATCTGCGTCGTGGCGGGCACAAATACGTGTGTACGTAAAGCAAGGTCTGATTTTATCTGCAGCGTGCGTGGCACTGCCCGTCGCGGTAGCATAGTTGCAAGTTTTGCCATGCTTCGAAGCGCAAGGGCGTATGCTTTGGTGGTTGTACAACAGTCTTACGGACGGCCCGTGAATAACCCTCCTAAGTGCAGTGTCATCCCGTAGACCAGTTCTGCTGTCAAACTGAAGTCGATGTCTGCCTTGATAGCTGTTCGGATTCTTAAAGGAATGAGTGGCAGTGCCTCCATCCAGCTCTTCTCTTGTGCTCCGGCGAGCGTGGACTTGAGCCGATGATGAAAACGCTCCAACATTCCGTGGCTGATCGGGTGGGAGGTGGTTCTTAGAATGAGAGAGGCACCAATAAAAGGTTTAATGCTGCGATTAGGGATGATTCAAACAGCCTTTCACGATCGGTTGTTATTATGAATGGTGCACCGAAACGAGTGACCCATGCAACCGTGCAGGACGGCGCGGGTAACCATGTCAGCACTGATATCTGTTTTAGGTATCGCCTCTGCCCAGCGCGTGAATCTCTTTACGTACATCAATAAATAGACATGCTCCTGGCAAGATGGCAGAGGTCCGACGAAGTCGAGATGTGCGTGGTCGAAGTGCGCGTTGAAGGCGCGAACTCTGCCAACGGGATTACAGTATATCGGTGACCTATTGGCCCAATGGCACGGAACGCATTCTCTTCTCCAGCGACGCACATATTGATTGATACCTGGCCAGATGAACCTTGCTGTGAGAAGCTTTGGCGAAGCTTTTATTCCAGGATGAGATAACTTGCGACCAGAAAGAACGATGCGGTGACGTAAATTTGGCAGGTAAGAATAGACGCAGCTTCCCTGTGGAAGTGTTGCAGCCAATCTGGTCGCCTGATCCCGGAACCTGCATATACTGCAGCTTTATATTGTTTGATGTACGGAGTTTAACGTTCCAAAACCCCCATATGATTATGAGAGACACCGTACTGGAGGACTCCAAAATTTCGACCACCCGTCACTGTTTACCAGTCAGCCAAATCTGGATTTGCAGTAGGATGTTGTAGGTAGCCGGTGAATCTAGCCTTGCGTGTTTTGAAGGCATTCACCCAAGTCTGAGCTCATGGGCCTACAGCATTTTCGCTTCTATCGAAAATGCAGCCGCCGCAACCGGATTTGATCCCGTGACCTGCGGGTTAACAGCTGAGTACCTTAACCACTAAACCACCACGGCGGGAAACTGTAGCCTTAGGGCTGTTTTTGTTGCTAGCAGGCGTTTTAACGTGATAGCGTTAAAAAGCTCGTTTTGTAGGAATTCCAGTGACGGTGTCAGTGTTGTTGGTTGTGATACAAATAAACGTTATACAGATAAACGCTTCAAAATTGCGCTCGCATGCACACATGCACAAGGCACTATTTTATAAAGTCCAATAAACCTTGAAAAGTCTGGTAAACAAACACACATGTCCTGTACAGGGTCGAAAATCTCTAAACCTATACTCACGGTTTTCGCTTGTGAAAACAGTGACAAGAACTTCATTTCTTTGGAAATGCTGTGAAAGCAGCTTTATTGCTTCACATACATACGCGTCCTGTATACATGCTTCACAATGAAAAAAAATAATATATTGCATTGATAATGCATGGTACAAGCTTCTATTGACAACGGGCGTCAAAATATGCGTTTATCATAATGGTGCCGCGGTTGAAAGCTGGCACCCACTACAAAAGGCGCACGTGCTACTGCATCTATTTGCTTAAGGCCCCGTATAGTGTGTGCAAAGAAAATTCGAAAAAGTTTCATGCACTAAATGTTTGGAACACGCAGTAGAACATGATGTTGCTATAGCGTTCAACTCCTAAAGACGAAGCTGTAGGGTCCCCTAAGTTTTAGGGGCGAAGCTTCTTATGCCATGGGTCGCGCGTCCGCAATGTATGTATGTATGTATGTATGTATGTATGTATGTATGTATGTATGTATGTATGTATGTATGTATGTATGTATGTATGTATGTATGTATGTATGTATGTATGTAGTAGTAGTAGTAGTAGTAGTATGTAGTCACCTCCACGGCCGGACTAGACGAGCACCACACGCGCACTCTTGAATTAAGGAGGAAATCCACGCACGTTAATCACAAATAAAAAGATAGTTGATTCTAATGAAATAATCTACTGAGACGAGTGTCAGTTGTGAAATATCCAACAAAACTGGCCTTGAAGTTATGCTTACCAAAAAAAAACGTGTAGCAGAAGAACATACTTTGAGGATTATCTGTCCAGAAAAAAATTACTACGTTAAACTCGCTGGGCGTAACCTATTTGGCTTTAGCAAGGTCTTCTGCACTGGTCTTGCTCTTTTGTGTCGGTCTGTGATGGACGAGTGAAACTTGTCTTTCGGTCGGCTTGGCATTGGTAGGCTGATGTGTCGATGCGCCGCCATAAATGGCATGCCAACATGTAAATATGCAAAATGTACAGTATTAGGCTGATGCGTCAATGCGCCGGCAGAAATTTTATGCCAGCATTGTAATATGCAAATTGTGCATATTCATGTTATATTGGTGTCTCTTGTTTACCTTGGAATATTTTTTGTGGTTGTGTTTGTGTGAACCATCGAATGTAGATGTTCTTTCAACATCATCTCACATCCATGTTCCTGTAGATGACGTCTGTTTTGTCATCGCCGTGTGTGTATGTCTAAAAAAATGTTCTGTTGAGTGTTATTGACATTTGTGACAATAAATGTTTATAAACACAACTACCAGGCCTTCTTATGTTTTAGCGGGATGGTTCTCTGCTCTCCCAGAGTTGAGTACGAAGTACTCGAAATCGTTAAACAATTTTCCTAAACACAGGTTCAGCAAGAGTTGGACCGCATTGCTATAATTTAGCAGTGGCGAAAGGTGGGAACTAGACACGAAGCGCCGGCCGTGAGACAGTACAAGCATACCGCTTCTCAGGTCTAGCCATGCCACTTCTCGTTTAGTCCTTGGAATGTCCGCTGGATAGCGCTACTTTTATATGACGAATATACGATGAAAAGATAAGAGATGGTGGCACTTGGAGAGTTCACTAGACTGATGGACAGGCGCACAGATGGACGAACGAGCGGACACACCGACAGATGCACAAACGGATGGATGGACGGATGCGTGGATGGACGCACAGACGGTTGCAAAGATGGACGCTTGGACGAACGCAGTGACGGACGCACAGACGAACGCATGAACGGACGCACGGACGGTCACACAGACAGACGGAGGAAATCAAAAACGAACGAACGGCCGGAAGCGCGGTGGGACTGATGAACGCTTCGTCCCTTTATTCATCATGCACTCCGTGAATTTGGTGCGGATTTCTTTAGCTCTTCGTCTTTTTTTTGGGGGGGGGGGGCATTCACCAGCACGTCAAAGGTAGCTCCTTCTGAATCGTTGAAGGCGTTTATAGCACTCTGAAACAGGGTGTCAGCAATGATGTTGTCACTCCCTTTCACGTGGCGGACGGTTGTCGTGTACTCTGAGACGTAAGTCAGCTGGTGAAGTTCTCGGGTTGTGTGTGCCACTGTCCGAACACGCATAGAGCGCAGAGCATAGGTCAAAGGTTTATGGCAGGTTAGGATGAAGAAGTCAACCCCTTCCACGAAATGCTGAAAGTTGCGTATACTTGAGTAGTCTCAGTCAGGCGATGTTGCCTTTAGCCTTGTCTCCTTGGATAGTATTGTAATTGTTGCTAAATAAGTAATAAAGAAATAAAGAAAGAAAAACTGCTAGCAGTTGGTGCCCGAAGGTGCTGTAGTGGCGCTCAGCAGGTGTCACTTTCTTCGAGAAGAATGCAGTTGGCTTCCAAGTGTCATCACTGAGCAGTTGCCACAAGTTATAGATACCTATGTCTGAGATATCGACCATTAACACTGGGGAAATCCTGGTCATGCGTATGACAGGAGAGCGGCATTTTTCAAGGCCTTCTTGCTTTGAATGAAAACCTTTGCCGCTTCTTCGCACCAAGGCAGGTTGTTCTAACGATCTCTGCATTGCCTTCAGCAGCCAGTGAAACGGTTGTATAATATGGGCGCATATATAGGCAGGATCCGGTGGTAGAAGTTGAGCAATCCAAGAAATACATGTAGTTGACGGTTCGTGGTTGATAGTGGAAAGTCTTGGACCAGCTGCACTTGAGATGGGTGTGATCCTGCTCCCAAGTTCGAAATCATGTGGCCCTGAAATGATAAATCAGGCACGCCGTGTTCAATCTTAGCCACGTTATGATAACGCCATTCTCAAATAGGCGCCAAAAAGTGATCTTCAGGTGCTCTTCATGTTCTTGGGGGCTGGTACTCGCGATGAGCAAGTTGTCCAGGTAAGCGTGGCAAAGCCTGAGGTCTCATAGTACACCTTCGATAAACCTTTGGAATGTTTGGCCTGCGTTGCGGAGGCCGAATGCGGAGGCTGAGAACAAAGAGTCATTCGCTTGTCGCGCTCACACTAATTCCCCCGCGCGGTGAAAGCGGCCGCCAGGGCGCTTGACAGTATTATGAAATGCGTCGCGCATAAGGCTTTAAACGAGATACGTGCACTATCTCTGTTCCTCGGCAACGATGATCAGGACTAGCGCTAAGAGGAGAAACGCGGTAATTGACAGGAGTTGTCTGTTCGACCACCTTGTATGGCCCAATGAAGCGACTGATGAATTTGTCGCATAGGCCGGGGATGAGTAGTGGAGTCCATAGAAGAACTTCGTCACCAGGGGAAAAACTCACAACACGGCGAGACGAGTCGTAGCGAGATTTTCGAGTGTCTTGAGAGAGGCCGGTGTTAACACGGGCCTGGTGACGGCAGTGTGCGAGACGAGATAGGAATTCTTCAGAGAAAGGAGCCGTCGAGGGTGCAGGGGCCGAAAGGAAAGAGACATCCAGAGCGAAACTCGGCGAGCGACCATGGACGAGAAAAAATGGAGAAAAGCCGGTAGTGCGTTGAGCAGCCGTATTATAGGCGAATGTCACGAAGGGTAGAATTGCATCCCAGTTCATGTGGTTGGGGTGAATGTACATGGCGATCATGTCCGATAGGGTCCGATGAAACCGTTCAGTCAATCCGTTGGTCTGCGGGTGGTAGCTAGAAGTGGTCTTGTGAACAGTGTTCGAGGCACGCAAAACTTGCTCGACAATGGAAGATAGGAAGACTTTGCCACGATCACTGAGGAGAATGCGTGGAGCTCCATGACGCAAAAAGATGTGGCGAAGAAAGAAATCGGCGATCTCAGTGGCAGTCCCAGATGGTATAGAAGCTGTTTCTGCGTAGCGGGTAAGGTGGTCGACTGCCGTGACAATCCAGCGATTCCCATTGGATGATATAAAAAGAGGGCCATACAAGTCGATTCCAACGACTTCAAAAGGTGAGGCGGGACAAGGAAGAGGTTGCATTAAGCCAGCCGGAGCAGTTGTCGGTCGTTTTCGCCGTTGGCAATGGACACAGGAGGCGACGTACTTAGCGACGGCTGAAGAGAGGCCAGGCCAAAAACAACGACTTCGTATTTTGTCGTAAGTCTTGTGGTAGCCTAGATAAGCAGCGGTTGGATCATCATGAAAGGCTTCCAGAACTTCACGTTGCAGAGAACGTGGGATGACGGGTACCCACTTGTTGCCATCGATGTGGTAAACGTAGCGACATAAAGCATCACCGACAAGCTTAAATTGTTTAAGTTGTCGACAGAGTCTGGCGTTTGGAGGAGTAGTAGAGCCGGTCAAGCGGTCAACAATGGTGCGGCAGTATGGGTCGACACGTTGTTGTGAAACAAGGACGGATAGGGTGGCAGGTGATGAACTTAGCGCTGCGATTGGAGAGGTGCTGTTGTTTCGGAGTATCGATGGTGAATTGCTTCCGCTGGGCAAAGGACAGCGCGATAGAGCATCAGCATCTTGATGCTTCTTCCCAGATCTGTAGGTGACATCGAAATCATACTCCTGTAAGCGAAGCGCCCCGCGACCAAGGCGACCCGATAAGTTTTTCAGCGATGAAAGCCAGCATAGGGCGTTATGGTCGGTCACGACGGTAAAATGACGGCCGTGAAGATATGGTCAGAATCTTTGCACTGCCCAAACAACAGCAAGGCACTCGTGCTCTGTGATAGTGTAGTTCTTTTCTGGAGCGGTAAGAGCACGACTTGCGTAGGCAACGACGCGTTCGCGTGAGTTTTTGTCACGCTGCAAGAGTACCGCACCGAGACCATGACTACTTGCGTCGGTGTGAAGGATGGTGGGTGCAGTGGAATCGAAGTGGCACAGTACCGGATCCGACGTGAGGGCTTGCTTCAATGCCGTGAAAGCTCTTTCGCACTCTTCGGACCAAATGAAGGGGACGTTCTTTGCGAGGAGTTGATGGAGCGGAGACGCAAGTTCCGCGAAACCACGTATGAAGCGCCGGAAGTAAGAAGATAACCCAAGAAAGCTGCGCAGGTCCTTCTGACGTAGTGGACGAGGAAAATCGAGGACAGCGGCAAGCTTCTCGGGGTCGGGCCGAATTCCTTCTTTGCTGACAAGGTGGCCGAGAACCTTGATTGTCTTGCTAGCAAAGGTACATTTCTTGGTGTTAAGCTGCAGACCGGCTTTTGCAAGGCATGTGAGGACTTCGTCAAGACGTTGTAGATGCTGCGAGATCGTGGATGAAAACACTACTATGTCATCGAGATAGCACAGACATGTTTTCAATTTCAAACCACGCAATACGCCGTCTATCATGCGTTCGAAGGTGGCGGGCGCATTACAGAATCCAAAAGGCATCACATTGAACTCGTACAACCCATCTGGCGTTGAAAAGGCGGTCTTCTCTTTATCAGACTCCGACATTGGTATCTGCCAGTAGCGTGACCTACGGTCGAGGCTGGAAAAATACTCTGCGCCCTGTAATGAATCCAGTGCATCGTCGATCCGAGGGAGGGGATAAACATCCTTGCGCGTTATTTTGTTTAGCGCACGGTAATCGACGCAGAAACGCACTGTCCCATCTTTCTTTTGAACGAGAACAACTGGGGATGACCAGGGACTCGAGGAAGGACGTATGATGTTGCGTCGTAGCATGTCTGAGACGTTTTCCACGATGATCTTGCGTTCTGCCTGAGACACGCGATATGGACGCCGATGTACAATACGAGAGCCGTCAGTCTGGATGCTGTGAGTAGCGGTGGTAGTCATGCTGAGGGCGGGCGAGTTCACGTCAAATAGAGAACGGTGTCTATTTAACAGGGCAAGCAAATCTTCAGTTTGATCAGGTGTTAAGTCATTGCTTAATGTCGCCGACACAGGTGTGGCAGAGGCATTGAATGGCAATGATTGCGACTTCGGAACATCGTTGTGGTTGTTGTTCGGAATAGTAACAATCGCAACAGGCTCACTGTCGACCGCGCAAGATACTGTTGAGCCACAGGGGAGCAGTACACACTCGGGCGTTTGATGTATGGCGGTTAGGTACGTACACCCATCGAAGAAGCGAATAAGCCCCGGTGTGATCACAATGCCCCTACGTAGGGTATGACCGTAAGGGAGAATTAGTACGTCGCCATCCACAATGTCGGTGCAATTAACACTTATAATTTCTTCGATGTATGGCCGAAGTACATAATCTGACTTGGTGACAAGGCGGATGCGTCCATCTTGTTCAAGCGGAGAAGAGTCAGTGGCGTTTAGATGCAGGAGGCGCTTATCACATGATATGAAAGCGGACGCAGAAGACAAGAAATCCCACCCAAGAATGAGAGCGTGGGTGCACTCACGAAATACCGCGAAAACAATGTGATGACGAATGCCTTCTATGCAGACACGAACGGTACACTGTGCAAGTGGACGAATGAGAGCGTTGGTCGCCGCACGTAGAGGTGGGCCGCCATAAGGTGTGGTGACGTTTCGAAGGCGGGAACAAAAATCAGCACGAATAATCGAAACGGCAGCGCCAGTGTCTACAAGAGCCTCAACACGTACACCTACATACACTACTATCAAATTCGATGGCCGCTCTGGAGGAATTGTTAGCTGTCCAAGGGATGCAGTTTCCCCTCCTAAAACTGCATCGGGAAGTTTTCCGCGTGGGCGTTCGTGGAATGGGAGGCGGGCCGTAGAGGCGACACTGAACGGCGACCTGGCGAAGGCGACCTGCGGCGAGACGTACGGGAATTTCCAGGCATGTCCGTATGGTAAGTAGGTGACGGTGAACGGTAATAGGACGATCGGGGGGGGGGGGGTGGCCGTAAGTAGTTCATGGTCGGACGGAAGCTTCGATGTTCTTCGGGAGCGTAGCCGCGTTGCTCGTCTTGTTGGCGCCTTCGACAAAACCGAGCGATATGTCCTCGATAGCCGCAGTAGTAACAGGTTGGCCGAGGTGGGCGCTGAGGTGCGTAGTAAGGTGGTGCACGCACTGGCGGTGATAACGAAGCCACAGGCGTATGGTCTGCTGTTGTAGGCACAGAAACGGTGGGTGCGGCAGAGAGCGCGGCAACTTTGGCGTACGTGCGCGTCTGGCGCACGCAGGGACTGTTGGAACACGTCGCACGCGATGCGGAGGCGATCTCTTGTTTAATTAGGTCTCGCAAGCTATCTTTTTCAGGAGGTGAAGTAACTTCCACAGCACAGGAAGAGCAGCGCCCGTGCAGCTCTTCACGAACGATGTCGCGAATAAGCGCACGCAAGTCGAGGGGTGCAGGCAAAGGAACGTCGGTGGCATCGTAGCAAAGGCGAAGAGAATGAAGCTCGTTAAGTCGCTGACAGATGGTTATCACGTCCTGGGTGGTGGCAGGATTTTGCGTGGCGAGGGCGTTAAAGGCGACGGTGTTAATGCCTTTAATAACGTGGCGTATTTGGTCGTTTTGAGACATGCCGGTGTTAACGCGCTTGCACAGTGCAAGGACATCCTCAATATAAGAGGTGTAAGATTCACCCGGCAGCTGCGTGCGTTGAGCGAGTTTCTTCTTTGCTGCCTCAGTGCGAACTGCAGGGGCACCAAATACCTGACGAATTTGCTGCTCGAAGGTGTTCCAGTCGGGAAGATCCGGGTGGTGGTTCCAGAACCAAGTTTTCGCAACATCGGACAAGTAAAATGGGACGCTGCGCAACTTGTGTGGATTGTCCCACCTGTTCAAATCGCTGACGAGGTCGTAGTTCTTGATCCAGTCTTCGACATCATCGCCTCGGAGACCGGAAAACACAGGTGGATCACGCAGGCGAGTGTTGTTGGGCGGAGCGGGGGGCGGTGGCTGCAGTAGGACGGCGACGTTGGATGGGCCAGGGTTTTCTTGGGCCGCCATGGCAGGGGGTTGTACGCAACGACCCGAGCGGAGCTCCAGCGAGAACGGGCGAGAGAACTTGAGGGAACGAAAAGCACAGTCCACCATTTGTGAGGAACCGGTTTATTCGGCCAGGCTCGAGCTCAATCACGCCGGTGATGATATTCTTAGATGAAGAAGATGTACAGGTGATGATGATTACAAAGAGAATAAAGAGTCATTCGCTTGTCGCGCTCACAATATGCAGGAATTCGAATAAGCCGAAAGGTGTCATGGTGGCAGTCTTGGGGACATCTTTCGGTGACACAGGTAACCCGTGGTATGCCCCCACGAGAGCAATTTAAGAAAAATTGTGGCCCCATGCAGGCCTGCTAGTACGGGAATAATATGCCTCATGGGGTACCTGTCTGGTGGTGTAACACTGTTAAAAACTGGATAGTAGCGCAAAGCGCGACTCACCCGCTCGCCGCTTTCGAATGCCAAAGAACTGGCAGAAGGTTGGAAAATCCCAAGCTACAAACTGTGGTTGAATTCCTGCCGTGCCATTGCTAGTTTTTCTGGTGACATTCGGCGTGGTCGAGCGTTAACCGGTGGCCCAGTAGTGGTGATGTGGTGAAGTACGTCGTTATTTTCTGAGGATCCTACTTGACGCTGGTGTGTCAGCTCAGAAAAATTCACTCAGTTCAAGATGAAACGAATAGGGCCCATTGGGTTGATCAGTGTATAAGCCTAAGCGGTGTATGCCTTCAAGGCTGGCCTTTTACATCCCTTTGTGACACTGGGTCCTGAAGCCTCCGGTTACGCACGTTGTCTAAGAGTGCCAAGTGGCACCGAATATCTGCCCCAAGAATGTGGAACATCACTTCGGCTACTGTGAAGATCCAAGGAATAGGCATGCTCGAACTGTTCATTACGGAGCGGCTGCCGTACCTGGCAGTGCTCGTGCTGACTGCTTGCATAGGCGATGTGTTGCGTTTGCGGTCCTCGGGTGATGCCGGGAGTACACCCACTTCGGTACCTGTACCAACGAGGGAATGGAAGATGCTGTTTAAATCAGTTAAGAAGAAGACTGGTGAGAGACGTTGTTCTATGGCAGCAACGCTGGTCGCCCTCAGTGCGTGCCCACGGTGTTTTTCCAGAGTTCGCAGGGGGTATGCATTCGCGCGCGCGTTGCAGAACTTGCAGTAGTACCAGCATTGCTTTTCACGTTTCATGACTAACTGCGAAGAACTTCGACTGGTCAACCGTGATGCTGTGTGGAGGGCGCCTACGGAGTCCACGAGATGCGAGATCTCACTCTTCATCTCGTGCAACTGCTCATGTAGAGGCGGTTCACTTGTGATGCTCGTGACAAGTGTGGGAGCTACTGCCATGAGCCAGTTTGGGTGGTGGTGGCGGTGGTGGTAGTAAAAAACATTTATTTCAGAAAAAGTCTACTAGAGAGTGCCTACGTGGCCCATCGGCGTGCTAGAGTGGCCAGACCCTATTCCGGGACGCCAGTGGAGCTGGAAGCTGCCCGTGCGCGCTCCACCAAGGAGCGTTGCGCAGCCAAGGTAAAGCAGCCGAGCAGGTGCTCCTCCCAAGCCTCTCTAGTTGGGATAGGAAAAGGGGATGAGAAAGGGGCGTGATTAAGTGGGCACGATGCTACGACATGATATGTGTCGGCGAGGACATGACAGGTCGAGCAGGTGCCATTGATTTCCGGCAAAAAGTGCCTGGCGACCGCCGGACTGATAAAGGTGTTCGTCTGCAGGCGGCGTAGCAGTCGTTCATCCGCTTTCTCCAAACCGCGTGCGGGGTCCGGGTAGAGGCGGTGCGAAGCCAAAATTTCGCGAAAGCGCGTTAGGTTGGTATTGCCAGATTCCGTCTCGGGACATGGAGGGGCAATGGCCCGGACAGGAGAAGCGCGGGCAGCGGCATTTGCCGCCTTGTTGCCGGGCAGGCCCGAGTGGCCTGGGGTCCAGACTATACGAATGAGATGAGGGTTAAAGCGCCAAGAGGCAGCCTGTAGTAGGCTAGCCGCCAGCGGGGTAATGGAATCCTGAAGTTACTGAGAACAGGCCGAGCGCGAGTCCGTCAGGATGGTGCGTGAGGCAGGGTGAGAGGCGGCCAAAGCTATGGCAACCGCTTCAGCGTGCGTTACTGTGTCTGCTCGAAAGGAGAGGCCATCGACGTGTTGGCCCTCTGTAATCACGGCAGCCGTGAAGTGACCCGAGGGGGAGGGACCCGAGACGTCCACTTAGAAAACAAGAGGACGATGGGAGTGTCGCGTATGAAGGGCCGCGGCGCGTGCTAGTCTACGGCCAGGATGGAGGTCGGGGTTCATATTACGGGGTAGAGGTTCCACCCATAGCTTTTGACACCAGAGCCCTGGTACCGGCTGCAGAGGGTCTTGGTCAGATATCGGGTTAAGGCCAAGTCTTTGTAGACGACGGTGCCCTGAAGGCGTCTGCGACAGTCGATTGATTTGGTTAACGCGATGAGCTTCGCGCATCTCTCCAAAGGTGCTGTGTACCCCCAGAGCCGCGAATCGGCTGTTGGAATTTGCAATAGGTAGGTCCAGAGCGCGTTTGTATACTGAATGAAGAAGGACGTCCAGCTGGTGCTCGTGTCGACGACGCAGGCGAAGGTAAGGCAAGGCGTAGAGGACGCGACTGGTCACAAACGCGTGGGCCAATCGGAGGGACTGAGACCCGTGGAGGCCACCGCGCGTGGTATACACTCGCCGTATCATGCGGCTCATTTGTTCGCTGGTGCGTCTGAGGCCCACTATTGTGCCCTTTGGATCCAAGGACTATGTGAGGTGAAGACCAAGAACCTGAATATTTTGCACTGACGGGACGGGGCCGGACGAAAGAAAAATTTGAGGCGGCGGTAGTGGAGAGACTGAAAGAAGAGCCGATTTAGCTGGAGAGCACTCCAGGCCGCATGAACCAGCGTAGGTGTCCACTAGAAGGGCAGCCTTTTGCAGGCGTTCTTCGAATTGAGCTAAGGAGCCGATGTTGGTCCAGATTGTGATGCCGTCCTCATAGAGTGCGTGTTGTATTCCCTCGACCTCGCTTAGAAGAGAGGGGAGGTTCATCATCGCCAGGTTAAAAAGCAGAGGAGACTGGACTGCCCCTTGAGGTGTACCCCGCGTGCCTAAGAAATATGGGCCATGTTCGGTAGAATTAAGGCGAATGAAGGCGGTGCGATGTGATAAAAAGGCGCGAATGTAGTTGAAAGTCTTCTGCCCGCAGTTCGTGGTAGACAGGTTAGTGAGTATAGTGCTGTGTTTGACGTTGTCGAACGCCCCGTGGAGATCGAGAGCAAGCACGGCTTCATCGTTATGGCGCATAGTAGTCGGCTCTATGATATCGTGTTGAAGCTGGAGCAAGATGTCCTGTGCCGACAGATGCGGGCGGAAGCCAAACATCGTGTCGGCAAAGACCCTCCCGGCCTCCAAGTAGGCGGAAAGGCTTTCGCGAACCATGGTTTCCATGAGTTTGCCTGTGCAAGATGTAAGTGAGATGAGTCTCAGTGCCTCGATAATAACGGACTTTGCCGATTTGGGTAAGAATGTCTCGACCGATGTGGTCCATTCCGTTGGAAGCAGAAAGCCTTCCCATATCGAATTAATAAGGTGGAGTAGCGAGAGACGTGCTTGGTCGGGAAGATTTGCCAGGAGCAATACTGTGATTCCGTCGCGTCCAGGGGCTGTGCCCCATCGCATTTTCGTGAGTGCAAATCGTAAATAGGAAAGCGTGTATGGGGCGTCGAGTTCGGTGTTAGGGGTGCCGGAATACGTATATGCTGGGCCTGCGGGATCAATTGTACGGCAGATGTAGCGGTCACAAAGTACTCACGTGAGTTGATTCGTAGTGCCCTCAAAAGTATGCTGAGCACGGTGGAGCTGGCGTTGCGTTTCTCCCCTGGTGGTGGAGGGATCGAGAAGGCTTCGAAAGAATCGCCACGCACTCTTAGAGCTCCTCTGGTTTGCAGCCTTTGAATAGGTGTCTGCCCAGTTAGCATCGGAAAGTTGTGCAGAGTATGCGGCCGCCTCTGCAGTGAGCGCCTCAATGCGAGCGCGAAGTTTCCGATTAAGTTTGTTGCGTTTCCAGCGCCTTACGAGCTCGCGGCGAGCGCGCCAAAGATGTAGGAGGTGTCGATAGATTGCAGGAGTCAAATTAGAGGTTGCAAGGGTGCAAGTATTCGCTTGTTTCATATGAAGGGCGTATGATGCCCACGCTGCATATTCAGTCGAGGAGAGGACGGCGGGGAATGGTTGCATTGTGAACTGAGTCCAATCGGTGAGACGGGCTTGGCCCCAGTGTTGACGCATTTTCTGCCACGGTGTGAACGAAATGCAGAGTACAAAGTGATCGCTGCCTAAGGTTTCGCCTAAATTTTCACATGTAGCATCGCGGATGTGTCGGGTGAGGGAGAGGTCGGGGCATGTGTCTCGCGTGACCGAGTTGCCGGAACGTGTGGGTTGTGCCGGATCGGTAAGAAGCGTGAGGCTCAGCGAGGAAATGAGCTCTTTGAGCTCTCTGCCCCGGGTCTTCTCGTAGTGGTAAACCCAGTGAGGGCTGGGGGCATTAAAGTCCCCGACAATCACCAGTGGTTGTCGGGCCGCTATATGCAGCGCCCGATGGAAGAGATGCGCAAACGAAGCCCTCGCAAGGCGAGGGGGACAGTACACGTTTAAGATATGTATTGATGGTTGGCCCCTCCGCTGTGACAGCACTGATATCATGCAGTGGTCGTGAGGAAGATCCAGATCGAGGTAAATCTGTATCGCTGTGTAAGCTTTATGCACGAGGAGGCATGTGGTGTTGCCGCCTACATAGGAGCAGTCTCCAGAAAGGGATGGAGCAGGGCCAGATTCTTGGAGCGCCAAGACGGCTGGCTGAGAGCCAAATGAGCTGAGGAAAAGGAAAAGATGTGAACGCTTTCGCCTGTTCCCGAAGCCTCCAGGGTTCCACTGTATAATCTCGAATTTAGACGCAATGTTTGAACGGGACGTACAATTGGTAGCCATCGTGACTGTCTTAGGTTTTATATTTGGTCCTCCATGTCCCGCTCAGAATCTTTAGAGGCAGGGAGGGGCACGGAGGCTGGATTGTTCGACGGCGGGGTGGTGGTAGCCACCTTACGACGACGCCGTGGAGCTGCACCCTCACTGCTCACCGAGCAGGAGAGGGAACGCGATGCCTTGGGTTGAAACTTGGTGATTGCCCAGGATTTAATAGCCTGGGTAACCTCTACTACTATGCGTTGGACAGAGAAGCTGGTGAGGAGGTGATTAATCGAAGCTTCGACGCGCGTAAGGCGTTCCTCTATGCGCGGGGCGCGCTCCTCGCTAGGGAGGGTTTGGTTAGCAGGCAAGAGAACCTGAGGTGCCCCAGGAGCCTCAAGAGCTTCTGGAGTAGACGCGACGCCAGAACTGAGTGCTGGAGTACATAAGACTGCTTGAACCGGTGGTTTAATGGGAGGGGACTTAGCGCGAGGACTAAGCTTGGACGTAGCTGGCATAGCCGCCTGTACAGAGGAGGCAATACCGGATGGCCTTGCAGTGCACTGTTGTTGGGGTTGAAGCCGCTTATTTAGGAGTTCGTGTTGTTTATTTAAAAGAGAATTTCGCTTTTGAAGTGCCGCAACTTGCTGGTGAAGGGCCGCAGGTTAGGGAGAAGGAGGATCGACAGAAGGGGGTGAGAGAGGCTTGGAAGCAGCATTCCCTGCCCAACTGCTCACCTGAGGTACCGCCGCTGGTGCTTCGAGCGGTGGGAATGCCTGAGTGTCGGCGTGGAGTGATAGAGCCGACTGATGCAGGTTGATGCCGCTGTCTGGCTGTGACGATTATGAGGTGGTCCCTCGAGGAGATGTTGAGGGCTGCTTGCGTTTCCGATATTTTGCCGTGCAGCCACTGGTCCCAGTCTCATTGGCGCCGTGGCAGAGGAGGCACTTGGGGTGACAGTCGTGGGCACCTGCGCGGGCGAGGTTCCACATTTGGCACACTGGGTTGGAGAGGGGTGAGGACACTGAGGTGGTCGATGACCGATGCTACCGCACTTGGTGCAAACAGGGACCGTTTTCTTGTAGTCGCGGATATACGTTGCCAAGCAGTGGTAGAAGAAGAAGCGGGTAACTTCGTGCCCTCGAAAGTCACCACCGCCGCCGTGGAATCTCCGAGTTTGCGCACCGCGAGGATAGTACTTCGACCCAATGCAGTTCTGACTTTATCTTCTCCGGGCTTTCAGCAGGGTTTATGTTGATGACGCCCTTGCATGTATCCTCTGGTGCCTTGGCGTGGCCTCGAACGGACAGCTGCTGGTCCCCCACTTGCAGTGGGAAGTCCCCTAGGAGTCGCTGTGCCATAGGCTGAATGGTGGTGCTACAAACCAAGATGTTTTGTTCCCAGATCGGCCACACTTGAATTTGCGTGGTAGTCAGGTCGCCGAGGTAGCTGCGGATGGCGTCGCCGGCGCAATCGGCCGGGTCGAATGTGCGTAGCTCGCAGGGAACGCGAGGTTTCACTATGACGATGTAGTCATCACGAGAGAGGCGAGGACTCTGACGCGGATGCCACTTGCGTTGCTTCGCTGGCTGCGAGGACAGAGCAGAGGTAGGCACACCACCGGAGGGATGGCGCGCCGGCGTTCCTTGCAAGGCTGGGGAATGGCGGCCAGCTGTGGCGTCTCGTTGTTGTTGAGACGCAGACTTCAATTTCGCTTGCTTGCGTTGCCACAGTCTCACCATGTCGTCGAGGTATTCGTCTTCTGATGGCATCTAGTTTGGGTCGATCGCTCTTGTTTAAAGCACTGAGCACCATTCAGGCATTCGGGAAAATGTTTTGTAGAAACATATCTCAAAACAGCAAGCTGTCAACACCATCCGCTTTGCTGCTCAACAATTGCTGCATATGACGAAGCAGTTGACGTGGCGTTTCGTCACTAAAGTTATAATCACTGAGAAGCTGTTGCAACCGTTGGGTTGCGTGGGGCGTGACCCTACGATTGAGTGTTGCCTTCAACGCCTCCTAGACCTTGTCTGCTGGAGGCGAAAGCAACAGGTTGCGAACTTTGGTAGCAGTTATTCGGGTCAGACTGCTCACCACATAATGACATTTCGTGAAATTTGCCCTTATGCGACGTGCAGCATTTAATAACTCTACCCTGAATGAACCACGTTGCTGTATCTGCAGTTGAAAAGTGAGGCAGTGTGGCGTCGACGTTGGAGAATGTTTGTGCTTCGGTACTTTCAAGGGTGTCGATAGCCTTTGCTGCTCGTCCGGGTCACCAATGTCGTGCGGGACGGGAGCGCAGCTGGCAATTAGTACTGAGGAGCAAGTAGTGCATTCCTGAAAATAAACAACAACTGACTTTTATTTCAGCAACTGTGTGCCCACTACGGCTTGTCCATGCACACTCCAACCACGTCCCTTTCCCAAACCCAGCGCGATAACTTTTTACCTACACTATGGGGAAGATTGACTGCTTCTGTACGACCATGAAGACAGCAAAAGCCTTGGCTATGATTATTTAAAGGATATCCAGTTTAGTATTACAATGTGTTTTTTTCTTTTTTATTTGTTGCCAACGTCGTCGATTAACTAGTTCTATTCACATTTACAGTTTATGTTGAAAGTATGTCTGAAATCTATTGACTGATGGAGCACCTATTTATAAGCAATATTGAAAAAGCAATATGACCTTTATTGTGAGCGGGCAAACAAACGCAGTCAAAAAAACGATGTGGAGGTTCTAAAATGTGGCGCGACGTCCTTGGCTAACATGGTTTCCTTCAGTGTAGTAGCGTCTAGTTCATGCTGTTATTTGAAAGTTGAACTTTATCGGAAAGAGGCGAAGACACAAGAACAGCGTCTGCTGGCCGTGCGTACTGATTGATTCCTTATGCGTGTGTCAAGTTTCATCATTGTCATCGGAATCAGCAGTACTAAATACATTTAAATCATTGGTCCCAACAAACATACGTCTAGTACGAGAGATATCGGCACCCGGTGACACTGGTATACTTAAAAATGAGATGGCTGACTCAATCGCGCAGCATCCCTTGATGGTTCGATTGTGAGAATCATGCCCCTTACAGCCAATGTAATAGGAGTTAGGTTCAGAAAACTTTGCCTTATTTTGGACTCATCATTATTGCGATGCTGAATTCAGGAATTTCGCGCTGAGACTACGCATGGAAAAATAAATGGTGTCTCCTACGCCTAAAGTGGATGTCTCCGTAATAAAATTACGATGTCATGTACAACCTTTTAATTTCACATAAGGAGGTCTGGCGCGATACCATCCCCTTCGTGCTCTTGCTATGATGAGCCTGAAAATATCAGCCATTTTTTTTCTAAAATGCCACATTTTAAGAGGTATAAAAAGTGTCTCGAAATTTTTTTTTATTTAGAGACTGGACATTTTACTTAGTATTTTGAATATTTTGTCCTTTGGAGCTGCTTCACGGGAGTTAAGTGACTGGAACGTCTGTGGGCACTCTGCCAATATCTATGTGGAACAATAATATAACCTTTAGGGGAAATTGATCAACTCTCCATATTTTCTAAAGAAGCCTAAATTGTGTATTTCAATATTACACTGCATTGACTTACTTATTGAATAATTATGTATTATCAAAAGCGGAGAAGCCCACATCAAGGCAAAGGTAGAAGCCAAATGATTTCAAGGTGACTGCAGACAAGACCAAGAACTTGAGAAAACTTCTCAGAAGTAACTCCTGCAGAATCTTGTGGGAAATTCAGCATCATGCATTTTCATACGAACGAAAACTGCCCATCGACCACACAAGCCCATCAAGGAGAAGACGTTTAAAGGCATGAGAGTGGAACAAAAGTTGGAAGCAGCGCTGGAAGACCAAACACTAGCAATTAGTCCGACTGACCTGCATGGATTGACTCGGACCTAAAAAAAGAACAAATGAACAAAAATTATGTACTAAGAAACTGTGTGTATTAGTGTTCTCCGTCATCACTCGCCATCGTTAGGACGCGGAGGATGTTAAGTATTGTGCAGAAGACGACGAGTGACACTATCATCGTTACTTTAAGATAATATGAGAACACAATAAAGAAGAGGTCGACGGTGGGCTTGGTAATGGGGACGGCGGCTTGTCTTTTTCGCTACATTTTGGTGCCATGGAACCCGAGAGGAAGAGTCTTAAAAGGTGAGACAGTGCGGATTTCATGAATTTTTGACCGCATCTGTAGCCTGGAATACTTTATGAAGCCGCCGTTACGTGAAGCTTGTGTGCGAGGACCAATCATTGCCGACACCCAAATCGTAAAGAATGACAGCCCGGCAGCTGCGGGATTATCGGTGTGCTGACCTTCTGTGATAACCAGCATTTCGGCTTCGACTTCACCGCGTGACGCGGCCGGCCAGTGATTTTCTCTGTTGTCGACACTGGAACGGATCATGGAGGCCCTCTTCAAAAGTCTGAGTCAAGCATGCAAGGTTGTCACGCAAGCCATCGTAAACATCGAACGCCTTGTTCAAATGCATCGCCTACAAATAAGGGAGTTGACATTTCACCGAATTTCGACAAACGAGAATCAGAAGCTCATAGAAATTGACAAGGAGTTAGAAGGTGCAGTTCCGATTGAACGTTCGGAAGCGGAGATGAAGGAAGCCGACGATCATGTTCACCAGATTATTCGAGCAAACGTTTGAACAGGGTACAAGAATAAAGACGCGAAAAAATCACGTAAAGCTTATGTGGAATCAATGAAAAAATTGATCAGAGCAGAAGTGAAAGAAAAAATGGGCTCCTCGTCTATAGCACTAACACCTAGCCAATGCTTCCTCAATGGCGATCTTGTTGCACAGATGAGTCGGCTTCTCGACGAATTGAGGAACACACTGAGTACTGGCAGACAAGCATTCCGTCTGCAGAGAGTAAAATCTCGAAGATAAGATTTGAAAACAACTTCAGAGTCTAGAGACCCCTTTCATGACTTTATAAGTCTCGTCAACCTGCTGCACCCGTGAAGGGAACTACAAAAAAACAACAGGCACTGAGGTGTACCTGGTGGGAAAGACCTGTATGAAAGAAAATCAAAGTATAAAATTCCTAAAGACGACCGACCAGATCTTGAAGATAAGTGCCCATGAAAACGGCAGGTCACCATCCTAATAATTCTTCACAGCAATGCGCACAATGGCCTGCTGATAGTAAATCAAGGCCAGCTAGTCACTCGAAAAAAAAACTGCAGGAAGACTACAAGGATGCTGTAAGAAGACCGTTATACTGATCGGAGCCGATGTTCTTCGAGAAATATGCATACGTCATGGTTGAAGAAAATGCAGATCATACGTCTTCTCTCATCTAAGAGGAAATAAAACACGTTCTTTTACCATGGATGCTGGGGTTTGCATCTCTTTCATTTGGCGCCTTTAAACGCCGAAGCGCGGTTTTTACACAACGCTTATTGAAGGAATATGTATTATTATTATTATTATTATGTTTCAGTTATTCTAAGCACGTTATGATTTCTCTTCCTTCATTTCTTTTTTCTTCTGTAGCCTAAATTATTCTCCATTAAAAACAAGGTATCCCCCTTTCTTTAGCTGGCATATATCTAAATTGATCACTCACATTAACCGCCAGTTTTTTGGTCAATGCCCGTAGGTGGGTAAGAGCCAGAAAAGAGTTTTAAACAAGCAAGCAAGAAATGAGGTCAAAATGCACGGCCTTTATTTCATGCTTGAAATAAAGGTTGAATAATACTATGCCACAAATCGGAGCATCTTACGCGAAAGCTGCAATGTAAAGCTCTGTTTATGAGTGGAATGGTCAAGATGTATTGGTTATAAAGTACCTCCTTAAAGTTAAGGGGTTAGAAAAAGTGAGTAATGATTTAGAGTACTCTACTACGGGAGAACTTAAAGTCGTCCCGTGGGCCTCAATGGTTAATACAATTTTTTAGGTGAAGAGTGATACGCTCCATGTTGTCATTTCTTGTTCGTTCTTGATTTCTTGCACTCAGAACGTACGCCCAAACGCCACTTGCAGCTGTTAGAGTTCGGCGTTACAAATTTAACCAAGTAGTACAATGTACAGCTAGTCTGTTTTATTGTAGGCACAATCTTCTGCGCCTCTTTACCTTTAAGAAACAAATGGGTACTGAAGGTTTCTTGAGCAAACTTCTAGAGTAAAGGGAGCTCAAAGAGAGCAGCAAGGAATTGCTTGACTTCAAGTTTAAATTGTTCTGCCGTGTGAGTGCCGATGCTCCACATTTCAAAAACAGCTGCTCTTCAAGACATTCTTTCCGCTTTAGAAGCACAGCAGAACAGATTATAACAGCCTATTCTAGTTTATTGCTCATTTTTGTTTGATATCAACAAACTTAGCGCGAAAGGAACGTACGTGTGTGAGCTTTTTGAAGAGAACAGTTTGTTGATCACTAGAAAACGGTCTCACGACAAACACACGCTCACATATCAAAGTGTCACCACAGGGCTCAATGCGGCGCAAATTAAAATTGGATGCTCAAAAGAGAAAGAATATGAAGTGCCTGAACAAGATATAAGTGGAGCAACGTTCAGCACCGTTGCTGTGTACACGTAGTATTACATATGCTTGCGCTCCTTGTTCACCTTTTACATTTATTTTTTCAAAGTTTCGCTTTAACAACCAGCGATACCACCACGGAAGTGATATAATAGCAAATCACCCAAAACTAACTCACTAAATAAAGCATATATATATATATATATATATATATATATATATATATATATATATATATATATATATATATATATATATATATATATATATATATATATATATATAAGCCACCTGGTGATCGCTCTGTGAGCGGTCACAAGGTGGTTTATTTCGACGTTTCGGCCTAAAGTCTGGCCTTCATCAGGATTCTGATGAAGGCCATATATATATATATATGTACGGGGTGTCCCACATAGTTTGAGCCAAGAATTTGAAAATGTAAGACACTTCAGTGGCGAATTGAACCAAACGGGTACTACTCGCACTAGCCTGTAGGTACTCAGGCTATTTCTTATTTCTCCCCATACTAACTATTCAATTTTTTATTTGCCTATTTTTAATTGTGGGCTGGAAACCCAAAATATGAACACTGAGATGTAGAGTACTTTCAGAAACCACGGACAAAATTGTTTCCTGTACGATACGTCTAGCACTGCTATTTTTTCCGCGTTGTAAAGACAGCCCGTAGGAGCACAATAGCAGTGCGCTCGCGGTCCGTCAAACGGCTTCTTTTCACGTTACGCGGGCTTTCTTTCTAACGTGGAAATAATAACAGCGCGAGACGTATCGCACAGGAAGCAATTTAGTCGTTGGTTTTGAAAGTGCTCTGCATCTCATGGTTCATATTTCGAGATTCTAGCCCATACCTAAAGAAATCATGTAATTAAGAATTATAAATAATTACTATGGGGAGAAATAAAAAATATCCCGAGTGCCTACAGGCTAGCGCGAGTAGAATGTGTTTGGTTTAATCCGCCTGCTAAGTGCCCTTCACTTTCAAATTCTTGGCTCAAATTATGTGGTACACCCTGCATGTGTGTGTATGTTTAGGAATTGTATCTACAATTGAGAAAGTCGCAAGGTTCCTAATAAATTTACCAAAAGCTACTCAAAAGCAAAAGTCACTTAATTTTTGTCCTCAGTTAATGCATTATTCATACTGCCCTGCCATGTACCTAAAGCCTTTTGCGTCTAACATTCTATTGAGCTGCCGCCGTGATCGGCCGGCCTTGACCTAACTACGATGTTGTCTAATAACGCGATCATGTGAACTTACGTCACGTCATGCCCCGCCACAGTGACAAAATGATGACGAGCACAGTATACAAGTGTTGCAATAATAATCAAATGTCTAAAAAAAAATTCAGATGTTACAACAGAAAACAACCTGTGGAATCAACTCTACTAGGCCTACGCTGCCTGCTTACCCACAGTCTCAGTTTCCCTGATGCACTATGAGATTTCTTACATGTATCGCTTGAAATGCAGATAATTTCAATGGAGGGTTAAGCAGTTCTGTGGGAAAGTTTAATTACAATGCCACATAGGAGGCTCAAGAAAGCTTAATTCTTGTGCCTCTCATTGGGAGCTACGTTAAGGGGAGAATCGAACAATACTCAGGTAGGCAGCTTACGAACGGAGAGTTGAATGTCGTTCACTGCTAGAGAAAGCAAGCTAGTCGAGTAGCGGCAGAGGGATCTCACCGTTGCGATCTTCGCCTCTCAGCAAAGCCAAAGCAACAGCAAATGAGGTATAGCGATCACGTCAGCGGAGGAACCATTGTGCCAAAAAGCACAAAGATTGTTTCCCGAAAGAACTAGAAGAATGAAAGCGCTTCATGATGATGGCTTTAGGTTAGTGGAAACTACCAGTGACAACTTTGAAAGTTAAGCTCTGCTTAGGTTTTTTTTGCGTATTCTGATGTTGATATTATCAGGCCACTAATTTGACAAGCCCTCAAATACCAAATGGTAGCAATTTCGTGTAAAATTTGAGTCATGAACAATGTCATAAATAACAAGTAAACTGATGAATGAGGAAAGCCTCGGCACACAGTGAATTATGATAACATGAACTACTATGCAAAAGCAAAAAAAAGTGCAATTCATTTTCATGCGCTAGTTGTTGCGCAGCGCACAAACAACACTTGTGTCGTGGTTTATCTCCTACAGTGAAAGAATATCTGCTTCCTTTAAAATACCACCCGCTTGTTTCTCATCAAACCAGATTACCTAAATGGAGACCCACTTGTTGGAGCCACGGAAATTGATAGCGAGCGCTTGCGATTGCGAACAGCATGCGCGAAGTAAGGGAGCCAAGCTGCCCCTACACCATTCTTGAGAAGCTCCGCCGATTCGCTGCGACTGAGATAGGCAGATCACTTCTGTCCGGTCTCCTTGATTAAATACAATCACTTGTCGCCTTTAATGTTGGTCTGGTCGGTACGCGCAGTATTTGATTTCCCTAGAAACTGCCCCTCGCTTCTTTCTCCCGCAAATAAAAACTGCTCACTTTAATTGAAGAGGCTCGTGCAGGCACGCCCTTCAAGGCAATCGAGGGCTGGCCATGAAGGTGCAAAGACTCGTAGATGAATGGTATTCGCATCAAAGAACGGAGTTCTAAGTTCAACACGATATTTTGCGGAAACTCGGTGTAGCGTGTTGACATAACAGCCGAACCCGATTGTTCCAATGTTATGAAAAAGGAGTGTGTCTCGGACCAATTTCTGTCTTCATCACCCTCTGCGCTTGGGTATTTTTCTGTAAAAAATTGGCATAAGTGCTGCTGTGGAAATGTTCGTCCTACTAAATTTTTGCACTGTATTTTCTAGACAAAGTTGGCTTCGTCTGTGTTATAATCACACCAAATGCATTCTATTAATAAAGCCATCATAATCAACTACTTGGCTATGCTCACTGTGGGACGAAAACTCTCCCACAAACCGCCAATCAACCCACGGTATGATGCTTTCTGCTGCCACGTTATACCTGCCAGCTTTTTAATCTTATCGACCCTACAAACGTTTGTCATCGCTTTGTGCATTTGCCTTCTCTTGAAATCCACTCACTTACCCTTTATGGCCAGCTGTTGTCCTTCCTACGTGACACTTGCTTGGCTCGTGTCCACTTCTTGATTTCAACTGTGATATTCTTATGCCCGGTTTGTTCGCTTACCCATTCTGCTCTCTTGTCTTTTAGGGGTGAACTGATCACTTTCCTTTCTATCGTTCACAGCGTCGTCCACAAATCCAGCTGAACTATTAGCAGTGCAGTGCCCGACCTGGAAATGCTGATGTCATGTGCCTTAAACCATTTCATGCACACTTAAGAAATTGAGGTTTACTTTTGTTTATTTAATAACGTTATTTTACATCTGATGCTTCCAAACTCTACTTTTGTTTTGAAGCGTCAAGACGACGCTTTTTCTCAGAGGCGTGCATTGGCACGTATACTGCTTCGCCATAATTTAATATGAGCCGTAAGTATTTGCAGTGGTTGGTTCAGACCACGTGCGAATGCTACAGAACCTTCGCAATCTTTCAAGATAATTGCGTTAAACTTGGGCCGAGGAAGCGAGTAGTTTATAGCTTAGGCGGCGACCAGCGACAAGGTTGGAATCTTCGACAGCTCATGTATATGAACCAATGTTCTTTACCAATCGTAAGTATTACTGACGGCCGATGCTTCGTACAGTGATATGAGTGTGAAGTACGTATATTTGTTCGATTTCTTGGTTTTCCGGCCACAGGTTTGCCCAAATAGAAAGTTTGGCCTTCAACACGCCAGCTGGTGCTTTGTAAAGTTACTACCATAAAACGGTATCAACATACAAGCAAGACTTATGACACACTTTTTTATTGTTTGCTGAGAAAGCAAGTGCGTATTAAAAGTGGCAAACGCTTTTCTTCTTTATTCTGCACAGAAATAATAACCCTGCAGCGTGGGCCCGAAGCCATGCGGCCTAAAGCAAGTGGGGCTCGAATGTCTGATCAACTTAATCCTTTCAACACCGTTCTTGCTCGCCATTGCTCGCTGTAAAGCTCTAGAGTTTGCGAGCCTGATGCCCGAATTTGAAGTGCAAATCGCACGTCCAATTCTTGATTTGAATATGCAAGCTCTTGACTTTAACATGACGTAAGGACAACGTACGGCATAACCGCATGAGTGCCGTAAACAGGCGGCACCCACCGTTCAGACACGCGGCCATCTGTCATCGTCGAAGAATTTCTTTTCTCACTGTTGGGCCGCAAGTTCAACCAATAAATTATTTAAACTCATTGTTGACGTGATCTCAGTTTTGTTTTTTTCTCTGTGCTGGCCAGCTCTCGGTCACCTACGTGACATTTGGTTGAGGTCCAGTGTAGGGTGACAAAGATTTGAACAGACGTGGGACGGCGTCATCGGTTTCCCGCAGGCAGGCTTCGGTTTCTTGAGGCCGCTGGCACGGACGGTGTGGTGGGGCGTTGATTTTCCATTTCCGAAAGCCCACCTGGTAATACAGGCAGTTTCACAGAAGATGATTAGCTTCTCTGCCGTAGAAACAAAGCGGCCGTTGGTCTGGGGTTTTCCGGACTCCAGTCTTTCGTGGCACGACTTGCCTGCACGCAGCTGAACTTGTAGGCTCTGATGGGCGTGGCGATGGTGGATGGATTTGCAGGCGTTGTGGTGACGTGTAGGTTTTCTGTTTGCAGCTTGTTGGCTTTGCTTATCTTCGCAGTGAAGCAGCGTAGGTGCAGTTTGCAGGACCCGGGCAAAGAAGAGCTGTGGATGTGTTCGAATGGTTGGGATTAGCTGTTACCAGAGCTTGCTCTATCTCATCTTGTACGACGTCTGCAAGAAAATCAATTTATGGTAGCAAACCCGGTAGCAGCTTCCGTAGCTCGTCATGCAAGACGGCATGGATAGTGTTTCGAGCTGGCGCATCGGAGGTCGTTCCCGTCTGGCGGAGGAGTGCTGAAGTGGCGCTTGTATTGCTTTGTCCGTAGCTCAAGAATGCTCTGAATGATGTCATCCTCGCTAATACACTCTGCCATTGTTTTCGGAGGGTTGATGATGAGCGTGGCGAAAAGCGTCGTTTTAGCTGCCCTCATGAGGCACTGAAACTACTTTTGTCCGTCATGTCTGCATCTGCGGGGTGAAATAGCTTCTGCATTTCTTCCGTGAAACTGGTAATTACTCACTTGCTTGCTGCTGAGGGATTTGGAGCAAGGATTTCGCTCATTCTTTGCGCAGGATTCTTGTAAATGTTCTAGATGCCTGCCTCTTGAAAACATCTTACCTCGTTAAGTTGCGCTCTTTGTGGTCGTACCAGGTTCTAGTGGAGTATTCGTAAGCGAGAAATGTGTGCCGGAGTTTGCCTTCGTTGGTCCAGTTATTAAGGGCTGCAAATCTTTTGTAACGTTAGAGCTACTCTTGGTCATCATTATAAGGTGAATCGCAAAAATACGGAAGCTGTTGTGGTTGCTGAACTATCATTGACACAGGTGGGGTGGTGGTCGCCATCGGTGATTTCGAACGGTCGTTTACGGAACCACTACTGGCAGCGAGTAGTCGGATTGCAGCCGGAAGACCTTTTAGTCAGCGGCTACTCCGAGTTCATGCCTTCTTGTCTTCTTCTGTGACTTTTATCGTGTCTACCACTCGAGGGCTGGTTTGGCCGAAACATCCACGCCGGCAAGCTCACCACAACCTATGTAATGATACTGACTTTACGTCACGACACAGAGATATCATTCTGCTGTAGTAGGGAACTCGAAATAAATTTTTGACAATCGCGGTTTTTCCTATGCACCTAAATCAAAGTATACGTGTCTTCGTGCGTTTGCCACAATGAAATACAATCGCTGTGGCTCGTAGTCAGTACGACATCCTGTAGGTTATCGGCGAAACTCCTTAACTGCTTATCTACCACCGCAGATTTTCCTTCTACAACTACTGAACTGGCCTTGCTATCACTTGGTAGTATTAACTGTAATAGTGCTAAAGGCTTTGTCAATGAATCAGGCACTTCAGGGCTTCTACAACAAGTCTTTGATCAATATTCTGAGACTGTTTACTCTGTACTCATCATAAGATTAAACAACTGCACAATCGCCGTCATGCGGTGTGCCTAAATATTTTGCCGTTTGAACTGCCCGAACACACATTTGTAGTATGTTATGCATTGTGAACATTTGTTCAGGTCCTGATGAACAAACCTTAGGTGGACGCAGACGGCTTGCATGCACCGCCGTATTGGGGCAATTCTGCATAGCCCCTGCTTGGTCTAAAAGTGTTCAACCATGAACCAGTCTGTTTTCTTCTCACCAATCTCTTCTCCTGTCACATAGTGTGAAAGCCGCAGGACTGTGCCAAAGTAAATGGTTCATAGCATTGGTGCCTTTACGCACTGTTTTCGAAAAATTTCATTTGAAATGAAACTTTTATGCAGTTTCTTTATATATATATATATATATATAATATATATATATATATATATATATATATATATATATGTGTGTGTGTGTGTGTGTGTGTGTGTGTGTGTGTGTGTGTGTGTGTGTGTGTGCGTGTATCAGTTTTGAGTGATGTACGGCACAAAAAGAATATTTTGCGCAACTTCCTTTGATTTAAAAGTGTCGGCCTGGTGCACCAACAGCTTAGCTGATCTACTTTTTTTCTTTCACACTAGCTTTCTTGAGTTCGTGTGAAATAATATAATACCTTATGTACTAAACGTTTGTAATGTCCCCACTTCAACAAAGAAACTCTAATAAGTTCGCTTCATTTATTTACACACATAGCTCCACTCGTTCTTTACACACTATTTCCAGGGGTCATTTGTGCCTCTACAGATCAAAAAGATAGCGTTGGTTCTTTCCAATCACCCGTTCACTTGGCGCTCGTGAAATTTGAAGGTGCGATAAGCTTTGACAAACGATTGAAGAAGAATAGAAAGAAAAAACGCGTCTTCGCAAAACTTTTTAAGCCTATGACCATTAGAGGCTTCCAGCAAGCTCAAATAAGCCTATTTGTTGGACGAGTGGCCAAGTCGAGGAGCGCGTGGGCTTTTTCTCATGAAAATAAAATACAAACTGAACTTCATAAAAGCTGCGGAAATTGGGGTCATTTTGTACGCCACACCACAGCGGCATTCAAGAACATAGTCATAAAGCTGGCGAAGTTTTGTCTACTAAAGTACCTGCGATAAAGTTTGAAAGCTTTATTGCAGATTAAGCAATAAATAAGGTCCGGTTTTTTTATTGTCGTTTTTGTCAAGGTGCTCTGTTTAACGTTCCGTGACGGCACTTTGAACGTTTTTCGATCGTATCTGTAATAGTGCCCCGTTGCCATGGTTTAGGGGTTGCGGCTCCCCAGTCCATATCATTTGTAGACTTTGTATTTTTATGGCTTTCTCTTCTTATGTTGTTGCTCTCTCTTTTTTATGAAGCCATTCTGAGGTCTTAGATGATGCTTTCGAGTGTGCATTTCTGGCTGTAATAACAATATCTTTCCTGTCGTTTTCTTGGCATTTTTCGCCCCTAATATTGATGTGCTCAACATAGGCAAGCAAATGTGCGAACAGCCCTTTAGACTCTGTGCTTGAATATCGTGTACATCATGCTATTATCTCAGCCGTTTCCTTCCGCAATGTATAGGCTTCCGATTTGCGAATACATGAAAAAAAATACAGGGATCTGCTTGTTACACGTGTTTTCTCTTTATGTTTCTGACCTCACCACACATTGCTCATTTGGACTAATATTTCTTGCGTAAGGATATGAAACCAAAGGAATAGTTTTACCTCCTACATGTAGCTAGGCCAAAACACTTATGTTGAAGCAAAATATCTTTAGCAGCATTATAATGCAAGCTTTACTACGTGGTGCGCTTGGTTCTGTGTCGCGAGCATGAGTGAGGCATAGATGGAGACCACAGCTCCAGGAGTACTTTGTTGCATATCATGAAGAAACGTCATATTCGTTTGATTTGTAACACGTACTGAATGCTGAGCGCAGTAGAACTTATCCCCCCATCCCCCTGATTGCGTGGCGCCTGATTTCAAGAACGGAGAACGTTATAAACTAGCCTTTTCACGTGAAAGCACCCTTACACAGGACGAGGCAACATGTTGTAAATACGACTCAACACCGGATATACGATGACACAGCTCACGTTCGTTGAACTACCTCAAGATGTTGCTTTCATACGTGGATTAGCACCCATGCAATGGTGCCTTACAAGTAAAAGAATAGGACTTCAGTTCGGAAATATCGTAATTAGATTTCAGTGCAGATACACCTAATACAGCGCTTATTGAACAGACTTGAAATAAACGAAGGAAGAACTGTAACTACGTACAGAAAGTTACCTGGTTTGAAAGACTCTCGCCATGGAAATCGCCGTATTGTTGTTTCTTGATCGGTCAAGTCCCAAATGTAATGTATTTCAAGTCGGCGAAATAGCTTGGCTGATAGCTTTATTTCCAAAGGCTAAGAAGCTTTGTTTACCGATTATATAATCAATATATTGGAAATACTAACTGTGCCAATGGTGGTTTACATACGCTCAGGCCTGTCCACACTTATTCACATATGTCCAATTACCTATATGTCGGATTGCAATGAGAGCGTAGAATTTGTGAATATAAGACAGAAATGTAGCATGGCCAGAAATGTAGCTGCACCACAATGGGCTTGACGCATCAGATCACCAGATAGTATAGCGCTAAGTTTTGTCAGGTGGGGAGTGAATAAAGGCGCCTACTTGAAAATTACGAGAATGCCGGAATGTCTGCAGAGCAGACGTGTGTCAGGCTATTATCTTAATCATACACAAAAGAACTGTCGCAGTTCGTATTCAATTGCGCAACACCGATAAGTGCATAGCTGTGGCAACAGACTGATCATTGCATCTCTTAGCTTTTCACCTTTCACCTGTCTCTTTTCAGCCAGTTTTTTATTGTAAAATTTTATATTAAGTTTGCTCCATAATATTGCTGTCTTTCTTTTTCTCTATCTGTACTCGTCCTTTCACTCATCAGAAAAACTGCACCCCACGCTGGACAAATCAACGCCCTTGAGAAAACAGCAGAAAAGGAAGAAAAGCATCGCGCACATTTTGCCGTAAAAAGACCCTTACTTGTATTCGGCTCTTAGTGAGGAAACCAACCTTAGCGTAGAAACAATGAATGACAATCTGACGAGTATCATTGCGGAGTGTGCAGTGGAAGTTGGAGGCAGGGTAGTTGGACAGGAAACTGGCAAGCTTTCCCAGGAAACGAAGAGCCTAATTAAGAAGCGTCAAACCATGAAAGTTTCAAGTACAACAAACGAAATAGAACTGGCAGAGCTTTCGAAGTTGATTAATAGACGTAAAGTATGCGATGTAAGAAGGTATAACATGGAGAGAATTGAACACGCTCTCAAAAACGGAGGAAGCTTCAAAGCAGTGAAGAGGAAACTTGGGATAGGCAAAAGTAGGATGTGTGCACTAAGGGACAAAGAAGGCAAAATAACTACCAATATGGATAGGATTGTTAAAATAGCGAAGGAGTTTTACAGAGATCTGTACAGCAGCCGAGACAACCACGACCTTAATACTATAAGAACTAGAAGTAACCCAGACGACACCCCACCAGTAATGATAGAAGAAGTCAGAAAAGCTTTGGAGAGCATGCAAAGAGGCAAAGCTGCTGCTGAGGATCAGGTAACATCAGATCTGCTGAAAGATGGAGGACAGATTGTGTTAGAAAAACTAGCCACCCTGTTTACGAGGCGTCTCCTGACGGGAAGGGTACCAGAGTCTTGGAAGAACGCTAACATCATCTTAATACATAAGAAAGGAGATGACAAGGACTTGAAGAATTACAGGCCGATCAGCTTGCTCTCTGTAGTGTGCAAGCTATTTACAAAGGTAATTGCTAACAGAGTAAAGAAAACATTAAAATTCAATCAACCAAAGGAACAAGCAGGACTTCGAACAGGCTACTCAACAATTGACCACATTCATACTATCAATCAGGTAATAGACAAATGCTCAGAGTATAACCAGCCACTATACATAGCCTTCATACATTACGAGAAGGCGTTTGATTCAGTAGAAATATCAGCCGTCATGCAGACACTGCGGAATCAGGGCGTAGATGAAGTATATATAAACATTCTGGAAGAAATCTACAGGGGATCAACTGCTACCATAGTGCTTCATAAAGAAAGCAACAGAATACCAATCAAGAAGGATGTAAGGCAGGGGGACACAATCTCCCCAATGCTAAATACCGCGTGCTTACAGGAGGTTTTCAGAAGCCTAGGATTGGAACAGCTAGGAATAAGAGTTCATGGAGAGTACCATAGTAACCTGCGCTTCGCCGATGACATTGGATTGCTGAGTAACTCAGGGGACGAATTGCAACTCATGATTACGGAGTTACACAGGGAGAGCAGAAAGGTGGGTCTTAAAATTAATCTGCAGAAAACGAAAGTAATGTACAACAACCTCGGAAAGGAACAGCGCTTCGAGATAGGTAATAGTGCACTTGAAGTTGTAAAAGACTATGTCTACTTAGGGCAGGTAATAACCGCAGAGCATTGTTTAGAAGATCTTGCCTCGTTCTACGCAGTTCAGGAGCGAGAATAGGAGCAGTGGCGTGGCATGTTGGAGCTCCATAGCGGACGCGGACAATCGAAGACCTCGAAATACCGGTAAACGTTAGTTTTTTGTTGGTCTGTTTCTGTTTCATAGACTTGGCACAAGCCAAGAACTTGACGCTGAAAAATGCTCTTCCTTGTGAGCCCAACATACCGGCACCTGGTTGCACCGTTTTGAAGCTGGAGAACCTTAATTGCAACTTTGGATATACTTGTGGATCCTGTGCTAACTTTTTTTGGCAATATTGCTTCGATGTAGTCAAAAAATATTAGCATTTGTTATTCAGATTCGCTTTGCAGTTACACTCTTCTTGCTCGCGCAAAGCTTATATATATATTGTCACGTCGCTCCAAGGGATGTCGACAAGGTTTAATGACGTCTGAGCAACAGGGCTCTAAGCAAGCGCGTCGATTGGGCTTGTTTGCCAGAGCGGGGGCCCACGCGCACTTCTATCTTCTCTGTGGTGTGATCCTTCACCTTGGCATACGACCCACTACTACAAGTAGGTGGCAATATTCCTCCCCAACAACAACAAAAAAGAAAGAGCATCGTCCCGATGCTGTAAAGTTACTGCAAATAAAAAGCCAAAACAAAGTAGCTTAAACAATGGAAAAGGGCACCAATAATCAAATGTTAGATGCGATAAGTTCACCAATGATGAGGCAATTGTCGGAGCGCAAATAAAAAAACAGTAAAAGTGGTTTTTTAGGAACTCGCAAAATAAGATTTCATGCGCACCACGTGAACTATGTCAGAGGTCGGTTGTTTTTGTTGTACTCATCGTAACGACGTAGCGTCTAGAACCACTTCGTAGTTTACGTCGCTCACGCAGCGTAATACTTTATACGGACCGAAGTATCTGCTGAGCAACTTTTCGGAGAAGCCACGGCGTCGAACAGAGGTCCAAACCCATACTTGGTCTCCCGGACTGTAAAATACGTCATTGTGACGCATATTGTAACGTCGTGCATCGACCTGTTGCTGCTGACCAATGTGTAGCCGGGCGAGCTGGCAAGTTTCCTCGGGACGCTCTGCAAATTCTTCTGCGTCAGTTGTTATTTCATCGGCGTCTTCACAAGAAATTGATTGATTGATATGTGGGGTTTAACGTCCCAAAAACACTATATGATTATGAGAGACGCCGTAGTGGAGGGCTCCGGAAATTTAGACCACCTGGGGTTCTTTAACGTGCACCCAAATCTGAGCACACGGGCCTACAACATTTCCGCCTCCATCGGAAATGCAGCCGCCGCAGCCGGGATTCGAACCCGCGCCCTGCGGGTCAGCAGCCGAGTACCTTAGCCACTAGACCACCGCGGCGGAGCATCTTCACAAGAAAGCATCGCATCCAGCATCGTCTGAACTTTGCGGCCGTAGAGAAGGCGAAACGGTGTAAATCGGGTTGCTTCTTGAACGGCGGTGTTATATGCGAACGTCACATTAGGCAAAATGCGATCCCATGTTTTGTGTTGGACGTCGATGTACATGGAGATCATGTTTGTGACTGTCTTATTTAGTCGCTCGGTTAAGCCGTTGCTCTGCGGATGGTAAGCAGTCGTCGTTCGATGCCTCGTGTTACTTAGTCGGACAACTTCATCAATAAGCTGTGCAGTGAACGCTGTTCCTCTGTCGGTTATCACTGTAGATGGAGCACCGTGACGCAGAACAATGTTGCACGTGAAGAACTGTGCTACCTCAGACGCCATGGCTCGTGGTATCGCCTGTGTCTCAGCATAGCGGTTCAAATATTCAGTTGCCACAATGACCCATTTGTTGCCGTCGGACTATAAAGGAAATGGGCCGAGAATGTTCATGCCGACTTGGTCAAATGGCTTGTGGGGTGGACCAATTGGTTGAAGTAATCCAGCCGGCTTCCTTGGTGGCGACTTTCGACGCTGGCATTCACGACAGCTTTTAACGTACTGCTTCACGCTTGCCGAAAGTCCGGGCCAGTAGTACGCCTCACTTACTCTGGCGAGCGTTCGCGAGTAACCTAGATGACCAGATGTGGCTCGTCATAATACGCGGAGAAGACTTCGTCCCGCATGTCCTTCGGAACGACGAGGAGGTAAGCGCGGCTTGTAGAACGGGCGTTTTTTTGTACAGGACATTATCTCGGAGGCAGAAAGACGTCACGACGCGAGATAGATGGCGAGGTATAACGGCGCTATGACCCTTCAGATAGTCGATGAGCGGTCGAATCTCTTCATCCTTTCGCTGGCGTCTGCTCAAGTCAGATGAGCTAAGGGCGCCCAGGAAACCGTCATCGTCCTCTTCTTCTTGATTGATTAAAGGTGTGGGGCAACGTGACAGCGTATCAGCGTCTTCATGCTTCCGTCCAGACTTATATACGATGGTCACATCAAATTCCTGTTGACGCAAGCTCCATCGGGCCAGTCGTCCAGAGGGATCACGTATGTTTACCAACCAGCAGAGGGCACGGTGGTCCGTCACCACTTTAAATGGACGACCATAGAGGTACGGGCGAAACTTGGTGATCGCCCACACTACTGCGAGACACTCTTTCTCTGTGGTCGAGTAATTCACCTCGGTACGGGACAGTGAGCGGCTGGCATAGGCTATGACTCGTTCTTTGCCGTATTGATGCTGGACGAGCACTGCGCCGAGGCCGATGTTACTGGCGTCAGTGCGCACCTCTGTGTCAGCATCATCGTCAAATGCGCAAAAATAGGGGCTGACTGCAACCGCTGTCGTAGCTCGGCAAAAGCAGCCTGTTGCTCGGTAGCCCATACAAACGGTGTGTCCTCACGTGTAAGGCGAGTCAAGGGTTCCGCTATCTTCGAAATCCCTCTAATAAATCGTCGATAGTAGGCGCACAAGCCCAGAAAGCGCCGAACAGTCTTTTTGTCTGTAGGATGCGGAAACGCGGCTACAGCGGCAAGTTTGTCGGGGTCGGGTCGGACTCCTTTCGCGTTGACTACATGGCCAAGGAATTTGAGCTCTTCATAACCAAAGTGACACTTCTGCGGTTTGAGTGTAAGATCTGCTGATTGAATTGCCTGTAGCACACTCCTGAGGCGGTGAAGATGTTGCTCGAAGGTTTCAGAAAAAACGACATCATCAAGGTATATGAGACAAGTTTGCCACTTCAGACCAGTAAGCACAGTGTTCATCATTCACTGGAAGGTTGCGCTGAGCACAAACCAAAAGGAAGGACCCGAAATTCATACAGGCCATCAGGGGTCACAAAGGCCGTTTTCTCGTGGTCTCGCTCGTCAAGCTCAATCTGCCAGTACCCACTTTTTAAATCCAAAGAGGAAAAATAGTGGGCGTGGCGTAATCTGTCTAACGAGTCGTCGATGCGTGGCAGCGGGTACACGTCCTTTTTAGTCACGCTGTTCAGCTTCCGGTAATCGACGCAAAAACGTAGCGTTCCGTCTTTCTTCTTGGCTAGGACGACCGGCGAGGACCACGCACTGTTGGAAGGCTCAATGATGCCGTCGTCAAGCATTTCTGAAACTTGCGTACGAATGGCTTCTCGTTCCTTCGCTGACACGTGGTAAGGCTGTTGGTGTACTGACTGGGCGTCGTCGTAAGTGATGATTCTGTGCCTAGTGATCGATGTCGGGCGCACCTTAGAGGAAGCAGCGAAGCATGACTTGAATTCAAGCAAGAGTTTTCGCAGCGCTGTCTGGTTTTCTGGTGTGAGGCTAGAATTAATATCGATATTGTTTAGAGACGCATCGGCGGCCTCCACTGCGTCCGACGAGAAGCAGATGGGGACGGTTTCTAATTCATCTGAAAACGCTAACGAAGTGCCACGGAAAAGGTGTCGGTGTTCGTTGCTGAAATTTGTAACGAACAGTTGAGATCGGCCATAACGTAGCTGTATGATACTCCTAGCCACACAAACACTTTGAGTCAGCAGGTGTTCAAAATTACTTTCTGCAATTGCTTCACCATTTCGAAATCCACAGCATGTGACGTCGACTATAACACTGGCTCTTGGAGGAAGAGTTATACTTTCAGCAGAAACACGAAGAACGTCGGTATGTTGTTGGTCTTCCTGCTTGTCGATTGCTTGGTCGGCTGAGAAGGTGCTGCAATTCTCTTGAAGATCAATGACAGCTCCATACTCCTGCAGGAAGTCAACACCAAAAATAACGTCGCGTGAACATTCACGGAGCACAAGGACACTTGCTACAAAAGTATAACCGCAGACCCGAACTCTACTCGTGCAGGTTCCAAGCGGAGAGACGTTGTGGCCACCAGCCGTTCGAATCACGGAGCCATGCCAGGGCGTGATTACCTTCTTTAGTAGTCTGGTCATTTTCCCGCTTAGTATGGAATAGTCGGCCCCGGTATCAACTAAAGCACCTGCTTCATAGCCGTCCATCAGCACTGGTATATCCAGAGAAAGCCGCACATATCGCTCAGTCGAATCTACACCCTTTACTGTTAGCGTCGATTGTAGGTCTTCAGCACGTCGACTGCCAGCGACCTCGCCTCCAAGGGTCGCTTGCGTTAGTTTTCCCGGCGGGGACTGGGGGACCGTGTGCCAGCATGGCGCTGTGGCGAAGATAAAAAGCGCCTCGGCGACGGTGAGCGTGACTGCAGTCCAAAAGGCGGTGGCATGCACTGTTGAGCCAGGTAGTCCTCAATGTCCCGGGGTCGCTGGCCATACCGAGGAGGCGCTGAATATACTGAAAAGCCGCGCAGCCCGAGGCGCCGGTATGGACACTGGCGGTACAAATGGTCCACTTCACCACAGTGGAAGCACAGAGGTCGGCGGTCAGGAGTGCGCCAAACATCAGATTTCCGAGGGGAAGCGCGTCTGTCGTCAAGGTAGTGTGCTGGTTGTTCCGCAAGATGCACAGGGCTGTCGTAAAGAAGGGGTGGGGGCGTGCGTGTGTTCTTGTAGTACCGTAGAGGCCGCGCCGACTGAAGTGAAACCGTAGGAGGTGCCTGAACAAACAGGGGGAAAGAGTAAGCTTGGCGCTTCAAAGCTTCCACATAGGTCGCACGGTGGTAGTCAGCGGGGGCGGGTGTGGTGTTATCCAGACTCACAGGGTCACGAAGGGCATGATGCAGCTCGTCCTTGACGATGCTTGCAATGGAACTCACCGTAGGTAGTGCGGGTGTGGCAGCCTTTTGCAGCTCCTCGCGTACTATAGAGCGGATAAGGTCGCGCAGACACTCGGTGTTGCTCCCAATAGTCGTGAGACCTTGAGCAGTGGACGTGTTCACTTGCCGCTCATACAGGGTGGATCGATGCTGAAACATCTTTTCCATCGTGACGGCTTCGGACAAAAGCTCGACGACCGTGTTCGGAGGGCTCCGTAAAAGGCCAGCGAAAAGCTGCTCCTTAACTCCCCGCATCAGGTGACGCAACTTCTTTTCTTCTGTCATACTCGGATCAGCCCGTCGGAACAGGCGCGTCATATCTTCCACATACGTCATGACAGTTTCATTGGGCATCTGGATGCGGGCCTGGATCGCTCGCTCCGCTCGTTCGTGGCAATCAGCACTTCTGCAAGTATCCAACAGCCGGCGGCGGAATTCGGGCCACGATGTCATCTGTTCCTCGTGATTCATGTACCAGGTACGTGCTCCATCCTCCAAATAGAAGTACACACGCCGTAGTTTGGCCGCATCGTTCCAGTCGTTCAAAGCAGCCACGCACCAAAGTCGACCAACCAGTCCTCGACGTCTTCGAGCTCGGTGCCATGAAACGGTATCGGAACCTGTGGACTTTCGAGGGTGTACCGAGTCACCGGGGGGTTTTCCGTACCTGTTAAAGTGGTTTGAACGGACGTGCTCATCATACAGGTGTGAACTGTAGGGTCAGCTTCGGGTGGCAATCTCCTGATCCTGCGGCTTGTCCGATGAACGGGAGTGTTGACTCGCACTGGGCTTGTGGTGCCGCTTCCAGGAGGGGTCTGAAACATCCGTGAGGGGCTACCCAGCACCTCCACCAATTGTCACGTCGCTCCAGGGGTTGTCGACAAGGTTAATTGATGTCTGAGCAACAGGGCTCTAACCAAGCGCGTCGGTTGGGCTTGTTTGACAGAGCGGGGGCCCATGCGCACTTCTTTCTTCTCTGTGGTGAGAGCCTTCACCTTTGCATACGACCCACTACTAGAAGTAGGTGGCAAGATATATATATATATATATATATATATATATATATAACGCGTTCGATGGTACGGCTGGTTATTTTTTCATCCACTGTTCTTTCTTCTTATTTACATTCCATTGGTTCTAATAAATTTTCCTGTACATTCCTTGGCATTACTGTCTGTTAGATCTCATTATTATTGTGCCAAAACACGAAAAAACGAGCCCTTAGGTATACACTTCTTTCTCATATATATATATATATATATATATATATATATATATATATATATATATATATATATATATATATATATATATACCTTGTCTATACTTACGTGAACCGTGCACTCGTGATAAAACCTAAGCAGAAAATTTCGTCAAACAATAAATAGAGAGCATATGAAAGAAAATACTACGAGAAATCCAAGTAAAGAATCTCTTAACATGCTATATGACAGGGTACATTATTCTATGGATGGCAAGAACAGTTGACGGAAAAAAATAAGCAGAAATACATAAAGAGAAATTGAACCGAAACAAGTGCTGGACCAGTGAGTACAAGAAAATTTGTTGAAATAATAAGTAATTTTACATGGCAAACGAGCGCTAAATCCGAAAAAAAGCTGATATAATGTTTAAGGTACATTATGTTTTGGACGTTACGTATTTGATGCAAAAGCTGAATATGTTTGCACAGCACTAGGTAGATTGATATATTTCAAGTTGGTAACTAAGAATCATTTTACTATAAATTTGTCAAACGTAGGATTTAACTTATCTAAAAAAGAGTAAGATAGGGTTTCTGCAAAACAGTCAGGCAAAATATGAGTCCTAATACCAATTTCACTTTTTCAAAAGTATTCTTTCGCACGTTGCTAATTTTTTATGCTAGGTAGGCTCTTTTATTTTTGGGAGTTATGTTTATGCTTTTTTTACTTTAGAATAAGCAGCTTGTGGCGGGTAGGTAGGTGAAAACTTTATTTTTATTTTGTAAAAGAAAGGGACAATTGGACAGAGATGAGGAGAGGTTGCTACGCTTGGTAGTCCTCCGCATCCTTGTCTGCCCAACCCAGGATGACCTCCTGAACGTCGGATTTCAAGCTGCGCGAGGCAGCCTCCCACTGTTCCTTATTACTAACTACTTTTCGGAGGGACGGTGGAGGTGGGTGCTTAGGGCATCCCCACATGATATAATTAATATTTCCTTTCCGTGCGGAGCAATATTTACAGGAGAAGGGCGGGTAAAGAGAAAGGTACATGAGGTGAAGCTTGTGGTGGAGTACAATCCGGTGTGTGGCGTCATCATCTTTCTGCACATGTCCTCCCCCTATTTTCCTCTCCTCGCTCCCCCCTCTCTCTTTCCCGAATTGCCGGTGATGCCGCAAAATGTTTTTTCAGCAGCGTGTCCACACTTGAGTGTGTCGAAATCTCCGTCGAGAGTTTCATTTTGTTGGTATCCGGGGCGGCTTTTGCCCACAATGCTTCGGCGTTCGATAAGACACTGATATTGAGGCCCGCAGGTACAATGACAGATGCTGTGCTTCACCGCTCCTTCACATGCCGTTCGGTCTCTCTCCTCCTTGCACCCCGTTATCCCGTCCGATGGAGTGAAGCGCGCGCCTCACTCCCGACCGTTAGCGGGCTGGGCACCTTTCAAGGCGATGGCAGAAGTCGGTGAAGGTAAACGTCTGACGGCGACGGTGCCGTCTCTCGGCGCAAGAAATGCATCCGTATTTACTCGCGATTAAGTTCAGGGAGGTGGAGGCACGCTCTTCGAAAACTCATATGGCGCGCGTACGCAAACGCCATGCCCGCGACACTGGCTGACTTGGTAGATACACTGTTCGAGAAATTTTTAATGGCTCTTTTTTGCGCGTTGAGAAAACGACCATTAGCAGAGCTATAGTTATGGTCACCGGTAGCGTTTACGGCAGTGATCACTGGCATCAAGCAACGGTCAACACCAGCGTTTGTCAGGTTGAGTGTTGTAATGTTGTTGCGCCTTCTTAAGGCAACGTAGTCGAGTTTCTGCAGCTGCCATTCGCCATCTCTCTGCTGCTTGACACCCACACATAGTTCCTCTTAGTTAGAGATAGTGTGATTTCTAGGGGTGAAGCTCCTCTTAGTCTAACCTTTTTCTGCGTCAGCCGTAACCACCAGCAGAAGAAGAAAACGAGAAAAAAGGAAGGCGGTATCTTCCGAACAGTAGAATAGATGGCATTGTCTCGTAGATGTACATACAAACGGCCGTTCAGTGAGGATATTCTAGATGGCGCTGTACCGCTACTCTGCGATTAGCTGCTGCGTGAGCTGTGCCTGGGTGCGTGGCGAACGAATGCTTCTTATAGTCTTCTGGATCGTCCCTGTACCTGGCGGATCGTTAGTGGGGCATGGACAAGCGGAGGGCCGCGGCGGCTCATGCTCGTCGCCAGAAATACGGACGGGTGGATGGAGAAACACACGCACATATACACGGATGCATGCACGAACGGATGGAAGAATGAATGGACGGATGAACGTACGGACGCACCCACAGACCAACGCACGCATGGACGAAGAGACGCATGCACAGATGGACAGACGCATGGACGCGCATCGGACGGATGGACGGGCGGATGTACACCTAACCTCCCTCATCATTCCCTCTTTCGATATGATGCAAATTTCTTTTGATGAGCTAGAAATTTAGCACTACCTATTCCAAATCGGTGTTCTGCTACCTGCCATTCATTGTTGGTAAGCTTCTCCGACCACTTTCCTATCGAAAATTTTATACTTTTTATACTGATTTCCAGGTTAACTTTCATTAGGTCATAAATAATGTTCATTCATATGATGATGCACTGAAAAGAAATGTGTTTATACATTGATACTCTCTCGAAAACTGATTCATCGTGCGAAAGACGCGTGCTTCTTTTTGCACAAGTCCATATACTGCGTTCTCGTGGTCGTATCATGGGCATTCGCCCATATATTCGCCTCTAACGTATTTTATATACGCGAAGTTTCACCGACCGTATACGCGCACTGCAACACATTTGATGTTGGTGTTTTCCTTGGCCCGTACGTGTGTGGCCGCAGGATATGTTCCGAACGCTCCAAGAGACCGGATGTGCTACTCAACGAGCTGAAAGGCAATTAGAGCCACGCGTCTCCGTTGGGTCTCCCGAGTATTCTGTTACGTATGTGTTCCTTCCGGTATCTCTTTCTGTCCCCTGAGGCACCGGTGTGCATCGCTGGCGTCTTATTGAAGCAACGGACGGCAAGCACTGAAAGAAAAGAAAAAAAACTGGAAGTATCAAATAGATTGAAAACATTGCATTACTTGGAATTTTGAAGTACCAAACTTGACGATGTGTAGCCGCTAGCACAAACTAACGAACAGGAAATTTTTGTCGCAGTTTAGATGATTTGTCGCCAGGTTTCACACAAGTGAACATGTCTTCGCTTTAAAATATCATAACCTAGTTGGCGTGTCGAAGTGCTTGCTTTCGTAGAGGAGAAATCAAAAAAGCGCAGTGCTATATCTGCGGTTACTGTAGCGCTAATGAAGTTTTTGCGCAGGCCTTAGGATACCAAAATGCCACACTGAATCGTGAGCTTACGACGTTCTGGTGCACATCTCAGTGTAGGGTCACTGCTCCACCTGACGGAGCTCCGCTTCCCCTGAAATATAATAAATGGCGTCACATAGTAACCCGGAGGTTCCGCTGGCATTTTCACGCATTTTAGGGTGTTTAATGAGGGCTTTGTCTACTTTAGGGGTGAGGACATGCGTGGCGTGTACTGTAGTGCGTCTGCTTTAATTGTGCTCACGGCTTGTTACTAGCGCAATATTGCTCTAGGCAACGCCGTTGATAGGCTTGGGGGGCGGGGCAGAAAATGGTGGCGTCGTGGTGACAGCGCCAGCAAGGCAATGGTTACAATCTAAAGAGTGGGAGGGGGGGGGGGCATGCAACTTGAGGCAAAGGAGATCCAAACACACTATCGCTTCAGAAGCATGGGCTTCCTCTCTTGCGTGGCGCTTGTCCCGGCCGAATGTTTGAGAAATGATTTTTGCTATATTAGATAAATCACTGCAACCGTTTCTTCGTCACGTGTGTAAGCACGTTATTTTGGACATCAAAGATTTTGTACATTGATATTGAACAGCGTTAGCCATGTTTAAAATCTGTATTTACCACTGCGTGATCGCGTGAAATTAGACACTGGATAGACGACAGGCCGGGGCTCTGAAATATTTTGAAGTTAAAAAATAACAATCAAGCGTGTGTTGATGTTCGAAAACTAATGGCGTCTTGAGCAAAATTAGGTTAGTCAGCTGGCGCGATATGCATGACCAGAATATATAAAGCTTAAAAATGAATGTTCTGCCACTTATCTGCTACCACGTTGCATTCTTACAATGACAAATATGTCATAGGGATGGCTTACCATGACGATAACAACAAGACAGGCGAGGGATTGTAGGCTACCTTGATGCATTTAATCGCTTGAAACCGGGCTTCAGCTCTAAAAATATAAAGTTGAATGGACCAAACCACTTTCGTAATCCAAAAAAAAAGAGGTTCGGATCCCGGCTGCGGCAGCTGCAATTCCGATGGAGGCGGAAATGTTGTAGGCCCATGTGCTCAGATTCGGGTTCACGTTAAAGAACCCAAAGTGGTCGAAATTTTCGGAGCCCTCCACTGCGGCGTCTCTCATAATCATATGGTGGTTTTGGGACGTTAAACCTCACATAGTGGAGTGAATCTGAAAAGATTCCATGATATTCCTGACAACATTTTAGTATACCATCAAAAAGGCGCTGCCTCAAAATGTGCCTAAAGGATAAGACGTTGAGTAATTGAATTCATTTGTCGTAAATAATTTCGTTGTAGATGCACAGAACCAGTTTAGGCTAAGGTTTCACTGCTTCAAAAGGGACAGTGTGAGTGGAAATAGGCTTGCGTCTAGAAGGCACGGTGTCTACTGAATAAATTCTACAAGACATGAGAGCGCTTTGCGGCAGTATTGTGGTGCCAACCCATGCTATTTGCTCCAATTCAGATTACGCTTTAGTTGAAAAACACTAACCGGTTCTAATTGCAGTGTGAACAATGTCAGATTTTCTGCATGTGATGTAAGACAGTCAGTTAGTTCAAGGAATCCTGAACGTGTTCAATGAGGGATAAAAAGAAATATGCGCATCAATACAGGCCTTTACGCTCAATGAAACCACCTATTCCGCATTTGTTGTTCTGGCACAATGCAGTGATATAGAGTGGTTATTTTGTCATTCTGTCTATTGGTGTGCGCTAAACACACACACACACACACACGCACACACACACACACACACACGCACACACACACACACACAAACGACGTTTTGTGGATATTGACTAGCTTAAGTATTCCAAATGGCACGATAGCGTAGAAAACTTGGCATGGTTTCCGACGCTAAGAAGCTGGGTGATTAATATTTGAGATAAAAATAAAGGTAATCATAACGCATGCTCGAATAAAATTCATTTCCCGATACTTTATTAAACAGTACGCTTAGATGTTTCGAGAACTATAATGAAAAAAAACTGGGAAAACAGCCACTGTACGTGCTAGTCACTTTGTCATGAACTAGGACCCTAAAGCAAAGTAGAAAACAGTAG
Source organism: Rhipicephalus microplus (assembly GCF_043290135.1). NCBI lineage: Eukaryota > Metazoa > Arthropoda > Arachnida > Ixodida > Ixodidae > Rhipicephalus > Rhipicephalus microplus. The sequence goes on from NC_134700.1 coordinate 123,366,887, forward strand.
TACCAGATGATCACAGCACCAAACACATTAAAGTTCAAGCCTGCTAGACAAATGACTTAGGCGACCTTAATGATTGATTGGTGTGATAGGCCACAGACTTAATTAATATCAGCATGCACTAGTAATTACTGATAGAGTTATAATCACAGAAAAAAGAGGCTCAATGAGAAGGACGAAGCTTTAGAGCCTATCAGAGAGGTCAGAGAAATATTATATTGAAAGTGCCTTTGGTTGAAACAGCCGCTACTTGGGCACCCGTAAATCAATGACTGACTCGTTATGAGAAGTCGCAATGGTATTTATGAATACGTTAATTTCGAGCTCTTTGATGAATTTTGCGCAACCTATATATTTCAGAACTGAGCTCGTTGCCATAGCCTAACTGAAAATATAACTAGCGCGGTGCTTCAATGCTAGTGCCCACCTTCTCCTATAAAGTGCCGCATTTGCTTTTGCTGGCGCTTGGGTAAGGCGTTTCGTGTAAAGCCAAGGAAACGGAGAAGAATTAGGAGCTCCAAGGTGTCCCCATCTGACTGTATGAGGTCGCATATTTTTCTACAGAGTGGTAACATATTGTAACAGACTAGAAAAAGGTAGAGAAGAGAAGCAGAGGAAGACGTGGGGAGGTCCATAGCTATTACTGCTATCGAGTTGCATGAGGCTTCATCAAAGAAAGCTATCTTCATCCCGCGAGGAAGCACAACTGGCGTGGCAGTACAGTTCAGCGCCCACAATGTTGCTACTCCTTTTGTCATGCACACAACAGAACAAGGCACAAGTATGTCCTTCTTAAAACAGTTCTTGCGTAGAGGCCCCACTACGAGGTCAACACAAGCATCATCAACCGCTGTGGAAGAGACTCGAATGGGTGTCAGGCACCAAGATGGTGCTATCACTTCATCAATCACACTAAGTGTGTCCATGTCTTCGCCACGGTAGTCTTCTTCGGAAAACGACGGTAGAAACAAATTGTTTAGTGATATTTCCCCACTACCACAGTCAACGGAAGCACCGCATTGCTCCAGGAAATCGATGCCAAGAATGATATCGTGCGAACAACGAGATAGAACCAGAAATTCTGATACAAATACTTTTCCAGCCAATGAAACTCTGACAACACATACACCAAGAGTATTAAGCCACTCGCCGCCTACACCACGAAAGGTGATTGTATCGTCCCATGGAAACATAACTTTGCGACCTAAGCGGTTTCTGAAGGCGAGGTTCATCACAGACACAGTCGCCCCAGTGTCAACTAACGCCATCGTCGGTATTCCATCAATCAACACATTCACTTTCTTTTTTATCATAACAATAGGCAGAGGTATATCTTGAAAAGACCGTCGGGCGACCTCACCTCCAGTAGCCGTGGATGATAGTTGCCCGGCAACGGAGAAGACGAACGACGCAGAGGAGACGGCGAGCGACGTGAACGGTTGGATGGTAGTGTCAAACTCCGCTCGGATGCTGGCGAATGAGTGCGTCAAGTCTCGCGCGAAAAACGGTCCGTTGGAAACAAATCGGTTGTCCGCAGTTTATATGAAGCACTGGGTCTTGGTGGCGAAGACATGGCTGGTTTCCTTCGTGATTGGTGGCGTTGTTGGCGGCAATACCAAGCGATATGCCCAGTGAAACCACAGTTGTAGCACACGTGAGGGTCACGGTTTATACTATATTCAATGGAACGAATCTTGGGCCGCTGCTGTCGGCGAGGAAGTTCGTTATCATGCGAAGAACGGGTTTCTACCACTCTCTGGAATTCATTGTATTCGTCATAAGTTGCATCTTGGTAGTAGGGTTGGTACTGTCCTTGCCGCAGCGGGACGTAGTCCGGCTTAGAGCCCTGAGTATAAGAATGTGACTGTGCTCGTCGTGATCGTGCGTCAAATGCAGGGCCTCTATCGTATAGACATGGCTGATACTGAGGTGTGGCATCAGAATCCTCAAAGCCCTCCACCACTAGGTGCGAGGAGAATGAAGCAACGTTTCGCTCGAACTCTGGTGGCTGGTAGGGGGGACGAGTGCTTGGGCGGTTTGCCACTTGTGCGTACAGGCCGAGTTCTTCACGTACTATTTGCCGGATTGTTGTTGCAAGATAAAGCGCCTGGTTGCTGTCTATACTCGCGTTGGTCGTCACATTGGATAGCCTGCCGAACTTTGGCGTGATGCGCCTAGTCTTTAGTTGCTCAAATTTGCGGCAATGACGAATGACATCGGTGACAGATGTCAAGGTGTCTTTCGCGATGAAGAAACCGTAAACATCCTCGGTGATTCCTTTTAGAATGTGCCCGACTTTGTCTTCCTCAGACATTCCGGAGTCAATGGTCCTACATAGCTTTATGACTTCCTCAATGTAGGTCGTGCAAGTTTCCCCTAGCACTTGAGCGCGCTGCATTAGAGTCTGTTCTGCTCTTTTTTTATCGTTGTTGGGTCGCCGAAACGCTCTTTGATTTCAGAAACAAATCTGTCCCACGTCGTTAGCGTTTCCTCCCGATTCTCGTACCACATTAATGCAGTATCCGTGAGAAATAACGCGACGTACAAAAGCTGAGAAGCGGCATCCCATTTGTTAGCGGCGCTCACCCGTTTGTTATGGATGAGTCAAGCCTCGACGTCTTCATCTGATCTGCCGGCAAAGGGACGAGCATCTCTCATTCGTGGAGCCGAACTGGTCGGCGCAGAAGTCGAGAGGGGTCGGTGTTCATTTGCGTTGTGGGACATGTCCAGACCAGAAGGATTCGGAGGAAGTCCAGCAATGCGACGGCTCCGTCGAAGAACTTGCGGTTCACCTTCCGTCTTCGGGTGTCGATTACCCCGCACCTCCACCACAACTGTAACAGCGAACTGTGATAAGATGGTTCTATTTACAGGAGGTGAACGATGGTCGTTTGCAGCAGCACACTGCGATCGTGCCAAGATCTTCGTCTTTCTCTGCTTCTCTTCTCTACCTTTTTCTAGTCTGTTACATTGTAACAGACGACAAAAAGGTAGATAAGTGTGGAGACCCTTCCACACTCATCTTCCTTCCTCTGTATATGGTGGTATGACGAATCCCACGTATGGACCTGATGTGGACCCCATCCCAACACCCAAGATGTACCAAGTGCTGGGGTGCACCCCCAGCGCTTACAATGGTCGGTCAAGTGGAACCTCGCTGCAAACGATGAATCGTCGGTTTTATGATCTCTTAGCCGGCCATTCAATCGGCTTCCCGTCTGTTCCAGATAACATCCTGCACAGGACAGTGGGATGCCGTAGACGACGGCTTTAACACAGGAAACGAATGTGGCAAGGCGATGCGGATGTGCTCTGCCACGGAAGCTGGATAAAAAGAAACTTTAAAAATAAAAAGTTTTTTATTGAGTGGCCGTGACTCTACTGTGGGTGTGAACAGAAGGCGGTTATGCTGAAGAAAACCATACCAAATTTTATAATCGGTTCAATGTGTTGCCTACAGCATTCCGCTGTCCCCCCAAAAATGTTATGTGGAAAAGACGGACAGCTGTCGAATGACTGGTTAAGGCTGCATCAGACATTGGATTCATCGCTTGCCGCTGGAGGGCACTTCTTCGATTGCTGTAGGCAGTGTGTGTGTGCCCCAGCATTTCGTGCAACTCGGGTGCTGGGACGGGTTCATGAGCAGATGTGACGCGCTATATCTGAGGCTATGTATATACACAGGAAGGCAGACAGGTGTGCAAGTGGGCTCTCAATTTCGCTAACAAAAAATAATTGGTTTCTTCGAAGCGCTCATGCTCAACCCGTTGTTCAGAACTTGCAGCTTTCATTGACGGCAAAATGATGACGTCACTACGAGTTAAGTTTCTTCACTATTTTCACTTCATACGTAACGTGCCCAGAGTGAAGATGGAGAGAAACAAATAAAAGGAAGAGACAGGAAGCTTAGCCTAGAAGAACTGGTTTGCTACCCTGTACAGAAGTGGGGAAATAAGGGTCAAGGTTAGAAATAGAGAGAGTTATAATAAATTAGGAAAAAATACACAGGCACAGACATGCAGGGAGTTCTGATCACTGTCGTTTAGAGAGGTCGGTTGAACGCAAGAAGCGCAGCGGCGCCTTCACAGCCTTCTTCTGCGACATGATGTCCGGTGGGTAGTGCAGGATTCTTTCTTTTGAAAATGTCTGGTTGTCCAGTTTGTCTAGTGCGTTGCAGAATGACTGCATCTCGGCGCAGTATTGTTGGCATTCACACAGAGTATGCTAATTTGTTTTGTCAAGGCCGCAATGGTCACATGCAGCAGTGTCGGTCATTCCTATGCAGAAATCGCACGCATTGGTAAATGCGAAACCCAACCATAATCTGCACTGTCTAGTAGCGTCTCTTCGGTAAACTTCTGGAGGAATTCGAAGACTGAGAGTTGGGTTTAAGGTACATAGTCGTGCTTGGGTGAGATACGACTCGTTCCATCGCGACGTGGTGCGCTTGCGATCAAGCATGCAGCGTTTCTGTGCAGCGTCAGTTCTGGAGAGCGGAATTGATATTTGATTGCTTTCAGTATGGGCAGAACAGGCAGGTCGATCAGGCAGGTCGATCATTTTCAATTATTCCACAATGACTTGTAAGCCAATAAAAGGCTATTTTGTGTGCTTCCTGAATTAAATAATGAGTATCTTCGGCAACCTCGACCACCAGTTGTTCGTACAGGCCGCGGCATAAAGGTGACAGAAGAGAATGCAGTGCCGCCTTAGAGTCAATAAAAGTTGTTCATTTTTGCGGCTGTTGATTACTAATGATTTGCGATGCGGCACAAAGAGTTGTGAGCACCACTCCCGTAGGTTTAGTAAGGTGGGAGGTCTGTATTTTCTTGTTGTGGCTTCTGTTGGCATAACAAAAGGTGCCGTTGAATTGTTCTGTAAAACGAAGCCGTCAGTGTATACGTGTATACAGCCTTGGTACATCTCGTATAACAAGAGCAGATAAAGCTGCTTAAGAGCAGGTAACGACATATCTGCTTTTTTTCCGGATGCCAGATATTGTTAGCCTGATGTTAGCCTGAGTCAGGCGCCAAGAAGGAGTCGAAGGCCTGGCGGCGGGTGTGAAGCATGTTGGCTAGGAGTCGCGATACGTGGTTGCCGTTTGGCAAATGGACGAACGTGCTCTGTGCTCGTAAAGAGGCTAGGTTGTGGCAGGGTGTGCGAGCAATATGCCTTATAAGTGTCCTGAGTGTCTCAATGACAATATGTGTCACGATGAGAAGGCCACCGACGATTGCATGGAAGCCATTGTCGACGCACTACGGGGCAACATAGGTAAATCCGGAGTGCCTGGGCCGGAATAATCTGTAACGTTCGTAGGCTTGTTTTGCTTGCATTGATCAATGCCGGTAAGCTGTACTGCAGGAAACCGAAAAAAAGTACCTTGTACAGCCGTAGCGTTGCACTGGTTGACATTACCGCTGTCTTTCTGCAAAACAACTTCAGCATATTTCAGATGCATACAAATTGTTTTTTTTTAATGTAGGAGACGTGATGGGTCCATAATAGATTCCTGTCAATTGTGACGTCTAGAAACTTGTGCAATCAAATGTATGGCACAGTTTGACCATTGATGCTTATGGTGTACTATATCACGAGCTTGAGTTTAAAAGCTACGAGGGCGCATTTCTCGGAAGAAATTTCGACGCCTCAATTTTCGAGGTAACGTAATGTTTTAGGGAAAGCTTTTCGAATTCTCGCTCACAACGGCAGGCATGTTACAGCCGATGCCCGAACGTAGATATCATCTTCGTACATTGATAGCGTAACTCTGCTTGGCAGATGCTCAGTGAGAGCAATTAGCGTAAGATTGAACAGCACAGGGCTGAGTACACTACCCTGAAGGACGCCACGGGGGCTGTAACGTAAAGAGGTCTGACCGTCTTCAGCGCTCACAAATAAGGATCGCATTGACAGATAACTGCGTATCCAGCGATGCATCCGACCACCTACTCCTACATTCTTGAGAGCGGCCAGAACTGCTTAATGCATAACGTTTTCATGCGCCCCTTTGACATATAGGAACAAAGATGCGCGGAGACGCTTACGGCCTTTATCGTGTTGGACGTAATTTACCACGTAGACTACGTTGTCATTTGATGCTCGAGCACGCCGAAATCCTGCCATTGCATCTGAGTAGATGTTCTTGCACTCCAAGTACCACTCCAGGCGTCCCAGGTTCTCCTATCTATAACTTTGCCTACACAACTGACCAATGCAATAGGACGGTAAGATGAGGGCTCCAATGGTGACTTTCCTGGCTTCAGAAGTGAAACTGGCTGACTTACATTCCAGCTTCTCGGGAGCCTCCCAGCTTGCCAGAATCTTTTCCACAACTCCAGAAGCAAGATTTTGGCGCTCTCACCCAGATCACACAGGACCTTATAGAAAATTCTATCGCACCCATGTGCCGGCGTGCGTCCACACAAACCTAGTGCTGTTTTGAATTCAACAATAGAAAAAAGCAAACCCATTCGGGTATGCAGTGTTTGTGGACAGCTGTTCGAGGGCATTAGGCCGTTGGGCACTGCGAGCGGCCCAGATAATCTGAAACAAAAGTCTTCTGCCACATCAATGTCACGTCTCTGTTCATAAATTGTGAGAGCCCTGCATGGTAACCAGTGAGTGGGTTTTGAGCGGGGACCACGTACCATCTTCCACAATTGTGATAAAGGTTCGCATGGGTCAAGCAACTCAAAAAAAATTGTTCAACGTTGTGACACGCGTTTATCTATCCGGCGCTGAATCTTCTTCTGTATACGTCGAGCGATCTGTAAGTCTTCCATTGCCTCCGTGCGTCGGTATCATTGTTCAGCGCGCCGTCGGATTGCTCGAAGTCGTATTTTCAGATGAGGTCTAGCTGCCGTCATGTGTACGTCTTTTCCTGTTATTGTTTTCTGTTCCAGCACATTACCTACTCAGTTAGTAAGCACTCAATTGCGAAAAACGGGGTCTGGGAGTAGGACCACAGACAAGAAGCCTGGACACTGCAAACGTCGAAAGAGACACGCTCTTTGCTATTGATGGTTTCTTGGCGTTTTCTTTGGGTCTGTACCTGTAAGTTTTGTCTTTTATAAAGATAATCAGAAGTTGCTAAATTATGTTTACTGGAGCAGAGTTTAGCCTAAGGTTTATAATAAGGAGCTGACGTAGAATTACTAATAATGAGATCCGCTGTTTTACGTTCCGAAACCAGCATATGATTATGAGAGACCCCGTAGAGGAGGGCTTCAGCCAGTTCGACCACCTGGTGCGCTTTAATGAGCACTGACACTGCACAGTTCACAGAGTTTTAACAGTTCGCCTTCACTAAATGCAGCCACCATGGCCGGGATCAATACTGTGTCCGTTGGGTCAACAGTCGAGTATTGTAGCCACTTCTAGACCAAGGCTGATTGGCGTGGAAACAATACGAAGTCACTTATGTAGGTTAACATTTTTTGCAGTTTTGAAATATTGAGCTACGCATCAGCGACAGGCACATATGCATGACTATCGCGAAGTGCCTTGTTTAAATTGTCGTTTCTGCATGGTTCTGCTGATATTCTTTGTTTATCAAGTGCTCTTCTCACTGAACCGATAGTCTCAACAGGATTATAAATACACCAAGTCTATATTGAGATATTCATGTACAATGCATCGATGAACTACTCATATCTCTGCAGGATGAGAGCGCTTCCAATGATCAAGAGACAAGCTTCAGCAGTGAATGTCGTTGCTCTGACAAACATTTTTAAAATGTATTTGAACGCGATTATTAGAGCTCATAAAATGTGATATATAATTTTCGTTGCTAGGTTGAGAGAATAAAGGCGTATAAAGCGTAAGGTTTAAGTATTATAATGCGGCTGAATAAAATATATCAACAAAAGAATGTGTCTTTGTTTTACCTGCTATTCTGCAGCTAATATAAACAATAAAAAATAAATACTGGCGCTGAAGAAGGAAGGAAGGACAGCAAAAGAGAAGGCAAGTAGGTTAACCAGGCATATACCTGGTTGGCTACCAACGCTTGGAGAATGGGAAAGGAAAGTATAAAGATGCGAGAAAGAGAAAAGAGTAAGGAAAATAGACAAGGATATTGTCAGTACATTGCCCGATGCGTATGCAAGACTGGCACCAAATAGACAAAAGTCAATATTGTTGACATAGGCTCGTAAGCCTGAAAAACATTTGCAGATCCCACGCACATTTCCAATCGACATCACGCGAAGCATGCGGATGGAAGGACGTTAGCTACATGCACTACTTCACTACCAGCATGAACTGTGGTAGACCTAAATGTTTCATTAGCACCTGACGATGGTTACATTCACACACGTCAGGAATATATCTACATCTGTGATAAATTTGTGACGTTCATGTGTACTCATTCAGTGGGCTGCGCATTCAATGAATAATGCGCATTGAATGAATACGCATTCAGTGGGCTGTTGAAACCTTATTACCTTGGGCCAAATCTCTCTGAAATTTCAGCACCATCCGCAGAATTATGGTTATTTCTGTAATCGTCCGTTAACATGGTGATCAAAGGCTATGCACCCTGAAGTATGAAGTATAGGCCAGTGGCTTCAAATGTTTTATGTCTGGTATGAAGAAGTGGTCAATGACACCTCGGTTCCTCAGCGCGAACAAGAGATCATGAGAGGCTCTGTCTGTCTACATAGAAAACGTCTTTTATGCGAACCAGGTCCAGCTGCGTTTTCAAACATCCACATTAATGTTGCCAGCTTTGATAAGAAGCGTTAAGCTGTTATGTAGCGCTTGTTCCATCAACGATGGTGGCCCTGAACTCTGTAGAAAAATGAGCTTCAGTGAATAGCATTTCACAATTGCTGTTACCTTGACGTGACGACTGTATGATAGAAGTGCGTATGTAGTGTTTCTAAGATTGGATAGCCAGCACTGCAACCATATTTGACGTTTCATGATCAATGTGGTCTACTTTATAAGTAGTTCAAAGACGTAGCGCTGCTATGCTGTAAACTTACTGAGTGCCACGCAGAATATGCAGTTCAATTCTTACTGGGGCAATGATACTTATACTGTTCATTTGGCGGTGTCAGGTCTGGCGTCACAGGCAAGGGGAGCGAATCTTCTTGGTCACTGAAGAGCGTGCTTCTCAAAGAGCCCATTCTCGGGAGATGATAATCTCGGCGTAATCGCGCCCGTTCTGGAAAGAGGGCCGCGGTCAGTCGCCACTTTTAACAACCAGCTAAGGGGTCCCCGGCAAGCGGATTGCCGGTGGGTGACGAGGTGACAGTGTATAGAAACCCATCCACCTGGATTAGAGTCCGCGGGACGGCTGTCATGCTGGACAGCGTAGTCATCTAACGGTAATGGCAGAAGACCCGCAGCCAAACGGCGTCACCATTGTGTGCGTTCGCAAAGTTCGCGGAACGTAGTGTGCAGGCCGGTCCTTACGTCTCTCTCTCTCCGACCAAACGTTCGAGTGCTGGAAGAAGAAAGCGAGAGCAGAGGACGGCAACAAGTGTTTAGTCTGTCCAATAAACGGACTGAATTGCTTTGATTGGCTGTAAGGAAATCGGGAGGGGCCTCTGAGGGGTTAAAACCTGGCTCCCGAGTCCTCACGGTGGTTCTGGTCGCAGCAAAGAGTGCTCTGCACTATCGGCTCTGCCGAGGCAACATGCGACGGTTCCAAAGGTGAAAGTGTCTTGTAAATATGTACATAAGTTGTACATAAAATCGAGTTATTGGAATGTATCTTAAGGCTCTGGTCTTCATCCTTGACAATAAGCAGCAGCATCAGCCACGACAAGACAAGACGGACACCGAGAAGCAACCAACCTTCCACTCCCTTCTGTAGCAACAGCCGCTACGCAGCTGGGAGAGCTCTGCTCAAGGGAACAGAGGGAGTGGGTAAAACGTTGAGTTTTACTGTCGGGTCAACGCTGCTGATAAAAGCTTGCAGTGGAGAAGCTCTTTAGACCTTATCTAGATCGCGCCCATGGCGCCCCACAAAACACAAACCAAAACTGAACAACTGCACAACAAAAAACCAAGGCAACTACGCAAACAACCGACTTTGTTTATAACCAACAATACGACAGCACAATAGATGATCAAAACCGCCGTGCGCCCATCCATGCACCTGTCAATCGGCCAACCTGTCCGTCCGTGCATACGTCAGCCTGTTCATCTGTCAGTGCATAGATCGACTTGTTCATCCGTCAGTCCGGTCGTCCGCTTGTCGCCCTGTCCAACTTCAACGTAGGCATTGAGGGACTTAGGACCTATCGCTTCGGTCACTCACCGTCATTTACTTCGCGGAGTTGCACTCAGTTTTGTTAATGATCTCGAAATAAAATTACCAATTACTGGTCGCGCCATTGCCCAGTTTATTTAAACTCGCAATTACTTTCTGTGCATTGCACTAAACAACACTCAATCTTAACCCGACGTTAGGACTGTATCGTAGGAGTACATATGTAAAGTTTATAAAGTTAGATAGCCATCACTGCATGCCTAATCCACGCTTCACGAAGATTATGATTCATTGAGAAACAGTTGGGAGACCTGGCGTGGCTGTCTGGTAGACTACTTGTTGCCACGCAATATGCTGTGGTTTGATGTCTGCTCGAACTCTGAAATTTTTAATTTAGATTTGTCGGGTCTATGCAGCCGATGTCAACTTTTCCTACGTGTGGCGGGTATGTGCCACTGTCTGGCGGGAAGTGTTGAACGTTGTACCTGACGGAACTGTGACATTACTCGTGTAATGATCAGCGAGACGTATTTGGCAAACCGTCTTACCCTCGTCATTTAATTTTGGTTTACCTCAGTTTAAGAGAGTGATATATATATATATATATATATATATATATATATATATATATATATATATATATATATATATATATATAGTCTAGTAGATCCTCCGTGAGCGGTCACAACGTGGTTTATTTCGACGTTTCGGCCTAGAGTCTGGCCTTCATCAGGAATAAAGATACAGTTTGTCTGTGCTCAGCTTTATACAATCTCAAATCAGAGGGCAAGGAAAGAGGGAAAAAAGGAAAGAAAAAAAGAAAAGAAAAGGAAAGAAAAAAAAGAAAAAAGAGAAAAATAATACACGGTGGACGCCCCTCGGGTGCCCCCCTTCCACTTTTCCCTCCACTTCCCCCCCATCTCTCTCCCCCTCTCCCCTTCACCTTTCTGATGTCAGGGGTCTGTGTATGTTTCCGTTCACTAGCGCATTCCTCCCGATCAGACGGCCCCTCCTGGCACTGGCGGTTGGGTGTGGAGCAAAAAAGAGCTTTTCAGGAAGTCCTAAGCCTTTAACTACTCGGGGTCCCGTAAACAATTCGTCGTAGAAGGAGGGGGCCGCGTATTGTGGCAGAGGCTGGTCAGCGGGCATTTTAGGAAGTTCTAAGCCTTTAACTACTCCGCGCCCTGTCAACATTTCGTCGTAAAAATAGGGGTGCCCCGTATTGCGGTAGGCTGTGCAAGCACGTGCAATGCAAATTCCTGGCCCGCTTCTAAATTACGCGTGTCGTGGGGGCCTCCCAGCTGTGCACATGGTTGCTGTTGGGCATGTCGTGCATGGCACAATTGATTGGGTAGTAAAATAAAACAGAAAACAGACGACAGCTGCACTTAGGAAGAGTAGTTACACTTGGAATTGTTTTAGGTTGTCCAGTGCCCTTCGCAGCTGCAGTGCCGTGAACTCAGTTACTATTTTCATTGTTGCCGTTATTGTTTTCTAATGCTTCAATTGCTGCAAGTGTACCAGGATTCTCAATTATTCCTCTATCGAGGGTGTTAAATCGGTGGATAAGGTATGACTCTCGTTGTTCACGTTCTCGATTTGATTTAAATCCCGTCTCTAAGAGCGTTACTGATAGTTTGTCGAATGCATGGTCGGGAAGATTGAGATGTTTTGATAGAGGTAGACTTGGGGCTGATTTCGCATGGGCTCTGTGATTATTGAAGCGAATCCTAAATGGTGTTTCTGTTTGTCCGATGTACTGCATACCACACACGTTGCATTCGAGTAGGTACACCACATTAGAGGAATCGCATGTTAGGTTTCCTCGTATGTTAATCGAAAACTTGGATTGCGTGCTGGTTGCTTTGTCTGTTTCTCGCATCGCCTTACATACAAGACATCGTGGCTTTAAGCAAGGGCGGCATGAATAATTGGGGGGTGATGTGTTAATTTGGGAGTGGACAAGGGTGTCTTTGAGGTTATGTGGTCGTCGGTAAACGACGCCTGGAGCGGATGAGAATGCGCGTTTCAGACGTTCACTTTGTTCCAGAATGTTGTAATGTCGTTTAAGGATTTTCTTTACATTGGGGAAGTTTGTGCTGTAAGTCAAGCAGAGGTTTGTTCGTTGTGGGTCTTCTCGTGGTGGTCGCTTCATAAGTAAGTCTTCACGCTTTAGTTTTCTCGCTTTTTGAGCAGCGTCATTAATTACATGTGGGGGGTATTTTTGTTGCTCGAGCATAAGTTTTAGCCTCTGTGAGCTCGTGTCAAAGTCAGCGTCTCTAGAGCAGATTCGCTTAAACCGGTGAGCCTGGCTGTATGGAATACTGTTTTTACAGTGGCGTGGGTGATCGCTTTGGTAATGAAGGTATTGTTGTCGATCTGTTGGTTTGCGATATAGGGTTGTAGAGAGCTTCTCTTCTTCTATCGTTATGGTAACATCAAGAAAATTTACGGTAACTTGCGAGTATGTGTGTGTGAAGTGTATGTTCGGATGTACAGCATTGTAAGTGTCTATAAAGCTGAGAAGTTCGTCCTCGCTGTGGGTCCAAATAAGAAAGATGTCGTCTATGTATCTTCCGTATAACATTGGTTTCAAGGAACTTTGTGCAAGAAATTCAGATTCTAGCTTTCCCATAAATATGTTGGCATAATTAGGTGCCATTTCGGTGCCCATAGCGGTCCCGCTGATTTGTCGAAAGTACTCTTGGTTAAACTCGAATGAATTTAATTCGAGGACCATCCTCGTCAATGTTGCAATGGCAGAGAAATCTGGGGTGTTAGATTGTCTATGGTTTGTGTACATGTTTTGTAATACAGCTATGCCGTCATCGTGAGGAATTTTTGTATATAATGAAGAGACATCAAGAGTAACCAAGTACGAGTTTTTCGGCACACAGATACCCGCAATGTCTCGAAGAAAATGTGTGGTGTCTTTTATGTACAACGCGAGGGTGCATGGAATGTGGCTTATTAGTTTGTCCACGTACCCTGATATGGGTTCAGTTATTGTACCGATGCCTGATATGATTGGTCGACCTGGGTTACCGGGTTTATGAATTTTTGGGAGGATGTAGAAGCGACCTGGACGAGGGTATGCTGCTTGCATCAGTTTGTGGTCAGTGTTGGTTATCTTTTCTGCGTCAACAGTTTCTTTAGTTCTGTTGATACGATACGTTTGTATTCGTCTGTCGGATCACCTGGGAGGCGTTCGTAAAATTTTGAGTCGTCTAGTTGGCGGTATGCTTCTTCTAGGTAGTTGGTTGTATTAAGGACTACAATTGCTCCTCCTTTGTCAGTGGGTTTGATTGTTATGTCTGTCCTAGATGCCAAATTTTTCATACTTATTTTTTCAGATTTGGTCAAGTTTTCTCGGTTTCCTTTCTGTCTGTGGTATTCGTGTACTATATCTTTCTGTACTGCGGTGATATAAAGGTCCAAGCACTTGTCTCGATTACTGTTCGGTGTCCAATCATTTGATTTACGACGGTGAATTGTTTCGTGGTTAGAAGGCCTATCCAAGAAATATTCGCGCAACCTTAAGCTTCGAGCGAAGTTGTCGAGGTCTCGGAGTAAGTGGAATTCATCGAAAAATTTTGTGGTCGGGCAGAAGCTTAGTCCCTTAGATAGCAGTTTTACTTCGTCAGGTGACAAGCTCGTGTCCGATAAGTTTACAACCACAGTGTCACACGGTGTGTTCCTAGATGGGTGCTCGTTTGTACCATTAGTGTTTTCCTGGGTGGTGGTGTTGTAATGATAAGGCACTGTATCAGGGAACGCGGGTTTGGGCACATGGTCTCTTTCGAGTTTATGAATTTTTGTGGTCCTGATGGCATGGTATTTATTCTGCTCAAATTCTGTTAATCGCGCGATTTCTTCGTTCGATAAAGTGTTGTGGCGGAGAATGGTGTTGGTCATAGCGACCAGTTTCTTTACCTGCTTGTCACTATGATTAAGAGCAATTTCTGTTAATTTAAGAGATGCCTCAAGGAGGACGTTTTTCCATGTTATTTGGTCGTGTTTATCTAGATTTGTAGCGGCTGGTGTGAGGGAGAGTGTCATACCCTTGGGGGCTATTCTAGCACGAAGGTACACTTGCAATGTTGATTTATGCATTTCATGTCTAATTCGTTTGTCAGCAAGTTTTCGTACTTTAAGGAAAGTGGCACTGGAACTGGGAAGTGATGAGCTGGACTTACATTTCAGAAGTCAATCTTCTTTTGGGTGCGGGGATGGCGCTGATGAGGTGCGCAGGTTGTAGTTATGTCCGGCAGGCCTTCGTCGTTGTGGGGAGAATTTCGGCGTTGGGCTCCCGGCGACCGTGTTCGTTGGCAGTTCCGGGGTCCGTAATAGGGGGACGCGGTTCCGTAGTTCAGCAGGCTTCCCTTTGAGGAGTTATATATATATATATATATATATATATATATATATATATATATATATATATATATATATATTGATAAGAAGTATCACTACCAGGAAAAACAAGGGAAGCGCGGGTAGAGAATGAAGACGACGTTGCCTACACTGCGATCCCTCTGAGTGGGTACGAGCCATGGCGGTGGAGATCATCATCATCATACGGTGATCGCGGACTCAGCGCCCATTAAAAACCCCCATTAAGTTACCTTGCCTTGTGTAACAATTTGGTGGAAGGTGCTGGGTAGGACGAACCCAAAGACGGGAGTTTCACTACCAGGACTTCGTCGCAGCCGCCGCCTCGCTGGATTTCCACCTTCGCCGATCGTAATGACCCAAGAGCAGCCATCCAACGCTTCGAGGCCAACTCCGATGGGTTCCGTGCTGTACTACAGAGTGCCGCCAAACTTCGGCGGAACCTCGGGAGAAGACGTCGACGTGTGGCTGAAGAACTAGAAGCGGGTGAGCAGAAGCAATGGCTGGGACTCGAACGAACAGCTCAATCATGTCGTATTCTCGTTAACTGACACCACCCTCATGTGGTACGAGAACCACGAGGACATGTTCACGACTTGGGAACGTTTTGTTGAAGAAGTGCAGAAGTGTTTCGGTGATTCGGATGCAAAGAAGAAACACGCGGAGCAGACATTGTCTCAGAGGGCACAGCTTCCAGGAGAAACATGTGCGACATACATTGAAGAAATATTGAGGCTGTGCAGGATCGTGAATGGGAGGATGTCTGAAGAAGACAAAGTTGGACACATTCTCAAGGGTATAGCCGAAGACGTGTACAATTTCCTAATTGGGAAAGGCTGCTTGAACTCCGTGTCCGACGTGATGAAGCACTATCGTACCTTTGAATCCCTCAAGATGCGACAAATTTCTCCGAAATTCGGCCGCCTGTCCAACGTCCCCACTGTGGCTAGTGTTGAAACAGTTCCGCCTAACGACCTTGCTTTGACCATACGGCAGTTCGTCAGAGAAGAGCTGCTTCAATATCAGCAGACCTATCATCGCCCCAGCGATTTTCAGGATGTGTACGTAAACGAACCAGAACGTGTGCGGACTCCTGTTTCTCTTCCACCATGGCAACCATCGATCAACGCAGCAGACGCTTATGAATATCAAGGCACAGGGCAGGCTGGATACCCACGTCAACCACCTCCAAACTATGAACGAAGTTTTCGCCCGCCTGTTTACTCAACATCGACTGCCTACAGTGCCCCTGAAGGGCGGCGCCACTATCCCAAGCCTTCCGAAAGGAGTCGCTACTCTGAGCAGCCACGTGCCCCTCGACCAATTCCGGTATGCTACAATTGTGGCGTCCCGGGTCATATTGCACGTTTTTGTAACCACCGCCCATATCAGCGACAGTCTTGCCACATGTATCACCAACATTTCGACCATCCGCAATCTACGTCACGGAAACCACGCGCACCTACCGGGTCACGCTACCCCTCGCCGGCCTCTGATCGAAATTCGACGCCACCACCAGCTCCCCGTGCTCCACGATCGCCGTCGCCACGGCGACGCGCACGTACACCGCCGCCGGAAAACTAGTCGGTGCGGCCAGTGGGGTTGAAGCCGCAAGATCACAGGTGCTATCTACAGATATACCCCCGTCAGCGTTTATGTTGAAGAACAAAGTTCGTTTAGTTGTCGATGGAGTGGCTACTATGACACTTGTGGATACAGGCGCGACAGTCTCGGTGATGAGTGTAAATTTTAAGAACCTGCTAGGACCAAAAGTGATGTTTTGCCTGAACCGTGGGGTGACATTTCGTGGTGTAAGTGGTGACGCGTTGTGTCCGGTGGAATATTGTACAGTGGACGTCTCGCTGTGTGGCAAGGTGTTTTGCACAGAGTTTGCGGTTGTTCCGCGGTCTACACATGATGTTATCTTGGGTATTGACTTCTTGTGTGAGTGTGGCGCAACTGTAGACTGCAGAAGTGGGCATATTTCTATACTCGGTACTTTCCCAACGGCGCTCTTGGAAAATTCCTGTCCGGAGGAATGCATCTTTTTCGTCTCCGTGGAAACAGTCGTTCCTGCATTTTCTGCTGTGTGTGTTCCCGTGACATGTTGCTGTAACAACTGTGGCACGTTTGATGCCACGCTCGAACCAATTGCCTCGGCATGCCTGAAAAAGAACATTCTCATTTCCCCATTGTATAGTGTCAGTCGTTGATGTACGGGCAGGTGTGTGGACAATGAGCAGTTCCATGGAGCCTGCAATTCCGCCAGGCGGCATGAAACTTGCAGTATTTAGACCTGAGTAATGTACGACGCTGGTTGCGCTTGTTAATGCTACAAGCCAAAATAAACATCTAGGCTTAGAAGGTTCAGAAGATGCTCAATCGCTACAGGTGGTCAGCAAGTCACTTCACCAAAACGAACGTCATACACTGCTCGACGTTCTGTCTAAGCACTCGGAAGTGTTCGATTTTTCTAAATACAGCCAAAGGCTCTTAATCCCAGCGTCCCGGATACGTCATCAGATCCACACCAACTCGGCGCATCCCATTAGACAGAAACCTTACCGAGTGGCACCATCGGAGCGCATGATCATCAATGAGCAAGTCCAAGAGATGCTGGAAAAGGGAATAATACAGGAATCGGCAAGTCCGTGGGCTGCCCCCGTCATTCTAGTGAGGAAGAAAGATGGTACGTGGAGATTTTGCGTTGACTACCGCCGACTGAATTCTGTTACCAAGAAAGGCGTCTATCCACTGCCGCGCATCGATGACGCTCTAGACTGCCTGCACTCCGCGTCCTACTTTTCATCTGTCGACCTGAGATCAGGTTACTGGCAAATTCCGATGCACGCAGCTGACAAAGAAAAGACGGCATTCGTTACGACCGACGGACTTTACGAGTTCAACGTTATGCCATTCGGATTATGTAGTGCTCCTGCGACATTCGAAAGATTTATGGACTTTATTTTGCGTGGTTCAAAATGGCATATATGCATGTGTTACCTTGACGATGTCGTAAGTTTTGGACGTACGTTTGAGGAGCACAACACTCGCCTAGACCTCGTGCTCAGCTACATTGAAAAAGCTGGCCTTATATTGAATTCAAAAAAGTGCCACTTTGGTGAGCGACAGACATTGGTGTTAGGACATCTCGTCGACAAAGATGGCATTAGACCTGACCCACAAAAGACAGCGGCCGTTGAATTGTTCGACCGTCTTAAATCTGTGAAACAACTGCTTAGCTTCATCGGGCTCTGCTCGTATTTCTGCCGGTTCGTACCCAAGTTTGCGGATGTCGTTCAGCCCCTGACGAGCCTTCTACGCAAGAACAGCCCGTTTCAGTGGACCTCCGAGTGCGATGCCGCTTTTCACAAGCTGAAGCGTTTGTTAATTTCGCAGCCAATACTTCGGCACTTCAATACTTCGTCGCCCATGGAAATTTACACAGATGCAAGTGGCATCGGTATCGGTGCCGTTCTCGTTCAGCGTTCTGGCAGCGTTCTGGAACACGTTGTGGCGTACGCAAGTCGTTCTTTAAGCAAGCCAGAACGCAACTACACAGTGACCGAACAGGAATGCCTAGTGGTAGTCTTTGCCGTGCAACGGTTTCGCTCATACATCTATGGTCGCCCGTTCACTATCGTCAAAGATCACCATTCCCTGTGCTGGCTGGTCAACCTTCGTGACCCATCCGGCCGCCTCGCACGCTGGGCCATTCGTTTGCAAGAACATGTCTTCACCATTTCATACAAGACTGGCCGTCAACACGCTGATGCGGATTGCCTCTCCAGAACGCCGCTACCATCGACAGATTGTGAAGGCGATAACTTTGACCACCTTATCGCTTCTCTGTCTTCTGGCTTTCCCGATGCCGTGACTTTCGCCGCTGAGCAGCGTAATGACCCAAGCTTGAAAGCTCTCTTCCCTGGAGCGAGAAATTCATTGGGCAAAGGCCGATTCTGCGTCTGAAATGGCCTTCTTTACCAGAGAAAGTTGTCCACGACGGGCGCCCTCTTTCTGCTAGTTGTTCCTGCGTCCTTTCAAACGTCTGTTCTGCGTCTCACGCATGATGACCCACCACTGGCCATCTAGGCACCGCACGAACACTTAGTCGCACGAAAGAGTTTTTCTATTGGCCGAAAATGAGCAAGACAATTCAGAACTACGTGGCCAGCTGTACGCAATGCCAGAGCCACAAGCGGCCCTCCTCGGGTCCAGTTGGTCACCTTAAACCTGTAAAGCTTCCCGGTTCTCCTTTTGAAAAGGTCGGCATTGATCTGATGGGACCATTTCCACGCTCCTCAAAAGGTAACCGGTGGATAATTGTATGCGCCGACTACCTGACGCGGTACTGCGAGACGGCTGCCTTATGCTCCGCCACGGCAGTCCAGGCTTCGGAGTTCCTGTTGCATTCAGTCATCCTCCGACACGGACCTCCTCGCGTGATAATAAGTGTCCGTGGACGACAATTTATTGCTGATATTGTCAAATCATTAGTTCGTTTGTGTGCCTCCAAGTTCCGACACTCAACTGCGTATCATCCACAAACTAACGGCCTCACCGAGCGCACAAACCGAACGTTGATCAACATGTTGCTAATGTACGTCGCCTCTGGCCACAAAAACTGGGATGAAGTTTTACCTTTCGTCCCGTACGCCTTCAACACGTCGAAACACGAAACGACAGGCTACAGCCCTTTCTATCTGCTCTACGCTCGCTCACCTCGACATACGCTGGACACTATCTTTCCTTTTGTTGTTCATGACGATTTAACAATTGCGGAAACTTTGTGTCGTGCGGAAGAGACACGTCGACTTGCCTGCCTACGTAAACTGGCAGCGCAAGAGTCCTCCAAAACTCGCTACGACAGTCAACACGGGCATGTAACCTATGCCCTCGGTGATCTAGTGTGGATGCGGACCCCAATACGCCGACGTGGCTTGAGCCAAAAGCTACTGGCACACTACGCCGGTCTTTCGTGATACTCCATCGTCTCAGCGAGGTCAACTATGAAATTGCACGTGTCACCAATAGTGGCCGACGTTCATGCAAGACAGAGGTGACGCATGTTGCCCGCCTGAAGCCGTTTACACGAATGACTCGCCCAGAGGGCTTCGTCTGAGACCGAAGGAATGATAAGAAGTATCACTACCAGGAAAAACAAAGAAAGCGCAGGTAGAGAATGATGACGACGTTGCCTCCACTGCAATCCCTCTGAGTGGGTACGAGCCATAATGGTGGAGATCATCATCATCGTACTCTGTTCGCGGACTCAGCGCCCATTAAAAACCCCCATTAAGTTACCTTGCCTTGTGTAACAATATATATATATATATATATATATATATATATATATATATATATATATATATATATATATATATATATATATATATATATATATATATATATATATATATATATATATATATATATGTTATAAGGGGGTTTATTGAATAAAACCAACTGCCTGGTTCAAGAGGCGTCAGTCGCTGTCACGAGCTCAGATCTTCGTCGTAGTCGTCTTTCAGGTGCTCCAACTAGATACTGTCTCTCTCCCTCTTCTTCACTACATTTGGCCCGGTGGTGAAGAGGAGCCATCCTGGCGACTCACGGCGAAGCAAGCACAAGGGGATTATAGTAAGGTTTCAAGCGGCTGATGTGGACTGTCTCACGACCACAGCATCGTCTGTCCTGGGGAGGTGTCACTGGTTCGACGACATAGTTGACCAGTGACGTGCATTGAGCAATGCGGTACACGGTACACACCATTGTACTTGGGTGCAAACTTTCGGGAGAGGCCGGGGGACTGGAATGGAACCGAAAGCCATACAAATGAGCCTACGGGGAAGCTGTGAGCAGGCTTGTCTTGGTCAAGTTGTTCTTTTTGGAGACCTTGTGTGACGGATGTAATTGAACGCGCCAATTGGCGGCACTCTTCGGCACACTGAACAAGTTCGGAGGCTGGGCGGTATTCTGAAGCATCTGGGCGGTAAGTAAGTATCGTGTCAAGCGTCGAAGAGGGCTCATGTCCATACTGTAGAAAAAAAGGTGAAAACCCAGTAGTTGCTTGCGTGGCCGTAATATACGCATACGTCACGAAAGGGAGCACCAAGTCCCAATTAGAATGGTCGGAGGATATGTACATTGAAAGCATATCACCGAGCGTGCGATTAAAGCGCTCTGTCAAACCATTTGTCTGTGGGTGATAGCTTGTAGTGGTGCGATCAATAGTATTGCACTTATTGAGAAGCTCCGGACGACTTGCGATAGAAACGCACGCCCACCGTCGCTAAGCAGCTCACGTGGCGAGCCATGGCGAAGGACAAAGCTACGCAAGATGAACAAGGCGACATCACGAGCAGCAGCGGCTGGCAAAGTGGCGGTTTCAGCGTAACGGGTTAGGTGGTCAACGGCCACAATAATCCAGCGATTTCCCGCAGGAGTACAAGGTAGAGGGCCGTAGAGGTCGATGCCGATTCTATCAAACGGCCGAGCTGGACATGACAATGGTTGTAATTCGCCAGAGGCATGACAAGTTGTTTTCCGTCGCTGACACTCAGTGCAGAAGCGTATGTACTTGCGAACGTACGAGTACATTCCACGCCAGAAATATCGCTGACGAAGCCGGTCGTATGTTTTTAAAACGCCAGCGTGCGCGTTTTGAGGGTCTGCGTGGAAGTACGCGCACATGTTGGAGCGCAAATGGCGAGGTATCACAAGAAGCCATTTCCTACCATCCGGCTGATAGTTTCGGCGGTACAACATGGCATCCCGTATTGCATAAGGGGGAATTTGCCGACGTAGTGCACGAGGTAGACGCTGGCGTGGTGGCACCGAAGACGACGAGAGAACGTCGATGAGCGAGGCTATCCAAGGGTCCTTGCGTTGTTCCGAAGGCATGTCAGCGGTATCGATGCTGCCGATGGTAGCTTCGGCGCAGGAAACTGGTGCAACGGCTGACGGAAGGGGTGAACGAGAAAGAGCATCTGCGTCGGTGTGCTTGCGGCCTGAGCGGTCATCATCATCATCATCAGCCTGGCTACGTCCACTGCAGGACAAAGGCCTTTCCCATGTTCCGCCAGTTAACCCGGTCCTGTGCTTGCTGCTGCCAATTTATACCCGCAAACTTCTTGATTTCATCTGCCCACCTAACCTTCTGTCTCCCCCTAACCCACTTTCCTTCTCTGGGAATCCAGTTAATTACATTTAATGACCAGCGGTTATCCTGTCTACGCGCTACATGCCCGGCCCATGTCCATTTCCTCTTCTTTATTTCAACTATGATATCCTAAACCCCCGTTTGTCCCCTAATCCACTCCGCTCTCTTGTCTCTCAAGGTTACACCTACCATTTTTCTTTCCATTGCTCGCTGCGTCGTCCTCAATTTAAGCTGAACCCTCTTTGTGAGTCTCCAGGTTTCTGCTCCGTAGCTAAGTACCGGCAAGATACAGCTGTTATATACCTTCCTCTTAAGGGATAATCGCAATATACCTGTCATACTTTGAGAGTGCTTCCCGAATGTGCTCCACCCCATTATTATTCTTCTAGTTACTTCAATCTCGTGGTTAGGCTCTGCGGTTATTACCTGCCCTAAGTAGACATAGTCTTTTACAACTTCTAGTGAACTATTACCTATCTCGAAGCGCTGTTACTTTCCGAGGTTGTTGTACATTATTTTCGTTTTCTGCAGAATAATTTTAAGACCCACCTTTCTGCTCTCTCTGTCTAACTCCGTAATCATGAGTTGCAATTCGTCCCCTGAGTTACTCAGCAATGCAATGTCATCGGCGAAGCGCAGGTTACTAAGGTATTCTCCATTAACTCTTATCCCTAACTGTTCCCATTCTAGGCTTCTGAAAACCTCCTGTAAGCACGCGGTAAATAGCATTGGGGAGATTATGTCCCCCTGCCTTACACCCTTCTTGATTGGTATTCTGTTGCTTTCTTTATGAAGCACTATGGTAGGAGTTGATCCCCTGTAGATTTCTTCCAGAATGTTTATATATACTTCATCTATGCCCTGATTCCGCAGTGTCTGCATGACGGCTGATATTTCTACTGAATCAAACTCCTTCTCGTAATCTATGAAGGCTATGTATAGTGGCTGGTTATACACTGAGCATTTCTCTATTACCTGCTTGATAGTATGAATGTGGTCAATTGTTGAGTAGCCTGTTCGAAGTCCTGCTTGTTCCTTTGGTTGATTGAATTCTAATGTTTTCTTTACTCTGTTAGCAATTACCTTTGTAAATAGCTTGTACACTACAGAGAGCAAGCTGATCGGCCTGTAATTCTTCAAGTCCTTGTCATCTCCTTTCTTATGTATTAAGATGATGTTAGCGTTCTTCCAAGACTCTGGTACCCTTCCCGTCAGGAGACGCCTCGTAAACAGGGTGGCTAGTTTTTCTAACACAATCTGTCCTCCATCTTTCAGCAGATCTGATGTTACCTGATCCTCACCAGCAGCTCTGCCTATTTTGCATGCTCTCCAAAGCTTTTCTGACTTCTTCTATCATTACTGGTTGGGTGTCGTCTGGGTTACTGCTAGTTCTTATAGTATTAAGGTCCTGGTTGTCTCGGCTACTGTACAGATCTCTTTAAAATCTCTTCCGCTATTTTAACTATCCTATCCTTATTGGTAGTTATTTTGCCTTCTTTCTCCCTTAGTGCATACATCCTACTTTTGCCTATCCCAAGTTTCCTCTTCACTGCTTTGAAGCTTCCTCCGTTTTTCAGAGCGTGTTCGATTCTCTCCATGTTATACCTACTTACATCGCATACTTTACGTCTATTAATCAACTTCGAAAGCTCTGCCAGTTCTATATCGTCTGTTGTACTTGACAATGTCATGGTTTGACGCTTCTTAATTAGGTTCTTCGTTTCCTGGGAAAGCTTGCCAGTTTCCTGTCTAACTACCCTGCCTCCAACTTCCACTGCACACTCCGTATTGATACTCGTCAGATTATCATTCATTGTATCTACGCTAAGGCTGGTTTCCTCACTAAGAGCCGAGTACCTGTTCTGCAGCGACACTCTGAATTCCTGTACTTTCCCTCTCAGTGATAGCTCATTGATTGGCTTCTTGCGTATCAGTTTCTGTCGTTCCTTCTTCAAGTCGAGGCGAATTCGAGACCGTACCATTCTATGGTCACTGCATCGTACCTTGCCCACCACTTCCACATCCTGCACGATTCCTGGGTGTGCTGTCATTAAAAAGTCTATTTCGTTCTGATTTTTGCC
This sequence comes from Rhipicephalus microplus, assembly GCF_043290135.1. NCBI lineage: Eukaryota > Metazoa > Arthropoda > Arachnida > Ixodida > Ixodidae > Rhipicephalus > Rhipicephalus microplus. The sequence goes on from NC_134700.1 coordinate 123,390,744, forward strand.
ATTAGGGCTCCTCCATGTCCACTTGCGGTTTTCTCGTTTTCGGTAGAAGGTATTCAAAATCCGCAAATTATTGCGTTCTGCGAATTCTACTAGTAGCTCTCCTCTGGCGTTTCTAGTGCCGATGCCATAATCTCCTACTGCCTGGTCTCCAGCCTGCTTCTTCTCTACCTTTGCATTAAAGTCGCCCATCACTATAGTATACTGTGTTTTTACCTTACTCATTGCCGATTCCACGTCTTCATAGAAGCTTTCAACTGAAGCGTCATCATGGCTGGATGTAGGCGCGTAAGCCTGTACTACCTTCAACTTGTATCTTTTATTCCGTTTAATTAAAATGCCCACCACCCTTTCATTAATGCTATAATATTCCTCTATGTTGCCAGCTATGTTTCTGTGAATTAGGAACCCCACTCCCAGTTCTCTTCTGTGTGCCAAGCCCCAAGCGGTATATGACGTGAATATCAAATTCCTGTAAACGTGGCGCCCAACGTCCAAGCCGGCCCGAAGGATCGTTCAATGAAGCGAGCCAACAGAATGAATGGGGATCTGTACCTACATTGAATGGGCGTCCAAATAAGTAAGGACAAAATTTTTGTAATGCCCAAACAATGGCCAAACATTCCTTTTCGGAAACCAAGTATTTGTGCTCTGCCTTGGTTATGGTGCGACTGGCATACGCAACTACATACTCCGAAACGCCAGGTTTGCGTTGAGCAAGGACAGCGCCAAGTCCTACGTAACTGGCATCCGTGTGTACCTCGGTTGGAGCAGTAGGGTCGAAGTGGCGTAAAATAGGTGGTGAAGTAAGGAGATGGCGCAATGTTGCAAAAGCATCATCGCATGCTGGCGACCAATCAGAGACGCGTCCATCGCCAGAGATCAGCTGTGTCAGTGGTGTGATTATCGAAGCAAAGTTCTTCACAAAGCGGCGAAAGTACGAGCATAGTCCGACAAAGCTGCGAAGCGCTTTCACAGTCGTAGGATTCGGGAACTCAGCGACAGCACAAAGCTTCTCTGGGTCTGGGAGGACGCCCTGTTTTGAGACAACGTGACCAAGTATTGTAAGCTTCCGAGCTCCAAAGGGGCACTTCTTGATGTTTAGTTGAAGGCCTGCGCTCGTGAGGCAGCTCAAGACTTCGCTGAGATGTTGCAGATGGCTGTCGAAATCAGGGGAGAAAACAACATCATCCAAGTAGCATAGGCAAGTCTTTCATTTTAGCCCACGCAAGACCCTATCCATCATACTTTCGAATGTGGCTGGCGCATTACAAAGGCCGAAGGGCATTACATTAAATTCGTATAGCCCATCGGACGTCACAAAAGCAGTTTTTGGACGATCTGATGGTGCCATGGGGACCTGCCAATAACCGGACCGTAGGTCTTGTGATGAGAAGAATTCAGCGCCTTGCAAGCAGTCCAGGGCATCATCGATGCGCGGCAAAGGGTATACGTCTTTAATCGTGACTTTGTTTAAACGGCGGTAATCAACGCAAAAGCGAATCGAGCCGTCTTGTTTCCTCACAAGTACCACAGGTGAAAACCAGGGACTGCTGGACGGCCGAATGATGCCACGTTGAAGCATGTCGGCTACTTGCTCAGTGATTACACGACGCTCCACAGGAGATACACGGTATGGACGCTGTCGCAGAGGCGCTTGGGAGCCGGTGTTGCACACCGGCCCCCAAGCGCCTCTGCGACGAAGCGCTCCCAAATGCACAACGGTGTGCGTTCGGCCTAAGGACGTCTGCTGGCAATCGAACGAGCCGCGAAACTGGTGAAGAAGTTCTAGAAGCTTTTCGCGGTGTGGTTTTTCAAGTTCACCCTCAATTGAGGGGCCAAACAAATTATTATTTTCGTGGACAATTGAATGGGCCGATGGCGTCAATGCATTGAGCTGCAAATCACTTTCACCGTCAAGGCCAAAGATGGAGGAAACGTCTAAGTCTTGGAATGCTCCAATACATTCTCCGCGACGCAAGGTTGTGGGAGACGGCAAGGAATTCGTGACAAACAAATTGGTAGCGCCCACCGAAATATGTAGAGCTGCAAATGGCAACGCGAGGCTCTTGCGACTTTGGAATGTTTGGGAAGGCGTAAACAACACTGCAGGCTTAGACACATCGGCACAAGATACAGGAACAAAGGCTGCTCTAGTCGGTGGTATGTCGGTGTCGTCAGCGACAAACAGCTTGTTCAACGGAAATTCCGGAGACGAGGCACACAACGCAGAGGCCACTTCAGCACGAGCACAGTCGATAACCGCATGATTACGAGACAGAAAATCCTAGCCGAGGATCACATCATGAGAACACGGCCGTAGCACAAGAAATTCAACGGTATACAAAACATCTTGGATGAGAACGCGGGCGGTACAGGCAGCTGATGGTCGAATATGGTGAGCACTGGCAGTACGGAGGGACAACCCCTTTGGTCTCGTGGTAACCTTTCGAAGCAGGCGGCAAAGTGTTAAATCAATTACTGAAACTGCAGCGCTAGTGTCCACAAGCGCAAGGGTACAGTAACCATCCACAAAAACGTCGATGAGGTTTGTCGGAGAAATGCGAGGACTTGATTCTTTCGACGACGATGCAGTTCGTGCCTCCGGAACTGCGGCATCTAGTTTTCCGCGTCTGAAGGGCAGGGTCGACGGCGCATAGGCGACAGGGAGCGACGTCGGGGAGATAAAGATCGGTGACTTACTGAGGGAGGGCGGTCGGGTGAATAGGATCCTTGTTGACGTGCCGTGTTGTTAAAGCGCCGAGAGTCGTGCGACGATCTTTGCATGGTGTCGCTCTGAACGAGAGGGCGGCGGCGGCACAAGCGAGCCACATGTCTTGCGTAACCGCAAGAATAGCAAATCGGGCGGTTGTCTGCGGTGCGCCACGGATTCGGAAACGCTGCAATAGGCCGGCTGAACGGAACTGGTGATGGCCGAACAGGGATCGGTGAGGTAGCGTAAGTGGGCTGTCGAGGTGCTCTAGCTGCAACGACTTGCGCATACGTCAAGGGTGCGGTCTCCAGAGGTGGTGAACGAGCGAAAGGCAAAGCGTCCGCTACCTCGTCTTGTATGACGTGCCTTATGGCCGGAGCCAGATGATCTGGGGCCAAAGGATGCGTTTGTGCTGGCTCGGGCGCGCTCTATAAAATGGAGAGCTGCTGAGCGACCTCCTCACGCACGAACTGCTTTATGCGAGCCAAAATGTCGTTCTGGTCTCCGAGAGTCAAGGCCGTGATCGAATCACGTTGTTCCAGAGAGCGCCGTGTTTGGGCACGTTGCTTGCGCAATTCGTCAAAACTCGGGCACAAGCTGACGAGTTCGGCAATGGTTTGTGGGTCCTTGGCTAACAACATTTGAAATGCGTCATCGCATATGCCCTTGAGGATTTGTTTGATTTTGTCGGCTTCGAGCATGGCTGGGTTTAAACGCTTGCACAAGTCAACAACGTGTTCAATGTAGCTGGTAAAGGTCTCTCCTGGCTGTTGAGCGCGCTCACGAAGTCGTTGTTCTGCGCAGAGTTTTCGCACAGCAGGGTGGTCGAGGACTTGCGAAAAGGAGGCCTTGAATGAAACCCAGCTGGCAATGTCGGCTTCGTGATTGCGCAAACAGCGACTAGAGACGCCGGACAAGTAGAAGCTTACATAGGTCAGCTTAGCCGCATCGTCCCACTTGTTCGTTGCGCTCACCTTGTGGTAAGTAGCCAGCCACTCCTCAACGTCTACGCCGTCAGTGCCGCTCAAGATTGGTGGGTGACGCAGTGGCCACACGCCGGGACATGTAGAGGCGGGAACTTGCGAGGTACCTTGGGAGGAGGGTTCTTCCGGCATTGCTGGCACTGAAGGTAAGGTGCGACTTCGTAGATCGAGCTTCGAAGACTACCCAGCACTTCCACCGAATTATAAGGGGGTTTATTGAATAAAACCAACTGCCTGGTTCAAGAGGCGTCAGTCACTGTCATGAGCTCAGCTCTTCGTCGTCTTTCAGGTGCTCCAACTAGATATTGAGATATTGTCTCTCTCCCTCTTCTCCACTACAATATATATATATATATATATATATATATATATATATATATACTGTATTGAGGGCACTGTACATGGAGCTCAAGTAGAGAATAGAGAAGAAGACGTGCTGTGATTCCAGGCTTGCATTCAGTTAGCCCTTGCGCTAAAAAAACCTCTCGTTCACCGAGTGAACTGCTGCTTGTACAACACCCCGTTTCATGTCATGGAGGTGCTAGGTACATGTGGTCCTCATCCTGGAACTTCAAAGCACGTCTTCTTCTTTCTCTACTCGAGCTCCATGTGAACTGCCCTCCTTACAATCGATGTTCATACTTCCGGCGTTACGTCCACAATTTCGCCTCCATCATTGCCCCCTTGACCAATCTTTTTGCCGGAAGTTCTGATTTGTCAGCGTGATAGCAGGTGTGATGATGCGTTTCAGGAACTCCAACGGCTCCTCATTACGCTTCCCATACACCGACATTTCGATCCATCTGCTCCAACAGAGCTTCGTACGGATGCTAGTGATGTCGGGCTAGGGGCCACACTTGCCCAGCGCGAGGATGGCTTTGACGAGTACGTCGTTGCCTATGCCAGCCGCACCCTCAGAGAAGCCGACAACAATTACAGTGTCACTGAAAAGGAGTGTCTCGCCATTATATATGCAATGGGAATATTTCGGCCTTATTTATATGGACGTCCATTTGATATTGTGACAGACCACCATGCAATTTGGTGGTTATCTTCATTAAAAGATCCTATTATTCGGCTGCTCGTCGGGCATTGCTGTTACAGGAATTCGATATCCGCGTTATCTACCATTCTGGCCTGAAGCATTCCGACGCCGATGCGCTGTCACGTTCGCCCTTAGCTTCAATGCCTGCCCGCTCGCCTATCTCCACCAGTGCTGCCTTAGGCATGAGCATTTCGGCCATGCCTTCCGAACAACGCAAAAAGACTTGGATTTCTTCCCTTTTGGATTGGACTTTCTCTCAAACTTGACGCGCGCTCCAGTTTCCAGGACGCCTCGCTGTCAATCACACTTCGCTGTTCGGGATAACCTGCATTATGGCCGAAACTAGACCTTGATCGGCCGTAAGTGTTTGCTCATCATTCCCCGACATCTCCGCTCTGACATCTGCGCCACGTTACACGATGATCCGCATTGTGCCCAGCCTTACGGAAATGCCTTTTATGGCACCTATATAAGTCTTATGTGGCCACATATAAGCATATATGTCAGCATATGTGGCTTCCATTTGCCGTACTGGATGTATATCTGGCGGGGTCGGTTCTTTTATGGGGTTATATACAGCCATATATGACGAGTTTGGCCCATATAAGGAGTCAAATGTGGCCTTTTAAGGCACGGCAACACCATATATAACACATCAAGTGGATCCATATATGTTGTAGTGATCCCTTATATGGGATGAACCACGTATATATTTAGCACCATTATCACACATTTTTATGCGGAGTTTAATATATAATAATTCATACACAAAGGTGACCAGATTGTTTTCTACAACAACAAGAGTATTATATACATATATATCGTTCCTGCCATGCAAAAAAAAATAAAATTTCAGGTCAGCTTTGTCTACGTGATAGTTGCAACTATGCATACATTCGTGTGATTTAACTTGTACAAATTTTCCATGAAAATTAGGTTTGAAACTATAAGTTGTAATTATCACGACGTAAATAATGCATACGAAAGCAGACATGTTCTACAAGGAAGGAATCTTGTCAGGTTACAAAACGTATTGAAGCTCCCGAACCTCGCTATTATTATAGAGAAATCCTAATAGTAATATGTAAAAATGAAATGCATGCAACTCATAATGTTCCCATTATAGAATTGTTTGGAGTGGGAGCAAAAAATAGTAATTTCAACGCGTTTTTACCTTCCACATTGGTGGAAAAAATTGCTGATTATTTGAAGGTTTTGATAGCTATATGCTCCCTTCATAAACCAAGATTTCAGTTAATCCTGTTTACCACTAATCTGCGATTGCTTTCAGGGGCCATTTATAATAATTGCATGCGCAGTGCAATGTTTAAGAGAGTATCTTCAAAAATAAAAAAAGAACCTACATAAAAATAACTCGCAAGCACTATTATGAATAAATGCAAGATAGAAGTTATATTAATTTATCGCAAAAATACATCTTTCGTTTCCTTTAGCTACGTTTATTGTTCTTGGCTGTGCAGATAGTAAATTTATCGAAAATTTTATGATTGCAAATAATAAACAAATATTTGGTGTAATGTTTGCAGGTGTCAAATAAATCTCACGTCACGCACTAATACATTAAGAAGGGTGCTACTAACTCACATGTGGTACACATTTATTGGGACATGTATCGAAATGCCGAAGCTGTATAGGAAAATTTAACGTAGACTGACGAATTCACAAAACTTGTATTTTGTGTGGGTGTGTCTTTACTTGGTCGAGGTCACTTATGCGCACGTGCCATGATAAGGATTCGCTTAAACATTACGTTGCGAATCCAATTAAAAGTCACATTTTTGCGAATAAGGACGGGCGTGATGCCTATGCCAAACTCTACATAAGGTAAATAGTTCCTCAATGTGCTAGCGCGTAATAATTAAAACTGTTTGCGAACATATCTTTTCAACACCAGCACTGTGGTGCATTGACCTATAAAATATGTATGCCGGTACATACCCATCAAAATGCGCAATTACACACTCGCGTATACAGATACATGGGCACCCGGGGACTAGCAACTCCTTCAATGTGGCCTCATATTTTCGGCCATGTGAGAATGATATGAGTGTATTATTATTATTATTATTATTATTATTATTATTATTATTATTATTATTATTATTATTATTCGTGTTGTTGTTGTTGTTGTTTTTGTTGTATCTTGCATAACGTACTACGTGTTGGTCCCATGCTATGTCAATACTGTGTTGTTATGTAAATAAAATTGATGAGATCAGTAATCTTGGTGTTCTTTTTCATAGAATGCTAAATTTTTCTACTTGCAATAAATGTGCTGCCATGCAAGGCCTTCGTTCTCTCTCTGTTGGCAGAATATCTCTCGAGAATCCGGTTTTCCCACAGCCTTCTACAAATTGTACATCGCGATATGTCGTGCTCAACTTGAGTACATATGCATATCTGATCTGTAATGGCCTTGCTAAGTCCAGCAGTAACGCCGCTGAGTGAGTCCAGAAAAAATTCATAAACATTTACTCCCATCGTTTCACTAGAATCTTTTCAACGCTGCTAGAATATTATCGTTGCCATCACTTAACGGCCGACAAAATCGCGCTGACCAGTTATTTCTTTACAAGCTAGTCTCAGAGCGAGGTATTCTGCCCTTCTCGATTGTAATACATTCCAAACTCTGCGTAAGTTATCCAGAGAGAATCTACCGTTGCATGTACCTGCCAGCTTTTTGAACACTCTATCCTTCACAGAATATCGAGTCTTTCCAAAGTCAACTTTCTTGATTCGTTGTTGTTCATACTCTAGAGTCATTTTTCGTCAGCGAGGGCTGCCCTGTCCTAACGTAAATTTGCACATGCACTGATTCTTCCCTTTTCCGTCTTTCAGGAAGCCTTCCACATAGTTGTGTATATTCCACATCATGCTTTCGTCCCATTTCATGAATATCTACTCTTTTATTTGTTGCTCTCATTGCGCGTTGATTTCTTTTCGACGGCTCATTTTTGCTCTTTTTATTGATTTGCTTTTCTGTGGACAGTCTGTAATGTATTGTTTCGCAATTTTGTTTTATTTTAGCGCGGGCCAGCACGAAAGACCATATAATTGTTCCTGGATACATTAAAATTATTGATTAATGATTGGTTGACTGAATGGTATTATTGTAGTGAATAAGAAAGACGTTGATACCATCAGGTCAGCTATCATCAGCACAAGAAAAAGGCACGAGATCGGCGATCAAGCACCGTCATCTGGGTTCGCCTGCCTTCTTTTAGAGCTACCACCCGCTTGCTGAGTCCTTCAATAAACTCCCTTTACATTTGGTGGATCGTGCTGGGTAAGTGCATCACCTACAACCTGGAACTCCGATCCCGCACCCTGCCGTCGACCATGCAAGTTGACGCTGCCCAACAGACAGCAACTCTCGCGGCTCCTACTTGCCCCGGCCCGGTTCACCAGCGAGACCCCCCGATCTTTTTGGGCGCCGAAGACTAGGACGTCGAAAAGTGGCTGTCGTCCTACGAAAAAGTCAGTGGACCAAACAGGTGGGATGACGCTGCTAAGTTGAGCACCGTCAACTTTTACTTGGCTAATGTGGCGAAACTGTGGTACAGAAAACCACGAATCCGAGTTCGAGAACTGGGCTACTTTCAAGCAGGCAATATCCTCGGTTTTCGGTCGCCCTGCCATGCGGAAGTTGCGCGCCGAACAACGCCTGCGCTCACGGGCACAAGAACCTGGCGAAACGTTTACCGCATATATCGAAGATATACTCGATCTCTGCAAGCGCGTCGATGCCGCAATGAGCGAAAGTGCCAAGATCCAGCACATTATGAAAGGTGTTGATGACGACGTCTTTCAAATGCTCCTGGCGAAGTCTCCTGGCACGGTGTCTGAAGTGGTAACTCTGTACCAGAACTACGACGAATTGCGACGGCAACGAGCTCTCACCCGTCGCCCATTTCAGCCTAACCAACAACTCGCTGCACTGGACGTCGTACCTGACCACTCCCGCCTTCTAGCACAAATGAAAGACTTTGGGCGTGAGGAGGTCGCACGTCAGCTTTCCCTCCTGCCGTTTTGTCAGCGCCAAGAGCTCCCGCAGCAGCAGCAAGAGCAACCACCGACACCGTTAGCTCCCATGCTCCGACATGCACTTCAGGACCAAATTGCCGAGGCTATGCCAGTGCCCTTTCAGCAGCAAGTTGTCGCCACGCCTCTTACTTATGCTGACGCAGGAAAGAGGCAGCAGCCACACCAGCCTTCGCCGTTCATGAACTGCCGCATGTCACCGCTCCTACTCAGTCTTCCGTCGCATGGGCTCTTCCCCTCGCTACCACAGCCTCGACTCAGCCGTGTGCCGCGTGGGCGGCGTCCCTTGCTGCAAATGCCTGGCGAACGCGCGATAATCGGCCGATCTGTTTTGTGTGCGGCGGACCTGGCCATATCTCCCGATACTGCCGTCGTCGCGTGCCCGCCTACACAGACGTCCGACCACGAAGCAACTACATGGACCGACCACCTTTTGGTTATGAAAGTTCGGATCGTCAGTCAAACACGACTTCCCGTTACTATCCAGCAACTTCGTCTCGTCGCGCACCTTCACCCAATCGACGCTCCTTGTCACCCATGCGTCCACGACCAGCCCCTCAAAATGAGGGAAACTAGCCGTCGCAGTTCAAGGGGCAAGAACTGCGCTATCGAAATGTTTAAGTCCTCGCACCCTGCCGTCAAATATCGTCGAAGTTTTTGTAGACGGCGCCTATGCATACGCTCTTGTGGATACCGGTGCCGCTGTGTCTGTTATAGACGCCAAACTACCGCAAGCTCCGAAAGGTGACCATGCCGCTTGATATGTTCTTACGTGCAGCAAATGGAGAACCTGTTCGACCTATAGCCGCCTGCCCTGCCCGACTCAAAATTGCGGAGGACCACTACATTGTTGGGTTTATCGTCCTTTCCTCGTGCTCTCATGGCATCATACTTGGCTGGGATTTTCTATCCCGTAATCGTGCCGTTATAGATTGTGCCCGTTCCGAACTTGAACTGCTTCCGTTCTTCGACCAGCCCTACGACCACACTAATCAAGCCGCGCACAAGCTAGTTGTCAAAGAAGACACTGACATTCCACCGACAACAGCTGTTTTGCTCCCTGTGGTCTCCGACGGCATGCGTGATGAAGTAGCATTTTTCTAGCCGTCAAGCCTCTTTCTAAGTCGGAAACCACTTATGCTCCCTTATTCAGCCCTCTCAATTTCTAATGGAGCAAGTGCTCTCTGCCTTACCAATCCCTTTCCGCATACCATCAAACTGTTTAAAGGCGAGTCTCTTGGATGTGTACAGCCCATTGATAACGGACAAATTTTTACCGTGCCGCAAGAATCATCCCAAAGTGACCTCGCCGCCGTCAGCGCTCTTAACCACTCTCATCTACAGGCTTCAAAAGTGTTCGATTCGGCGATCGCAGACGGACTGTCATTATCTGAACGATCTGAACTCCTCCAAATGCTGTACCAGTACCGCGAATCTTTCGATGTTGTTCAACCTTCACTTGGCCGCACTTCTACCACTCTACATTACATCGATGGCTCCCATGCGCCAGTACGACAGCGACCATATCGTGTTTCTGCGGCGGAACGCCAAGTTATTACCGAACAGGTGAACGATATGCTGCAACGTGGTGTCATTCAACCTTCACAAAGTCCATGGGCCTCACCTGTAGTGCTCGTTAAAAAAAGGATGGTTCCGTTCGCTTCTGCGTGGATTACCGGCGCCTAAATAAGATCACTCGAAGAGACGTGTATCTTTTACCCAGGATTGACGATGCCCTTGATACTTTACAAGGTGCCGAGTTTTTTTCATCATTAGATTTGCGCTCAGGGTACTGGCAGGTCCCCCTTGCAGATGCCGATCGACCAAAAACAACCTTCGTGACACCGGACGGTCTGTATGAGTTTAATGTCATGCCCTTCGGCCTCTGCAATGCGCCTGCCACCTTCGAGCGCATGATGGACTCGGTTCTTCGGGGTTTGAAATGGCAAATCTGTCTCGGCTATCTCGACGATATATTCGTCTTTGCGCCAGACTTTGGAACACATCTCGAGCGCCTCAAACACGTACTCACGTGCCTGAAGAATGCTCAGCTCCAACTCAACCTCAAGAAGTGTCACTTCGCTGCTCGGCAACTTACGAGTCTCGGGCACGTCGTATCAAAGGATGGTATACTTCCAGACCCGGCTAAGTTACGTGCTGTCGCCGACTTCCCCAAACCAACGACTATGAAGCAGTTACGGAGCTTCGTGGGGTTATGCTCCTACTTTCGCTGGTTCGTGCGCAACTTCGCCACTATCATTGCGCCTTTGACCAAACTGATAGGCAGCACCACTGATATATCGTCATGGTCTTCTGAGTGTGACCAAGCCTTCTGTACACTTCGTCGTCTCCTCACTTCGCTACCAATACTGCGTCACTACGATCCTACGGCAGCAACTGAGGTCCACACCGACGCCAGTGGTGTCGGCCTCGGTGCGGTTCTCGCGCAACGCAAGCCTGGATTCGCCGAGTATGTCATCGCCTACGCCAGCAGAACGCCAGCAGAGTTCCGCCCATACCTTTATGGCCGTGCTTTTGATGTAGTAACGGACCACCACGCATTATGCTGGTTATCTTCGCTTAAGGACCCATCGGGTTGTCTTGCCCGTTGGGCTCTTCGGCTTCAAGAATATGACATTCGCGTGGTATATCGTTCCGGCCACAAGCATGCCGATGCTGATGCCCTGCCACCATCTCCCCTATCCCCGGACATCGCATCTGTTTCCTCGGACAACACGTTGTCAGCGCTTGACGAAGACACCATCTCTTCTGCACAACGCAATGACCCATGGATCGCTTCGCTGCTTGACGCGTTATCCAAGGCACCGACACTTCCAACCACTCGAAACCCGCACCGCCAGGCTCCGCACTTCAGTATTCGGGATGGCCTTTTGTACCGGCGCAACTATTCAGCAGATGGTAGGAAATGGCTACTAGTCATTCCCCGAACGCTGCGCTCTACCATCTGCGCGTCATTTCATTCCGACCCGCAATGTGCTCACGCCGGTGTTTTCAAGACCTACGAGCGCCTACGAAAAAGGTATTACTGGCGCGGAATGTTTACCTTCGTCCGCCAGTTCATTCGCGGCTGCCACGAATGTCAGCGGCGGAAAAGCCCGCCACATCCTGCAACAAGTTCATTGCAGCCACTTCGATGCCCAGACCGCCCATTCGACCGAGTAGGAATTGACCTCTACGGACCACTACCATTAACAACGGCAGGCAACCGATGGGCTATCGTTCCAGTGGATCATCTAACACGGTACGCTGAAACTGCTGCTCTCCCCACAGCTGCAGCACAAGACGTCGCAACTTTCATACTCAATCGTTTCGTGCTTCGTCATGGTCCTCCTCGAGAACTCCTCAGTGACCGAGGGCGTGTTTTTCTCTCCGATGTAATACAAGCACTTCTTCAACAGTGTCATATGGTTCACCGGAAGAGTACAGCCTACAACCCACAGACGAACGGCTTGACTGAGCGGCTTAATCGTACTCTGGGGGACATGCTCGCTACGCATGTCGCTTCTGATCAAACAAACTGTGACCTCGTTCTCCCATTTGTTACATACGCGTATAACACCGCTACTCAAGTCACTACCGGGTTTTCCCCATTTTTTCTCCTGTACGGTCGCGAACCATCGCACACCATCGACACTTTACTGCCATACTCGCCAGATCCCTCCGAATACAAGCCTGTCTCGGAAGCCGCTCGTTACGCAGAAGAGTGCCGCAAGCTAGCCAAGCGGCTTACTACATCCGACCAACAGCGCCAGAAGGAGATCCGTGACGACGACTATCGTTCTGCACCAACGTTCGTTCCTGGAGCACTTGTATGGCTTCATGTACCGCCCTGCGGCCCTGGTGTATCACCCAAACTACTCTCCAATTATCATGGTCCCTACCGCGTGGTCGAGCGTACTTCACCCGTGAACTACGCCATTGAACCCCTCACGCCACCGAGCGACCGTCGTCGGCGTGGACGTGATATCGTTCACGTAAACCGTCTGAAGCCGTACTTTGCACCACTTGTCCCCACGTGTTAGATCGCCAGGATGGCTTCAACTTTTTCGCCGGGGGTAATTGTAGTGAATAAGAAAGACATTGATACCATCAGGTCAGCTATCATCAGCACAAGAAAAAGGCACGAGATCGGCGATCAAGCACCGTCATCTGGGTTCGCCTGCCTTCCTTTAGAGCTACCACCCGATTGCTGAGTCCTTCAATAAACCCCCTTTACATTAATAATAATATTATTATTATTATTATTATTATTATTATCATGAGCTGTAATATCACATCGTCTGTTTGTATGCCACGTACGCTCCGTGTCCCTCCTTTGTTCCTCTATATTATTTACTGCTTGTAAAAAAGTAATGGTGTTAATCGTTTGTCTCTTTGTTAGTAAAAAAACAACAATAGTTTTGTTAACTTGTATCCACATCGCTGTAACCGGCTCTGCCGGACCTAGTCGCACAAATCCTTGGGACTTAGGCCCGTTTCTTTTAATTTTTATGGATGTGTACAATAGGTATTATTATTATTATTATTATTATTATTATTATTATTATTATTATTATTATTATTATTATTATTATTATTATTATTATTATTATTATTATTATTATTATTATTATTATTATAAAGAACTGAGACAGTCAGAACTGTTATTCGAGACCAGGTAAGAGGGTAGGCCAAGCCAGCGAAATCAGCGACAACGTGCGGGCCGAGCGTCTCGTGCTTAGCACTGACGATGTGTTTGCCGAGCTTTGCATGACCCACTACTTCATTACATATTTCCGCCTCGCTGAAGACAGAGTCAAGTAAGTGTTCTAAGTGGTCGTTAGGACAAGCGGTTCGTGATACGTTTAAGACGATCCACATGTACGAGTTCACGGCCTCAGCGACGCAGGTCCGCAGCGGTCGTGAGAGTTTCAATCAGGTTGTTGACAGCGGAAGTTTGCTCCATGACGCGATAAGGTCCGTGGTACCCGCTGGCAAACTTTGTAAAGGTACCAGACGCAGCAGTGGGAGGCACCCACAGCCAATCAAGAGAGTTGGGCGAAAACTGGTAGTTGGACCGTCCATCATCGTGACGAAATTTTTGTAGCCGAAGCTTGTTCTTGTGTTGTAAGGGTGCGAGCTAATTGCCGACATTCTTCCGCATACCGAGCGGCTTCGGACACTGGTGTGCCTTCGGATGAGTCAGGTTGGTAGGGGAGAATTGTGTTTATTGGAGATGATGGTTCTCGACCACAAAATAAAAAAAAGGGAGAAAAGCCTGTCGTCGCTTGAGGTGCCGTGTTGTAAGCGTACGTTACGTAGGGAGGGATAAGATCCGAGTTGGTGTGGTCGGAGGTGACATACATAGAAAGCATGTCACCAAGAGAGCGGTTGAAACGTTCGGTCAAAGCATTTGTATGTGGGCGATATGCGGTCGTACAGCGGTGAACCACATAGCATTCAGCAAGAAGTTCTTGAATAAAATCCGCAAGAAATACATGGCCTCGGTCACTAAAAAATTCACGTGGAGCGCCGTGACGCAGAACAAAGCGTTGCAGCAAGAAAGACGCGACGTCACGTGCCGTCACGGTTGGTAAAGAAGGCGTTTCTGCATATCTCGTGGGATGGTCGATTGCTACAATAATCTAGCGATTAACAGCTGATGTATATGGCAGAGGACTATAAAGGTTTATTCCAACCCGGTCGAATGGTCACACTAGGCACGGTAACAACTGCATTGGTGCAGTAGGACGGCTAAGATTGTGTTTGCGGCGTTGTCCCTCTGTGAGAGATCAAATGTAGTTTTGAACGAACGTGTACACGCCACGCCAATAAAACCGAAAACGTAGCCTGGCGTAGGTTTTAAAGAAACCGGCGTGTGCACACTACGGATCGGCATGGAAAGCAGCACATATGCTGGCACGGAGATGCCTGTGTATGACGAGTAGCCATTTGCGGCCGTCAGCGTGGTATTCGTGGCGATAAAGTATTCCATCTAGGATGGCGAGGTGAGAGGATTGTCGGTGTAGCGTTCGAAATGGCGGATGGGCGAGTGTTTCAGTTAGATAATCCATTGAAGACGCAATCCACGAATCTTTGCGCTGCTCCGTAGCCATCCCGATGACTCCCGATAGTGGAAGGAAGTTGTCTTGGATGAAGACACTCGCAATATCAGTAGAAACAGGCAAACGCGAAAGAGCATCGGCATCGGCGTGCTTCTGGCCTGAGCGAAAAATGACACGGATGTCGTACTCTGGGACCGTAAAGGGCATCGTGCGAAGCGTCCGGAGGGATCCTTTAGTGAGGTTAACCAGCAGAGTGCGTGGTGGTCGGTAACAACATCGAAAGGGTGGCCGTGCAGATAAGACCAAAAATTTTGTAATGGCCCAAATCATCGCTAGGAAATCTTTCTCAGTTACCGAATAATTTGCTTGTGTTCTTGTAAGAGTGCGGCTCGCGTACGCAACAACATAATCTTGGTAACCTGGCATTCGTTGGGCGAGTACAGCGCCAATACCGACACCGCTTGCATTCGTGTGGATTTATGAGGGAGTGTTTGAATCGAAATGATGCAGTATAGGTGGTGTTGTAAGCAGTTCGCGGAGCTTCGCAAACGCACTGTCATAGGCTGAAGACCACGCAGATAGATTACATTCTCTCTGAAGTAGGTCGGCCAGAGGTGCCATGAACGAGGTGAAATTCCGGACGAAGCGGCGGAAGTATGAGCAAAGCCCTATGAAACTACGCAGCTGTTGAGAGACGTGGGCTTCAGAAACTCGCGAATAGCGTGTAGCTTAGCGGGGTCAGTAAGAACACCATCTTTCGACACGACTTGTTTGAGAATGGTAAGCTTGCGTGCTCCAAAGTGACACTTCTTCAAGTTTAGTTGGAGGCCTGCTGTAGAGAGGCAGCGTAGAACCTGTTCCAAGCGACGAAGGCGCGTGGGAAAATCAGGCGAAAATACGACCACATCTTCTAAATAGCACAAACACGTGTTCCATTTAAGGCCTCGTAGGATAGTGTTCATCAAGCGCTCAAATGTTGCCGGTGCATTGCATAGGCCGAATGGCATAACGTTATATTCGTATAAGCCGTCTGGTGTAACAAAGGCAGTTTTTGGCTTATCATCCGGTTTCATGGGCACTTGCCAGTACCCAGAGCGCCAATCAAGGGAGGAAAAGAACTCTGCGCCTTGTAAAGAGTTGAGGGCGTCATCGATTCGAGGCGAAGGATAAACATCCTCTCGTGTTATTTTGTTTAGACGACGATAATCTACGCAAAAGCTTATCTTGCCTTCTTTCTTTTTAACTAAAACAACAAGTGACGCCCAAGGACTGTTTCATAGTTGAACGACGCCACGCTTTAGCATGTCGCCTACTTGTTCATCGATGACACGACGTTCAGTCGGCGAAACATGGTACGGTCACTGCCGTAGTGGTGGGTGATTACCTGTGTCGATCTGGTGGCATACAGTAGATGTTCGACCTAAAGTAGCGCTGTGACTGTCAAACGATGGCCGAAACTTGTCAAGGAGGGTCAAAAACTCACAACTCTGTTGTGGGCTTAGACCTTCCTAGATGAACCGGTTGAAAATGTCGGTAGTGGTAGGGCCATTCACGAAACTACAGAAGAGGGGGCTGACTTCCGATGATTCATCAGGAACGTCAAGTGTAGTGATGGTTTCAAATGATTCTATCGAGCCGATACATTCGCCTTGAAGCAGCGTAATAGTGAATGGGAACTGATTCTCTACAGGCTCGTCGGTCGCATCACCTTGAAGAGTAAGGAGAGTGGTTGGGAGCGGTGATAAGTGGCGAAGAACGAATGCAGCGGAAGGCGTGAAGAATGCGGTAGCGTCGACGACTGTGGAACACGACACAGGTGCGAAGACAGTAGCACGTGGAGGGCTGGGTGTCGTCACTAGCGACGAACTTCGAGTAGGAAAGGGCGATCATCTGCAGGTAGAGCATCAAGCAAAGGGACAAAAGACGACTTCGGCACGAGCGCAATCAATGACGGCTTGGTGATGGGAGAAAAAATCCCAACCTCAATTGATGTTTTGAAAACACTGTGGGAGTACTACGAACTGCGCTGTGTAGGGCAGCCCTTGAATCTGGCAGTACACGCGGCAACAGGCTGCACAGGCTGTGCAGTGGCAGTATGAAGACACGAACCCAAGTAAGGCGTTGTCACTTTTCGGATTGAATGGCAAACTTTTCCGGCAATGACAGAAAATGCGGCACCAGTATCAATAAAGGCAAGTACGGGTACACCTTCAAGAACGGCATTAATTACATTCAGCGGCGAACAAAGAGGGCTTCGGCTTTGCGACGAGGACGCAGTTCTTGCCTCAGGAACTGCGTCATTTAGTTTTCCGCGTCAATTGTAGGGGGCGTCGGCGCATAGGGGAGGGCGACCATCGACGCGGAGAAGTAAATCAGCGATCAGAAGCTGGTCGGTGGCTTGGTCGAGGAGCGTACAATTGTAGGGGGACGTCAGCGCATAGGGGAGGGCGACCGTCGATGGGGACAAGTAGATCAGCGATCAGAAGCTGGTCGGTGGCTTGGTCGAGGAGCGTACAATTCGAGGTCTTGAGTGTAAGGGGTGTACGTGTGATCGTAATTATGTGGACGTTGGTTTTCACGTTAGCGGAGAGGGCGGTGGCGGCAGAGACGTGCGACGTGTCCGGGTAGACCACACGAACAGAGGATCGGTCGGTTGTCGGTAGTGCGCCATAGATTAGGGACTCAGTGGACTGGAGGTCGCGGCGGCTGGGCGGCATAAACAGGAGCAGGCAGTGGAGGCGGCGCTTGGGACGTCTCTGGTCGTGGTCGTGCTGCTGCTTCTGCGTATGTCAATGTTGCATTGACTGGTGGCACCAGCTGCGGAGGAAGGACCTCAGACACTTGATTTTATACAATAGTCCGTAGTGTAGAGCTAAGTGGCGCACTGCGCTCCGTTAGGCCGGAGATGAGCGAGAGTTGGCGGGCGACTTCTTCGCGCACGAAATCTTTTATCTGCGACAGAAGAACGGGATCTTGCGAGAGAGTTAAGCCGGATATCGATTCCTGATGTGGGACACCATGGCGTGTCAAGATACGTTGCTGGCGGAGCTCATTATAGCTTTGGCAGAGCTCGAAAACTTGGGCGACAGTAGAAGGGCTTTTTGAAATGAGCCTCTGGAAGGCGACCTCGTCGATACCCTTAAAAATAAGCTTGGTTCGGTGCACCTCTCTCATGTTCGCACAATTGAATGACGTCCTTTATGTAACTGGCGAAATTCTCACCAGGCAGTCGAGGTCTCGACTGAGGCGCTGCTCGACACGAAGGTTGCGGGCAGCAGGACGACCGAAGACTTCGCTGAACATTGCCTTGAATGCTGTCCAGGTTGGAACGTCGGTTTCATGGTTCCGAAACCACAAGTGAGCAATGCCACTGAGGTAAATGCCGACAGTGGGCAGTCTCGTGGCTTCGTCCCGTTTGTTCAAGACACTCACGAGTTCGTAAGTAGCCAGCCAGTCATTGACGTCATGATCGTCAGTGCCGCTGAATATGGGAGGTTCCCGCTGACGAGCCACCCCGGAGCACACGATGGCCTGGGGATCCATAGGTGGAGGGCTTGTGGCAGATGTAGTGGTCATGGCGGCAAGTCGAGTCCGGCTTCGCAACTCCAGGATTGCAAGGAGACCCAGCACCTCCACCAAAGGCAATAAAGAACTGATACAGTCAGAACTCTTATTCGAGACCAGGTAGGAGCGTAAGCGTAGCCAGTGAAATTAGCGACAACGTCCGGGCCAAGCATCTCGTGCTTAGTACTAACGATGCGTTCGCCTAGCTGTGCATGACCCACTACTTGATTACATAATGTTATTATTAATAATATTTATGATATAATATTTTATATGCTTGAGAAATAAGATGAAAATCTGGCTGGGACGTGTCTTGGTAGCCAGCGTACACGAAGCTGTGATTTCAGCTTCACGGAACGCCTGTCTTCAAGGTCGTGCACGTGCAGCTTTCTGGGCCATGGGGGGAAATTGACGTTCATTGTCTCAAAAAACTCGCCTGACCGCACTGCAGCTGTTAGCAAATATGCAATGGGTGCACACAGTAAAAAAATACAAAAAAGGTCGCCAGTTGGAAAGATGAAAAATTCGAAAAACGTTGTTCGAAGAAGCCCGCGTATGTGCCTCCAGCACAGCCGTGGCCTACAGCAGTCAGTCGACACAGCCGGAAAGAATGTGCCGCGGCCCATTTCAAGCAACGACGAAGAAAATATTTTGCGCAAATTTTCAGTCGTATGGTAATAATATTGCGTCAATAATTGTTAACAGCTAAAACTTCGTTCGGCAATAAGCTCAGGAAAATTTAGTTCCAGTGAAAAGCGCGTATTTCATTGATCTCAAGGGGTACTGTATGTTTCATTGTCAAGCCTGCACTGTATTCATCCGCACCATTGTTGCTTTTTCGCTCGCCAGAGTCATGGGTGCAGGAACTGATCGAGTTTGTCATTTTTCACACATCTTTCCCTTATTTCGTGTTCAACTATTGCTCCAATTTACACAAGATAATCATGTAGCTCTGAAGAATCTGCTTCTGTCAACGTGGCGAAATCGTGGACGGCAAGGAAGGGTTTTTGTGTGCGTGTGCGTGTGTACGCCGCTCGATTGGCGATCGTAAACTTTCTGTGAGAAAAAAAAAGGACACCCATGCTGGCGGGCAAGTGTTCCTTCACAACTTCTCCCAAAAGCAGCACGAATGGACGTGGTGGCTTTAAGGTGTGAATAGGTTATCAGGATTAACAGGTTCTTTAAAGGGCAAGTCTCAGTTAAATGTTAAGGTAAGTTCATCATTTTCCTTTCCTTCGCACGTTGTTCGCAAATATTATAACTCAGAAAACATAGTGCATTGCACGCTACCTGAGTAAAAAACTTCATATTGATCGTGGTTACGTCATTAGGCTGTTTTGTCTAAGTGATACAACACTCTCTCTCTTTTTATTTATTTCAGACAGTGCTCAATTTATTCGAGAACTCTACACCAGGAAAATATGGGTTTCATGCTATTGTACTTTTTATAAATATATTGATGTAAATATACTTGTCATGTATTTTTCTCATTTTAACGCTTGAGGCATTACCAAGAATAAATTACAACTTGCGCAATTACAAATAAAATACAGTTGCATATCGCTATCTCCAAGGGTGCCATGAGACTTATGAGCCCGCATTTGAATTTGTCTTGCATTTGAATTTGTCTTTGTTTGTCTACTCACCCCTTGTTTTTATATTTACGCGTGTTTTGATAAGGGCACGCAGTGAAAATTTTCTTTTGCTAGTTTGGTTCTTCAAAAGAGGGTGCAATGCTAACGGATTGAAAAAGAAAAACTTAGGAGAAGCCAAATATTTGGTTTCCACCACCTACAATTCGGGTGGTATAGATGTATATGTGACTGGAATGCGTACATCACAGGCAACATTATCGTTACAGATGACGCAACGTCGCGTGGTTTTCTTGAGGACCTGCACATATCCGCATACATAGTTACACAAAATATTGTGATGTCACGTTTTAATCTGTGAGCACTGTAGATAGTTTTCCGCAAGAGGACAAATGAACTGGTCTGATGCATTAGGCCTTGCTACTGTGTGAAAAAACTGGGGGACCATTAGGCTCCATTTGTTAGAGCTGTGCGCAATAGCAATATCCTGTTCCTTGTGCCTAATTCAACCACTCAGTGTGTACTTTGTATGTGTGATGCTACTTGAAAAATTTTATTTGTGGGATAGTACTGCGTAATTGAGAAAGTTGAAAATGTCTTGACTCAATAAAGGTTTAGCACATGGCTGCATTTTGTGTAAAAAAAAGGTAGCATAGTTTAAAGCCCAAGCAATATTATGTTATTACCGAGTTGCGCGAAAAATTTTAAATGAAATGGAAGACAACTGGACATAATGCACACTGACAACTGAAACTTTGTTGGAGAAAACATACATCTATATGCAGTTACGAGAACACGTGTGGTAAAGCAAAATAATTTCCTATCGGTTTTTATATGGGTTTCTTTATCGGTTGAAGTTTCGACCGTGGCACGGCCAAAACGTAATCCAATAAAAAAACTGCTTGCTTTCTCTTACGTGTACCGGCTTGTTTTCTTATACGTACCGGAACCACTAAACTATCGCAATATATATATATTTATATATATATATATATATTGATTGATACGTGATGTGTAACGACCCAAAACCACCATATGATTATGAGGGACGCCGTAGTGGAGGGCTCCAAAACTTTCGACCGCCTGGGGTTGGTTGACGTGCACTCGAATCTGAGCTTAGGGGCTGCAATACTTCTGCCTCCATCAGCAGCCGGGATTTAATTCCGCAACCTGCGGGTCAGCAGCTGACTACCTTAGCCACAAGACCACAACGGCGAGGCAATATATATATATATATATATATATATATATATATATATATATGTATATATATATAATACTTGTATAGGTATATAGATAGATAGGTAGATGCAAGACGTGCTTGCAGTATGCGAAGAAATGCTTCGCACTTAAAAGCACAAATGGTCTTGGAGACCTCGCGTTGACTCAGTGACGTCATGGGGATAACTAGTAAGCTGTTGCGCTATTGATGCCTGCTGGAGATTCTTCGTGGTGTCTTGGTGGCATAAATGAAAGATGAGGCGATGAGGAACAAGTCTTTGTTGAGAGGCAGAGTTCAGCGAAGAGGTACACATAGCTGCGGATTTATTCAAAGCTAATCGGGAGTGCAGTGCTGTGTGTGCGCGTTCGCAAATACATACTAAACAGTGGCTGTCACACATTTTTACTTGTTTGTTCCCTCTTAGCGTAAGTATGTCTGTAAGCCTTGAACTTAGGGTCAACTTTATCGGAATTAGGCGACAAAGCAGAGAGCGACAGCAGATTGTATGTGCATATGCGACATGAAGTGGTTATGTTTCTTAGTTAAAGAAGCGATGGGAGTGCCATTTTGTCTGATTCATTGTGATACCGCTGTTGAAGCAAAACACGTTGATTTGATTTAGACCATCGCACTGGCATTACCATACGGGCGAAACGCTTCAAACTCATAATGAGTGAGATGTCAGTGCACGGTAAAAAACCCCATGTGGCCAAAATTAGCTGAATCTCTCTACTACGGTGAGCCTCCTAATTGCATCAAGTTTTCTTTTCGCAAAAACATTAGGAGTCAGCCGTTTTGGTTCCTGAGTGTAAGACTAGCTATTATAATTTGACTGTTTTTTTAATTCAAACCTAGATTCCTCTGTGGTCGTCGGGTGGAATAAACACTTTTTTAAACTGTAAAAAAACAATTCACGTAAGTAAACAATTTTATGTGATAGCCCACTTGTTTTCATCTCGGGCAAAGCTAAGGTTTTCAAGAGAAAAAAGGCTCAAGAATATGCCTGTTCCCACCCCCATAAAGGATACACGTACATTAACTGAAGCACCAAGAAAGATTTTTCTTCACATAAAACGGCTGGAGAGACGTTTGTACATTTGCACATCCAGCAGCTCTCTTTCGGCACTTTTACTTCACATCAATAACAAAAGAATGTGGGAGAGCCTTTATTGCTTGCAAAGGCCGCTGTCCCAAGGGTGTGTCACTCCCTTTTTGCACTTGGCGCCGCAAGCCCACTTGGGATCTCTCTGAGTGCACCGCTAGAGCGAACGTCACTTTGAAACGCCAGGGACGATGCTTGAGAGCATTACAGTAATCGCCCCTTTCTCCTTCCCCCCACTCGGCTAGCGTATGGTGGTGAAATGGCTGGGTTCACATTAACAGTGAGATGTGTTGAGAAAACAGATTGAAAGCAAAACTAACAGGCTTCAATTTGCGTATATTATTTAGTATTGGACATCGTGTATCCCCTGATTTCCAATAATAATGAATGATAATTGATTGTAGGACTCTAAAACAGTAAGTCACATTTTTGCCAGTCATGATTTGTGTGTTTGCATTACTTGTACTGTTGATCGGGCGTGAGTTTAACGTCCACCGCTCCTTGTCCACAGTGTTCTTGACACTTACCCTTTTTTTTGTTTCGTGTGTTTGGTTTGGTCTCTTTGTGCCAATATATAGTACTACGATGCTCTCACTGCACCTTTTTCTCCCAAGCGTTTTTCTGGGGACAATTAATGTACCAAAAGACCAAATGTGAAAGTGTCGCCGCCCATTATCACCTACCACCAGGGCTTTAACTGAGAAAGGAGACATACACAATCATGTAAGACGTGGAGTCTACATATTCAAAGCTTCCGTGCTGAAAAGTCCACCCCCCCAACATTAGAAGATAGTCAAAGGATATACAGATAAACGCAGAGGCATTGCAGGCAGGTTAACTATGTTTTGGCTTGGTTAGTTACCCTACACGTGGAGTGAATGAAAGTGGAAGGAATAGATAAGACAGAGCCCCAGGAATGAAAATAAGAAATGATGAACAGGACGCTCCTTGTTTATCATGTTATTATCATGTTATCAACACGAACTGGCGCTTGTAGTTCACGAGCTCTCGTTTAGTCCATTAGGAAGTCAGATTTTAGACTGGTATTGCGTGCAAAATGCTCGTGTTACTGCTTAAGTTAACAAAACCTGAAGGTGAAAATTAAATTGTGAACTTTCATGGTGTCCAAACTAAATCGCGGCTTCATTAAACAAACCGACCAAATTTGTTACAATGCAACATACAGAGGCCCATAACATGATAAAACACATTTCCAAGGACGACAGTAAAGTTAATCCACTCATTCATATAAATAGAAAAATATGTGACTGGCTAGGACCATAGAAGTAATAGAGAGAGAGAGAGAGAGAGACAAAGCCGAAGCTTCATGCTAATGTGGTGGTATATTTACTCGGTCTACCATTGTGACATTCAAATAAGGCTTTCTATCAAAAAGCATCATGGTGCATCGATAGTTTTTTGTGTCTGCACAAGGAATTAAACAGCCGGTTCAATGCATGCAATCATTCTGTGTCGACATATGCAATAATTGCTATCCTGGTGCATCTGAAACTACCAAACTTGAAAACTCCTGCTGATATTCTGCCGGCCGTTCTTCGTATGAGCAGCACACACTATATAGCGTGAGTGACAGCATGATCAACACTTTCCGTGATAGCACGATTCGTATGAAATAGACGACAAGCAGGTAACTACTAAATCAGTAGCCATTGAAGCAATAAAACATTGACACACTATCGTACGTATCCAGATTATGAATGGCGCTGTTCGTACCAGGAGAGAGTAAAGAGGCAGAATTTTGATAGAGCCACGCGCGTTCAATAATGCAACAAATGTTACAGCTGACGATGAGACAACAGTTAAAAAATGGTGACTGCTATGAACATTCTTCTATTGCTAATTATAGATTTTAGAGGTGAAGCTCAATAAGTAGTGTGTCGGTCGTTAGCTGTATGAATACATTTATGTAGTAACCATCTCGCAGCACATCCACGATGTTAATGATGATAAATGGGGCGAAGCTTCGGAGGCTTTTACGGGCGAACCGTGAATCATCCGCTGGCCGCGTCCATCTGTCGTCTGTCTGTCTGACGCGCGGACGGATGCACGAAGGATGGACGGACGGACTCACGTATAAACACAGTCAAGGACGCACAAATCGGCGGTTGGACTCATGGGTGAACGGATGGACACACAGAGAGATGGGCGCACAGACAGATGCATTGGCGGAGGGATGCACGAATGAACGAACGGACGCGTGTATGGGCGCACAGATGGACTGATGGACACACGGTCGGATGGCTGGACGCACAATTGAACGGAAACGAGGTCGGACTGATGGACGATTCGCCCCACTCATTATGATTCACTTCGTGGATATGCTGTAATTTTTCGTGCGCGTAAGTGAAAAAAAAAACAGTACAGTGTTCAAGTAACCGCAGCGTGGCGTGTGCCAGCGGTAAGGCCCATTGTTTTCGGAGCCATTTAACCAAATTGCACTACTCCAGCGACGCTTCCTTACTTTTATCAATACTTCAAGCCATCTGGCTTTTTGCTGAAGGGTATCAATGATAGTGATTGGAACCTAGGCAGAAAAATTCATAACACGCAAGTGAGACCTCGATAGAAAGTGCAAGTTCGAGAAATATTTACAAAAGCAAGTAGGAACAGTTCACCGCCATTGTTGTATCACGGAGACGCTGGTGTGCGTCTCATAAAACGTGAACCTTTACCTTAAAGGTGAGCCCTTTTCTGCCCTATTATTTCCACATTCCTTCCTCAAGCTTTTGTTAGCTCCCCATTTCACTGTCAGTAATTCTCAGCGCGAACCGCACCTACAGTGTTCTAAAAGCTTCATGACTGCAGTAGATTATTTTCTGAAGATTATGCTCGCTTCGTGAACAATAAGATTATTCTTGCACCTACGTCGCCAATAGCAATAACACTAGAATATTTGATGAAGTGTACAAATGACCCCACTGTGGTGGTATAGTAGCTGAGGTTCTCGGCCACTGATCCGCACGTCGCGGGATTGAATTCCAGCGGTAGCAGCTGCATTTTCCATGAAGGCGAAAAAGGTGTGGGCATGTGTGCTCAGATTTGGGCGCACGTTAAAGATCCCCAAGTGGTCGAAATTTCGGGAGCCCTTCAAGACGGTGGCCCTGCCACGGTGGTCTAGTGGTCAAGGTACTCGGCTGTGGAATCGCAGGCCGTGGGATCGAATCCCGGCTGCAGCGGCTGCATTTCCGATGGAGGCGAAAATATTGTAGGTCTGTGTGCTCAGATTTAAATGCACGTTCAAAAACCCCAGATTGTCGAAATTTTTGAAGACCTCCACTGCGACGTCTCTCATAATTATATGGTGGATTTGGGACGTTAAACTCCTCATACCAATCAACCTCCACTACGGTGTATCTCAAAATCAAATGGTGGTTTTGGGACGTTATACCCGTTATTTCATAAAGTGTATAAATTGTGACACACGTCACCGGTATCAGTGCCATTGTCCTGCTGTAATCTGACTTTCCTTTTACGTGGCCGCAAGTTTCGCCCTAACTTGCGGCCCCGTAATAATAATTGAGCAGCAGTTTAATAATCGACCTGCAGTCTGCTGTCTTTATCCGTGTTACGACTCGTGTCAACATAGGCTAAGTATAGATTTTTTTTACTAGGAGAATATATTGGCCTCCCGAACACTAATTTCAGCGGTTAGGAGATATTTACGGATACTAATGACTGAAATTGAAGTAGCAACATGGGTAGCATGTGAAATATAGCTATAATTTTCAGCGTGTTTTTTTTTCTTGGCTGTGTTTGGTCTGTCTGCGAATAAGTTGAAGCAGCGCAAAAAAAGCAGGGACAAAGAAGGAACACGCACAACAGGGCAAGTGCCTAACTGCTTTTATTGAATGTTGGTCACTTTATGCATAATTCATCACTTAAACTTGTGTCACCAAAAGCAACTTTTGACACCAAAGAAAAGGAAAATAGAGTCGGTCTGCACATTTGCGCAAGCATTTAATGTATGGTGTGCTGTTATTCGTCGTGCACTGAGTGTAGGGAAGTTACTGGTAGAACAAAAATAATTCCCGCTAGCGGGGGTTCTGAGTTGGCGCCGAAGAGTGCGCCAACTCTTGATCACTATCAAAAGTGATAGTGATCATGTGATCACTATCACTTTTGCCTAACTTCAACGTGCGATCCAGGACTACGCTGATACCTTTCTTCTCGACAAGCGGATACCGCCTCTTCTATCAACATAAGAGGAACGTCCAAGCAGGCCCTTCTGCCACGCTAAGCCTATCGGTAGAACGGAGCGCAGAACCCGGCAGCCAGCTCCTTGACCAAGCACGGCACCTCGATTTGTGACATACCGATGGACAACGACCCACCACCAGCCCAGAATGCCATGAACACGGCTGACCAAGACATTGAAATTCAAGTAACAGCTACGGCTGACGCCGAACAAGACTTCATCTCATCTGATGAAGAGACACACGGGGCGTCGACCAGCGATGTCGATGACAAGAAAGACTCAGCAAAGGAAGACGCTACCAATGGTAAGTGGAATCTTGAATTATCGCTGCTAGAGCGAAAACAGTTAAGAAAACAAAACATTGAGCAGCTTCCGATGAGAGCGGAGCTCGAAGCGCTGGCATTTGCGAAGGCGACAGCAGCAACGCCACAACGCCTGCAGAAGAGCAAGCCAAACGTGGGAAACCATCTGAACGAGGTCACCGGAGAACGTGCACGATGCCGCTCCTAAAAAAACTACATAAAGGTGATCATGCGGCCCAAGCCAGGACTAGTAGAGAAACAACAAAAAACCTTCGCTGTTGCGCGAGCAATAGAACGTGCAAGCGGTGACCCAGAGACCTGAAAAACTGATAAATTTCTGCTCCGCCTTCGCAACGGGTGCAACACCATCTTTGCAAGTACTTCCAATGAAGAAGTGGTGGAAAAGACCTTGAAGACTAAAGCCCTAGAGCCTAATGACACTAAATACCTGATGAAAATTTACATACCAAACCCTTAAGGATACCTTAAAGGTGTGATACGTGGGCTGGAGTGCGAAACCCCAGAAGCCGAGCCCTTAAGCCATCTTCGAGTGTGCATGCAAGGTGTGACAGTCGTTCAAGCAAGGATTGTTAGGAAGTCTGAAACCGCAGTGAAAATGTTCGACGAACCCATCGTGCCACGCTTCGTGTTCTATTACGGCGGCGAGATGTGGCGTGTTCCTTATCAACCCACCCGACAATATTTCAAACTGTGTAAATACTAGGGACATCGAACGGACGTTTGCCCAACACCGACAGCAAAAGCATGCAGCATCTGCCTACTAAGGGACCCCTCAGAAGACCACACGTGTGGTGGAGGGTGGAGGAATCATCCCACAGCGGCATCGCAGTGCACAAAACAAAACTCGAACGAATCCCGCAAAGCCACACCCACCGCAACGGCGAAGCCGACCATTAACTAACGGCATATTAAAGAAACGCTGCTTCAGCACGGGCCGTGAGGACGGTGCATCACGATAAGTGACCCCATCGAGGTCCCAATCCAGGTTTTAATCCAGGTTCCGATTCAGGTCTGGCTCCCGAGACAGTTCCACCACTGGGGAAAGTGACCGAGAGCAGGACCAGGCAACAAAACAGCAGCAGCATCTCGCCAAAGCGGCACCGAACAAGAAAGCCAAGAACAACAAGAGCAGGGCAGCAAAAGCCTCGTTACCCTCAATTCACACAACACAACTCAAGCACCTAGAACACGAGCTAATGCGAGTTCGAATAGGGCAACTTGAGAACGAAGGGAATTGAGAAAGCAATCAACGCTGCAAATGAAAGAACCATTACTAGCCCAGGCGGTACAGAAAAAAACAAAAGCAGCCGACTGTAGAAGAGGACAGCTTAGTTACAGTTTCAGCATTGAAAGCCAGCATACAAGAAGCTATACCCACCATAATAGAGCGGCTCAACAGAGGTACGTCGAAAAGTTGAAGTTCTAGAGAGGAAATTCCAGGCACAGCGAATAAAATTCACTAAATCTCTCCGAAAGCATGCCACAGGCAGCAGCATAAGAGAGAAGCCGAGAAAGTTTAGAATAGACTAGGACTGTCGGCCATGACCCAGGGGACTTAAAATGCACAAGAAACAAAAGGGCATTTTAGAAGACTGCGGAATATGGGAGTGAAAAAAATGGTCATGACACAACAAAAGTTACCAGCCATCCTAGCGCTACAAGAAGCCGCAACTAACCTGAAATTAAGAAAATATGAGACATCCAGTACCGAAGATGAAAAATGGCAGGTCGAATCAATGGTGGACAAGACATTGACAGCGATAAGACACCAATCTATAGAGGGAACGGACATTCCGCGCATATTAACTGAAATCATATTTAAAGGCACAAGAAAAAGAGCGTCTTCCTAATTATATTTACACCTCATCTAGTCAGAAGAGAGCAACATTTGACGTACTGTTTCAAGAGACAGCAAAAATTGCGAAGGCGAGTCCTGTAGTTATTTTTGAAGATTTTAATGCGAGGCACTTGAATTGGGGATACGTAACCCAAGACACTAAAAGCATGAATATTGCAGTACAAATAGAATCACGTGGCATGATGGTAATTATTGACGCTGCGATTCCAACAAGAACAGAAAATAGTATCTCAGAAGACACAAGCCCAGTTCTCACTATAAACGAAAACTGCCCAACGGCAGAGTGGGGCAGAAAACTTGAAAATCTATGAAGTGACCATTACATTATTATTACAACACTCCGCGCATGCATAGGTCGCTAACAGATTAATGCAATCAGAAGAACAGACTGGCGAGGGTATAGAAAATCGCTTCATTGATATGTGGGGTTTAACTTCCCAAAACCACCATATGATTGAGAGACGCCAT
Source organism: Rhipicephalus microplus (assembly GCF_043290135.1). Lineage (NCBI taxonomy): Eukaryota > Metazoa > Arthropoda > Arachnida > Ixodida > Ixodidae > Rhipicephalus > Rhipicephalus microplus. The sequence continues at coordinate 123,419,954 of NC_134700.1, forward strand.
AGTGGAGGACTCCGGAAATTTCGGCCACCTGGGGTTCTTTAACGTGCACCCAAATATGAGCACACGGGCCTACAACATTTCCGCCTCCATCGGAAATGCAGCCGCCGCAGCCGGGATCGATCCCGCGACCTGCAGGTCAGCAGCCGAGTACCTGAACCACTAGACCACCGCCGCGGGGCCAGAGAATCGCAAAAAAAAACTACTGACGTAACTGGCTTGAATAAGTGGTGTGAAGTCATATGAGACTTCAAACATAAACACACAAAAAGTGTAACCAGGACGGAGAAAACACCTGAAGGCGACCGTCAGCTACTACATTTGTGGGATGCACGAAGAAGCTTGACCAAGCGATTGAAGCGAAAAAAACGCATCCTCAAGCTCAAAATGAAAATCATAAACATAACACAAGTGACTGAGCATACGCTAGTCAACTAGCAACAGCCAACTGGGAACACTTCTCTGGCTCGTTACAGGGAACACTATGAACAGCGAAAACGGGGAGCATCCTTAGTTCAATGATTGACCCACTCAAAAAAGACGCGAAAGCCAAAATAACTTGGAAAGATTGTTTCACGCTTACCCAGGCACAAAAGACTGATTTCTCCAACACGTTCATAGCAAATGCTTCAATGACAAAGTCTCTATACCTCCGTACCAAGTTGACTAAAATGACCACACACAACCGGGAATGGATGAGCTCTTCATGGAAGCCGAAATGCGAAAAGCAATCGCCAGTATAAAGCGGAACACAGTGGCAGGGGCGGATCGAATATCAAATGTCCTGATCATAAACAAGAACGATGAGTCCATCACAGCCCTCACGAGCTTCATAAATTACCATTGGGTTAAAGGAACAATATCACATCAATGAAAACACGCTGTTATTATTATGATGACAAAACAAAGGGATAAATTGGCTTTGGAAAATGTTCGCCGCATCTCTCTCTTATGTTCAGGAAAGTGGTTCAAAAGATTAGTAAACACTCGAATACAACGTAATCTTGAAAAAAAAACTTCGTGCCTGACACCAAGTTTGGCTTCAGGCAACACCTTTTCAAACAGGGCATTCCCTTGCTTTTAAAAGAGGAAGTCTTAAAAAACGTACCGAAGGCAGGAGAAGACATTGTCATGGCCATTGACATAAAAGTAGCCTTTGACAACGTAAGCTACAAAGGGATACTGGACGGCCTAGTTGAGATCAGCTGTGGTATGAGGACGTATCACTGCGTTCGAAGCTTCTTTAATGAAAGAACAGCTGTTATCAAAGTAAGATATGATGAATTCAACGTCATTTATCCTTCAAAGAAAGGCAGACCACAAGGAGCATTCAATTCGCCTACAGTTTTCAACATAGCCATGATTGGACATGCTACAAAGCTCTAAGGAATTCACGACATTCAACATTCTCTATATGCGTAGGATATAACAATGTGGAGAAGAAAAGGGAACTTGGGCGAAAAAGAGCAAAAGCTCCGACTCGCAGCCGATATATTAGAAACATATACAAAAGAAAGAAGATTACAGTGCTCATAGCCATAGAATATACTTTTACAGCGCAAACATAAAACGATCCACAAAGAAAGCGACGACACACACCAGCGCTGGACGACAGCAGAGGAAGAAACACAAGTAGAGGACACACAGAAAGAGGGACCCACTGTACTAGAAAGGAACTTAAGTAAAACTTCTTTTGGGCCTAGTTGGTTCATAGCCATAGAATATACTTTTACAGCGCAAACATAAAACGATCCACAAAGAAAGCGACGACACACACCAGCGCTGGACGACAGCAGAGGAAGAAACACAAGTAGAGGACACACAGAAAGAGGGACCCACTGTACTAGAAAGGAACTTAAGTAAAACTTCTTTTGGGCCTAGTTGGTTCATAGCCATAGAATATACTTTTACAGCGCAAACATAAAACGATCCACAAAGAAAGCGACGACACACACCAGCGCTGGACGACAGCAGAGGAAGAAACACAAGTAGAGGACACACAGAAAGAGGGACCCACTGTACTAGAAAGGAACTTAAGTAAAAGTATATTCTATGGCTATGAACCAACTAGGCCCAAAAGAAGTTTTACTTAAGTTCCTTTCTAGTACAGTGGGTCCCTCTTTCTGTGTGTCCTCTACTTGTGTTTCTTCCTCTGCTGTCGTCCAGCGCTGGTGTGTGTCGTCGCTTTCTTTGTGGATCGTTTTATGTTTGCGCTGTAAAAGTATATTCTATGGCTATGAACCAACTAGGCCCAAAAGAAGTTTTACTTAAGTTCCTTTCTAGTACAGTGGGTCCCTCTTTCTGTGTGTCCTCTACTTGTGTTTCTTCCTCTGCTGTCGTCCAGCGCTGGTGTGTGTCGTCGCTTTCTTTGTGGATCGTTTTATGTTTGCGCTGTAAAAGTATATTCTATGGCTATGAACCAACTAGGCCCAAAAGAAGTTTTACTTAAGTTCCTTTCTAGTACAGTGGGTCCCTCTTTCTGTGTGTCCTCTACTTGTGTTTCTTCCTCTGCTGTCGTCCAGCGCTGGTGTGTGTCGTCGCTTTCTTTGTGGATCGTTTTATGTTTGCGCTGTAAAAGTATATTCTATGGCTATGAACCAACTAGGCCCAAAAGAAGTTTTACTTAAGTTCCTTTCTAGTACAGTGGGTCCCTCTTTCTGTGTGTCCTCTACTTGTGTTTCTTCCTCTGCTGTCGTCCAGCGCTGGTGTGTGTCGTCGCTTTCTTTGTGGATCGTTTTATGTTTGCGCTGTAAAAGTATATTCTATGGCTATGAACCAACTAGGCCCAAAAGAAGTTTTACTTAAGTTCCTTTCTAGTACAGTGGGTCCCTCTTTCTGTGTGTCCTCTACTTGTGTTTCTTCCTCTGCTGTCGTCCAGCGCTGGTGTGTGTCGTCGCTTTCTTTGTGGATCGTTTTATGTTTGCGCTGTAAAAGTATATTCTATGGCTATGAACCAACTAGGCCCAAAAGAAGTTTTACTTAAGTTCCTTTCTAGTACAGTGGGTCCCTCTTTCTGTGTGTCCTCTACTTGTGTTTCTTCCTCTGCTGTCGTCCAGCGCTGGTGTGTGTCGTCGCTTTCTTTGTGGATCGTTTTATGTTTGCGCTGTAAAAGTATATTCTATGGCTATGAACCAACTAGGCCCAAAAGAAGTTTTACTTAAGTTCCTTTCTAGTACAGTGGGTCCCTCTTTCTGTGTGTCCTCTACTTGTGTTTCTTCCTCTGCTGTCGTCCAGCGCTGGTGTGTGTCGTCGCTTTCTTTGTGGATCGTTTTATGTTTGCGCTGTAAAAGTATATTCTATGGCTATGAACCAACTAGGCCCAAAAGAAGTTTTACTTAAGTTCCTTTCTAGTACAGTGGGTCCCTCTTTCTGTGTGTCCTCTACTTGTGTTTCTTCCTCTGCTGTCGTCCAGCGCTGGTGTGTGTCGTCGCTTTCTTTGTGGATCGTTTTATGTTTGCGCTGTAAAAGTATATTCTATGGCTATGAACCAACTAGGCCCAAAAGAAGTTTTAATTACAGTGCTCGCCGGAAAAGTCGGAACTCATTCGCCTTACAAAAAGAAGAAACAAAAAGCAGATCTGAGACTCGCACTCGAGATATGGCTTCAGGAGACGGTTATTCAGGTGTGGTCAACACTAAGAGTGCTGGAATTGTGGTTACATTTGAACAACAGGTGTCTACACACTTTAAACTCAGCAAAAAATCAACGCAACAGAATAATCGAATCATAGCCTGTGTGGCCCGTAATCAGAGAGAGATTGGGGAGCATGACACACTCAGACTTGGGAAAAGCGTGGTAATAAGCAGAGTGATGTACTCTCCCTAACACGCTCCCTAAAAATGTCCTGAATAGGAAGGAAGAAGATAGAGCTCATCAAATTATAAGGACGGCATATAAGACGGTGTTGATGTTGCCGTGCAACACTTCTAATGAGAAGACTCGTTCCCTCGGTTTCCGCAACACCTTTGATGAGCTAGCTGATCCCTAAGTTATAGCGCAGTGGACAGCATTGGCGCAAAATCGGGTAGGCAGAGCTCTTCAACGAAGAGTCGGCCTTGAAAGGTGTATAAGCATATTCCAAAATTACAAGGCAGTACCTTGCCTGATCAGAGATTTGTATGGGGTATCACCTGTACCACAAAACATTATTACGACTTTACAAGCAGGACGGCGAAAAAGTCGAGCGGTATACGTTGACAAAACAACAAGGTTTTCGAATATTTCTAGATTCACGGATTCTTCGCCATACTGGGCCAACGCAAGAAACATGGTAGCGGATGTGGTAAACACAAGCGGTAAGATCTCAGCCTGTGCTTCGGTTTCGCAAGCAAATATCATAGAAGGAGAAGATATTCCCATTGCCTTAGCGATAGGAGAAGGCTTGGAGCACAACAGTGCGCTGATTATTGACACAGATTCTTAGACAGCATGCAAAAAAAAATCGGCTCCAAGGCACACCGGATACTCACGCAAAGTAGCAGACAGCTTGACGTACGCTGTACCCAGACAATTAATTGGGCCCCGAGACACGGGGGTGTTAATGGGAACGTTTATGCAAATGAGGCGGCTCGAGCTTTCACTAATTACCGAGATACAGCTGCCGATGGCAACACAGCGGAGGATCCCACAACCATCGATCCCATTAGAAAGAGATCCTGCAATACTACACAGGTTTGCAGAGGCATAACTAAGCACCCCGCAAGAACCTTTTGGCCATGGATTCTGCGACGTTACGTGGGCTGCAAACTAACACATACAAAAACATCCACAGACTGCGTACGTACTACCCGACATCTTACAGAGACATATGCCCGTGGTGTGGAAGCACACCGACGCTCTACCACATCACGTGAGAATGTACAGCACACACCGAAGAACACAACGAAGGCAACAGCAGAGAGATGTGGGAGGCATTGCTGTCCAGCCCAGCCCTTCAGGACCAGTGGAGACCAGTCAGGAGAGCTGAAAGAATGGCGAGAGCCAACGGTGCCTTGAAATAGAGGTGCGACCACTTAGCGTTGTCCTGTTTTAGCCGCAACAAAGTGTTGTTCGCAAATGAAGTCTTCTTCTTCTTCTTTTTCTTTTCTTCTTGCTAGCGCTTGTTGCCTTGAAACCTAAATCTCTATGTAGAACATGAAAGAAAAAAAGCAGGTTTCCCCGCAAGCACATTGAACAAATTCTATTTGGAGAACATGAGTGGATGATTTGCTGGTTCTAGTAGGTCTTTTCTCTAACGTACTTAACATACCATTTTATGAAAAACTTACTGGGGCTAACTCTATGTATCACGTGCTGTCGCCACGTCTATGAAACACTTTAGTCGTAAAATTGGTGCCGTATTTATTCTTTTTTGCTTTGCTGAAGGCTCGTCAGCGGGCACTGATTTGGGTTGGTTTCATCTGCTGATCGTTTTTACCATTTCATACACACATATTTACATAATTCTTTTCGTCAAACACCAGGACATCAAAATTACAAAGGAGGGGAGAAACTAGGGCACCTCCTTCCCTAACTGCGTAGACATGGAAAGCTTCCTTTATGCATGCATCACTAAGAGCAACGACCCGTGCACTGATGGAGCGATTATAACCAGCTACCGACAGCAACACTGAGAACAAGGCTTTAGATAGATGCAATCCTCAGAAACATAGTAGCACTCCTCATTTCTTGCTGAACTGCATTCGATCGCCAAGCGGTTAGTGACCTGGGGAATTGGTATGAGTGCCGGGCGGTGTTCTCAATGAAAAAACGAGTGTCGAGACTCAGCAGCACATGAACAGTGCAGTCCAGGACAGCCCGCCAGGACGTATCTTGTAGTTACTTTCTGTCTACACTGCCCTTTACCTTTTTATTCATTTTTAGATGTACACGTATCAATCAACAAAAACAAAGAAATGGCAAACACAACACAGAAAGACGATGGCGGTGACTTGTAGTGCCTCAACAGCAGATATGCATTCTGTTTTGAGCTGATGCTATTGACACGTTTAGAAAAACGCACGCTAAGATTGAAATCTTTGCATGCGCCCGCTATTTTCGTCACGTATATGGGGCCCACAAGAGATAGTACGCGACGCATGTGCGACTGTGACAAACGCCAACGAAAACGTTTATTACGCTATTTAGAATAGCCATCTTTTATCTTCGTATGAATATTTTGTGTAATATAAATACTTCGGTTAATGGGACCACTTCGCTCAGGTAAAGAGCGCTGCGCTTGCTTTCTCATACGACTACCTCAACGTGAATGGCACGAAGCAACTGTTTTCAAAGAAGCCGAATTATTGATTTGTAGCCATTCATAAAATAAAGAGAAAATATAGGGTAGAAGCAGAAAAAACTAATTTAATAAAGCCGAGTTTACCCAGCGCGTTCTGAGAAGGAGCCAAGAAAAATAACTGTGAGCTTCAGCGCTTCACGCTGCTCACCACCAGCGGATCATAAAAACGCAAGAGAGCCTTAAACGGCCTGATTGCCTCGTACCCAGATGAATGTAAAATGCACTTTTATTAATGGCTGCATGAAATGGCCGACATGCAACAGCCCTCAGAATAAGTCCGGTGGACCTTCAGTGTTGCACTACATTTTTTGTCGCTAGCTTAATCTGTATGCCGCCATTACTTACTAGGAAGTTGCGGGGAGTTGCTGCTCATTCCGTGGTGAGGACATTGCTGCAGAACAGACCGTAATATAAAGCAGTCATTTCACAATTGCGTTGGTGTTAAAGTCCCTGCTCGCTTTGTCAGCGCCTCTACCAAATAAATAAGCTGAGGAATGTTGATTGCATATGTAATTCACGTCGGTTACCGTTCGATTTCTGCGCTCCGTCATGTAGATATTTCATTTAATAACAGCATACGTTCTTTTTATCCAGCTTCGAATGTTCCCCCACACTAGGCATAGATCTTATTACGGGCCCTGCTTTTCATACGTACGTATCATAGTGGGGGTGTGTTCACTGTTTCTAAGGTGCTACGGAAGACGAATTAAGCGAAGAATAATAAAACATTGTACGAGTGTTCTTTGTTCTCACCAAGTCCCAATACAAATGTTTGTTCTAGGGGCGAAGCTCTTTAGGTGCGTCTCCTGTATGTAGTAGCCACCTCTTGTTTTAGTCCTTGTAATGTCCTCTGGATGGCGGTATATCTATATGATAAATATACAATCAAAAGATGGGAGGTGGCTGTACATGGAGTGTTCACTAGTTGGATGGACGGACACGCGCATGGACGGATGCATGGAGGGACAGATGGACGCACGTATGGACACGCGGACGAACGAACAAATGCAGGACGGACGCAGAAATGGAAGCGCAGAAGGGCTGGCGGAGGCCTCGCCTCACTCATTATCAGTCACTCAATAAATATGCTGTGATTTTTATAGTTCTTAGTAAGATATATACTTAGACAATACAATTTGCTTTCATGTACTTGCTTCATGAGACTGGTTTCTAGGCACAAGTAAAGTCCCACAGCTATTTTATTTTTGCCATAATGAAGAATAGCAATAAATGTGAATTGAAGCTTTCGTTTTCTGTTTAAGATGGCGTCTAAGAAAACAAACAAGCCCTTGACACTTCTTACCTTGATTCATAGCGAGGGTCTCGTGTCTGGCAGACCCAATGCTTTCAGGTAAAATGCGAGAAAACAATGGTCAGCTGCCAGCTCGTAATATCGTAATGGCACGTGCAGCGTGACGCCAACAGACAACAGAAGAGCATCCCGCAATCACCCCATTGGATACTGGTGGCACTACTAATACTCTCGCGTTTATATGCACTCATCCATACATTGTAAAGTGAACGGAGGGGTAGCGCTGTGATAGCTGGGCTGATAGGTCAACGGAAATAGTATTTGAAGGTCACAGGTTAGTTCTCTGCTAGCGGCAACGTATCTCTGCACCCACTTTCTCCACGTTTACATTACAATTACTTTATACAAAATTCTCTTTAATTTCATTGGCATCGTTGTCTGTTAGTTCTTTTAAATGTGAATGCATTTCTTCGTCGGGCTATGTAAGGGGTCCGTCGGAATCCCTCCACCGCCCTCTCCCATAAACAAAGCTGCGGGCGCGCGCACTTATCCTCGCCTCTAGCTACTGAACCATGTGGTACGAGAGGGCGTAAGAAAACGCAGGTGCCATGCTTCGCTGCTCTTTCTCTCGCCGTTCACTGTCTCCTAACTGCGCCCCACTTTCCCGTACACTCGCACCTTACTATACAGCGTACGCTGGCCGAGCGGAGAACGCTGTTTGTTTTGTTCACGGTATAGTATCTTTCAACTGTGCAGGCTAGCTACTAGAGCAGGAAACATATATCGCGTTTCTCGCGAAAAAAAAAAGCTACGTCTGGCGAACTGTGTTATTGGCTGCACGGTGTAAAAAAAAGAAAACATTATTTTTCTAACGCTGGGTTCTCACGTGCAAAACGCCGTTATTTCCCTTTGGAAAAGGGCGGGTATTTTTTTATGGCTGTGGAGAGCATTTTATTGCTTCCGTGGTGGCTACCTCACGAGAACGGCAAAGAGTGCTCTTGATGGTAATAATATCAGACAAATTGCATTCTTTGTATTAAAACATGTAATCCAAGTAAGTGAACCGAAAGGACCTATTTTCTTATTGAAAATGATTAGTCAGAAAAAATTACATTTCATTGCTTCATTTTACATGATTGAGTGTCGTAAAGTGCGTTGGTAACGAAATGTGAGGGCGCCTGCACTGGAACCGCAATTTGTCACGATTGCTTTCCATCAGAGCTTCATTTCCAAACCTTTTCTTGTTTCCATGTCCTAGTTGCTGTTTCATAGCGAATGGTGCATCTATCTATCTATCTATCTATCTATCTATCTATCTATCTATCTATCTATCTATCTATCTATCTATCTATCTATCTATCTATTTCTCTATCTATCTATCTATATATCTATCTATCTATCTATCTATCTATCTATCTGTCTATCCGTCCGTCCGTCCATCTGTCTATCCGTTCAACCGGCCGTCCATCCATCTGTCCGTCCATCCGTTCGTCTTTCTGTCTGCCTATCCATCTATCTATCTATCTATCTATCTATCTATCTATCTATGTATCTATCTATCTATCTATCTATCTATCTATCTATCTATCTATCTATCTATCTGTCTGTCTATCTATCTATCGAATCGCCTACGTCTGGTTGCCCTCACGATCACCCCCTTAACTTAGGATCTTCGAAATACTTTGCAAAAAAAGCCAAATGTTTGTGAAACGCCAATGCTGGTTCCAGTGCTGACTATTCAATTTCTTGCATATATTTAGCGCCACTACATAAGCTTTCACTCAATAAAAAATTACAACAGAGTCCCCTTGCATGGCATTGATTCCCAAGTTACGTGGGATCTGCGTCTTTTTTTTTGTGGGTAGTAGCGGATGACGAAATGATCTTCATTTGGTGTTGGAAAGCGCCAGTACTGTGAAAGCAATCGAGTAGTTCTTATACAATAAAGCATTTTGTAAAAAAAACACTCCGAAAATGCAGGAAAATATTAGTTGGCCCAGCGCGGCTCGGTCTCCTGCAGACTTCGCAGCACTTGCGGAGCGCAAGGATTGAACTCAAATGCACCTACTCGCAGAGCAGCGCACCATGTGGGCGCTGCCTGCAGTCATGAGCGGCAGGGTCATCTCCTAGCCCGCGCTCAGCCCACTAGGCTGTGTATTTCTAGACACTGTAGACACTGCGAGACAAGAATGTTCACAATATGAAGAGAAACGCGCTGAACTGAGTGACCGCTTGAATCGACTCGACAGACTCCCATTCACGATTAGAATAGTGCTTGGACGGTGGTGACATTCCGATAAATAAAGGTGTGCAGTTAGCGCTCTCCATGACTTTTTAAAGACACAAATTAATTTAGTGGTCTTTACTTCATAATATAAATTACCACTACTTGCACAGAATCTATCCGCCATGTGATGTCGATATATGAACTGTACTATGCCCAAACATACTGTGCTCATTCATGCGTTACAAGACCTGTATATGGTATGTACTTATTGCCTCTGAATATTTTTTCTTCTTTTCTTCTTAGCTTTTCGTGTTTGTGTGTTTATATTGCACATTACTGTCATGATATTGGGATAGTCAGTTCTAACGTAGCCTACCTTCCCTTTTTTTGCAAAATATAAATAAATAAATATATTGTGAGGTGTAAAGCGACGACAGGAGAGTCATTTCAACTACTCGTCATATAAATGTAGTTTTCTTACGTGACTCTAAGTATAGTATCTCTTCAGTAGAACCTTCTTGTAGCCAAAGAAGCGAAAGAAAAGCGTTCACCCTCGCACAAGAGAACCATTCTCAAAAGTGAGCAAGCAAAATAAAAGAAATTCATGACAAAAATGGGCTTCGCTCACCGGAAATGAAGCGGGCTTCGCCAAATGTTTGTTCAAACGAAACAACCCACTTGGTCCGTTTGCTCTAGTTGTTCGCATGTGGTGCTCCTGCGCTCCAAATCAATGCGCACATTAAGGAAGCGACTCACCTAGCTGCTGAAAGCAGGGGACGTGTTTTTTTATTGTGTAATGAAAAGCGGCCGCGTTCTCGGTTGTCCCGCATTGTGTGTGCACGTTAACGAAGGAACATCGGTTGAGCCTGCTGTTACACAGGTCTCGTTGCTCTTTGCTAATTCTTACGTAAGATTTTAACAAAAACCTTTCTCCTCACTTCGAAAGCTAGTCAAGAAGAACGTGAAGGAGGCCTCGCAGCTTTGTGGAAAGTGCTGGCGCAGTTCAGTTCGCATAAACGGTCTCCGTATTGATCAGCCCAGACTTGAAAGCTTAGGCATGATGCACAATTCATTAGGACTGCAGGGCCAGCCTATAAAACTTCAGCAGATAAACTAACTCCATACTCGGAGAAGCGAGATGAACCGTCAGTAGTGGGTGTTCGGCTGATGCGCTTGGAATGCATGTGTAGATCCATTAAAGTTCAAAGCTACATTGCTTTAACTACTCTACGAATCCCACCCGTAACTACTGAAGTCAATGCAACTTCTTCACGAATAATACCGGGCACCAAGTCTGGAAAAAAACTCCGAGAATGCTAATCAGGACTGCAAAATCTGACACACTCTAGATAGGAGTGTTCGAAGCAATTTGTGCTCCACTAAAACTAGTGGGCCTTGCTAAATGGACGTGAAGCTAGATAGCTGTTCATGTTGTTGACCCACGTGATCGTGCGCCAGCTTAATGTTGTTCTATCTGCAGTTGATTACTTTTATAAGTGGCCGGAGATAGCTTTCCATCGAGAGGCCTCCTCAACTTAGATATCTGCGCCGCCGCTCCGCACCGCTGCCGCCACCACCCATTTTTGCCTAAGCAGTTCCCATTGCCGCCAAAGTTTCATAAGAAACCACGCGGCCGCCAACACCGCACAATAATTGTGGTGCGCCGCCGTTTGTCTTGTTTTAAACTGAGCGGGAATCTGGGCATAACATACATCACTTCCATTTCTCTTCTGCAGCTTTCAGATTTTTCAGACCGGAGTTTGCGGTGTTTCGACTGCTCTTTTCTGTCCGTGTTTGAACAATTGTATATATGGGCGCTGAAACATCTGCTAATGATGCAGAATCAAGTGTTTTAACGTCATAGCGTTAGACAGCTCATGTCGCAGAAATTCCGCCGGCACCACTGGTGGTGAGCGAAAAATCGTCCATGAACGGAAGTTGAGAAAGAACCAAATAAAATAAAGAATAAAATCTCGGTATTATTGAGAATGAAAACCGGGCCGTTCTCGTAACAAGCATATGCCCCAACACAAATCCACAATGTTACTTGCAGCTGTTTCGGGAAAAAAAACACTACATAAATGCCATCCCTACTGAAACGTTCCGTAAGATGCGGAGACCTCAAGTACGGAATTATTGGAATATGGAAGACGTATGATGCGGACTCCGCATAAGACGTATGATGCAGACTTCGCATAAGACGTATGATGCGGACTCCGCATCTTATGGAAAGACGTATCATGCGGAAATTACTGAAATGTGTGCATGTTACGTCTGAATCTAGTGCAAAGCAATATAATGTGTAAATTGAAGACGTCCACATCTTGAGTACATGTAATACTGTGTACAAATCACAATATTTCTTAAATGTGCATGATGAGGGATTGAATCATCAGCATCTTTCTAATTGTGATGCGGAAGCGAAATTACCTTTTAAATAAAATACATTACAAAACTACTAAATTAACATGCTAGCGATCATAAATGGTGGTTACATTGCAACACATTAATGCAGTGTTCTATGCAAGACTTAAAGAACTTATAAAGTTATTATTATCAATAGAGAAGCATTAATAAACACAACAGCCCTGCTACAATCAATATATTTTTTATTTGTCTGTATGCTCCAGCTGTGAATAGTGACATTGCAGTGTTGATCGTACACAAATGAGGTGACTGCACCGTAATTTCACGAGCTCCACCTAAGCCACAGGATGGTGGCACAATGTAACAGCAATTTTAGAACGAAATGTTTAAACATAAATAATAATTATAGCACTGTGAAAGTGTGGCACTGTGTTTATCTCATGAATTCCTTGTGGAGATCGGCGAAATGCTGCTTGAGGCTCCGGCACCACTGTAAATTTCGAAGGTCACTGCCATAGAACTCACGTGTCCTTCATAGGCACCTGGAAATGAAAATAATTGGCACAAATAATGTCAGAGACACATGTTAGCACAATAGTTTACATGCACAAGAATTATAACCCACAGAATGAAACTGAAAATGTAAGGCACACAATCCTTCATGTTATGCATATGTGAATAATAGAAGGAATGAGTGTATAAATTAGTTCTGCCACATCAAAAAAAACAGCATGCTTATCACAGTGAAAATAACTAGGTTGTCACGATTTTCAATGGTAGAGATAATCGATTCATATGTCCTTATGAAATTATGATTTAAATGCTTCCTGCACAGTAAAACTTAAGGAACTGCAAGTGAAAGCTCTCAATGTACATTTAATAGTGTGTGCATGTACATCTGCTGCCTTTATACTATACAGTTTGTGCACAAAATTGGCATCTTGAACAATTTTGAGAGTTAAACCTATGCAACTTATGAAGGTTAAAATCACCATGAAAGCAAGCAGGACCAGGCAGGTGCCATTAAAAATCTGTGCAAGCCAGATAACTATAACCGAACTGCACACATATAGGGCAGCAAGAGTTACAGAAATTCGGCTGCTGACCCGCATGTCAAGGTATCAAACCCCGGCTCCATTTCCGATGGAGGCAGAAATGCTCTAGGCACGTGTGCTCAGATTTGGGTGTACGTTAAAGAACCCCAAGTGGTCGAAGTTTCCAGTGCCCTCCACTACGGCGTCTCTCATAATCATATCGTGGTTTTCGTACGTGAAACCCCACATATAAATCAAGAATAACAGAAATAAACTGCCAACAGAAAAGTTGGGTGCATGTGCTATCTGTAAGTGCTTACACCTTACTACATACAGCATGCTCATTCCATTTTAAATACCGATATTGAAAATAACTGCTCTATTAGGAATGTAAAAGGTAAGGTAGAACTGAACGACTCTACGAAAAGTGACCCTATTATGACATCACGTTTTCTTATAACAAAATTGACTAAGACTCTCAAATATCATTATGCAAGGAAAAAATCTTCAAAAGAACAATCAAGTTTGAAGTCATAATTTTTAATATGGCTACTATGACTATAACCAAGAAATCGACCTCAACATGGCTAATGTTAGTTTTTAAGGCCTATATTCACTAGACAATGAACTATACCACAAAAAGCACAGTGTTCAGGCAAAGCACCACACAAAAAAAAGAAAGCAGTCCTTTTTGTTATTACCTACAATGCCTTTAAAATGGTATTTTTACCTCTACTTTCCACTTTTTATCTAAGTAACTGGTGTGAAACAAGTTAGCTGAAAATGCACTGTGCCTCCAAAACCTGTTGGTTGAATCTGAATCTTTAACAAATGGTGAAGCTTGCACTAAATTAGGCTCCACAAGCCTTGGAACAGCGAGACTACATGACTCCTAGGTCTACTTTGGTTACTTGTGTTTTGTTTCTGGGCCTAAGCATAAAGACAAGGGCTTAACTGAATTGCTGCTAACAAACAAATGCTTTCGAAATTGCCCGAGCGTCAAAGGATGCTCAGCCATTTGTTGTTTTTCGCACTGGGCTATTCTACACCAAACATACAAACCATACTGCCTGGCGACCATCACAGATGTATAGTTTAAGAAATGATGGTAATTTACTCTTCTGAAAATAGTTATTTGCAGAAATGTTTCGAAGAGAAAAAAGTTGTGGTCACGTGGGTACCTTCAGAATTTCGCAGAATGTCGTGCGGGTGTTATTTGTGACAAAAATTTCAAAGAACCGCTTTTCCTTGCCATATCAAATTTGATCTACATATTAAGTAAAGATGCTTTTTAAATTATTTGAAGCCAAGTAACATTAGTGCAATTTTTCCGCTACATAGGCTTTGAAGAATTCAGCCAAACTGTTTATCGTTTGCATTTCTTGTATGGCAATACTGCATTTTGTATGAATATTTGAGCCACAAATACTCACTGCACAGAAGTTATATTTCACGAAAAAAAATAATGTTAGGTCCAAATTACAAATATCACTATATAATCGTTTTTGTCCACATTGAGATGCAATTTGAGCTGTGTGTTTGTCTAATTGAAAATTACTTTTATGTGTAAGTTGAAAGCAAATAAACAGTTCTTGCTACATGGCAAGTGTTATCATTACAATTTTTGTTTAAATGAGGAAAATGATTTTTGAAGTCTCCTATTGAGGGCCATGGGGAACTTCGGAACGGAAGCTGTCGTATACCAAATGCAGAAAACAGCAATCATAAGAAAACTTCAAAAATTCATTTCTACTTTAAGACAAAGTGTAATCATATAACTTGCCATATAAAGAGAACTGCTTCCTTGATTTTGATGCGGCAAAAAAATTGCACTAATATTACTGAGCTTCATGCACTACACACAATCACCTTTACTTAATACCTAGACCGAATTTGGTGTAGAAGAGGCAGTATTTTTGAAACACTTTTTACTTTTTACAAACAACACCCATACGACATCCAGGGAAGTCCAGAAGGCACCAACGTGGCCTAATATTTTGTTCTCTGTGATATACTTTAGCATTTTGCTGTTTTCAGAAAAATACAGTAAACGACCACACTATTTTTTTTTTCAAAACACATTTAGGACGGTTGGCAAAATGGCTGGGATGTTTGATGCATAATTGCCTCACTGCCAGCATTTATTCTTCCGAAGCTCAAGCTATCACCTCTCTGTTACTGCCTCCCTCACATATAATGCCTGCATAGGAAAGAAAAAGAAAGGCAGGCCTGACAAAGTTCACAAGGCAAGAGATTTTCATTTTGGCTAAATTCATTACCATAAACAGCAGCAAAATAGCATTCATTTTGAGTAGTCCAAGACACAAGCTATAAACCAGCTTACTAAGAGCCAAGCACAAACTTTTCATTTGAACCTGTGTGGTGATAGACAGGAAGCACTTATTGCAAGACTGATCAGTCTGTAATTAACTAAATGAAGTACAATGCACTGTTCAATCCAACACCACATAGGCATCTTTGCTATAGCAAAGCCATGTGTCATTGATTCATGCACTTGATGGGACAATGCAAATGTAACAAAAAAGGTGAAAAAAGAAAACAAGGGGAAAAAAAGAAAAGGGGGGATGCAAAGTAGGAGCAGTGTAGCACTACTTTTACTTTGCATTCCCCTTTTCTTTCTTCTTTTTTCTTCTTTTCTATCATTTATCTTTTTTTTGCTTCCCTTACCCCCAACCTCCGACAGGAGAAAACTTTGTATCACCGCAACCTAACTTGAAAAGAAGCAAGGGCTGCACTCTTCTGCGTTATAGGTTTATTTTTTTCAGACAAACATTTCTAACAGGCACACATGCCTACACCAAAAGATGATGTCATTACTGACCCCATTTAAACTAACACGCCAAGGATGACAAGGTGACTTCTAAAAAATAGGCCCTCCTATCGCAACATCGGCCAGCCTGTCTGAAGCACTTCTACTGTTCACCCTGATTACCCCACTAGATGTTTCCATCTGTCGCTCACATCTTCATTTTGGATAACACTAAGACGAGCTTACATTGATGAATACGCACGAAAGTTTAGTGATGTATCATGTATCAGATTAAGCAACTCTGTTAAAAAATTATTGATAGCTTGCTCCCAGGCTTTTTATACTGTAGCCTGAAACTTCGTAATGTCTTCTATGCACATGAACCAGATTGACAACGTAATGCACAACATGCTTAAGAATACTGCGAGGAACAAGATAACGACAAAACGACCAGCCACCCAAAATTTTTGCTGTACATGTTTATAAAATGTTCATGTACCCCAAACGAGGTGCTTATAATACAAGCCGAAAAAACCTACAAGTAGGGCCTTGGAGTCTTCTGGAAGTAGACGTGTTGAATTTTTTCTGTAGAGGGCTTTACACCCATAAGTGAGGAACAAAACTCCTGTAAAATGAAGAATGTTGGCAGCTATCAGTTATAGAAAAACCTAATGCAGCTAATCTTCCCCGACACATCTGTACATTTAGAGAGGTGACGTAGCTTCTGCGATTGTGGCAGTAACTCCAACAGGACCAGTGCGAAAATTGGCACTACTTGGCTATAAAAATGTCCAAACATGCCTGCCCGACTCCCTCTAGCCATCCTGGCTGAATCTGACACATGATTTCTTAACTGCTGGCTGGACAAAAACAAAACCACTGAAGCACTCACAATACACAGCGTGAAGTTCCTCTGGAGTGGTCAACTTCGTATTCTGCGATGAAAGAGCAGCACAGTGTACTGATAAGGCACTCCTTGCAATGGTTTTCAATGCCACACAGTGACCTTGCTGTTCCTGTCGAAGAGAGCTTCGGGAGCTTGGAGGGTGCTTGCTCTTTTCTGGGGGCTGCTGCCGCTCTTCGTTTTCTGCTCAAGGTCAACCTGCATAAACTTGTAGACGAGGCTTTAAGAGTTGTATATAATGATATACAAATTTTCGCTGAACACACATTTCCTCGTGGCACACTGAGGAATTTCTTATAAAACTTAAGGCCTCGCATATGCAAACATTTACAATCGATCCGAAGATGCACTCGACTCTAAAGGAGCAAGTTTGTTATGTAGTGTATATAAAGAAAGGTCATTCAGCACAACCACAACTACAGTTGCACACGAAAAGGACATTTTACACGATCCTGTTTAGATGGTCCATTTTATTTTATTTACACGGTCCATTTTACACGGTCCTGTTTTACACGATCTGGTCTGCATGAACTCTTGAACCGGGCACCATATAGGTTGAAAGACACACACAGAGTTTGAGACAAACCTAGTTTCCTGTGGAGCATCCTCTTGCACTATAACAACACATCTCAATCTAGTTAGTTGGTCAGAACGAGGTGAAAACAGCTCGCACTTGAAAAGCACGGGCAGAAGGAATGACGCCTGCACCCTGTGCTTTCTGTTTATTCTCGTTGAGGGTGCAGTTTTCACCTTATTCTTATGCAATTTCACATTTATAACATTGTTCGCTGCATAATCTTTGTGGCGTTAAAGTGTGTGATACCGTCATGTGTATCCCATGTAATTTATAAAAATAGAATACAGGATAGCTTGATTAAAAAATAACAAGGTGCATCCAGCGCCATGTCCTGTAGCCATTCTTTAGGCAAGTGGCAGAATGATTTATTCTTCAAAACATATCTTACTTGTAGCCACTACAAGAGCTAACTCGTACACTGGCACATTCTGTTTGCCTCTTCAGATTATAAGGTACCTTTTTTACACCACAAAATCTTCAAGAAGAATAGAAGTGTTGTAATTGTGAAGAAAGAAAAGTAGAAGGAAAAAAAGATAGCCTGCCCTGTACAGGGACCGAGCCTGCGAACTTCGAATAACATGTCCGATGCTCTATCAACTGAGCTACCATGGCGGCTATCCCTCTTCCATTTTGTACGGTATATATGTGCATTTATACATGGAAGAGTCAGTCAGCGCTGCCTGTTACCATTATGGCGAGTGTGGGACACCTTTTTTTTGCCTACTGGCAATTACATTACAATTGTAATTACGTTACAATTACTTCCAATATCCCTATACTTCTTTGGCAGCATTATGCATCTGTCAGTTCTCAGAAAATCTGCTAGTCACAGGAGGAGGCAATGGTTCGCCCTCCCACCTAAATGCATGTACTTGAACACATGCACAACTGATAAAAAAAAAAACAAGTCACACACCGCTAAGATTACTGAGATTCACTGTTTCAGATTCATGAGTAAAGAAAAGAACTATAAATTTAAGGGTTTGTTGTCTTTGTTGAACACATTATAATGAGAACTAGCAGAAAATGATGCCAAACAAACTATAGGGGATGTTATCAAAAGTAACTTTAACAAAATTGTGAAAAGAAAAGTGAACAAAAACATAACTTGGCAACGTTTTTTGACAATTGAATTGACATTACTTTTTATAACATCCCTTTATTTTACTGGGTAATGTCGTCGGGTAATTCTCATTATTAGAGTGGTGAGTAGGCTGACAAAGAAAGTATATGGCATTGATACTTGTTTTGAACACCTGAAAGTTTGAGGAACTTAAAAGAGCGGAAGCTACTTTGAGTAGACCAGAATATTTAGTTGGAGCGAAAAAAAAACGTACACACATTTTTACCAGGCTTTTTAACCTATTTTGAGACATAAAAGTGTATTCTGCCAGTAATGTTAAGTACCATTACTTTTGTCACACTATGCACTGTAGCAGGTGTAGTTAGAGTGGTGATAGTGAAGGATTAATCAAGCACGCCACCAACTGCGTTCACATCAATGGTCGCGTATTTAAAAAATAAACCTGCTGCATAGTAAAAAAAAATTAGAGCATTTATTATTTTATCCAAATCAAGTTAAACCGACTGGGTAAGCAAACCATTTGCATAAAATCAAAAGGCATAAAGTGATTCATGTATTATAACTATGTGAACAATTTCAGCAATGCAGGGCAACGTGACAACAGTTCTATTAAAAACCCCTCTCATTATAACATGCATGAAAAGCACCACACCAGAATATTTTATAGTGCATGTAATATCGAGACTACTAGACTGTCTATTGACCTTTTAGAAGAAGGGTATCTCCTTCACATTCAAGGGGCAACCACGTAGCCTTTTCCTGAGCTTTTCTGTGAATATTCCCTGAATTTCAGATATCATTAGGAATGATTTAGAGTTGAAACTTACGCATTGAAACCTAGTTCTGTATGTAACTGCAATTATGGGTGCCAAACCTTCTCCAATTAATTTTTAACATTTAACTTATATTTTTTAACTGCAGCAGCACAACTAGCTATGGGTGCCCAAAAAGTAGCTAGAAACAATACCTTTACCTCTTTGAGCCTTTTGGAAGTGTTCAGCTTCTCAGTGCTCACCTTACAACATTTTTTTAAATACGTGTTTGTGTGCCCACTGCTCTTGCTCCTTGTACAGTGAGGAGGAGCACATGGCAAGAAGAGACAAGTAAGAAGCAAAGCGAAAAAAAGCGAAATAAGCGAGGACCTCTTTTGTATCGTACAATGTGTGTAACATTACTATTGCGACAACATATAGACAAATTATCACGGCTATGCATCCATTGTAGAGTCATACACAGCTGCAACAGCTGCAACACCACGACTAAATTTCAACCTTGTGTTGGTTTAGGATCCCTTTATAGTGGCAAGCTAATGATATCTGCATTTGTTTGGCACATACTAAGATGCCAAGAAATGTGATATGGTAATCTCATTTAGAATGCACGTCATGTGGCTTCATTGTATATGTGGCCACAAGTAACTCTGGTTGCAAAGCAATATGGCAGAGCATAAACAGAAGTCACGGACCACTCCAATCTGAACTTGCCTTTGCTACTTGCCCATTATCATCCCAGCAAAAAATGAATAATTGAATCTGCTACAGGTAAGTGCTAGCTTATGCTAAGAACCAAGTATGAAGGGTGTTTTGTCATTATTGAGATCAGTTATTTGTTCAAGAACAATTGCTGTCAAACACAAATACATTGCTGTCGAAGCATCAAGACTCAAATATGAAGCAAAAAGAAGTGTCTCTTTAAAAATTACAGGCCACAAGGCAAGATAAATATTTGATATACTTGGGGTGTAAGGCACGCACAAGAGGTGCTGCCATATTATACTTTTCCTTGGGTTGAAACCTGCTTGCTTTACTCACCCAACACACCTGTAAAGATGCCGTGAAAACACCAAGGAGCTGATGCAGCAAGGTTGAACACATGTCCAGGGATTCCACCATTCCTAAGCAGCCCTACAGCCTCCACAGTCCTGCAACCATTAGTAAGACAAATATTGTTCTACCCAAAGTTCTTGGTTTACAGACACACATGCAAGACGCATAACCACTCTATAGGAAGTTTGCATGATAATGCGCTGGGTAGCAAAACGGATGCCAATATCAAGTATCCCGGCCTGCCGCTTCTTTCTTTCCGTTCTTAATTAATCAATCCATGGTTAATAAATGTTCCCCCAATGTGAAGTGTACTGGCAGTCCGGTGAAGAATTGCAATGTATTTCAAAAACAGTCCAATTCATGGCAAGTAAGCATGCAATAGCGTTTTGTCAGCTATTCAAGAAAAGAGCATGAAGTTTAGCTAAAACCCATGTTTTTTATAAACACCATTCAATTTGATATAAAAGTCGTGAGCATTATGTGAAGGAACACGGATTCATGTTTAATCAATGATTTCTTATATTGTACTGATATGAATGCAACTAACTGAATATGAAACGATAATTTTTGCTTGAGAATTTAGTTATGAACACTATTGCACTTGCCAGCTGCATCTTGTCTAAAACAGCGGCAAGATAGGCTAGTTTTTGTAGGTGAGCAGTAATGAGCAGTGCAAAGTAACAACAAGAAACACCAGTAACAACAGTATGGGGCAAGCACAGACTGCCAACTGTATAATTTATTGCACAAAAGTTCGCCTGAATATCAGTCAGACAACTCGTGCAAATGAAGGTCCAGTTGGGAAAGAACAAGTTACGAAATCAACAATGCCTGCTTTCACTAACAGGACCATCATTCACATAAAGTATGCAGCGATAGCCCGCTACCGAGGTACGTCACAGCATGATGTCACTGGCACATGTAAAAGGTGTGGCTGGAAAAACACTCCCGCTGGTGGCTCAGCCCGGTACAGTCGTGCGATGCTTGTGGCAAGTTTTAATTTTCCAAAGCTTACACTTCATGTTACAATGTCGACATTAGCTGTAGTATGTGTCAGCAAACTTCTAGCTGTGTGGTAAACTGTGTGGTAAAATATTTGCCACGCTGTCTGTTTATCTTGAAGAAGTGAACACACGAGGAGGCCTGTGCGAGGAACAGCGGCATAGTCTTTAAAAATGTGCACTGTTGATTGCGGCATGTAGTGTGCACTGAAAGGTATTGAGAATATCGGTTCAACTGAGAATATTGTGTGTGGTGTGTGCAGTGTCAATAACAATGTGTCTTGTTTGCGAAGATGTTAGCACTCATGGCAGGGACCGGTCGATGAAAAAACTTGATTTGACATTTTACTCAAGGTAAATATGCACTTGACGCGACCATATGCGAGTGGGTGCATCTCGGTGTTTGCGCTGTGTGCAGAAAAAAATTGCATGGTCACCGGGCTGGAAGATACCATTTGCTGAAGCTGCATGTATGAATCGCCCCGACGAGTACGCAAGCCCAATAAAGGTATAACTCGTTTTGTCGAAGACCTCATATGTCTTCATGTAATAAGCAGAGATTCTTGTTTCACATATACTCAGTACCTTTACCGCTCGATATTCATGAAGTGACAACGCAAACAACAAGTTTGTGTGTTAGGTCCTAAGGGAGCAATGTAAATATGCAAATAAGTTGTAGGTGTCAGATGCAGCGATGTAACTGCGCAAAAGATTACATATATATTAAGCTACAGGTTTAGAATCGCATACATCTCAGTGGTCTATCAGGAACCTCACAAACAACTTCCTTGCCAACCAGCCCTTGCACAGAGGGAGGGAATGGCTGGCACGGTGCACGAAGTGACGTCACACTATTTGCAAACATAGAGAGGTTTCTTACTTAGGCAACATTTTGCACAATATATTTTTTAGATGCAAGACTGTACTCGTTCACATTGATCATACTGATGTCTTTTGTTGTTACTTTGTGCTGTGAATCACTAGGCATTTAGTCACCATGATCTTTAAAAGCTAATTTCAGTGTTCTCTCTCAAATTGCTGACAACTGTGTTGTTGCATAAATTGGGCAAAAAAGCAACACAGAAAGGCTGTCACAATAAATACACCAACATGGGTATTCTCCTGCAAACAAAAGTTGGCACTGGTCCTGTCATTACCCGTCTTCCTTCTCTCTTTGCCTTGTTTGTGCTGAAACAGCCAAACACCTGATGAGTTAGATGAGAAATATTAACGCATCAAAACTATGAGTGCTTGCATCAGCAACTACACAACAGAGTGATAACCGCACCCCTGCCACACAGCAGCGAAACATATTTTGAACATGCTGGCAGTGTATTATTTTATAAAAAGCAACTCTGGCCGATTACAAAATCTCACATTGTGCATGCAAGTTTTCTTCAAAGTCAGGCGTACAATGTAGGTGCTGGCCGGTACATTATTAGTTACAAGCAAAGGCGTCTTGCAGGTACACATGCAGATTGCACGAACACCTCTCTCTCTCTACACTAGGCTCACACATTATATCTTTAACAAGCACACGCCACTGTTTACGGGCATAATAACGCTCTACCGTGAACGTATGCTAATCCACCCACTTAGGCAGTTGCCTAGGTGAATCGAGCCAAGTTACAAATTGTATCGCCCGCGAACGTAAACAAAATGCTGCTTTGCATCAAATGGCACTGCAGGCTTCGTTTAATCAACAACGTAGCAAGCGCCATGTGCGTCTTCCTCACTACATTGCACATATGAAAAAAATCGATCACCATACACATGCATGTTGCCGCAGTTGTCTCGAATTAGCTCCAGTAAGGCCGCGCCGATGCGCCATGGCTCTGCTGGCGTTAGCGTTGTCAAAGCGAATCGGCAACCGCACTCGCAAAGGCGCGTAAGGTTGCCGTTTCACGACGCCTCGTTCGAGTGCAGCAACACACACTTGCACTGAGTGGCATACTTGGTCTACATAAAAAAGTGTCCCCCTTACCTTTAGTTTCTTTAACACTGTCCTGAGGGAAGCGACCACAGGCGTCAGTCGTCACCTCGGAGTCCTTCGAGCACCCGCCCAACCCGCCGATTCCTTGGACGACTCGCACTTGATCCGTACTCGAACAACCGCGGGAATAGGGCGCAATCTTAGCACATCACACGAACGAGGAACGGCGCTTCCTTGCGTAAATTTAACATTTCGGGCTCTCGTGTGTAGCAGCGCGAACACATAGACGCACCGAAACGGCATGCCCACGAAAACAAAGAAGACAAACAACATGTGGCTTTAGCTGTGAATGGATTTGACTTGGATATCTGTGTGAGGAAAATAAAAAAAAAAACATCTGTCGCTGCTTTCAACTGAAAAAAAATGTATGTTATCTGGCAAAATAACTTTAAAAGTGATAAACGGTTATTCAAAAAACAAGTTACAACTTATGAATATTTTCGCAGGTCTTTGTTTTGTTTTTGTTCTAGCAGACGACAGCCTCCTACTGCTTCTACGACAGACGTAGTGCGGTTTCACGTTCGGTGCGTGTCGCCGACGCAAAGCTCTACAGTAGTGATATCAGAATTATCAATTCTCAATGAATCATAGGATGGCTACAAAGCAGTAACATTTTGACATAGTGCAGTACGCAATCTTTCAAGGTATGACATTTCTTTGCTCTGAAGCAAATCGAAGCAAGCCGGCAGGCGCAATCAGCTGATGTCACCACTACGCGAGGCATGGTCGTGAGCAATAACGTCGCGCCCCGCGCTCGATTTGTCATCAAGCGATAGAGCTACTAAGTGGA
This sequence comes from Rhipicephalus microplus, assembly GCF_043290135.1. Lineage (NCBI taxonomy): Eukaryota > Metazoa > Arthropoda > Arachnida > Ixodida > Ixodidae > Rhipicephalus > Rhipicephalus microplus. The sequence continues at coordinate 123,444,057 of NC_134700.1, forward strand.
ATACAGCTAGATGCAGGGATTAATGGCGTATCACTCTAATTCCCTGTGGTGGCCGACTCATTCGCAAGATAGCCCCGGGAAACAACCTTCAACTGCTCAAGCTTGTGTGTGGGTGTAAAAATACCTGTTTTCATCCGCGGCGGGGCATTAATCTATAGTTGAAAGACATGCGAAAAGCATGTGGCGTATATACAATCCCAAAACATATGCACACAACAATAGATACGACCGCATATCGTACAAAAATATGCCAACACATAGCGTGTAAAAAGCAAATTTATATAAATAACTTAAACCGGTGTGCTGCTTCAGCGCGAATAGCTTAGCAAGCTAACGCACTCAGTTCACGTACGCGAGCACAACTGAGTGGCGCAGGTTCGAGTCCCGCCAAGCTTAATTTTTTTTGTTTTTTTTTCAACGTTTTTATTGTACTGCTATCTTTTCTAATGCCTTAGGTTCTAAAACAAAATAAAAGCAATATTGCGTTCAAGTACGTATGTGGGACTGTGTTTTTTGCGCAACAGTTATTAGTATTTTTATTTTCGTTATTAATTTTTTTATTTATTTTATAATATAACAAAATTAAGTACTAAGGGGAAGATTGGGTCTGCTTGATTGTGAAGGGACTCGAGAAGTGAGAAAACTCAAACCAAAAAATTTATTTCAGAAAAAACTGAGCATTTCACAGCCAGACCAGTTTCTTCAAGGGTAGGCCCTAGGTAGGCGCGAGACTTGCTATATGACTCATCTCAAGCTGTGGCAGTTGAGGGAAAGCAATATCACCGAGAAGCAGTTCCAAAATATATTTTGGTTGATGTTTTTTGATTCCTCTAAAATAAGGGCTGCACAATTGTGATCGAGCCAAACCAAGAATTGCGGGCACGAAGTCATGAGACAGAAAATGAATAATGTTGATTGTTTGAAAAATTGCCCTTAATAAAAGGAAGAGTTATGGCGTGGTACGTAGCTTAACTCGCAGTAGGAATTTTATATATACATATAGATAGTTTAAAATGGACAATGTTGCACACACAGACATTGGTTAAATTTCTTTGCAGCACAGTTGAAGCATCTATGTAGAACTGAAGCATCAAGAGAAGCTCATGCGTCCTCACTTTATTGCGCTTTACATAGCTTGTATGCGTACATGCAGCCATGATATGATATATTTTAAAGCATTTGTTTAACCTATAATCTTCTTATTCATTAAAGCTGGCCCATAAGTTGTGTCTTATGTAGCACTACAATTGAAGCGTAATCTGCATGATGGTCTGAAACAATGCTTTTGAAAATCTCAAAACGACCCAGCTCTATACACGACCATCCGTGCATCAATGATAAGCACCAATATGTGTTTGTACATATCAGTTGTGCTCTCATGCTTAATTATTTTTCTGACCACTCCCTCTGCCCCTACCTCGTTTCTGTCGTGAAGCTGTGGCAAGTTCTGTATAGCTGTATTTATATTGTAGGAGCACATACTATCAATAAAAAATTATCTTTAGGCTACATGCAATTAGTTTTCATAGATTCTCATTTCTTTTATCGGTGGTCACGAGAGCTAAGCTCATGGTCGATATTTTAAAATGACATTTCTCTTTGCCAATGTTATTGAGAACAATTTCATTAATATTGACAAGTTCATTCACATTGAATTTATTTCTCATTATTATATTTTCTACCAAAAAACGAGCCCTTGAAGTTATGCTGTTTTGCTTCATTTGTTTTCGTGTGACAGCATGCAAGTAAAATGACAGTTATTGTCATTCCTTGTGAATGACACATTTTCCGTGTGACAGACTTTAGCACCTGGTCATCTGCAGAAGTTGTATTCATTCTGGAAAAGGGCGAACAGTGGTGACTGACAACACAGACTAGCCTGCGTTATTCTTTTGTACTATATATGTCACTGTGCATTCATTTATAACTTTATAGAGCTCGGATTTCCTGCTGAAATTGTGACAACATGCAACTGTAGAGTTTCCACATTTTTGCAACAATCCACATGCCTTTCATACACTATTGCACATTTTCGTAAGCACCTTACAAAATCTGTATATTTCCGTAAGACCTTACATTCTGCATTTTCCTTATGAAAGCTTCCGCACACTCCATGCACTTTCCTTATCCTTCCATATCTTCCATCATGAACTCTCCGTATGCTCCATAAGTTTCCTTATCTTTCCTTATCCTTCCATATACTCCATAAAAAGCTTTCCATATATGCCATACATTTTCCTTATCTTTCCGTATACTCCATAAAAAGCTTTCCGTATACGCCATACAATTTCCTTATCCTTCCTTATACTCCATAAGAAGCTTTCCGTAAGTGCCATACAACTTCCGTATATTTCCATAAAACTCCATATTTTTTCCGTATGTAGCATAAGGAAATGTTACGGAGTCCATATATTTTCCGTAAGATTTCATACGGAACGTTTCAGTAGGGATGTAGTGGAAGAAGTCTCCTTAATGCATTTGGTTCGACGGGTGTTATGACAAAAACGGGCTCATTCAGTGTTTTGTAGGCGCACTTGGGAGGCCATCAAATTACGTCGAAAAAGGCCGGGATAATACAGCCATTTCCGCTAAAAACACACACAGCTCTAAAAATGGACAACTATGTCCCTCTAATGAAAAACATATCATGCCTTTCTAGAGTCATAGAGGAGCTCTTGCGTTGATTAAGCAAACAGCAAACGCTAGATAACGTGCTGCCAGCTGTGAGGCATTGTGAGACTCTTTATGGCAGAGGAAAGTGGCCACACTGCACAGTCAGTGCATTCCTACAGATACCTCGCACTTGACGCGTGCGCGTTTGTGTTTGTGTGTGTATGTGTGTGTGTGTGTGTTTGTAACAAAACATATTAATAATATTGTCACAGGGTCGTGACGTGGCCAAAGACAGGAGACTTCGTGTTGGGATTTGACTGTTCATTTCGGCGAACCTGTGCCCGGTGAACGGAAAGTCCAATTACAGCAGCAGTCTTGCACAGATAGCAGTCTTGGACTGATAGAGGCAAACGGAGCGTCGGCCGTCGATCAACAACTGACAAGCGGCGAAGCGCGTCGGCATTTATACTCTTGCCGTTGAATGTTCTAGCGTTATCGCTGGCGGTGGCGTAGGTTCCAGAATAATCTGTACCGTTCGCAGAGTGGGCGTGATATTATGAAAATGATCTACTACAGTCCGGAAGCTTCTCGGAAACTGCAGGCGCGGTTTGCGCTGAGAATCGTGTAGTGTTTTTGGGACAATAACAAAATTCGGGAAATGGGACGTGGCATTGCCCCCCTCTGAAAAAGGCATCGTCCTGATGCTTTAACTAAAGATGAAGGTACAACAATAATGCAAGAAAGTACAATGAATAAATTACGATACAATAATAATACAAAAAAACACTGTCTCAGTTTGTTAACGCGCATGAAACGGCTTGAGGCGTGCGACATGGACGACTTCAGGTCGTGATCGGCGTCGTTGAGAGTTCGTGATACCGTCGGGGACAACCTCGTAATCAAGTGGGTCGAGACGTCGAACCACCCTGTACGGTCCGAAGTACCGTCGCAGAAGCTTTTCACTTAGTCCACGTCAGCGTATCGGCGTCCACACCCAAACGCGTTCACCAGGCTGGTATTCCACGAAGCGTCGTCGAAGATTGTAACGGCGGCTGTCTGTCGTCTGTTGATTCTTGATACGGAGACCCGCGAGTTGTCGGGCTTCTTCGGCACGTTGAAGGTACTCACTCACATCGAGGTTTTCTTCATCGGTGACATTTGGTAACATGGCATCGAGCGTCGTTTCCGGACTCCTTCTGTAGACGAATTCGCATGGAGATATCTGCGTCGTCTCCTGCACCGCGGTATTGCTTGCGAAGGTCACGTACGGAAGAATGGCGTCCCACGTCTTGTGTTCGACATCGACGAACATTGACAGCATGTCGGCGATCGTCTTGTTAAGCCGCTCGGTGAGGCCGTTGGTCTGTGTGTGGTACGCTGTCGTCCGGCGGTGGTTTGTCTGGCTGTATGCCGAGATCGCTTGAGTAAAGTCAGCAGTAAACGCCGTTCCTCTGTCGGTGATAAGGACCTCCGGGGCGCCGTGACGTAGGACGATATTTTCGACGAAAAACTTAGCTACCTCGGATGCACTGCCTTTTGGCAGGGCTTTTGTCTCGGTGTAGCGGGTGAGGTCGTCGGTAGCTACCACGATCCACTTGTTTCCGAATGCCGACGTTGGGAACGGCCCCAGTAGGTCCATACCAATCTGCTGTAAAGGTCGGCAAGGTGGTTATATTGGCTGCAGAAGTCCCACTGGCCTTGTCGACAGTCCCGGCATGTTCTTACCTAATGATTGACGTCGGTGGTAAGACGTGGCCAGTAGTACCTTTCTTGTATCCTAGCGAGCGTGCGAGAAACACCGCGGTGCCCTGCCGTCGGATCGTCATGCAGGGCCTGCAGGAGTTCTGGTCGCAGAGCTGAAGGCACCACAAGGAGGTACTTAGCTCGAAGCGGTGAAAAGTTTTTCTTTTGTAGAAGACCGTTTCGCAGGAAGAACGACGCAAGAGCGTGCTTGAATACCTTTGGGACTTCGACGATGCTGCCTTCGAGAGGTACGGGGATCGATACCCCGCACCTCAACCAGATGTCACGGGGTCGTGACGTGGCCGAAGACAGGAGACTTCGTGTTGGGGGTTTGACTGTTCATTTGGGCGAACCTGTGCCCGGTAAACGGAAAGTCCAATTACGGCAGCAGTGTTGCACAGATAGCTGTCTTGGACTGATAGCGGCGAACGGAGCGTCGGCCGTCGATCAACAACTGACAAGCGGCGAAGCGCGTCGGCATTTATACTCTTCCCGCGGAATGTTCTAACGTTATCGCTGGCGGTGGCGTAGGTTCCAGAATAATGATTGAAATGTGGGGTTTAGCATCCCAAAACCACCATATGATTATGAGAGACGCCGTAGTGGAGGACTCCGGAAATTTCGACCACCTGGGGTTTTTTAACGTGCACCCAAATCTGAGCACACGGGCCTACAACATTTCTGCCTCCATCAGAAATGCAGCCGCCGAAGCCGGGATTTGAAACCGCGACCTGCGGGTCAGCAGCCGAGTACCTTAGCCACTAGACCACCACGGTGGGGTGTAGGTGCCAGAATAATCTGTACCGTTCGCAGAGTGGGCGTGATCTTATCGAAATGATCTTTAACAGTCCGGAAGCTTCTCGAAAACTGGAGGCACGGTTTGCGCTGAGAATCGTGTAGTGTTTTTGGGACGATAACAAAACTTGGGAAATGGAATGTGGCAATATGCACTTAGCGGTTGAAGGGCGCACTAGCGGCCGGATTTTGCTATCGCGTTCAACGCTAAAGGTGGAGCTTAAGGGTCTTCCATTTTTAAGCTCTCTTGGCGTTTCTCGTTCTTTTGGCGCTCTTCGTGAAGCAAGACCGTCCATTCACATGACATGATTAGGGCACATGCGCTAGAATGGTCCATATACCAGAAATATCAGTTGTAAATTGTCCTATATTGTGTTTTGTCATGCATTCGCTCCCTGCTGAGTTCTTTCTCGCGTCTCGCAAGATTATCACGCTCGGTGAACTTGTGACTTCGCTGCACATAGTGACTTTCTTATTGCCCAAGTGAAAATAACAGAGCGTAGTCCAGAAGCATAAACTCCTGACAGGCTCAACAATTAACACTCCCTTAATGCACGCATGTTTTATGAAGACATATATTTGAAGAAATAGAGCCTGCAAGAATCGTAGTGAAGTTTCAAGGAGAACAACACCAAAGTGTCAACCTCCATGTTATTTCTTCCAACGGACACATTGTTTACAGTGAAAACGACGCAAATTCTCGTAAAAAGGCCAGCCCACTTCGGCGGTTTCTATGTAATATTTGATTGCGAAAAAATAGTATATGGACACTCTCTGGCTATCATCATCGCTGTCATGTTTTGAATGAAGTCAAAATTAATGAATTTTGAAGGCAGGCTTATGCCCTTCCGCGAATAAAATCTCGCGAGCGCTATTAAAGAACACTGCTGAAGCGTAGATAAAACAAGCTGCCCATATAAATCGAAAGCACGGGGCATGCCGTAACATCACTCCGCGTGCGTGCGATGCCAGTCGTTAATTTCTCCTCAACCGTAAAGGAAGCCATGTCTTCAGGTTGCTCCACGACGCATTTGAAGAGCCACTCAGGAAACACAATTCATGGTTCGATCCACAACTGTGAACTTTGAATATAAGGGTTTGGTTGAGAGTGCTAGTACATGCTATTTCAATACGTATCAGCGCACGGCTTCTGTACCTATCTACGTGCTAGGATATTGCTGCACGAAGACTGCTTTTTCCAGAAAGCAGCAGTATTCTCATACACCAGCGTTTTGCAGTTTCGCGAGATCAGTTTCGCGAGAACAGCTGCAGCCTAACTTCATTATGAGGCTGCGTCCTGCATTTTCATTGCGTAAATAGTGAAGTAGTCGAAAAGTTGTCCGACAATACAACTGTTGAAGTCGCCTCAAACTTAGTGTCTTCTCCTCGAAGACCTGAGATCAAAACTGTTCTTAACTTTCTTAAAGTTGATAACCTTTCCGTACTGAAAACTCCAGCCTCATCTTTCGGTAATTTTAATGTTGTAGTGAATTTTGCAGTGTGGATGAGCTCCTTTTAAAGTATTGTGCCATTTCACGTGATTGTCTATCCAAGCATGTGTCTTATTATAGTATAATAAACGGAACCCAATACACTCACGGAACAGTAGAGATATAAGTCATATCATTCGTCGCATAAAGCACTCGCGTGAGAAATGTCATTCTAACTGTTATTATACTACTTCTTATATTGCATTCAAAATTAAATTATATCCTAAAATGAAAGACTCCAAAAACTACTACTTTCGCAATGTCATCGCTACAATCATAAAGAAATGTTCATCAGGGCTCTAGATATTAATGAGCCCTGGATCTTCCATGCCCTAATTGTATAGGCTTGATGGCCCATCCTCCTCTAATCCTGAAGCGATAGCAAATGTGCTTACTATTTACTTCCAATATTGCTTTTTACCAATAACAACATCACTTTTCATGTTCCGCGTGCAGCAAACTAGCTGATCTTGAAATCTTGCATTCAGCTTCTCTAGACTACATAATCTTTATTGCAAATATTATTATTTCGAAATATTCTGACCCACATGGTATTCGACATATGTTTGTAAAGTTCTCTTTGAGTGGTGTGCTGATATCTGCACTGTAATATTAAAAAAAAAACAGTAATCTCCACAGCAGTTGTCAAGCTGTAGAACCGGTTCAACGTCGTACCCGTATATAAGTCCGGAAACAAGCCAATACTACCAAACTATAGGTCAGTATTCCTGCTTTCGACGACCTCTAAATTTAGCCCCTTAATATTAAAAATACATTGCAGAGTACCTAAAAGTAAGCAATATAGTTTCACCATTAAAGCACGACTTTCGTGCTGGCTGTTACACAGTTGCTTCAATTGACGCACGACATTGCTTCTTCCCTTAAAAGGGCCCTGAAACACTTTTTTTCTGTAACCATGGAATTAATTCATTGGAAGTGCTTATTGTCTCAAAAATTCAACGCCACAAAAATTTTAAGATACCGTCCAGTACGAACGGAGCTACAAAGATTAGTCTCATGCTGCCATCGCATTCTCTCGCCTTTCGTCCTGACGAAAGCCCTTGATGCTAAGCAGGGAGGATTGGGATGGAAAAAAAAACTTCACGCGCACCTTGTGACTTTGAGCACTCTTTTTTTTTCAAATGCACGGCTTTTCCAGTGTCAACGCACGCGCTATAGTGGACAAGTGATAGCCTCCCACGGCAATTTCTGTGACGACCGAGCACGCCTTGCTCCAATCAGCCAGAGGATGATAGATGGGCATTCTACGTGTAATTTTTGAGCGTCTTCTGTCATTTGTCGAGGACATAGAAAGCACTTTTTTTTGCTGACTTTGATCATTTATTGTGAACTCCAGGCCACGTGTGGCGCTATAACCTTTCGCTCGCGTATTCTTGGGAGCCTCTACTACTGATCGGCAACGTTTCCTGAGCATGCAAAAAAAGTGTTCTAGGGCCCCTTTAGCGACCAAAACAAACTGATACCAAATTTACTGGCTGTTGGGAAGTTATTCACATGGTTTGCATGGCTAAACTTTTAGATTTTTCACATATGTTTTGGTGAGAACAAGCTGGTTGTTTGGATAGGCTAAGATTATTTGCTGTCGTGCTCAAAATTTATTACTTTTAACCACACAAAGTCATCTGACTTACATATCACTTTAGAAAGGGGTCTCAAGGTGCTGTGCTTGGTCAGATTTGGTTTGTTATCTATAATAATGATGGATAAGAAATCATCGGTGAGGCTCAATTAGGTTTAAAGTGTATGCTGACGACTGAGTTATCTGTAGAACCATCTCTAACATTGCAGGTCAAAATGCGCTGAACAGTTTCTTTTTTGTCGTTTTATAACGGGAATGGCACATTGAACACTTTAGAAAGACTGTAGTCACAAACTTTTCAAACAGGAAACAGCCTCTTAATTTTACCTATGTTAGTGTAAGTCAAGTACGTTTATGTAGCTTAAGTACGAATTTTGTACCACTCACCGGAAATTTTGAACGGCACACTTAATTAGAAACAACCTGCTAACCTCTTGAAAAATTTGGTGTCTTTGACGCATGTTGAGTAACTCGTCAAAAGAATGCTGACTTGGAGTGTTTTAGACTTTGGTCAGGCTCGAATGCGGAGGTGGTGTTTGGCCGCCTCACCACAAACGTGACATAACAATGTTACGATCTCGTATTAAAATGATACTGAATATTTTTCGTTGCTCTGACCATCGTTTTTTTTTGCCCACTTCACATGCGAGTGTTTTATCACTGCAGCTCCTATGGAACATTGGCACACTTGGGATCACGTCATCCTCTTGATAAAGCAAAATAATCCACACTAGTTCGAGTGTTCTAGTACACATATCAATCGTTACTTGTTCTGCGCACCACACACGGTGATTTGATGCTCTGAGCATTAAGCCCTTTAGATTAGTTATAAAATGATTTCGTTAGCTTTTATTTGCTTCCTGCTTTTGCGAAGAATGTACGTTTTTGGAATGAGCTTTATGAGTTATCTGCGTTGACTTGGTGCTGAGCAATTAAAAAAGATGTGTTTCCCTGAATTATATTTTTTCTAAGTGCTTCACATTTCTGTTTATACCTGCTATATCTCAAAAGCGGAAAAGGCAGTATTCGTAAATAACAATAATTTAAACTCCTATCATGTTAACCGCTTTGCGCTATGGCAAAGCATAATTTTCTTTAGTTCAAGGCACTCCATATGCACCAAATCTTGAACCTTGATTCTACTCCCTCCCTTACGCCACGTATCGTGGTTCCGATGGACCCCGCGCCGTTGACGCGACGCCGCCGGAGGTGGAAGCGCCGGCACACCACCGCCGGAAATTTCGGTACCAGCGCACACTCAATACAATAATTAATGTCCTCTTGTAGATACTTGCACAAGAATGTTACCAGGGTACACTAGTACTTGATTACAGACCTAAGTTTAAATTCTCAGACGTTTAATCTTTTCTTCAAAAATGAGAAACGCGGCACAGCTTACCTGCTGTTTATCACACTCTTGCACAAGTACAAGCTGCGAGCCTACACTGTATCTTCAAATCATAAAATCCGTTGGTCACACCGCAGCATTGGTAAATAAAGTACGCTTTCACAAGCTATTTATTATACAGAGCAACTGCTTACATAACAATATTTACTCTGTGGCAGTGTATCTAAATAGTCGGCACTGGATGGTATTGTTGGACGTTATTTAGTATCACGTTGCAAATTTCTTCGAAGAACATGCACGGCAGATAGCTCGCTGCAGCGTTCACTAAGCAGTACATGCTGGAATAAATTATTATTAGGTTCGGTGCAATCGTTTTTCTCAGTCACACCATATGCCAACAATACAAGCAGTCTTTTTGAGATTGTGAGGCTGGAACGATGCAATAGAAATATTACGGCTTGAGTCTACGCTGTCGTGGCAAGCTGGTAGAATTTTTGACAAATATCGAGCACGTGTTAATATACTCCATCAATACAAGACACTGCTTACCCGGCTGGTTGAACCTGCGTATAGAATTTCAAATGCAGCGGGGTTCCCGGACCCATAGAAGCTGATGGACCTTAACGTCGCATCAAGGGACCAGTGAAGAAAAAGTAATTGGTGAGTCAGTGTTGTCACGTTCATTACGGTAGTTCTGACAGGCCTACATTCCTTGCCTTTAAGACGAGGCCCAGATATAGTTGAACGTCATAGGGTTAAATAAAATTTTCATGCTGTTAAACGTTCCACGTTCGTAAATGAGACAGATTCCACAAAGTTCACACGCTTCCACAATGGCTACGTTGAGTGCGCATAATAAAAATCAAAGAACGACGTCACACTTTGACTGCTGGGAGGTAATATTGGCCAAATTCTGCGCACAATATGACTTTATATTATTATTATTATTATTATTATTATTATTATTATTATTATTATTATTTGCATACACATATACACAGGGACGCAGAGGAAAGAGGGAGATAGCAAGCTGGGAACTGCCACCTGGAGGGGCCCAACGCCTGCTCACTCTTTTTGGAGGAGAGAATAAAGAGGAAAGAAGATGAGGAAAGGATGACTTTTGAACTATAACGGTAAATTATGAGTGCAGAAATAGAAAACTGCATTGGTAAAGATGTGGCATTTGGGTTTACTGAGAATTATGGCCTCCACGCAACGAAACAAGAGTAGTCACAGGATGTGTTATGTAAGATCTTCCAGCCTCCATGGCTGAGACATTATTGTAAGTCATTGGTAAACAAAAAGAGAATGAGCCACTGTTAACACTGGCGAAGCTGAATGGCTTTTCTCCTTTGGAGCCCAGCGGACGTCTGATGATGCTGCTTCACCTTTTGGCGATGTTCCGGATAATGGGGCTAGCCGTGTGCGACATTGAAAGGCGCACGTGAGGTGTTCATTCTAAAATGTCGTTCAAAAAATTAGTCGACAATGAAGGTGACGAGTGTAGTTAACACTTTGAGAGACAAAAGGTTACAAGCGGCTGTAGACTAAAATCTTGAGGAAAACAAACTAACCCTTCAAGAGCCTACCACAAAGGCGTAATCGGCTACCATTCACACCGCCTTCTTATTTGTTTGCCATGCATCACTTTTCAGAGGCCATCTATGTCACGCTGCAAGAAAAAGAACGTTTGTACAGTCGTTTTATTAGCCCCGAGAACGAACGCTGGGGTCGCTGCAGTCGCGGCAACGTGACGCCACGGCAAGGACTCATAAAGTCCACCGCCGCTTGCCACCTTCTGCACCTGCAGTGTACTTACTCGCTCTTTAGCGATGCGGTGATGAAGACTTCTTAATTTCGTGACGCTAATCTCTCAACATACAAGGTGAAAGGTTTCACAACCGGTGAATGTTATCCAAGCTTTAGAAAGTTATCATTTAGTTCCGCAGACAGCCCTTCAAAAGAAAAAGTTGCGGGAAAAATGGTGATGAAGGACAGCGAGATGGTAGTTGTTTTCATCGTCAATACAAAGAAATGGGTGCTAAGTAAACATGATAAGCATAAATTCTAGGGTCAAAACGTATCTGTGACGAAGTATCACTGGGGAAATTGAGATGCTTTAATCCATTAAATTTGTTGCGGCTACCATGCTAGTTACGCCTGCATTTGCAAATGATCTAAAACAACTGACAGAATTGCGCTATCTCCAACAGGACTCTTCACACGTATCAGTCTGTGATAAGCGGTTGCGTAAAATACTCGCAAATTAAACAAAATAATATAATCCTGCCGCGCGCACAATGATTTCAGAAAGGTTAATATGTCCTATGACTCGGATATTTACACATTTTTTATCAACATTCGCCAGAGATTAGGTAGTCGTATACCGTGCTTTCCGTGAAATGCTCGTGCGATCTACCACCGCGTCACAAACGATTGTTTTCGCTTTCCGTGGAGCACCAATGATAGTCACAATACCCTATACCTTAATTATTTATCTGTTCATTCTTATCCGCCTGTTTGCCGGCGATTGTTTGGTATATGCTAATGTGATTGGCCATTCCGAACAAGTTTGACACAATGATACGTTGCATTCAATGAGCATATGGTGTGAAACGTTGAAATCGAAACGTAATACTTCTAAGATGGCATATACTTCATTTAGCAACAACAAAAAACCTTTATAATTTTTTTATAATATTTATAATGCGAACGTTAATCAAGCAAAGTAATTATGTTTTACAATTACAAGCAGTTTAACTTGGAAGCATGAATAGAAAACGTTTGAAACAACGCGCCAAAAAAGCTCACAGTTTTGAAATGAAAATTTCGTCGTACGTCATGGGCAGTGAAACTAACTTCCTAAAAAGCTCTGGAGAGACCAATATTAGAATATGCCGATCTGATTTCGAGTCCGCATCCAAAGCACTTAATCGGAAAATTAGAAAGAGCGCGAAACCTGGCCTTGAGGTTTTTATACCGGGTGTTCAAAATTAAGCTTTATGATTTTTTTAAAATTAGGCGCTCGAAGGCACGTGAGAACCACTTGTGCAAATAAGTTAAGCGACCAGGGGGACAGAAAGTTAGATGATAATTATCGCTGTCAGCAGCCCAATTAACTAAAATTTAATAATTAACTTTTTACTGGCTGCGGTAAGTTGGCATGTTTATATTGAAAAAATGTAGGCAGTGGTGTTTGTACACAGTTTCAGTTGGAAGATTTTTTCTAGCACGCCTGTGTTCCGAGATATCCGGCTCCAAAGTTTAATTGTCTTTCGCACGATTACGCATGCAAGAGGGTGAGGGTCCGCGCAAAGCTCCTCCCTAAAGTGACGCATCTGTTGCGTGTGGTGTTTAGTGTGTGAAGAGGGTGGAAGCGTAGGCATAGGTGATAGCAATTACCCTTGCCCTCTTCGGCCGGCGAAATCAAAATGTGACAGCGCGGTGCGCCATGAGCCTTACGCATGATCCTGATGAACGCGATAACAGGAGACCATTTTTCGCGACGTTTTTTCGTGACTTTAGATCACACTGAGACATCTTCTTGTGAACGCGTTAGCAGGACCGTCCTGCACTAGGGTGCCTCCGGTTAGAGCACAGCGTCTCTGCATTGAAGGTCTACCAAGGAAATCCACGTGGAGTCCTTTCGAGCTAATATGGCTGCTTCTGGCGTGAGGTATTCTACCAAAGTAAAAGTAGACGTGGTGCTTGCAATGGCTGAAATGAATGGCAACGCTTCGTTAGCAATGGAGCTTTACGCGTCTCGCCACCCACACCGTCCCCTTCCAACAAGGCCCACTTTCACAAACCTGTTTCGACGCTTCTGCACAACAGGCTCTGTCCACCTTCCGAGACGGACCAGGAAGGCAATCGTCGATGAAGACTTTGAAATCGACGTTGTCGCGTGCGTAACCTCGATGCCAGAGCTCAGCATCCGACAGATTGCCGATCAGTGCGGTCGCAGCATCGGAACAGTCACAAATGTTTTAAGAAAGCACAAGTTCCATCCATATCACGTTTACCTTCATCAGGACCTAAATGAGGCGGACTTTGAAAGGCGAGTTGACTTCTGCAATTGGGGCCTCATCAAAACTGATCAAGAAAATGACTTTTTGCACAGAATAATTTGGACTGATGAAGCTCGGTTTTGCCGAAATGGAAGTGTTAATCTTCACAACGCCCATTATTGGGCACAAGAAAACCCACACTGGCTGAGGCAGCACAAGCATCAAGTTCGCTGGAGTGTGAATGTGTGGTGCGGCATACTCGGGGACAGGATCATCGGACCTCACTTTTTTGAGGACAACTTGAACGGAAAGATGTACACAGAAGAAATATTAGGTGTTGTCATTGATGATCTTGTCTGCAGTCTTTCCCTGAATGACCTGCGCCAAGTATGGTTTCAGCACGATGGAGCACCACCACATTTTTCTACCAGGGCGAAGAACTGGTTGGACAGACGTTTTCCACAACAGTGGATTGGGCGCGCAGGAGCGATGTTTTGGCCACCAAGATCACCTGACCTTTCTCCGCTCGACTTTTTCCTTTGGGGCTACGTTAAAGATCGAGTTTACGTAACAGAGCCCAGCGATGTTAATGACATGAAGGACAGGATAACATCTGCCTGTGCGAGTATTCCTGCAGAAGTACTGCGCCGAGTCATCGAGTCGACGCGACAGCGGTTCATGCTTTGCGTTGCTGCCGAAGGCAGGCATTTTGAACACTTTTTGGGGCATTGACGTCTTGAGAGGTGAAGAGTTTCGATGAGATTTGTGCATGACCGAAATATGCTTATGTAGCAGCAGGAAATATGCGTTAGCAAGGATAAAACTGTTTCAGTTATTATTGGTGGAGTTGTTGCTCTTGTTTCAATAAAAGTTACAGTACTCGGACATCAGCAGTCACGCTATTCGCGTAGCCCAGGCAACGACCACGCATGCTTCTCTAGTGATTATTACGCACGCGCACTGGCATCCAGATTCTCCGCTCGCACCATTATCTCGGCATGGTATCTGCCACTATCGTTAGAGGCTCTGCAGTTGCGTGTTACGACACTGGTTGCAAGCGTTCTTCGATTTTTGATTTCGACGGCCGAAGAGGGCAAGGGTAATTGCTATCACCTATGCCTACGCTTCCACCCTCTTCACACACTAAACACCACACGCAACAGATGCGTCACTTTAGGGAGGAGCTTTGCGCGGACCCTCACCCTCTTGCATGCGTAATCGTGCGAAAGACAATTAAACTTTGGAGCCGGATATCTCGGAACACAGGCGTGCTAGAAAAAATCTTCCAACTGAAACTGTGTACAAACACCACTGCCTACATTTTTTCAATATAAACATGCCAACTTACCGCAGCCAGTAAAAAGTTAATTATTAAATTTTAGTTAATTGGGCTGCTGACAGCGATAATTATCATCTAACTTTCTGTCCCCCTGGCCGCTTAACTTATTTGCACAAGTGGTTCTCACGTGCCTTCGAGCGCCTAATTTTAAAAAAATCATAAAGCTTAATTTTGAACACCCGGTATACTACATACTCACTGTTTTCAAGCGTTTTGTCCTTCGCAACAGGGCGAAACTGAAAAAAAAACTAGCTCATCGCATAAATATATCTCTCATAAATTTTTCATATCAGGTGTACCATGGTCACTATTAAATACCGCGTGAAACTTACTTGCCCGAGCACCCCCTTTTCTCTCATGCTGTCATCGTACAAACCACAACAAAACAGGTACACAGTTTTTACATCTTCAAATACATCAGCAATATTTTTCTATGTGCAATATTAACATAAAATAAATTACCTAAAGAAGTAGTTAAAGCTAATACTAAATAAACACTTGATGTGTTATTTAAAAAAAAACCTTTCACTTGACATGTAATGTTATATTTAGGCTTAACAGCTACGTTGGCGGTTTATTCTCGCGTTGACTTTCTTTTTTTTATTTGTATAGTGTGTGTTATGTAATATGTTGAATTGTTCCTTGTCCATGCTTTATCACTGGTATGTAGTACTGTGCTTAGAATTGCGGAGCATATTTAATAATTTTCCTCTGTTTGTTCATTGTAGTTTGCGTTTACTCTACCAGTAATTTAGCAAAGTTGTAGTTAATATTGTTAGTATTGCTTATGCTTTATGCTGTTGCCACTCCTGCTTGGGCCCAATAAATAAGCGCGACAGTGTCGTGACGGCGCTCTCACGACGTGAACTAAGTAGTAAATGAGTGTACGTCTCCGCGATGAGTTGACCAGTGGTCTTACACGTCGTGGTTACTCACACGTAAACAACTGCAACAAAAACTGGTTTATTAGGTGTTCATTTAAACGAGTACGAGCACATCAGCGCCGTTCCTATGAATAGGCATAAAGACAGATTTTGGCAGAAACAACAAAGAATATCCGCATATAATCTCAACTGCAGTTCTCTTGAATTATATTGGTGAAGTGAAGCACCAAAAATACTTGCAAGAGAAGCATGAAACGAAACAATATGGTGAGTGAGCAAATAGACAAAAAAAAATTAAGCCGATTTCACGTATTTGCAAATCGACGTTATGCGAAGCATGCGGAGGGAACGTGACCATGTTGCAATTTTTTTGTTAAGGGACATGTCATGAAATGGCGCTGAATATATATACATATGTTGCACGCACAGACATATGTTGAAGAGCTGCAGATGTTTATAGCCCCGCCGCGGTGGTCTAGTGGCTAAGGTACTCGGCTGCTGACCCACAGGTCGCGGGATCAAATCCCGGCTGTGGTGGCTGCACTTTCGATGGAGGCGGAAATGTTGTAGGCCCGTGTACTCAGATTTGGGTGCACGTTAAAGAACCCCAGGTGGTCAAAATTTCCGGAGTCCTCCACTACGGCGTCTCTCATAATGAAATGGTGGTTTTGGGACGTTAAACCCCACAAATCAATCAATCAATCAATGCACAGAAAAATAGAACTGTGGCACGAGCAAGCTTTATTGCAGGGCAAACCACTGTCCTCCGTTAGGTTGACCATAAAACACTTTCTTATTTTCCATTTTGTACTGACGAGCCCTTATCTACGGTTCTTTTATTTCCCGCATAAAACATTCAGTCGCTAGTTCGCATTCTGTTGTTTATTTAGTATTCCTGATGCAATAGGAACGATAGCGCGATAACAAACTAAATCATAACAAAAGTGCAAACTTGCAAAATCAATTATTCACATCCGAGCCGGGCCCCGAGTTCGCGACGATTGTGAATGCACGGCAGGAACCTCACGAGATAGGACCCCTGCAGGTGAGAGCTTCGATTAATGGCACTATCGCATAGCAGCAATGAAAGTTCTTAAATGAAAGAACCAAAAAGCTGCTTTCTCGGCCTATGTGCCTTTTCCTTCAGCGTTGATTGGAATTTAAAGCGCTGAGAGAGGCAATAATTTGGTTGAATGCTTTATTTTTCAGGCTGTTCGAGCATCAAATGAATTATTCACTGTTGCTGCATAGGAAACTCGGGAAAATGTGAATATTTGCGGAGAGTCGTTCAGGCACCGCTCTTGCTTGTGTGTACCACTATTCTGCTCGTAGGTGTTAGGAGCCACATTCTATTGGAAGCGACACAAAACAAAACTCGTTCGCTTCGGTTTGGGCAAGCATTAAACTTAAAAGAAGAGTCCTAGAAACTAGAGTATGACTAAAATTTTCGAGGCCCTCTTAATTCTGTGCTGCTTACAACGTCAAGGGAGTGACACTGTTAAAAGCGGTGCTGCCGACGCGTCTGCCTTGGGATCAACTCGCTATAAGGTTTGCTTGAGTCCTCTGCACACGCAGCAGACCCCAGCAATTGTACACACTGCATGTAAGCATACGTCTTCATATTTGCTGCAGGTAGAAAAACTCTGTTACAAGTGTTTCGCGTCATTCACCACGTCATGATTCCAGGATCAGACTCACTTATGGGTATGATTTCTTTCGCGTTAAAAAAATAGGCACCGTAAAAATGGTGTTTGGTCTCTTTATAGCACCTTCTCTACACAAGAAAACATGGCTCCATGTGCTCGCTCTGCAGCGTACGGAAAAACCTAGGACGCTTGCTCTTGGAACGACAGTGCCATGTAAAGCATGTTTTTGTTTTTGTTGTTTTCGTGTTAACAAGTGAACTGCACAAAGCGGGATATTCGGCCTTGTTAACACAAAATGAACCATTATTTACCGCAATGTAACACAAGAACAGGTAAGGAGAACACTACACAAGCTCGTGGGTTTTGTTACCTTTTCTCGTCCTTTTGCTACCTTGTTCAGCAGGAGCCACTTGACAACAGCTTCTCCTGCCTCATGCACAACACGCACACACTGGGTGAGCCCATTGTGAAATCAGACACACTTTGGCATTTGAAGTTCATTGCAAACTTGGAGGAGCAATGTTCTTATTGTACATACAAAACACCCCAGCCTCATATGGCCTCACTTAAACTGGATCTGGCCACAGAGATATGCTCAATTTTACCTCTGAATCTCACAGTATGTGAGAGTTCACCTAGCATAAAATGCTGCGTGTCGGTGCTGATTCAGTTGCCTGATTAGGACTTCTACTAGCCTGCGACTGGCTGCACAGGCGTCCCTTGGCTGACCTCTGCAACACGTGTGACAACTTCCTCAATGTCAGGGAAGGAGCCCTTGTCGAGTTCCGAAAAGACGTCATTGATCTTGACTTCAACGAAGCTAGTGCGTCCTTCATTGCCTATAAAATCGGCACTTTGTACTTGTGCGAGTATCCTCCTCTTAAGGCCCCCTTAACGAGGAGCATAGCCTCATAAACCACAGTACTCAACGTGCAATTTCAGTGACGCTTGTCCTGCCATCGTATTGCTAACCATAGGTCTGTCCGCAAGTAAGCTAGCGCAATGCAATACCCGCAGTGTATCGCGCTTGCGTGACACTTGACGGGTATTGTTCGAGCAAATAAGGTTTTAGCAGTGACATTCTTCTTCGTTGGTGTCAGCATACACTGGGACATTTCAAGTATAAAGTACTGCTATAGCATCCGAATAAAAGCATGATTTAATCTGTGCTTTGTGTAAAGCTTTGATTGGAAGTTCGGTAGCCAAGGCAAATGCAAGTTCATTGTAAATGGGGAAGTGGGCAAACCAAAAGCGTTTGCGTGAAACTGCTTGTACGCTGTTCCACATAGTGACCCTATAAGGGCTGCCTTATTCCGCAGACAGCTGCTCTACATTACTAAGCAACATATACGAAATTACTGTAACAATTACAGTAACGATTGACTTCTTTGTGTTCTTCGGTCTGTTAGCTTACAGTCATAAATAGGAAACCTTGTTTTATTCTTCACTGCACCCCCGTTAGACATCGAACTATTTATTGAAGAATGAACAATGACGAAGTACAAGCCGTCTGCTGTAGGATTTGATATATTCTCTTACTTTCCTCTGTGGAGTGTGTAACTGTTTCAATTTCTTCTGAAATTTCTTCGCATGCCTCTGTTGCGACATGGCATTCTTTGGCCCAATATTTGTTTTGGCTGAATGGTCTCTAGATTTGCTTCTGATGTGATTTTTTAGTGGCTAGAGCTTCAGGGTAGAAAAGAAAGTCCCGTCAGCTCTACGTTTATGCCCATTTGAGATGTCATGTTACACTACCAAATATCAAACATGCTGCCCGTGTTGAAACGCTAAGGAAACTTTGATGGTAATGCAGCACACCAGAGATAGATGTGTTACATTTTTCCGTGGTTTTCATATGTGCAGTCAGCTTTCGAAGGTGCACCGTAATATCACAGTATGAGCATGTTCCTACTTTCTGTGAACCTAAGCCAGGTGTGGGGTTACCAGGTTTATATGAAAAGGGAACAATAACGTTACAGAAACACTTTCTAGGTATTTCCCTCAGTTTGTTCACTTTCAGTCTGTTGTCCAATAGTGGTGAAAGTGTTTCAGAGACCATTAACCACAATTATAAGATTAGTGTGCTGTGAATGGGAGCACAATTAAAATAATGTTTTTTTCTTTACCTGAGCTGTGGTACTTTTGTATAAAAGGCCTAGAACAACTAGCTTCATATAAATGGCGTATAGACGCAAAATGAAGAATCAAAATAAAACATATGGCAGCATTGCTCAATCCGTCATCACCCACAAACTTCATGTCGAAGCGGAAATACTTTGCCGCAGTTTAAATGACACAGTTGAGACTAAGTAAAAATCAACTATTCTTTTTTTTATTTCATGACGAGAATACTATTGTGTATGTTTAAAAACTGTAGAGCGTGCCAGTTTGTAGCATTCCCATTATTTAAAAATCGCAAAAGGGCACAGAGTTCAAGATATACGTTATTGTACTTCAAGGGTGAAATGAAAACTGGTCGCGACCGGCGTGCACGAATAGCTGCCGTTCTCTTACAACAGCTACCAACAAGCAACAAAAGAGTGACTAATTGGAATGAAGGCATGTAGCAACCATATACTTTCGTGAATATATGCAAGTCATCTCACTTATGCCTGGGAATTGCCTTACTCACGTGTGTATTGTTAGGTGCTTATGCGTTTCATAATAAGCGTGCACGTGAATACCATACTCTCAGGATATTCATTTATTCTTTTAAGCATAAAATTCAGGAGTAGCGACTACGACACTTCTTGCTGGCACGTTTCATAGTTTTTCGCACCTTTTTCTAGATTAGGAAAGGAACCAACATGACCACACACCGCAATTAAACACTAAGTGGTCTACTTCAGTATATCAAAATGCTCACACATTTTTTGACGAGAGCTCAAAATGCTCACACATTTTTTGCACATCAACCTGTAAATTTCGTCGCTTCCCTGTCATTGATTGTCGCGGTCTTCCTCCGCACTTCGGGCGCGTAGGACACGATAAGTTTTACAGCCCCTCAAACTTCGAAGATGATAATATCTAGGATAGTACGTCGTGGGGAGTACGCATTTGGTAATAGTACAAAATTGGTATAACAATTCTAAATCACACAGCTATTTTGTCCATAGAGAGATGGTTACTACTGTTGCACACCATTTCGTATGTTTGTTCCGTGTGGTGTAAAATAATGTGAACATGAAGTATTTCGAAACATCCTGCTCGAAATCCTAATGGCCAAGATTCTTACAAATAGAGGCATCAAGCTAGGCCCACAGTTGAGCGGTAGACATAATGAAATAATAGGTACAACAAAAAGAAATTCTCAACTTACTTTTCATTATTTCGCTTTACAATTTGACATAATTGTTTTACTTTACCTGTGCTTACATGTAACTTGTTTAAATCTTAGTGCAGTCTTCAGATAGGTCACCGCTTTTTATAAATATGGTTTAGAAAGAGCAATATTGTTACGCATTAGCATCTTCCAAATCCGCAAATGCTTATGCTACTCTTCTTTCTTTATTTTTATTTATGTGTTCACTTATTTATTTATTGAATTGTTAATTATTTATTTATTTATTCTTTTTACCCCACAAGGCCAAATGCATTGCAGAGGTGGGCGAGAAAAAATTCATATATATATACACCAGTAAAAAAAATACAGTAAGTGACAATACCAGTAAAAAAACGGGCTTCTATATTTATAACATTGGTTAGTGCTTCTCGAAAACGTTTATCGTCAGTGATTGATGTGATTTCAGTTGGAAAGAGGTTTCACTCGATTGCGGTGCATGGTGAAAATGATTGCTAGAATGTTTTCGTTTTTGAAAATAGAACACCAACTTTATGGCGATGATTTATGCGGTGGTGCATATACGGTGGTGGAAGAAGGAGTGTGCCGCGAAGAGTTGAGTGATGATATATATTGTGAAACAAGTCCAGGTCAGCAATTTTTCGACACGTGCCTAAAGATGGAAGGAAAAAGATGGCTTTCTTGGCTGATATGCTAGAAACGCGATTGTAGTCAGAGAGAATAAAACGAGCGGAGTTATTCTGAACAAGTTCTAGATTTATTAAAGCTTACAGACTTTGATGAAGTAAATTTTTGTTTGAGATTTTTTTCAAATGTATTAGCGCTCAAGTAGTCAGTTCAGCTAGTGGAAGAGTTACTCATGACTACATGAAGCTTTTTTGTGAAAGCAGCTTAGACAAAAAAAAAAGACTGTTTCATCGTGATTTCTCTTGATAGACACACAAAGTTGTTATAATGCAGAAATACTATAATAGCGTTTGGAAAAAATTTTCCAGCCTTGCTATTGGAAATTATTTACCCCCCAATTTCTTTGAAACGTCCATATCTACTGTGTGCATACACCTGCTACTGATATTTTGAGATTCCCAAGACTTGACTTGGCTATCAATAGTCTTCCCATTGTCACATTAGTTTATCAATTGTATCTTAAGGGCTCGTATTCCTGGTTTTCAGGTGAACAGTTTAGCAAATTAACATAGACGCGGTATACCGCGTCTATGTTAATTTGCTACACCGTTCACATGAAAACTAGGAATACGAGCCCTTAAGATACAATTGATAAACTAATGAGACTTAGATTGGTACTCTGAGGAGTTCGCAAGCATAAACAGCCCATGACGGGACGTATAGCGAACTTGATTAGGTCCAATTAAACCAGCACCTGACATAAACATTCCCCAGCGTTCGCTGAACTGAAGTCATCCCTTGAAGTTAAGGCACGTTTCTGAATGCAGAGCTTGATATCCTTAAGGAGAGTTTCAAGAACCTCCTCAAAGTTTTTATACAAGTTTACTAACGTATTCGTTTTTTTCGCCAATCACTCGGCACGTACCTAGCGTCACTCAGACTCACAAGTCAGGTACGCCGAAGGCATAGTGCTTCGTTTATTGCACCTCGAGCTTTTCGCTTTCCTTCGAGGTGTGCTTATTTTGCCCATAACTAAGGCGGCCAACTAGCTCTGATTAGCGCACCAGAGTGTAGGTAGAGACCGCTCTACACTGAACTGGGCCTATTTTCCATGCAATTTTGTTTGGTTAGCGTTCATTAGGGGAGGCCCCGACAAGAACACGGGTAATTATAGCACCCATTCTTCTAAGCATATGCTACGCTCTTCTTTGCTTAACATTTTCTTTCTTTATATTTTGTTAAGGGGGCTCTCTCATGTACTTCTCTCTTCGCGAGAATGAAGCAATTACCCCACAGCCACATCATGGCCCATTCAACGTAAGTACCTAACAAATGGCCGACATGCCATTTTCAGCATGTAAGTGCCGCCAAAGTTGTGAGATCAGTTCTTTAAACTGAACAAACCAATAATAATCGTTTGACGCTGGGATTCTACATTATGGTAAGATTAGGCTTCGCTGTGACGTACTGTTGCTAACTATTCAATTATTAGCTGTTGGTTGTCGTTGGTACTGTTTTAACTATTTAAACAAGAGGTACAGCCGTATTTTCAAATATATTCTGAATGCTGTTACGCATCAATGCGCTGAATAATTTCCTGCTTTTTTTTCCTATGTGCAGATATACAACCCGAAGCACTGATCTTAGCTGTAGTTAGGCCTGTGCGCCAGTAACGTCACCCATTCCTGCTCATGGCATTCGCGCCGCCTTGGTTCCAATAGTGATCGCACCACCGACGCCACCGCCGAGCAATTATTGTGGTGTCGCATCATTAATCCTTTCTCCTAAACTAAACAGGTAATCTGGACATGTAATAAGCTTCTTCATTAAGGGAGCTCTTGTGGTTATGTAAGTATTGTATAGCTTAATTTCAGCCACCATCGGCTGGCGGAAGCTCGACAAAATGTGGAGGAAGCTGAAGAGCTTGGCGAGCAGCGTGTCCTTTGTTTACGGCTCTGTTTTTGGTTTTTATTCTCCAGGGAAATTTTTACGTCCCAAAGCTTTAACAAATTTGGACAAAAATAAGAGGGACGGAATATGCTTAAAAGCAACGAGCGCAGCTCAGTTTTTAGGCGCACATGCAGGAGGCCATGCACGGACTCTCACGACAACATCGATTAAGGTTAATGGCATCCGCCGTGCTACGCAGCTGAGAAGCACGTTGCGCATTACCTGCATCCGGGACACATCTATAGACATGGTCGGACTTGTCAGGTTCTTCTTTTGGTACATTTTCTGCAGTTTTTTCATAGGTTGGGAGTATGTACGGAGGTTCGGTACGCCGATTTGGTTAAGAGCGATGTGACATCACGGCTGACCACTTTTTTAAATAAGTGAAAGCGCTCAACCAGAATGGACAGTGGACATCCCAATAGGAGGAACACATCGGGCATAGCTGCTCGGAAGTATTTGAGTCTTGTTCCTCTTCACAGATCTCACCATTATTACCTGATGTCAACGCTCCGACGTCCTCCAGCCGTATAGGACCCCAGAACCCGCAACGGACGCTCACTTGCTCCTGTCCATGCCTTTCCTCTATCAAGAACAGTTGGCATCACGTTGACTGCATCATGAGGCGACGATGTGTACAAAACAAGCTGTCATTGGGTGAAAAAAAGCCTGTTTTCGGCTAGCAGTTGCGCGGGCTTGTCGAGTTTCTACCTTGCAAGCTGAGAAAGGGCACTATGCTCGGAGACAACTTTCTGTGGCAATACAGTCAAGAATACAGAGCGAACCACGCCATCTCGTCAGTGATGGTTGTGTAGCTGGAAGTAGTTCCGCAAAAAACGATTTTGTGCGCAACCTAACTAGATGAAAAATGTGCAGTTTTGAGGAAAATTCTGCAAATAAAACTCCCAAATACACTCATATAATCAATCAGCCAATCATTCACTCGAAAAACACACACGAAACGCAGCGCTCACTACTAATTGTGACCTTCCTATATACGTACACAAGAAAGTTCGAAGGCAATGATCAAAAAAGCAGCGTTGTGTAAAGCATTCAACCAACAATACAAGAAGTGCAGCTACTCAACAAGGTAACAAATAACAAATATTGAAAAAAGGAAACGAAAGTATGATAAACCAGCCAGAAGCCCTAAATTCTTGCCTCGAGAAAAGATATTTTCTTTTCATGCAACACCAAAGACGGCTCGCTAACACAACTGCTATTTTTTTTTTCTTCAAAAAAATATGGCTTCAAAGGCAGACGTGCAGAACATTCCACGCTTCTTCCGAGAACCTGCGTGTCTGTCAAATTTGGTTTGTACTCACATCCCGCAATATGTGTTACAAGATTCGCGTACTTATCCTCGGTTTTATTCATCTTTACCACATGCTTCCTAAGCCGGTCATTTGGGCATCTTTCAGTTGGGCCAATGTGCAAGATTCGGCAGTATAGTGACAGGGTGTATACAACTCCCATGCAATATTAAGAAAGATTTTCTCATTTTTATTATGGCAACCGCGTCTCTTGCTATTGCAAATGCGTGGAGACAACTTGGCAAACTTTTGTGGCGCCGAAAAACCAGAGACACTCCATGCCTTGCAGCAACATTCCTAAGCTTGTGGGAGAGCTACTGAAAGTACGGCATCTGCATTTTCGATGGAGGCGAAATTGCTGTAGGCCCATGTGCACATATTTGGGCCAAATTTAGGAAGATTAGGTAGTCGAAATTTCCGGAGCCCTCCACTACGAGGTCTCTCGAAAATTGCTCGGATTCCTCGCCTAAGATGAAAAGGTCCGGCTGCTACGTGTTTTTTCGTCCGAAAAAAAAGGGGGAGATCCAATTGCAGTGGGAATCAATGGTATGCCAAGCACGAATTAGGAAGGTTTATATGTCACTTTCAAATCACCACAACGTTACGAAGTGGAGATAATTATGTGTCGTTCACCTTCGTCATCTATTCATGTCACGCGATGCCAAATTCAGTATATGTGGAGCTAGCGAAACGGCCACGAGCACGCTATGAGCGTGGTATGTTGTCATGTTCTTACATCACACGCGTCTCATAATTATCATGTTTCCACCAGTCATATACCTTCGTCATCTTTTGACGTCCGGTAACACCAAATTTGGTATATGTGGAGCAAGCGAAACGGCCTCGAGTGCACCATGAAGGGCCAAATATACTCCAACCTAATGTTGACGCGCGCGCACGCTGGGAACAGCGACACTACATTAACAAAACGTGAGCACTCTATAGCATGACGCCAGGCGTGACCGGCACGACAAGCGTCCGTCGGCGCGGCCCGGTGGCGACCGGCGCGAAATGCGACATGCTGCATTTGGCGCCGATGCGTTACCATGACAGCACTACGTCTGCCTCTTTTCGGGACGGAGGGAAGCCGGACGCACTGAAACGCGCACGCGTCAAAGCAACGCAGTGCGGCGCGTGCCGGCGAGTATATGGCAGGACCGGCGCCTGGCGTGGCAACGCCGGTGTGACGCCACGGAACGAACGCCAGCGCGCACGCGTGCCGGGTCACGTCGAAGTGTATTGGCACCTTCACTGTGGCATGCATTCATACTCTCACATGACACACCTTATGATTATCATGTTAACATCAGTCACATAACTTCGTCATCCATTGACGTCAAGTAATACCAAATTCGGCATATGTGAAGCTATAGCGAAACGGCTGCGAGCGCTTAATGAGAATGGCATGCCGTGATGTTGTTAAATGACACACATGTCGTGATTCTCATGTTTGGATGTGTCATTTACCTATGTCGTCTGTTCGTGGTGCCTAATACCGAATTTTTTATCTGTGAAGCTAGCAAAACGTCCGTCAGCACATCGTGAGCGTGGCATGTAGTCATGTTGTTAAATGACACGCACCTCATGATTATCATGTTTGCACCAGTCAGATGCCTTCGTCATCCATTCACGTACCGTAATACCAGATTTCGTATATGTGACGCTATCGAAATGGCCAAGAGCGCATCATGAGCATGGCATGTAATCCTGTAGTTACATGAACCGCATGTCATAATTTTCATGTTAGGGTTGGTCGCTTGTGTTCGCCATGCAATCATGTCATCCCATTGTAGTTTGGCAACATGTCATATTAAGGAAACTACCTCAAGAGCAGCAAAACCATGAAGTAAAAATCATGACATTCATGACAATGTCATTATTTTATTGTTATGACAAGTCGAATGTGCTCGTCATACAGCCATCTTACTACATACCAAGTTTCGTATTGATACCATGATTGAAACGGTCAGGAGCGCTAAAAGTCGTAGGCGGATAGATAGATAGATAGATAGATAGATAGATTGATAGATAGATAAATAGATAGATAGTGAGATAGATAGATAGATAGATAAGTAGATAGATAAATAGATAGATACGCTCAAAGTCGCCGAAGTTCGCAAGGAAAAGCTTCGCATTTAAAAAGTAAAACAGGCAATGTACGTTCACTGCACGGTCAATGCGCCAACGATCACGTGATGGATTTACCAAAGAAAGCGATCCTTACCGTATAACGCTTCACGTGATTAGCTTGCCTTTTGCAAGGGAGTAAAAAGAAATGGCTGCGAGCGTGAAAAGATGAGCATGCACACTTTGATGCCCTGCCCCGACGCTAGACGCTCACCGTCAGACGGCGAGGTGATGAAGTTTTATGTAGTGTCCCTGTATATACTACCGTGTGTATCAGAGTTGTGCATATATTTTGTTGTGATAGCAATTAGACAGCCTCACCTGGGTTTCGCCGTCGCTGCCGCCGTCATTCACGTATATATATATATATATATATATATATATATATATATATATATATATATATATTTATATATATATATATATATATATATATATATATATATATATATATATATATATATTTACGGGGAAGGATGTGCTAGCCTCTTTTTATGTGTTTAGAGAAATTTATTCTCACAGACAGACAGACAGTGAACATCAATTACAATCCAACAGAACATTGCGACAGAACACAACATCCACAGACACACCAAAAGTTGTTACAAAAAGATATGTGTACATATGTAAACGGAACACAACATACACAACTTACCTAATTAAACAGGATTTGTTACAAAAACAATGTCTACATATGCACAATACATGGTAAAAGAAGAACACACAAATGAAATGTAGAGATCAATATGTCAGATATATGCATAGTATTTTTGGTGTTTAGAGAAATTTATTCTCACAGACAGTGAACATCAATTACAATCCAACAGAATATTGCGACCACTGATCTCCACTAGGGTTGCTGGATGGCGCTTCGAGCTCTCCGGCGCGCGGCCGCCGGAAGTTCGAGCGCTTGTCCCGGAAGTCGGACAAATGGCCGCCGTTCCAGCATAGCGCGTGCTGCGTATGGGCTGGTTTCGCGCGCATTCCGCTAAATATGCCTGCTTGTTGCGCCGTCAACTGCACCAGCAGACCAGAGAAGTCGTCTGGGAAGACGTTCCACTTGTAAGTATTACAATATTCTGCGCGACGTGCGTGATACGCAGCGAAACGCAAACGTCATATCAGTGTCGTTGTTAAGCTGTGGCTCTTATTACGCAGGTTCCCACGCTCTAAGCCGGATTTATACCGGCGTTGGGTGGTAAACTTAAGAAGGGACAAATGGACTCCATCCCCAGGTAGCAGACTCTGCAGTGACCACTTTACTGACAACTGTTTTGACAGAACGGGCGCACGAACTCGGCTACAGCCTGACGCCGTGCCCGCCTTGTTTTCTTTCCCGAAGCACCTGGAAAAGGTATAGTACGACATCTCGGCATTTTGGTATAGCGGCCCGGAAAAAAAAAGCATACTGTTCGGCCATCGCAGTTCCCTCGTTTAGCGTTCGTATAACTAGTTGATGCTACGTTTATTAGACACTGAAATCGCCTGAATGGGCGCTACCTTCTTTCGTAGTTCATCTGCTGAGTCACTTTAAAAATGACGCCCTACAAATTAGCTCGGAGCATAATAAAATCTACATGTTGCTGTGAGAAGCTGTGGTTGAGAAATTGTTTGGCACACTTACTCTGAAAACCATGTACTGTAAGCAATGAAACGGAATTGGAAAAACATGTCCATTACGCTACAAAGCGCGAGGTCTTGAATTTTAAGTGCCCAATTTTTTCTTTCAATTTCTGAAATGCTCCTATCTGCGTTATATATCTCAGTGGTGCTATGATAACTGTCTAAGATGCTAGTGGTATAATTCAGAAACTGCTAGACTGCTATAATACGCTTGACGCCAGCATATTTTTTTACTTACAGCATTTTGCACTCGCAGTAATAAATTAGCATAACTGTGAATGAAACACGGCTGTTTCAGAGGACTCTGAGAGAAAGCCGCCTAAGCAGAGAACTGCCATTGTGGATGTGACCCCAGTGGAACAGCCAAACGACAACACTCCAACCACGGTGCAAGAGAACTCAGCCCATGCAAGTTGCCTTTTTTTGTACTACGCTGCCCGAGTGCAGCTACTTGGTCCGTCCTCGGTTGAATGTAACTAGTCCGATGTTAGTCAGGCCACTTTCTTGTAATCTCGTGGTAACCTACACGATAACTTTGTATACATTACGCACACTAGGATAGCATCCAATTTGAATCAAGTTAGTAGTCCTGGTATGTTCTGTAGTCATAGCAGAACATTGGTTTTATTCATGGCTGCAGCACCAGTTTTTCTAATCCAGGGAAAATATTGAAATTCCTGTCTGATGTGGCATTTCTCGAGTGCACCGGTAAATGAAGGGGACAAAGTTAATTTCTAAACTCCCCTGTGCACCTGGTTGCTTATTTTCTGCGTTAAACCACGTAAGCTACGAACAGATGCCTGCTTTACAAAGACTGTCATATGATGAGTGGTTTTTGTGAAAGGTGTCTTTTTCAACAGCTTTAACTTTCACTGTTTTGTTTTCAGGTCGCCGAGCACAGCTATGCAGTCCTTGACACGCCAAAAACACTGAAGAGGAAACTGGATGCTTTCACAGATTCAGCGGCTACAGTGAAAAGAAAGCTGAAGCTCAGCCTTGAACGAGAACGTCGGTTAAGAAGGAAGGTCAGCTCATTTAATGAAATAATTGATGACCTCAAGCACAAGCAGCTCATTTCAGAAGATGCCTCGGCAATGCTTGAAAGGTGCTTCACGGGGATCCCCTTGGAAGTTACGAAACGGTTGCTCAAGCAAACATCCAGTGAAGGCGACAAGTCGTCTGTTAAGTTAAGCCGAGACAAATATTCTCCTGCACTGCGTGCATTTGCACTCACGCTACAGTTTTACTCGACAAAGGCATATAACTATGTCAGAGAAACATTTCAATGTTCCTTGCCACATCCATCGACTATAACTAAATGGTATAGCTCCATTAACGGAGAACCTGGATTCACAAGCGAAGCAATCAACGCCATCCGAGCAAAAGCCAATGAGGCTAAGAAGAACAACAAACAGCTTCTCTGCAACCTTGTTGTTGATGAAATGGCCATTAGAAAGCACCTTGAATGGGACGGCAAAAAATTTCGAGGCTACGTGGATATTGGCAATGAAGTGGACGATGACAGTAACGCAGTTGCGTCTGAAGCCCTTGTTTTCATGCTCGTATCTCTGGACTCCCACTGGAAGGTACCGTGTGGCTATTTTTTGATCAATGGTCTTTCAGGAAAAGAGCGTGCGAACATTGTGAAGCTCTGTCTGACAAAGTTGCATGAGACAGGAGTGCACGTGACATCATTGACATGTGATGGTCTCCGTTGTAACTTTACAATATTCAAAGACCTGGGGGCTTCCGTTGAAGATGCATCAGCGATGTCAACATCATTCCCTCACCCTGTAACACAAGAAAAGGTGTACTGCCTTTTAGACGCGTGTCACATGGTCAAGTTAGTTAGAAATGCTCTTTCTGCTCTTGAGTGCCTCAGGGACGCATCAGGCGCATCGGTGAGCTGGGACTACATTGTCCAGCTACAAGAACTTCAAGAAAAAGAAGGCCTGCATGCAGCAACAAAACTACGTGCTGCACACATTCAGTGGCAGAAACAGAAGATGAAAGTCAACCTTGCTGTCCAGACTTTAAGCACTAGCGTGGCTGACGCCATAGATTTTTGTCGTGAAGACTTGCAACTCCCACAGTTCAAAAATTCAGAAGGAACTGTGAAATTTATTCGAATGTTCGATAAACTGTTTGATTTCCTCAATTCACGCAACCCAGTGGCCAATGGTTTCAAAGCGCCGCTCCGACCTAGCAACAAGGGAACCTGGATGAACTTCTTCGAAGAAGCCAAGGAGTACATTAGGGGGCTGACTGACGGATCATGTGTTCCCATTTTCAGGACGCCCAGAAGAACTCCATTTCTAGGATTTCTGGTGACCATTGAAAGTGTCATCGGTCTGGCATCCGCACTCCTCTTCTCGGACAATGCTCCACTCCGTTACTTTCTTACTTACAAGCTTTCACAAGACCATATTGAACTGTTCTTTGCCGCTGTGCGTTCTAAAGGGGGCTGGAATAACAATCCCACAGTCTCACAATTTGTGGCGGCATACAAGCGACTTGTCACACACAACCAGGTGAAGGGTGGGCGAGGGAACTGTGAGTCTCTTGACAATACGCGCATACTGTACGTGAGCAGTCAGTTTTGCTCCAACGATGAGCTCGACATGGCCACAGCAAAGCGAAGCGGCACACAAGACCTCATGCAAGGCATAGACCTACCCGACGAGAGCGAGCCGGATGTCATAGTTGAGGATCTCCCTGCACTGTCTCCGTACCTTGGAAACGTCGTTGGTTACATCGCAGGGTTTGTTTGCCGAATGGTCAAACGTAAAATACCTTGCGCAGTATGCTACTCGGCCACCATTGCCGAGACATGTGGTTCGGCACTCCTGAACAGAAAAAACCGTGGAGGTCTTTCCAAGCCGTCGTCATCGACAACGTACATCTGTCAGCTGACTGAAAAAGCTGTTCGACTGCAGGAGAAGGTTCACGACGGAGGCCTTCCCAAAAAGAATGCAGCTGACACTGTGACAGCCAAGGTTATGGCAGAACTTTCGGGAGTGCTGAGCACGAACAAGCTCTATCCGGAACTGCATGGCCATATGTTCGAATCAGCAGTTGACTCCAACCACTTTGTGCGTCTTGTTAAATGTGTCATCGGCTGCTACGTGAAGATCAGGATGCACCATGCCGCGAAGCAAGCTACTGCAAAGATAACAGGACCAAACATCCGCAAGCGACTTGCAAAGTTGATTATTTTCAGTCACCAGTGAAGTGATGTGACGTGGCATTTCTTAAGTGCTTCAAGCGACTTGCAGAGTTGATTATTTTCAGTCACCAGTGAATTGACGTGACATGGCAGTTCTTAAGTGCTTCGAGTACAATAAACATGTAAAATCCATCTTTGTACATGTATGCCTGTTTTGTTTTCAATGGCGAGGCAGCAAGCATACTTAAATATTAACCTGCATGCACTATTGCCAACCATCTCCAGGCACTGCATTGTCAGTAACAAGGACACGTGCACAAACGTTCTGAGTAAATGAGTTTTTCGTACAATTGCAGGCCTCTCAATTCGAATGAAGCAGTTCCACGCGTCCTCCTTTATCATTCTTTAAGGGTTACACTAAAATGTCCAATTGAAGCCGTAACCACTAGGCAAATCTAAATCTGGATAGACCAGTTTGCATTAGGCACTGCGTGTGCGCAATGGGTGGGCGTCCCTGAAAACTAGCAATAAATGTGTTCATAAGCTAGAAATTTTCCTTCAAGAGAAAAGGCGATACTTTTTGTCAGGCAATGATGAGAAAGCGCGTTTTAAAAGAATTTACTTTGACCTGCTGGTTACACACATATGCTTGAATTCATATTGTAAAGGGTTCCGATGTACTAACCTTCAAAGGTAAAACAGGAGCAAGCTGCGCACAGCCAATTCAGGATTTTTTTTTTTGGCCGGCACGTAGCAAACATCAAATCGGTTATTCTGTTTCAGGCAGCTTCCTCCGCGTTGTTATCGAACTCGCTTAGCTAGTTGATTTTCTGATAATCCAAGGCCTTTCACGGCTGTTGATTTATTGTTTTCGACTAATACAAGCCCCTTCATGACTGTTAATTTATTGTAAGACGTGCATCCTAACACGAATCATAAAGTCCACTCGCCAGCATAAATCCCGTTCGAGCTGCGTCGTCTCCTCTCGAACCGATACCTAAGTGACATTTTTGTTCTCCTTCGCAATTATAAACTGCTTCATATTAACGTCGCATGTTTCGGTATAGCATAAGTTGTGATCTGAACGCGATGTGTATCACCAAAATGCAATTAAGTGAGAACAAAATGCAAAATGCGTCAATGGGAACGCTGATCAGCGGTTGAGAAGCGTAGCAGACGCTCAACTTCCGGGACGAGCCATTGAACTTCCGGTGGCCGTGCGCGCGCCAGGCCGCGACAGCGGCGAAGCGCCATCCAGCAATCCTAGTGGAGATCAGTGATTGCGACAGAACACAACATCCACAGACACACCGAAAGTTGTTACAAAAAGATATGTGTACATATGTAAACGGAATACAACATACACAACTTACCTAACTCAACAGGAATTGTTACAAAAACAATGTCTACATATGCACAATACATGGTAAACGAAGAACTCACAAATGAAATGTAGAGATCAATATGTCAGATATTTACATAGTATTTACAAGGTATTTGTATGAGTACTAAACAAAGATTAACCTACCAATCCCAGGCAGGCCTGAAAACAAGCCTTACACGTCTCTCACAGATGAACACAAAACGGCAGGACCAGTGTCGAAGGAATTCCTCCTCACCCAGAAAGAAGAGTTCCTCCGACAACACAGATATTATTTCTTTGTACAGTCGCTCCAAAATCGGGAAGAGAGCACGGCGGCGACGACCTGCTGCAACAGCTTCACAATGGTTACGCCAAAGACAGTAGGCACCAGCAACAATGAGAAGGCAGGCAAAGCGGCCTCGAGAACAACGTCCAGAAGAAACAAAGCGGTTTACTCCGAGGCCACGAAATCCTGCATGCACAGCCCTCCAGAAAACACGAGCAACGACACATTGCCTAAACACATGCTGATTTGTTTCCCGTAGGGAGCAGTTCGGACATGTTGATGACTGGACTATTCTCCACCTTTCTAGTCGGTCAAGGGTAGGAAGAACGCCCCACCCAAGCCGCCACATGAAGTCCCGGAGGCGACCAGGTAGAAATGATGCCGTCAGCGTGCTCCAAGACACACGACTAGAGCGAGTGCAGCGTGCTGAAAAAACTAACGGGAGCAACAACGCGGCTGTTGTGTCAACGATAGAATTGTCTAACACATCTAAATCAGGGCAAGTCGACTGAATATGACGAAAAAACGCGACAGCTGTTGCATAAAACGAAGGAAGTAATAATGATTGTGGGCCCTGAATAAGGCGCACATTAGGCAATAAATACCGAAGGTGAGTGCCTAGAAAATAATATGCCAGAGTTCGCGCGGGGGATTCCTCTCCTTGTACGAGGCGCAACAGGAAGCGCAGGGCCAATAGCCGGCAGCGTATTGATACTGAAGGGAAAGCAAAACCTCCCTGGGAACGCTGCTGTCCTAACGCCGCACGAGAAACCAACTCAGTGCCGCCAGACCAAAAGAAGGAACACAAGGCAGACTGCAATGACCTCACGATGCGTAAAGGCGGCTGTTCCACGTGAGAAAGGTACCAAATGCGACCACAGAACACAGTCTGCGCAAGATACCTCCGCTCAAGAAGCGGGAAGTCGAATTCCCGGGCGTTCTCAATTTCTTGTTTTACTTCATCGAGGGCGTTTGACCAAACGGAGTTACAAATGCCGTAGTGGTTGTATAGAATTCCTAAAATGCGAAGAGACGCAGCCGGCTGAAGAAGAGATGTAGACCTAAGTGTGGAGTTGGGATAGCCGATGAACAAATACCGGGATTTAGAGAGGTTTAGCGCGGCACCTGAAATGTCCCCATACTGGGAGAATAAACGCAGGCTATGAGAAAGACTGTCTTCATCTCAAAGGTACAGGGTTATGTCGTCAGCAAAAGCTGTGACTTTTACGGTACTGCTGCCGGGAAGCGCAAGACCCCGAACCTGCGAATCTGCTTCTAGAGCGCACAAAAATGGCTCAAGGCTGAGGACAAATAGAACCGCAGACAATGGGCATCCCTGACGGACCCCACGTGTAATAGAAAAGGCAGCACTCTCCCAACCATCTAGAACTAGTGTGCTTTTTATACCAGAGTAGGTATGTCTAATTAATTCAACAAAAGTACCGAGAAAACCAAGGGCTGTGAGCACTTTAAAGATATACGTGTGCTCTAGTCGGTCAAATGCTTTCTCTTGGTCTAAAGACACAAGGAGACCACGCGCAGATCGCGACAGAGTATAGGCTATGATATCCGGGGTGGTAAAGGACAAACTGTGTATTTCCCGTCCAGGCATAGATGAAGCCTGGTGATGACCCACCAGGGTGTTCAACAGAGCCTTCAAACGTTGAACGATCACCGTCGCGAATATCTTATAGTCAACGTTAAGAAGCGTGACAGGTCTCCAATCTTCAGGATTAACAGAAGAAGCATCACCTTTTGGAATAAGCACAATGCGTCCATCTCGAAAACTTGATGGAAAGACACCATCCTCGAAACATCGCCGGATAACCGCGGTTAATGCAGTACCAAGCTCATTCCAAAATGATAAGTGAAATTCAACTGGAAAACCGTCTGGCCCAGGGGCTGTCCCCCGTTTCATAGATTGTAGTGCTGCCTTTACCTCTTCAACTGATGGAGAGACGTGCAGAGAATCAGCAGCTTGTCGAGGAACGCGAGGCAAACCTCTAAGCAAAGGCGGTATTATATCACAGTTTGTCCGCATGGCCGAACATGACATCTCTTCAAAATGCGCCAGAAAGAGAGATCGATCACGCTTAGGAAGCGGCTGTGTAGGTGGTGTCTGCATGGTCGTAAAAACAGGTGATTGTGACTGCCCAAAACACGATTGCCTCGCATAGCGTAACACCTCGGGGTGGGCACAAGGGTTGTGCCTACAACGCCATGCAGCCGCCGCCAGAGACGAGGTGGCAATCAAACGCTGGAAGCGTTCACGTAATTCATGTTGCCAAGCTCGCATCAAGGGAGACGGCGTTTCAGCGTGCAATGCGATGCGTAACTTCGCTGCAGTATCGGCCAGCTCCTCAGAAACGCGACGACGAAGGGAACGCCCTTCAACTGAGCAGTGCAGGCGCCACTGCGTTTTAAGCGCATCCCAGTCAAATGAATCAGACGCAGCGAGTGACACGCGTATTGCACGGGACAAATTTGAGCGAGAGTGCGCGTCCTGGAGGACGCGAACATCAAGACGCCATGGTTTCTCCGAAAAAGAAAATGGAATTTTTAGTTCTAATAGAATCGGACGATGGTCAGAGATGTACACAGGCGAAGGTGGGATGGGCGGAACACGTAAGTCGGAGACAAACGTCTCTAAAGCATGTGGAATATAAGCCCGGTCGAGTCTGCTGGAGGAGTGCCCGCGGCGCCATGTCCAAACAAAAGTATTCCCGTGTATGACATTATGCGCATCCAGCAATGAAAAATGCTGGACAAGGCGTCGCAGCTCACGTGAATTCCAAGCAGACCGACCCCAGCCAGGACCTTGTACATCGCATCGCGTATTTAGCACACAGTTAAAGTCTCCAGTTAGAATTACATGACGACCGTCTAGGAAAAAAACATCCAAATTTCGAAAAAAATCATGAGACTGTCCGGTTTGTGCAGGTGCATACACACATAGTATCCTCATTCGAAAAGAAAAGTAGGTACAATCTAGAGCAATATTTCTACCGACGCCGTCATAAACAACGTGGTGACCTCTCAATAAAGCCCGATTAAATATAATGATGCCTACTCCCGTAAAACAAGTTGTAGCGAAAGAAAATTAGCAATCTAAGTTAAACTTTTGTTTAAAAGCCCTAACGTCAGATAGTGAACAAGAATTAGTTTCCTGCAGGCATAAAACATCACAATTAGCAGCACGGGCTACACTAATCACCTCGGCCTGCTTTACCGGACTGCGAAAACCTTTTACGTTGAAGGAAATAATATTTTCATGCGGTAGCCATTGTAAACAATAAAGACAAATATGGATACTAGACTCACAGTTCTGACAGACGCGGAAGCGGGTGCCCCGCAAGCAGCTCAATCACTTCTTACGACCAGGCGACCCACCGGAAGCGCGGGGCTTCCGGGGCCGCATCGAAGTCCGCAGGGGACTTCTGTCTCTGCTGGGGGCCTCCGAGTCGCTGCTGGATATTCGGTGGCGCTTAGTGCCGAGGCTCTCGAGTGAAGATGGCACAAATTTGTCAAAACTGCCCCGACTGATCTCGCTTGGAGTGCTGTCGATGTCTATCTGCAGGGCCGTGTCGCTCCTAGTACTGCTCGTGTCCTCGTTGATGGAAACCTCGTCGCCTTGGGACAAAGTCTCTTCAATGATAGGACTAACAGACGACTGGGCAGCCATGCGGTGAGCAACAGATATCACGTCGGCATCTGCGACGCGCTCGCCGAGTGGCGTCTCCTCTGGTGAGGGCTCGACTTGTGGTTCTGTGGGAACCGCCACTGGTCGTGGGCCGCTAGATGGATCATCCGCACCTTGAGGGGCTGCCTGGTTGGGGCTGGCTAGAGACGCTGTGGGCGTTTGGTGTGGCGTCTGGTGTGGCATTGTGATGCACTCAACTTCGTCCTGGCGAACATCCGGGCCTAGCGTCAATGATACGACGTCCTTATTCTTGCCTGATTGAAGTGGCGGGTAATTCTTGGAGGCCGCCTCGGAATACGACGGCCTGATGGTGCAGGCAACGGTGGCATGCGAGTCACCACAACGGCGACACGGCAGCGAGCAGCCCTTCCCGTCGTGGCCGTAAACGCCGCACCTTCCACAAAACGGAGCTGTGCAATTCATGCGGAAGTGCCCGCTGTCTCCACATCGACGGCACACTCGCTGGATCCCTTTATAGTCACAGGTTACTGGATGGCCCGCGACCTTGTGGTAGTTGGGCACCGGTGACGAAGCCTTCATTTCCATGCGGACGTATCGCGTCCCAGTGGTCACGGTCGGGCGCGATCCCATGAGTCCTCTGGTGATGTGCAGCACCTTCCCGTAGGGAGAGAGTGCTTGTGCGAGGACTTCGCTGGGTACGCGGCACGGCAGGAACAGGATGGTCACTTGGGTCACTTGCGGTCCCAGGGGTACGATGGCGACGCGCTCTCCTCGGAAGATAAGGTGCGACGCGTCTACGATTTGGGCCAGTGCTGCCTCACTGTTGACGGTAACTTGGTAGTTCCGGCCTCCAAACTGCTGAACGCAGTACACTTCTTCGATTCCTACTATTGAAGACGTCGCCTCAACGACGTCTTCGGGACTAGTCCCCTCGGGAACGACTACGTCGAAGGCTAGCGCCTTCTTCGGGGGCTGGCTTGTCATGACGGGCGTCCGCCAGCCCAGGGACGCCGTGAGACGCTAACGACGACGTGAGACGCTAAGACGCTCCTTATGGCGTGGGTTGTGCGTCCATCGTAGGGGCGAAGCTTTTTATAGCGGCATCCGTTCATCCATCGTAGCCATTGTAATATGAAACGAGTATAACATTTTGACCTTCAAGTTGGTGCCGGTGAGAGATTTCTTCTGTGCGATGCTGAAGAATAAAAAATAATGCTCAATGTACATGCCAATGGCTGCTAATGGGGAATGAGAGGCAGGAGCATTCAGCTTTTAGTTAACGCGCATGCTGTGATCCCCATTAGCAGCCATTGGCATGTACATTGAGCACTATCTGACAAGAAAGGGTTGCTGCATTCTACTCGCTTGGTGTAACCTCCTTAGTTTTAGAAAGGTTTAGCGAGCGTTGAGCCGCAGTGCCATGAATACAATGAAATAGTATATACCATGAATGAACTCGATGTGTTTAAGGGTGGGAAGTAGATACGAAGCGCAAGCCGTAAGAAAGTAAAAGCCGAATTATCCTGTCTCTCATTTCCCGTTAGCAGCGAATGGCATGTACATTGAGCGCTGTCATAGAGGAAACGTTTGCTACGTTATACTCGCTGGGCGTAACCTCATTGGTTTTAGAAAGGTTTAGCGAGCGTTGGGCCGCAGTTCCATGAAACTAGTGAACTAGTATATACCACGAATTCCAGGTGGTTAAAGGATGGAAGTAGACCCGAAGCGCAAGCCGTAAGAAAGCGTGCGTACGCCACCTCTCGTTTAGTCCTTGGAATGTCCGCTGGATGGCGGTGCTTCTATGTGGGAAATATATGATGAAAAATTGCGAGATGGTGGTACTTGGAGTGTTGAATAGCTGGACGAATGGACACACAGACAGATGCATGGATGGACGCATGAACGAACGCAGGGGCGAATGCATGGACGAACGCAGTGACAGACGCACGAATAGACGCACGCACGAAAGGGCGAATGGACGCATGGACGGTCACACAGACAGACGCATGTACGGATGACTGCTTCGTCCCACTCTCCATCATTCACTCCATAGATATGCTGCCAATGTTTTCTGCGGAGCGAACATCGGGTCGTCTGCGCACGCGCTTTTATCGTAAGCGAACAAGAGGGGGGGTGGTGCGCTAATGGTTGCCGTGCTATCGCAGAATGATCAGTATGCGGCTTTTGCCCCACAAAAGGCGGGAGCTTCTACGGGCTGCGTTATCAATACACGAAACGGTGCCAGTAATGTACGTGGAGCGTCTGTCCACATATAGATGCGCTCTAGACATAACAAAATACCGCCAGCGGCGACACAACTTCATAGACCTTAGTACCACCATGCGCTGCACCCAGAAGGCGCATCTCATCAATGTCGTCACCACGCGCGAGCCTTGTTGTGGTCATCTACTGTGGCCACGCCGCTTAAAACGTGGTTACCTAGCAAAGTGCAATTACTGCAAATAATATTGTTCCTAAATGCTAACCTTGCTTTGTAAAAGATACGAATATTGCTATCGGATTTATTGCTTCGCGCTTTTAGTGAAACTGTGACTTTTTTCTTGCGCCTCTTGCACCGGTATTCCGCGAGTTCCGTTATATGGTGCAAAATGACGTACACTGTTTCAAATTCCTGCGGAGAAGCCACCTTTAGGAACATGACGGTGCGGATTTTGAGACGATCTGTTTCTGACAGCTTGATTTTCATTGTTTGTATAGTCAGAGAAGCAGCTGTGAAGGATGGATAATGATCATTGCTACATTAGCAGTGGTCCTTGGCGTAGCCGTACGTGACAAAGTAGCTGACAAGGCTAGTGATCTGTGGATAATTGGAATGAACAGCTGAAAAAAACACAGTGTCAAGGAAAGACAATACAGGTCAAATTACGGAGCAGCATTGCTACTTTCGTCCTGTTTGTTTTATTTCTTTGTCCTTGTTTTCCTCCACTGTTTACGTAATATAAATAACCGAATGAGCATTATCTTTTTGTTAACGGTAATTGATGAGTTCACTTAAGCGTCCAAAATACGCCAATGTGATTGTCGACCAGTAGAGGGATAAATTTCTTTCAAAATAATTCGTGTCTTTTGCTCAAACGAGCAAAAGTCGTGAGGTGCAAAAATAATCGCACCATTGCTTGTCGCGAGGTTCCGCGAGGTAGCAAGTAAAATTTTGAGCTCGTAGCGTGCATTAAAAGTTGTAGTTGTGAGATTGGCCTCCACTGTACATGTGCGCGTGATTCCGTAAAACAATGCACTTCAGATCCGGTCTTCACTAAAGCAATATACAATCGGTTCACTCTTTGAAATCATTGAACATTTCAGTCGCTTACATCACATTCATTTACCTCGTAAACAGTTGTCCACGAAAGTGATGCTGGATTTTATTATCACTCGGCTCACCTAATGTGCATACTGTAAGGCGTGTGAGTCACTGCCCCATATAGCTTCACCCTATCCGCGATCGGTGTAACGCTGCAAAAATATCATTTATATTTAAGGTGCAAAACCACAGATTCACAAGAAACAACATTGGAAAATCACTTTACATCTTCTGAATCTGTTGTTCCACGCCTTAAAAAGAAGTTATGAACGCACACAAACTTCATCGCTCTAATAAAATTATCTCAAGCTGTGAAACTGTTGCTGTATGCGTCGTTTTCCCGGCGTTCACCATGAGCTACAAGGCGAAGACGTACACAGCTTCGCAGTAAGAGTGCCATCTTTCTCAGTGCCTGCGAATTAGTGTGCGGCATGTCGCCTGTACCGGAACACCTCGCTGTATTTGTCTCCTGCTCACGCAGCGAGTGCCTTCACTGCGCAGTCTTTCAATATAATGGTGAACCTATGCGAAAATATATGCACCCTTAGGGAGCATGTGCACTAACTAAAGTGTTGCTGATTGTGGTCACCGCTCGAGCGTTCTTAGTTAGTTTGTCGACGAATATGCCCTATTGTTTTATTCTTAACAGGATGAAGACATCGTAAGGCGCGCATTTATGAATACTCTTATCTTTACTTGCACAAAACACGCCTGCTCCTCCATTTCACTTTTTGCTATTATTGAATAAAGAAAAAAGATTGACTGCGAAGAGTGACTATAGGTTACTACGAGACAAAATCAGTCAAACTGTTTTTGTGCTATGTTTGACGAGGATGTAAACAAAGGATAGGGTAATTTTTAATGTTCACTTCAAAATGCTTCCTAATTTTGCCTCGACAAACAGTAGCAAGTACGCAAAGCCCGTGATGTCTGAGACAAACATCAAACCTGTCTAAGGCAAGTTTGTGCACAAGTCTCAAGCGTCGGCGTGGGTCAATGGTGAAATGCTGAACTGGCCCACAGCGGACCCGGGTTCGAGCCCCAATGTGTCCTTGGTTCTTTTTTCGTATTTCACAATAGCAGTTACAGACTCCGGTGGCGGTGGTGGCAGACCACTACAGCGCCATGCGTGACCCGAGTTTCGATCTCGTAACAGATTTTGCTGTAATACTACTGTGCTATGCTTAATGAACCAGTAGAGGGCAACACCAAGCAGCTTGGAGATGGGAGAAGGCACAGTTGGCTCCGACTCAGGCTGTTTTACAATTCTTAGACAGCACGTAGACAGTTTACGCAAACTGCTTGGAAGACAGCACCAAGCCCATGCTGTCCGAGAATTGCAACATGTCTGAATGGCTTTTACATGACGATGCGCCACCTCACATCGAAAAGAAAAAGCGAAAACAAACAAACGTAACTGTTGTGTTTCCTTGCTTATTTCGTGTTGAAATAAAAAATAAATATACGTTGCTCACATTGAGCGTCTGGGGTAGCGCCTGCTTGTGCGCAGACGACCATTCCCGCGAGATACAATGGCTGTGTTTCAATTCTTTGACAGCACGTAGACAGACTACGTAAACTGCTTAGACGACAGCACAGAACTCATGCTGTCCGAGAATGGAAACACGTCAGAACGGCTTTTACGCGGCGAGGCGCCATCTGGTGTAGAGAAGAAAAAGCCAAGTAAATAAACATAACAGTTTTTTTTTGTGCCTTGTTTCGTACTAAATTGTAAAATAATTTAATGCCACTCAAATTGAGCGTCTGGACAAGCGTCTGCTTGTGTGCTGACAATGATTTCATCGAGATTTGGTATGGCTGAGCGATTCTCTGGGCCACGATCTTGTTTTGACAGCAAAGTAGCCTGCATCGTATTTGTCTACGATGCGGTCTTTTTAGAGCTGTCTATTTCGCCAGCTACGTGAAAATTGGAATGAGACTTTATAAGGCTGCCGTTCATATAGCTGTCTATTTAGCCGTCTACGGTGAGTATCAACACACCCGATCTATCTGAGCAATTCACTGAACCGCCAACTTGTGTAGACAGCAAAGTAGCCTGCATCGTATTTGTCCACGACGTGGTCTTCTTGGAGCTGTCTATTTTGCCAGCTACGTGATAAGTGGGATAAGACTTAAGATGGCCGCCGTCCATTTAGCTGTCTATTTAGCCGTCTATGGTCAGTATAGAAACACACCTCAGACAAATGTCTACTGGCTGACGGTGTAACTGAAGGCATGGTTGATTATTTAACAATTATTTTCCAGACGGTCGCTATATTCGACAGCTCAGTTTCTCACCATAAGAGATCACAGAAGTCCCTAAAGGCCAGTTTCAGATAGCTATGCAATGTTTGAAAAAGAAGTACCTTATTGTGTATATGGTGAAAATACCAGATGCCAGTAAAGTGGTGGCACTTTAAACCAATACAACTTATTTATTAAAAAGCAATAAACACATTCTGGCAAACCCTTGGCGGTACGCGATTCAACACTTGCATTACTGTAATGATTTACTAAAATGATTTTCATTGTGGCAAAGTCATCCCTGTATATGAAGATATACTCAAATTAGTGATGTGAAAAATTCGTTCGCGTACAGAAAGATAGAGATTGTTCATGTGTTTTAGGTTAGAGACCGATTACGTGTTAAGCAAAATTATATAACAATGTTTGAAAAATACTATCAGGGCAAATATCATAATTTGCATTGAAACGAAACATTATTTGCTCAAACCAGCGTGGTTTTTGAGCACACAGATTTATATCTACTGCAGTTTCGGTATTAACCTAACAAGACAACAAAACCTTAAGCGACAATAAGATTGCGTAATAGCCTTGCTAGATATAAGGAAAGCTCTAGATTCTGTGAACCACAACATCATGTTAAGTAGGTTTGAAACGTGTGGCTACTGAGTCGTAATTCACCAGCTTCGTAAATGCTACCTATGTCACAAACAAAAATTAGTTGGAATGAATGATCTCTTGTCCTCTACTCAATCGATATTGTGTGTGGTACCAGAATGCTCAGTTATGGTACATACACTTTTTTTTCACTGCGTGTTAACAATTTTACCTTAATCCTTCCATACCCAGAAGCTTCAATGACGATACGTCATTATTCTGTGTTGGTGACATCTTTAGTGATAGAGACGTTGAAATGAACGAAGAGGTATAGAGAGTACAATTATGGTTAAAAGCACTTCAATATTATTAGAAATGAGACTTAATACATCATGTATCCTTCTACAAAGAAGTGAAATAAGCAGTCTAAACAGTGGAAGGGCCCCAGACAGGCTGGCCGATGTTTCGATAGAAGGACCTATATTTGTCAAAGGCGCCTTGTTATTCTTGGCATCTTAGCTTCAAGGGTACTTATAGTGACGTCTTCTCCTGTTGTGGCACTTGTTCATGATGTTAATCGCTGTTTTGTTGTCGCACTACGTGTTTACATCTGTCGGCTTCCCATCTTGATTTTAAGATGACGGAACTCTAACTTACAAGGTTAAAATTAGTTCTCGTTTCTGCACCACTACAGCAAGAAGCCTTGTCCAGGTATTTAGAGGTCATATTTGACATGGATAAGAACTGGAAATTGCACACAGAAA
Organism: Rhipicephalus microplus; assembly: GCF_043290135.1. Lineage (NCBI taxonomy): Eukaryota > Metazoa > Arthropoda > Arachnida > Ixodida > Ixodidae > Rhipicephalus > Rhipicephalus microplus. The sequence goes on from NC_134700.1 coordinate 123,487,866, forward strand.
AGACATGCTCTTCAATATTTTATGGATGTCAGACGTTACTAATTGTATATGAATGTTTTGGCGGTACCGTTCGGTGCATTATGGATGTCAGACGTTACTAATTATATATGAATGTTTTGGTGGTACCGTTCGGTGCATTCTAAACTTCCCCGTCAGGAAGTCACTAGAGCTACTGCACAGCATCATAAGGTAGCACCTTCAAAATCATTAGAAAGGTGTTAGTCGCCTACGAAAGAAAGCAAGTAGGATCATTGTATTCTTAGGCAGGACGAATGAGACAAAACAACTGTTTTAACAGTGTGTATGCTTCCACTGGACTCTGTTGATGTCTCCAGAGTTGCTGATATATTACACCCAACAATAAACTACAATCACCAATTTTAGTTAGGCACCCTTACGTTACCAGCGTGCTGTAAAGAACTGCAGCAAACTAGTTTTTTTTTACCGGTTGCCAGAAATCACTACGATCAAAGGCTCATAGAATTTCATGGCGCTCTCATTCGTAATGCTATACCAACTGATGTGAAACAGGGTAACAATATTTCTATGAACTAGAGGCACTATACGCACCTATCTATCTATCTATCTATCTATCTATCTATCTATCTATCTATCTATCTATCTATCTATCTATCTATCTATCTATCTATCTATCTATCTATCTATGTAGCCGACTATGAGATTTAGCTATCCTGGCCGTTTGGATATAGGATCAATACCAACATTGTTGTGGTACAGCATGTCTGTATAACGAGCATAAGGGATTAGTCGCGACAAGAAATTCTTGGCATTTAGGTCATGAATATTATAATTTACATGCCATAGTCGTGCTGCTCCGGTGGTGGTTTCATTCATATGACATGTTGCAAAATTGGTAAGGTAAGACATGACTGCTTGGCTAACATAAATGACAGGACCTCACGTGGAATTCATAAATACGTGTCATATAAGTCATGAATACACGCCACTATCACGGTGCAGTCGCGGTTGTTATATACCAAATTTGGTATGACGTGACGTGAATGGATGAAAAAAGTGCATTATTGGTGCAAACATGATAATCAAGGCAAGCGGGACACGTAAGAACATGACTACATGCCACGCTCATGATTCGCTCATGGCCGTTTCGCTAGTTCCGCATATACCAAATGTGGTATCACGTGACGTGAATGGATGAGAAAGGTATATGACTGGTGCAAACATGATAATCATGACTGTCGTGTCATAAAATTATGACTACTTACCATGCTCACGATGCAATAGTGGTCATTTTTCTAGCTTCACATATACCAAATATGGTATCACGTGACGCGAATACATGACGAAGGTAAATGACTCGTACAAATATGATAATGAAGGCATGCGTGCCATTGAAAACATGACTATATGCTACACTCATAGCACGCTCACGATAAATTTGCTAGTTTCCTATATACCTACTTTAGTATTGCGTGTCGTGAATGGACGGCTAGCACAAACAGCAGGTGTAAACAAAATGATCATAGCATAGAAGTCATGTACGGCATATTTTACGTCCGCCTCGTAACGTCGGGCTGCTTTTAATGTGACATGTCAACCTTCCTCATTCCTGCTTTGCATATCATCAATTCCCACTGTACGTGGGATCTGCGAATCATCTACGTTTTTGAAGTTGCATATGCGGTTATTATTTCTGATGTTTCGTGTTTAATTGAACCTTGTGTTCTCTTCTCTAAATTTGTATAGAAGATTTTGAATATTTTTCGTTGGAACTGCTTGCCTAATCATGCATGCTTGTCACACGTTGGTCTGGCTTAGCCAGCTAGGTTATGTGGAAAAAAATGTTTGCAAAGTTATAGTTTATGTGCACTTTAATGTTGCACACAAAAAGAGACCATTGTGGCTGTAAATACGTGGTAATGTTTTCTTGCTTCAGTTTCTTATAAAGTCTTACAATTTTATATGAACTCAGTTGTTTTTCACATTCGCAACAGCTGTATAAGGGGGAGTAGCACCTTTTACGTTTATAAAAAAAATTCGATAAGCTTACAGGCTTAGCAAATGGGCATATCTGAGCAAAACTCGCATTGTCCCTCAGTAGTGTTTAAAAAAATTGAAAAATAAAGAACCCCCAGCCCTAAGAAAATTGAAGAAAAATAACCTCAGTAGATTAGAACGTGCACAACTTGAATCAAATGCGACAACTTTTCAATGTTGCACCAACCTTGAATTGCTCCATTTCGTTATCATCTTTAGTTATTTTTATCCGTACTTTTTGAAAAAAATGCATGGAAATGATCCCATCAAAGCCTCTAATAAAATGTTCATTGCGCACTTATTAGCTGCCTTCTCTGGAAAAACTTTTTTTGAATAATAAATGTGATCGATTGCAACCGTTCAAATATTATAAAGTGAATAAAATGGACTGCACACAAGTATGCCTAGCTCTATGTTTCGAATTATGTTTTGTTCACTGCCAAGCTACAACACTGTAATAAAGCGATGGTAAAACCAACTATGCAAAATATGCCATAGTACATTACTAAGCACTGTCGAGCTAAAGTAGTGCACACTGCCGCAGAGTTTTTCAATCAAATGTCCCGAGTTTTGAGCTTATAAAATTATGTTTATTGTTTCGAAACTAAACCGTATGTAGCATATTGGGAATGGAATTGAAGTGCATGAAGGAACATTAGAAAAAAACTCGGACTTTTGATCGTACAATGCATATGAAATGATGGAGAAGCAGCTGCAGCTGAAACTGCCAACTCCATTCAAGAAGCTTGTCTATTTGACGTGTTCTTTAAGTTCGCTGAAAAACAGTCTCTACTGTCCTTACATCGTTCGCACTGCACATAAATTTGGCTCCTTTTACACGTCTCAACCTCTTTCCTACACGTTTTGAGATTCACGACAGTTTTAGGTGACAGAGCCTAGACCAAGATAATTTCAAAGTAAAAGATTACATAAAATATTTTTATCGGATCGTAGAGAAATTACGAATAAGCACATGTTATGCTTGAACGAGTGATAGTTCAGCTAGTTGTTAAGTATTATTCACAGAAGAGTTTAGATATTTTAACACAGACACGTGAGAGCAGAACAAGATAACGCAAATGGCGACTGTAAACAGAAATAACGCACGCTAATCGTCTGATTTACTCGTTCATTTGCCCTGAATTGTTGCATCTTTGCGTTGCTCACAAAGCAACGGAGTGATGTTCAGTTTGTCTAAACAGTAACAGGTTATCTAAACAGTAACAGTACAATTGCGAGCGAAAACCCAGCAAAAACATAAGAGAAGGATGCAGAACACGCCACAGTATTATGCAACCTGTCCCTGGTTGCGAAGGACTGTGCCTTCTGCGTCCTTGTTCTGCGACTTCACAGGTTTCTTCTCGCGTCTAAACAGGATCCAACTGGCCCAGTTTTTTACGCTTTATAATAAATGTGTACAGCCTGTAGAATCATTTAGCATTCACAAGCTAACACTAGTCTTCACCTTTACTTCAAGCATCCTAGCGGACAATCTGGAGTGGGTCAATAGCAGCGCATTAGTGTGGTTACACTATCAATTCATTTGATACAGCAATACCACGCAGAGACGCATACCACAATAAGCAGCAAGACTGTAACCGATGAAAGAAGTTTTATAGCAACGAAGGACAGAAAGCCCCGAGTCTAAGTTTGGGCTTTTTCGTGCATAAGGTTTATTGGTTGCGATTCACGAAGCCCAGAAGATGTTTAAATGAATTGAAAGAGAATAACACCGCTTTGTACAGGGTTGACAAAAGATGTACCAACGCGTTCGAATGAAAAATTCAATTATTGGGCTAAAGATTATCGAATGTGGGAAACCTTTTTAAATAGATGGAGGGGGTTAGTGTGCTTCTACAGTTCTTTCCATCGTAATCATAGCGGAGTTGCCTCATCTGGCGGCTGCTGTCAATTAAGCCGGCTCCCATCAGACGAAAGCCATTATGTGCCGCTTAGCTCGTGCAAAACGCTCACCGCAAATGCGATTGCGTTTTTTATAGTTTTATTTCCATATTCTCAGCTTGTTTTGATTACTATTTTTCGCTGTGAATAAGGAGCCAGTGAATAAAAACAGATAACCCATGTATAAGATTTTTCCCTCTAGTGCAAACAGCATGACTGCTTCGAGGCAAAATGTTTGTCATTTCCTCGAAGCTCCTGTGTGGGACTTCAAATGAAGGTTCAGCAATCTAAAACTGGTGATGCCGATGAAGGTTTTGATTCTAAATTGATTGAGTCTGCTTGAAGAATGGGTGCTTTGAAGCCTTCGAAATCAGGGATTTCCGCTACTTGGTTCAGAGGATGATGACAGCCTCGGGCGATAAGGTGATGGTACTGCTTGATAGAACGAAGGATTTGTTATATTCAGAGTACCCCTTTTACTAGTAAGTAGTTTCGAAGGATTCGTTGGCTATTTTTGTTAACGAATATTACTGACAAGTGGAGCTGCTGTGTCGGTTGCTAGAGCTTTTACTAAACAAAAACTGATTTCTGACTGGACATTTTTTTTCAGGTGTAATGCAAATTTTGTTGTATCAAAGTGCAAGACCCATAATATACTGAACTTGTCCTGGACCATTATGTACTGAACTTGTCCCGGTGCTATACCCGTCGCCAGCAAGCGGATAGTTAGGCTATCGCCGTGTCTACATTAACTCGTGTACTTCCTGCAATAAAGCAATCTTGAAAAACCTGAAGCAGCGTCCATGTAGATTATCAAAGCACGGAAAAGGAAGGGTTATGCCAATGCAGAAAGACTGTGTCCGGCAAGATGGCACTCGGCGTTCATATCAGGGAGTTTTTTCTGAAGATCCAATCTTTATGGTAACAATGCACTGAGCGTATCGAGTTTTTCTATACGCAGCTAACAAGCTCACGGGTGATACGGACTAGAGGGCTCCGTATTTGAAATATTGTTGGGAGGAAACTTCCTCCCTGATAGCTCTCGTCGCATAAGCATCTTAGACGACCGATGGCATCTATCAGTCAACTGTATCCGAAAACCACATGAATCCGAAGCTTTCCGCGCTTTATTAGAAGTAGGTGTTTTTCAAGCGACATCAGAACAACAGGGAGGCAGCGGCTAACTACTTTACAGGCTTACGAAAGCTAGCCGAGCGCTGTGGGTTCAGTGAGAAGCCTGCTACAGATCTTCTGGTGCGTGCCGACCCGTGCTTCGTTATGACATTCACTGCTAGGAATAAATGACTGTGATGATAAAATGAACCTATTGAAACAGTGTGGGTTGCTCATGATCTGTTGCTATAACCCTCGCCAACAATTGATTAGATAAGAATCAGAATCAGAATCAGAATCAAATTTTATTGTTACTTTGAAGTAGTCATTACAGACAGTATACAGAAGGAGGTCCCGTAGTCGGAGACTGAATTGGGACCTCCTTCAACCCACCTTGACTATATAAACCTTTGTGTGTGTTTCTTTCGCAATAAATCAATCTTGCGGAAACCGCACCATGCCCACGTTGGTGAATACAGTTGCCTTACCTACCAAACAATGCTGTGAAAGTACATGTTATAGGGTGGGGGGAGGGCTGTGATGTACTTTCACTGCCAATTTATTATTCTATTAGGAACATTTACATAAGCCCACGTACGCTCACCTTTCAGCCGCATCGCAGTGTGGCCACCATGTGGCATGGAACTGCTTTCCAGTACTTTAGTAATGCCCCATCTTCGCCCCTAAGCTTCTGTGTGAGTCCACTACTGCCACAGTACTAAAGCCCAAATAATAGAGTATCGGTTACAAGAAGCTGATTCTGATTGCTTATCTAACGCCTCCTCTATTTTTTTGGAATGCCAGCCGGGTGCGGCCGATTCGGTCGTTCACCATTCTCCCTTCCGCTATTTCATATGCTTTCCCGTCGGCTAGCGTTCAGCCTGCTTCATGATCAAGAAGGGGAGAGTACCCAATTATGTGCCACCTCATAGCGGCTGTCGGAAGCTATAGTTACAATGACTTGTTCTTTTATGTGTGGGATCATTATATGCACAGTCATTCAGTCTTTGATGTGTGGGATCACTAACTAAATGCAACTAATTGATGGCCAAATTAGCCAAAAAGCATGTGTGATAACTGATACTGTATTTCTGCTACAGCGAAGACAACCTTTTTGCTCTTTGGACCGCACCATCTACCCTAGCAACTGATGTTCTTCAAATGAGTGCCTGGAGACTTGAACTTGAAAACGCACAACACTCCATGCGTTTTTCGATAAGCAGCCATCTCCGCAATGACCATTGCGAAATGAGAATAAAGTTTCTGTAGGTTGCCGCGATGCCAGGAAGCTGTTACCACTTCAAGCGCCTCTAAAATATTGTGAACACAGAAAGTGCCCCTAGCACATACATAGATAACCACCAAGTAATAAGTTCAAACGAAGAATGTTACAGAGCTTTATATATAGGAGGAGGACAGAGCGTCTACAGCGGCTCCAAGGCAACGACAGCAATTTGCTTCCCCGCACAACGACAGCTCCCTGAACCAAAGTATACCGATGATTCCTATTGCGGCGCGTGCATTTCCACTGGCGTTAAAAAAAACAGGCTGATCTCTCCAGTAATCAGCATAACACGAAAGTGAAATGTGTCTCAACGGAGATATGTAAACAATATTGTGCATAGTTTCGCATCAAGGGCGAAGGCCTCAATGCTTCAGAAACAAATTGCAAGGTCAAGAGAAGAACAGCAAAGAGCTGAAAACTTGCAGCACGCTCCTTAAGCAGAAAGCACACACTAAATGAGCATGCACAAGACTAGTGCGGAGTAACAACTGTAACAACCATATACATATAGTGCGCTGTTCAAACAGAAAGAAATACGCACGAAACGAACGCTCAATTGTACACGGGACAATCGTGAACAACTGTCACAATTCGTGTTTCTTCGTGTGCGAACAGCGTGCGCCTTCGTAAACACGGCCGCGGCAGCGAGCGAAGTGGCCTTCGTGCTCTTCCATATCACGTGCGTGATGAGCACGCTTGCAGAACAGACCATGCTTCGTGGAGGCCTGCGTTCATCGAAATGCAAGAGAAGACGACTTTCAGAGTGCGTCCTACACAAGCTCTTCGGGACATCTCACTGCTGATGACGAGAAGCTTGCAAGTTGCCTATCTCCAAGGATTGCCAAACTCTACATTGTGTATATTGTAACGAACAAATACAGTGCCGGAAGCTGAAACAGCTATTTAATAATGGCGAACTTGTGCCCGTCAACTAAATACCCAAAGGTTGAGAGCTCACTGGTCAAAACCTCGTCAACTTCTCTCGCGTCTCGCCTTGAGCTGCTCCTCCAAAAACCGCCAGCATTCCTTGTCCAGCGCGTGATGTGGTGACACCTGCAGCCAGCGTTGCATGGCGCGTTTATAGCTTGGCGCGTACCGCCAGCGTTCCTTGTCCAGCGCGTGATGTGGTGACACGTGCAGCCAGCGTTGCATGGCGCGTTTATAGCTTGGCGCGTTTGGCTTGTCCGTTGGTGTGGCAGAATTCAAAGCAACAGGAAGCGGCGCAGGACTTCGGCAGGTGCCTAACAACATGCGGCATTAGTCCCCCTCCTGAAACGCATCGTCCCGATGCGTACGCTGACGTCGAACAGTTTTGTAAAGGAGCATTTATCTGATGTTTGAGCACATTTATCAGTTGTCTCGTTCAGTGCCTTTCATAGCACGGTTTCATTCGTACTACATGTACGACTTCTGGGCGATTCCTGCGTCGGGTTGAGCACACTTGCCCTTCAGGAATTACTTCGTAGTTTAGCGTGCCTAACTGGCGAAGTACTTTGTAAGGGCCGAAATAGCGGCGCATCAGTTTTTCCGATAGGCCAGGTGCGCGTATAGGCGTCCACACCCACACTTTGTCTCCGGGGTTGTACTGTACGTCTCTCCGCTTCAGATTATAGCGACTTGCATCGGAGCTTTGTAGCAAAATGATACGATGTCTTGCCAATTGCCGTGCCTCTTCTGCCCTTTCTATGTAGTCGCTGATGTGTGGGTCACTCTGATTCGAATCGTTGACAGGTAACATCGCGTCGAAGGTCGTTGTGACCGTCCGACCATAAACAAGTTGAAATGGCGTGAAGTGTGTCGTTTCTTGTACTGCGGTATTATACGCAAACGTTGCATAAGGCAAAATACTGTCCCATGTCTGGTGCTCAACGTCCACATACATCTAGATCATGTCGGCGAGAGTTCTATTGAGCCTTTCGGTTAATCCGTTTGTTTGCGGATGGTATGCTGTAGTCCTTCTATGATCGGTGTGGGTGAGCTTCATAACAGACTGCATCAAACGGGCAGTAAATGCTGTTCCTTTGTTAGTATTGACAACCTGTGGTGCGCCATGTCGTAGTACAATCTGAGTGACGAAAAACTGGGCTACTTCGTTCGCCGTTCCTTTCGCGAGAGATGATGTCTCAGCATATCGAGTCATGTAGTCTGTTGCTACAACAATCCAGCGCTTTCCCGATGAAGAGAGAGGAAATGGACCAAGCGAATCCATTCCCACTTGCTGAAATGGCCCTTTTGGTGGCTCTATTGGTTGCAACAGACCCGCTGGTTTCGATGGTGGTATTTTACGTCTCTGGCAATCGCGGCATGACTTAACACAATGGTGCACCGAATCCCTTAATTTCGGCCAATAATACTTCCAGCGAATTCTGGCCAAAGTGCGACTACTACCCATATGGCCAGCCGATGGGTCGTCATGACACGCTTTTAAGATTTCTGCTCGCAGTGATGATGGTACAAGAAGCAGAAACGTCTCACCGGTGTTTACGAAGCTGCGCTTGTATAGGACGTTGTTCCGGAGGACATAGGATGTCAAACCACGGACGAAAACTCGTGGTACCTCAATTTGGTGACCCTCCAAGTATTGGATAAGCGGGCGTAGTTCCGGGTCATCTCGCTGAAGACGAGCCATCTCCGACACATTCAGAACTCCAAGAAATGGGATGTCTTGTTCTTGGTTAGATGATGGAGACTCAACAGGTGCGCGAGACAGGCAATCCGCGTCATTGTGCTTGAGACCAGACTTGTAGACCACAGTGATGTCATGTTCCTGCAGACGCAGGCTCCATCTATCAAGTCTTTCTGAAGGGTCCTTGATGTTTGCCAGCCAACACAATGAATGATGATCACTGATTGCTCGAAACGGTCTGCCGTAGAGGTATGGGCGAAACTTGCTGATGGCCCATATAACTGCGAGACATTCTTTCTATGTCGCTGAGTAATTAGACTCAGCATTTGATAGAGTGCGGCTCGCGTAAGCAATGACCTTTTCTTCTCCATTCTGCCACTGAACGAGGATGGCACCGAGGCCAACGTTACTCGCGTCGGTATGTATGTCTGTATCGGCCTCTTTGTCAAAATGGGCAAGTATTGGAGGAGACGCAAATGGCGTCGCAACTATGAGAAAGCCGCTTCTTGTTCGTCCCGCCAAGAGAATGGTACACTTTCTTTCGTTAGCCGTGTCAAAGGCTCAGCGACCTTAGCAAAGTTTTCAACAAATTGTCTGTAGTAGGCACATAGTCCCAGGAATCATCTGACGGCCTTTTTGTCTTGCGGTTTCGAAAAATTTTCAACTGCTTCAATCTTTTCCGGGTCTGGGCGGACGCCTTCCGCACTAACTATGTGCCCGAGGAACCGAAGCTGACGAAATTCAAAGTGACACTTTTGCGGTTTGATGGTCAGTGCTGCCACCCGAATGGCATCCAGTACTATTCTCAGTGGGTGGATGTGCTGCTCGAAGGTGGAAGAAAAAGCCACTACATCGTCGAGGTAGACGAGACACGATTGCCACTTGAGTCCGGAGAGCACAGTGTCCATCATCCTCTGGAAGGTAGCGGGAACAGAGCACAAACCGAAAGGGAGCACTTTGAACTCGTATAGTCCGTCTGGGGTCACAAACGCCGTCTTCTCGCGATCTCGTTCGTCCACCTCGATCTGCCAATATCCACTTTTTAAGTCCAATGATGAAAAGAAGTGAGCATTGCGTAACTTATCCAAGGCATCATCGATCCGTGGAAGTGGGTAAACATCACGCTTTGTGACTTGGTTCAGCTTTCTGTAGTCAACGCAAAACCGCAGAGTGTTGTCCTTCTTTTTGACTAGCACTACCGGTGATGCCCACGGACTGTTGGATGGCTGGATTACATCATCGTTGAGCATTTCCTGCACTTGGTTCTTGATGGCTTCCCTTTCTTTTGGCGCTACTCGGTATGGGCGCTGATGCACAGGTCTCACCTGTTCTTCGACCACGATACGGTGCTTTGCGACGGGAGTACGTCCGACTTTCGACGAGGTGGAGAAGCACTCGGCGAACTCTCTGATGAGGTCAGCAATCTGTTGCTTCTGAGATTACGAGAGCTCTCTGTCAATGTCTACTGACTGGAGTACGTTATCCACTGTCTCTGAAGCTTTATCAAGAGTGCAAACATCTGAGACTTGCACGTACTCATGCAGCGACGCTACGAATGTTCCCTTCGCAACATCCTGCAGCTCATTTCGAAAGTTAGTCAATAGGACATACGCACATCCATCACGAAGACTCACCAGGCCTGTTGCCACGCATAGTCCTTTTTCTAGTAGCAGTCCGATGTTTCCGTCAGCTAATCCGTCACAGCCACGAAGAACTTCACTCCTCACACCTCCTCAAAACACACATAATTGACTTTCCAAGCAAAGATGTAAAAGGGGTCCTTGCACTGGACCTCACTAAAGCATTCGATACTGTCAAACACGACTATATTCTTAAGGAGATATCGGCTTTGAATCTGGGAGTTAAATTCTTCTCCTTCATTGAATCTTTCCTCGAGAGTCGGACGGCGGCAATAAAATTGGGACAATCAGTCTCGGAGCCTTTCAAACTCGGACGAAGGGGTACTCCCCAAGGGGCAGTTATCTCCCCCCTTCTATTCAACATAGCCATGCGCAAGCTGTCGGCAAGCCTTTCTAAAGTTCCTAATGTCGGACACGCTTTATATGCTGACGACATTACAATCTGGTGTCCCGGAGGATCGGAGGCGGCGGTTGAACAAGCTCTACAGGAGGCTCTGGACGTTACAGAGTCTTTCCTGGAAGGTACGGGACTGGCGCTTTCGCCGGAAAAGTCGGAACTCCTGCTGTACAGACAGGCTAGACGAGGTGTTAGGGGACTCACCCCTCTCGATCAGGTGCCCATTAGCGTTTGCACCAAAGATGGTCGCACAATTCCTAGAGTCAATTCTATGAAAATTCTGGGGCTTTTATTAGACTCTAAGGGATGCAACGCAAAGACTATAGCCCATCTCACCACAAAAACAGAGAACATTCTGAGATTAATTATGCGGGTGTCCAACAAGAAGGGCGGCATAGGCGAGGATATCCTCCTTAGGGCCCACCACGCTTTCCTCATGAGCCATATCTTATACATAGTGGCGGCTCTCAATTGGACCAAATTGGAAAGAGATAAATTGGACACGCTCATGCGCAAAAGTGTCAAAAAGGTGCTCGGCGTCCCAATCACGACTAGCACAGAAAAACTCATGAAGTTGGGAGTGCACAACACCACTTCGGAATTAATTGAAGCGCAAAGGTCAGCACAAATAATTAGGTTATCGGGTTTCAAAACAGGAAGAAAACTGCTCGATGCGGCAGGCCTCCGTCCTATCTTCAATCAGGGAGAAACTACGCAGCTTGATTATCAAACAAGGAATTCCTTTATTGTTGACCCTCTTCCACGAAACATCCATCCCCAACACAATAAAGGTCGTAGGTTGGCGAGGGCTAGGGCTTTCATAAAGAACCTCTCCGGAACAGAGACATTTGTGGACGCGGCGCGCCACGCCGGCGGCAGCAAGTTTTCCGTGGCAGTCGTCAATGACAGGGGAGAACTTGTCTCGGCAGCTTCAGTGAAGACCTCCTTGGTCGATGTAGCAGAACAGGCTGCTGTAGCGCTGGCATTACTGGACACGAAACGCACCACGGTGTACACCGATTCCCGAGCGGCCGTTAGGGCGTTCGCATCGGGATTGATAGCCACAGAGGCAGCCAGAATTCTCCACAGCAAACCCCCCACAGACGTTATTCATCACATAGCCTGGTTTCCCGCTCACATGGGACCAGACGTACTGCCGGGTCACCTGAACCCAAACGAGATAGCCCACGACTGTGCGCGAGGTTTCACAAGCCGCGACGGGGTGGTCTCTCGGGTGAGTTCGGGAGAGCTCGTCCACAGTGATCCTCTCGTTACTTTTCACGAGATAACGTCTCATTACAGAGGAGAGCGACAGACTTTTCCCTTTCCCCATCATAAGCTCCACAGATCACAAGCAAGCACGCTCCGCATGCTCCAGACGGGGTCTTACCCCTCTAGGGGCTTTCTGAGCATGCTTCATCCGGATATTGATCCACTTTGCCCAGATTGTGGTGAATTTTGCTTTTTGAGTCACATGCTCTGGCAGTGCCCTGCGTTACAGGATTTTAAAACAGAAGAAGACTGGACGACGGCAATCACAGACCCCAGACAAGACGTCCAGCTTCAGGCTGTCCAGAGGGCCCGTGAACGAGCGGAGAGGCATGGCCTCTCTGTTCCGACATGGGACTAGCCAACGGCTGGGTGGGGACCTACATAGTTGGCCCGCTGCCTTGCCTCTCAGGACCAAATAAAGTTGTTTGTCATGTCATGTCACTCCTCACAAGAACGGTCACACCGGAACGTGGCGGCACGGTTACATCTTCGTCCACAATGAGGAGAGGTAGAACGATTGGTTTCTCCGCATGACAGAAGGCGATGGCATTCTCCGTAGAAAACGAAACCTGGGACTCTTGCAAGTCAATGACTGCATTGTTTGTTTGCAAAAAGTCCATGCCTATAATCAGTTCCCGGGAGCACTCAGGAAGCACAATAAAGCTGCCGACATACACAAATCCTCTTATTCCTATCCTTGCGGTGCATAACCCCACGGGACTAACTAAGTGCCCTCCAGCCGTACGTATCTGAGGTCCGGTCCACTCAGTCATCACCTTCTTAAGCTTCTTTGCGAGAGCATTACTGACAATGGAATAGTCTGCACCAGTGTCTATCAGCGCAACGGCCTCGACGTCATCGATCGTGACTAATATCTCGGAGGTAACGTCGCTACTACTGCACTTGACCGTCGTTGCGTAACTGTCACCGTCCTGTCGCGCTAACAATGGAGGGTCTTCAGTTGTCAGTATATCAGCGGCCTCAACTCCAGAGGTCGCTGGCTCTAGTTTTCCCGCCGCGGGCTAGGTGAACGTGATCTTCGGAGATTTGATCACGGACGAGGACTCGGCGACCGATAGCGCATCGGTGCTGTCGAACGCGACTCCCGTTGTTGCGTGTCTTGAGGTGAATAGCGTGAAGACAAGTATTCTTCGATTTCGTAGGGCCGTTCACCGTTCCGTGGGCATGGTGCATTGACTGGAAAACCACGCAGTCCCGCACGACGATACTGGCACGCCCGGTAAAGGTGACCTGCTTCTCCGCAGTGGTAGCAAAGGGGCCGCCTGTCTACAGTGCGCCATACATCGCTCTTACGTGGTCTTGCTTCCGGGATTGGTAGCGGCGTACTCGGAGAAAACGTCGGAGGCATCACAGCAGTCGCAGCCGTCCGATTCATGCGTCCGAGGTCCTGTCGTACAGCTTGCGCGTACGACAACTGAGGTGGAGGCTCCGGTTGTGCGCGCTGTAGTACCTGAGGTTGTGGTTGCAGAACCGCTTGCCGCACTTCTTCGCGCACAACGTCGGCAAGTGAAGACATCGCAGGATGAGCTTGAGTCATGTGTATTTTCTGCAGTTCTTCCCTTACGACAGCCTCACCATTTCACGCAAGAGATCAATGTTACTCGTGAGGGTTGTCGACGCCGCGCTAACGGATGAGACGCTTACGTCCCTGTTGTATTGGCGCGCGCGCTGCTGCAGGGTCTTTTCTATCATGGTCGCCTCTGATCTGAACTCAGCAAGAGAGCGCGGTGGATTACGCACCAGTCCTGCAAAAAGCTCCTCTTTCACTCCACGCATCAGGTGCCGCAACTTCTTTTCCTGAGCCATGTTCTGGTCGGCCCGGCGGAACAGTCGAGACATGTCTTCAATGTACATGGCAACGCTCTCGTTGTTCCGTTGGTTTCGCGTCTGAAGAGCGGCTTCTGCCTTTTCTTTGCGGTCTGTGTTTGGGTACGTAGCAAGAAACTCTCTTCGAAAGTCGTCCCACGATAATAAGGACGCTTCGTGGTTTTCGAACCACGTACGTGCAGAATCTTGTAGTGCCACGTAGACGTAGCGAAGTTTCCGGTCTTCGTTCCAACCTTTCAGTCTGGCAACGCATTCGAAACCGTCGAGCCAGTCCTCGGAATCCTCGAAAATATCAACGTGAAGTACCTCTGGTATGCGGGGCGGGTCCATGACGATATTCAATGGAAATGAAGTCGCTTGGGTGGCCATTGCAGGGGCTCCGGAACTTACGTCCTCCGCTGGTTTCGAAGAATCGAAGAGGGCACCAAACTCGGGCTGCTCACCTCGTAGGCGACGACTCGTTCGTTGGTGTACGGGAGTCAACAGCGCTGGCTCCAACCTTCGGGGTTCTGGGCTATGTTCCCTATGCTGAGATGGGCTTGGAATCATACCCCGCACCTCCACCAGTTTGTAACGAACAAATACAGTGCCGGAAGCTGAAACAGCTATTTATTAATGGCGAACTTGTGCCCGTCAACTAAATACCCAAAGGTTGAGAGCTCACTGGTCAAAACCTCGTCAACTTCTCTCGCGTCTCGCCTTGAGCTGCTCCTCCAAAAACCGCCAGCGTTCCTTGTCCAGCGCGTGATGTGGTGACACGTGCAGCCAGCGTTGCATGGCGCGTTTATAGCTTGGCGCGTACCGCCAGCGTTCCTTGTCCAGCGCGTGATGTGGTGACACGTGCAGCCAGCGTTGCATGGCGCGTTTATAGCTTGGCGCGTTTGGCTTGTCCGTTGGTGTGGCAGAATTCAAAGCAACAGGAAGCGGCGCAGGACTTCGGCAGGTGCCTAACAACATGCGGCAATATAAATAGCTTGCCGTTAGCTATGTTGACTTCGTGCGCTCCGTAGCTTAGTGGTTAGTGCCATGCTCTGCGGAGCGAAAAGTGACTGCTTTGCCGCCGCCCGATGAAACACTTTCTTCTCGTTTTTTTTGCAAGTTGTTAGTGTAAATTTTGCAACGTCATATTCGTGACGAAAATACGCCAGCGAGGCCGTAGTAGATCCCGGCGTGAAACACTTTCGTGTGTAAAGTACAGCAGGCGCTGGCTTACTTTTGATAAAATTTAAAATAAATGCCAGAACTGACCGAATACTGTTCTTAACGCAGTTTCAAAGGCTTGATAGAATTTTACTTGCTGTACTATTTATTTAAACCTTCAATTTCAAAAACAGATTTACATTCTCCTTCCCTCCCTCTCACTTTCTGTCGCTGTCTTTCTCTCTTTCTCTCTCTCTCTCTCTCTCTCTCTATATATATATATATGTATGTGTGTGTGTGCGTGTGTTTTGACACAATATAATGAGATATAACAGACAGTAATGCCAAGGAATGTACAGGGGAAGTTATTAGAACCAATGGAATGTAAAATAAGAAAGAAAAGTGGGTGAAAAAATAACCAGCCGTGAGCAGGAAACGAACCTACGACCTTCGAATAACGCGTTCGATGTTCTAACCACTGAGCTAACACAGCGGCCTTCTCTCTTTCCACTTTATCGGGTTTATATGTGAATTAAAAAGTAGGAGTGTCAGTCAGCGGCATCTATAAGCCAAGCGACCAGTGTGAAACACTGTTTTATGCGCATATGTGGCGTCACGTAGCACGTGAACTTTATTACGAGCGGGCAGCTGATTAATAGTCCCTCGCATATAACCTAATGAGACCAAGTCTGCCAGTACGAGACCCCCTTATTCCCTTATATATATATATATATATATATATATATTTATTTATATATATATATATCTTCATCAGCCTGACTACGTCCACTGCAGGACAAAGGCCTCTCCCATGTTCCGCCAGTTAACCCGGTCCTCTGCTTGCTGCTGCCAATTTATGCCCGCAAACTTCTTAATCTCATCTGCCCACCTAACCTTCTGTCTCCCCCTAACCCGCTTCCCTTCTCTGGGAATCCAGTTAGTTACCCCTAATGACCAGCGGTTATCCTGTCTACGCGCTACATGCCCGGCCCATGTACATTTCCTCTTTATTTCAACTATGATCTCCTTAACCCCCGTTTGTCCTCTAATCCACTCTGCTCTCTTCTTGTCTCTTAAGGTTACACCTACCATTTTTCTTTCCATTGCTCGCTGCGTCGTCCTACATTTAAGCTGAACCCTCTTTGTAAGTCTCCAGGTTTCTGCTCCGTAGCTAAGTACCGGCAAGATACAGCTGTTATATACCTTCCTCTTGAGAGATAGTGGCAATCTACCTGTCATAATTTGAGAGTGCTTGCCGAATGTGCTCCACCCCGTTCTTATTCTTCTAGTTACTTCAATCTCGTGGTTAGGCTCTGCGGTTATTACCTGCCCTAAGTAGACATAGTCTTTTACAACTTCAAGTGCACTATTACCTATCTCGAAGCGCTGCTCCTTTCCGAGGTTGTTGTACATTACTTTCGTTTTCTGCAGATTAATTTTAAGACCCACCTTTCTGCTCTCCTTGTCTAACTCCGTAATCATGAGTTGCAATTCGTCCCCTGAGTTACTCAGCAATGCAATGTCATCATATATATATATATATATATATATATGAGTGTTTTATTTCGCTACACTAATGACATGGGTAAGAATTCCTTATTAGGCACATTTCCTGGCAACGTTTTTATCTCATGGTAGTTTACAGAGGTACGCAGAATAATAGACGCTCGTGTACGGTAAGCCTGTTTGTGGTGGTAGCGCGCACTTCATATTTATACAAGCTTAAGCTTACTCCGGCTTGTGCGCCGATTCGGCGGGTGTCGGTGAAGTTCAGGACCTATATGCAATATGTGGTGAAAAAAAGACAAGCCCTGAAGAACAAACTAATATTGTATTTTACAGGCCCTGAAATGATCCCGGGCACGAGAAACACTTCAGAATTTTTGGAGGAACAGCTGAGCGAAGCACAGCCACCCACAAAAACCAGAATTCTGCCGCCGTGGGCGTATCCAGGACGGAAAATATGGCTGTGTCGCCAGTGTTTGATGCGAAATGTAAAGAAAAGACTGAGCGCGGAAGTAAATATTTCTATTGTATAGCACCACAGTCGGCCTGTCGTGCTTGAAGGGCGTTGCTTTGAAAAATGCCTCTGTTTTTCCCTCAGCGACAACGTAATTTGGTGGAGTGCAAGCCGCGATCATTTCGCATAACACGCAGTGCTCGGCCATAGCAGCGACAGCTTCGTCCGCCTATGGGCTCACTCATATGGCCGTCCTTGACAAATGTCGTTGTTGCGAATACGTTTGCTGTTCATTGGTAGTTTCTGTATCCCCCCTCCCCCTCCCTCCAAGTGTCTTGCTCTGATGATGGAAGTATTGTTTAGAAACCTCACTGTTGCCGAAAAAAAACGAAATAAAAAACTTGTGTTTGTGCGCGATCGATTGTCGTTTCCTACATTCGCAAAGCCAAGTGTTCAGACAAAGGCATTTTCAAATATATTATTTATCCGGGTGCTTTTCAAATGAACGTTTTTTGAAGACGAACAACAGTATTCTAATAAAAACTGAAGCCTCACAACAATCATAATGTTATATTATCTAGGCACTCTCGTGTAGGTTCGCGTAAGTACAAAGCGATGAGGGAACCATCATTGATAAAGAAAAAGCCCGAAAAACCGTTGTGCAAATAAAAGAAAAAGCGCAATACGAGTTCATTGTAGAAAACAAAAAGCCCGAAAAGCCCAAATTAACATGGGGTGATGCGAATATTTGTGTGGAGTATCAATGGTGCTTGTACCGAGTTGCGGCGTTGCCTTTGTGGTTAATTTTGCGTGCTATATCATTGTTAACTTCGTGTTTTACCATTCTTCGCGTCAACACTGTTTTGGAGACTGCTGCGATACTCCGTATCATTCCACTGTTCTTTTTGGGGATATCGTGTAGTTTTTCAATCAATTCACCTGTTGCGAATTTTTATTATTCAAGAACACGCAGGAGAAATCTCCCACCGGCGTTACCTTGGAGGTCAAGACCTACTGCTTATATATACGGGGTGTTCAGTGTACGGTTGTACAGCGCAAAAACTGAATTGACAGATTTTATTCAAACCAGCAGATTGAGGCGTTGGTCGAAGGAGCGCCAGGGGTGGTGAAGAGACCCTGTCTTTCAGCTGCATCCCATGCTTCCTCAATGGCCCATGGATACTTGATCTGCCCGATCAGAGCTGATCAGCGTGGCTCTGCACCGCGCACAAAAGCTGTTCAGGAGAGACTGCATTGTCATCCTGTATTTGTTCGCATTCTCATAAAATATGCTCTAGGGTAGCGTGTCTCATGCTGCATGGCTTACATCAGTCATCTGGGTATAGCTTGGTGTAGATGCAACTTAAGTGCACCTGGTTGGGAAACGTTCTGGTTTGAAGTCTCCTCCAGTCAACGTCCTGAGATCTGTCTAATTTGGAGCTAGATCGTAGAAATCTGCATCCCAACTTTCAACTGAATTGGATAATGTCGCAGAACCTAAACAGTCTCTCCCTCTCTTACCACTCCTCTCCTCTCGGCACCGCGTGTGGAGCTCCATAGCGATTGCAGTAAGTGAGACCCCGTGCGACGTGGTAAGCTTCCTCGTAGAGATTGGAAACGGGGAAGTCACAAGAAGTGTGGGCCGGGAGCCATGTAATGTACCTTTCTTGGAATTCTTCAGATGATAGGAGCTTAGCCTTGCGGAGGAGTATGTTAGTTGCCTCGGGGGATATTCTTCTCCGTGCATAGTTACAGGCGACCGATTGTGAGTTGCTGATGGAATTTCTACATATTGGGGAAATCGTGGCTTGTGCCATAGCCACCTTTTCCGCGATTCCTGAGTTACCAGAGTGTATTGAGCGCACGCTTACACACTTACGGTCAGTGTTTATGACTGCCGCAACGTAGGATTTATGACTTGGGCACTCTACTGCGTCCACGAACAACGTCTCTACCGTAGGCCTGGAGTATAGTTCTAGCACTGCTTCTTCTTGTGCTTTGGTAAAGTTCGCGGTGCATGCTTTTCTCCTGATCACCTTTAGAACGACGCTTTATTTCCTTGTTGGTTATCGTAACTTATCCCTAACTTGTTGACAATACTCTGTCCTGTGCGTGGGCTGGTTGTCTCTCCAACTGGGTTATCTGTTGAGCTTCTATCAGCTCCTCTAAAGTGTTGCATAAACCCAGTTAAGATAGCTTCTCGGTACTGGTGCTATCTGGAAGGCCTAATGCTTGATTTTACGCCTTTCGTACGAGTCCGTTTATTTTGGCTTTCTCAGGTGTATACAAAATTAGATATACCGTTACATATACTTTATGATTTATGGCGAATGAATAAATAAGCCTGATGATGTTAGCCTCTTTTATAGCCGGTGTTCTTTTGTGGCACTATTGATTAGCCGTATTACGTCGGTGACTTTAGTCAATATTCTCTTGGCGGTTTCGCCGTTGGTACCTTTACCCCTGTATTCACCAACGCTCCTCCACTCTACTTTCACCCTTGACTTGACAGAGTTGAGCACTGCGCAACCACTCGGCTGAAAATCACGCTGCACTACTCAAAAATCCCAGCAGACTATTGCTGATATTCAGTTACAAGCCATGCCTAGAGATGGCTCTCTCATCGGCTTTCTCTATGAAGGCGAAGCTTTGAGTGAAGTGAAGTTCTAGAATACGGGGGTTAGATTCGACGATGAGTCCGAGAAATCAGATTTGATGCACTGTAGGAATCTTCCTGCCGTTCTTGGTGTGAATTTAGATTTTTTAAAGCACGATCCCGGCTGTATTTCATGGGTGGTCTGCTTTCGAGGGTGGAGCGATAGAGGAGGAGTTCGCACTTATCAGGCGAATACTCGAGGACAGTACCTTTTAGATACTGCTCAAAAGCGATGAAGGCCTCCCGGAGCCTCTGCTTTCTTTCTTCGTCACTACCTTCACTCGTCCAGATGGTGATATTATCTGCATATATTGAATTATGTATTCCGTCTGTAACGTTTACCCCCACCGGGAGTCCTATCACTATGAGATTCAACAGCATTGCAGATACAGCTGAACCTTGTTGGGAACCAACACTGCCCATATGTCTTTTCACAAATGTCAGTTCTCCCATTGCGGCGGATGCCATTTTGAAGTTAGGATGTTTTGCACAATATTATATGGTCTCTATCCTAAGCTTAATTCGCTGATATTATGTAATAAATTTGTATGCGATGCTTTGTCGAAGGCTTTTTGGTATGGACCGGCATTTGGAGCGGGATGGAGTGCGGCTTCTCGGTACTGGAGACCGGAAGGCATGGCCGCTTGGCGTTGTGCGAGACCAGGATATTGATCTGGACCCAGGCGTTGCCCTCAATTAGAATTTAGACCTCCCGCATACGGTTGGCCTGGTGTTGAGGCGTTATTTCTTCTCGTGCGTATGTTGCAGTTGTCCGAACCACTGGCATTGCTTTAAGATGTAGGGTGTCTTGAACTTGGCCTTGCAGAGTTTGTCGGCCGTAACATGATCCTTGCCGCGCAGCTGACATTGCGGCTGACAGTGGTTCTCCTCGCTGGAATCAGGCGTTTCACAACCAACAAATAACTTGCCGTTTAGCCTCCAATCAACATCTCTCTTACATCCGAGTCTGTTGCACGGTTTGCATAAGTTCACTTGTTTCCTGTATAGCCAGCAGCGCGTAAAAACTCTTTCGTACATGACGTGCGTTAAGACTCTGCTGCCGTGAAAAAGGACTATCGCTGTCGTGTTGTTTCCAAGATGTTTGTGATCGCCGTAAGGTTTCTGGCTCTAATAAATGCTTCGGTGATGTCGCACGAGGTTTCTTTAAAGGGAATTTCTTTGATTGCAGCTTTGGCAGTGATTTTGGGGCCGTCACGTATGCTCCCACCTCACACACCTTGTCATTAGCTTTGATGTGCTTGATATCTTGGTATTTGTCTGCATGGTCTTGGTATGTGGCGCTGATGATCATAATATTTTAGAAGTTATTTGGGCAAATTGTATCCGTCCCTCTTCATAAGAAATTTCAGCCGCTTTGTACACGACTTTGTCTATTTCCGGTAAGGTTACCTGAGAGAGCTGCAGTCATCCTCCTGGTCATATGACCATCTTGTAGCCACTTGTCAGAACTCTTGACATTCTTCTGGCTCTGGTTATCAGAGATGTCAAATTTACGCCGCTCGTTCTGGCTGTTAGGGTAGTGCTAAGGCAAACACGGTTTTGCTGGCTCCCTTCCTTTGCATGCTTTCTGTTTTGTACCTCTGTCCATTTGTTGCCTTTCTCATCTTCTCCTTGGCTGACGTCTTCATAATTCTGGGATACCTATATTATTGATCATTACAACCTCTAGGCGTGAACGCCGAGGCCTGGCTATCGTAGGCCCACCCCAGTCGACGCAGGCGATGGTGGTGACATGAGTAGACTTGTCTTGGCAGGAGCTCTATTTTGTACAAGAAATCTCGAAAAAAGAACCCTTGCCTTAAAGTATGGTATCTTCGGTTGATGATGACATGGTAAGTATGGAATGACGTACATGCATGTGATGTATTTATTAGTGTTCGCGTCTAAATAAAATTTTCTGTTGCTAGGAGGCGCTTGTTTGTGTCCTCTCTGAGTGTGTTTATTTTTAGCGCTTGTTTCATCATGAAAATTTACAAATACGCCCAACATCTAATCATACAAAAACGAGGGGAGTACCGCAAGGCTCCATGCTTTTCCGGCACTATTTAATTTACTAATGACCACCATTTCACGTAAACAGGACATAACAACCTAGGTTTATGCAGATGATATCGGTTTTTTGCAATGGCAGATAACATTCATGCATTATAAGAACGGCTGCAAACTTACCCTAATGTATTGGAGAGCTTGCTCAATGGCAACTGCTTTCTACTTAATCCGAGTAAATGTGCCCTCCTTGTTTTACCGCTGCAATACCCCGTACACATCTCTCTGTCTTACCATCAAGCGAATATACCACAGGTGGAATCTGTTAAATACCTTGGAGTAATTTATCACACATCACTTAACTGGCGACCTCATATCGAATCTATCGCCGGAAAAGATGTGCGGGCCATCGGCATATTACGTAGGGTAAGCAACTACCGCATAGGTATGAGAAGAGACACACTGGTAATAATATATTGCATGTACGTTCGTCCTATTTTGAAATTTGCTTGTGAACGTTTCTCTGGAGTTGCAGCTTACAAGTTGTGGCCTCTGGTTCTTTTGCAAAGAGAAGCTTTGCGCTTATGCCTTGGCCTGCCTAAAACAGTTGCTAATAATGTGTTGTATCTCGAATCAATGCTCCCTCCTCTTTCCTCTAGAATTTGCCTTCTGACTGCTCAGGCATTCTTAAAAATTGATGAATCACCAATACGACATTCAGAAACAGCTTTATTTCCATCCCGAAGTCATTTTTCGGTGCTAGATGGCCGTGATTTTCCACCCCAGAAAAAACATTTGTACAAAATTTACTGGAGCCTCTAAAAGTACGTATAGGCGACATCATGCCCAGTCATGATAATTCATACCCGGTGGAAATTCAATTTGACGAAATTTTTTTCTAATAATGCCGAATTACTTCCCAATATATTTTGAATGGTTTACTGCAATACCTCCTGCACAGTAATACAACAAACGTTATTATTGCTACAGGAACATCGCAATGTGACAAAAAGTCAGGGGTTAGTATTTTCAGCTAGATTTTAGATTGGAATTATTCCCTTTGGCTACCCGATTTCATACCTGTTTTTGTGGCTTAATTTCTGGCAGTAGTGCTCGCCTTACGCAGTTACACCAGCTGTCATAATAACAGATTCTCTATCTCTCTGTGCGACACTTTCTGCTGGTGCTGATAATCAAATAATAAAGCCGTTCTGTGCACTGCTGCCTGCGCATTTGAGAAAAGTCCGATTAGTTTGAGTGCCTGCACATAAAGGCTTTTTTTAAAACAATAGCCGACTCGTTAGCAAAGTCGTCAATTAGCGGACCAATTATACCACACTAATCATCATCCGCTTATGTTATTGCTGCTCGATTCCACAGACGTACGCTTTTGGAAATCATTAGATGTAGAGCACCAACAAGATCTACCGAATATCGCCATTTATTAATGTCTTAGGGCTGTCTGCAACCTACAGTGGATCTCTACACTTATGCCTATTTTACATAAATTGTAAAGATGTTTCTACGTTGGTATTTGGTGGCATGAGCTCCGAGCTACGCCCTATAGCATGACCCCCCCCCCCCCGCCATCGAAGATGAGACAACCGACCATTTGTCAAGCGGCAAATGCTTGAGTCGTAAATCTCAAGATTGAAAAGGAGTCACGGAATTTGGTGCAGCTAAAGTGTTAACACATGACACATCAGCGAGTGTCAACTATTTCAATTTACGACGGAGTTTCTAATGCTGGGCAACAGTTGCTCCAAGAGCAGTTGCAAGATGCTAGATTTGCTGCCGGTGAAGTGCGATGCCTGCAGATAGATTTTCTGCAAGGATCACTTGCAGTACCAAAATCATGGCTGCACGGAAGGCCTTACCTAAGATTTCCGAGTGCCTGTGTGCCCATCATCATCATTTATTGAACCCTTAAAGGCCCCTTGCGGGGTATTACATAAGGGGGAGGCAAAAACACAATTCAACAGGTGCATGATTGTCAATGGTACAAAGCATAATCCGAAGTGAACTACATGATAAAAAAAACAATGTCAACAGAAGGAAATATATATATATATATACGTGGAAGAAAACGGCAACAATTGTAAGTTAACTAACATATCAAGTGATTTGTGATTAGCTGTTTAAATTTTGAGGGGTTTTGTTCGTGCACTATGTATTCAGGCAGGTTATTCCAGTCTTCAATGGCAGTAAGTGAAAATGATTTATTGAAAGCGTTAGTTGAACCATGCAAGCGCTGTAAACATAGGGAGTTAAAGAGGCGACGCGATGAACGGGCGGGAGGTAGAAGAACGGTATTGCGTTGCGACGAGAAATTATGATATAGTTTGTGCAGAAGGCAGAGTCGAGTGATTTTACGGCGAATTTATAGAGGAGGGAGGTTGAGGGATAGTTTGATACTGGTAATACTTAAGCGAGAACTGTATTGTGAGGTGATGAATCTGGCAGCGCAATCTTGAATTGCTTCTAATGCGTCGATTAGGTAATTTTGGTGAGGGTTCCAATTAGCAGAAGCATATTCAAGTTTAGTACGCGTGAAAGTTACGTAAGCTAATTTTCGGATTTGCGGTGGGCAGGACGTAAGCGATCTTTTAATGTAGCCAAGTGATTTTGCTGAAGCGGTGACTAGTTGTTCTATGTGCTCGGACCATGTTAGTTTACTTGTTATTATTACGCCAAGACAACAATAGGAGTCGACCTGGGCTAAGGGTTGGAAGTTCACAGAATACTGGAAAGAAAAGTTAGTGTGCTTGCGCGAAACTTGCATGAATTTGCATTTTTGTGTATTAAGCTGCATCTTGTAACAGTACAGTTCCAAGCAAGCGAAATGACCTACCTGATGTAGCTGTTAGCAGCCATATCGACAACGAGTGCCAGTCTGATTCGGTTCTAGCAAAGCGCAAGGCTCGGCGTCTCTAATATACGTGTGGTGGTTTTGGGAAGTTGATCCCCACATAACAAACACAAGACTTCCGTCAATCATTGCTTTCTGAAGGGTTGCAAGCAGAAAGAACTGATTCCCATGAACTGCACGCATTGAAGCCTCAACCAGTGTCTCAAGCGCAGGTTCCGGCGCCGAGATCAACGGAAGCAGCCTAGGTCTCGGTGTCATTCTTGTGCAGAAGTCTTACAATGAAGAAAGGGTTATCAGTTATGCTAGCTTGTCGCTATCGAAGGCAGAAGGCAACCATTCAACAACAGATAAAAGAATGCCTCGTTACTATCTGGACTATGTCAAAGTTTCACCCCTACCTCTAAGGAAGGCCCTTCAAAGTTGTGAGTTTCCGTCACGCCTTGTGCTGGCTATCTAACTTGGACGATCGTCTAGGTCGTCTCATGAGATGGAGCCAAAGACCTCAAGAATACGATATTGCCGTCACTTGCAAGTCTGGCCGAGAGCACTCTGAGGCCAACTTCCTGTCTCGTGCCTCCATTGACGCACCACCGCAGGATGACAAAAACAGTCACTATCCTCTTTATCCTGCGTGGGCGCACCACTGGTGTCAAGGCTGTTGAGAAAATTGGTTGCTAAATCCGCAGCATTCTGAGGTCGAAACTGCCCTTTACTTCCTGCTGAGTGACCAATGAATGGATATCAGTCAGCATTACCTGCTTCAGCCTGTCAGCTATAAGCGACTCCTGCAGACCTTCCAATGACTCCAGCTCTCTCTTCTGAGTTAGTAAGTGAAAATGTTCATTAGGCGCATTTACAAACCGCTACAAGACCTGTCTGGCTCTCTCTTGATTGCCAGTAACATTCATCGGTACTTACTCGGATCCATCTGCAGATCCGTCAGTACTCTTGCTATTAGATCTGAATGGAACGTTGCCCCAGCTTCAGATTGATAGGCAACAAACGTATGCATTTTGTAACCTATTAATGGTAGAAAAATCGTGCCCTAAATTCCCGTGGGTACGCATGCTGCCACATAATAAGCGTCCACATTACTGAAACGGGCACGGATCATAGGCTTGTTAGTAGGCATGGGAGCAAGGATTCTTTTTAACTCCTTCGTTTGCCGATACTGGTATGCTGGTTCCGGTTTTCCGGTTCCTCTGAGAGAGCACGTCACGAACTCATTCTTTTTCAGCTTAAGCTTGAGCTCTAGCTCTTCAATATCAAGTTTGAACTCGCGGGAGCGATTAGATTCATCAACACTGTCACCTTCCGTTACATTTCTATATATATCTGTTATCTCCTAGAGTGTGGCGGAACGCAACTACAATCAGTAAAAAAAAATGGTGGTGAGGGCCTAAGAGAGCACAAAGCAGGCTTCA
The DNA here is from genome assembly GCF_043290135.1 of Rhipicephalus microplus. Classification (NCBI taxonomy): domain Eukaryota; kingdom Metazoa; phylum Arthropoda; class Arachnida; order Ixodida; family Ixodidae; genus Rhipicephalus; species Rhipicephalus microplus. The sequence continues at coordinate 123,514,021 of NC_134700.1, forward strand.
CCCTAAAGCGATGCGTTGCGTGATGGCCTTGTCAGTTAGAACTGTGTCCGGCTCGTCACCCACATGAACTTTCCCGACTATGCTAGTGCTCGACCGGACCACCACTGTCATTGCTTCAGTCAGTCACGTCGACTGTGCCTGCTGCTCTGCTCCTAAAGTGGCACGCTGGAGCGCTTCTCGTTCACTCTTTAAACGAAGGCGTCCGGTTCTACTCTCGTTCACTGAGGCGCAGCGCTCTTGAACTGTCCGAATCCTGGCTCTGAAATTGACCAGTGGGCTCGTAGAGAATGTCAATGCTCCTTCTTGCAGGGGGTCATCAGGTGTCAAAAGCCACGAGCGTCTTGCCATCTTCTCGGGCCTCTAGCGCCTTACTCGCTACAGGCTCTCCGATCCTTGTCGACTGCCCCAGTCAATTTTCGCTATTCCCCGTCCCGTTTCTTCCTCGAATAACTTGAACGCCAGCTAAAGAGAGGATGTTTTAGATTCGGAATCCGCACCTTTCGATGACTTTATAGTGCTTGGTGGCAGCGCGAAAGAAGAGTCATTGTCCGGTCAATAGATGCTTCATAGGAGCGCCGTCCCGAACGAGCACTCAAGAAAGATCGTGCCTCCAAATTCTAGGAACGGCTACAATAGCACGCGTCATTTGGATGTGCCAAAAGCCAGCGAAAAAAACAAGCATCTAAGGACTCCTCGGACAGGACGAACCGCCTCTGCCTCTCGAAAATCGTTATTACTCTACTGACCAAAGTACTCGCACCGATCGCCAAGCGAACATCAGAAGCTTCGAGAGGAAAAGCGTGAGTCACTCCCGGGTTTCGTTCTGTGTCACAGGGAGTTAGAGGAATTTATTGGGCCTTCTTCAGATTTCGCTGTGCAGCGCGCCGACGAAACTTGCAGAAGCCAAAGTGAACGTATATAAGGAAGCAGCGAATGGTGGTGAGGAGGGTACCAATATAGTTTGCGCCAGTGTGCGTTGGGCAGGAGATGAAGAGAATTTTTCCGCCGTTGGGTGAAGTCTTACGTCTACAGTGACCAAGCAGGAGATGAAAATGTTTTTAGCGGTGGGTGAAGGCTTGTGCTACAAGCAGAAGAAAGGTATGTATTTTCCGCCAGTGAGAAAAGACGTGTTCTGCAGTCACAGCGCATGAGTAGCCGACTTGTTACCGGCAAAGAAGTTTTCTTATTGAATGGTGGATATTTGACGAGGCGAGGTTCTCTGGAAGAAAACCTGCAGTAGCAGCGAAAGGACAACAGCGCAAGACCTTGAGTGAGTGTTCCCTAGAAGAGAAGTATTCAAGCTATACTCGAAGAACTTTGTACTTAATAAGCTTGAGGAACTCTTTAGTCTAGGTGTCTTGGTTGGTTAATGCATCACATTGCATTGAAGCGCGTGTCATTGTTTGTGTCCATTGTTTTTTGGTGTATCTGGATGTGTTGCGTAGCCCGTTGATTTGATTATCTATTATTGGTGGCGTATTATATTTGACTAGTGTTGAGTGTGCATATTTGTGTGTTGTTTGACTGGCCGCATTTTAGAATATATTTTCTTTTTTTATCAACTCTCGACTGTGACTTGTTGTTTAGAACACAATGGGGCCAATTCTACATTGTCAGTGTTTTCGTGGCGCAGTTCGGGGGGCTGATACGTCGGCCCTAAGTACTACTCTGACGACTGCCGCCCTAATTACTGAGACTAGCGACAACCACTGAGACGTCTACCAGGGTCCAAGCCCAAACCTCCGCTGTCTTTCACATACAAGCATTCTCTTTTCGTCCTCTGTTGGACAAAAGTGCTGCAAACAAGGTAATTCTAGATGGGGTTCACATCCCCACAACCATTTGCAGGAACGCTTTCAGCCCAGACGCGACACTGTTAAAAGAATGTTACAAAACACAACCCGTTATGGGATACGTTCTCTGCGCAACACTTGTCGTCATACTGTCTCTCATGTTAAGCCGTGCATCTTCCTCGACGTCTGCCGGTAGCCGTACTCAGGTTTGAGCACCAAACGCGCACGTTTCAACATATTCTCAAGTTTCGTCGCCTATAGGGGGTCCACAGGGTGGTTAAATATGGCGCCCGCAGAGAGTATCGGCTAAGGTCGGAGTCACTGAGCACACATGTGGCCTGCACTAATTTATTTTCGCGTTGCGATGGCTTTACCTTTTTTTGCAGTCGCATAATATGCGCAACTTAGACGCTTCAGAAACTCAAATATGATGCGTCGAAGAGGTCCTGAATTCCAAACACACCACTTGTAGTGGCGTGAAGGTCTGTAGCCGATATTAAATGCGAAGCATTTCTCAGCAAACTTCGGGGACATTGAGCGTATCTATCTATCTATCTATCTATCTATCTATCTATCTATCTATCTATCTATCTATCTATCTATCTATCTATCTATCTATCTAGCCACCTACGACTTTTAGCTGTCCTGGCTGTTGGAATAATGGTATCAATACCAAACTTGGTATGGCGTAACATAACTGTATGGCGAGCATATTTGACTAGTCGTAGCATGAAAAGCTTGACATGTATGTCATGGATGTCATGATATACAATACATGGTCTTGCGGCTCTTGCGGTGGATTCGTTCACATGATATGTTGCAAAACTGGTATGGTATGCCATGCTTGCATGGCGAACACAAGTGACGGACTCTAAGATTAAAATCATGGCATGCGTGTCATGTAACATCATGACTACATGCCACGCTCATGATGCGCTTGCGGCCACTTCGTTGGCGTCACATATACGAAATATTGTATTACAGGACGTGAATTAATGACGAACGTATGCGACTGGTACAAACATGATGATCATGAGATGCATCTCAAATAAACAACATGTCTACATGTTGCGCTCATGATGCCCTCATGTCCGTTTTGCTAGCTTCACATGTACGAAATTCAGCATTACGTCACGCGAACGGACTACATAGGTAAATGACACGTCCAAACAGGATAATCACGACATGCGTGTCATTTAACAACATGACTACATGCCAAACTCATGATGCGCTTGCAGCCGTATCGATAGCTTCACATATGCCAAATTTGGTATTACGTGACGTCAATGGATGACGAAAGCATGTGGCTGGTACAAACATCGTAGTCATGAAGTGCGTGTCATGTGACAAGATGGCTACATGTCACAGTGAAGGTGCTAATACACTTCAAATTGACATGGCGCGCGTGCGACCGGCGTTCGTTTTGTCGCGTCACGCCGGCGTTGCCACGCCAGTCACCGCTTATGCCATATAGTCGCAGGCGCGCATTACGCTGCGTTGCTTTGACACATGCACGTTTCAGCGCGTGCGGCGTCCCTCAGTCCATGGAGTTTCCCAAAACTCACTAGAGGGCACTCCGGCGCTGCGATCGTTCAGCGACCATGGGAATTATGGGTAGTACACACATTTGCCCAGTCATCGTACTTGCGAGTGGCGAATTGTACTTGCGGCTTCGTTTATTGCTAGTTACGGTTTTGTTTTGAAAGAAAAAACAAACTCTTTAGAACTTAGAGAATTTATTCGAAATGGTAAGCCTAAAAAAATAAAGGTATGAAGCGCAAACAGTGAACATTTGCTATTTTATGTTTTTGTGAAAAAACAGCTCTAAGCCACACGAACACACACGGAGCCAGAAGCAGGCCAAAAGTACGCAAATTAGACAAATGTGTGTACACCGATCATTCCCATGCTCGCTGATGCGCCGTGTGTTGCAGCTCCTATAGACACTAGCGCCAGAGTTCCCTCTAATGTATATTGAGAAACTCTATGCCTCAGTCACGAAAAGAGGCACACGCAGTGCTGTCTGGGTAACGTAGTGTGTGTGAAATACAGCATGTCACATCTTGCGCCAGTTGGCGTCGGGCCGTGCCGATATACGCTGGTCGCGCCTGGCGTGAGACTATAGAGTTCTCGTGTTTTGCTAACGTATAGCGTCGCTTGGCCCAGCGTGCGTGCGCATCAACGTTACGTTGGAGTATAATGGGCCCTTCATGATTCACTCGCGGCCGTTTCGCTAACTCAACGTATGCCAATTCGGTGTTGCCTGACGTCAATGAATGATGAAAGTATATGACTGGTGCAAACTGATAATCATGACAAGCGTGTCATGTAAAAAAAATGGCAGCATATCCACGGAGTGAATGATGGAGAGTGGGGCGAAGAATTCGTCCGTTCATTCGTTCTTGCTTCCGTCCGTCCATGCGTCCGTCAGTGTGACCATCCATGCGTCCATCAGCCCGTTCATGCGTGCGTCTGTTCGTGCGTCCGTCCCTGCGTCCGTCCATGCAGCCGCCCCTGCGTCCGTTCATGCGTCCATCCATGCATCTGTCTATGTGTCCGTTCATCCATCTATTCAACACTCCAAGTACCACCATCTCGCATCTTTTCATCATATATTCCCCATATAGAAGCACCGCCATCCAGCGGACATTCCAAGGACTAAACGAGAGGTGGCAAACGCACACTTTCTTACGGCTTGCGCTTCGGGTTCACCTCCCACCTTTAACCACCTCGAGTTCATAGTATATACTAGTTCACTGTATTCATGGCACTGCGGCCAAACGCTCGCTAAGCCTTTCGAAAACCAAGGAGGTTACGCCCTGCGAGTATGACGTAGCAAACTTTTTCCGTCAGACAGTGCTCAATGTACATGCCAGTGGCTGCTAATGGGAAATGAGAGGCGGAGAATTCGGCTTTTACTTTCTTACGGCTTGCGCTTCGTATCTACTTCCCATTTTTAACCACCTCGTGTTCATTCATGGTATATACAAGTTCATTGTATTCATGGCACTGCGGCTCAACGCTCGCTAAACCTTTCTAAAGCTAAGGAGGTTACACCCAGCGAGTATAACGTAGCAACCCTTTCTTGTCAGATAGTGCTCAATGTACATGTCAATGGCTGCTAATGATGATCGCAGCCTGCGCGTTAACTAAAAGCCGAATGCTCCTGTCTCTTATTCCCCATTAGCAGCCATTGACTTGTACATTGAGCACTATTTTTTATTGTTCAACAACGCACAGAAGAAGTCTCTCACCGGCGCCACTTTGGAGGTCAAAATGTTATGCTTGTACATACTACGAAGGACGAACGGGTGTCGCTATAGGGAGCTTCGCCCCTAAAAAGTTGTGGCAAAGTTCACCGCGCGAGCGTGCACGTGGATCTAAAGTGAAGTTAGCTTTTGACAAACTAAGCATTGATGGAAAGTTTTTTGTGTTGGGATGATAATAGGAATAAAAGATATAAGTTATCTAACCAATTAAGGTTTGGGGATACTATATGAACGATGTTTAGTGGTGTTAAATGTAAACTGCCGCAGTATTGTTAATAAGGCTGAGAAGTTGGAAGGCATGCTTTTAGCACATGGCCCAGATATTCTATTACTAACTGAGACGTGGCTACGAGATGATGTTTTTGATAGTGAGTTTGGGCCGAAAAATTGCAGAGTGTTCCGCAAGGATCAAATTGGGAGGGGAGGGTGCGTTAGTATTCATTTTAGGAATAATACACGTGTTGTAAAAACGCCAGGCATTCAAGACATAGAAAGCATCTTCTGTAAAGTGTATATTGGCAATATTAAATATCTTCTTGGTGTCGTTTACAGGCCACCAAATGCTTCCCTTGATGTTATCACAAAGCTCAAGGATTACCTTAATTGTCACGTAAAAACCAAAGATAAGTTAATCACAGCGGGAGATTTTATTATGCCAAATATGAATTGGGAAACGATTATATCAGACCCATGTCAAGCTGCGTATACTCAAGCATCCGATATCATGTTTCATTATGATTTGACACAAATAGTCACCTAACCTACCAGAATAGATCAGGGGATGAAATCTATCCTAGATATATATCTTGTAAGGCGCAATATAAAAGAAAGCATGTTGTGCAGCGTCGCAAATGGCATATTGGATCACAAGGCTGTTGTACTGGAGCTAAAGGAAGTTGCACTTTGTCAGCAAAGGATGGTGAAGAAATCTTTCAAAAAGAGATGATGAATGTTTAATTGATGTTCTGGCCTTTGAATATGATAATTTCAATGCAGGTAATAGTTGATTGATTCATTGATATGTGGGGTTTAACGTCCCAAAACCACCATTATTTTATGTGAGGCACCGTAGCGGAGAGCTTCGGAAATTTCGACCACTTGGGGTTCTTTAACGTGCAGCCAAATCTGAGCACACGGACCTACAATATTTTCACCGCCATCGAAAATGCAGCCGCCACAGCCGGGATTCGAACCCACGACCTGCGAGTCAGCAGCCGAGTACCTTAGCCACTAGACCACTACGGCGGGGCTTAAGGTAATCGTAGCGCTGAAGAATAGTGGCTTCGCTTCAAGAGAATGATCGAAGATTGTGTTCAGCTTTTCATTCCTTTAATTACAAAAAAGTAGAGAATCACAATCCCTGGATCACAAAAGATACGTTACAGCTGAAGCGAAAGTTGAAACGGTTCAAAAAAAAAGGTCGAGCAAAGCTAACTGTCGTAATTTAAAAACAGTTATTTGCAATATACTTGAAGTAATGAAGAAAAATTTTTTTCGTGACAAAGAAGAGTATTTTAATGAAAAATTGCCGTCATTTAATAAAACGTGTCCAAGAAAATTTCGGAACGAGTTCACTCCGGGCACGTACTCCACCGATGTATTTCGTTAAAAGGGAAAATTAGAGAGTGATGAAAAAGCTGTCTGTATGGCCTTTATTACCTATTTCAACAGCGTCTATACAAAAGATAATAATCATCTTCCAGCTTTGGATGTGAACCTACCACTCAAATCAGATGTCACTATTTCTGAAGAGGGTATCCTTAATTTATTGCTAAATCTGGATGTTGAGAATTCTGTTGGACCAGATGAGATACCAAAAGCCTTTCTAAAACATTACGCAGAGTGGTGCGCGAAATATTTGTGCCCATTGTATACTAGGACTTTGAACGAAGGTGTATTCCCTGAGCACTGGAAGATTGTTCGAATTAGGCCTTTACACAAAGCAGGTGATAAAACTCAAATAATGAATTATCAACCAGTTTCGTTAACCTCTACAGCTTGTAAATTTCTTGAGCATATAATTCAGAAACACATTGTTACATTTCTTGATGAACACAAAGTTCTGACAAAAGTGCACCATGAATTTAGGCGTGGATATTCTACCACTACACAGCTGGTTGAAACCACCCACAATGTTGCTACCACACTAAATGAAGGTGAACAGCTATATGTCATTTTTATGTACTTCCAAAAGGCCTTTCATGAAGTTTCGCATAAAAAACTACTTGATAAATAGTAATATATCTTGAAAATTTGAAACTTATAGTATGGATACGAGCGTATCTTGAAAACAGGCAACAATTTGTTTCACTTTATGACAGCTGTTTGAGCAAACTTCCTGTGGACTCCGGCGTACCTTTAGGCTTGGTCCTTGAACCTCTTTTATTTCTATTTTGTATAAATGAAATAATGAATGGCCTTTCTGTAAGTGTAAAGCTTTGTGCTAATGATTGTGTGTTATACACAAAAGTATCAACTGCTAGAGATCAGATAAAGCTCAATAATCAATTTAGCAAGGGCGTGGCTTGGTACCGGAAATGGCAAATGTCAATCAATTACAACAAAACTGTTTATATGAAAATAACACTAAAGAAAAATCCTTTATGTTATCAGTACGGCATGAGTAGCGGCAATCTTACAGAAGCTGCAGTATACAAGTACCTTAAATTATGGATAACAAATGTTCTAAGCTGGAACAAACACGCCGACACAGCTACAGGTAAATGTCTACGTAAACATTTTTCATAAAGCGATCCTTAAAATATTCTACTTCGCCTGTACGCATGTTGGCATATAAAACACTCATTCGTCCAATGTTGGAATATGCTGTAATAGTATGGGATCCATTCACTAAACGTAATATAAATGAATTAGAAAAAGTGCCGAGCAAAGGCGGCTTACGTTTTATTTATAACTACGACGGTAGAACATCTATGTCTGAATTATTGGTAAAAAGCGGTCGACAACCCATTGTGGACAGAAAGCGCACTTGCCGGCTTAAGTTTTTCTTTCAATTAATAAATGGTCATTTAATTGATGACACTGCAGGCATCCTTCGGTATTCTTCCGGTTACACAACTCGCAAGCGACATAGTAAAACGATAACTCCTTTACCTTCACGGAATAACTGTTACAAGTATCCGTTCTTCCCTAGAACTATAATGACTAGAATAGCCTGACAAATTATGTCGGTTTACACAAGAAACTGTCGTTATTTGAAAACAGCATCGCCTAAACCATTACTACACATTGCATTGTATTATTTCTTTAATTGTAATTATTGTGTTAGTCTGTAACCCGTATTCTACGTGTTACGTTATTGGAGTTATGTTACTCGAAAAATTTGTTGAAGTAAGCTTTTGTGAACCTTCGCCTTGTATACTCACATCGTACGATTTATTGTGTTTTCATTATTTCTTTGTATGTACCGATTCTCGAAAATTTTTTCCACCCTCCCATGATCTTCAACTGAACGATTGCAGTATAAATAAATAAATAAATAAATAAATAAATAAATAAATAAATAAATAAATAAATATCCACATCTGTGCTCTACTGAGTGCCAGTGCTGCGGTTCTTGTGCCTTTTAACTGCCAGATGCCTGAAGCTAAGAACTATTTTATAGCCACGGCTGTACTTTTGCAATGCGCAGTGTAGGGATACAGAACCTCCATAAAATTTGCATGTTCAGGACACTCTTTTTTTATTGCACGCATATGGCCAATAAAAGACTATTCAGCTGAATAATAAAGCTAGGATGTAACTTGAAAAGCATGTCCACATCTCGTGAGCACACCACGTTCCTTACCATGTGTGACACAAAAATAGAGCTACCTCCGTCCTCTACAACATTGTGTGTTATTAGGACTCAACCTAAAGCGCCAAATAAAACAAGAAAACTGACTGTCGGCCTCAAAAGCCTCAACAAGAGTCAGGGAAAGTCATCAAGTGATGACATCCACATGATACCACGGATCGCCAAAGCTTAACATCATTGTTACATCGGATAACGTAACATCACGAGACATCGTCACTTGGTCAATAGGGGCCCAAATCACGAAGGCCTTGCGAAAAAGCTGCAATGCCTCAGATTATGAATGCAGTCCGATTGAGCCTACGGTGCGGTGCAGCGAGCTTTTGGACCGGGGCAGAGATGGATCAGTACAACTGTGCAGGAAAAGAAGGTACCTGTTACTTTCAAGTCGTCTTAAACGAATGCATAACGGGCTGTACGAGGTTTACTTCACGATCTGTAAATATTTTACCATATTACCGTATATATATCCAACTTTCCTTGAAGGTGCCTCTTCCTCCTTATTTGGTCCTATAATGAAAGCAATCATAGCAACAATCTCGAGTAGTATAAGTAGTAATTGTATAAGTTTACAACATCAAGTTCGAGGTCTTAAAATATTCGTATAGCAGCAGTGAACTACAGCTCAACCATGTGAGCTACACATTTTGCATAAAGACAATACCATGCAGGATTTTTACGCTGAGATTGATATGCACTAAAATGCCTTGTAAAGACATGAGACTGCCCGAAGTACTGCTGCTCTTATAAGAACTATAAGTCTTAGTAAGGCAAATTTTTTCTAATTTCGAAGTTCCAAAAGCTTTCTTTTTTGCAGCGGGCTTTATCTCGCTCTGTTTTTCGAGGGCTCGATTCACATCATTTATGTGCATCTTAAGTCATGCATGGCAAAGCTGCCGGGGAAGGTTCACGCGGAACTTTTCGAAGCAAGAGGTGTCTTTGGGCCGACTGTGGTTCAGCTCATCTATCAGCACAGTAGTTACGCGGCACAAATGCGTTACAACGCCTGGGTTCCACAAAATATTTCTCCATGTCCCACACTGCCTCAAAAAATAAATAATAAACAACGGAAGGCAGCATCAAATAGGTAAAAAAGACGCCTTCCTCACCATGAGACTGCAGCCACGCTAAGGTTTGGTGAGAGCCTGAGTGATTGATATCTGGGGTTTAACGTCCCAAAACCATCATATTATTATGATAGACGCCGTAGTGAAGGGCTCCGAAAATTTCAGCCACCTGGTGTTCTTTAACGTGCACCGAAAGCCTGAGCACCTGTGCCTTCAGCCTTTTTGCCTCCACCGAAAATGCAGCCGCCGCAGCCGGGATTCAATCCCGGCACATACGAGTCATCAGCCGAGCACTTAGCCACTAAACGATCGTATCATCCTCCTGCATAAGACTGTTCACACAGGCTTGGGTGTTCTAGCGCCCATTTCTTTTGTTGCAGCTTCTGCGCGCCGTACCCGACGATTTGATCCCTTAAACATTACGCCCTTTAGAGCTAGTCTCGACTGCTTTAAGTTTTCCTTTTTTCCGTGGACCGTGGATCTATGGAATGAGCTTGATGGGTCTCTGCGCAGACTCGATGCTCTGCAATTCGAAAAAGAGTTGCGTAGTCATGTATTCTGTTAATTTGTTTTACTGTTTGAACATTTGTATTCCACTCCTGCAATGTCTCAAAAACTGAGACAGCAGTATTTGTAAATAAAATAAAAATAAATAAACCACCACGGTGGGGCATTGGTGGGAATCTGAGAATGCCAGATCACCACTCCTTGGGAATCGCTGACAGATGTGATCTAGCGGCCAATTTTTTGAGAAATCGCTGCGCAATGCCACTCACAAAGTAGTACAGGGCGTTTCCTCTGTGATATCAAGGAAGTCTTCAGCTGAGCTCTCGCTTGATAAAAGCGTTTCTGTTACCACAGCCTGCTGAGCGTGAAGCTCCCCTAAGGACAACCGTGAAAGGAAGTGGGAATCGACAACTTTGTTATTCCCCGTGCGACGACAGTTCTGACAGTTTTCCTACGAAAACGTGTATTTGTATTTCTTTTATTGGGTTATCAGTTGCGCGAATGCTCCTCTTTCTGTCTCTTAGTTCTTCAGGTCGTTGCTATTGCGCTACCAAGCCATTACGACATGAAACCCTATTAGGTTGAATAACTTGCAAGTGTACTGCTAAAATATTTGCGGTCTACGTATGTGCTTCCGAATAAGTGCTAACATCTCTCTTCTCGAAACAAACTCTGCTTGCAGGTTCTTCCTACACACCACTCGTAGACTCGTTACTTTCTTCTGGTGAACAACTGAAAAAAAGAGGTCTCGCAACTTTATTTGTATTCCGCTATTTCACGACACCCGGAACGAAGCAGCCCTATGGCCTCGCCCGCTTAAAGTGTCCAAGCTGCAAAAATTAAGGAACGGTCATGTTTTTCCAAGAAAGAAATGTATTTATTGACATTCATCATTACATTTAGAGGACACTTACTATCAAAAAGATGCTACAGTGATTCAGGGGAGACTTAGCTGGCTGTTGTGGGGCCACCCTCTGAAACCAAGAGAAAATGCAGTGGCATAAAAGCCCTCTTGTTTGAAACAATCTCAGCCCGCTTTCCGTATTATGGCTCATTTTATCTTAACCAGATCAGCTGCATTTGTATATTTTTGCTTGACTTCTGCTAAAAATATTTTCTTAAAAGTCATTATGAATTATTCTAAGTTTTATTGCTGGTATATATAAACATACCATTTTCAGCATTGCTGTTGTCTCTTTAGCTGGCTCAGAGCAATGTACTACTGCAGTTTTTTATTTCAATTCGCTTTACCATTTGGTACACTACCTACGAATAGTAACTAGGTACAAAAAATTTGAAAGCTGCTGTTTACTGCCACGCGCACAGACCTGCTCCTGTAAAATTTTGACCGTACGCCGCCAATCATACATATGAAATTCATTGCAGCGCGTAAGCAAGACTAGGTTTTGTAGTATTAAACTGCGTGGTTTTACGGACCACAATACGCGATTGAGACACGGCGTAATGAGCGAGTGCGAACTATTAGGACTGCCAGAGGTGTGCGGGATGTTTGCCCAAGTTGTTCTTCGCCTATTTGGGTGGTAGCGACTTATGCAGCAGCGACAAAGAGGTGGCTGTAAAGTTTGTAAAGATTTCGTGCAATACAATACATAGCTGCTCAAACCTAGGCACACTGATTGGCTGAAGGCAGAGACTGCACTGCTATTCACATCGGGACAGTTAAAGGGAGTCACAGAACCAGACAGACTCAATAAATCAAGCAAGGTCTTGATGCAGTCCTACTAGTCGAAAGAAGAGGCCATGGAGCAGAATGAAAAATTCTTAGTGTTAATGCTACAAGCCCTAAATCAGCGTAGTCTACGCTCGGACTAATGCTTTAGTCTTGAGATAGCGTAACCAAAATATAAAATAATTGATGCAAAAAGACGACATACTAGCAAACGTGTAAATCAAAGTATCGCATGGTTTGGATATAAAGAAAGCTGTTCTTGGCTGATCCTCTCTGTAAATCTCGTAATGGTAAGAACGCATACAGTGTTGTTTTTCGTTATACTGAAGAAGTACATTGTGTTATAACAAGAAAAGTCTCCCCAGAGCTCGAGCAACCAACTACAAGGAAAATTGGAAACCTGAACTCAGTAGAGTACGCTTGAGGGAACGAACTTTGAGCGTTGGAAGCTGGCCGAGTGCAAATGCGAGATTCCTGCTTGAGAGCACGTAAGAAAAACTTGGCATGCAAGAATCTCTTTGTCGGACAGAGAGGAGACGTATTACAGTTTAGAGCGTGATAGGAATACGTAAAAGGAGAGCACTTGAGCACGTTTTTTTCTTACGCACGAGTTTCTCTACCATCCCAATCTCCATCCCTCCACTCTTCCTTTCTTTGCCTGTTTTTTGTGCGTTATCTATCATTTTGTAGGCACGTGCGTGCATTAACAGCCGTCGATTCCTTATACTCGCTGCTCGCACGCCTTCTCGCCTGATGTGGTCTTCACTTTTCTCTCTACCTCTCTTTCGGCAAGCTCAGCAGAAATTTTCATAATGGAGCACCGATTCAAACAAGAAACTCTTGTCTATCAGTAACGACAATGAAAACAATAACTTCATGCACCTCTTTTATAAAGCTAGGGAGTGTCTGGTATGGACTTCCGATTTCTTGAATAATAAAGGCCTTCCTATAGAAATACGAAGCGTCAGTTATAAATAAAAGGCAAACGCTTGAGATGACTCGAAAGCTACGGTCGTTTCTTTTTTCTTCCGAGTCAATATATTGGCCAGCACACTCCATTTCTTGTCGCTTTATGAATCTAGTGTGATGATGCAGTATACCGAGGATCGGATGCATTTAAAGCATTTCGTGGTTTTGGAATACCTCTGTGACCCTGTGCCTGGGGTGACTGTACCATGTGAAGCCAAGTGCGTGTGCGTTTCTATCAGTAAAGTACATTCTACTTAACACATCTCAAGGACACGGCAGTCATGTAGACTTTCTTTTCTTTAAGGCAAAAGTAGCCGATGAAGAAAATTCGTGGACAAGGTTTCCGTTGAACATGTCATTAAAGAGAGAATAGATAGGAACCGTTTTTTAGGGGCGAAGCTTCTTAATGCGTAGATCAGTACATCTCCCGTTGTATTTAGTAGTATTAGGCAGCCACTGGTGACACATACCTTTTCTAGAGCGGGTATTTGCCTCAGGGGATGCGAGATGGGAGATTGCGTTACTTGGAATGCGCACTAGATGGACGCACGGATGGATGCATGAACGGACGGACAGACAAACTAGCAGACGGACGGATGGACGCGCAGATGCACGGACGGATGGACGCACAACGTACGGACAGACAGATGGGTGGACTCATGGACGGATGCATGGACACACGGACGGACGCATGGATGGACGCATGGATGGTCGCGCGGATGCACGCAAGCACGGACGGGCTAACAGCCACTTCACCCATCTCATCATCATTCACTCCGTGGATACCCTGTGATTTCTTTTTGCCAGAATAAGGAGAGTACACTACTTGCTAGGGATAATAGGAGGTCAAGCGATTTGCTGCAGTTTTTCAGGGATACTATGACGGAATACACTATTGTAATCGATTGAGTAAAAAAAGAAAATTATGGTCAACAGAAAGCATAAAAACCGACTGAGCCGCCGCCTGGGAAAAACGAGACTTACCAGTAGACACCTAAATGAGTTCTCCAAGTTACGATGTGTTGTTAATAGGCTCAGTTTCGTGTTCGAAACATATCACAGCATACGCAGCACGAGTGTGGTGATTATACGCAGCAAATAAATATCGTACGTTAGAAAATTACCATTACATGCACTGATAGTTGGGGCATCGCATGGCTCGGATATGTCAGTATTAGCTTCTTTGGTTTTCAGGACAATCCCTCCAACATAGATAGAATCGAGATAGTTCTCGATAAGCGCTGGGTGGCATTTTAGGCGGGTGGATGCCTAAATTTAGCTGCACTTTCCTTTACTTGTATTTAAATTCACAAGATTGTTAAACAAACAATGGCTGGTCGAAACTTTCGGAGCCCTTCACTACGGCGTCCCTCATAATCGCATTGTATCTTAGGAGTGTTATAGTAATTGTGGGATGATTTTAGGGTTAATAAAAAGTTTGTATTTTATAAAAAAACTATTCATTATACTCATTCTATTTACACGGCAAGGACCACGTATGGTCTATACTGCTTGAATTCCAAGTTATTCTGTAAGCAAGACTGAGATGATATTACGTGAGTACACTGAGCACTTGGAATCAACAGGCTTTATTTCAAGCACGTGCTCACAAGTTTTAGCTAATGCTCAGGGAAAACGTTATGCTGTACTGTGTGCATGCTATGTAATCGCTTCACGCTCCGAGCCGTATTATACAGCCTCTCAATGACCGCCCAATGAAGTAAGGCATGCAAGAATTGTTTTCAAGAACAAAAAAAAAACAATGCTGAAAGTATTTCCTTTAATAACGTAGCGTGTATTACCGCAGTACATAAAAGAAAGGGACACGATACAGACGTAGAGATAGGTAGGCGCTAACTGTAGTACCGTATGAGAACAAAGTACCGTATGGGAACAAAGTACCATACGTAGTACCGTAGTACCGTAGAACACACGTAGTACCGTGAGAACGAACATAGTACCATATGAGAACAAAGAGTTCCATTGCCTTAACAATAGCTTGCGTGTGTAAATTGTTGATCAAGAAATATAAGAACATCCAAATTCACCAATAATTGCACAACGAAGAACACTATCAAGCGAGCATGCTACAGCTGTGCTGCGCAGTGTCATCGAAAAAACACACAAGTCACAGTTCGTAAATTCTCAAATGCGATCGGCGAAAACCTGTGACTATTAAGCATACCGTGCCATCTTTCTTTTTCTTTTTTTTCTGTTTTTTGATGCTCTCTCAGCATTTGCTGAGTGAGGGCGAGGAGAGAAGACAGAGCTGGCACTATTGCAAGGCACGGGCGGAGGGATGAACGGGAGCGAGTGTAAGACATTGAAGGCTTTCGCCTTGAAGGGGCCCTACAACGCTTTGTGAGCATGGTCAGAAAACGCTGCCGATTGGTAGCAGAGGCTGCTGACAACAAGCGAGTCAAATATTACAGCGCTGTACGCGGCTTGGAATTCACAATAAATGATCAAAGTCAGGTAAAAATTGCTTTCTCTTCTCTCGACAAATCATGGAGTTAGTCCAAAATATACTCGTAGTTAGCCCATCTAATAGTTATTGGCTGATTTGAACGTAGTGCGCTCGGTCGTTACAAAGATCGGTGCGGGCGGCTGCAACTTGTCCACGCTTGCGTGCGCGATTACACTTAAAAACACCCGTATTCAAAGAAAAAAAGACTAGTATTTCTAAGAACACACCATTTGGCTTCATGTTTTCGAGGCGCACAGTCAGGATTGGCGCGATATTCCTGTCAGAATAACAATTGCGTCTCAAGTCCATAGTGGTGAACGGATTTCGGGCACTGAATGACGTGCGGACATCGGCAAGAGTGCCAAGTTAATTAAACAATATACTTTGTAACTCTGAAAAATCTCAAATTGACTGAAGGAGCAGCCACAGATTGTCGGCCGTTGCTGCCGAAATTCTTTTCATTTGATAGTCGCTTCTCGCACTTGCTGTTGATCAACATGTACAGATGATTTAAAATGACTTGTTTGGTACATATATGCGCGCACACGATTGAATTTTGAGTACTTTTTTTTTGGCGCAAACATCGATATAGCAGTATACATCCGGCGTGCCAGTGTACAGATTTGCAGTAATATCAATACCATCAGCTAAAAAAAAAGCCCCAAGAAATAATAATGCAATCTGCTGAAAACGTGTGCTAGGGAGCCAATTCACAAAGGCGTACCAAATTACCAACTGGAAATTGAGTGTTCTTTCATATCAGTCAGACAAGTACCGGTTAAGTACGGCCGGCAGCTTTCGGTGACAGCCTGCATAGCTAAAAGGGCGATGCATTGATCGACAGTGCTCTTTGTGCGGACATCGACACAAGCCAAAATACTTGATTTAGGTTCATGGATGTTTAAGCTATACTATACAGTTATTCTCACATTTTAAACTTGTGTGTGCACTAAGCAAGAAGCGGCGGTAACATATACACTAATGCGGCTGGCAAGACAGGCCTAGTGCTTGCTGGGCCGACCACTCGGTAAGACCTCTCTCGACGCAGTGAGTTGGGATGCTTTGTGTTTCTGATTTTGAGCTTTGCAACATTTCTAACTGCTTTACCGGAAGTAAGTAGTAGGCTAAGTATGGCCAGACATTCATTTATGGTGCACCGGAATCTAACGACAGCTGTTTCTCTCGCCTCCACTGGGAAACCTTCCGACGCGATCGAGACAGCGTATTTTCGTTTTGTCAACTCGGCGGCGTAAACGATTTCCTATTTCGGTTAGGAGTGGCACACAGCTCAAGGCTTGTAAACACTGCAACATGGAATTGTTACAGCAATACACGACCGATACGATTATGATATACGTGGTGGCATGCAAAAACGTCAAATAATTGCTGCTACTTACGTGCACCGCAAGAATTACGTATGCTTGGGATCTGTTAGGGTATCAGCCATCTTGCCGTTGAATCAAGCGTTTGATATTCAACGACACCCAAACATACCACGGCAGACGCTACATAAATTTACACGCTGCGCCGGTAGAAATAGTGCGGGCTCCAGTATTCACCAGCGCTTGCTAGTGAAAATTCCAGCGCTTCCAATTTTTCTCACTGTGCACTAGCTTCACAGCGGTTACGCCAACGCCCTTCCCAGAATCCCAGGGTGACACAGCTATTGCCCAGTGCGCCCAACGAAGTACCAGTAAATACCAGCGTGTACCAGTGTCTCGAGCGTGTACCAGTGCCAAAAAACGTACTGTCATCACGCTGGTGATGTCGTTTATTGCAATAGTGTCTGCGTAGTGAAAACAGGGTCTGCGTAGTGATTAACTCCGGCGAGATCTGTTCCGGTGGGTACACTTACGACCCACGCTGCAGCATTTTTTTCCCATTGCAGAGCAAACTTACAACGCACGCAGCCAAGATTTCTGCCCAAAAACTCACAGAGTGTCAGAATCTTGAGAAACAGCGTGACATGTTTTCCCGTGTGCAGACATTACTCACTGTAAAAGGGCCAAGAATGACATTGCGATAGTAGCAACGCTTAGTTTGTAAATCAGTCAGTGCGAAGCGATGAGAAAAAGAAGGTGGCTAATTGATGGGGGGGGGGGAAGCGGGCGGGTCGCGCGATAAATGTCGAAAATAATTGAATCCCCCCCAAGCACCCCTCCCCCTTTGGTTACGCCACTGGCAGGCACCAACACAAATTATTCGGTAGCCACACGCTATGACTGTCACAACTCTGTTTCGAGAAACTGCGCAAACGAATGGCGTAGGCAAATCATTTGAGCTAATTTCCACTCCTTTCTGAGTGCATGAACAGCATAATCGGAAGTTACACAGTGTCAGCCAGAAAAAAAAGTCAAAGTTTGCCGCAAGACCAGGAGAGAGAATGCGATAGTAACAATGTGGAACAAAATAGGCATTAAGACTTAGAGTTAGACAGAGTGGTGATAGCTGGTATATATCAATTATACGCGACACCAGTTGTTAGTCAAGGTCACAAATATTAGTTGGAGTTTGTGGTTTTTTTACTTCTTTTTTATATCCGTGTTTGCACAGCCTGTCCTATATTACAAAGTAACGCTGCCAACTAACTTTAAAAAAAACACGGGCAAAAGAAATTACAGCCGCTCTACCAAACGAATTGGTTCTGAAGTTGTTTGTTGCTTCAAGGCGAAGAGGTAAGGCTATTGCACGTGATACAATAATAGCTGTGAACTACTCGCCGTCTACACAGGGCTCACGTTTTTGACAGCCTTTGCCAGTGCTGACCGAATATATCCCCCCATCAACTTTGCAATAGCACCCCTTCTCACTCCTTCGCACGACTGGAACATTTTCGAAACCGCACAAGGACGACGCGGATGAAAGAAAATAAGGGAAACAAACCAGAGTGCTTGCTCGCAATTGAAAGTTTATTGAAACCACGTGATAGCAGATACAACTATATACACCCCCTTACAGAGTAGCGGGTCAGCACTGTTTGTCCCAATTTTCCTTTAGTTCGCGTCGTCGTTGTGTTGTTTCAAAAATGTTCAAATTCGGTCTCCAACTAGCCCAACTTTCAATCACTCTCCTTCGAGTGACGAACTCACAATGTACGTATCATCTGCTTCTGCATCCCCCATCCAACGGTAGCTGTGGTGACGACAAAAACGCGCGTCTAGTTTTCATGTAACTGCTTTCGCAGGACCATTTTCAGTATAACTCGTGTGGACGCCGATGGCCTATTCTTTAGTTTGATGAGTCACCTAAGGAATACCCCTTAATTACTTGGAAAACGACATCGCTTCTGGCTAAACCGTTCTAATTATAGAATGCTTACCAAAATAGGACATGTGGACTAGCTTTTGCGACCAACCTTAATAAAAAAATCTAACACTCAATCTTTCGAGTACTAACGTCACTTATACTTGGAACCCTCAAAACGAAATGGTTCGAAGGAGAAGCCAGTGCAAATATTGATGGGTAGAGTAAAGCGAGGTTAATACCTCGATGTACACATGCTCAAAAATGAGCGTCCTGCTGTTTCATCTCTGTTTCCAGTTCGAAGCTCATAGATCATCCAGCGGCACTGTGAATCAAATGCAAAGGAAGTATTTCGAGGTTGTCTTCCTCGATGAGTGCATTGCCTTAGGTGAAACATAATCTTACTTCTCGAATTATTAAAATCCCTTATTACCCGCCTTTTCTCCTCTAGCCAATAAACGTGCTGTGAAATTGATTTTGTGATAGTATCTCTTAAAAGTAATAGGCAATGAATACACAGGTAAACTTCTCCCAGAAAAGTTAGGCGCTACACTTGGTGGCAGCCTCGTTATACCTCCAGATACATCTTTGAGCCCTCATCTTAGGGCTGTTTTCTCGGTTTTCTATTTTACGCATGCAATTTCTGTCTTACTTTTTTTTAGATTGTACAGCCAGCAGCATGCGAGAGGTGATAGGGTCCTTTCGCGCTACACCCAAATGCGGAAGCCCTCGTTCACACCGACACCATCAATGTATGCTCACAAGTAACGTAGTTATAGTCGCTGTCTTTTTTAAAATACTGCACTCCCTGGACAAAATATTTACACATCAGCGTTTTGATTACACATGAGAGGACATGAATGCAAGGCCAACACTGAACTTGCCAAGCAACGTTGACTGATCTAGCATGCAACGCAGACAGAGCACGGAGTAATCAAGAATGATTACATACTGCAGTGAAAACTAGAGCACTGAGCCTCACCGCCGGCTCTATGCGCACAGCGCATGCATTACAGAGTACACTGACATTTTAAGTGTTTTTCAATTGCATCTTACCCTCCCTTTTTAGTTCATAAGCGGCCCCATATAGAAAGAAAGCACGTTCACAAAACCGCGTGGTAATGACCTTCCCTCTACTCAGCGGTACACGTGATGTCAGATGAAGCACGACGGTGCGCTACAAAGTTCCCACCAACTTGCAATATTGTCTTTCAGTGAAAAGGCGCGACGCTTGACATGTAGTCCGGAATCATTTTCGAAAAAAATTATTATTAAGCAGAATAACAAGAATCGTGATATGCACCTCTCAATGGAACGTGTTGAAGCATTTCCGGTGAACTAAATGGAAACTTATACCCAATAGACAGTACTGAGTCATTATCCAGCTTTTTCTAGAATATGAGCGCTCCAACCGTATTGTTACTAACCGTATTGTTAGCATGCTACTCTGCATAAATATTAATTGGGTGCCACTATAGTTACGCATGATATGCAATGTTAACCAGAACATTCACATGTGCCCATTAGTCGAGATAAAACGAGCTACAACCACATCGGAACCAGTGTTATGTAAATATACTGAACGGTTTTTATTGTATATGCCATAGAATCTTTGTCTGTATATGAAGTCATAAACTTCACAAAGGTGTGCTATATGTAGCTATTCAGTGTGACAATCTACTCACTAGCTCCCGAAGAAATCATTCTAAGCTAACATTTGTTAGCAGTCGAAGCCGTAAACAAAGCTAGCTAGATGGTAGGACCAAGAAAAGACCGCGTCACCTTAAAGTCTCTTAACAAGATTAACGGCAAGGATCAGTCTAGCGTCTTCTGGCGTCGTAAATTTAGCGGAAGCATGTGCACCTCCTCGCAGTGTAGGAGAGCGAACAGACAACCACGCTTTTGCCAACACTGCAGCTGCTGTTGCGAGCCTGCAACATTAGGGTAAGTGAAATGTCCAGCGTCACCTTAAAAGTTGCTTATTTTTTTGTGCGTTAGCACATGATTCTTAGTTACCAGGTCTCAGTTGACTTATGCTATTTTGTTTGTAGCTAGTTTGATTGATCAAAGTGTTCGGGAACAAGACTTCGCCAATTCAGCAACAACAAAAAACTATCGTCGTTTTTTTTTACATGCACACGCCCTGCGGCGGCTATTTATAACATAACCGCCCAAGAGCAGAGGCAGCGCCTCGGTTAGCGTTTGGTCGAAGGAAGGGGACAGACCTTGAGCCGAACTATGTTAATAGTGTTGCTCGAAGCAGATGACAATGTTGTTGGATTGAAAAGCAAGATCTCATATGTAACAGCTGTCACCTGCTGAACGACGCTATATGGTTTAGTGTAACACGACAGAAGTTTCTCAGAAAGCTCCACACATCCAATGGGTGACCAGAGAAGGACGGGGGAGCCAGGAGAAAAGCGCACGTCGCCATGATGAGGTCATAGAGATGTGTGTTGTGCTCCTGCTAGGCCTATAGATGGTGGCGGGGGAGTGGACTCGCGTGCTATAGGCTTCGGCGATGGCTTCGTTGGTGTACTCGGTGGTCATCAGCAGCAAATTGTCAAAGGGCTATGCGGGTTCACGGTCTCACAGAAGTTAGTATGGTGAATCACCAGTACTATCGTGGCACGGGGAATTTTAGGTGAACGTCCAATATGCCTAACTACTGTCCTAGTTCTGATGGCGAGCTACTACATATTTCGAGAGCATGTCGACCAAAGACCTGTTGAGACACTTCGTTAAGCCTTTCGTTTGCGGATAGTACAAGCTCGTAAACTTGTGCTTGGTAGATCGAGAGTGCGGAATTTATTCGACTTCTGAGAGGAAGCTGAGGCCTCAGACAGTGAGGAGTTGACGTGTAGCTCCCTGTACTACAATTATGTTGTATATGAGTGAGTCTGGAACATGTAATGTGATTTTTTTATATTCTTGCTACTATTGTATAACTTGACCATAATCACTAATTTATCATTATGATACCTTTATTTTTTTTCTTACGTTTTTTTTACGTTTCTTACGCATTTTTCTTACGTTTCACTGAGTATAGAATTATTTTGCGTTATTCTTGTTCATATATAGCACGTTTTGTTTTTGCTGTTTTGTAATTTTTATGTTGTAACCCGCTCCCCTCTGTAATGCTTCAGCGATTGAGGTTAACAAAAATAAATAAAAATAAATAAATAAATCGGTAGCGCAACAACAGGAAAGTGTTTGTGTAATTGCGTACCACGTCGCGTAGTTGCTGGCGACCACATTGCATTCATTTACCAAACTGCAGACTGTTACTGGGCCAAAGATGTCAAGAACAAAAAAAAATTCAGCTGCGACGTCTATTGGCTGAAAATAGACTAGAAATGCTCTTCGCTTTTTGCGGATCTGGAAGGCCTCAAACGTGGCAACATAGCGTAGAACAGGACGGGCAATACCATGCCAATAAAATGACGACGCAGACGATCGTATTTGTGCGAAAAGCCGAAGTGATCGCAAAAGGAGCGTTATGAAGTCGGTGTTGCTGTTGTGTGGGATTTAACGTCCCAGAACCACCATATGATAATGAGTGATGCCGTAGTAGAGGGCTTCGGTATTTTCGACCACCTGGGGCCCTTTAGCGTACACCCAAATCTCAACACACAGACCTACAGTATTTTCGCCTCCATCAAAATTGCAGCCGCCGCAGCCAGGATTCGATCGCGTGACCTTCGAGTCAGCAGCCGAGTACCTCAGCCACAGGATAACTGTTGGGTCGCGTTTACGAATCGAGTCTGCAGCTCACAGACGAAGAAGCAAGAATCGTGAGTGTTGTGCGCGCTTGTCCAGTGCATACTTGTGCATTCGTTTCGTGTGTACTTCTTTCTGTTTCAAAAGCATGCATTAACTGTCAAGTTTTGACAATTTTTTGTCAGCTCTCGTGCTGTGTATGCACTTTTTGTCCGTGCTTTCCGCTTTAGGTGAGCTCTGCAAGTTTCGAGCGGCTTGCCGTTCTTCGTGTGACTTTTTGTTTTATGTAGCATTCATTTTTATCGCCTTGTGGCGAAACAATGAAGATAAACGCTCAACTTTCTCTGTGAAAAGACGTTTTATTTTCGCGTTATACCAATTCCTAGAACGAGGAATCAGCCAATTTTTTTCTCTCCCTTCGAATCATGCATGTGCATTTTCGCTGTCATTTTCATGACGGAATTACGTCCCTAAATTATTCATGCCCCCAGACATAAAACACTTTTGAGTTTAAATAAAAGCAGTTCCTGTATTTTCTATATTCACTCAGGCAGAGCACATGCGCATGCTTGCAGCAGTTCCCCTGTTGGTGATTTGTACGGCTCGATTGAGTGCGGCTGCGACAAGTTCCTCAAGTTGCCGGCGAAGATCAGTACTCATATCCGACACATGCGCGCCGGTATCGATCAACGCGCTGACAAGAACACTGTCTATAAATATAACAAATTATTCTTGGCTGTCATTGTTGCTCAACAAAGATTTCTCGCGGAGGTCGTCAATAAAGCGGCCCTTCAACAAGTTGTACTGCCTAGTTTTCTTTTAGGAGCGCTGCGGTAAGTTTGGAGAGGCAGCGTCTCGTTTTAACGCGAGAGCGTTAGAGAGCTCGTGTCGCTCAAATTTTGCAGTTGACGTCAGCACCGTTAGTTTTGAGCGAAAAATTATCCGTGAGCAAAAAAGTTAAAAAGAAGTAAACAAAATAAAGAAATAAACTCTAGGTCCCATAGAGAATTGAACCCGGGCTGTTCGCATGGAAAGGAAGTATTCTACCACAAAGACATGCCCTTACACGCAGCTGCCTTGGGGAAAAACACTAAATAAGTGCAATGTAGTGGAAGGAGCCTTCTTAACGCATTTCGTTCGACAGGTGTCACGACGACAACGATCCCATTCGAAGATTTGTCAGCGCAACTGTGTGGCCATCAAACTACGTCTAAAAAGGCCGGGATAGTGCAGCCATCGCGGATAAAAACACACAGTAACTTTGAAACAGCTCTAAAAATGTACAACTATGTCTATCTAGCGGAAAACATTTCATGCTTTTCTAGAGGCTTTGATCAAGCAAACAGCAAACGCTAGATAACATGCTGCCATCTGCGAGCCATCGTGGAACTCTTTATGACCTCCGAAATGGCCAGTGTGCGGCGTGTATCTTGGAAGCCATGCGACTCTTTCCTTAGATCAAACACCGGTATGCACCATTCGTACGTGCGCGTGCGTGTGTGTATGTTTGTCGGTGTGCCATCTGTGAGACATTGGGAAAGACGTGTCTCGAGTACAGCAGAGTGCCATTCTAGCAGAGGGAAGGGACCACACTGTACAGTTACTGCATTACTGTAGACAAATCACGCTTGCGCATGCGCGCGTGTGTTTGTGTGTGTGTGTGTGTGTGTGTGTGCGTGTTTGTGTGTGCGTGTGTGTGCGCGCGCACGCGTGTGTGTGTGTGTGTGTTGTGTGTGGGTGTGTGTGTAATAAAACATAATAATAAGCATGCTCTCAACGGTTGAAGGGTGTACTTGGGGCCGGATTTCGCTATCACGTTCAACTCTTAAAGGCGAAGCTCAAAGATGCCCCAATTTTTTGTGAGCGCACAAGTACTAAGGTAAGTAGTGAACGCTGGCCTGCCGTAGCGACGTTTGATCATAGGTGTGAGATGAGCCTCTAGAGATCATCGGTGTGAGATGCTCATACCTTGACGTAGAAGAAAAAAAGTGGTGAGAAAAACTAGGTCAGAGAAATGGCCTGGGTGGGAGACCCACGGTGTGCCGCTGGAGGCCATTGGTAGGGGAAGAGGTGAGCGACATTACAAATGCGTCAGTGATGAGAACGTGTGGTCTTGTCTTCCAGAGTACGTGATAAGGACAGATTGCATTCCTAAAAATATTTGGAGGTAAGGAGCGGATGGGCGAAGATAAAAAGGCTCTATGGGGTATACATGTGAAAGACAATTTATGCCAACGTTCAATAATCTTGACGAACAACAGCCTGCATTGATAAGATAATGATCGGGGAGTGGTGAAGCGTCGTGTATGACGTGACTAATGGTCATGCAGCCTCGATCTCTCGACGATAGATGAGAATAAGGTTGGCGCAAGGCGCAAGGCGCCATCACGGAGGAAGTGGCCGCTGTGTTCCAAGGCTTATGATGCTTTAGGCTGTGCGCTGGGCAGCCTGTTATAGTCGGCGGCTTTCTGCAAGGAGAATGTCGATGCTCGTGGCACTGTTAAAGAACAGCTAATTGAAGGTATTCTTGGCAATCACTTTGAGAACGCCGTTAGTTTTCACGTCTTCCAACATGCACTGGTCCTTATTACAGAAGACCAAATCGTCAAGAACGTAAGCGATGTCTGTGCTTGTTTGGCGAGAGTCTTCTTTGCAGTGACCTGACGACCAAATGAATCATCGAAAACATCGGTGATCTGCACTGTGAAGGGATCCAAGCTCCTTATTTTTTCTTTGTGCGTTTGAAACTATGTCCGCGGATTGCCTGCAAAGTATAAAGATTGTCAGCTAGCATGAGTGTGTGTTACAAGAGGTGATTAGCACTGACATGCTCATACCAGTTACCCAGGCGTCAATGTCACTGGTACCGTTGCCGGAGATATTTCTGGTATCCTGCAGGGGCAGGACACTGTCAGCTTTGGCTGAAGAGGTTGGTTTCATGAGGTATCGGCAGCCGAAGTCGTTGAAAGTTTGCAGGTCTGGTGACCACGGCACGTCGCCATTGTGATACGGGAGTCGTCCACATAACCACTATTGTTACGGGTTGTTTGCTTAATTAATCAAGACCATAGGGAGACAAGGTGGTGCCAATCCAGCGATAACCAATGCCAGTCGTCACGTTTCTCCGTCTTTATGCAGCAAAGCTGTGGTGGCGGTTGTATATCAGTGTACCCTACTCTAAAACACTCTGTTAAGTAATGTTTGCTCATTCTTCAATTTACTTTAAGTACCTATATTGTAATAGTCTATGTTAGGGAGCACACGCAAAAAACAAATTTCAAATAGAAACCATGAGAGCGGTAGTTTTGTTTCTTATCAAGAAGCATTTTTATGGTGTCTAATAAAGAAAACATCCCTTCAACACTCGGTCCCGGTGGGCTATCAATACAATTATTATGCATGGAAATCACTTTTACTATAACAGACCTCACACCAGTATCGGTACCACTCCGTATCGCAATCTTTTTCGTAAGAGAAAATGATTGATCTTCAGTGGAAAATAGCACCAATGAAAGTATAGACAATTTATTCAGGCCATACATAGCCCATGATTTCACATTTGAGCAATGACAGTGTTTTGTTTGATGATCAAGCTCTTCGAAGCCGTACATAATTACGCGGATCAACCTATAGCAGCTTCCTGGACCTTACATTGGTTTCTCGCTCACTTACCAGAATAGTGCACTGGTTTTCGGATCTGGAAACGCGGAGTAGCGACCATATACCAACTTACCTGTGTATAGAAGGTTTCACCAGCTCCAAATCCTCAAGAGACCTCAAATACACCGATTGGCCGAAATTGAAAATGTTAATTGAAGACTGCTGTACCGACGGCTTATCATATATCCTAGAGGACTCGATTAAGGATGTCCTGCAGAATACCACGCATACACATTTGACTAGTCACAAGCACACCGATTTTGACATCGAGCTTGAGAAACTTCGCGCAATACGCCGTCGTGCAGAACGAAGGTACCGACGGACAAAGTGCAAGGATGATTTGAGGCTGGCTAGACGCATTCAAAAGAAAATGCAGCGGCACATAGATAAACTGGATAGGCGACGTTGGACATCCTTTTGCAAGTCGTTGGATCCACGAAAGCTCCTATCACTGCTAAGGCGAACTGTCCGGGGTCTTAGCACAGCCTTGGGTCAGCGACACCCGTTTACATCTCTGGCACTCCACCTTCGATGCAGAGAGATTGACGTCGCAGAATCTTTCTGTAGAAGAATTGCCAGTGATTCAAATTTCACAGTATCAAGAACGAGAACATTTGACAACCCACCGCCCTCACGTGATCCCCGTATGGAATGCAAGTTTTCTATGAATGAGCTAGAGGCGGCACTGGCACTGTGCAGACGTTCTTCAGCACCCGGACCTGACGGCATTACCTATCGCGCCCTTTGTAATCTTGGAGACGAAGCTCGGAAGGCACTCTCACGCCTATACAACGACTCCTGGCAGACTGGTACGGTTCCCAAGCATGGAAGTCAGGTCGCTTCATTCCACTTCTAAAGGCTGGTAAATCTCCTTTGGATATTGCCTCATACCGTCTTATTGCACTTGCCAGTTGTGTGAGAAAAACGATGGAAGGAATAATTCTAACACGAATGGAGTGATATTTAGAGCTCTACAAAATCTATCCAGTATTCATGACCGGATTCAGGCATGGCCATTCGTCAATCAACAACGTTGTTGATCTGGTGACTTATGTTGAAGACCAGAAAGCCTGTAAGAGACTGTGCACCGCCCTGTTTCTAGACGTTAATGGGGCTTACGACAATGTCACCCATGAAGCCATCCTTTCTGCTTTAAAAACAGTAGGTCTTGGTGGCAAGATATATATGTGAGTGTCGAACTACTTACAACTGAGATCATTTTACGTGATGACAGCGAATGGCCCAACACCTGATTATTACAGCAGCCGAGGAGTTCCTCAGGGAGGAGTGCTAAGCCCTACACTTTTCGACCTAACTCTTATTGGTCTAGTCGAGCAGCTGCCTAGCACTGTAGAACTTTCTGTCTAGGCTGATGACATCTGCATTTGGACATCAGGTGTGACAAGGCCTCAGCTTCGCACCCGCCTTCAGAAGGCTGCAACAACGACGTCATGCTACCTTCGTAAACAAGGCCTCGAGCTGTCCTGCGGAAAATGTGCAGTGGTAGCGTTCACGCGGAAACCAATGTCTGCTTACAGCTAATCGATTAATGAAGAATACATACCGTTCAGCAGAAGCCACAGGTTCTTGAGAGTCATAATATATAGAAACTTGTCGTGGACTCCACACGTGAACTATGTGAAGAAATGGCTGATCGCAACATGCCAAATGTTCAAATTCCTTGCAGG
This sequence comes from Rhipicephalus microplus, assembly GCF_043290135.1. Taxonomy (NCBI): domain Eukaryota; kingdom Metazoa; phylum Arthropoda; class Arachnida; order Ixodida; family Ixodidae; genus Rhipicephalus; species Rhipicephalus microplus. The sequence goes on from NC_134700.1 coordinate 123,541,908, forward strand.
AAAGAATTGGGGAGTGCCCATACCATCCATGCTACAACAATACAGAGTGCTGTTTATCGGATTCTTACGGTACAGCTTACCTGCAATATCTAACACCGGAAAGACCAACCTGCGCGCAATTCAGAGCATTCAAGCCGAGGTACTTAAGATATCCCTTGGATTTTTCCGCAGTGCTTCAACGGCTGAAACCATTGCCATTGCTCAAGATCACTTGATAAAGACGCATATTATTACCGAGACAATGCGCATGCACCTCAGGCATTAGGCCAGGACCCCTTCTCACCACCTGGCGAGCCTAGCTGCTGAAAGGCCCCGCACGACATACGGCACTATTGTCTAGAAGCATCGTTCATTGTTTGCTGAGACATTTGCACCTGCATCAAAGTCACTGCTTGCTCCTTCGAGCTTGAGCCGGCCGCGAGTTCACTTAATGATTCCAGGAATGAGGTGAAAATTGGACTTACTGACACATGCCCTGAAATAACTGAGTCTATTCCTACTGCAACAAAACTACAGTAACCACGTGCAAATTTACACGGATGGCCCTACTACGCCGTCTAGTGCAGGTGGAGCAGTGGCCATATGTGACGAACCACACGAGAACGGTGCGGTGGAATGGTAGACAAGGAGGAAGACGAAGACAAAAAAAATGGTTCATCGTACAGCCATCACGCCTCCTGCGTCACACTAGTCGACAGGATACGAACCCATCCCAAGGGGTAACTCGGTGTTTCAAGACTTCACATGTGACAACGTCAACGACGGCAGAACTCGAGGCTCTGCGCAATGCACTGGAACCCATCAATTCAGAAGAAAGTCCAGGTAAATGGGCTGTGTTTTCTGACTCAAAACCAGCGTTATAGTGCCTGATATCAGTTCTCCGACGCAGATGCCACGACCAGTTGACCTACCAAACCGTAAAACTTCACCACCTTTTAATACAAAAAGGCCATGACATCGTCTTTCAGTGGATACATGGGCATTGTGGTATAGGCGGCAATGATTCTGCAGATCATGCTGCTCGCACGTCACATCAAGAAGCGAACAGCGTTCCGATTCCGCTTTCAAGAGCGGATGCGGCGAGGCAGATTCGTCAGCTGACCCGCAGTCTCACACTGACTGAGTGGAACAAACCAAGCATACGCCGTACAAGACTGCACGAGCTCGACCCTTCACAACTCCGGCCTCCACCCGGCCTACATCGACGTGCAGCTTCGCTGCTCTATCGCCTTTGGCTGGGGGTTGCTTTCACGGAAGCTTATACCACGTTAATCGGAATTACTGACAGTGCGGCGTGTGATGTTTGCGGCACCGACGAAAATATCGAACACCTGGTGTGCCATTGTCCTCGGTTCGCCTCAGATAGACAAGTACTTGCCATCGTAATGTGGCGACTGGATGATCGGCCTCTTTCTGTGCAAGTGCTATTACAGCAACGTCCACATGCCTCGACAGCCCACAAGCCAGTGAAAGCCCTGCTGTGTTTCCTGAGAAAGACAGGCTTGTGTGAACGCCTCTGACATGCTGTAGAGTTCTACACGCTGCAGTGAAATTACTGTCAGTCTCTCCCCCACCTTCTTTTCTTTTCCCTCTCTTCCCTCTTTCTCGTCTTTCTTGTCCCCTTCTCTAGTCCCCCAGTGTAGGGTAGCCAACCGGATGTCTTTCTGATTAACCTCCCTGCCTTCTCCCTTTTGTTGCTTCCTTCCTTCCTTAGAGCTCTTCGTAGATCTCTATTAGTGGAGATTCATAAGTGTAAATTATGGGTAAGGATAGGAGTGAGCACCTTACGAAGTGTAATGGAACACTTTTCTATCGATATGAAATATATGAAGGAAATGTGTCATGTGATAGCTACTGCAATATTGGCAGGAAAAGTAGGAACTAAAGTAGCCTAGTGTATTCATAAATCATTTAAAGCAATAAAATGAGACAAGCATACACCTACTTCTTAATTTTTCCGCACTCATTACATCTTCTTCTGACAGGAAACCTTTGTAAATGCTTTGAAAACTTCACACGTTGCTATAAAAGGAGGGCTTCTGAAGAAATACTCATTGTATTGTCGGTCACAGCTGGGCTGATGGGATGAAAAGCTCTTCACTGACTGAAACTTTATTCAGGAAAACGTGGCAGGCTCAGTTTAAAATCACATCAAGCAGCACAAAAATAAACACAAAAACCAGAGAGACATGCAGAGCATCGTCTATTACGCTAACATTACCCAAGACAGAAAGCGTCGAGATGCCATAAGGGCTGAAAACATTAACCACACACCGCGAATACTTCGTGCCGTGTTAATGTTCTTCTAGAACAACGGTGATACAGCTGCATGTTTCCACATTGACATTGTGAAAAAATTGCCCGAATAATTTCTCAAACGCGACATGCTTCAATAATGTTCAGCCTCTAGAAAAAAAGGAGAGCGTGTTGTTTCATATGTGTGAGCATAGATATGCTTTTGCTCGATCTCAGAAAAGAAAAGAAAAACTACTGGCGAGATGGTGTAAAGAAGCGCAGTGCAATTTTCTTTTGTTATACAGATTTGTTGAGTAACTGAATACTGTCACGCACTCACGGGGGGGACAGCATATACCTAAAGTAAAGCAAAGCTCATATTCATGTTCGATAGGCAACGCAGCATCAACCTGCAAAGTATACATTTCATTGCGTGAAAGAGGTAGGAATCTTTGGCTGGCGAGCAGCGGGTAAGACGGAGGGAAAGATTATCACAGCATCCAGCTTCTCCTAATTGTGTGCTTGCCGCCAGCGTTTCCAAACCATCAGCTTTTACATAACCGGAGAGGTGTGCCTGTATTGACTAGCACGACAGCAAGTTAGTATAGTTAAGATTATCCATATAATTCACAACGCTTTTGCGAGAGTGAGTGTTTCTGCTCTCTATCAGTGCTCTTTTCCTGTAACAGAAATGAATTAAAATTAACGATGAATTTGTCCCGGAGGTAAGAAAATGAGTACTTACGATCAACTGTTTCTAGCGCAAAACATCAAAGACATACAAGTGGCTTTCTAAGAAAGAGAAACCCTTTGTTTATGTATAATTCACCTTTGGATATGACATTTGACACAGCATAAATGCCTTGCCTTGGTGGTCGTTAAATGACAAATCAGCTAGCTCGGGTGTCTACAATTTGTAGGCTGAGTGCAAATTGGTGCACACCACTAGAATTGTGTTGATACGGAGTATTTTATATGCAGAAAGTATATTTCACTAATATTATTTCAGCAATATCTAGCAACAGGTTTTGAAGATGTGCTCTCAGTATCTAAGTGCTTATGTACAGGCTGCGGAGGTCTGCATTGCATCAGCAAGGACGTTTCAAATAGTGATGATCGCGGTGTAAGTGGCAACTTGTCTTTTATAAGGAGTAAGTGCTAACTGTATATTATAGGACAGCAGCTGCATACGATTTGTATTTGCTGAGTCTTTGGAGATAACTGATTCATTGTGATTGCATATGAGTCCACAAAATACGCCTCAGAACAAAATAAATTTCCCTCCGCGTACCTTTTCTCGTTCTCTCATTAGGGACATGCATGATGTCATAAAAAGAACTGGGTAAGTGCACTGCTTTTTTTATTATTTTTGCGTCTCTTCATCTGGAATTCCCAATTATAATTTAGCCCTCCTTTCTTATCACTTTTTGTAACCATCTTATAAAAAACTGTTGTCAACCTACTACTGCCTGTACTGTCTGTATGGTGACGTCACTGATTTCTTCTCAACTCCCCCGTTTTGTTTTGCACATGACTAGTACCGACGGCGACACCACCCGACATTGCGTCGCTGAGTAACTGAGAAGAGGCTGATCTAGCGCCATTGATGAAGATCGGTCTGCGTATGTTTACGTCGGCAGGCCCGTCTGTTGCCATATTTGGGCTCTGACACTGTGCATATCTACACTGTGTTTCTAATTATTAGTTTTTGCTTTATTATGAAGTACTGAAGTTGTGATTATCATGAACACCCTTCCTATTTGTAGTTTTTAATTCAACCATCAATTTCTTCTTTGCTCACAGACTGAGTTTTATTATTTGGTACGAGAAGCTGCACTTGTGTTTACATTGGTTCACAAAGCACCCTCTTGAAATATCATTTGCGAATGTTCACGAAAAAAAAAAGATGTTGTGTCTCTTCAAAAGTGGCTTTGCCATCTCTCGAAGTTTTTTTGGGTTGTTGCTTCATCACCTTTCAGAAGTGACATTTTGTAAGCAACTTCTTTTTGATCTACAGATCTTCCTGTCTGTCGCAAAAAAATACAAGATTTTATTCAAAAGTTTGCTGTCAGGATGCAGAATACGCGAAATCCTTGTGATGTGGTGCATGCATACCCACTCATACTTCCAAACTGATAAAATGACTGTACACAGCTGTCAAGTCAGTCTCATTGTGTTCGGTTGGAAATAATGTCGCCTTGTCAGCAAGGCCCCGTACGTAGTACTGCACGTGTGGCATCGGGTGCCAGAGAAAACTATAATTCAAGAAGCATGAATCAATGCCTCATAAGAACAAAAGCTTCTCATGAAACCACGCAAGCAATTTTTCGTCATTGCATTTAGCGGTAACAGGATAGGCTTTAGGAGCTCATATCACAGCAATGTCGTGGTTCATTCACAAAGCAGGTGTGTGACAACATTCGTTGGTAGCGCCAACGGCTCTTAACAGAAACCTTGTCTAGCTGTAGAATACCTACAGATTTGAAATATATCTAGACTGAGTCTAAGGAAGAAACCTTCCATGGCATGAAGGTTATCCTTCTGCTACTCTTTGTAAATATATCTTCCCAATATTCATATCTCGACTCTTTAAGAAATCCGAAGACCCTTCTCAATCATTGTGTCTCAGGTGGTAACCTATCTAGAAGACAAATGTGAAGTTTAAGTCAGCGCATCTTCAATTGCAACGAATTAGCGATTCCTCAATGTCAAAGCTGTTGCAAAAGTGGTAGCGGCACCGCGGCTCATGTATGAATCATACAATTTCTCAAAATTAAGCCAGTTTCCTCAGGGCATGGCAATATCATCCCCGACTATCTGTAATACCTGGCTATTCTTTCATACTTTTTTCTGTTTTATTCCACGCATTCGTAATTCCGTCTAGAGTATGCTTTCTGGCCAGAAATGTTTGAGCATACAGCTATTGCCATTTTCACCTATAGTATTAAAATGAAGAAACAGTTCATAAAGTCCATATTGTGGCAAGAAAAATGCGTGTTTATGCGTGAAGTAAGCTTACCGGGTTATGAAAATATCGAAAGCACCACAGAACAAAACCGTCAAAATAAATTGTATGATTGCTTCGACAACTTCAAATCAATTCGTTGACGCCACTCTCATTTGTTTTATTGTTACTCTTCGAAATCCGGCCTACAAAGCCGAGAATATTAAAAACTTCTTTCCAGTATTGCAAGGCTTGCCACGCTTGGTTGAAGAGGAGTTCCAACGCCACGCAGCACCTCGTCTCAGGAAAACGGCTTCTTGCGGACAAAACTGGAATTTCATTTTGGAGAGAGAGATTGTGGGAATATATAAATAAATAGACCCACCCTCTAAAATGACCGCAGAGAGTTTTTGTTAATCATGGCCCAAGTCATCTCTTCATGCTCTTACATTATGCGAAATATTGCCCCAAATATGCTGACGTTCGGAGCGTATGTGTAGGAACACTTTTTTTTGCTAGTCACCTTCAATGTTATATTCAGTTGCCAGTATGACAATGATGCCTTTATTAGAAATTCAATTATCACGGTTGTTTTTTCAAATAACCTTGATGTTCAGGGACGCTACAGAGGTGAGCAGTTAAACTAGCATAAAATATTAGAGCAAACAGGGGTGCCTTGGAACGTACAAATCAAGTTGCTATGGGGACAGTGTCAAAATGGCAATAATGACAAGTGCGACTCCGGGTACAGTAACAGTTTCTATGGTAGCTTTGTGCCAGAAGATAACTTCAATTTTGTATGTGCGTGTGATTTATCGGATTTTTTTTGCGTTCGAGGAACGATAGTTTGCCCCAGATTTTATTCTACGTTAGTAGGCTCATAAAATATTCTTAAAGCTTTTACCTGACGCTATCAGAAGGTGAAAGCTTTTTCATGTGACCATTTAAAGCGCTGTTTACAACACATGCCACTTGATTATATTGTAACTTGCTTTGTGCAGGGAACATCGTAAGTAGGAATTTAAAAATCAACTCGATGCACAAGGTTAACCACTCGACTCCATCCACGAGGTACGCAGGTTGCCATAATAATTTTTGAATGAGAGGTCGGTTTTCAGTCGTTTTCATATGAGACATACAAGCGTTGACCTTACTAGCATCATACAACTAGTACTATAAAGATCACAATACCACCTCATTCACAAAAACAAATATGAGTATTTTTTGTTGTTTTTTTTGCAAGCCCTTTCTATTTTGCCCCCAGAATTAGTTCTCATAGCGAACTTTGTAGAGTTTTTCTTGTAACTCAACACTCTAGGGCAACTGATACAGGTGCACGTGCATAGTATCCACTATGCTAAAAACCATCAGTTTTTAATTAGAAAAACGCCCTACTATGCAGGTATGCTTTCTCTGAAGCAGCGTGGTACAGGTACACATTTGTAAGACATTACAGGTACTTTTTGATGTTGTGACTGATAATGATGAAGATTCAGGGCGAGATAAAGAACTTGGGCTAAGGCTCATGACAAATAGATTATAATGTCTAAACAATTAAGACTAATTCGTTGGGGGCATTCGACAACGCACTCATTATGCGATTCGATTTGTGGGATAACTGTTTGATGATGATGTGTGGTGTTTTATGGCGCAAGGGCCAATTGATGGCCAAAGAGCGCCATTTCAATGAGTATAAAGATACGGTCAATGATATGTTGTGTGGCTGTATAGGGGCCTTAAAATTGCTCGCGATAATGCGGGTAAAAACATAAGTATTAAAGACATGACAGTGGCGTGATATGCATACTAAAAAGGGTAACAAAGGTTTTGATAATAAAAACATGTAAAAATATTTGGCACTAGCACACTTGCCTCATCAGTGCCCTTGTGTCCAAGGGCTGCGAGGCAAGTGCTTTTAAATGTAATCACAGCAGCAGCGACATCTCTTGAGAGGTCACGCTACGCAATGCCTGGGTATATTACATGGTAAAAATTAACATCTCCTAAAAAAGCTAACAATGATTTATGGGTGAAAAGTGGTTCCCTACCGACAAACATTGCAGGGTGTAAAGGTATATGTTGTCGGTAGGGTAATGGGAAGTGTTGTTTTCTTAGAGTTTCTAACTGTTTACATTGTATTAAAACGTGAAGAACTGTTAAAGCCTCACCACATTTATCACACAATGGTGGATCACCACCGGATAAAAGATGTGTGTGTGTCGTGTATGTGTGCCCTATCCTGAGTCTTGTTAGTGTTACCTCTGTTAGACGTGATTTTGATACTGGTGGCCAATGGCCTAGGTGTGGCTTGATAACGTGTAGTTTGTTTTGTGTGTGTGTATCCCACTTGCTCTGCCAGTAGTCCCTGAGGTTTAGTTTGAGAGACGGCTTAAGATCAAGGGCCGGGACTGATATGGATGTAATGGCGGTGCTCTCATGGACGGATGCAGCGAGCTGATCCGCCCTCACGTTGCCTTGGATCTCACGGTGCCCTGGCACCCAGCACACTACAACATGTTGTTTGTGCGTGTAGAGTGTGCACAAAAAGGAGTAAAGTGAGACAAGGACTGGGTTTTTTTGTTTTTTAAGACTGTGCAGAGCCGTTACCACACTGAGGGAGTCTGTATAAATTACTGCTTTTTGTATTTGCAATTGTTTGATGTGTTTAGCTGCCACCAGTATCGCGTAAGCTTCCGCTGTGAAGATACTTGTGCGTGGATGTAGAGGGCCAGCATCCGAAAAGGATGGGCCGACAGCAGCGTAGGACACAGAGGAGTTAGTCTTGGAGGCATCTGTGAAGAACTCAGGACATGTGTATTTGTGTTGAAGTTCCAGAAAGTATGTTCGGATATGGGCAATAGGTGCATGTTTTGTAACCTCTAGGAAAGACACATCGCAGTCTATAGTCTGCCACTGCCACGGTGGCGGGTATGCTACAGGAGCCATTAAACTGTGTTCAAACGACACTTCAGTTTCTTCAGCTAGACACTTCAAGCGAACTGAGAAGGGCTGCCTCATCGAAGGCCTGTTTTGAAACAGAGTTGAGCTCGACAAATCATTAATTGTAGAGTATGAGGGGTGCTTTTTGTCTGCTTTCACCTTAAGGAAATAAACAAAGGACATGTAAGTTCTCTGCAGATGAAGCGACCACTCATTTGACTCAACATAAAGGCTTTCTACGGGGCTGGTGCGAAAAGCACCCGTAGAAAGGCGGATGCCCAAATGGTGCACGGGGTCCAGCATCTTCAAGGCACTTTGAGTGGCAGACTGATAGACAACGGCCCCATAATCTAAGCGGGTACGAATAAGGCTTCTATAGAGGTTCATGAGGCATTGCCTATCACTACCCCACGTCGTACGTGACAACACTTTTATAACATTCATGGCTTTTAAACATTTTGTTTTTAAATACTTGAAGTGCGGTACGAAGGTCAACTTGTTGTCCAAGATTAAGCCTAAGAATTTATGCTCGGCTTTGACGGACAGACGTTGCCCGTTCAGCCGAATGTCAGGTTCCGAGTGCATGCCTCTCTTTCGAGAGAACAAGATACACGTGCTTTTTTGTGGGTTAAGTCGAAATCCGTTTTCATCTGCCCATTTGGAGACCTTATTTAAACCCATCTGAACCTGCCGCTCACACATGGCCAAGTTGCATGACTTGAAGCCAAGCTGAACGTCGTCGACATATGTACAATAGAACATCATGCGGGGAATGGACAAGTGCAAAGAATTCATTTTGATGATAAAAAGTGTGCAACTAAGCACACCACCTTGTGGCACGCCTGTTTCCTGGACAAATGTTTGGGAGAGCACACTGCCTAGACGGACACGAAATGTCCGGTTTGACAGGTAACTTTCTATTATATGAAACATTCTTCCGCGCACACCAAGGTGGGACAGGTCTCTTAGAATTCCGAAATGCCATGTTGTATCATACGCCTTTTCGATATCGAGGAACACAGAGAGAAAATATTGTTTATGAACAAAGGCGTCTCTGATCTGTGCCTCGATACGAACAAGGTGGTCTGTGGTGGATCTACTTTCTCGAAACCCGCACTGAAATGGGTCGAGCAAATTGTTTGTTTCAAGGATATGTACAAGTCGGCAGTTTATCATTTTTTCGAAGACTTTGCACAAGCAGCTTGTAAGTGCAATAGGTCTATAGCTTGAAGCTAAAGAAGGGTCCTTGCCCTCTTTCAAAATGGGAATAATAATAGCCTCTTTCCAGAAGGTAGGGATAGTGCCAGAAAACCAGATAGCATTGTATAAACAAAGTAAGGTTTTTCGTGTTTCGGCTGGTAGGTTTTTTAACATTTCATACACCACACGGTCAGAACCTGGGGCAGAAGTGCTGCAGGAGTTTAGAGATGTTCGGAGCTCAGCTAGACTGAAATCTTGGTTATATGCCTCGTATCTAGTGCATTTGTGTTCGAGTTTCTGCTTTTCTATTCTTGTTCTGTATTTTTGGAAAGTGTCAGTATAGTGGGATGAGCTGGATACCCGTTCAAAGTGTGAACCGAGGAAGTTTGCCTGATCTTCCAAGGTATCACCCTGAGTGTTTACGAGTGGAAGTGTGTGTACTTGTTTTCCTGCTATCCTACCAACCATGTTCCAGACTTTAGCCTCCTGTGTGTATGAATTGATTCCTCACAAAAACTTCTGCCAGCTTTCTCTTCTGGCCTGCCGACGCGTTCTCCTGCCTTGAGACTTTATTTTCTTAAAGCTCTCAAGGTTTTCCGCTGTCGGCGAGTTGCGCAGCAACCTCCATGCCCTGTTCTGTTCCTTTCGCGCATTACGACACTCTGTGTTCCACCATGGGACGTGTCGCTTGCCGGGCTGTCCAGATGTTTGTGGGATGCATTTGGCTGCTGCGTTAATAAGGAGAGCTGTGAAGTACTGCACAGCTTCATCTATGCTTAGTCCACATATGTCAGTCCAACATAACTGAGCATTGTTATGAAACTGTTCCCAGTCGGCTTTGTGTATAAGCCATTTGGGAACATGTAGAGGACATTCATATGTTATTGGTGTACTCAAAACTAAAGGGAAATGGTCACTTCCGTATGGATTATTTATGACTTTCCACTGAAGTAATGGTACAAGTGAAGGAGATGCGATACTGAGGTCTATGGAGGAGTAAGTATTGTTTGCAAGGTTATAATATGTTGCCTGTTTTCTATTCAACAGACAAGCACCTGATGAAAAGAGGAACTGTTCGATGAGACGACCTCGTGCATCACATCGACAGTCACCCCATAAACCGCTGTGCGCATTCAGGTCCCCTAGAACCAGATAAGGTTCTGGTAACTCGGCTATTAAAGAGTGAAAATCATGTTTTTCCAGGCGGTGTTGCGGCGGTATGTATAGAGAGCAGATGGTGACGAGCTTATTCAATAGAACTGCTCGAACAGCCACTGCCTCTAGGGATGTTAGTAGTGTTAGATGGCTACATGCTACTCCTCGATTAACAATAATGGCTACACCACCAGATGATGCCACAGCATCATCTCTGTCCTTTCGAAAGACAACATATTGACGCAAAAAATTTGTATTCTTGGATTTTAAGTGTGTTTCCTGTACACACAGCACTTTTGGAGAATGTTTGTTTAGAAGTTCTTGGACATCGTCGAGGTTTCGAAGTAGTCCTCTGACGTTCCATTGTATAATTTTTGTCTCCATTATGGGAGTGAAGAAGTGCTGTGTGTACGAAATGAGTGTGGCTGGTGTCTAAAGAGAGAAGTGACTTATCTTACAGAGCCTTTAGAAGGCCCTGTAATTACCGTTTTGTCTTTTTTAGAGCGGTCGAGGGAACCCCGCCGCTCTTTTGGCGCAGTCTGCGCCGGTGCAGTTGATGTGTCCATCGCCTCAGGAGAGGCGACAGATAATGTTTTCGTTGTAGGCTTCGTCATGACAGACGGAGCCTTAAACCCCACCGGGCTGGAGGTCGAGGGGACCTCTTTAGTTTGTGTGGTGCCCTGGCTGCTGCCAAGGTTCACAGGCGCCTTCGGTGGGGCTGTATTCAAGGAGGGTGGGGCAGCCGAGGCTGCTCCCCCCATGGGGGCTTGTGGCGTTTGCCTCGGCACGCTGGGCGTGGTCCAAGGCATTGCCGAAAACCGAAGTGGTGCTGACCCCCCTCGCGCCACTTCGGCGTACGATGTGTTCCCAGAAAAATGCGGGGAAACGCGCTGCCGCGCTTCAAGGAAGCTTATGTTCAATTTAAACTTTGTACTAATAATTTCTTTTTCTATTTTCCAGGCCACGCATGACCTGGAATATGCAGGATGGTCACACTCACAGTTTGCACAGTGCACTTGTAGCTGACAGTCATCGTCAGCGGTATGACCTTTGGTGCCGCATTTTGCGCAGGTAATCTGTCCTCGGCAGCTCTGGGAGCCGTGCCCGAACCTCTGACACTTAAAGCAGCGCCTCGGGTTGGGTATGTATGGTCTAACTGGCAGTTTAAGATATCCTGTTGCTATTTCAGTTGGGAGGGTGCTAGATGCGAAAGTGAGTATGATGTGCTTCGTTGGGATTTCCTTATTTTCTCTTCTTATTTTGATACGCTGCACCTGAATGACATTTTCCTCTTTCCAGCCTGTTAAAAGTTCATCATCAGAGAGGTCCATCAGGTCTCCATCTGATACAACACCCTTCACTGTGTTCATGGTTCGATGTGGTGTGATTGTGATAGGCTGATCCCCAAATGCTGTGAGTTTATGTAGTCTCTGGTACTGTGCGTTGTCTTTTACTTCAAGTAACAGGTCACCACTGGCGGTCTTTGTAGCCTTGTAGCCTGCGCCCAGCGTTTCTATAAGGCATTTCGATACAAGGAAAGGTGAAATGTTTCTAGCTTTCTTTTCTGTATTTTCACAATGGATAATGTGGTATTTTGGGAAGTTGTCTTTTTTGTTCGGGAGAAATTCAAGAATTACATCGGTGCGCCACCTCTTAGAGGGGCGATTAGTTGTGACAGGGCTAGGGGTTCCCATAAATTTGATATCTTTTTCGGCGGCCATGCCAGCCACCCACCACCGAGCCCAACAAGGGGACGCTGCGAGACGCGAAGGAGGCGCAGGCGCCAGCTGTACATGGCCGCTATAACCTAATATATCTACCCAAGGTTGGATATTTACACTAGGTTAACCCTTGCCGCCAGGAAAAATTGGAAGTAAAATGAAGTGAGGAGAAGACAGGAAAGATGTAAAGTGAGAACAAAAGACGAAGATGTAGGGAGAGAGAGATAGGAAAAGGCGACTGCCGATTTCCCCTGGGTGGGTCAGCCCAGGGGTGCCGTCTACGTGAAGCCGGGGCCAAAGGGGTGTGTTGCCTCTGCCAGGGGGCCTTAAAGGTCCAATCACCCAGCGTCGGCTCAACCCCCAGGATCCCCTTTTCCCCGGACACGGCAAAGCCACGCACGGCTAGGCGTGGGAGGGAGTAGAAACTCCCCCGTTAGCTCGGGTCCGTGGTGTCGCTACACACCAAACGCCTACTTGCGCAGGCGCCCCTGCGGGACGGGATAACTGTTTGTTATATTTCTCTTTCAGTATACTCTGTTACTAAAGCCCACAGAATTTTACTCGAGATGAATTCTGTAAAGGTTCTGTTTGCCGAGCATTTCCAAAAATTGGCCCGGCTATTTGGTAGAATACTGAGCGGTGACGCCGAGGGCGTGTGCCATAGTGGAATCGGACCCTGGCGGTGGCGGTGACAACCGTAGCACCAAACAAAACTGCCCTTGTGATAAATACACATTTTGAATATGAAGTGGGGCTACCGTTAGAGGAAACAGTGAAAGTAAGGCGTGGGAACACCGTCGCATTCTTCCCTTGAGCTGCCGAAGTTCGAGCGTCAAAAAAGCTTTTAAAAGTATGAATCGCTCCTAAATTCACTGATTCTAAATAAAAATTCACTTAGTTAAATCTTGACTGATTCAATTTTCTTCGTGTACGTACGTCTATGTTCTCTTGGTTCCTACTGCAGCCACTACATTCACAATTCATTGACACTTTGCTAGTTGTCATTACCCACTATTCGTCCTTAAATTGCTGATTTCAAATTTGAATGTATTCATTTTTTTCAAGCTGCAATCATTCACTCTTCAATCACTTTGTAGTACATTTACTTATACTTATGCCCCTCAATTCACTTGATTGAATTTTGCGTCAATTTATAGTCACTCTAACGTATACACAGAATACCACTTAATTTCCTTAAACTTGTTTTTTGTGTGCTTTTAACCATTTAGAATCGTTACTCTTGTGCGAAATACCGGTTGAATATTGGTACTGTTGATGCCGTACATGACTTACGTGTCATGACTACCATGGTTGGATGTGTCGTTTACCTTCATCGTCAATTCACGTCAAGTGAAACAAAATTTAGTATATGTGAAGCTAGCGAAACGGCCGCGAGCACGCTAAGAGCACAGTATGTTGTCATGTTTTTACATGACACGCTTGTCAGGATTATAACGTTTGCACCAGTCATATACTTAGGTCATCTATTGACGGCACGTAACACGAAGTTTGGTATGTGTTGAGCTAGCGAAATGGCCGCGAGCACATCGTGAAGGCCCCAATATACTCCAGTGCAGCGTTGACGCGCGGGCACGCTGGGAACAGCGACGCTACTTTAGCAAAATGCGAGCACTCTATATTCTGACGCCAGGCACGCCCGGCACGACCAGCGTCCATCGGCGCGGCCCAACGGCAACCGGTGCGAAATGCGTCATGTTGCATATCGCGTCGATGTGCTACCCAGACAACCCTGCGTCTCCCTCTTTTTGTGGCGGAGGGACCCCGGACGTGCTGAAATGTGCATGCGTGAAAGCAACGCAGCGCGGCGCGCGCTTGCGAGTATGGGGCACGACCGGTGCCTGGCGTGGCAACGCCATTGTGACGTGACAAAATTAATGCCGGCGAGCACGTGCACCACGTCAAATCGAAATGTATTAGCACCTTGACTATGGCATGTAGTCATGTTCTCACATGGCACGCATCTGATTAATATGTTTCCACCAGTCACATACCTTCGTTATCTATTGACGTCACGTAATACAAACTTTGGCCTTTGTGAAGCTAGCGAAATGGCCGAGAGCACATCATTAGTGTGGCATGTAATGATGTTGTTACATTAAATGCATGTCGTAATTATCATGTTTGCACCAGTATCATACCTTCGTCATCCATTCACGTTCCGTAATACCAAATTTGGTATACGTTAAGCTAGCGAAACGACCACGAGGGCATCATGAGCGCAGCATGTAGTCATTTTGTTACATGACACGCATGCCATGATTTTCATGTTAGGGTCGGTCGCTTGTGTTCGCCATGCAATCATGTCATATCATACCAGTTTTGCAACATGCCATGTGAACGAAACCACCGCAAGAGCTGCAGGACCACGAAATGTAAATCATGACATTCATGACATATATTATCATTTTCAAGTTATGACTAGTTCAATATGTTCTTCATATATGCATGGTATGCCACACCAAGTTTTTTATCGATACCACTATTGAAACAGCCAAGAGAGCTAGAATTCACAGGCGGCTAGATAGATAGATAGATAGATAGATAGATAGATAGATAGATAGATAGATAGATAGATAGATAGATAGATAGATAGATAGATAGATAGATAGATAGATAGATAGATAGATAGATAGATAGATACGCTCAAATTCGCCGAAGTTCGGTAAGAAATGCTTTGCATTTATTACGTGATGGAAGTCGGCTCTGGTGCTAGCAAATCACTTGCATTGAGGAAAGGTTTCGCCATCCGTAAAAAAGGAGAAAATAATAGAAGTCGTCACTTTAGTCGTGTGAAGTCGGCACCAAAATCCTGGTCACTTTCAAAGAGAGATTTACACGGTGGGGGATACGTAAGGCGGTAAATTAGCTCAAATATCGTGACATCGTGATAGCTTAGGATTCCATCGCTGGCACCTCAAACGAAGGCAGGTCGCTGGAGCCTGGTTGCGAGTGCTTGGGCTTGGGTGTCAGCAGCCGCGTTCGGACGAGAACACCCAAACATAAGCGGCTAGATAGATAGATAGATAGATAGACAGACAGATAGATAGATAGATAGATAGATAGATAGATAGATAGATAGATAGATAGATAGATAGATAGATAGATAGATAGATAGATACCCTAAAGTCGCCAAAGTTTGCGAAGAAATGCTTCGCATTTAATACGAAGTACGTATAACGCTGTCTTGGTTATCCTTGACTAAAGCGTTTTTTTTCATTTTTAATTGTGAAAGCACGCCAACAAGATAAATTTCACAGGCTTCTCGAATAGCACTTTCTTCTAAAGCAAGTCTGTCTTTCAACTGCACTCCGATTCCCTGACGTTCAAATTTTCTCTTGACATGCTTACGCAAGATATCGTGACGTCAATAGCAATGGCTGCTTCACACTTCGAGTGCGGGGCGGTGATAGAAGTGAGGACCCTAGCTAGTAGGCGCTAGTGGTGGATACGACCCCTGGACGAAATTCTATGCTGTCAGTGACCACCCCCACCCATCCTAATGAAGAAATCCTGGCGGCTCTTTTATGGGTTGGCGACACACAAGCGCCCTCTTTGAAAGTTTTGGTGACGCACAAGCGTCTATTTCGGAAATTTTGTTACCTGACATGGTCTTTACTAGTCAGGCTGCCACGGGAAGTCGCCGGGATTGGTACTGTAGTAGCCTAAAATCAATCAAGTGTTGAGGTTGGTAGGTGCAGCATATGAAACGGATATTACTATCAAAATAACATACCTTGTCAGTAGACGTCCGTGCTTTAGGTGTTTTATAAAGTTTCACTTTGGAAGCTCCTATAATGTTTAGATATCTTCTTTTGTAGCTGTGCTTCAACTCTACCCGCAATTTATTGCCGAGCGGGTTCAATGTTTTGCAGCAATTTCACTGTCGTTTGGCCAGGCTTCAGCCCTACTTTATTCTAAAATTTTCGTTCGTATGATATCTACAATCAATAAATACAATAAATATTTCTCATTCCACCATCAAGATTCTTAACTTAAACAAAGATTACGATTCCATTACCGCTAACGCAAGACTTGTACCGGATAGCTCGAACGCGCTTTTCGGTCTAATTAAATCGCAAATAGTAGTCGTGGCCATATGAGGATTCCCGCTGTCACTTTGCTTGTGATTAACAACAAAGAACGCTGAAAAGTTTTCATGAGAGAGTTCAACGATGAAGAGAGCTTGCTGCTTCAGTGTTCAGCACTTCAGTACATTACTTCGATTTATGCACATTTAGTAGATAATTGTATGGGTTGCTGCAAAATTTATACTTGCAGAATGCCTTCTTTGCCCTCAGTATATAAACATATTGACAACCGTGATAAACACAAGCTAGAATGAAGGTAGGACCTGTATGTGTTCAAACCCATGCGTCCGAAAACGATGTGTGAATATGAAAGTGCACAGTGTCTTCGAATTGCCTGAGATTTCACATGACAGTTTCCTATACACAGTTTAGTCTATAGAAGCGTATTGAATTTTGCACATGAAGCTTTTTCTTTTTCTAGACAAACGTACCGTAAGTACGAGGGGACAGGTGCGTTTAACTCACTACTTGCTTTCGAAAAAAAAACTAGCTTCGAGTTACAAAAAGTGCTCTTTACAAATGTACGAATGTGCATCATATCCCTTCCCGAATCGCAAAAAAAAAATAAATTGTTAGATCGCACGTATCTTCGCAGTCGATGTTATGCGAAGCCTGCGCATGAAAAGTGACTGTGTTGTAATTTCTTGATTGACTAGAACGTCATGATATGGCGTTAAAAATACAAGCACAAGTGCATGAACATGAATAACATTGGAAAACACGTGCGCCCTCTGTTAATTGACCGCAGTGCTATCGCCTCTGACGGCATAAAGACGATTCATGCTTGTTGCGCTAAAACTGGTGTTATATTTGATCAAACACGAGCTTTTTTCATCCTCAATCTAAGCTAAGTTCAACTTTTTTTAAGAGGACTACGTATATTAGTCGGTCATTAGTGTTTTTTTTAATGGCTCCTCTGAATAGCCGAGAAGCAAACAGTAATCTTCGACCGTCGTCTGCACCTCACCAGAATGACACAAGACGTCACGATGGGTGCTGACCGAGTGCGACCCGTTGTTTGGCATGCTTACCTGGGGCCGGGGTAACCGTGGTCAACATGGCGGTGCACCCAGGGATAGGCGCGGGCATTGCACTGTGCACGTGCTGACCCCTGCCACTACCCCTAACTGGGGCAGATGGGGCATGCAATTTTCGGTAGTGGGGGACTGCGTTCGCGCTCTCCCTTTATTTTACAATCCACAGGAAGATCTATACACCCGTTGAAACACTTGCGCGGTGGAGGATAGTGCAAGCTACTGAGAACCGGGTTCTCTGATATGGCTTCATAGGTGTCGTTTTCTTGCTTTAAGGGACACCTACTCATAGCGCTTACAAAATACCTACCCAAGGCTGCATCTGGAAAAATAAATGGACAGTTTGCCATACTCTGCGGCTTTCCTGTAAGGCTTGTTTTTCAACCAAAAACACTTGTTCACAGATTGCCTTTTTCCCTCATTTTGCAGCGAAGGCACCCGAGCACAAGAAATTCTCCTCTCTCTAAAGTGCAGCGAAGGCACGCGACCACGCGAATACAACAATATTAGCGAGAACAGCTGTCTGTAAACGCCATGCAAGCAAGCAACCTAGCAGATTATTGGAAACTGTCCATTGGGCAGTGGCGTTTAGTAACACGCCACGAGTAGGGTATCTTGGCTCAAGTTGGCGTATAATCAGTCATTCTTTTCTGGTTGTCGGACCACTTTATTTGGTTCCGTTCTGACCTTCTAAGCCCTGACAGAAAGCACGCGAATTCTTCAAGACATTGACAGGTGACAGGATTTGCTTTCGTGGAGGCCTATGCGTCACCGCCACTTGTCGCGTCATGCGTTTCTGGAAAACTAGTAAGGATCACCTGTCACCCGAAATCCAGCGTGGCGCTTTCCGGCGATGTGGCTGCGCCCCTCTTCCTCGCTTCGGTTGCTGTTGGCATGAATGCTTATTATTCGCGCACACTTCGAAGAATGCAAGGTATCACCCACCTTTTTTTGTTTTACATTAGCATCTTACGCGGAGAGTGAGAGAGTGGCCTATTTTGTCATTGATCTCGTTAACGAAGGTTTCTTTTGCTTTCTCTATGTTAGCTTGTAGCAAATCGGCCGCTTGCCGCAATGCGAAATTGGCATGCGAAATGCGCTGTAGCCGTCGTAGCGTACGCTTGTTTGTAGCCTGTCACAGTTAACCGAAAATTGCAAAAAAAAGAGGGCCATGAAATTCGTTTGTGGCTAACTTGTGCCACATTAAAGAGTAGTAAACTTCGCATATTGACATCGACCAACTTTCAAACATCTATTGGAAATTTATGGGTATGCACGGTATAGCTTTCATTCGAAAAACAAAAAAATAATAGGGGGTCGAAAGCTTCGCCTTCAGGATTTGAACGCAATAGCGATAATCTGTGCTTAGTGCGTACTTCAAACACTTAGTGCATGAAACCTTTTCGAAATTGCCATGCACCCACTACGTGGCCTTCAGAAAATAGGCACAGTTGCGTGGGCGCCTTTTGTGAAGAGGTACCGGCTTTCAACGACGGCGTCATTATGATAATCACATATTTTCACGCCAGTTGGCCACGGACGCTTGTACCCCACATTATTACTGCAATATTCCATGTTACATTGGGAAGCATGTATACGGGACGCATGCGTTTGTGAAGCAAGAGAGCTACTTTCAATGCATGTGCCAGCCGAAGTTCTTTTCACCATTTACAAAAGCCGAGGCGTGGCTTTGTAGTAGAACATCCGCTCGGAAAACAAACGGCCCAGGTCTGATCCTCACTTGAAACAGAAAAACATTGGTTCGGTCCCCACTCTGCTCCAGAATTTTTTTATTATTTATTTTTATTTCCATTGTTCTCAATTATTCAGTCACGCACAATATGATGATTTTTCTTTTTTTAGTAACAACGTCGACGCCGGAGTTTCTGCGAAAAGAGCTGTTTGGTGCTATCGCGTTAATAACACTGCGGCCGACATGTGGTGGCAGCCATCGCGAAGGAGCAAGTTTGTCGCTGCTGCTTGTCACTGTCGCGACAAAATCACGTGCATTCGGTTAGGGCGTTACTACAGGTACAAAAAATTGATGAACAGAAGTGCATGTAAGATAAATAATCAATGATTAACTTTAGACGTTAGATCTGGGGTCGGTGATGTGTCACTAAGCGTCAATGAGGATGCATTACCGTTAGACGGTGTTTAAGTTTCCAACCAATAATTGTATAAGCTCTCTTATATGAATTTACAATAGGCACTAAACTACTTTTGTATGATGATGTTTTATTTTGTTGTTATACAAATTCCTATGATATAGGAATCAAGCATATTTTATTTTTTTCAGAAACGTCGCGCAATGTCTACATTGTTTTTTTTAAACTATTCTGCGGAAAGTCTGAAAGAAATACCTCGCCCAAGACATCGTAATCCGTCGCAAGATTGATTAGAAAACGCTAGGTGCGTGTGTCAGGAACACGGAAAAGATTAGGTATCGACTAGAAAAGTGTGATGGTGTGCACTGCGGCCAATGCACGTATTCAATTCGGGTACCGAAAGAATGTAATTTCAGCAAACAGTGGCTTCCAACAAAATTCGGTGAGTGGCATCCTGAAACGTCCAGTATAATCTCTGATGAATATTCTAAAGGCGTTCTCGTAAGAGGTACAAACTGTAATATTCCGAAAATGGTAAGGTATTTTACATTCATGCGGATGGTCCCGTAAATTCAGATGATTATACGCCCCAATTCAGAGCTATAGCGGGGCGGCTCACGCCAATGTCAACAACATAATCTGTACATGTGACACAGCGATAATAAGAATCAAACGTAGCGCTAATCCTCTATTTAGAATAAGCATGGCAGTGCACTGGAGCTAGGTTGCTGGGCGTAGCCTCCCACTGCTGTAGGCCGGTCCAAGCTTGAAATGCACAATGACGGCCAACGCTGGGTAATGGAGGTGATAGAGCACTACCATGCGTATAAAGTCCCCCGATTTTCTCTTTCATACGTCCTTTAGGAATCGAATCACGTGAACTAATGTTATTGATTTGTTCATTTTCAAACACTAAAACTGTTAAGTAGAAAACAGGCCGTCATAATGTCGAAATTTTAATCACTGAAGTGATGGTATCAAGTGAGCATATCATCTGGGAGCAAAACTATCGTTATTCCGACCCTGCATTCATTGTTCATTTAATATAGTCACTCTGCACTAGTCGCAGTTTTTCACACTACTATTCTCACGAGCTGGAAACTTCCATTTGTGCCTCTAGGGACTTCTTGTTCACTGTCTACCAGCGTCGCCCTTTTGTCACCCACCTCATACTGCTCATCTTCGTTCGGACAAGTCCATTTCTTCAGAAAAATAAAAAATAAGATTTGAACCTAATATTCCAGCTTTATCGCTCACCCAACATTAATAACCGTATTTTTCTGATGCATGTTTATGCAGCTTCGAACTGTGCGCCCTTTTTGCTGAGGACTAGAACCGAGCTCCATTTGATGTGCGAGAATGAAGTCGACCATTGCTTAGCCAGCTTAATCTAGCGTGTCTTTTCAACCTTCGATCTTTCGGAATGTCAAAAGAGGTTTGTCGTGTATGTGTTCCAGTGTCCAATTGCACCGGCGATGCGGCCTGAAAGCGTGGAAGAGGAACCTACATAAGAAAAACTTTTCGCTGTCCGTAAACGAGATTACGAACCGAAACATGATGCCGAGGGACGGCCGCTTCCAACTCGATTTGTGGACACGCCTTTTTTGGGGCCGAAACAGGAGCCTGTTTGAAAGGAAAAGTAAAGAAGTAAATAAAAAAATTGCGATTACTAGCCTACGAATTTTATATCATCTTGATCTCTGTGTTTACTCTCGGCCTATGATATTTTTTCGTTTAAAAAAACTTGTGTGCACAGCAGTAGGAGTGACGTCAGCTTGCTGTTTAATGTCGTATGTATTCCTTGTTTATTTCCTGAGATATGTATTTATGCCCTTTTCTCGAACCAGTTGTCATATGGAACGCTAAAATAAAAAGAGTGTATTAAAAAACATCGTTCTACTAAGCCATTTTTTGACAACTGAGGAATTTCAAGGGCGCGTTACGCTTGGATAAGCATGAAAATTACGCGAGTGCTGTTGCCGCTACCTTACCGGTCAATATAGTAGCTGGTGCTTTGATTTTTAACGTCACTCCTTCAGCAACGATCTCGTCCTTCTATTGAATTTTTGGTCTGTGCTTTGTTGCAGTAAGATAAGAATTTGCGAGTAAAAGCTAGTTATGTCAGCCTTATTTTACGTCTGTTTGTTCTGTGTGTGCTTTTTGGATCTTAACGTGCATTTGGTTGACTTCTCTGGTCTACTGGGTCAGTATTGGCAGTACAGAGCGCAGCCCCCACTTGATTGGGAGACGCAGATAAGCAATCATGCCTGAGTCAACCGTTGATTGAATTGATTAAAAAATAAACCAAATGTCTTAACATCACCTGCCTTCGAGGCTTAGTAGCTAAGGAACTCGGCTGCTACTCGATGGTCGCGGGATCAAATTTTCCATGGACACCGCGATGCTCAAGACCCGGATACTTAGTTTTAGGTGCACGGTAAAAAAACCCAGACGATCAAAATTTGTGGCGTCTCCACTAAAGCTTCTCCAATAACCATCTCGGGGTTTCGGGATGTTAAAGCCCAACAATTAGCATTGGATTCCTTTAACGTTCACCCTACTTTTTCCGCATTGATCGGTTCGCCTCTTGCCTGAGCATACGCAGGTAGTTTGTAGTGCCTTTTTTTTCGACGTTGCATGCCTTGACTGTTGTTGGTTGGCGCTTGTCGTGTCCTGAGACGCCTGACTACCTTCTTTTGTCTGTGTTTGCACGTGCAGTGCTTAAATTGAGTACCGATCATATTGTCACGTTACGTCTGAAAGAAACGTGTAACTGGAGGTCAGCAGAACGTAAAGGTCTTCAGAATACTTAGCAAACTCATCGTCTTTTTTTCGTGCAAATGTCTTCTTTCTTTCTCACAATGACTGATACAAACCTGCCAATAACAATAGCGCGTAATACAAGTTATGCTCACGGCACTACCCTCCACCCTCAAAGCATCATCCCGATTCGGCTGCGTGATTGCGAGAGAAACAAAAAAAAACACACACAGGCTCACCTGAGGTAACGGTGACGTAGTGTTGGCAAGGACACACTATATATAAGCGATCATAGCAAGATTTGCTGCGGGTTTGACGCCCTACCAAAAAGACAGAGCGAGAAGCTATTGAGTAAACTATAACCTTAGCGCGTAACATTCGTCAAGGGCATCGCCCAGCTCTAAATTGCATCAAAACAGCGGCCGCATGGCAAAGTATTTTGCAGAAATTTGGTGATCGCCATCATCATCCGAGCTGCTAGTTTGAAAAACTTTGGATTCTAGATGCTGGGAGTGCAGCAATGAATATTCTTGAATCTGTGGAAGCCAACTCTGCTTATGCCAATTTTCAAAATGTTCTTGGCTCCAACGTGCAGAAGATAAGCTTCGGTGAACGCGTGCAATGTGGAATAGAAAAGAACCGAACTCAAAATCTCAACATATGTTTCGAAACTCGTGATTGCAAAGAATGTAAGGCCTGAATTTCGTAAATTCGGGCTTACGTTCTCAAATGTTTACTGCCATACAAACTGCAGCGGCTACTGCACGCTACACATCCCTTGGTGATGTCATGGCCAGATCTTATTCAGAATAAGAGCGATTGGAACGCTACAAGTAGCAGGCTGACGTTCAGAATGAACCACTCAAAAGTAGGCTATGTGGTTGACTCCGGCCAATCAAATGCATGATGTCTTCTCATAACTCTCTAGGGCAATCGAAATGGACGATCCGATAACGCTATTAAAGAACCGAAAGAGGTGCAAAGACGTTTGTGAAAGAAAGAAAAGAAGGGAGAGTGGGGGCGTGCAGTACAATCGAGTGAGCATGTCAAAGCTTCCTAATAAATGTATCGTTAGAGAATGAGCGGAAGTTTATGCACTTCTACGCGTGACCTGCACTTCTACGCGTGGCTGTCATTCGTTTTTATGTTTTTCTTGGCGTACTTTACTGGCTACGTGTATAGGTAGGGCTATTGAAAGGTGCCTTTGGGCGTCTCCCATTTGACATGATTTCTGTTCGCTAGCTCGTACCACACTATGAAGGTGTGTGCCCTTCCCATCTTTAGTGTATGGAGGGATGTTAATTCTTTGTTGAGAAGGGATCCGGCAATGAAGACAAGCTACAATAGGAGCAGTAAAAAACATCTTGGATAGCTGTGTCATATGCACTCTAGAACATCCTAACTAAACCTTTCTCTTCGCCATTCAAAAAAAGTAAAGATCGCTTTTTTGCAGCTGTTATAAGGGAAATAGCTGCTACCTTTATCTCAATCGTCCTCGAATGATTCATTAATTATTCTGTGTGCAGTACTTGCGTTTCTGACGTGTCAGCTGAAATACAAGCCCCACCAGCCACAGGTGTATGTGAAGCTTCGGTATGTCGTGTGACTGGTCCACGGCTTTATAATGAAAAGCCATGTTTCATTTTTTGATAATAATTCACTGGAGTGGCGGGGCTTTACCTACTGAACATATATTGCATAGTGGTCTGTGCGGAAGTCAACCGATGACCCACGTCAGGACTGAAAGATGTGTGAACGCTGTTTTATTGTTTGTTTATGGCTTGAAGAGCAATCAAGCAGTGGCACTGCAAATGAAAACGTTAACTGATAATCAAGAAATAGTGTACTTGTGTTTTCCTCAATATACCATGTTGATTTGTTGGGCCTGTGGTTGTTGGCGCATAAGGAATCTAGCACTTTTTCTTAGAATGTACTGACTTACATTCACTAGTTTCAGAAGCTACCTTACCAGTAGCTTCGGTTCTGTAAAAGCCTATGCGTCTCCACCCCTCTGCAAGGTGAATTACATGTTCACGTGTCAGTGTAATTTATTGCAATCTGAATAACTCGGTAAATTTGCGCCGAGCTGCATTTAAACTTTCTTTCATGTTAAACTTGTTAACAGGGTGCAGAAGCAGGTAATAATTAAAATTGCAAATCGATTCTGATACTGTTAGTGTTTTGTCGTCACCTTTCAATCTAGTAAATTATTGAAATAGGTTCTCAAGAATCAGGTTAATCTAGCAGAACTATTGCTGAGGCGTGTTCGCACGTAGTGAGGTGTACAAGTACGCGATTACTTTTTCAACCTTTTCTGAAATTGCGCTTTGTAACAAGTTCCGATCAAAGTGCACCGCCTCCTAACAAACGCGCCAGGCTGCATAGTTTCACTAGAATGAAAGGCACGGACGCACGTTTGTGCATATGGAATACCAGAAGAAACGAAACGGCACATACTAGCTAAAGGTAATGCATTTTTTTTAATGAAGTCTCTAAGATGAGCCAAACCGAAACCGTGGCATACTGTTATATCTGCTTTCCCGAACAAAATATTACTTTCTTCAAGGAAGTGCTTTGCACACGTCAAACAAACATTTTGTTTGTGGAGACATATACAGGGCGCGTTTTTAGACTGCACATATTTGCCTAATCATTTTATGACTGTACGGTTTTTGCTGATTTCTCACATGAACAGGGCAAAATATTGTGGCGTAAGTAAAATTACGCTGGTTAAGCTAATTAGTCAAATTTGCCTAATTCTCTTCTATAGTATTGAATTCGCTGCTATTTTTTATGAGAAAACTGCAGAGTATGAAGCTACAGATCATCTATACAGATTAAAGCTTTAAGAGTAATACTGCAACTGGTCACGCCTGTTTCGCTGGAAAAGAGAGCTTTCTGTTACGTTCAGCAAGTGCCGAAATTCAATTAAAGGTTCGTCGTGGTTGTATCCTTTCATGAAAAGCGGCAAGTCATCTTACTTGACCCAACGGATCGCTTTACCATTGGGCTGGATTTTTTGTGCTTGCCTGCTAATCTCGAGTTCTGTCCATGAAAACCCATATGTGCATTTTTAACGTGATAGCGTTAAAGAGCTCATTTCGCAGGAATTCCGGCGTCGGCGTCGCTGGTTTACAGCGAAAACTTATTACTTTTGCGTGACTGAAGACTTGTAAAAAATAAATACATAATTAAGAAAAAATTCTCGGTCTTAGTAGTGGGTTGAACCCGAGTCGTTTCCGTGGCAAGCGGGCGTTGTACAACACAGCCACGCCTCTGGTCGTGAATGCAGCGAAAATTACATCATTTGCTTGCAAATGCAGTGAAAGTACCTGTGATGCTTTACAAACTGGCGTCCCGGGGAGCTATTCAGGAGCGCCCACGCTTGGCGAAGCTCGGAATCAGCTCGGGATCTTTCCGTGCTCTGGCAACACCTTCTTTTGGATGAGCAAGCAGTACAAAAACTCTAATCCACCCCTCAGCGCCCCGCATTTCACTGGGAACGATAGAACCCGGCATCGCGTCAAGTACACTCGATAAAATTCGGTGGTGTTTTCAGACCAGGCATGTTCTTTCATTTTTTTTTCTTCGTTCTATTGAGTGCGCACTCTTGCAAAAGAAGTACCAGAAACCTTTCGTGATAATATTTTTAGAAGTACGGGGTGTTTAAAGTTATTTTGAAGGTTTTATAGCGTGCACTAAGTCTGTTTAAGAATATCCGGCCCTGGCCCCACGACGGCGGTCTAGTGACTAAGGTACTCGGCTGCTGACCTGCAGATCGCGCGATCAATTTCTGGCTGAGGCGGCTGCGTTTCCGATGGAAGCGGAAATACTGTACGCCCGTGTGCTCTGATTTGGGCGCACGTTAAAGAACCCCAGGTGATCGAAATTTTCGGAGCTTTCTACTACGGCTTCTCCCATAATCATGTTTGTTTTGGGAGGTAAAACCCCACATATCATCAATAATCATCCCGGTTGCTTCTGAAGTTAGTTGTGGCCGAGCTTCTCACAACATCGCGACCACAGTTCAGCCCGAGGCCACGTGTCAATCATATTGGTGAGCCTGCACATTCCAGTGCACTGCTCGGCCGGTGCGTGCCTTGTTTGTCATTTTCATCGTCTATTGGCACCCAAGCACGTGTGCTAGGCTAATTATCAATTTGACACGGCAGTATACTTGGCTCGTTAGGCCGGGACCTGCTATTACCAAGCTAACTACGCGAAGTCGTAGTCACGCCGACGTTTTTGGCCACATCTTAAGACGGCCACATCGGTACCATGTCAGTCATCAGTTGAACTGGGGTCTTCTCACACTCAACTAACTTGTGTGACCCAAAACTCAAGAAAACCTAATATCCGAGTTCATACGTTAATCAGTTTGATTGACAGATGCCCGCGGCGAATATCGGGTTCGCCCAACACGTTCACTCTTGCTGAGGAGCAGTGTTCACGCCGAGCGGCATGATTAATCGATGAGCTTTATCGCACAGACAATGCACACTCGCACGCCGTGCGTGCGTGTGCAGGTGTCGCGATGTGATTGCCTTTGTGCGTGAGTGTGCCTGAGTGTGCGAGTGTGCGGGTGCGGGCACGCACCCACAGGAAGTGCGCGCGCGCTTTTTGTACTCCCACCGCCAATGCGGGCACTTCAAGTCGCACCATCTCGCTTCCGACGCTATCATGCAACCGTCAGTGCATCATCATCATCATCATCATCATCATCATCATCATCATCATCATCCCGACTACGTCCACCGCCGGAAAACGGCCTCTCCACTGTTCCGCCAGTCAGCTTGGTCCTGTGCTAGCTGCTGCCGATTTCCCGCAATTACCCGCAAACTTCTTAACCTCATCTGCCCACCTAACCATCTGGCTCCCCCTATCCCGCTTGCCTTCTCTAGAAATCCACTTAGTTACCCTTAATGACCAGCGGTTATCTTGTCTACGTGCTACATGGCCGGCCCATGTCCATTTCCTCCTCTTGATTCCGTGCATACATTGGCGCAACCTTTCTTAATATACGCTCAGTATCCACACTAGCGCCGTATTTCTCTTGGTGCGGTTTGTGAGGTACGTATATTGAATGGAAGAGGCTTGTATTTCTCAGAAAGAGCCTCGGTAACAGGTCTTGCTCTCGTGGTTTGGCTATGGCACATGTGCAACTTACGCGAATTGAGGATAGTCGACTCGTACAAAATGACGGGATCAGTTACTTGCAGGTTATGCGCTCTTTGTGCAGCACAAAAACGCCGTTTGAATAACGTAAATGTAATGCTTGTGTTTACGCGGCACATTCTCTTCCTAGGTGTTTCCCAGCCGGATGGCACTTTCCGCTGTCGCATCTCGCCGTAAAGGATGTGAGCTGTTGGGGGCATACTCCATGGTCGTTTGGAAGACGCCTCCACTTTATTCTTCTAGCCCAGACTTCTGCATAAAACGTTGTGGTTCGAATGAGAGGAGAAAACGGGTTTTGTTTAAAAAGGCAAGATTTCGAAAGAATAGTCTCCCTCCACGACGAGGCAGCAGTGTTTTTATGCTCTGGAGCAATCCTTGGCTTCCAAAATGCATGAAGTACAACTGTCGGGTTGGAGTTAGCAATGCGTGATTGATTGATTTGTGAAGTTTAACGTCCCAAAACCACCATTTGATTATGAGAGACGCCGTAGTGGAGGGCTCCGGATATTTTGACCACCTGGGGTTCTTTAACGTGCACCCAAATCTGAGTAAACGGGCCTCTAACATTTCCGCCTCCATCGGAAATGCAGCCGCCGCGAGTTGAGCAATGCAGGAAACAATATTTTTGTGCACAAGCCTTCTTGTCTGCAAAATCCCAGCACTGCCGCTAAAGCGATCAACGAGTGATCGAAGAGACTGGATTATCAGGAAAGATAGAGGTTGAAAGCACGTTGCAGTTGTTTACTTTTTATATACGTGGGCTTGTGTACGTTTGTTTTTTGGCCATTTTTATCACATCTGTCTGCTCGCCTGGTTTAAGACTCTAATGTCATAGTCTAAACCGGCTGCCTTTTCGTTGCTGTGAAAAAAAAGCCTATAAGTTTACGTCCTTCACCATTCATTTGGCACACTCAGGGTGTGATTTTAAGGACAGCGGGACCCGCTTGTCACCCTAAAGTAGTTTTTCACTGCGCCTCTCACACTTATAACTAGATTACCTTTGCGCGCTCGTGAATCCCCTAGCCTTCCGTGGCCTTAACGCATTCGCTCCACTTCCATCTATTTCGGTGTTGCTGCACTTCCTATACTATTGCTTCTTACGTTGCTTCAGTGCGGCTCTTTATCGGGTCAAACCTTTCGCGACACCTTTCAATGTCAATTTCTTTTCTTTTCGGAACTTCTGCAGTTAAGAGTAAGAAAGACGTATTTATTAGACGTGGAGAGAATTGTTCTCAGTGCTTTGCCTTAAAATGTTTTCTCGCCCACTGCCAAAATAAGGAATGAAAATGTAAATGTACTATGTCTTTCTTTCGGCAGCTGTTCAGTGTCTTTCATTGTAAGTATTGCAGCAAGAAAGCTACACATGTTAAAAAAAAACGAAGGAAGGTCTTCGTTTTGCGCATGAAGGTTGTTCCTGCAGCCGACTAATAACAGGTGCATTATGCTAGAAAACCAAAAGATAAAAAATTGCCCGCAGCTTCCCTCGGGGGAACACTGAGGAGGATGCGGAGCATATAATTGGTTAACGGGGTGTTAAAGTGCGACTTACTTGGGTCGATGGCTAAATTGGTTAACGTGGTTGTAGGAGGGGGTGTTAAATGAGTGAACACGTACACACGTATGCGAAAGGACGGCGCTGGTCGAAGGGACGTCGATCATTGTGTTTGTGGATTCGTTGGAATTCATTTCACCGCGACCTTGGACGTCGACGCGCCGTACAAACCAACCGACGAGCGGCAACTGAGCGAGCGAGCGCCGACCTTGAGTATATGCGCATGCACTGTCAGCTGTTGAATGTTCTCGAAGGAGAAGCGCGCGCGCGGCACAGATGGCGACGGCGCGACGGCGCATGCGCTGTCAGCTGTCGAATGTTCTCGAAGGAGAAGCGCGCGCGGCACAGATGGTGGGCGACGGCGCGACGGCGCATGCGCGCGCGTCAGCTGTCGAATGTTCGAGAAGCGGTGCGGACAGCGCACTACAAGGCGCGAGTATAAGATGCTTCCGCATCTAAAAAATAGGCCCTGTATCCGCATGTTACACTGCAAATGTCGTCGAATGACAATAGTCTTGCATCTGGAGAGAGTGAAAAAACGTTTATTTGATAATCTGCGCAAGAAAATCGGTGAATGGTATTCTGGAAGCGCTGCGTTAGGCTGCCTCGAGCGTGCAGGGGAGGCAAAACGAGCACATCAAGTCATTTCACACGTGAGAAATGAGCGCTATCTGGCAGTTATCTTGGAAAACAAAACGCACGCTTCTAAGACAGAGTTGTTGCCCGTATCCTTATCAGAGGTGATAAGGAGTAGAACGCAAGGAGACGGGTAGGTGCCACCATGTCGTCTTAGCAAAGGAGTGGAAACACTCGCCTTTTCGTTCAAGGTTACACGGTCAGTCCAGCGTGATAAACGCTACGTTCCTTAGAATAACTTATGTATGCCTTTACTAGTAAAAGACGGACATACAGAATATATACGTGTTGTTATGGTGCCTCAGATATGCGAAATAATTGCTTTTCATTTGACAATCGCGTTAGTATGAACGCGGAATTTTGAGCAATATTGGTTGGCGCTGCGGATGGGGTCGGCCATTTGGGTTATCGTGTGGTGCCGTTTTGGGTACCAGGTGCCACTAAGGCTGGACAAACAGACAAATGTACAGTCAGACAGACAGAGAGACAGACAGACAGACAGAAAGACAGACAGACAGACCAATATTTTTGCGTCGAAGGTCCCCAAGAAACACTATCGTCTTTGAAAATTGACAGAGTATCCATGAAGTGAAATGGAGAGTGGAGCGAAGCTGGGTCCGCATGCCGCTTCCGCATCGCTTCGGCCTCCCTTTCTCGTGCGCCAGGATCTTGTCGGCGCCGCCAAGCAGCTTAACGGCATGCTTCAGCCTCTTGCGCTCGCACATCGTGGTTCCGTCTTCGAGTGCAAGCAGACACTGCTTTGGGTGCACGCCTTGCGCGCGCAGACTTGTCCATCTGCCACCCTTCTGAACGGGCACGCGCGCGTCAAACGCCTTTTTATTTTACAAGATCGCGCCCCTAGCGGACGGCGCCGCCAAAGAAAACGCGCTCGCGAACGTCTTCGTGTTACATCACTCCCAGTTTCTCGTGCGCTCACACATCGGGTTTCCGTCTTCGAGTGCGAGCCGCTGCCACGTTGCGCGTATCCTACTTTTTATCGGCTAACCGTGAATCATCCGGTGGCCGCGTTCGTCCATTGTCTGTCTGGCTGTCTGACACATGGACGGACGAATGGACGAACAGACGCATGGACGAACGCAACGACGTACACACGTACACGCGGACGAACGAACGCACGTGCGCACGGACGGATGGGTGCATAAGTGGACGCATGATCAATCACCGGGTAGGATGCATGGACGGATGGATGGACGCTAAGACAGACGCATGGATGGAGGATGCATGGATGGACGAATGAACGCACGGATGAACGGATTGGCGCACGGATGGACAGATGGACACACGGATCGACGGAAGCAAGAACAAACGGACGGACTGAAGCGCGGATGGCCTGATGGACGCTTCGCTCCACTCATCATCGTTGATTTCATGAATATGCTGTGATTTTAATTATTTATCATACAAGTAACGTCCTCTAGTATAGTACCACTAGCATTTTTAGCGTATACGCATGTGCAAGTACCGCCCTCTACTGCTGGTTCAAGAACAAACGAGTGGTGGCTACATACGGTTACGACGGGACGCTCAGCCCACGCCTTAAGGAGCTTCACTCCTAAATAAGAAAGGATGAAGCCTGCCCTAAGGTGCGCACTGCTTAGCGCAACAACAAATTTGGACGATTCTCAAGTGTAATCAGTTTGGTTTAGGGTCATTTCGAGTTTGTTTCTAGATTGCTTCTCAGCGCGAAGTGGTGTGAGTCTAAACCAGAGACAGTCTGGCAAGACATTCATGCCGAAATTCCTGAGTCGCGATAAAACGAAGCGTTTACTCTTCTCACAGATCTACTGCACCACACGTCGTCATTCGCGTGAGGCTTCTACTTCTTCAGGGTTTTGTTGCAACCACCCTAGCGTCCTACGTTTCCTTGAATCTGTCGTAGTGTACAACTCTGAAGCAATCCATGTAGATGTTTTAGCCAAGCATAAACGTGCGGCCATGGTGTTTATTCTCTTGTTAATCCCGACTGTTTAAAAAAGCTTTTCTCAATTACTGGTTACATCCGTCTAAAATTTTCAATGAGACTTCCCCATCGACTGAGGCCTTCTTCAATTTTCGTGGGCCAGCGGTGAGGGGAAGGACTTAATTAATTTCTGTGGTTCATACTCGTTTATAATGCTGATAGTTTTTCCGGCATATATGTACTCCCCAAAGGTTTAACAATATGTGTATGGAACTTCCCAGTTGAAGGAACTACAATTTTCGAGGGTGGGTGGCGACTACTTTACATACACTATGTGGCCCACATACATTGCGGATAACTTGAGATAACCTACAGTTTAGGCATGCTTTATCGAGTTTGCCTAGCCGCTTTCTACTAAAGAAAAAATCGTTTGACATGGGGTCACGGCGTTGTCGCTAAATTAGAGAAGTGTCTGTAAGCCGTTTTGGTATAGACGAGCAGCGGAAGTGCCACACTGCAAAGCTCGAACAGACAGATTATATACCACACCATACGTGTCGAAAATATTCGGTATATCTAAGGAGGCCTAAAGAAAAATGACTGGAGTGGAAGCTCCCGCGATGCCTTGCCAGCAGAAGTGACGCCAGCTTTTGCCACTGCCAAGATGGCGAAAACATGCTTTTTTCTGATAGTGCCCACTTAAAGATCAAGTGGCTTTGATATATTATGTAAAAGTTACGTTAGTTTCATATTAAAGATAGTTGTTCCCGTCAAAATAACGCACAGAAACGAGTATGGATGACCGAATATTCAAGGAACTTTGCTCCAATTAGAGGCTGACTAAGGGATGTACTTGGAGCCCTATGTGACCTGAAAAAGTTCCCACATTAAACCGGTCGGGCATGCGAGGGAACGCTTCGTTTTTAATCGCGTAACAGTGATAATTTATCATGCCCTTAGTAAGATGGCCGCTACCGCCGCCATCTGGCCAGGGGAACAGCTTCACTTTTGCGCAATCATTTGTACTCCAGGAATTCTTGAATTCCTCCTTGGGTCTATCTGCCCCGACGTGGCATTGGCACGCTACATGTGTATAGTGCGGCTTGGCAGTTGCCCGCTATGTTTACGTATAGCTATTCCAATTATAGTCAGATTAGACCAGAAAGGTACACTAGAAATCTGAGTACAGCTCTCTTATCTAAAGCAGACATTGTGTTCGAAAATCGAGTCCACCGGCATTGCTTGTGAACTACGCGTTCATTAGATGCATGATTAAAAAAGTGCTTTAGACTTTTGAAGATTGTTACATGTATCTCAATATTTGATTATTATGATTGTTGCAGAAGTTGCGAGTTCAACAGCAACTGATAATTTGCCAACGCTGCCTAACAAAAACGGCTATTGCAGTTTGTAATTACAGTCAACGTGAATAAGCGTAAAATATGCTTACGCAGCAGAGCTCGCCCTTTTTTGAAGTTGAACTATATTTATTATTACGACTGAGTTTCTCGATTTGCGTAACAAGTTTGAGTGTTTCGGCTTTCCATACAGTTTTCTTTACATGTTCTGTTTGATTTGTAGCAATCATTCAAGATGTAAACTTTATTTTATCATTCTGTAAAATCGTTGGCGCCTGCATAAATTTTGATGAAAGCAAAAGATTCTGGTTGTGTATGGGCGCTCAAATTCCCTCAGGTTTTTCAAATATTTCTTGAAATTACATTTCTATTCGGTATCTCAGTATACCTCACAATAACTATCGTCACAGTGGCCCGCGTAAACGTGCCCACTAACTACTATATGTCTAAATGTACCGAGCTTGGCACGCACGAGAGTTTTCTATTTTTGCAAAAGCAAATGAGTGAATTTCCTTCTCCTCGACTAGCTTATACACTAGCTAAGAAGATAAGGTGCATGAGGTTCGGAAAGGGTCCCCTTGATATCTCGAGTGCTCGGAGGCAGCGCGAATGAAGAGCCGTAGTTCGGCGAAGAGACGCTTTATTGCCGCACATAGGCGTCTGCGCGGGTCAAAGCCCAAACCTCCGCTATTTATTTCAAATTCAAAAACCCTCTTTTCAACCCTCGGTGTAACAAAGGGTCTCTACACAAGCCAATCGCACATGTGGGCTCGTATCGCAACAACCAATCGGAGAAACACTTTAATAACAGGCGCTGCATTGGTAAAAATCACGTTACGAATACAACAAGAGAGGGGATAGGTTCTCCGCGTGTCACACGTTTTCTCACTCCAGGCTGACCTCTGTCGGTAGCCGTTCTCACGCTCGAGCCCCGTGAGCTCGCTAATTAAACGGTGCTTCGTAAAAGCCTCTTTAGGAGGAGTACACCGTCGGTCCTTGTGCATGGACCAGGTGTGAACGCGACAGAGAGGCGCCCCACCAACCTAACAACACCCGGCAATTAAGTATAGCGGGAGAGGAAAAGCTGGTCAGGATGCCGCCACCATGTTTTGATCAGCCCAGTGGCCGCTTCCCTGCGTCATTCTCAATGGCACACATGCATGCCAACAATGACTTGAACTCAGACAGCGGCGCTTGGTCTCCTTCTTGTAAGACGCTCTTCCGAGTAAGCTTTCCTTCTTGTAAGACGCTCTTCCGAGTAAGCTTTCCCCTTCTAGTCGCAAACGGGGGCGACCATGACGGCTCCGCTTATGAATCGTGTGAGTGAACGAGTCTCCTTTATTTCCCGTGCGCAGGTCTCCCGCGTTCCGCTTCATGGAACCGGTCAGCTTCGTTATTTGACGGGTCGGGAACTCACTCCCCGCTCTGCACCAGCCGCAATATTTGCGCTACACACAGCACGCCGCAAATGGTTGCCTCGTACTAACTGAAAGCATACAGTATATTTACTGAGTCAAGGCTCATTTACGACGAGGGCTATCGTGTTCACTTCCAAGCCTTTTAAACGATAAAGACTTGTATTATTTGGTGCTGTTTATGTGAACTCGTGAATAGAGACAACTTTTTTCTTCCACTTGAAGAGGGTGCCATCTGTAATGTGCATTTGTTTTTTGTTTGCGTGACAATTGGTGTTGCGATTTTTTCACCTTAAGGGAGCCTTTTGTAGTGGCTCTGTGAAACTGAGGTGTTACGACCTTTGTTTTATAGCGATAGTGAATACATGGACACTCTCGGGTAGATTTTGCCGCTGGTGTAGGCATCGCCATCACACTCACTACATATATATATATATATATATATATATATATATATATATATATATATATACTCAAGAAAGAAACAAATTCAGAAAAAGATTGCAGATCACACGCACAGGATGATATGCGATGCACGAGTGAGGAAGGTTGACATGCCATTTTAACATCAACAAACGTTACGAGACCGACGTGAATTGTGCCGTACTTTTCTTACATGTCAAGATTATCATATATAGACGTGTTATTTACATTTGTCGTCTGCTCACGTCACATATCACAAAATTGAGTGTATGTGAAGCTACCGAAATGACCGCGAGCGCATAATAAGCGAAGCATGTAGCGAATGTTTACATGAAACGCATATATTGATTTGGATGTTTTGATGTGCCTATTACCTTCGTCATTCGTTTGCGTCACGTATTACCAAATTCAGTATATGTGAAGCTAGCGAAATGGTGGCGAGCTCATTATGAGCGTAGCATGTATCACGTTCTTACATAGCAGGCATTTTATGATTATTGTGTTTGCACCAGTCATTTACCTTTGTCATCCCTTCACGTCCCGTAATATCAAATTTGTTTTATGTGAAGCCAGTGAAACTACCGTTAGCGCACCATGAGTGTGGCGTGTAGTCATGAATTGCACGACATATATGTCATAGTTTCCATGCTAGGGTCTGTTACTTATGTTCGCCTTGCAGTCACGTCGTACCATGCCAGGTTCGTTATGTGTCATGTGAATGAAACCACTGAAAGAGCAGCAAGACCATGAAATGTCAATTATTACATTCATAACACACATGTCATGACTCTCGTGTTATGACTTGTTTCTCATAATCGCCATACCGTCATGTTATTTCGCACGAATTTCGGTATCGATACCATAATCGAAATGGCCCGGAGTGCTTAATGTCATAGGCGGTAAAATAGATAGATAGATAAATAGATAGATAGATAGATAGATAGATAGATAGATAGATAGATGGATAGATAGATAGATAGATAGATAGATAGATTTTTGCATCTTGTTTTTTTTCATATTCAATGCGATAGCGATTACGGACACAGGCAGCGGAGCCAGGTGACTACAGACGGCACCGATTGCTATCTCCTAACGGCTTTCGTTGTTCAAAATGGTGCCAATGTGGGCGCCTCAGTCATATTTTAAGAACCATTTTTTTTAAAATGACGTCCGTTACCCAATGTTCATTCGCCTTTTTTCTTCGTTGTAACGTATGTAATACAGATATTTTCAACAACCCATATTCGTTCATTGTCTCCAGTTCACAGTTTGAATGACCCACGGACTTGGGAGTGTATGCCCAGAACATCAGTCGTCCTATTCTAGTGCACGTCAACGTATTAACGTATAGAAAGGTGCAGGCTGCTTTCTGATGGTGTGCTTGCTTTTTCACCAATTCTTGAATTGATGATTTATATCTTTTTTAAGAGAAATACTACGATTAATTGAAGACAATGTCATTTATATGTTCGTACAAGGTAACCCGAGGTAATCTGGCTGTAGAAAAACTCAAGTCATCCTAGTGGGGTCTCGAGATAAAAAAAAAGTCATTTATCCTCCTAACTATATCGCGACAACACTGAAGACGCTTACAATGTGGCTCAGCAAGGTCAAGTATACCAAATGATAATGCCACCTGGCTCATGTTCTGGTCAAAAGAACTGGTGACGATGAGCCATATCTGAAAAAAAATAATACGGCTTCATTAGTAAAGGTGGGAAGATGTTTAGGGCGCATATCTATTGCCCAAAGATGTCATATTTTCTTTTCAATTAAACAAAACACCGTCAATAACAGCGTAACAAGATTACCGCGTTCTCTGCTAGGACAATAAGCGTGCTGGATTATTTAGCGATAAGTACCTAGTGAACTATCTCATTATATAAAGACAGATGCGTTAACTCAATTGCGTAGTCTTCTCACTGCAATTACTTTGTTTGTTTTTTTACCCTGTGCCCGTCATACATGTACAATCAGGTCGCAGGATAAAATCCAGGCTGCGGCGGCAATTTTTATGAAGGTGAGAATGATTGGGCCCGTGTGCCTAGATTTAGGTGCATGCTAAAAAACGCCAGTTTGCCGAAATTTGCGGAGCCCTTCACTACGGCGTCTATCAAAATAGTGTGGTCATTTTAAATCGGTCAACTCTAACACATATTATCATTATGTATCTACATACATCTACAGTTCATTGCAATATAATAGAAATAAGTCTATGCTCCCCCCACGAGGCCACGCTCCTCTTTTTTGAATGCAGCCATGCGCCAAGGCAAGTAGTTCACAACGCAATTTGTGATGGTGGTGATAGCCAGGAAATAGGGACATACCATCCTGACAATACAAGAATCATGGACCACACGCGTAGTGACTTGCTGATACGGAGACTACATACGTGATAAGCACTCGGAGCGCTTCTGCTTCTTCATACTACAAAATTGCACAATCGCAAGTTTATACTAGATTGCATCCTGATTGGTGAGAGGGACTCTGACTAAAAAAATCACAGTATATCCACTTAGTTAATCATGATGAGTGTGGCGAAGGGTCTGTCCGTTCATTTGTGTATTCATCCATGCGTCCGGACGGAAGGACAGAGGCATGGACACACGAACAGGCGGAAGCATTGACAGACGAAGCAAGGGAAGCAAGGAAAAGTGGAAAGATGGACAATCTTTTCACAATGTATTCTTGATATACAAATCCGCCATCCAACAGACATTCCGAGGACTGAATGAGCGGTGGCTACCTACTATTACTACAACAACTACTACTACTACTACTACTACCACTACTACAAAAACTACAGCTACTACTCCTACTACTACTACTAAGGAGGGAACGATCCATGGCCTAACCAGATTTGCCCCCCAGAGATGGCTGTTGGGAGTACTACAACAAGGGTGCTATACAGAATTTCCGGACCTTCTTGGGCGCACTAGTTTGCTCAGAGCTCACACTGAGTTGCTCATGACGGGAAGACACTGCGCAGAGCGCGAAAGCAGCGTTGAGAAAAAACAGAGACAAGCAAATTGGAAGATCCTACGTGCAACGGAAATCGGTAATACGCGAAGCAGGAATAAAGAATGTTGATATGTCACTTTAAAATTAGCCCAACATTACGATGCAAACGAACGCATTACAGAGTAAACACATGTAGAAATCTTATGCGCATTCATGTATCTGTATAAGATGCAAGAATCGTGTTTATGATCGCGCAACGAGGGCACCACTAACGTTAGCAATGCCAGCACCAGAAGTGGTAGGCGTGGAACTTATGCCATACATGACTTCCATGTCATGATTATCATGTTTGCGCCTGGAATTTGTATTCGACGTGCATTCACGTCCGGCATTATGAAATTTGGTACAGGTGACTCTAGCGAAACGCCGCGAGCGCACCATGAGCACAGCATGTAAGCATGTTTTACATGACACGCATGTCACAATTATCATTTTTGGGTGAGCTTTTACCTTTGTCGTCCGTTCGCACCTTATAATAACAAATTAGGTATATGTAAAGCTAGCGAAAGGAACACGAGCGCAATGAGCATAGTGTGTAGACATGCTTTTACAAGGCACGAATTTCACCATTATCGTGTTGACTATTTATATAACTTCGTCTTGCATTTACGTCAAGTAATACCCAATTAGGTACACGTGAAGCGATCTAAACGACCACGTGAGAATCATGAATGTGGCCTATAGTCATGTTCTTCTTACATGGCACGCATGACATGATTTCTACGTTATGGTATGTCACTAATGTTCGTCATGCAGTTATAATGTACAATACCAGTTTTGCCTTATATCATGTGAACGAAACCACCGGAAAAACGGCAAGACTATGACTTGAAAATTATTTTATTTATGACACCCATGTAATAATTATCATGTTATGACTAGCGAGTTATTCTTGTCATACAGTCATGTCTTGCCATACCAATATTTCTACAGATCCCGTTATGGAGACGGCCAGAAGTGCTAAATGTCTTTAGCGGCTTTAGGAGAGCCAAAACTCGTTAGGACGGTCACACGGATGGCTTCACGAACGAATGGATACATGGACGGACGCAGGGGCGGATGCATAGACGAACGCAGATGCGAATGCACAGATGGACGTGTCGACGCACGAATAGACAGACGCACGGATGGGCGGATAGACGCATGGACGTTCGCACAGACAGACGCATGGACGGACGGAAGCAAGAACGAATACGGATGCTTCGCCCCACTCTCCATCCTTCTCTCTCGTGGATATGCTGCCAATTTTTCAGTCAATTCTTCGAGTGCGGTGGATTTTTCTTTGTTGTGACGTGAATCCTGAACGTTTTAGACACCTTTGGGTACCATTCTTGTGGGTGAGAACGAGCCTTTTTTCGTCATTACGACCCGGGTCGTACCATGTCTAGTGTGAT
Organism: Rhipicephalus microplus; assembly: GCF_043290135.1. Lineage (NCBI taxonomy): Eukaryota > Metazoa > Arthropoda > Arachnida > Ixodida > Ixodidae > Rhipicephalus > Rhipicephalus microplus. The sequence continues at coordinate 123,581,009 of NC_134700.1, forward strand.
GTATAACGACGAGAAGGCAGCAGCGACGCCTCTAGCATCTCGACGGGGCCCGAGCGGCCGATGGCCGCCTCCACCCTTGTGACTCTAGACTCGGGACCCGAAAACATCGATGACATGAACTTTCGAGAGGTAGAAGCGCATGATTTTGCGACTTTCCGAGAGTCGAATACATCTGACGCTGGCAGTCCCAGGTAGTGAGAGCTGGATAGAGTCAGGAAGGCCGCACTGACCCTGCGTCAGCGAAAGGCACAGGCTCGCGAGCGCAAGCCAAAGATGTCGGAACAAGCCGGCGTTGCAAGCCAGCCGATACCCCCTGACGGGCAGACCCAGGAGCGTACGCGCAGGAAGACAAAGTATCCGAGAGCGAAGCTCCTAATAGCGGCCCCCATTCGTCCCTCGTAGTCGTAGTAGTATGCAACAAGTATAACATTTGGCCTCCATGGTGCTGCCGGTGAGAGATTTCTTCTGTGCGTTGTTGAACAATAAAAAAAAATAGTGCTCAATGTACATGCCAATGGCTGCTAATGAGGAATGAGAGACAAGGGCATTCGGCATTTAGTTATCGCGCACGCTGTGATCCCCATTAGCAGCCATTGGCATGTACATTGAGCACTATCTGACAGGAAAGGGTTGCTACGTTATACTCGCTGTGTGTAACCCCCTTGGTTTTAGAGAGGTTTAGCGAGCGTTAGGCCGCTGTGCCATAAATACAGTGAATTAGTATATACCATGGACTCGAGATGGTTGTGGGAAGTAGACCCGAAGCGCAAGCCGCAATAAAGCGTGCGTGTGCGACCTCTCGTTTAGTCCTTGGAATGTCCGCTGGATGGCAGTGCTTCTATATGGGGAATAGGGAGCCTTCATGTTTACGCGTCTCCGTGTTTTAGGGTGGTGACAGCCTTGGACTGTCGCCACCCGCTAAAACACATAGTTGCCAGTCCCGGTTTCCGTGGCAACAGGCGCCATGTTGGTTCTTGCAGCCAGGCGTCCCTGCTTCGTCGCACTGCACCAGCTGCATGTTGGCGCGGGTGTGCAAGCTGCAGTATGAGGTGCGTTTGATTACCCTATAGACGTAGCTTCCACTACGACACCATCCTCGTGCTAACCACACATAACAGAACTTTGAAGTCTATATGCCAGGGTGCTGCGTGCCACAATGCAAAACCATCTGGAGACCTTTCCGCTTCCCGGCTTGCTCTAGCCAACGGAAATGCTGGGCTACACAAGTGAAGTGAGACTGCTTGGAGGCGACAACTTCTCGCCGTGTTTGTGAGGCGAGTACCCGTTGTATTGCGAGTGGGTTGAGTATATCACCGCACATTTCGTGAAGTGGCTGACTTAGCCATGCAACGAAAAGCAGTTTGAGCAAAGTTAGCACATCAACGTACACAGTATAGTAATGAATTAGTCTTCGTTTGGCTACGCTGTGCGAGCGGAAGATGGTTGAGTATGCTTGTTTATCCTTGTAGTCGAAGCGCAGTTCCTCAATCTAATGATATGACTAGTCGAATGTGTGGTCCAGCATGCATTCACTATCTTCACTTTTTCGGTTTCCGAAGCTGTCGCTGCATTCGTCGCGGAAAATGCCAGGCCCGTAAACCACCTACGCTCCCATTCGCTTCTTCCTTTTCTGGCATATGTTCGCATTCCTGCGATTTTCCCTCGGTTGCTGAGGAAGGGCATTTGGAGAGGTAGACAGACGAGCTGATGAACGCGTTCCCTGTAGGCGCTTGTCTTGCACAGTTGCAACGCAACTAACTTTTTGTGTGGTTTGCCGTGGGGTATTCGTCCTTCGCTTCCATGACACGCGCAACCACATCGAAACTCACTGAATATTTGCAAACAGGACTTCTCTTTAATGACATTGAATGCTACAGATTTAGTGGTCGTGTTCGTCCATCCTTCTGTCTTTCTGTCGGTTCTGAACGGAGCACTATATGTGCACTAAGCAAGTCGGTTGTCAGCCCATAACTCAAATATGCCCTATGTGGTGCATCCTTATTTGTGTCGTCCTTTTGTTTCATAACCAGACACACAGATGATTTGATATCGTAAACTCCGCTTTTATTTGGTACTTGTAGAGAAAATGTGTATGGACTCCGTATATGTGGTCAGAGCCTTGTAAGATTTTTTGTCTTATTGCTTTACTCTAGGCCCACTGCGAGGACACAGGCTTCTAGCAAAGGAGGCAGGATGGTTTGAAGACACAAGGCCAGATGCCGTTGGATGCTGTTTACAATAAAATATGGCCTGGAAAAATTTGATTTGTCCCTCGTTGCTCCCCTTTGCTTTTCTTCTAGCCTAATATACAGGCTTGTGGGCATAGGGGAGGGCGGTGTAATGTGATTGAATGCCCTACTTTTTCGGGCAATGCTTACAGCTTGTAAGGTTTTTAAGCAGTCATTGTACAGATTCATTCACAGGAACTAAACTTGCTGTAGGAAATTATATTACGAATAAACGCAATGTTAGGGGTATGAGAAACAGGCTAGCTGAGCTATTCGGTTTACAGAGAACATCGCGAGCTACCCGGTTGTTTGTTCTGCCTTCCCTGTCGTTGCGAGTTTCATCATTTAAGCCTTGCACTAAGAGGCCTTTTAGGTATTTGCAGTGCTAAGGTGAATATGCTTCATGAATGGCGCGCAGACAGTGAAGTCCATTCATAGTGACATTGAGGTTCTCCCCCTCGCAAATATAAGCTCCCTAAATAATCTCACTCCGCCAATGCGGTGGGTCTACCAAGTAGGAGAAACGAACTGTTTTAGCAGTATTGTATACAAACTCGACTCACGAACATGTCTTTCCTGTTCTAACAAACCACGGCTAACTTCCAAAAACAACCCTTCAGCGTTCAGCACGTGCTATACAAAAATAAAAACCCTCTTCTCGTTGAAACCCACGCTGCCGTCAATGTAAATGAGCGACCACTCAGAAACAACATGGCGGCCCGTCAGTATGAGGGCCGTTTTAGCCAGTTGTAAGCACCCATGATCGGAGTTGTCACCACCCTAAAACACGTAGACGCGCGCACATGAAGGCTCCCTAATGGGGAATACATGCTTAAAAGATGTGAGATGGTGGTACTTGGAGTGTTGAATAGATGGACGAACGGATACACAGAGAGATGCATGGATAGACGCATGAACAGACGCACGCACGGACGGGTGGATGGACGGTCACACAGACGGACGCATGGACGGACGGAAGCAAGAACGAATGGACGGACTAATGCTTCGCCCCACTCTCCATCATTCACTCCGTGGATATGCTGCCAATTTTTTTTCAAATACTATTTTAAGGTCACAGTGTTGCTGCCAGTTGGGCGCGTTGGTAAAGTTTCATGATGAGACAAGAGAAAAAATACACACACTCAGAGAGGATGCAGACAAGCGCTTACTAGCAACAGAAAATTTTATTTCGAAGCGAACACTAATAAATACACCACACGCGTGTACATCATTCGCGATATCCCCTGTCATCATCAACAACGTGGTATAACAGTGTGGCTGCACCAGGGCTTTCCCGTAAGAAGTCGCACAAGGCCGACGCTTGCCGACGCGGTGATAGCCGCATGCGAAGGCTTCATTACAGGTGAGCATTTTTCGCTTCGCATCAAGCCTAACCTGAACATTTTATTATTCTCTACGCCGCACCAAGCGGTTGCTCACAAATGCAGTCGAATAGCGAGTTTGATGGTAAATGAACAGCCACATGCCATCAACGCCTATGTGGCGGCCGTCGAGGCGTGATATTTGGACTTCAGCAACACACCCAACCCGAAGGGCCGAAGGCAATTCTCCGGGTGCGCACACAAGGCGTGGAAGTCCTACATGCAGGGGTGCTCGGCGACACGAAGACCGCGGTAGTCACCTTCCACGGTGAAAGTGTGCCACGCTGCGTTTATTGCCAATGCGATGAGCTCTCTTGCTACCCCTACAAGAACACCACGCAATTGTGCTAAGTGTGTTACCACATTGGCCATAGACTTGACATATGCCCCTAACCTGACACTCCAGTGCATGGCATTTGTGACATGCGAGACCCTGTTCTCAGTGAAGAATGCTCGCACAAGTGTGCAGCTTGTGGAGATGATCAACTCACGGGAGATCGCACTTGGAAGGAGAGGCTCAAACCTCTGCGCCACACTCGCTAAGACACTTACAACAAGCAAACACCAAACTCGCCACTAGGGCACGCTACGACAAAGATGAAGAAGCATTTCCGATGGTTCAGCTCAGACGCCGAAGACCTGGACATAGAATGGCCAGGTCTGCCTCCTGCCGCCGATAGGCCGTACTCCAATATTCACTCACAATCAGGGTCCCCGAAAACATCCAAGACAAAGTCGCAGTAGCTTTCCCGGTCGTAGTCTTGGTCAAGATCTCAGTCAAAATCCCGGTCGAGGTCACGGTCCAGGTCCCAGCCAAGATCTCCAGAAAAAGCGTCCTTCTAAACTGCAACAACACGCAGGATCCCAATGTTCCAAAAGCCGCAACGTCAGGGCTCCAGGCGACCCACGTCACCTCGTCCAAAGGAGATTTACAAGAAACTGACCTACCATGCTCAGCGGAGAAACCTGAGCTGCTGCTATATCACCCTGCTCCAACGCCTACACACAGAGGTCGGCCACCCAAACAACATCCCCAAGCGCAGACACCCACCAATATAAACTCACTACATGCGACGGTCATGTCATACCAGGTCTGACGATAGAAAGTAAGGGTACAGACGGAGAGACCGTTCAACGTCGAAGCCAGAGTGTCTAACAGGATGCACCTCATTATGCGCTTTACCAATAAACACAAAGGCATGAAAGAGGCTAGCATCATCCGTCTGATGCAATCAATCGTTCTGGGTCCCAACACTTATACGGTGGCGTACCACCGATGATTCACTGCAGAAAAGTAAAAACTCAAAAGTCTAATTAGGCGAGTTTCCAAACAAGTGCTACGTTTGTATAAAAACAACAGCACCGAACTCCTGCTTCATCTTGGTTTACACAATAACCTTGAGAAACCTATTGAGACATACCAAACCTCCTAATTCTAGCGATAACCCAAGACTAAGCCAGGCCACCCGATTTAGGGTAATCTCGGCATTTCTTACCGCATTCAACACGGAAACAAAAACGACATACCACGCAATATCCGTGCCAAGCTGACAGTACCACTCATACCAAGAAACGTGCAGTCTCAAGACAAGAAGCGCAAACGTGTCGGTAGAGCCAGAGCCATGTCAAAAATGTTTGGGCGCAACCATGAGACAGTTTTTGTCGATGCAGCACGCTACCAGAAACGTCACCGCTTCGTGGCTGCTGTCATAGACCACACAAAACAATGCAAAAGCAGCTCGTCAATCATCCCACGGAATGTAGAAACGACAGAGGAAGTGGCTATTGCGATGGCAATAGCTCACACTAACGCCTCATGTGTAATCAGCGACTCACAGACAGCCGTTCGAAACTATTCAAGCGGCAGAATCTCCCCGTGGCCTTACAGATTCTTAAAACAGGCGAAATTCACCAGGCGGACAAATACGCGCACATCCCGTGGTTCCCTGCCCACACACCACTAGGCAACCTGGAGGACAGTGCGAATGAAGCGGCGCACAACGTTGCTCGAAGTCTTACGTTCTCAGTCACGTCACACGAAGCGGCCTCCCAAACGGACTTTTCTGCGCCGGTGTGATAATGGGACGATCGGCTTACAAAATTTAAGGACAACTCAACACTATCGACTGCAAAGGCAGGAGTACACTCCGCCTTACCACAAGCTAAATCAGGCCCAGTCCGTTCAGTGGTGGCAGCTGCAAACGCACACACTTACGAACCCTGTCATCATGCACCCTATATATCCCGACGTCTATAGTTCTAATCTATGCCAGCGCTGTACCGCCAGAGCCACTCTTGACCATATCCTATAGAAATTTCCAGCATTAGTCTGAAATTCTGGGGTCTCGGTCTCCAATGAAGACTTTCGGGCGCGTTGGTGAAATGCGCTGTTCAGTTAGGGCCTGGACAAGCAACTTCAGGCGATTCAGCGTGCCAAGGAACCTGCCGGAAAACACGGTCTCTCTGTTGGCCCCTAGGTTGGAGCCCATTCCAGCAATCTGCCGGAAAATATAAAAGTCTACAACTCCATCTCTCTAAAATACACCTCATTCAATTGTCAATACGTCACGACAGTGAGGTGACAGCGACATGTGGGGAAAAGGAACGAAGGAGGCAGTCAAAGTGACGCGCGCCACGTTGTGAAAAAGTTTTCTCCTTGGCTGCAACACTACAGCCATGGTCCTCCCAACTACAGCGGCTGCTTGTAGAGCTATGTCCGGACTGCAAAGATGCACGTGTTTTGTAGAACGAACACGCGCGTCTTTTCATAACGGCTGTGGTGGAGCATGCTGCATCACATACGCGCTTGCAATCTGTCGCGTGTGCTGGGTAATCATTCCCACGGTCATCCGCTAAAGTGCAACGATGCTTGGCTGTTGCTGTGCACCAGACTGCAGGTCAAAATCTGATGGATGGTTATTTGTACGAGTGCACATATTTCATTCCGACCCAATTATGCGGGCAGCGTGGACCAGAGATGTTCCCCGGAAGGACTTCTTGCCAACGAAGTAAGCTGTGGTAAACATTGTTTCTCTGTGTTGTTTATCAGGGTTTTCAAATATATCAATTTCGTTAGCACAGTGTCCAAAGTATTGGTTGATGGTGTCACGCTAGATGGAAATTCGGCACCTGTCGGCACCCTTGGTCTGCGTTTTGGTCGAGCTCCCGTTCCTATTATCTTTTTATTTTACCGCGATAGCGTTAGAGAGCTCGTGTCGCAGAAAACCCGCTGCCGGCCTCAGCCTTGTTTGGTTGTGAGCGAAAGGAGGAGGAGAAAATTTTTATTTATCCCAAGAAAGAAAGGTGTGGTGGTGGAGTGTTAGAGGAGCCTACCCAGCATAGGTTTCCGCTACCCTCTTGGCCCAATTAAAGATGTGGTCCTAGACCTCGGGCGCCGAGCTGCACATAGCAGCCTCCAACTGCTTCTTACTATTATCGTGTAGAGAATTGTGTGGTGGGTTTCGAGTACAACCCCACATGATATGGTCTAGGTTAGCTCTTTGTTGTCAAAAAATGGACAAAAGGGAGGGGTATATCGCAAGATGTATAAGAAGGGGAAAAGATGGGGTAGAAAACGTATGCGTTTGTAACTGGCGCCATAGTATTTCATAGTAGCGCGAAGCTCCATGACGTGAGGAGGGTATATCGTGCGCTGTAGACGGTAGTAATTTGTTATATTGTGGAAGGTCAAAAGACTATCTCTCGCACTGAAAAAGGCCGCGTAGTCTAAGGCGCCATCAAAGGCCTGTGCTCGTCCAGTCATTCCTTGACCACAAGTATGAGCCACCTCATTTCCACTCAACCCCGCATGCACGGCCGTCCATATGAGAGCAACGTCTTGCGTAGGAGGACGTTTCTTAAGAATTGAAATGGCAGCTGATGAGATGCGACCTACACTGAAGTTACGTATAGCAGTTTCGCAGTCACTTGCAATCATAGTGATATTGGGAATGGATATACCTACAGTGATGGCAGCCTTCTCTGCCTCTTTCGAAGAGTTGACAGTGAGAGATACCGTTGTGACCACCTTGCCGTTATAATCGACAGCATTGAGGGCATAGGATGAGGAGGATGGGTATTCTGCCACATTGACATAGAGCGTGTGATTAGTTTCATGAAATTTTTTCTGCAGAACTTTTCTTCTTCGGATTCGACGCAATGTATATGTTGGATGCATGTTTTTAGAAAGGGGCGGTATGAGTATTTATTTGTGTATGTGATGGGGAATGTTGTCTTTATCATTGGTGAGTGAAGTGAAGTTGATTCGGATAGACGATAAATTGTGGCGACATGCGCTTGTGGTCGCGTGCTTTGCGTACTGAGCTGTTAAATGGGCTTCACGAATTTTCCATAGGGTATTTATGAGTCCTGTCTGGTAAAGTCGTGCGTTAGAGGTATTCATTGCAATGTCTTGCGCGTATTTTTCAACTCTGTGGAGGAGGGTGTTGACCCATTCTTCCTCTGATATTTAAAGGTGAAGGTAAGATGTATTATATGTGATTTTACTAATCATAAGCGTTTGTATTACACGAAGTAGCTCTGACTCTCTGAGCCCTCCACTTTTCCCTGAGATTCTTCCTATCATTCTTAGGGTGTTTTCTACGGTACTGCGTAAAGCTTCGAGTGTGTGCGTATTAGGTCGGTTGTTTTGAATCAATAAACCTAGCGCACCAGTGTTGTGAGCGAAATATTATCTTTGCGTCTGTGACCAAAAAATCAAGTTACCGAGATAGCCGCGGGATGCCGCTACTTGTCCATGCGTGCGCGCGCGATCACACTGAAAAATTCGCCTGTTCAAAGAAACAAAAGTGCTCAAGATCACAAGGCGCGGTAGTTTATTTGCCCTGCCACCCCTCCTTGCTTAGCTTCCAGCGCTTTCGTCGAGACGAGAAAATAGATAATGCAATTGCAGCATGCGTTAAACCTTTGTAAGTCAACTCGCACTGAACGAATTCTTAAAATTTTAGCGGTGTTGAATTCATGAAGCAATAGGCTCTTTTAGAGACTTCGATGCATGGTTACTTGAAAAAATGTTCCAGAGCCCCTTTACGCAATTTTTAGAGGAGTCACGACGAAAATCAGCCCATTCGGCGATAATAGCGCGTGCTGGTCCAATCTATTGTGTGCGTGTTTGTGTGCGTGCGTGTGTATGTAACAAAACATATCATTAAGTATGCACTTAGCGGTTGAAGGGTGCACTAAGAGCGAGTGTTTGCTATCGAGTTTAATTCTTAACGACGAAGCTTGAGGGTCCCCAATTTTTTGTTTCAGCTCTGCGAAAAGCATTTCTTGCCATCGTATTACTTGAAGAAGACATCTTACACAGACGTCAAGACAAGAAAAGTTCTCGATGTCACCCTTAAAAACAGTCATCTGAAGCAAACTGCAGGGCCGAGCTTATTTTCCAACCGCCCTGCCTACTTATCGCGTCGGCAGCGATGCGTTCGGGAAGCCCCACATGTGAAAAGAGCACGATTGAAAGCCACTTGTTTGCCAATGCTATATTGCTTTCGCTGCAAACGCAAGCACAAAAGGAAACTAAAAATAAGCTCAGTAGTTTTGGGGACTTGCTCGAAGCCTTGCCAGGATTTGACCATTCAGACTTCTGGACTGCAACTCACAAGGACTCCAGCGTTTACTTTCAGGACTTGGCTCTCCATTCTCCTCCAACCATCCGCACTTGGGTGGTCGTGTCTGCTGAGCTTCGCCTTGAAGTATTTTTTCGTGAAACAGTCGTGAGAAATTCTGGTGATGTGCTACTTCCTGAAGAGATATGTCACTTAAATATTTGAAGAGAGTGCTATAGATCACTGAACAGACACGCAAGGATATCAGCACGGCACCTTCTCAGAAAGCCCGTCATCTACTGAGATTGGTGTCGATATTACTAGAGCAAGTAAGTGGCAAACATTTTGCATGTGAGTTGCGTGAATTGCATTTGGAGTTGCCGAAATTCTTGAATATTCAAGTTGATCTGGTTTTGAATATTGTCAGCCGTTATCCCCAAGATTTGTTGGTTTTTATAGACTTTTTCCCCATTTCTCCTCATGAATACAAATTCTTGAGAATTTCGATGAATCTTAAGACACCGCATTCTGATACTATCAGTAGACTGTGTTAATCGTCTGATATTTCCCGTAAAGGAGAAGAAAGGAGCTAGCTTTCTTTTCTATGCCTAGTGGATATTAAGCACACTTAAGGAGCATAAAAGACTGTGACATATTACATGATCAGGTTCATTTGCACCCTTTTTTATTATAACGCCGGCTTTGTAACTGGTGCTTCGGCAAATTCATCAACTGCGGCAAAGACTGCCCACGTATTTGGGATGCCAAGTATTCTTTCTTCAAACAAGGATGCCGTACAATTTCTGTCGCGTAAATTGGTGGTAAAGCAATAGAACATTTCCTTTGGAAGCTTAATCTTCATCTCAAGGCATCTAGTTTTAGAATAATAGCACTGATGTCAGACAATAACTACATAAACAGAAAAGCTATGTTCTTCTTCGCCAAGCCCACAAGTGTGAGCATTGTTTGTCAGCATCCTATTCACTCATCGTGACCCATGTTTTTTGTGGTGGACCCAGTTGACATACTAAAGTATATAAGAAATGACTGGCTCAATCAACAAAACTTTGGAAAGTGCATGTGCTTTCCTGAAACATAAAGTAATGAGGCAGAACCAAAGATATTTCTAGCATCCTTCAAGGTATTGTGAGAGTTGCGCTAAGCTGAAAAGCATAAGCTTTTCAAGTTAGCGCCAACATTCACTTTAAAAGCGATGAATCCTTTTAACATGAAACGACAGGACGTTACTCTTGCACTGAAGGTTTTAACGAATAGACTGTTGCTGCTCGGAGTACCGCAATGTTCCATCACGCTAAAGAAACGTCTGAGTACGTTGAAAGTGTATTGACTTGACGGAACAGTTTTAAAGCAAAGACGCCAAGAAAAAAACAGCGGTTGCGAGATCATTTACAAGGACCAATACTATCATTGGAACTAGAGTTGCGTCCGCAGCTCAAGTTCCTGCAAAAAGCAGTTGAGTGGCTTCATCACTGGGAAAGCCTCAGAGATGACAATGGCCGCCTTACGTGTGAGACGCACGCAGCTTTCAGCCACACTATCCACGCCTGGCACGAGCCTCTATATTCTGCCTGAAAAAGCTTCATTTTGAGTAAGTTTCTGGGTAAATTTAAAACTGACTGCGTATAGGTTCGCTTTGCACAGTATCGGCAACTGTCGTGTGAGAATCACCATGTGCCAATAAGGTACATATACGAGTCTGAAAACAAACTGCGTTTGCATAAGGTTTTAGACCTGCCAAATTTAGACATGCTACCCGCACCGAACGCGAATACACGGAGGACAGGTGTGTCGTCACTGTGACTAATTCTGACATTCTGAAAAAAGCATGAAGGCTTCCTTGAGTAACATACGTTCCCGGCTATTGTGCCCATGAAGATTTAAAGAAATTGGCACGCAGATTTTGCAGGCAAAGCCTTGTGATGCAAGACATCGAGCTATATGATGCTGGCAATGCATTAATCACAAAGCTGTCGAGGATTGGGCTACAGTTTCCACGAGCACTTGTAGTTACGCTGTGCTGTTTACTGAAATTGTATTAGAAAAGCTCAAGGTGCTAGAATACTCTGCTCGAATTCTAAGCCACCCTATGCAGAAAGACACTCTAACTAGCCTTTTATTCTTTGCCTTTCCTGGCTATGAGGACCTATATGTGTGTGATTCTGGTCATTCTGCACAGAAAGTAATGAAGCAAGGTAAACGTGCTGCGGCGAACACACTGCCGAACAACTTGTGCCGCACAGAAAACGACGAATCACCTAATGCCAAGAATGAGCGAAAGGTAAAGGCTTTGAAGACCTCAGATCTGTTTCTCGCTCTTTATGTTTTATTCATGCTACTATGATTTTGGAAGATATTTGTATGCTTTTTTTGACAGAACCCTTGTATAAATTGTGTGTCGTAGCTAGGCTTCACTTGCGCACAACATCATCATATAAACAATGCATTTTGTCAATTTGAAATACTATATTTGAAGCGCATTGTGATAGCTGTTTATCATTCGAGCTCTCCAGGTCAGCGCAATTAACCAATGCGCACTTTGTTTTGCACTGTGGCGAGAAATTTTGTTTTTGGCTGAGTGTTCCCTATTATCTCAACATTCTTTCAAGACCAAAGTGATCAGTAAAAAGGGGGAGTGGAAATAAAAAAAATCGCATATCACCCGTACAAACATAATTATTGATATGCCAAGCACGAATGAGAAATGTTCATAAGTTACTTTGTTACCAGCACAACGTTACGAGGTGGAGGTAAACGATGCCGTACATGACTTTCGTGTTATGATTCTCATGTTTGGATATGTCGTTTACCTTCGTCCTCTATTCACGTCACGTGATACCAAATTTAGTATATGTGGAGTAGCGAAACAGCTGCGAGCACGCCAACAGTGTGGTATGTTGTCATGTTCTTACATGACACGCGTGTCAAAAATATTATGTTTGCACCAGTCATATAATTTATCATCTATTGACGTCACGTACCAAAAAATTTGGTATATATGGAGCTTGAAAAACGGCCGCGAACGCATTGTGAAGGGCTCAATATACTCCAATGTAGCGTTGACGCACGCGCACACTGGGCACAGCGACGCTAGGTTAGCAAAATGCGAACACTCTACAGCGTGACGCTAGGCGCGACCGTCGGCGCGGCCCGATGGCTACCAACGGAATGCGACATGCTACATTTCGCGCCGATGCGTTACCCAGACCACACTGCGTCTTCCTCTTTTCGAGACGAAGGTACGCCGAAAACGCTGAAACACGCATGCGTAAAGCAACGCAGCGCGGCGCGCGCCGGCAAGTATATGGCATGACCAGTGCCTGGTGCGGCAACGCCGGCGTGACGCGATGAAAGGAACGCCGGCGAACACGCACACCACGTCACGTCAAAATGTATTGGCGCCTTCACTGCGGCATGTAGTCATGTTCTCACATCACACGCATCTCATGATTGTCATGCTTGCACCAACATACCTTAGTCATTCATTGGCGTCACGTAATACCAAACTTGGCATAAATGACGCTAGCAAAATGACCGCGAGCGCAGCATAGTGTCGCGTGCCGTCCGGTTGTTACATGACACTCATGTCTGGATTATCATGTTTGGATGTGTCAATTACCTATGTCGTCTGTTCGCGTCGCGTAATACTGAGTTTGGTACATGAGAAGCTTGCGAAACGGCCATGAGCGCAACATGAGTGTGGCATGTAGTTATGTTGTTACATGACACGCATCTCATAATTATCATGTTGGCACCAGTCACATGCCTTCGTGATCCATTCACGTACTGTAATTAGAAATTTGGTATATGTGATGCTAGCGAAACGGCCTCGAAATGTTCACTTCTTTTGTATTGTCATCACAGTGCTAGTGTTATCCTTTATCATATGTTCATTTATTCATTTCTCAATCCAGAACTTTATACCAGAGGCGCATCACGCATTTCCCACCACACCAGAGATCCCTTTCAAGTTGCCCACCCGCCATTGCATACAAGAGCGTTTTCTGCTTTATTATTCATCAGAAAAGCTTGAGACTGGAGCGGCCTACCCTAGGACTTTGTCAACATTGGTTCATCGTTACATTTCAAGAACGCTTGACTGATTATCTTCAATGTTAATTGCATCAACACTATTGAACTTTTTTCTTGTAATCCCATTTCTTATGTAACAATTCCTGAATGGGGCCCTTAAGAAAATAAAACTTAACTGAACTGAATATTTCCAATACGTTATTTGAATACTATGTACAGCTTACTGTTTTCATGTTTTGAACAGACTTCCTTAACCTGGCGCGACCCCCTTGGGGTCGCGCCAGGTTTATAGGGTGAATCAATGAATCAATAAATTTGAATTCTTACTTTCTCGTTAATGCCGAATCATTACAAATCTCCTGCTTACTATTAAACAATAAATATATTGCCGCTTTCAACCAGCAGAGAAGAGCTTGCGCAGCAAGAAAGAAGGACGAAGTTCTTTCCCGGTCCTCTTTACGAGCACCTTGCATTTAATTAAAGTGAGCTTTTCTATACGTGACTTCTGCTGTGCCTGCGTCGTGACAATATGTTCACCTTTTTAAGGATGTGCTGGAGCTTGTAATTATTGCCAGAGTCCTTTTAGGGGCGAAGCTCCTTATGGCGTGGCTTGGGCGTCCCTCGTAGTAGGTAACCACCAGTGGCACATACCCGAAATAGGTATAACATTTGACCTCCAAGGTGGTGACGGTGAGAGATTTCTTCTGTGCGTTGTTTAACAATACAAAATAGTGCTCAATGTACATGCCACTGGCTGCTAATGGGGAATGAGAGACAAGAGCATTCGGCGTTTAGTCAACGCGCACACTGCGATGCCCATTAGCAGCCATTGGCATGTACATTGAATTGAGCACTATCGGACAAGAAAGGGTTGCTACATTATACTCGCTGGGTGTAACCTCCTTAGTTTTAGAAAGGTTTAGCGAGCGTTGAGCCGCAGGGCCATGAATACAATGAACTACTATATACCATGAATGAATTTGAGGTGGTTAAAGGGGGGAAGCAGATACGAAGCGCAAGCTGTAAGAAATTAAAAGCTGAATCCTCCTGTCTCTCATTTCACATTAGCAGCCACTGGCATGTACATTGAGCACTATTTGACAGAAAAAGGCTGCTACGTTATACTCGCTGGGCGTAGCCTCCTTGGTTTTAGAAAGGTTTAGCGAGCATTGGGCCGCAGTGCCATGAATACAGTTAACTAGTATATACCATGAACTCAAGGTGGTTGAAGGTGGGAAGTAGACCCGAAGCGCAAGCCGTAAGAAAGTGTGCGTGTGCCACCTCTCGTTTAGTCCTTGGAATGTCCACTGAATGGCGGTGCTTCTATATGGGGAATATGTGATAAAAAGATGCAAGATGGTTGGACTTGGAGTGTTGAATAGATGGACGAACGGACACACAGACAGATGCATGGATGGACGCATGAACGGACGCAGGGGCGAATGCATGAACGAACGCAGGGACGGGCGCACGAACAGACGCATGGACGGTCACACAGACGGACGCATGGACGGACGAATGCTTCGCCCCACTCTCCATCATTCAATCCATGGATATGCTGCAATTTTTATTCAAATATGTTCTCAGGCTACTGTCGTACACATGAAAGGCCAGTGTTAGAGGAAGAGAGAAGTTAAGAAAAATATTGAAGCCAAAGAGACTAACAGACAGGAACAGCAATTATTGCCGGAGTCCTTTTTTGAATATGTTCACCGGCTACTGTCTCATACATGAAAGCTCTGTGTTCAAGGAATAGAGAAGTTAAGAAAATATTGAAGCCGAAGACAGGAACAGACAGATATATTGTACCGTGCCTAGCACTGGTTATCGACCGCGTAACATAGCGAAATACGAGGGCCGAAATAGCACCGCTACTAAATTTGTGCTGTGCAGATGACGTCCGGGGAATTTCAAACAGTTGTTTATGGTTCGCGACGACACTCTTGTTTATTGCCGTTGCATAACACACGAGGGTAGGCCTTTTGTTTCATCCAGCAAAAGCCACGTCTTCTCGAATTCACGACCATTCCTACATTTGTTCACCCATGACGTCAGAAAGCATACCAATCTTCATAGCTGCTTTTATTGCATTGTATGAAATTGCCGGCTCAGCACGTGTCGTATAGTGCTTCGTCACAAAGAGAGAATATTTCCCGGAGAGAACTCCTACATTTTATGAAGTGGGAGTGAACGACCCATGCCCCAATTCACAAAAGAACAAAAAATAGCCTCTGGAGAAAGTACACTGCGTTCAGCGGTACAAAGCTTGACTCCTCGGGGAAAAATCGCACCATAAGCAGTTTTGTCGAGGATGTTTTCTTCTTGCTGCAGTGTGAAGACAAAAGTGGTCACCTTGCAACAATGGAAACCCATGTTGAAGCCGCTACCGAAATGGTGACACTGACCTACCCGTAAAGAGGTCATCACGTGCTACTGTGGAGTTTCGTATCCGTATGAAGAAACAGCTGCATAGCCGCAAAACATGGCAAAGAGAAAAAGCATAGAATTGCCCAGACGGTGTATGTGTGGGGTTGCTTTATAAAATAGATGGTGGTTTATTCCGGAAGGCGGTTTATATAGCTAGATATTGCATACTCAGTGGTTGCGACAGCTTAGTGAACAAAATGTACACGATTATATAAGGAAACATATGTACATTGGAATGGAATGGGCCAATGTGCAAGAAAGAAAAAAAAGAAACAACAACGCGCGCACACACGTACGCTCATGCAAATATACGCGTATTACATATAGAGAAGTTTACGTACGTAGTTGCGATAACGTTTGATGCCTTTCACTTAGACATCCACCTCGTTTAGCGCTGCGTGAGGCAGGACGTCTGTTGTTTCTCTTCTTATATGTTTGCATGCGTGCGTGTGTTTTTCGTGTGTGTGCGTGTGTGAGTGCTTCGCCAGTCTAGATAGTTGCCAATTTAAAGCACTCCTAAGGCCGATTTTGCAACACTACTCATAATGTTGAGTATAGTATCAGGATCGACTGCAGTTTTTTACGAGGTAAATTACTACGTAAGACATGGTGGTTAGTTATAGGGTTCATAAATATATTACCACATAAACAAAGGCTTTTCACCTTTGCTTATTTGCAAGTTTCGTTGACTGTGCTTATAAGGTCCGCAGCCACCAGCGTCATTTTTTCAAAGAGTATTGGAGTAGCGGTGGAGCAGCAGCGTTGAGAGCATGTACATGTACGTCTTGGCTAGCGTTGGGCTTTCAATTGAGCGTTTATGTTGTAGATACTGAACGCACAAAGGTCACTGCAGTCGTTGCAAAGTCTTCGTTTGCGAAAAGGGTGCGTTTTTAGGGGCGAAGCTTCTTAGCGGCACTCGTTATAGCGGCACTCGTTCGTCCCTCGTAGCCGTTGTAGTGTGTAACAAGTATACCATTTGGCCTTCAAGGTGCTGCCGGTGAGAAATTTCTTCTGTGTGTTGTTGAACAATAGAATATAGAGCTCAATATACATGCCAATGGCAGCTAAGGGGGAATGAAAGATAGGAGCTTTCGGCTTTTAGTTAACGCGCACGCTGCAATCCCCATTAGCAGCCATTGGCAAGTACATTGAGCGCTATTCGACAAGAAAGCGTTGCTACGTTATACTCGCTGGGCGTAACCTGCTTAGTTTTAGAAAGGTTTAACGTGCGTTGAGCCGCAGTTCCATGAATACAATGAACTAGTATATACCATGAACTCGGGGTGGTTAAAGGTGGGAAGTAGATACGAAGCGCAAGCCGTAAGAAAGTAAAAGCCGAATTCTCCTGTCTCTCATTTTCCATTCGCAGCTTTGGCATGTACATTGAGCACTATCTGACAGGAAAATGTTGCTACGTTATACTCGCTGGGTGTAGCCTCCTTAGTTTTAGAAAGGTTTAGCGAGGTTTGGCGATGCTTATATATGGGGAATATATGATAAAAGATACGAGATGGTGGCCCTTGGAGTGTTGAATAGATGGACGAACGGACACACAGACATATGCATGGATGAACGCATGAACGGACGCAGGGGCGAATGCATGGACGAACGCAGGCACGGACGCACGAACAGACGCGCGCACGGACGGGCTGATGGACGCATGGACTGTCACACTGACGGACGCATGGATGGACGGAAGCAAGAACGAATGGACGGACAAATTCTTCACCCCACTCTCCATCATTCACTCCGTGGATATGCTGCCATTTTTTTTCTGATATCACGAACACGAGCGGAAACGTCTTCACTTATCAACAGCTCGGTGCCCTTCAGCTTGCAACACCTCTGTATAATAGCTAGCTACCTTGTCTCGGTAATCGATGATTTTTACAATGACAGGGCGTTCTCTGCCATTGTTTTTTTCCCAATCTCTGACATCTTTTTGTGCCACTGACATTCGCTCCCAGCCTTCCTTGACATAAGTCCTTTTTTAATATTTAAGTAAGGTCCGCAGTCGTTTCATTAGCTTCTTCCCCTAGGCGAAAAACAATCAAGTTATTTCGTCAACTTCTGTTCTCTAACTTGTCAATTTTTTTTACTGTGGACTCAAAGTCTTTCTCAAGCTGTGTTGCTCCTTGCTTTAAGTCGTTTGCATCTGTTTTCAGTTCAATCAAAGGTTTAGTCTGTATTTCGACGGAACTCATCTCTTCAGTCAAGCAAGCAACTTCTTTTTCGATTATTTTCTTGTTTTGATAAGACACTGTTCATCATATCAGTCGTGTGTTTTTGCCCTGAACGAAGCTGCTGCAGTATTTCTTTATCCGAAGGGCCCGGATTTGCTTCAATATCCCCGCAAACTAACAAATCCATACCAAAAGCACAAATGCATGAAAAAAAGCTACCAAGTGGGCGTGGCAGCAACACTAAAAAGCGGTTATCACTGCGGTAGTATGGCGCAGGCAAGTAGGACATAACCTGCACAATAAAGACGAATGGTTTGGTGAGAATTTCGCCCAGAGTGCCGCTGCGTGGCCCACTGCAGTTCGACGAAGGTACGTGGTTTCTTATAGCAGGTGGAAGGTCCGAGGTTGCTGACGTCACCGATGATGCCGCATGCATTGGGGTCGGGACTAAGGCAAGAACGGCTTCTTCTTCGATACGACAACGGTGCCCACGCAACGGAATCTCGATGCCGTGAAGATCCTTCCAGTCATGTGATGGGTCTGTCGAAATGGACTCATATTCAGCAGCTTCCGTTCCGAAGATGGTCACCACATCCTGCACCACAAAGACGAATGGTTTGGGGAGCATTAGCATTTCGCCCAGAGTGCTGATTCCTGGCCCACTCTGTCTCTCTCTCTCTCATATATAAATATATATATATATATATACATTGTAAGCATCATTACTCGTTTCATCTTTTCACTTGTACATACTCATCATCACCAATCACGTTTAGGTTGTGGGGCACATACTCGAGACAATAAAGAAAAGTCTTGAGGGTACTGGACGCCATCTTACAAGTGATGGAGAGTGCTGCCCGATTCCTGCATCCTCTCGCGCTCTCGGACAACCCCAGCGTCTTCTAGAAAATATCCCTGGAGCTCCGTTCAGGCCGCCGCCTAAACGACCTGGGTTCCGTAATGTCGCAAGCCGACCAGTCCAGCGCAGCAGCTGCGCCACTGCTTTCACCGCCAAGAAACCCTTCTCACCTGGTCACCAGCCCTCAAAAGGATCCTCCGCTGTGCGCAGGGCTTCCAGGTGAGGACGTGGAAGACTGGCTCGAGAGGTTTGCCGCGTGAGTGCCATGAACAACTGGGATGAGCCTGCGAAACTCACCCCCGTTGCATTTTACTTGAGCGGCGTTGCAAAAACGTGGTTTTTAAACCACGCTAGCGATTTTTTTACATGACCCGTCTTTACGCGTCAGCTCCACCAGATTTTCGCCAACCCGTCAGTGCGCTAGGATATCGCCAAGAAAAGGCTAGGTGCACGTGTTCAACGCCCCGGCGAGTCTTCCACTTCTACATTGAAGATGTTCTCGCCCTTTGCCGCCGCATCGACAACCACATGGCGGAAAACGACCGTGTGCGCCACCTGCTAAAAGGCGTTGCGACTACCGCTTTTAATGCGCTTGTGGTGCAGAATCCCCAGACCGTAGCTGATGTTGTAGCTACCTGTCAGCGCCTCGAGGAGCCTCAAACCACTCGGGTGCAACCTGATATGCCTGATATCAGCTCGAGTCATGACACAACAGAGCTGCGTGCATTGATCCGCTCTGTCATCCGCGAGAAACTTCATGCACAGGCTTCACCTCGCCACCTTGACATTCGAACGACGCCACTTGCTACTAGTTTACGCGACGTCGTGAGGGAGGAACTGGCCTTGATCACAGGCACACCAGTTCTGAGCTCACATCCCGTGCCCATGCCAAGTTATGCTCACGTTGCTGCAACGACGCCTGCTTGTGTAACGGTCCCGCAATGGCAGCAAAGTGACTGATAAAGCGGCGGAAGTAAGACGGCAGGCCCACAAAACTTCGCAATTGTTTTTGATTGCCCGGACGTGGAAAATTAGTTACGGCAGCAACCTTGTCGGGGTCGGGTCGAACGCCATCTTTGCTGACAAGGTGACCCAATACTTTGATGCTCCTGCTGGCGAAGTGGCACTTCTTTGTATTGAGCTGAATTCCAGCGTTCTAAATGCACGTAAGGACTTCGTCCAAACGCTTAAGGTGCTGAGGAAAAGTAGAAGAATAAATTACGATGTCGTCCAAATAGCATAAGCAGGTGTTCCACTTGAGACAACGTAAGACAGTATCTATCATGCACTCGAATGTTGCTGGAGCGTTGCATAAGCCAAACGGCATGACGTTGAACTCGTAAAGCCCGTCAGGCGTTGCAAACGCTGTTTTCTCCTTGTCTGCTTCGCGCATAAATATTTGCCAATACCCGGATCGCAGGTCAAGGCTGGAGAAATATTCTGCGCCTTGTAGGGAGTCCAGGGCATCATCTATGCGTGGCAACGGATATACATCTTTTTTTGTTATCTTATTGAGCGCCCTGTAATCAACACAAAACTGAACAGAGCCATCCTTTTTCCGGACCAACACCAAAGGAGACGACCAAGAGCTGGATGAAAGTCGAATAATATCACATTTGAGCATGTCGGCGACGTTTTTCTCAATCATTTGTCGTTCCGCCGAAGACAGACGGTATTGGCGGCGGCGCAGAATGGAGCTGCCTTCGGTTTCGATGCTGTGCTCTGCAACAGAGGTGCGGCCCAAAACATTGGAATGTACGTCGAATGAAAAGCTGTGCTTTTGGGGAAGGTTCAAGAGTTCTCTCTTTTGCTCAGCAGTGAGGTGAGGACTTACGGTAGCATTTAAAGCAGCAGTGGTTGCCTTGGTATCGGTTTTAGCAGACAAAGGTGGTGATTCTGCGTTAAAAGAAACCAGCGAAAAAGGCTCGCTGTCAGCGAAGCAGCTCACAGCAGTGCCCTGGGCAGCATCACTGGCGAAGAAGTTAGGTTCAAGGCGGGTACCAATGCCTTACTGTCGTTTAACAGCACAAGGCCGGGTGCAATGGTAAGCCCCGCAGGTTTGGAGCGAATATATGGAGCAATGAACATGTCACCGTTGACTATAGTATCCGAAGCGATCGTGAAGATTCGCTCATCTCCTGGCGAAATGAAACAATCCATGGCCGCAACGAAACGGAAGCTGTATGGATCGACATCAGATGAATTCTCAGTAGCTGACATATGAAATACTCGCTGACGACACGGCAACGTACTCAACACGGCGGCCAGTCAACTAGAACGCAAGCAACGCTATGACAGTTTTTGTCGAGACGTCACCTTCCGTCCTGGAGATGAAGTATTACTTTGGACGCCTGTTCGTACACCCGGATTGCGTGAAAAGTTTCAGTCACGCTTTCTCGAACGTTACGTTGTTAGTGAACGAACATCTCCTGTCAAGTACCTTGTCACTCCCGTCGAGCGTTCCCCGGACCGTCGTTGCCGTGCATCCGAGATAGTTCACCTTTCACGCCTTAAACCCTTTCTTCGCCGCACCTTTCCCGCTCAAGTCTCGGCCGGGCCGGCCGCTCAAGTGCGTGGGGAAAATAAGTGTGACCATCATTACTCGTTCCCTCTTTTCATCTGTACATACTCATCATGACCACTCGAGTTTAGGTTGTGGGGCACATACTCGAGACAATAAAGAAGAGTCTTGAGGGTACTGGAGCCATCTTACAAGAAATATATATATATATTGTTGCGAATGTATTTACTACTTTAGAGTAGAAAAGTACTCCAGCAGTCAAGATGGCAGCCGTTGTGTATTTTCGAACAGCCCAAAAACGTCGTCGTCTTCTTCTTCGCACCGCCCGCATAGCTGCATAGCCGCGAACCCGCAACATCGACCTCCGGCGGCGAAAAGCGCCGACCCGGCGCTTGTTAGCAGGTGTTGGACGAGATGTACGGCTTGAGGCGAGCGACGTGGACGATGTCGGAAGATGTGGAAGGTGTCGAAGGGTTTAGAGGTGCTATTTCATAGGTAACATCAGTTACCTGCCGTAGCACACGATAAGGTCCGGAATACTTGGGTAGAAGCTTTTCAGCCAGACCAACATGTCGCGACGGAGTCCACAGAAGAACGAGGTCACCTGGACTAAAGTGGATGTCCCGATGGTGGCTGTCATAGCTACGTTTCTGACGGAGCTGCGAGTCCGAAAGGCGCTGGTGGGCAATCTGACGGGCTTTCTCCGCGGTGCTAATAGTGCGGCGAGCATATGCTGTGGACAGGTCGGCAGGGTTGGGTACAAGCGTGTCGAACGGCAATGTCGGGTCTCTTCCATACAAAAGGTAAAAGGGAGAATATCCAGCAGTGTCGTGGCGTGAGCTATTGTAAGCGAAAGTGACAAAGGGTAGCGCAATGTCCCAGTCACGATGATCCGTCGACACGTACATGGCGAGCATGTCAGTGAGTGTGCGATTCAGACGTTCTGTGAGGCCGTTTGTTTGAGGATGGTAGGCCGTCGTAAGCTTGTGCTTGGTTGCACAAGAACGAAGTAGATCGTCAATTACCTTAGATAAAAAGTAGCGACCGCGATCGGTGACCAGTTGACGAGGAGCACCATGATGTAAGATGACGTCTTGAATCAAAAAGTCGGCGACATCTGTAGCGCAGCTGCTTGGAAGAGGTCTCGTAATTGCGAAACGGGTCGAGTAATCTATGGCGACGGCGACCCACCTGTTACCGTCGGTAGAAAGAGGGAAAGGGCCCAGCAGGTCGAGGCCGACACGATAGAAAGGCTCGGCAGGTACGTCGATCGGTTGAAGGAGCCCGGCGGGGTGTACCGCTGGCCTTTTGCGGCGTTGGCACGACTCACAAGACCTAACATAACGTTGTACAGAACGGTAGAGGCCGGGCCAGAAAAAGCGTCGGCGGACACGGTCGTACGTTCTGGCAACACCAAGGTGGCCAGCCGTTGGTACATCATGTAGTTGCTGAAGTACGGTCGAGTGCAAATGAGTGGGTATTACGAGTAGTAGTTCGTTTCCCACATGGTGCATGTTGCGGCGGTATAAAATGCCGTCTATGACAACGAACATGCGAAGCGAACTGTCTGTACAGCCTGTGTTCAGGCGGTCGATTAGCTCGCGTAGGGACGCGTCACGCCGTTGCTCACATCCCATGTTGCCGAAAGCAGAGAGCGAGGAAATACAGATGGACGCGTCGTCGGTTACTAGATCTGGAGCGTCAACGGGGTACCGGGAGAGGCAGTCGGCGTCTTGGTGTAAACGGCCAGACTTGTAAACCACTGTGTATGTGAATTCCTGGAGGCGCAGAGCCCAACGAGCAAGGCGCCCCGTTGGATCTTTGAGGGCTGAAAGCCAGCATAGAGCGTGATGGTCAGTGGTAACTGTGAAAGGCCGGCCATATAAATAGGGGCGGAATTTACCAACTGCCCATACAAGCGCCAGGCACTCGCGTTCCGTAATAGAGTAATTGCGTTCAGCAGGAGAAAGGAGCCGGCTGGCATACGCAAGAACTCGATCGTGACCGGATTGACGCTGGGCTAAAACCGCGCCAATACCGTAGCCACTAGCATCAGTGCGGACCTCGGTTGGAGCAGACGGGTCGAAGTGGGCGAGAATCGGTGGCGTGGTCAGAAGTGTTATGAGCTGGGAAAAGGCCGTGCCTTGATCAGGACCCCACTCAAATGGTACATCTTTCTTCAAAAGATCAGTGAGGGGGCGTGCGACCTCTGCGAAGTTTCTGACAAATCGTCGGAAATATGAGCATAGGCCCACAAAACTTCGAACGTCCTTGACACAAGTCGGTACAGGAAAATCCAGGACAGCTCGGACTTTGTCGGGATCGGGGCGGATGCCGGAGGAGTCAACGAGATGCCCTAGAATAGTAACTTGGCGATGCCCAAAATGGCATTTCGAAGAATTAAGTTGGAGCCCAGCCTCTCGAAATACTGAAAGAATTGAGGAAAGGCGCTCGAGGTGAGACTTAAAGGTTGGGGCAAACACAATCACGTCGTCCAGATAACACAGGCAGATAGACCATTTAAAGCTGCGCAAAAGCGTGTCCATCATCCGCTCGAACGTTGCCGGCGCATTGCACAAGCCAAACGGCATTACCTTGAATTGGTAGAGACCGTCGGGCGTTACAAAGGCGGTCTTCTCCCGGTCGAGGTCGTCCACGGCGATCTGCCAGTAACCGGAGCGTAAGTCTATCGAAGAAAAATAGGTTGCGCCATGAAGGCAGTCCAGGGCATCATCAATACGAGGTAACGGGTAGACATCCCTTTTGGTGACCTTGTTTAAATGCCGATAGTCCACGCAGAAACGCCAGGTATTGTCCTTCTTTTTAACTAAGACTACAGGGGACGCCCACGGACTCGATGAGGGCTCTATGATGCCTTTTGTGAGCATCTTATTCACCTCCTGTTGGATAACTTGGCGCTCTGATGGTGACACTCGATAGGGACGCCTGTGAATTGGAGCTGCATCACCGGTATTAATGCGATGTTTGACTTGCGATGTTTGACCTATGGGCCTACCGTCAAAGTCAAATATGTCCGAATAGCTCGTGAGAAGATCAGTGAGGTCTTTGACCTGAGACGGCAACAGGTCTGAGGCAATCATCTTAGTTACATTGTTGAGCCGTGTAGAGTTGGCTGCGTCGGTGCTATGCGGGTTCGGCGAGGCGACTGTGGCCAGTTCACGTGACACTGATGAGATCTGGCACTCGTGTGACGGTGAAAGAGTGGCGAGAACAATGCCTTGTGGTAGGATTTGAGGGCTGAGTCCGAAGTTCAGAAGAGGAAGGCACGTCTTGTTCGCTGTGACAGTTAATATGGTGTACGGGGAGGAAACGTTGCGGGCCAGTAAAACACCAGGAGAGGGAAAGACCACGTAATCCCCATCCGGAACACTGGGATATGGTTCAACTGTGACACAAGTTAGGGCTTGGGGTGGGAGGCGAACAAACTCAGCGCACGAAAGCTTGTTCTGTACCATCTTCGACTCTTCGGTGGCCGCAGGCAAGTCAAGTTGCACGACGCCGGCTGAGCAGTCAATTACAGCGGAGTGGTCGGACAAAAAATCGAGTCCAAGGATGACGTCATGTGGACAGTGAGCGAGAACATGGAATAGAACGGACGTCTGGCGGTCGGCGAATCTCACACGCGCGGTGCACATTCCGAGCACAGCCGGGGTCGCTCCACTAGCGACACGTACAAATAGGGACTCTGGCGGCGTAAGGACCTTGTTTAATCGTGCACGGAGGTCAGAGCTCAGAATTGAAATATGTGCGCCGGTGTCAATAAGGGCAGTAACAGGAAGGCCATCCACTTCTACATCAAGCAGGTTTTTGTCCGTAGTCAAGGTCAGCAGAGGGTTTTCAGGTCGGGAGTCCAATGCAGCGTCACCTCCGGGAGCTGCATTGCTCAGTTTTCCGAAGAAGGGCGTCCACTAGGGTGGGGCGACGAATAGCGGCGGTGCTGAGGTGACCTGGAGCGACGGTCATGCGGGGACGGCGAACGGCTGGACCGGCGGACTGGCGTCGCAGGAGTGCCATTGTACGGTCCATCGTCACGAGCGCTGTACTGCAGGGGCCGGTGGTTGTCGTCACGTCGATAGCCAGGAAACGACCGAGGTGGATACGTGCGGAAACGACAGTAGCGGGAGATGTGTCCTACACCATGACAATGAAAACATATAGGCTTGTCGTCCTGTGTCCTCCACTGAGCAGGATCACGATAGCGGCGGAATCTTTCTGGTGCAGGAGAAGGCGCTATGGTACTGACCCGAGGTTCCGTCAACGAACATACAGGCTGCAGCCCAACGTTTGCCAGCTCCTCTCTCACGACCTGTTGGATCAACGAGATCGTTGGTCGATCATCAGATGGGCGGGTCAGAAAAGACGGAGACGCGGCCTCGATTTCTCTACGAACGATGCGAACCACACTCTCGTTGTTATGTGGTTGACTGCATGGCGGCTGAAGGTCCTCGCAAGATGACGTAGCGGCCGTGTTCGGAAGACGCAAGAAATTCTTGGCGACCCGGCGACTCTTCAGCTCTTCGAATCGGCGGCACTCTTTGATGATGTCATCAATGGTGGAACAGTCTTTGGAAACCAGTATGTTAAAAGCATCATCTGCAATGCCTTTAAGTAAATGGCTTACTTTGTCTTCCTCGGACATGTTGGGGTCGGCACGATGGCAAAGGGCGAGAACGTCAAGGATGTAGGTGACATATGATTCGGTCGTAGTTTGTGCCCGACCAGAGAGTTCTTTAGAAGCGGCCCGCTGGCGTCCGACGGCCTTACCAAACAGGTCACGAAGCTTCTGTTAGCAAGTATCCCAGCTGGTTATGTCCGCTTCATGAGCCTCGAACCACGCGCCAGCTGTTCCGCAGAGATAGAAGCCAACGTTGGCGAGCATCATCGTAGGGTCCCACCGGTACACTGCTGCAAACCGCTCGAACTTCGGAATCCAGTCGTCAACGTCAACATGGTCGGTGCCGCAGAAGTTGCCAGGGTCGCGCGGTTGCGTCAATACGACCGGCTGTACAGGCTGCGCCGGAGTCGCGGCTGAAACAGGAGCGGCAGAATTGGTTTCTGTTGCCATGGTCGGGCAGTCGAGAACACGTCCGCTTCGAAGTTCC
The DNA here is from genome assembly GCF_043290135.1 of Rhipicephalus microplus. NCBI lineage: Eukaryota > Metazoa > Arthropoda > Arachnida > Ixodida > Ixodidae > Rhipicephalus > Rhipicephalus microplus. The sequence continues at coordinate 123,607,349 of NC_134700.1, forward strand.
GTCTTGCGTCGTACCCAGCACCTCCACCAAAATGTTGCGAATGTATTTACTACTTTAGAGTAGAAAAGTACTCCAGCAGTCAAGATGGCAGCCGTTGTGTATTTTCGAACAGCCCAAAAACGTCGTCGTCTTCTTCTTCGCACCGCCCGCATAGCTGCATAGCCGCGAACCCGCAACAATATATATATATATATTGTAATGAGCGAGACAGAGAACAAAAGACAACACCCTATCCTGGGCCAGCTGTTTTTATTCTATCTATTCTTCCTCGCTTTTCAGCCCATGGCCCACCGCTGTGGCGCCGCTCTTCGGTACATTCAGCCACACTGCGGACCAGACAAAGAAAAAAAAAGAAATTACAGTTCATTGCACCTGCAGCGGTCCGACTGCTTTTTTCAAGCGCGACATTTGCACGGCAAAGTTGTTTCTTTAGCGTCTATCGAAAGTGAAGTTCGCGTCTGAGGTGTTCACAGGCCAGGTATTTTCGCTTACACGCTAAGTAATTATGAATGGCCCGTCGAACTTAGGGAGTAGCTTCTTGCCAGGCCCACTGGTGCCCCTTTGCACACAGACCTCGTCACCGATGTTGTAAGCGGGAGCGGGTCTACGGCGTCTGTCATAGTGGCGCTTTTGATTTTCTTGTGCGTGGGTGGCTTTCTTGATCGCCTTAGTTCGGATCTTCTGACAGGCCGCTGTGCGATCGTTGGCACGTGGAATCATAATGGCAGCATCCAGACTGAGAACCGCTTTCAGCTGTGGTAGTTTCCCATAAACAATTTGGTTGGGCGTTTCCCCGGTAGACGTCTGCAGTGCCATGTTAATCGCAAAAGCGGCTGACGGAAGGTGGACGTCCCAGTCGGCCTCTCCTGTTTTCCCTGCCTTCGTATATGGAGCGAGTCGTGCCTGGATGCTCTGGCTGGTTCTCTCAGTAAGGCCGTTTGCTTGAGGATGAAACACGGACGTGAAGTGGTGCTGCACGCCTGTCATGCAAAGGTACTTTTTCAGTTCCCCACTACAAAATGCTGTAGCCCGATCAGATATTAACTTTTTCGGTAAGCCATGTGTCCATTCAAATCGGTGCTGGAGAAAGTCGATTAGTTAAGTGGATCCAAGAGATGGCACGGCCTCCACTTCCACGTATTATGACAGGTAATCTACTGCTACAATGACTTAACGATTTCCCGCAGTGGTGGTGGGTAGATGTCCCATGCAATGAATGCCAATCGTGTGGAATATTGTTTCGGGTATCTGGATTGGTGTCAGTAATCCAGTAACTGGCGACATACGAACGGACGCTACTTTGCATCTTCGGTCACCAAAAACGTTCTTGTAGTTTCTGGAGCATGGCTCGTTGGCCGGCGTGTCCGCCTTCTGGGGAGTCAAAAATGGTTCGCAATATTTCTGACCTGTGGGATTTCGGGATCACCAGGAGGTAACGTTCTTCGGATCGGTCCGCTCGCCAGTGACGCCGGTACAATGCGGAATTGCGCAGCACAAAAGTACTGTGATTTCCCTTGTCAGTAATAGATGCAACAATGAATGCCGAATCTTTATCCTCCTGTTGGGCTCGGGATATATTCATTTGGGCGAAAAAAATGTGGGTTTGCCTGGTTTGTTGCGCGTAGTCAAGCGGGTTCCGTGAGAGTGCATCGGCGACGTTGTTTAGCCCCCCGGCGCGGTGGCGCACGTTCAATCGTATTCTTTCAGCGTGATTATCCACCGGGCAAATTTGTGCTTAAGTTGCTGCTTGGAGGAAATCCATGCTATAGCAGCATTATCAGTCACAACAGTGCATTTACACCCGACAAGATAATGTCGAAACTTATCATCGACGCTCCATACCACTGCAAGACATGCAAGCTCGTTGGAGTGATAGTGGCGCTCGGAGTCTGAAAGTTTTCGGCTGGCATAAGCGGCCACGTGTTCCACGCCATCTGGATCACGCTGCACTAACACAGCTCTTATGCCGACTTGGCTGGCATCAGTGTGCACTTCGGTGGACCAGTAATCATTGAAGTGACTTAGTATGGGGCAACAAGTGAGCTTTTCTTTTATAGCTCAAAAAGCATTTTCTTGTGAGACGCCCTATTCAAACCGCGCGTCTTTAAGAAGACCACTCAATGGAGCTGCGATCAAAGCGAAGTGAGAAATAAACCTTCGCAAATAGGACGCCACACCCAGAAATGACTGAACCTGCTTCAAGCAGGTTGGTGTGGGATACTGCGACACGGCAGCTATTCGCTCCGGGAGTGGCTGAATGCCGACAGGAGATATATTATGTCCCAGGTACGAAATCTTAGACACCCCAAACTGGCATTTCTCTTGGTTCAAACGAAACCCTGCTGCATAAAGTCTGTGTAGTACTTCGTCCATATTGCGAAGGTGTTCATCATCCGTCCTGCCAACGACCAGGACCTCGTCTAAGTACACCACACAGACTTGGTTTTCTAATGATCTGAGCACTGAATTCATCGCACGCTGAAAAGTGCTAGGAGCCGTTCTTAGTCCAAACGGCATGCGGTTGAATTCATACAAACCGAAAGGTGTGCGAAAGGCCGTTTTACATCTATCTTCCTCCGTGACGTTAATCTGCCAGTACCCTGCGCGTAAATCAAGCGACGAAAAGAACTTGTAGCGACGTACTGTATCAACAGCGTCATCAATGCGGGGTAAAGGGTAGGAGTCAGGGATTGTACACTTATTGAGCTGCCTGTAGACTACGCAGAAGCGTAGTGAATCGTTTTTCGTACGAACAAGGACGACTGGCGCTGCCCACGGACTCGATGACGGCCTAATAATACCCGCGGTAATCATTTCATCTACTTGTTCTGCGATCACTGCCCATTCTCGTTCAGCGTATCGTCGCAGTGGTACGCATATTGGCGGATGATCTCCCGTTGGTATGCGATGGAGCAGCAAATTAGTGCTTGGCAGTTCTGCTGTATTGCTAGCGAATACTGGCAGATGGCGAGCTAATATAGAAGACAAGGTAGGCGAAGTGGACGGCTCACCTGTCGGTGGTGGCAGGGTTGTGGCGGTAGTCCCAGCTGTCGAAGACAGGAGCTTGACGGGGCCGCGATGTATGGTGAGCACAATGTCCTCAGATAGCAAGAAGTCAGCATCAAGGATCATGTCGGCAGGGAGGTCTTCAAAGACGGGAATGGCTGGAAGAACTTTAGTGCCTGCTGCCGTCTTGACCTAAATGTTGAGCATTCCGACTGGCATTGCACTTCCTCCAAGTCCGCATAGGGGAGGTTGCGTCCACGGTCGGATAGTGTCCGGACCATGACGTTGGTGTAGCACCGTTCGTTCCGCACCGGTATCCACCCAAGCAGATAGGTCACCTATTCCCTAAACATGAACGGACATCCGAGGAGCTTGACAAGCTTGGTAGTGGATTCGGGTCTGGAAAGGTTGACGACACTCCTTGGCGTTGTGGCAAATGCGACCGCACTTGAAGCATTCGTGTCGTGTGGAGGCGTATGTCGAACGGACAGTCGGTAATGTGTACAAGCTAAGCCGACGACGAGAGTTCTGCTGAAGTTTGGCTGCCCTTTGAGCGAAAACCTGGGGTGACGCTTCAGGTGACTGGCAAGATAAGATGGCAGCATGGGTAGGGTCAGCCAAGCCATCAACGACATACTGGCGGGCAGCCGGAGAGATCCATGTAATGCCACATTTGTCGAGAAGCCCGAGCTTATCGTAGACGTATTTACGGGCGTCTTCCGATAGAGCCTGTCGACGCGATCGCATGCGCATGAAATGGTCGTCGTATGCGGATGGAAGTGGTGGGAAGGTCGTGACGAAGGCTGTAGTCCAGTCACTCCAGTATTTGTACTTGCAGCCATCGTATTGACGCCACGCTTTGGCCGACTTGCGCAGTCGGCTTACGGGTAGCGATAGCGTCACGTCGTCAGTCCATGCATGTCGACGGGCCAATGAATTGATTTCATCCAGCCAGACGGTTAGGTCTTGATCAACGCCAGTAAAGTCAGGAATTTCTGCTATAGACGGAGGAGGCAACGTGGTGCGTGCACAGGCTGCTGAGAAGGGGACGGTGGCGTCTGCAAGACGCTGGCTCGAAGTAGCGATGGCCTGCAGAACCGTGAAGACTGGCGGCTACACGCGAGGAATTACGCCTTTCTTCTTGCGACGGTACTGACGTTGCTCTAGGGATGATATCTGAGGCGAAGCCCAAGGGAGCGTGTACGGCGTCCCTGGGCAAGGAGGTGGTTTGCGAAACCAAGTCAGTGGAGTCACCTTGTGGTTTGGCAAGGACGCCAACAGGCAGCGCGCACCAGAGGTGGCCAGGTGGCCACGGTAGCAGAAGCTGCGGGCCGCTGGAGAGTGCATCCACTCCGTAGGACGGTTTCTTCTCGCAGGTTGTCGCACACAGGTTCGTTTAACGGCTGCGCCATTGTAATGATTGAGACAGAGAACTAAGAGACAACACCCGATCCTGGGCCAGCTGTTCTTATTCTGTCTCTTCGTCCTCGCTTTTCAGCCCATGGCCCACAGGTGCGGCACTGCTCTTGGTTACAATATATATATATATATATATATAGTGCCACAGCTCGACCATCGCAGAAGACGCGTGCCACTATTCGCGTTCGTAAAAGCCGCCAAGCAAGTATCAAGAAAGCCGCGCCATGGAACGCCGTCCTGCACGCGCCACGATGCTACGCCACGGGACCGGCACGAGACTCGAGGGGCAGAGGGAGAGACCGACGAAGTTGGAGTCAGCGAGCAAGACACAATTTTGGCTGACCATATTTAGCTTTGAGTTTACGGGCACAAGTTCGCCCTAAATAAAGAGTTTATAGAGTACCAGGGGCTATATTTATTCGTAACAATCTGGTGGAGGTGCTGGGTATGATTCCAAGCCCACTACAGGCAAGGGAGAGAAGCCCAGATTCTAGAAGATTGGAGCCAGCGGAATTGACACCTGTACACCAACGCACGAGTCGCCGACTACGTGGTGAGCAGCCAGAGTTTGACCCCCTAATTGACTCATCAAGAGCTGTTGAGACCTCAAGCACAAGCGTCACTGCGATGGCCACCCAGTCGATGCCATCTCCATCTCACCTCATTGTCAATTCGCCACGTACACCTGAGGTCTTCCACGGTGAGACCTTTGAAGATGCCGAAGACTGGCTTGAAGGCTTCGAGCGCGTTGCACGTTTGAACGGTCGGGACGAAGCCCAAAAACTTCGTTACAATTACGTCGCCCTGCAAAATTCGACACGTCCGTGGTTTGAGAACCACGAAGCGTCCTTCCTGTCGTGGGACGACTTCCGGCAAGAGGTAATCGCAACCTATCCGAACACGGACGGCAAAGAGAAGGCAGAGGCTGCTCTTCAGGCAAGGAACCAACAGAATACAGAGAGCGTGGCCATGTACATAGAAGACATGTCGCGGCTCTTCCGCCGAGCCGACCAAAACATGGCCGAGGAGAAGAAGTTGCGGCACCTAATGCGCAGAGTGAAAGAAGAAATTTTTGCAAGCCTGGTGTGTAATCCACCGCGAGCTGTGGCGGAGTTCCGGTACGAGGCAACGTTCATGGAAAGGACACTACAACAACGGGCGCGACTGTACAACAGAGACTTCAGCGTCTCTACAGTCAGGGCGGAGTCAACAACCCTCCCCACCAACGTTGACGTCCTCCAAGAAATGGTGAGGGCTATTGTTAGGGAGGAGCTCCAGAAACTGCAACTCCCCCAAAGTCCTCTAGCGATGCCCTCAATCGCGGATGTTGTACGTGAAGTGCGGCGAGCAATTATTAAACCGCAGCCTCAGGTGCCACACCACACGCAACGGGAACCTCAGCCACAGCTGTCGTACGCGCAAGTCGTACGGCAAGACATGGGACGCCCGAGCTTTGCACAAGCTCCCGTTGTGCCACCGACCTTTCTTCGCAGTACGCCACCGCCGATGCCAGAAGCGAGACACCACATAAGTTATGTATGGCGCACGGCAAACCGGCAGTCCCTCTGCTACCACTGTTGGGAGGCAGGTCATCTTTATCGGACATGCCACTACTATCGGTTCGGGCTACGTGGCTTCACAGTGAATGCACCCTGCCCTCGTAACGGTGAGCGCCCCTACAAAATCGAAGAATATTTATCTTCGCGCTATGCCTATCCAAACACTCAGTGACATGAATCGCGGTCGATTGCACCAATGCGCAACAGGTCGCCGAGTCCACACCCATCATCTACTTTCCCGAAGCGTCGTTCACCAGGGCCGCGACGGGAAAACTAGAACCAGCGACCTGGGGAGGCAGGGCCGCTGATTTTCGGAAAACTGAAAACCCTCCATCGCTAACCGGATCAGACGACGACACTGACACAACGACGGACAAGCGCAGAAATGGTGACGTGACATCCGAGCTACAAGTCAGAATCGACAACGTCGAAACCATAGCGTTAATAGACCCAGGTGCAGACTACTCAGTAATAAGTAGCATGCTCGCAAAGAAGCTGAAGAAAGTGCTCACTCATTGGACCGGACCGCTGATACGCACCGCCGGAGGGCATTTAGTCAGCCCCGTAGGATTGTGCACAGCGAGAGTGGGAATAAGAGGTCATTTGTACGTCTCCAGTTTTATTGTTTTGCCCGAATGTTCCCGTGAGGCAATTCTGGGCATGGACTTCCTGCAAGCAAACAGTGCGATCATCGACTTGCAGAAATCCCAAGTTTCTTTCTCTACAGAGAACGCTGTTGCCGTTTGTCATGTGGAGCAACCAATTGTTTCGTCTCTTTCTATTGTGAATGAAGGTGTGACAGTGCCGCCACGTAGCAGCGTGACAGTTTCTGTGAAAAGCGACGTTTTTCGTGAATATGCCGGACTAGCTGATGGAAATATCGAACTGCTACTCAAAAAGGGGATACGCGTGGCAACAGGTCTAGTGAACCTGCGGAACGGATATATTGATGTGCTATTGACTAACTTTACCAACGAGGTACAGCATGTGGCGAAGGGAGCAGCCATAGCGTAACTTCATGACTACGTACAAGTCTCAGATGTTTGCACCATAAAAAAAGTACCTACAACGCCTTCAACAGTGTACAGTGTCCCCGAGAAAATAGATATTGACCGAGAGCTTGCATCTCTGCAGAAAGACCAGATTTTGGAGTTAATCAAGGAATTCGCAGAGTGTTTTTCCTCTTCATCGAAAGTCGGACGTACGTCTGTAGCAAAGCACCGCATTGTAATCGAAGGGCGTGTTAGACCAGTATGTCAGCATCCATACCGAATAGCTTCAAAAGAAAGGGAGGCGATAAAGAAGCAAGTACAGGAGATGCTCGACGACGATGTCATACAGCTTTCCAAAAGCCCATGGGCATCTCCGGTAGTACTTGTGAAGAAGAAGGACAACACCATGCGGTTCTGTGTTGATTAAAGAAAACTCAACCTCGTCACAAAGCGAGACGTGTACCCACTCCCACGAGTCGACGATACGTTGGATAAACTGCGCAATGCTCACTTTTTTTTATTGTTGGATCTAAAGAGCGGGTACTGGCAAATAGAAGTCGACGAACGAGATCGTGAAAAGACAGCGTTTGTGACACCCGACGGACTCTACGAGTTCAAAGTACTCCCATTTCGTTTGTGTTCTGCTCCCGCTACCTTCCAAAGGATGATGGGCATTGTACTCTCCGGCCTCAAATGGCAGTCATGTCTTGTCTATCTTGATGACGTTGTAATTTTTTCCACTACGTTTGAGCAGCCTGTACAGAGATTGAGAATGGTACTGGACGCTATCCGTATGGCTGCACTTACGATCAAACCCGAAAAGTGCCACTTTGGATTCCGGGAGCTTCGGTTTCTCGGGCACATTGTCAGTTCTCACGGTGTCCGCCCAGATCCGGATAAGATCACTGCGGTTGAAAATTTCCCAAGGCCAAGAGACAAGAAAGCTATGCGACGTTTCTTGGGGCTTTGTGCCTACTATGGGCGCTTCGTTGAAAACTTTTCCAAGATTGCGGAACCACTGACACGGCTTACGAATGAAGGTGGGCCATTCATCTGGCACCAAGAGCAAGAAGACGCCTTCTCTGAGTTACGACGGCGTTTGCAGTCACCTCCAATACCCGCTCATTCTGACGAAGATGCCAAAACAGACATTCATACGGACGCCAGCAACGTTGGCCTCGGTGCTATTCTTGTTTAATGGCAGAACGGGGAAGAAAAAGTTATTGCTTATGCAAGCCGCACTCTGTCGAAAGATGAGTATAATTATTCAGCTACGGAAAAGGAATGTCTCGCAGTTATATGGGCCATCAGTAAGTTTCGTCCATATTTATACGGTAGACCATTCTGAGCCATCAGTGACCATCATTCATTGTGCTGGCTTGCGAACCTCAAGGGTCCTTCAGGAAGACTTGCTAGATGGAGCCTGCGTCTACAAGAATATGACATCACCGTAGTATACAAGTCTGGCCACAAGCACAATGACGCGGATTGCTTGTCACCAGCACCAGTCCAGACCTCGTCTCCTGAGCATGAACAAGACTCCGCTTTTCTTGGAGCTGTGAATGTGTCGGAGATGGCTCATGATCAACAAATGGACCCAGATAATTCTGCTCATTCAATACTTAGAGGGGCAGCAAGTCGAAGTACCGCGAGTTTTCGTCCGTGGACTACGTTCCTACGTCCTCCGCAACAACGTTCTCTACAAGAGAATCTTTCAACACACCGGTGAAACGTTCCTACTGCTGATACCATCATCACTGCGAGCGGAAATTTTAGAAGCGTGTCATGATGACGCATCGGCAGGTCACTTGGGCATTAGTAGGACTTTGGCGAGAATCCGCCGGAGATATTACTGGCCAAAATTGATGGATTCAGTACAGCAGTACGTAAGATCATGTCGAGAATGCCAAAGACGCAAAGTACCACCCTTAAATTAGCAGGTCTTTTGAAACCGATAGAGCCACCGAAAGTCCCGTTTGAGCAGGTCGGAATGGGTTTGCTAGGACCATTTCCTATGTCATCGTTTGGGAAACGCTGGATAGCTGTAGCAACCGACTACACGACCCGGTATGCCGAGTCGTCATCTCTCACAAAAGGAACGGCAAATGAAGTGGCTCAGTTTTTTGTGACCCAGATAGTGCTGCGACATGGTGCACCTAAAGTCCTTATAACTGACAAAGAAACTGCGTTCACTGCCAGGGTAGTACAGTCTGTGATGAAACTAACGCACACTGACCACAGAAGAACTACCCCTTACCATCCGCAAACTAACGGGTTAACTGAAAGGCTGAACAGAACGCTTGCTGACATGATCGCGATGTATGTGGACGTCGAGCATCGGACTTGGGACACCATATTACCGTATGCTACATTTGCATACAATACCGCAGTACAAGAGACAACCCAGATCACGCCATTTTATCTTGTTTATGGTCGGACAGTATTAAGGACATTAGACGCGATGCTGCCTGTCAACAGCATGAATGAAGAGGACCCTGACATAAGCGAATATGTAGAAAGGGCAGAAGAGGCGTGACAACTAGCACGGAACCGCATCATTCAACAGCAGGACGTCGACGCGCACCATTACAATCTAAGACCAAGGGACGTTCAGTACTCCCCTGGAGACCAAGTGTGGGTCCGGACGCCTGTACCTGCACGTGGCCTATCGGAAAAGGTTACGCGGCGCTATTTTGGCCCTTACAGGGTTCTTCGACAGCTAGGCCCATTAAACTACGAACTGATTCCTGAGGGTCAAGCATGTACAACACGATGCAGGAATCTCCCGGAAGTTGTACATGTAGTACGTATGAAACCGTACTACGACAGGAACTGAACATGTGAACTGACTCAAGTCGTCTAACACAACGACAAGTCCTATTGTTTAGAAACTGTCAGCCGGCTCTACGCATCGGGGCGATGCGTGCTAGGAGGGAGACTAATGCCACAGCTCGACCATCGCAGAAGACGCGTGCCACAATTCGCGTTCGTAAAAGCCGCCAAGCAATTATCAAGAAAGCCGCGCCATGGAACGCCGTCCTGCACGCGCCACGATGCTACGCCACGGGACCGGCACGAGACTCGAGGGGCAGAGGAAGAGACCGAAGAAGTTGAAGTCAGCGAGCGATAGACAGTTTTGGCTGACCATGTTTAGCTTTGAGTTTACGGGCACAAGTTCGCCCTAAATAAAGAGTTTATATAGTACCAGGTGCTATATTTATTCGTAACAATATATATATATATATATATATATATATATATATATATATATATATATATATATATATGTCTGTTAGTCACAACATGCATGAAGAATGAAGGATGCAGGATAGTGTTGAATTACTCAGCTTGTTCAAAATATTCATTGGGAACTCCTCAGACAAGTTGGTGTTCCTCCCGCTGAGGAATAAAACCTGTTCCAAATGACTACAACTGTAAGTATAAAACAAATGCCAGGAGTATACTTGTTCAGTCGCATCTTTATAAAGCAGTGAGGGATCAGGTAACTGTTGAAGAAACAAATGTCTTGATACTCAGAGATGCGAACACATTATTTAGGCAGCCCTGTACACGTAAGCTCATGACTTACCCCGGTTGATCAGCAAAAGTCGATCATTAGAACTTGGGTATTCTTTCTAGTAAGTGATTGGTGTCTCGCTAGGCCTGATCAACTAACTCTACTTACAGTGTGATTCGATGTATTTGACCACTTGCCGTCTCTCTTAGACATTGCATTATAAAGCAAACATTGCCTGATGACGTTTGCTTAACGGCGCATCTAAGGTCGGGAAAGTACGCTGGTACTTTCAGAGATAAGCGCATACTATGGTGCTACATATACCCGCCTTTCCTTTTGATGTTCGTGGACGTCTTTGCAGTAGTTTTGTACATTCATCTGTTCTTGGTTAAACAGTGTCTAAATGTAGCCGGTGTCGAAGTTCTAGAGTATCGTCACCAGACGTGCAGTTTCGAGGTTTCTCTGCTCAGCTGATGACCGGAGATCTAACTATGCATTATATGCTTGGCCACAGAAGTCACCGAAGTGCAAGAACTTGAGGCCACTTAGAACGGCCTGAGGGGCAATCGTCTTTTTCTTTCCTGATCATTTTCCTTCTCCCTTGGGCCGCATGAGGGCGTGAGTAAATTTGTACCGACGGCATGGAACAGACTCTTCACTTCTCTTTTTCTTAAGCTTTCGTGTTTCGCCATTTAGAGGGCACTCATAATTATAATAAAACATATGTTATTCGAAATCGTGTTTGCGCATACAAAATACCTTAGATGGTAGGCATGACTTACAAAGTAGGCAATGAAAACAAAAACTTTGCTGACACGAGCGACGCAGAATAAATCGTTTTCGGAGACTACCTGGTATTTTATAGGGTTGCAACTCCTTTGTAGCAGTGAAAATCACTTTAATTGTTCAGGCGGAGAAATCCACTTCTCGAATCGTTGGCTTTAGTGACATTCCCTGCTCACGAGTTTATCTTCGCTTCAAGCTTGCAGTTTTTTTTTTTAATTTCTGCCTTTTTTTGAAAATCCACAAGAAAAATGTTCCATTAAACAAACAATTTCGACGACAATATGACCTCGAAAAGTGGTGTATTCAGTAAAAAACAAAATTGAAGAAATATGTGGAACTTCTGATTATATAAAGTGGTCCTCTTGAACGAAAAAAGTGCATAAATTCTATTCTAAAGGGATTAGGACGGGAGAGTGTTGGTAGGGCATCACTAAGCAGAATACAAAACGCAGTCCAACAATAGATACGAAGACAACTGTATTGAGCTTGTCACTCTTTGCTTCTCTTTCACATATATTGCATATTTATGCACGCCACCTGCAAATAAGTTGTGATGAAAAAGCTGCCCGTGCCTTTGTCTTACCACCTCTTGGCTTGTGCTCTTTGCAGTCTGCTCAGCACACAAATGAATCAGATGAAGTTGAAGTGTCTATGCCACTTTTCGGGTAATCGAATGATTTGCCTATTGTCTGTTCTTAATGAGCACAGAAATATTCAACGTAGAAGATTTCTTTCTCGAAAAAATGCGGATCGATAGGGGCTGGTGAGTTCGGCTAAAACTTGTTCATGCTGAATATCCTCGTTCAACCAAGCTCAAGCACCATTGAGTGGCATTACATAGACGGGAGCAGACTTTCATCCTCTTCAGGAAATCCTGGGTGGCGTTGCCTGGGTGGCGCCACCCAAATCCTGGGTGGCGTTGCCATTCTATCCAAACTACACGTTATCAAGCCACACCTTGGTCATTGGCTGCCAGTATCAAAATCGCGCCATACAGAGGTTATACTAACGAGACTCAGGATAGGACACATATACACGACACACACATATCTTTTGTCTGGTGGTGACCCACCATTGTGTGACAGATGCGGTGAACCATTGACCGTCCTTCACGTGTTAATCCAGTGTAAACACTTAGAAACTATAAGAAAACAGCATTTTCCATTACCCTACCGACAACATATACCTTTACACCCTGCAATGTTCGTTGGTAGGGAACCGCTTTTTAGTCATAAATCATTGTTAGCGTTTTTAAAAGAAATTCGTAATTTTCATATCATATACCCGGGCATCCCGTAGCTCGACCTCTCCAGGGAGGTTTTTGCTGCGGTGGCTACACAGGAAAGCACTTGCCTCACGGCCCTTGCACGCAAGGGTATGAACCAGTGAGGCACTTGTGCTAATGCCATACATATACACCATCGTTTTTTATTATCACCAACTTTTGTTATCTATTCACACCACACACACCTTTCACGGCATGGTCATGATTTTATTACTTGTATGTTTTTACCCGCCTTACCGCGAGGAATTTTATGGCCCGTATACAGCCGCTAATCACAATCATTGTCCACATTCCTTGTCGCATGAACTGGCGCTCTTTGGCCATCAAATGGCCCTTGCGCCAAAAAACACCATATATCATCACGGTTTAGGACCCCGAACCTTTTGAAGAAAAGATGGTAGGAAAAGGGACAACAACAAGGCGATGAACGAAGAGAAATGAAGAGTTTGTCGAACACTAGAGCAACACAGGCATGGAGGGAAGGGTATTCACCAGAAAATCCAACGGAGGAGAATGGCAACGCCACCCAGGATAGAGTGGCGCCACCCAAATCGCTCGCTCAAATCTTCAAACTTGAAAAGTTCAAAGGCGTCTCCAGTCAGAGTGACCATTAAAATTGTTTAGAATTTCAGCAAACTCACTATGCGTCCGTTCAGTGCCCTGCAGTATGAGTTGAGTTCGAAGCCGAGGCGTCAACAGAGACTTTACTGTTGTGAGCTGCAGCCTGCCCTTCCAACAGGTACATAAGTGTGCTATGGCACAATTCGATTGGGTCCCTACTACACACGGAGCATACCGCAGAATCTTACTCAAGCAAGCAGACCTGTTCTTAGAATTTTTTTCCGAATCCGTGCCTGTTTTATGCCTTATGTGGTTAAGTGCTTTATGCCATCTCTTCGCTATGGCATCTCACAGCGCGTGGGACTGAATAAGCAACAAGAAACTGAAGCATTGAAGTTAACACGAACTATCAATAGGAATTCATGCATTGGGTGCTTAGGGCTTACCAATATTTGTTCTCTAAACTATTTAGGCCCAATATTATTTCCTGACCTAAAATAAGCCCTTGTATGCTTGTTTGGGGTAAATATTCTGGCAGAAGAGCTGACGAAGACAAACAAAAAGAAGTAAGAAATATATGAAAGGGAACAGTTGCTTTATAGTTGTTAACAATAAGCCCATGCAATATCTATGTTGCAAAGTTATATTTAGTGATTTTTATTATGAGAAAAATTAAGATAACAGCAGTCTTGTTATATCAGATCTGTTATCTTTTGATGTTAAAGTATATTATCAATGCTAATTATTTTTTGCTGATTATGTAGCGCTGGACTTCATATTACCCTTTGAAAGGCACCAGCTTGTTTTTGAAATAAATATTAAGACTGCGTGACTAACCTTCAAAATCAGAACTCACCTCATTGTGAATAACCTCTTATCAAATTTGTGATATTATATTTCAAAGAATAATTTTATGCTGCAACAGTGCCAAGTTGTGACGCACTAGCGCCACAGTGCAAATTGTGATGCAACAGTGCCAAATTGTGATGGGGCGCCAGTGTACCGCCACTGGCGTGTAGATGAGGGCAGCCAGGTGGGAAGTGAGGATTAAAACCCCAAAGAAATTTAGAGTTTTGCTTCTGTATTTACACAAGCACTAGCATACAAACGCACTAACATACATAAGGTAAAGTTGAATTGTTCCCCTTCCAGAAAAACAAAAGAGCCGCAGCGTCCCTCATGTTGATGGACCTTTGTGTGCACCTTGTAGGTGATGCGAGACAGTTCCTCATCTCACTGTCACTGATTAACAAATTTGCTGCCTAAGAAATATTTTTTTTCACTGAAGCAACCGAGTATAGAGTATTATTTCCTTCGCAGAAATATTACTCCTCGATGTGACGAGGCCAATCAAGCTGTCCTCCCTTTAATGAAGCCAACAAACCCAGCGCAAGGTATGGGGGCTTTTTTGTGTGTGTTTTTGATCATATTTGTCTAAACCGTTATATTTTCTTCGATTTTTTTATTTACTATTCTTTAATTGTTCAGTTTTTTGTTGCTCTATCTTGATTTCATCTATCTCTTCCATGTTCTCGAAGGAGTACGTAGGCGTTGCGCCGCTCTAGGTGGCCGTTGTCAGCTTGCTCTATACCTGTTTTCTCTGCGCCTTTGTTGAGGAGAAAGAAATATTCATGATAGTGTATTTTATAACATTTATATATCAAGATTATTATTTCAACAATAACGGTAACATATATTTAAATATTACTAATGTTAATATATTATTAAAAGTATTACCAACGTGCTTCACTATATATTAAATGTAATATAAGAGTAATGATAATGACAATAAGAACCTTTGCATGCCTAAATAATATCTGAAAGTTACATAAATCCTTCGGAGCTTCTTCATGACTTACCAAAAACGTAAAAACATTGCACTGGTAGAAAGATGCGCTATTTCGCATCATGTTTTATTGGTTAATGAGATAATTGATTATGTGTGAGGGAAAGTCATTGGTAAGCAAAGATGAAATCGGCGGTTTGCTTACCATATTCTGCTGTTCTAAAACATGAACATAAGACATAAAGTCATGTTTAGTGCTTTGTCAGAAAACTTCAGCCTAACAGATTTCCAGCAGCCTTTACCATCACACACAAAAAATACCATATGCGACACAGCACCTCGGTGCAGAACAATGCATATTTCGCATAGTTGTAATGGTTTGAGCTGTTATAGAGACTGTGAGCAGCTTTCTATAAGATATATTTTTGAAAATGGAAGTGAAACAGTTCTTTTCTTTTATATATAAACGAGGTTGAAGGTGAGCTTGTATAAGGGCGCAATAGACATTAATAAAACCTTTTGAACACAATTCAATATTAAATGCTGGGTTGCGGTGTACTTATTAGCATCGCATCAACATATACATAAGTTTTAAATAAAAATACCTGGCGAGTGGTCGTAAAAACATCGCAATTATTATTCATACGTCATCCAAAAAAGCGAAATATTGATAGTTGTATAGGCATATAACGAACAGTCAAACAAAATCAATCGATGATATACTGGCATTAGGTGTAACAATCACGTTCTAGTTGAATCAATGAGTATGACATCATGCGTGCAAAAACAAACACAGCCGAAGCTTCTCAGGTGATCGCAGGTGTTTGGTAATAGATGCTGAAATCTACCACACGATATACGCGACAATTTTGCCAACAGTTTTGCGCTGCTGGGCCAGACTGACTTCTTCCTGATTTCATTCCGTTTGCTGGCTCAAGTATTCGTTGTAGCCTTGGCGAGTAGCTGTTTTGTAATCAGGTGACAGCACTGGGATCTAGTTGCGGGTAAAATCGGCAACTCCGCTCACAGTACGTGAAGAGGTGCCCTAGGTAGTCAGAGAAGGCTACACTGACACGTAATCACAGCTCATGCGGAAACTTATGGTAGAAAATTGTTGTGACTACAGTCCCTGTAACCTATTCCATACAGGTCGGCTCTAGAAACAATGAGCAGATGCATTATGTTGTGCCGTGAAGGCAAGGGCCGTTCTGATGCACACCTTGTTCGTTTGGCCTCCTATTGCATTATTCAGCGGCCACAGATTGTGAAAAAGCACGGACCCCAGGCTGCAGGATGATCGCGTTCTGCCCGCACAGCATTACGCGTACGTGGAGTAGGACGGTGACATGAGCTACGGCACGCATCAGTCACTATATTCATTCTTTAGGAAAATGTGCGCAAGGCCTGAACGATGATGCCCGATAATCAATCTCTATAAATCTCTGTGTTGCCAAGCATGGAATGAATGGTGGCTATAGAGTCGCCTGACTGATCGCATTTAAATCACTCTGCCCTATACATCCCTACCACACCCCTAATAACCCTTTTTTTTCAGTGTTATCATGTTGCCAGCCAAATAGGCGCACACCTTAGATCACTTCAAAAACATTTACAACCCCTTACTAAGTATACATTCGATATACCATACTACTAGTTTGCTTGTCATAATACATTCATCAAGACAAACCAAGTTAGAAAAATTTGGAGGGGGCTGCTGTCATAGGAAACACCTACTTATTGATACTCTGCTGTAGCTTATACTTCTAACAAAAAAAACACTGCTGTGAGTGCCACCTATTTCTAAGAAAGCATTCTTATTCAATTGTGCTGCGAAAAAGCTTCACTGTATAACTGCTAACAAACTGCACAAGTTTACTCATTCAGTAACCACACCATGCTGCACTGTGTTTACGATCTCATAAAAGAAGTGCTGCTAACGTAACATAGTTAGGAAGCGCGAGCAATAAATCAAGCTAAAACGCGCAGGTTTCGGAGCAGGATTCGTAAAACACCACGTGCGCCTAGTCTTTTAAGATATGAACGACTTACATCTTGTAGGGTTGTAAAACTAGCTGTGTGTGTAGGTAGTCTCGAGCTGCACACGAGCGCTAATATGGCATCGCACTTCCGCCATATTTGCTATTACTGTAGGGGTACTGTGACCTTATTTTACGCAAAATGTCTGGTGTCACGTGGGACGCCTATTACTCTGTAATGCGTTCGCGCCTCTACCGCAGTTAACGGACCACCGCTCGCTTGTGATCTCCTGCTTTAGAGCTTTGTGTTAGCTATTTTTTACTGAAGCATCGAGTTATCTTTACTATATCTAGTGTTCCGTGAGCTGAGAAATCTCCAAGAAGAAGTCTCTGGTTGCACTGCATGGAGCTTTCCGTTATTCCCTCTTCCAAAAATAAAAGCAACAAGGCAAAAAATACACTTCTTTCAATGCTTTCATTGTGATTCTCGGCACGACTATGTATGTATGTGAACTATGTCTTTTCCAGAAAAAAGGCATTTGGTCACCCCAGCCCTAGAAGCTTGCTACTATGCATATAAACTCGACTATACTGGTCGAATCGTCAAAAGTACCTACCCAGTTTTCTTAGGTTAGCTTCTTACTTCCGGTGCTTCATACGCAACTTCGCAGAACTTGCGTCTCCGCTCCATCAAATTCTCGCATGTGACGTCACCTTCGTTTGGTCCGAAGACTGCGAAAGCACTTTCATGGCATTGAAGCAAGCCGTTACGTCAGGTATGGTATTGTGCCAATTCGATCCAAATGCACCCACCATCCTAACACCAACGCTAGTAGTCTTTATCTAGGTGCGATACTCTTGCAGCGCGAAAACTCGCGCGAACACGTCGTTGCTTACGCAAGTCGAGTTCTTACAGCTGCAGGAAAGAACCACCCCATCACTTAGCAGGAGTGCCTTGCTGTTATTTGGGCAGCGCAATTATTTTAACGATATCTTAACAGTCGTTACCAATCATAACGCATTATGCTGGCTGTCATCATTGAAGAAACTTACCAAGGAACTTCGGTCGCTGGGTAGTTCGCTCGCAGGATTAAAATCACGATGGCACATAGAGATCTGAGAAGTAGCACCAGGACAATGATGGTCTATCATGCTGTCCTCTGCTCAGCACAGGCAACTCACCATGGCTACTCCAAAACAACAACGCCTCGCCAATCCCAGCGCTAAGTTCACCATCATCCGACACCTAATTCGTCCTTGTTTGAGAACAACGTGTCGAACCATACTGCCGCACCATTGCTGACCGCATGAATGGCTCTGCTCCTTCTCCAGACACCAGAGCCTGTGGACAAGTTAGACAAGTTAAGCTTCACGTGGGCGCTTCATACCGCTACGTCTACTACGCCGAAGGCAACAGCTCCATTGGCCGAGCATCTTACGCGTTATTCAAGGGCCACAGGTTAAGTGCCTGCCAACGGCAAGTTATCTTTTTATCCACTTTTATTTCCTAATATCTATATACTACAATTACTATAACCACATTCTATTTACTTTTTCACAAGATTATGTGTTAGTTACCATTATTATTATTCCTAAAGAGGTCGTATGACGGCCGGCCAATATATGAGGCTGAAGTGTCACAGTGACCACAAGCATACAATTAGCCACTTATACTATTGTTGTAACCGTAGCTTACATCAATATGAATCCGAATGACAATTTGTGAAAAGGTCCACTATAAATTTTGACGCGATAGCTTCAGAGAGCTCATGTCACAGAAATCGGCTGTGGGCATCAGAATCGTTGATTGTGAGCGAAAAATTGAAAAAGCAGCAAATAAAATAAAAAAACTTCCGGTCCTATTGAGGATCGAACCCGGGACGTTCGCATGGCAAGCAGGTGTTCTACCACAAAGCCACGATGTTTACTTCTTCTTCAATGCCTTGCATATCAAGACTGCTCACATTTTGCATACTTACATATTTGTCAAAATGCAAGTGCGTCACAAAACCCACCTACCGAATTCATTGAGGAACCGTCCGCTCTTAGCTGACTATTGATCGATACTTGGGCATTCGTAACAATTGCTCAATGCGCCCAATTCAGTATGGTACATTCTCTTGGCCCTTCAGCACTTCAAGAAAATGGCACACAGATTTGCAGAAATATTGGCGCCGAGATAGCACATCCACATCCGCGTTTTCTAAGGTAGATCGTGTTTTCCATATACTGTGCAGGCCCAGAAGTGGGATTAGATCATTAGGTACGTCTGCCTCGTTTTTATTCGAAAGAAAACAAATGCCTAGTGGACCTAATGGTAATTCTTTTTTCAGGGTTTTTTTGCAATATGTCCCAGAAAAAGACCCCACTCCAGCAATTTAAAAACACGTGTTTAATTGTTTCCGGTTTACTACGCAAGTGGCAATCTGTGCTCCATGGCGCGAATATTCCCCTGTCCTGCAACGACTTTTTAACTGGTAAGAAACCAGTATGTAATTTAAAGAAAAACGTTTTGACCCCTGGCGCTACAAGCATTCTTTTAACACGTTTCAGAACATTCTGTGCTGGGCCTGAACAATATAGCTGACGGTACAATGGCACAGTCAGTAAAACATTGACAAGGTCTTTATACAATTTTTTTACATGGTGCTTCAGCCAGATACTCAAACGAAAATTTCACTGACAAAAGTGGAAAAATGAAACAACTTCCTTTAAATACCCTTGTATTGTTTCTTGCAAATTTGATGACGATACGAGAAATCCCGGCAGCCCTCTAGGTAACCTTAGTTGTATAACAGCACTTAAAAAAGGGTCATCAACATCACGCATGAAAAGGAAACGATTGACAAGTTGTCTTATATACAAATGAACTAATCGGAGCCCGCCATCTCTAACTTTTCAGAAGAGGTTTGTGCGGCTTGATCTTACGCAGACAGAACTCCTAAAGAAAATTACAAATACTATGTGTATTTTTCCTACACTTATTCTATTGCTTTGAAAAACGTGTATTACGTACCACAGCTTGCTCACCAGAAACAAGTTTCACGTTGTGGCCTGTGCGAATATCAAAATACCCCAACCTTTCTATTATTCTACATCATTGAGCAACGCCTGTGCTTCTTTTTTCCAATACGGTTCCATGTCGTAATAAAACTACAGTGGCACTCCTAAATACTGCACTGGTGTTTCCCGCCATTTAATGTTTAGGAATATTCTTGGCGTGACGTCCCGTTCCCCATGGCAGAAGCCAAGGCACTTATCCCAGTTCACGGCACTACCATTCACCTGGCAAAAAACTTTTCATGGCCTTTACAGCATACATTATACTCTCATAATTTGTACCGAAAACTGCAATGTTGTCTGCGTATGCAAGGAGGCTGACCTTAGCCTCATGCAATTTAAAGCCGCTTATTGCAGTGCTATTATTGACACCTAAACAAAAAGGTTCAATAAAGAGTGCAAAAAGCAAAGGCGATAGTGGGCATTCCTGTCTCACTGGCCACAGCACAAGTATGCCCTCACCCGTAGTTTTATTTATTACCAATCTTGTTGTGCATGCTGTGTAAGCCATGCGCACTCTGTCGCTAATCCAACTCTCTAGGTTACCGCGTTCAAACAATCAAAGGAGCAAGTCGTGCGGCACGCGATGATAGCGTCACAGATGCATAGATGAGATGCATAGCGTCACAACTCTCTTGAATTGATCGTGCTATGTTTATGTTGGTCATTATTTTTGTTCCCTTCATGTCGCAAGATTAAAAAGAAAGAACGCACCAGCTATTGCTTCTTTTGTATGGTACCTTGTCCATTTATATTATATTTCTCTTATTTCACTTTCACAGGCATGTCTCTTCTCAGCTTCAAGAGCTCGTTTTGTTGTCATTTCTCTCGCTACCAAGTTTTCTGCTCGAGCTCGAATCAATGTTCCGCGAAAAGGCTTTGGTCTATCAACTCTAACTTCTGTTTAGTTTTGTTTATATCCTCTGAAAATGTACCGACGTGAGTACATTTTTCCGCTACTAACGGTTGGAAGTTTTCAAGGAAGCGCACTTCAAGTTATTTTTCAGCATATCTAAGGATACTGGCTCTCTGAAGTGCTTCCAGTTTAATGGTCTGTTTAAATAGTTCCCACTAATGTCCCCAGAATTCAAGTGTTCTATTTGCTAAGTCTTCTATGCCCTCTAGAAAAATGCGATTAAACTCTTCATCTTTTAATAGCTTTAAAATAAATATTAGGAGGTCCCAAGAAATATGTTTGTTGCTCCTTTTATGTTTACCCACTGAGAATAAAATCAAACAATGATCACAAAACGTAACAGATCTAACTGTGTACTCATTGCACAAATGATGATTTCAGAAGACACGTATAGTCTCTCAAGTATAGCATGGCTTGAACGCTGAAAGTGGCTAAACTTAACCTCTTTTCTACTGCATAGACATTCACCCACGTCTTCTAGCTGAGCCTTCACCACCATGTCGATTAGACCGGCAGCGCTTGAATATCTGTATGATCTGAAATTTGATTTATCTATACTCCAACAAACGCAGTTTAAATCCGCGGCCAAAATTAGTTTACAATCACAAATACACATCAATTTTGCCAAAAAACTCCTTTCAATCTTGAATCACAGTGGGTGCGTACGCACATCACTCTCCATTTTTCTCTTGGTAAGGATAAATCACATATAATAAAACGACCCGCCTCGCAGGTGGTTACGGACTCTATTTTGAATTAGGGCTCTGCCGAATTAACAAGAGACACCCTGCAGACGTACCCACCACGTGACGAACGCACACAACAAACAGTCTCATGAAAGGCTGAACCATTCGCTCTGC
The DNA here is from genome assembly GCF_043290135.1 of Rhipicephalus microplus. NCBI lineage: Eukaryota > Metazoa > Arthropoda > Arachnida > Ixodida > Ixodidae > Rhipicephalus > Rhipicephalus microplus. Next base: position 123,629,072 of record NC_134700.1, read on the forward strand.
GTGCTCTTAACTCTCTACTTTAGTTTCCTGTACAGCGACGATACCTAGATCTTGTTCTATGATCAGGCGCTAAAGCTGGTTTCGCCGCTGCTTGGCAGAAAGCCCACGTACATTTAGCGTCGCCAATCCAATCATCGCCATCGTGCTGAAAAAAAACCGAGTGAATGACACTTACCTTACAAACACCTAACTCATTGTCCGGCCAACGCTCAAGGCATCGTCCCATCGCCGCCGCGTGAGAGCGATGACGAACGCAGGTGGCCAGTACCCCGAGACTTTTTGGAACCAGCCACTCGCCACTGCCCTTGATCTTCCTGGGTCGCACGCTGCTGGGATGCCGCGCCTCCTTCATTCAGGCGTCACTTTACTGGTGTATTTCGACTGTATTCATCTCCAAAGTAGCGTCGGGGCCGATGACTGGTTCAGGCTTGTGTTGGGTTTCCGTCCAAGTCGAATGCCGTTGCGTTCGAGTGCCCATAACCATAATTTCATCTGTGTCTTGCTTAGGTCTTTTCATCTCTCTCTCGCTGGTCGCCACTACATGAGACGCCTCCACCGCTGCCTCTGACGCCATGGCCCTCTCTACTTCCTCCTCCTCCTCCTCCTCATCATCAACATCATCATCATTAGCCTGACTACGTCCACTGCAGGACAAAGGCCTCTCCCATGTTCCGCCAGTTAACCCGGTCCTGTGCTTGCTGCTGCCAATTTATACCCGCAAGCTTCTTAATCTCATCTGCCCACCTAACCTTCTGTCTCCCCCTAACCCGCTTGCCTTCTCTGGGAATCCAGTTAGTTACCCTTAACGACCAGCGGTTATTCTGTCTACGCGCTACATGCCCGGCCCATGTCCATTTCTTCTTCTTGATTTCAGCTATGATATCCTTAACACCCGTTTGTTCCCTAATCCACTCTGCTCTCTTCTTGTCTCTTAAGGTTACACCTACCACTTTTCTTTCCATTGCTCGCTGTGTCGTCCTCAATTTAAGCTGAACCCTCTTTGTAAGTCTCCAGGTTTCTGCTCCGTAGCTAAGTACCGGCAAGATACAGCTTTTATATACCTTCCTCTTGAGGGATAGTGGCAATGTACCTGTCATAATTTGAGAGTACTTGCCAAATGGGCTCAACCCCATTCTTATTCTTCTAGTTACTTCAATCTCGTGGTTCGGCTCCGCGTTTATTACCTGCCCTAAGTAGATATAGTCTTTTACAACTTGAAGTGCACTATTACCTATCGTGAAGCGCTGCTCTTTTCCGAGGTTGTTGCATATTACTTTCGTTTTCTGCAGATTCATTTTAAGACCCATCTTTCTGCTCTCTTTGTCTAACTCCGTAAGCATGAGTTGCAATTTGTCCCCCGAGTTACTCAGCAATGCAATGTCATCGGCGAAGCGCAGATTATTAAGGTACTCTCCATTAACTCTTATCTCTAACTGCTCCCATTCTAGGCTTCAGAGAACCTCCTGTAAGCACGCTGTAAATAGCATTGGGGAGATTGCGTCCCCCTGCCTTACACCCTTCTTGATTGGTATTCTGTTGCTTTCTTTATGAAGCACTATGGTAGCAGCTGATCCCCTGTAGATTTCTTCCAGGATGTTTATATATACTTCATCGAGGCCCTGATTCCGCAGTGTATGCATGACGGCTGATATTTCTACTGAATCAAACGCCTTCTCATAATCTATGAAGGCTATGTATAGTGGTTGGTTATATTCTGAGCATTTCTCTATTACATGATTGATAGTATGAATGTGGTAGATTGTTGAGTAGCCTGTTCGAAATCGTGGTTGTTCCTTTGGTTGATTGAATTCTACTGTTTTCTTTACTCTGTGAGCAATTATCTTTGTAAATAGCTTATATACTGCTGAGAGCAAGCTAATCGGCCTGTAATTCTTCAAGTCCTTGTCATCTCCTTTCTTATGTATTAAGATGATGTTAGCGTTCTTCCAAGACTCTGGTACTCTTCCCGTGAGAAGACACCTCGTAAACAGGGTGGCTAGTTTTTCTAACACAATCTGTCCTCCATCTTTCAGCAGATCTGTTGTTACCTGATCCTCACCAGCAGCTTTGCCTCTTTGCATGCTCTCTAAAGCTTTTCTGACTTCTTCTGTCACTACTGGTTGGGTGTCTTCTGGGTTACTGCTAGTTCTTATAGTATTAAGGTCATGTTTATCCCAGCTACTGTACAGATCTCTGTAAAACGCCTCCGTTATTTTACCTATCCTATCCATATTGGTAGTTATTTTGCCTTCTTTGTCTCTTAGTGCATACATCCGATTTTTGCCTATTCCAAGTTTCCTCTTCACTGCTTTGACGCTTCCTTCTTTTTTCAGAGCGTGTTCAATTCTCTCCATGTTATACCTTCTTACATCGGATACCTTACGCCTATTAATCAACTTCGAAAGCTCTGCCAGTTCTATTTTGTCTGTTGTACTTGAAACTTTCATGATTTGACGCTTCTTAATGAGATTCTTCGTTTCCTGGGAAAGCTTGCCAGTGTCCTGTCTAACTACCCTGCCTCCAACTTCCACTGCACACTCCGTAATGATACTCGTCAAATTATCATTCATTGTATCTATGCTAAGGTTGGTTTCCTCACTAAGAGCCAAGTACCTGTTCTGAAGCAAGACTCTGAATTCCTGTACTTTCCGTCTCAGTGCCAGCTCATTGATTGGCATTTTGCGTATCAGTTTCTGTCGTTCCTTCCTCAAGTCTAGGCGAATTCGAGACCGTACCATTCTATGGTCACTGCATGCATCGTACCTTGCCAACCACTTCCACATGCTGCACGATGCCTGGGTGTGCACTCATTATAAAGTCTATTTTGTTCTTATTTTCGCTATTAGGGCTCCTCCATGTCCACTTGCGGTTTCCTTGTTTTCGGTAGAAGGTATTCAAAATCCGTAAATATTGCGTTCTGCGAATTCTACTAGTAACTCACCTCTGGCGTTTCTAGTACCGAAGCCATAATCTCCTACTGTCTGGTCTCCAGCCTGCTTCTTCCCTACCTTTGCATTAAAGTCTCCCATCAGTATTGAAAACTGTGTTTTTACCTTACTCATTGCCGATTCCAAGTCTTCATAGAAGCTTTCAACTGAAGCGTCAACATGGCTGGATGTAGGCGCGTAAGCCTGTACCACCTTCATCTTGTATCTCTTATCCAGTTTAATTACGATACCTACCACCCCAACGAAAGATTTTGTTTGCTCTTGAGGTCGTCGTTATCCTGATATTGTAGTGAATTAATTACTTGTGGCAGCAGCAGACAGTATCTTCAATAAGTATGTTCCAAGGAAGACAGATCTTCGAAAGAGTACATATAAAACTGCAGGAACATTGCGAATGAGTAGACACAGTTTCTTTGCATGCTCTTGATTGTCTGTGTGTGCGTGTAAATAAAGAAATTATAAGCATAATTTGCTTTATTTATTCCGTCACTTCGTTGTTCAATCAGAGAGTAATGCACAGCAATGTACAGGGGAAGTTATTAGAACCAATGGAATGTAAATAAGAAGAAAGAAAAGTGGATGAAAAACTAACCAGCCGTGAGGAGGAATCGAACCTACGACCTTAGAATAACGCGTTCGATGCTCTAACCACTGAGCTACCACAGCGGCCTTCCTTTCATCCACTTTTTTGGGTTTATATGTGAATTTAGAAGTAGGAGTGACAGTCAGCGCTATCTATAAGCCGAGCGACGAGTGTGAAAACACTCTTTTATGCGCATGTTTGGCGTCACGTAGCACGTGAACTTATTATGATTGGGCAGCTAATTAATAGTCTCTCGTATACAACCTAATGACACCAAGTCTGCCAGTACGACACCCTCGTTTAATGAAATAAGGGAAAGAAGTGTATACCTAAGGACTCGTTTTTCCGTGTTTTAACACAATATAATTGAGATACAACAGACAGTAATACCAAGAAATGTACAGGGAAAGTTATTAGAACCAATGGAATGTATATAAGAAGAAAGAAAAGTGGATGAAAAAATAACCAGCCGTGAGCAGGAATCGAACCCACGACCTTCGAATAACGCGTTCGATGCTCTAACCACTGAGCTACCACAGCAGCCTTCCCTCCATCCACTTTTTTGGGTTTATATGTGAATTTAGAAGTAGGAGTGACAGTCAGCGCCATCTATAAGCCAAGCGACGAGTGTGAAAACACTCTTTTATGCGCATGTTTGGCGTCACGTAGCACGTGAACTTATTATGAGCGGGCAGCTGATTAATAGTCTCTCGTATACAACCTAATGACACCAAGTCTGCCAGTACGAGACCCTCGTTAAATGAAATAAGGGAATGAAGTGTATACCTAACTGCTCGTTTTTTCGTGTTTTAACACAATATAATTGAGATCTAACAGACAGTAATGCCAAGGAATGTACAGGGGAAGTTATTAGAACCAGTGGAATGTAAATAAGAAGAAAGAAAAGTGGATGAAAAAGTAACCAGCCGTCAGCAGGAATCGAACCTACGATCTTCGAATAACGCGTTCGATGCTCTAACCACTGAGCTACCACAATAGCCTTCCCTCCATCCACGTTTTCGGGTTTATATGTGAATTCAGAAGTAGGAGTGACAGTCAGCGCCATCTATAAGCCAAGCGACGAGTGTGAAAACACTCTTTTATGCGCATGTTTGGCGTCACGTAGCACGTGAACTTATTATGAGCGGGCAGCTGAATAATAGTCTCTCGTATACAACCTAATGACACAGTCTGCCAGTACGAGACCCTCGTTTAATAAAATAAGGGAATGAAGTGTATACCTAAGGGCTCGTTTTTCGTGTTTTAACACAATATAATGAGATCTAACAGACAGTAATGCCAAGGAATGTACAGTGAAAGTTATTAGAACCAATGGAATGTAAATCAGAAGAAAGTCGCTTGGTTTATAGATAGCGCTGACTGTCACTCCTACTTCTAAATTCACATAGAAACCCAAAAAAGTGGATTAAGGGAAGGCCGCTGTGGTAGCTCAGTTGTTAGAGCATCGAACGCGTTAATCGAAGGTCGTAGGTTCCATTCCTGCTCACGGCTGGTTATTTTTTCATCCACTTTTTTTTCTTCTTATTTACGTTGTATTGGTTTTAATACCTTCCCCTGTTCATTCCTTAGCATTACTGTCTGTTAGATCTCATTAATATTGTGGTAAAACACGGAAAAACGAGCCCTTAGGTATACACTTCTTTCCCTTATTTCATTAAACGAGGGTCTCGTACTGGCAGACTTGTTGTCATTAGGTTGTATACGAGAGACTATTAATCAGCTGCCCGCTCATAATAAGTTCACGTGCTACGTGAGGCCAAACATGCGCATAAAAGAGTGTTTTTACACTCGTCGCTTGGCTTATAGATGACGCTGACTGTCACTCCTAATTCTAAATATACATATAAACCCAAAACATTGAATGGAGGGAAGGTCGCTGCGGTAGCTCAGTGGTTAGAGCATCGAACGCGTTATTCGAAGGTCGTAGGTTCGATTCCTGCTCACGGCTGGTTATTTTCTCATCCACTTTTCTTTCTTCTTATTTACATTCCATTGGTTCTAACAACTTCCCCTGAACATTCCTTGGCATTACTGTCTGTTAGATCTCATTAATATTGTGTTAAAACACGGAAAAACGAGCCCTTAGTTATACACCTCTTTCCCTTATATATATATATATATATATATATATATATATGATTGTGTGTGTGTGTGTGTGTGTGTGTGTAGGCAGGCATGGTGGTTGAGTGGCCGTAGCGTTGCAAGTAGTCAAGTAGATCATCCGTGGGTGGTCACAACGTGGTTTATTTCGTCGTTTTGGCTTAGAGTCTGGCATTCATCAGGATTGAGGGTACAGTTTGTTGTGCACAGCTTTATACAATATTGAATCAGAGGGTGAGAGAGAAAGAGAAAAATAAACAAAAAAGAAGAAGAAAGGGGAAAAAGAAAAAGTAGAAAATAAGGTGGACCCCCCGGGCGCCCCCTTCCACTCTTCCTTCCCCTTCTCGCTCCATCTCTTTCCCCTTTCTCCTTTTAACCTTTAGGATGTCTGTAGTCTGAGTATCCTTCCTTTTACTAACGCATTGTTCCCGAACAGACGGTGCCTCCTGGCTCTGACGGTTCGGTGTGGAGGAAAGAGAGCTTTATTAAGATCTTTAAGCCTTTAACTACTCTGCGCACCGTCGACCTCTCATCGTAGAAATAGGGGCGCCGTGTATTGTCGCAGAGGCTGGCAAGCAGGTGCAATGGCAATTCTTGCCCGCTTCGGCATTACGCGTGCAGTAGGGGCCTCCAGACTGTGCACAGGGTTGCTGTTGGCCATGTCATGTTATGCACAAGTTATTGTATAGTGAGGTAAAAACAGAAACAGATGAGAGCTGTACTTAGGAAGGGTAGTACACTTGGAATTATTTTGAGTCTTCCAGTGCCCTTCGCAGCTGCAGTGCCGTGCACTCAGTTATTTTTTCATTATTGCCGCTACTGTTTTCTAATGCTTTAATTGCTGCAAGTGTACCCGGATTCTCATTTATCCTCGAGGATGTTAAATCAGCGGATAAAGTATGACTTTCGTTGTTCGCGTTCTCGGTTTGTTTTAAATCCCGTCTCTAAGAGCGTTACTAATAGGTTGTCGATTGCATGGTCGGGAAGATTGAGATGTTTTGATAGCGATAGATTTGGGGCTGATTTCGCATGGGCTCTGTGATTATTGAAGCGAATCCTAAATGGTTTTTTTCTGATGTACTGCGTACTGCACACGTTGCATTCGGGTAGGTATATCGCATTAAAGGAATCGCATGTTAGGTTTCCTCGTATGTTAATCGAAAACTTGGATTGTATGCTGGTTCCTTTGTGTGTTTCTCGCATTGCTTTACATACAAGACATTGTGACTCTAAACATGGTCGGCATGAATTATTAGGGAGTGAGGTATTCTTTTGAGAGTACACAAGTGTGTCTTTCAGGTTGCGTGGTCGTCGGTAAACGACGCCAGGAGCGGATGGGAATGCGCGTTTCAGACGTTCACTTTGTTGCAGAATGTTGTATTGTCGTTTAAGGATATTGTTTACATTGTGGAAGTCAGTGCTCTAAGTTAAGCACAGGTTTGTTTGTTGTGGATCTTCTTGCGTTGGTCGCTTCATAAGTAAGGCATCACGCTTCAGTTTTCTGGCTTTTTCAACGGCGTCTTCACTTACATGTGAGGGGTATTTTTGTTTATCGAGCATAAGTTTTAGCCTCTGTGAGCTCACGTCAAAATCAGCGCCTCTTGAGCAGATTCGCTTAAACTTGGCTGTACGGAATACTGTTTTTACAGTAGCGCGGGTGATGGCTTTGGGATTTGAGGTATTGTTGCCGATCCGTTAATTTGCGATATATGGTTGTAGAAAGCTTGTCTTCTTCTAACGTTATGGTAAAATCAAGAAAATTTACGGTTGTTTGCGAGTAGGTGTGTGTAAAGTTTATGTTCGGATGTACAGCACTGTAAGTGTCGATAAAGCTAAGAAGTTCATCCTCGCTGTGGGTCCAGATAAGAAAGACATCTTTCTCATTTGGATCTAGACACCGAACCACCAGAGCCAGGAGGCGCCGTCTGGTCGGGAATAATGTGTTAGTAAAAGGAAGGATACACAGACTGCAGACATCCTAAAGGTGAAAAGGAGAAAGGGGAGAGAGATGGAGAGAAAGGGGAAGGAAGTGTGAAAGATGCGCCCGTGGGAGTCCACCTTACAATCTCGTTTTTTCTTTTTCTCTTTTCTTTTTTTCTTCTTTCTTTTCATCTTTTTTCTTTTTTTCCTCTTTCTTTTTCTCACCCTCTGATTCAAGATTGTATAAAGCTGAGCACCAACAAACTGTACCCTCAATCCTGATGAAGGCCAGACTCTAGGCCGACACGTGGGAATAAACCACGTTGTGACTGCTCATGCAGGACTTGACTATATATATATATATATATATATATATATATATATATATATATATATATATATATATACAATACTATATTACTATTCTTATAATATGGCAAGCTATATTTGACCGTTTAAGGGATTTTTGTTCGCTGTCTAATACAGTCGCGTTTTCGTCTTCTTTCTCAGACAATTCGTCTTCTTCCTGACAATACCACTCACTTAGAAGAAAAAATAAAGGCGTGCACCTAACCTTGCATCTTTATAGCTCATCTAACTTCATCGTTTGTATTTTTGCTAAACTTGTTTATGCAGATTTTATAGTTCAGCCTTTTTGCTCAGAGCTAGAACAGAGTTCAGTTCGATGCGCAAGAATGGAATCGACTATTGTCCCGCCAGCTCTGTCTAGCGTGTCTTTTCAACCTTCGCTTTGAGGGAATGCCAAAGGAGCTTTGTCGTGTATGTGTGCTGGTGTCCATTGCTTCGGCAATGCGGTTTGACAGCGTGGGTGAGGAACAAACATCTGAAAAACTTTTCGTCGTCCTGAAACGAGATTACGACACGAATCATGACGCCAAGGAACGGTCACTTCCAACCCCATTTGTGAACACGCCTTTTTTGGGGGTTTAGGTAGGCGTCTTTAGGAGAGCAAAAGTAAACAAAAAAAAAGATTCAGATCGATGGCTCACGAATACCGTCAAATCTTGGCATTCTTCACTCTTCATCTGTGATTTTGTTGCTTTACAGTCATTTTTTTACAGCATTAGTTCTGTGGTGACAACCCAGCTGGCCATTTACATTACAGACATCACCTTTTATTACCAATGCACGTCTCTTTATGCCGACATCATATAGCGGCGACTAGGAAAAGGCATTGCAAAAAATATTATAAGTACACTGCTGCGGTACACTTTCATTTTATCTCATTGAATACTAAAGCGTTATCTACGACACGCACATGAAAGAGAAAGACACCAGCATTGCTGCTCTTCTTTGGTTTCTTCATGTGATAGCTGGCGCCAAAGTTTTCAATGCTTGATATTCAAAAATAGGCTTTTCTTTTTGACTTATTTTCTACGGAATTTTTTTTCTCTGCTCTCGTTTTTCCCCAACAAGGCAATCTGCGGCGACAAAGCACTTTCATTTTTCTCTAACATTGGTCTTTCTTGTTAGTGTTGCTTTCAGCTTGCGATATAGTGTCTTGACTCTGCGCATCACAACCACTGCACCAAAAGATCACAGCCATGGCGGATATATATAGAGAGGGGCGAAATACTACAGTGCAGAGCTCATATATCCGCGTGCTCTCTTTCACGTGCTTCTGCTTATAAGTTTTATGGCATGTCCGTTGTAACTGTTTTATATTCAATTACGGTGGAACTGTCATATCTTGAGAACAATGAATTCCTGTTGCAGCAGGTGGATTGTGTGGTTTACACTGTAAACAGTCATCATCATCATCATCATCATCATAATCAGCCTGACTACGTCCACTGCAGGACAAAGGCCTCTCCCATGTTCCGCCAGTTAACCCGGTCCTGTGCTTGCTGCTGCCAATTCATACCCGCAAACTTCTTAATCTCGTCTGCCCACCTAACCTTCTGTCTCCCCCTAACCTGCTTCCCTTCTCTGGGAATCCAGTTAGTTCCCCTAATGACCAGCGGTTATCCTGTCTACGCACTACATGCCCGGCCCATGTCCATTTCCTTTTATTTATTTCAACTATGATATCCTTAACCCCCGTTTGTCCACTAATCCACTCTTGCTCTCTTGTCTGTTAAGGTTACACCTACCATTTTTCTTTCCATTGCTCGCTGCGTCGTCCTCAATTTAAGCTGAACCCTCTTTGTAAGTCTCCAGGTTTCTGCTCCGTAGCTAAGTACCGGCAAGATACAGCTGTTATATACCTTCCTCTTGAGGGATTGTGGCAATCTACCTGTCATAATTTGAGAGTGCTTGCCGAATGTACTCCACCCCATTCTTATTCTTCTTGTTAGTTCAATCTCGTGGTTAGGCTCAGCGGTTATTACCTGCCCTAAGTAGACATATTCTTTTACAACTTCAAGTGCACTATTACCTATCTCGAAGCGCTGCTCCTTTCCGATGTTGTTGTACATTACTTTCGTTCTCTGCAGATTATTTTAAGACCCACCTTTCTGCTCTCCTTGTCTAACTCCGTAATTATGAGTTGCAATTCGTCACCTGAGTTACTCAACAAGGCAATGTCATCGGCGAAGCGCCGCTTACTAAGGTATTCCCCATTAACTTGTGGTGCCATCATCACCATCATCATTTCTTGATCACCGCGCCGCGCCTCTCGTGCAGCTGATGCTAGCTCGAGCGGCGCGAGGATTAGAACAAGCTAGCGCACTTCGTGTGTCGGACGTGGAAAGCCACCGCGGCTCCGCTTCAGGCGTGGAATAAAGTGGCGAGAGAACGGCACGACCACGTTGGCCGCCATCCCATCTTCCTCTCTCGCAACATTGGTGACCCTGTCGTGACCCGGACGTGATTGGTGACCCGGGCGGGCGACAATCTCTTATCCCTAACTGTTCCCATTCGAGGCTTCTGAAAACCTCCTGTACGCACGCGGTAAATAGAAGTGGGGAGATTGTGTCCCCCTGCCTTACACCCTTCTTGATTTGTATTCTGTTGCTTTCTTTATGAAGCACTATGGTAGCAGTTGATCCCCTGTAGATTTCTTCCAGAATGTTTATATATACTTCATCTACGCCCTGATTCCGCAGTGTCTGCATGACGGCTGATATTTCTACTGAATCAAACGCCTTCTCGTAATCTATGAAGGCTTTGTATAGTGGTTGGTTATACTCTGAGCATTTCTCAATTATCTGATTGATAGTATGAATGTGGTCAATTGTTGAGTAGCCTGTTCGAAATCCTGCTTGTTCCTTTGGTTGACTGAATTCTAATGTTTTCTTTAGTCTGTTAGCAATTACCTTTGTAAATAGCTTGTATACTACAGCGAGCAAGCTGATCGGCCTGTAATTCTTCAAGTCCTTGTCATCTCCTTTCTTATGTATTAAGATGATGTTAGCGTTCTTCCAAGACTCTGGTACCCTTCCCGTCAGGAGACACCTCGTAAACAGGGTGGCTAGTTTTTCTAACACAATCTGTCCTCCATCTTTTAGCAGATCTGATGTTACCTGATCCTCACCAGCAGCTTTGCCTCTTTGCATGCTCTCCAAAGCTTTTCTGAATTCTTCTATCATTACTGGTGGGGTGTCATCTGGGTTACTTGCTAGTTCTTATAGTATTAAGGTCGTGGTTGTCTCGGCTACTGTACAGATCTCTGTAAAACTCCTCCGCCATTTTAACTATCCTATCCATATTGGTAGTTAATTTTCCTTCTTTGTCCCTTAGTGCATTTATCCGAGTTTTGCCTATCCCAAGTTTCCTCTTCACTGCTTTGACGCTTCCTCCGTTTTTCAGAGCATGTTAAATACTCTCCATGTTATACCTTCTTATATCGCATACTTTACGCAAATTATACAACTTTGAAAGCTCCGACAGTTCTATTTTGTCTGTTGTACTTCACACTTTCATGCTTGGACACTTCTTAATTAGGTTCTTCGTTTTCTGGGAAAGCTTGCCAGTGTCCTGTGTAACTACCCTGCCTCCAACTTCCACTTCACACTCCGTAATGATACGCGTTAGATTATCATTCATTGTATCTACGCTAAGGTCGGTTTTCTCACTAAGAGCCGAGTACCTGTTCTGCAGCGACACTCTGAATTCCTGTACTTTCCCTCTCAGTGATAGCTCATTGATTGGCTTCTTGCGTACCAGTTTCTCTCATTCCTTCTTCACGTCTAGGCGAATTCGAGACCAAACCATTTTATGGTCACTGCATCGTACCTTGCCAACCACTTCCACATCCTGCACGATTCCTGGGTTGGCATTCATTATAAAGTCTATTCCGTTCTTATTTTCGCCATTAGGGCTCCTCCATGTCCACTTGCGGTTTTCTCGTTTTCGGTAGAAAGTATTCAAAATCCGCAAATTATTGCGTTTTGCGAATTATACTAGTAGCTCTCCTCTGGCGTTTCTAGTTCCGATGCCATAATCTCCTACTGCCTGGTCTCCAGCCTGCTTCTTCCCTACCTTTGCAATAAAGTCGCCCATCACTATAGTATACTGTGTTTTTACCTTACTCATTGCCGATTTCACGTCTTCATAGAAGCTTTCAACTGAAGCGTCATCATGGCTGGATGTCAGCGTGTAAGCCTGTACTACCTTCATCTTGTATCTTTTATTCAGTTTAATTACAATACCTACCACTATTTCATTATTGCTATAGTATTCCTCTATGTTGCCAGCTATGTTTCTGTGAATTAGGAACCCCACTCCCAGTTCTCTTCTGTCTGCCAAGCCCCGATAGCAGAGGACGTGCCCATTCTGTAGCACAGTATAGGCCTCATCTGTCCTCCTAACCTCACTGAGCCCTATTATATCCCATTTAACACCCTCTAGCTCCTCGAATAGTACAGCTAGACTTCGCTCACTAGATAAGGTTGTAGCGTTAAGCGTTGCCAAGTTCAGGTTCCAAAGGCGGCCTGTAGTCCAGAGATTCTTAGCACCCTCTGCTGCGTTGCAGGTCTGACCGCCGCCATGGTCAGTTGCTTCGCAGCTGCTGGGAACTGAGGGCCGTGAGTTATTTGACGTATGCATGTGGGAGGTAGTGGCCAGATACTGCACCAGGGTGGCCAATCCTTCTATGGTGAGGGATTGCGTTCCCAGCGGTGGTTACCGGTGAGGCCGCACCCCAGGCCTCTTAATGCAGTTCCATCAACACGCGAACTTTTTTTTTCCGGTTGGGAACTGCGCGGCACCGGGATATGAACCACGGACCTCTTGCATGCGAGGTGGATCCTGTAACCAATACGCGATCGCCGCACCCGGATTGTTATGTTCTAAATGTAGGTTTCAGCGGTGTATCAGTCAAGTTTATGGTTATTTTTATAAAAATGTTTTAATGAAATGAGATTTCTGCTGATTACCCCCTTAATTAAGGGTCTGGAGAGTACGGAGTTGGGCCTCCGATTAGCCTATAGGGTGCTGTTTATTGATATATTAAGCGGACAAAATTTATATTCGTTTGTGAGGTGATGTTACCAAATTAATTTTTTTAGTGATTAGGATTAATTTTGGTCACGAAATAATTCCGGTACTGTTACTCCCGCCCTGATGAAACCTGAGCGGCGACAGGTCTACAATTAGGGCTTTTCACTGTATGAGTTAGAAGTTTCCCGGTAGGTTATTAGCGAAGTTAAAAGCGATCGTAAGGAAAAAAAAACAAAAAAAAACACGTGGTTCAAGACTGACCTGACGGGCGTACCTTTCTCCCGAGCAGTGAGCCACCCTCCTCCTCTGAGCGAGGGAAGACGCGGGCGCCCCACGTTTTTAGCGGTTTTCGTTATATTCTTTCTAACTCTGTATCTTCCGGTTACCTTAAGCTATCAAAATTATTTTTACACAGAAAAAACCGGACTGTTGTGTTCTAAAAGAAGATATTAGCTATTTTTCGGTGGCGTTTGTAGCTCCTTTTGAAAATTTGTTTTAATGAATTGAGCTTTTTGCTGATTACCGCCTTAATTAAGGGTCTAGAGTGTACGGAATTGGGCCTCCTGGTAGCCTATGGGGTGCGATTTATTATTATATTAAGCGGAAAAAATTTAAATGCGTTTGCGAGGTGATATTACCAATTTATTTTTTAGTGATTAGGCTTAATGTTGATTGCGGAATAACTCTGGAACTATTAAACCTAGCCTGATCAAACTTCAGTAGCGTCAGGTCTACCCTAAGGACTTTCAACTTTTTATGTAAGAACATTCCCGGTAGAATATTAACGAAGTGTCAAGCGACTGTTGTTTTCACAGGTTCACACTGTTTTCCGCTTCTAAAATTTAAAATTTTCGTTTGTAATAGCAGTATTTGTAGCGGTTGAACTCCTTATATCTTCATAAACAAATAGACACCACTCTGACCCTCCTAGAACCGAAATTGCCAAAGTTAAAGGCAGATATGTGCAGAGCTCACTTACACGCGCTGCTGACGCGGCCGCTCCCGTACAGTACTTGTGCACAAAAAAATAAACTGAGGCAAGAAGGAAGGAAACCATGAGGACAAACGCAGCCCCCCTCCCGCCCTTTATTTGTGTGCAAACGACATTCTCTGATGAAATGCGTTCTCGCTCAATGCTCAGTTTTTGGAAGTGATTACCAAGCATGCTTATGTGCATCTAGTATGCCTACTCACCATGCAGATGGAGTATCCTCGGGGAAAGTCGCTGTTTACTATAAGTCACATATGAGTCGACAAGGCAACCTCCCTGCATCTACCACTTACTAGGGATTAAGCGTAGCAACCATAAACGAAAGACCATGCCTCCTCGCCAGCACAAGATTTCGAAAAAGCATGTACACAGCAAGCAACCTTTATTAATGCCTCACACTTCTTAGCGTGAACAGAGCGTAGATCTTTTGTGCTGTCGTAACGCCTCAGCGTCTCACTATCAGCTTCTCTATATTGCAAAAAAAATAGTGGCGCTTCCGTGATGCCCCCCTGGCTGTCATGGTCTTCCATCACAAAAACGCTTTCAGATAAAGACAGAACCGGATGAACAATGTGTTTCATTCTACCTTCCGCTTTTCCATGCACTTTTACGTGACGCTTTTGACGTTCTTACTCTGCTCATGGTGTTCCTTGCTAATCAGAACAGAATAATGCATGCCTTTTTAATGAACATAAAGTTTTGCTCCACATCATCACTACCATTTTTGCCTGCATTTCTACAACGCCTTGTTTTGAGGTTTTTTCAAGTGGTTTCTTCTCTGCTATTTCAAACTAAACTTTAAAGCATTGTTGCTTTAAATTTTTTTGCAACATGATTACATTTAAACGCTTCTGCGGGTTTAGATCTGCAACCTCATATTTTTTGGAACATCTACCAATGTCTTAATGCTGAAAAACGATGTTTGAAAAAGTTTGACTCAGTGATGTCATCGTAATATGACATAGTCGCTTGATCAAAAGTTAACTTATCCGCAAAGAAAAGCAGCTTTAGCTTTTTAAGGCTTGCGAGAAATCCGCTTTTCAATGCTGTGTTATAATGCATCAGCAAATGCGCACGTTCTTGTCGCTTTTGATTATTACACCCGTTGTAACAGGCTGGCAAATTTTTCGAAACCACCGAAATGTTCGCAAAAGTTAGCTGGCACGTGTTGTGCCATCCGCGCAATCACTTTTATTTTGATGTCGATTTACATTATCTTACCAATTTCATGGTGCTTGCAACTGTAAAAATCATTTGCGGCCCGTTACAAGCTGAGAAAACCCCTGGGTTTAAAGAATTTAATTAAGGCGTTTGTAAGGCGAGAACATTGCTATTGCTTCTCAGTGGATATCATATCGCGCCCCACTACCCTCGAAAAGCATTCGCATATTCAGCAGGTATGCACCCATTCTGCGTTCAGAGGTGCTTCGCTCAGTTTTGCATAGACTCCGTGACCTGTCTCTCTTTGACCAAGCTACGATGTACTGAGGTGTACGTATATGTACTAGTAAGCTAGGACACCCGTTTTAATGGTTCAAAATTAGGCTGTGTGGTGTTCCTGAAATTCCGCCTCAGGAAGAACATATAACCACGTTTCCGAATAACTTATGTATAAAAGAGGGCACAGAATGACAAAATATTTATCTCTGTGAGCCGCCATTATATAACATTCAATAATTAAATTTTCGGTACGTACAGCAAGTGGCAACGCTTGCGTTGGAAGTTGACGGCGGTCACATTGATACACAGATCAATTTGGAAGAATTTTCGGGGAATATCGGTGCTCTGAGATATTTCATTGCAAGGTTTGTTTGTGCCGCGCCACGGTGGTGTAGTGCCTATGGCACTCGACTGCTGACCCGAAGGTCATGGAATGGAATCCCGGCTGAGGCTGCTGCATTTCGGTAGAGGCAAAAATTGCTGCACAATGCCCGTGTCCTCAGACTTAGGTGCACGTTAAAGAACCCCAGGTTGCCGTAATTTCCGGAGCCCTCCATTTCGGCGTCTCTCATAATATTGTGGTGGTTTTTGGAAGCTAAACCCACATATCAATGCTTATTTGCGTGTACATGATTACGCATGTAGTAAATTTGGCACGGCGCAAAGTTGCTCCTCGATGTGCCGTGGCAGTTCCGTGCATCGTTTAATAGTTCAACGGGTCGAACACATTGCGAAGCTTATGAAGGTTAGCCTTTTACTGACAACTGGCGATAGCAAGCGATGATTTTTCGTCACATTGGGAAGGATGACTGCGCCGATCTTCACCACCCGGCATGCGTAATCACGAAAACGGCAATGAAACTCTCAGGGAGATATCGGAACAAAAACATGTTAGAATAAAGTCCCTTGTGCTTCTGGATATAAACGTGACTGCCTCCAACTTTTCACTGCAAATACTTTTGCACTGTATTGTTTGAGGATTTGAGCGGAAATAGTTCTCTAACGTTTAAATTTCTGTCCCCCATGAAATATATAGGTTATCTGTAACAATGGTTTTCATTACCTTCTCAGTGCTGACGTTCAACCCCCGGCCCAGACTACAATACAATTCTTTATTGAAATTTATAAAAATTTCCTTACTTGCTCTGTTTGTTTTCCATTTTAAACGTTACTTTCTTTTACAGTATAAGTATGTGAGGGTCTGCCACCTAAATAAGTCATAAAGGTCTTTTTATTTTTCTCGGCACGCTATCCGGTGAGACCGCTACGCCGGACAGAGCTGTCAGCGCCTCAGTAGGTTCGGTTTATTGCTGTGTCGCCTTGTCTGACACAAGCTCAATGGACACTTACGAGGCGTCTACAGGCGCCAGTGCACGCATTAGTGCGTATGAAGTCCTGCTGTGTTAAGGCTAGAGAAAAGTAAAAAAAAACTCCAACGCATCACTTACACAAATGGAGTGCTCAGAGGACAGATAAAGGCACTGGGTCGAAAGAGGCAGGAGAAAGTCCAGAATATACAGAATCAGAATCAGAAACATTCATTTCAAATCAAAGAAAGGAATAAGTAAATTTAAAGAATAAACAAAAGAAGGTCGCATAGTCAGACAGTGAAATGAGACCTTCTGTGGATGAAAACATGGTGAATCTTACACACAAAATTGCAATGACAAAAGCCAATGTAGTACAGGCAAAAAAAACAAATCAACAAGGAGCACTACCAAAAATCTTCGAAGACTAAAAGGAATGTGCCTGAGTGATTAAGAGTAAAAAGGGTAGGGTGTGGGGCTTATTCAAAGAAATAAAGTAAAATGCAGTTTACAAAATAATGAAACGCAGAAAATAAACATAAAACAGTAGGCGCATAACTTAGATTGCACAAATAGGATAAAAAGTTGCGTGAAAGTATAAGTTAAACAAAAACTATCGGGGGCGAAAAAGAACTAGAGCAGTCAAAAACTGGAGTTGGATGAGTCAAACAAAATTTTTTTCAATTGAGAATAAAGCCTATGGGAATTTAGTAATTTTAAAGTGGATAGTAGCGTTTTGCATAGAGCAAGTGCTGAGAAATGTAACGACTGTTGGCCGTAGACGCTGCGGACGATGTGAAAGTTAATTTGTGTTTGCCAGTGATTATAGTATTATCAGTGTTAACAAGGGGTTCCTTCGGCCTCATTGATGCAGGACTGTTACTCTCAAGTGCCTTATACGCGACAAAAACTTGCGAGAATATGTTTGATGAGAATAGACACATTTAGAATATTATCGCAGTGCAATACCTGAGCAGCAATAACACAATGAGGAGATAACATAATTAAACAAATAACTCAATTCTAGTGACACTAAGTGGCGTAAGGTGGCTATTGGATGTGTTGCCCAATGATTCAATGTTGTAGTTAAGGTTAAAATGAATGAAAGCGTAAAAGAGTGCTATGAAACTAGCGAAGGAGGATTGCAACCGTGTTTCATACATCAAGAAAAAAACTCAGGTTTGCCAGAAGGGTGAAGCAATAAATGCGATAGCAACATATTTGAATGTTTTAAAAAGCAAGGAGTAATAGGAAGCAACAAGTCAGGAATAATGTTTAGGAGTAACATTCTTTGTAGTTAATATGCACTTACTAATTAGCCAAGTTTCCTGTGGCATGGCTACTGTAGGCGACCAAACAAATCTCTTGAGTAAGGACGGCGCTGATGTACGAAGTGAGGCAGTCAGTCAACCTACTTAGGTCCTATCTCACGAAACTCTACAACACACTGGTGCAAGAGAACACGGCCGCTTGAGGTAAACTTTTGGCATCGTTTTTTTTTGTGTGTGCGTGTCGAGAACACAGCCCGTGGAAACTCTCGCCTGCTGTGGGGGCACAAGGCACGCGCTGATCGTTGCCGCGATGAAGCAGCAACCATAAGCGCCCACCCCCATAGAGTTTCTCAAAACTAACTAGAGGGCACTCTGGCGCTGCGATCAATCAGCGACCATAGGAATGATGGGTAGTACACACAATTGCCTAGTCTTCGTACTTGCGGCTTCTTTTATTGTTGTGTTTCGGTTTTCTTTTGAAAGAAAAGTTCAACCCTTTTGAACTTCCTGACCCAATTCGGAAAGATAAGTTGAAAAAAATAGGGGTGGTGAAGCGCAATTGCTGAACATTTGCTGCTTTTTGTTTTGTGAGAAAAAAGCTTTAAGCCACATGAACACACACGGAGCCAAAGGCGGGCCAGAAGTACGAAGATTAGACAAATGTGTGTGCTACCCATCAATCCCATGTTCGTTGAAGCGCCGTGCGTTGCAGCTCCCATAGACACTAGCGCCAGAGTTCTCTCTATTAAGTATTGTAGGAAACTATATGCCCACCCCCTCATTGTTCGGTGGCGAGATAAGCGCCGCGAGGACAAGCCCAGCCAGAAAGGCGATGCTTGTTCCGCAAACAGAGGAGCCTAGCAAGTCTTTTCCAATATATATAAATATATATACATAACAATAACGACGGTGGTGGTGGCGGCGACTGCAAAAAGCAGCCGAGACTGTCCATATAATTGCTATCGCAATAAAACAGATAATGATAGAGAAAGTAAAGACAGGTCTCGATGCGTTAGGTATCGGAGGCGAGGAGTTACGGTATCCCTCAGGCGCTTATCTCTTGGGCACTAGGTCGAGCAACTTCGACATTCTCCTCATATGTTTAGCTGTCGTTGATGCACGAAAACACCCCGTGGAAGTCTTCGTAGGCGTTTTAGGTGAGGAAAGGCTTCAGAGTCAAGATGAAAAAATTGGCAGATCCCACGTATAGCGGTTATTGATGATATGCGAAGCACGAATGAAAAATGTTGATATGTCACTTTAAAATCAGCACAATGTTACGAGGTGGTGGTAAACGATGCCGTACATGACTTCCTTGTCATAATTATTATGTTTGGATGTGTCGCATACCTTCGCCATCTATTCACAATACGTAATAGCAAATTTAGTATATGTGGAGCTAGTGAAACGGCCGCGAGCACGCTATGAGCGTGGTATGTTGTCATGTTCTTACATGACAAGCGTGTCAAGATTATCATGTTTGCACCAGTCATATACTTTGGTCATCCATTGACGTCATCATCATCATCATCATCATCATCAGCCTGACTACGTCCACTGCAGGACAAAGGCCTCTCCCATGTTCCGCCAGTTAACCCGGTCCTGTGCTTGCTGCTGCCAATTTTATACCCGCAAACTTCTTAATCTCATCTGCCTACCTAACCTTCTGTCTCCCCCTAACCCGCTTCCCTTCTCTGGGAATCCAGTTAGTTACCCTTAACGACCAGCGGTTTTGCTGTCTACGCGCTATATGCCCGGCCCATGTCTAATTCTTCTTCTTGATATCAGCTATGATATCCTTTACCCCCGTTTGTTCCCTAATCCACTCTGCTCTCTTCTTGTCTCTTAAGGTTACACCTATCAATTTTCTTTCCATTGCTCGCTGCGTCGTCCTCAATTTAAGCTGAACCCTCTTTGTAAGTCTCCAGGTTTCTGCTCCGTAGCTAAGTAACGGCAAGATACAGCTGTTATATACCTTCTTCTTAAGGGATAGTGGCAATCTACCTGTCATAATTTGAGAGTGCTTGCCAAAGTGCTCCACCCCATTCTTATTCTTCTAGTTACTTCTATCTCGTGGTTCGGCTCCGCGGTTTATACCTGCCCTAAGTAGACATAGTCTTTTACAACTTGAAGTGCACTATTACCTATCTCGAAGCGCTGCTCTTTTCCGAGGTTGTAGTGCATTACTTTCGTTTTCTGCAGATTCATTTCAAGACCTACCATTCTGCTCTCCTTGTCTAACTCCGTAATCATGAGTTGCAATTCGTCCCCTGAGTTACTCAGCAATGCAATGTCATCGGCGAAGCGCAGGTTACTAAGGTACTCTCCATTAACTCTTATTCCTAACTGTTCCCATTCTAGGCTTCTGAAAACCTCCTGTAAGCACGCGGTAAATAGCATTGGGGAGATTGTGTCCCCCTGCCTTACACCCTTCTTGATTGGTATTCTGTTGCTTTCTTTATGAAGCACTATGGTAGCAGTTGATCCCCTGTAGATTTCTTGCAGAATGTTTATATATACTTCATCGACGCCCTGATTCCGCAGTGCCTGCATGACGGCTGATATTTCTACTGAATCAACCGCCTTTTCATAATGTATGAAGGCTGTGTGTAGTGGTTGGTTATATTGTGAGCATTTCTCTATTACCTGATTGATAGTATGAATGTGGTCGATTGTTGAGTAGCCTGTTCGAAATCCTGCTTGTTCCTTTGATTGATTGAATTCTAATGTTTTCTTTACTCTGTTAGCAATTACTTTTGGAAATAGGCCCCGCCGCGGTGGTCGAGTGGCTAAGGTACTCGGCTGCTGACCCGCTGGGCGCGGTTTCGAATCCCGGCTGCGGCGGCTGCATTTTCGATGGAGGCGGAAATGTTGTAGGCCCGTGTGCTCAGATTTGGGTGCACGTTAAAGAACCCCAGGTGGTCTAAATTTTCGGAGCCCTCCACTACGGCGTCTCTCATAATCAAATAGTGGTTTTGGGACGTTAAACCCCACATATCAAAAAACTTTTGTAAATAGCTTGTATACTACAGAGAGCAAGCTAATTGGCCTGTAATTCTTCAAGTCCTTGTCATCTTCTTTTTTATGTATTAAGATGATGTTAGCGTTCTTCCAAGACTCTGGTACGCGTCCCGTCAAAAGACACCTCGTAAACAGGGTGGCTAGTTTTTCTAACACAATCTGTTCTCCATCTTTTAGCAGATCTGATGTTACCTGATCCTCACCAGCAGCTTTGCCTCTTTGCATGCTCTCCAAAGCTTTTCTGGCTTCTTATATCATTACTGGTGGGGTGTCATCTGGGTTACTGCCAGTTCTTATAGTATTAAAGTCGTGGTTGTCCCAGCTACTGTACAGATCTCTGTAAAACTCCTCCGCTATTTTAACTATCCCATCCATATTGGTAGTTATTTTGCCTTCTTTGTCCCTTAGTGCATACGTCCGATTTTTGCCTATCCCAAGTTTCCTCTTCACTGCTTTGACGCTTCCTCCGTTTTTCAGAGCGTGTTCAATTCTCTCCATGTTATACCTTCTTACGTCGGATACCTTACGCCTATTAATCAACTTCGAAAGCTGTGCCAGTTCTATTTTGTCTGTTGTACTTGAGACTTTCATGATTTGACGCTTCTTAATGAGATTCTTTGTTTCCTGAGAAAGCTTGCCAGTGTCTTGTCTAACTACCCTGCCTCCAACTTCCACTGCACACTACGTAATGATACTCGTCAGATTATTATTCATTGTATCTATGCTAAGGTTGGTTTCTTCTCTAAGAGCCGAGTACCTGTTCTGAAGCGAGACTCTGAATTCCTGTACTTTCCCTCTTAGTGCTAGCTCATTGATTGGCTTCTTGCGTGTCAGTTTCTGTTGTACCTTTCTCAAGTCTAGGCGAATTCAAGACCGTACCATTCTATGGTCATTGCATCACACCTTGCCAACCACTTCCACATCCTGCACGATGCCTGGGTGTGCACTCATTATAAAGTCTATTTCGTTCTTATTTTCGCCATTAGGGCTGCTCCATGTTCACTTGCGGTTTCCTCGTTTTTGGTAGAAGGTATTCAAAATCCGTAAGTTATTGCGTTCTGCGAATTCTATTAGTAGCTCTCCTCTGGCGTTGACGTCACGTAACACCAAATTCGGTATATGTGGAGCTAGCAAAACGGCCGCGAGCGCATCATGAAGGGGCCAATATACTCCAATGAAGCATTGACGCACGCGCACGACTGGCACAGCGACGCTACGTTAGCAAAACGCGAGCACTCTCTCTGACGCCATGCGCGATCAGCGTCTCTGGGCACGGCCCGATGGTAACCGGCGCGAAATGCGAGATGCTGCATTCCGCACCAATGATTTACCCAGACAACACTGCGTCTCCCTCTTTTCGTGTTGGAGGGGCACCTGACGCGCTGAAACGCGCATGCGTCAAAGCAACGCAGCGCGGCACATGCCTGCGAGTATATATATGGCAGGACCAGCTCCTAGCGTTGCAACGCTAGCGTGACGCGAAGAAATTAACGCCGGCGAGCCCGCGCACTGCGTCACGGTGAAATGTATTGGCGCCTTGAAAGTTTCATGTAGTAATATTCACACAAGACACGCATCATATGCTTATCATGTTTGCTTCAGTCACATACCTTCCTCATCCATTGATGTGACGTAATACTAAATTTGGCATATGTGAACCTAGCGAAGCGGCCGCAAGCGCATTATCAGTGTGGCATGTACTCTTGTCGTTACATGACACGTATGTCGTGATTAACATGTTTGGATGTGTCATTTACCCATATCGTTCGTTCGCGTCGCGTAATACCGAGTTTGGTACATGTGAAACTAGCAGAACGGCCACGAGCACATCATGAGCATAGCATGTAGTCATGTTAGTACATGACACGCATTCCACGTTTATCATGTTTTCACCTGTATCATACCTTCATCATCCATTCACGTCCCGTAATTGCAAATTTGGTATAATTGAGGCAAGTGAAACAGCCGCCAGCACATCATGAGCGTGGCTTGTAGTCATGTTTTTACATGACACGCATTTCATGTTTATAATGTTTAACCAGTACCATACCTTCGTCATCCATTCACGTCCCGAAATACTAAATTTTGTGTAAGTGAAGCAAGTGAAACGGCCGCCAGCACATCATGAGCGTAGCATGTAGTCATGTTGTTACATGACACGCATCGCATGATGATCATGTTTGCACCAGTCAAATACCTTCGTTATCCATTCACGTACACTAATATGAAATGTTGTATATATATGCGACGCTAGCAAAACGACCGCGAGCGCCACATGAGCGTGGCATGTGGTCATGTTGTTACATGACACGCATGTCATCATTTTCATGTTAGTGTCTGTCGCTTGTGTTCGCCATGCAATATTGCCATACAATACTAGTTTTGCAACATTCCATGTGAATGAAACCACCGCAAGAGCTGCAGTACCTTAAAATGTAAATCATGACATTCATAACATACATGCCATAGGTTTCATGTTCTGACTAGTAAAATATGTTTCTCATACAGTCATGTTATACCATACCAAGTTTGCTTTCGATACAATCATCGAAACGGCCAGGAGAGCTAAAAGTCGTAGGCGGCTAGATAGATAGATAGATAGATAGATAGATAGATAGATAGATAGATAGATAGATAGATAGATAGATACGCTCAAAGTAGTCGAAGTTCGCTAAGAAATGTTTCGCATTTAAAAACTGCATTAAAGAGTAGGGGGACGTTTAGCCGCACCTCAAAAGTATAGCGCTATAGCTTTATCGGGCCCCGTTAACATTGCCTTCTCAATCGGCACCCTCTCTTCGCCCTCGGTGCACACCTCAACCATGACACAAGCTAAAGGCCATGTGTGCGCCTGATGATGTCATTTTATTTTTTGCATTTGTGACTTTGCAAGCAGATATAGCAGCGTACTGTCTGAAAACGTGAAACCCATGCCTATTTTACTTTCACGTGTTTCACGAAGAGGTAGGTTGTTAAGAAAAAGCGCTTGTACGAAAGAGGCGAGGGGGAGAAGGAAACTACTGTGTAAAATATGAAACCGGTGTGGTTTAGAGATCGATTAAGACGACCCCTCTCACTAATTGTAATTTATAAAGCTGTTTATGGGCGAAGCATCTTGAAGCGCGGGTCTGTGCTTCCTCCGATGTATGTAGTAGTAGTAACAGTAAGTCGCCACCGATGCCGCATAACCGCTCGAGAGCGGGTATATTGCAGGTATGTGCCACAGGGGTTGCTAAATGGGAGACACCCAGAAGGACAGACAGACTATCAGACGGATGGATGGATGGACGCGCGGATGTACGGACGGATGCACGCACGAATGGACGGACAGATGGAAGGACAGACTCACGGATTGACGCATGAGCAGATGGACGGACACATGCATGAACGCACGGATGGTCGTGCGGACGGACGGAAGCAAGAACCAATGGACGGATGGAAGTGTGGACGGGCTGACGGACGCTTCGCACCGCTCAACATCATTCACTCCGAGGATATGCTATGATTTTTAAACAGATACAATGAAGAGAGTTTCTTATTGATAGAGAAGCTGCTTTTCTTACAGAATGTCTTGGTTTGATTTCTCATTAAATTCAAGTTTTCCGGCAGCTACTTCTTTAGGTGTCTCTTTGAAGTTTTCGCTTACCCACAAGCCCTATATTTCGCCAATGCATAACGACGCCAACACCAAAATGTCTGCAAAACAAGCTTTTATTGCAAGGAGACGGAGAGAATAAAGTGGGGATAAGCAGGTAGGTTAACCAGAAACTGGAGCAACCGGTTCGCTACCATGCACTAAGGGAAGGGAGACTGGGGAAGAAAGATGAGAAAAAAAAACAAAGAGCAAAATAGACGTGCGGAAACAAAAAAGCGAGCTGGGCTGCAATAGCCTGTTGATTAGGCCACTACCACACAAAAAGTTCAATTAGACCTTCACTGATTTTCTGTGTGAAGACAGATCACGTCGCCTTTCAAGCACTGACTGTTCTGACAAGGGTCTGTTGTCAAGGCGAGCTAACGCAGTGGCTAGCTGCCCTCTTTGCACGCTGTAGTGAGGGCAGCGAGAGAGAACGTGCTCTATTGTTTCATCACTGCCCCAATTATCGCAAGCAGCATTGTCTTCCATGCCGGTTTGGAAGGCGACCACTTTGGTGAATACGAGACCAAGTCACAGTCAGCAAAACATTGTTTTCTCAAGTTGAGAGAGTCCGGACGAAGGCCGAAGCTGACGAGACCTGTCCAACATATGCAGTCACGTGTGCCATAAGTACTCAGCGTTCCACAGAGATTTCACTTCTTCATTAGCGAATTTTTGGATTTTCATTGGAGTATCACTCCTTGGATTAAGTATAGATTCTTCTTCACTACCTTCGTGTGCTTATCGAGCAGCTGCATTGGTATGTTCGTTGCCCAATATGCCGCAGTGAGTTGGAAGTCACTGAAACGCGATTTTGTGTCCTTTGTTGAATAGTTGGTGAAGCAGCTCTGTAATTTCCAGCCCTGGTTGTTCATAAGGTACCCGGCGTAAGGCGAATACTATAAACACTGTAGTGCAGCATGGGAGTCCGTGAACACGCTTCACTGCTTGGCTTCTTGGTGTTTATTGACTTTAACTGTGCTACGCAGAGCAGCAAGTTCCACAGCTGTCGATAACGTCTGGTGGAAAAACCGAATCTTCGTCGTTGTCACTGTTGCGGCAAAGATCACCAGCCTTGAAGACCCTTCCACTTTGGTTAAAGCATCAGTATATAGATGGTTATGCTCATTGCAATTCTGATAAAACAAGAAAGAAGAAATTGCTTTAGTGCTGAAGACGAGGGCACGCTTTTGACCGTATGCCTGAAACCGTGAGTAGAACCTATGAATGAGTCAAACACTATGGGGGAGTTGGAGAACCGAGTGGTATATTCCGTGAGCATACGTGTACAATAAGGCACAAGGTCGGTTTTCTGGCAGTGAGGCTAGATGATAGGTAAGAACGCGAAGTAAGATGCCTCACATGAGCTCTGGGCACTTCCATTATAACATGCGCCTTGAGCGGGTAGTTATTTGCGATCGCAATTGTCTGTTGACGACAATTGCGGTAGCCCCAGACAAACTGGCAGAGCCATAGCCTCGATGCTTTTGAGATTGCAAATGCTGGTTCTGCAGGTATTGGTCAACACAGGCAAGCTGTATCACAAATAGTTGAAAAAGCGTCTAGTGCCATTGCAGATTTGCATGTACTGAAGTCCCCCAGGTTTTTCCACCAAGATACTTGAATAAGTAAGCTATGTCTGTCAGCGTATACTTCAAGTAGGCCACATGTGGGCCGCAGCAGAGGTCTCTATGAATGAATACGCCTATAAATTTGTGTGTGCTGACATATGGTATGACTCGGCTGTCAATAGATATAGCGTATGGTCCGAATGGCTTTCGACTGGAAGAAATCAATGCGCATTTCGCTGGCGAGATATTCAGACCATCTCATTGAGGTACACTGATATCAACATCGCAGCTATTTGAAACCTTGCGCGTACCTAAGGTCTTGTCCCGCCAGATGCCCAGACGCAGATTTCGTCAGCGTACATAGATAGCTTGACCACCCTTAATACTCGTTCCACAAGACTATAATGGGAACGAGAGTAAAAAGCGTTCGACTCAAGACGCCACCTTGTGGAACACTACAATGCGTGGGGTGTTCGGAGGTTGGACCATCTGCGGTGTTCACAAATAGGATTCGCCCTTTTAAATAACTGCCTTTTCAACAATACAGCGGTCTACCTAGGCCCAATGACTTAAATGCTTCGAGGATGGCGTCATGAAGAACGTTGTCTTATGCTCCTTTTATATCAAGAAACATGGCAACAGATAATTGTTTACATGTCTTTTGATGCTGGACATACGTGACAAGATCTCTAACATTGTCGATGGAACATCGGTGACGGGGAAAACCAGCCATGACCTCGGGCATATCTTGTAGTACTCAAGGTACCACTCAAGCCTGGCCAAGCGCATTCTCTCCATTACCTTTGCAGCACAACTTGAAAGAGCGTTCTGTCGGTAAGAGGTAATGTCCAGAGGAGATTTGCCAGACTTAAGAAGCCATACCATGAGGCTAGTCTTCATATCTTGTAGAACTACGTCAGCTTGCCAGGATTTGTTGAAAATGTTAAAGCACTTCTCGTGCCCGTTCATCAAGGTGGCACAGCATTCAGTAAAAAATGTAATCTGGGCCAGTCGGCGACATACTATTTCATAGGACGAGCGCCACATCAAGCTCCTGTGATGTAAATGGTAGATCTACGTAAGTGTCTCATGAGTAAGGAATATAATTCACTGTATGTAAGCTTGTGTACGTTGTCTGGCCCAAAATCATAGAGCAGAAATCTTCTGCCACCCCAGTTTAATTTCGGCGTTAGAGCTGTTCTGGAACATAATGGAGGCCTCGCACAGTTCTCTATATCTGACACAGTATTTTATGAGGGTCTAGGGACGCACAGAATTTCCTTCAACGTTGGGTGTCTCATTTGTCGAGGCGCCGTTGTATCTTCTTTTCGATGGGCCGGGCTATTCGTACATCGTCTGTGGAATCGGTGTGTCGGTATCATTTTTCGGCACTACGGCGGATCGCACGAAGTCTCTCTAGCTCGAGATAAAATTCAGAGTACTTCGGAGAAAATATTGCGCGCATAGCCGCACGTGCAGTTTCCTTAAAAGCTTGCTGAAGACTATGGGAGAGGCCTTCCGCACAGGCATTCTCAAGTTGAGTTTTGAACATAGTCCAATATATTCTTCGTGTCGTGGTAGATGATTATGTGTCAGAAATACCTTTGATCTTCAGGTAAGTGGGAATGTGGTCGCTTACGTGTGTTTCAATGTCCAAAAACCACTTTACTGTGTAGCGAGCCGGCGTGACACAAAAGGCAAATGAATGCAGTTGCTTTATGTGGTGCCTCGCAAAAACGTAGGACTTGCGTCAGTCGGAAGGACGAGGTTATGGCTAGAAATCAGTGAAGCTAGACGTCGTCCCGTTGAATTAACCCTTGAGCTTCCCCAGATGTGGTGATGTGCACTGAAGTACCCGGTGATAACCCACGGACCCGGATGCGGATTTAAGATGCCGTCTAGTTTGTTGGCGTCGAATCGAGTTTATGGGAATATATACACGCCCAGGATTGCGAGTGTCTGCTTTCTATTTTTAACAGTGAAGCACACATACTGATTGTCGTCGTCAGGTTGCAATGGCTGGACGACGTAAGCAAGCTCCCGGCGAATAAATACAACAGCCTTGTTACTTTCGATGTCACTTGATAAAGAAAACAACTCGTAGCCAGATAGTCTGATTGGTTGCGTTAATTACGGTTCACATATAACCATGATAGAAAATTGGTATAGATGAACGAACTGACGGAAATCAGAGATAGAAGATCTAAGACCTCTTGCGTTCCACTGCAAGATCGACGATTCTCTGACCTCTTGCCGAAACGACTTCTGATTGTCGGCCATGGCTTTACTAGGGGCTTGCAAGGACCAGGCTCAACGCGTCCAGCACTTGAAGGCTGCTCCTAGCAGTTGGCGTATCAATGCTTGTCAGAAGACTTCTGATGAAACTAACAATAGATCACCGCATCGAAATGATTTGACAATTTGTTATCAGAGCCTCGTCAACAGCACGCCCCGCCACGTTGGTCTAGTGGTTAAGGTACTCGGCTGCTGACCCGCAGGTCGCGGGATCAAATCCCGGCTGTGGCGGCTGCATTTCCGATGGAGGCGGAAATGTTATAGGCCCGTGTACTCAGACTTGGGTGCACGTTAAAGAACCCCATGTGGTTGAAATTTCCGAAGCCCTCCACTACGGCGTCTCTCATAATCATAAGGTGGTTTTGGGATGTTAAATCCCACAAATCAATCATCAATCGTCAACAGCAGCATTGGCTTTCGCTGAAAGGAAGAAGGCTGCTTAGAAAGCCATGCGTTCTAAAGTGCCGACCTGCGTTTAGGGGAGAGAGGCTTCACCGGATAAGGTAGTCTTGCTTCTCCGGCTTTCCACTAGATGTTGAAGGTGGTGTAGACTTAAGTGGTGCATGAACACTACCTTGAATAGAGTGCTTCCATCGGTGGGGACATCTGTGCCGGATTTTCTGTGAAACTTCTCTATAGGAGGATTTATACCTGACCATTTGATTTACTATACCGAGTTTTACGGAGGTTTGGGCATTCGCGAGACCTGGCTTCATAGGTACCTTGACATTTGCCACACCTAGAAGTTGTTCCACAACAGCTGTATACCGTGTGCGACTCAACGCACCGGGTACATACGGTTGAGTTCGCACAGACGCCATTGACATGGCCGATCTTCAAACACCCATCGCACTGAAGCGGATTTGGGATAAAATGCCATACCACATGCCTAAATGTCCCACCTT
This sequence comes from Rhipicephalus microplus, assembly GCF_043290135.1. Lineage (NCBI taxonomy): Eukaryota > Metazoa > Arthropoda > Arachnida > Ixodida > Ixodidae > Rhipicephalus > Rhipicephalus microplus. Next base: position 123,658,485 of record NC_134700.1, read on the forward strand.
GACGTGCGTAGGGATCGAGTTCACCTTAAAGACTATCTTAATGCAGCGGCTGTTCCCGAGGCGGCTTACATGCTTAATGACTACGCCTTCGTGCGCCGGCTTTATTAGAATGGCTGAATCCGGGTTTGGGATTGCCAAGTCAATGTCGTAAATGACACCTGCAGTGCAGGTCCCATCCATCAGTACGATCACTCGTACTTTGACATCTACAAACTCCGTCATCGTTCAGCGCTTTTCCAGCGTGTCTGCCTGCGTTGTGTCAACAGCTGAAACGTTCTTACGTGTATTTACCTCGACATCTTTGAATTGATTCTGTGCTATTCTCTCAAGAACAGTGGAGATAGCTTGCCTGCTCAATATTTGAAGGCTGCGGAAGGATCTGCAGGCATGAAAAGGATGGTATGCGGCTTGCGTTGAATCCTTGCCCTCACGGTTGACGTTCTTGCGAGTGATGGCGCCTTGGTGAGCCTTTCTTTGGCCTTCCGACTCCTCACAGACACGGAGCTGTCGTCCGATGAGTCGTGGCCATCAACTGAGTAGATGTCTGTGTCTTAACAGGAGCTGCACTAAGAGCCTCGTGTCCTTGCGGAGCTTACGAATGCTGAGCTGTAGCCAGACAGGCAGGCAGTCGGCTCTTCGTCCATGGGCACGAGAGGAAGAGCATGTTTTGAGCCATCGCTCGTGCTAGACCATGATAATTGAACCACAGAAGAGATTCAGGGTGTCGACATTTGGCCACGTGGGCCTGTAAAGTCGCCGCTGCTATCGCCACAAGGCTAGATGCGGAGAGCGTCTTAGGTATTGTGAAATATATAACGAAGAAAAGCTAGTAGGAACAGACGCGTTCTATCCTTTATTGCAAAAGGGTTAAAGAGAACATTTCGGCTTGCTACCGACACTTTTTTTTTCTAAAAAGGAGAACATAGCGCACATTGCGTGGCCACTACGATAGGGTTCATACTCGCAATGGCTGAAAGAGATTATTATGACATGCACACTTACAGTCGTCTTACTGTACAAATAGATGGTACAAAACAAAATAAACACTAAATGAGATTGTCAATGCCATCATACTATTTAACTGCAAACAAAATAGACCTCATTTGTGTGGACATTATTAAAGCTTTTTGAAAATCCCGTCAGGACACGTTAAGAAAGTCTACAATTACGGCGACTTTTGTTTGCCGTTAGAAATATGACTTGCTTCGAATAATTGTAATCCAAACGACAAAATAGTCTTTACAGACTTCATCAACCGCGAAAATGAATCGTCGGCCTGAACAGAAGTAGTGCTAGAAACCATGGTCTCGAGATGAGGTAGGTGTGTGACGTAATCTCTGATGATGTCGTCAGATAACGCCGCATGTGAGGTAGTAAGAAGCCATTATGACGCCCCATGATAACGTGTTTAGGTATGATCATTGTTTCCTTATATGGAGACTGATCAGGTAATCAAAACATAACCACATTAGGTGCAGATTGGATGATTACAGCAGCTCATAAAGAACAGCTTTGTAATAATGGTGCCAAGAAATCGTGGAACTTGACAGCCTTTGATTGTTTGTTTGTTTGTTTGTTTCTTGGTTGCGAAAACCGGCAGCAACCCACTCTGGGAGAATAGCCAATAAAAGTTGTAGTAGCCTATATGTGAACATTTTACAATGATTGCCAGGCAACTACTAAAATGTGCAAAGAAAGAAAAAAGAAATTCACACTTATCATTGAAGAATAAGCCTTTTTTGCTTCTTTTTTAAGCTTCTTTTTCTTCGCCGTTTAGTTTTTTCTTTATTTTTCCCAGTTTTCTCTGACTGTGTTTCTCTTTATGTCTAGTTTCCTTCGTACTTTTTCCTATCTCTCTCTTTCTATTCCTCGCAGGCTTGCATTTCTTAGAGTTTATACGTAGTTTTGTTTATAGTACCCTCACTAATTTGCATCACCACGGTGCCCGAAGAACCAGAAAAATGAGACCTCATTGGCTCTAACGCACGCTATATTTGGTGCAGTTATCGGTTAAGCGATATCTGATTTTCCCTGAGTTCCGCCAACCGACGACAATGGCGTAGTGCACTTTAACTTCTTAAGTGCTCTGCACACAAAACAACTGGAAGAATTTCGCTTTCAAGTTGTGTTGGGCAATTGGATAAGATCCTTTGTGGGTGTTACTTTCTTGAAGTGGCTTCACACAGTACATTTATTGATTTTATAACCTAGCTACCTCCCTTTTCTTTTTTTCCATAGTATTGTACACGCTTTGGTTGACAAACTGAGGCAAACATTGCGATGTGCCCTGTCTTGTATTTTTATATAGTTTCTACCACTGTATTTTCATTTCAGTCAAGTTACCACGATCTAAAATACCAAAACGCTTATCGACGTTAACAAAAAACAGGAGTCTTTCGAACTGCTGATAGGAGAAAAAACACTCTAAGAGGTGAAACTTCTGAAGATTATGGGATTGTGAAACGTGAATTTTGGTATCAAGTAGCAGCGTTCACGATATTACTTCTCCAAGCAATGCCAGTAGACAAGACTACGCATGAATGAATAGAAATAACTACATTGAAAGTCCGGCGATGTTTACAATACGGGCTCAGTGTCTCGCATGAGGGAACTTCAAGGCCTTGCCTCACTGCCCCCTCTCGGGCCCGCTGGAGTGCCTACTCTTGTGCCTTCAAGTTGCAGCTACGCAGAGCGTCTGCCCACGTCGATGGAAGACCATGCGGAGCTACTGCCGTTTGATCTGCTGGAACAGAGAACTTCCACCAGATGAACGAGAATGTCGCTCGAGTTGCCTCACATACTTTGCGAAGAGCACTCTGGTACGGCGCGGGGAAGATGTGCCGCACTCGCACCGTACGGAGGAAAGTGTCTGTCTGCAGCTGCCGCCACACGACTGCCTGTAATCGTTTGAGCTTGGGGTGAGATTGGGGCCCGGCAAGAGTTAACAACCACAGTGGAATAACACGAACAAAAAACAGAGAGGTTGTAGCTGCAATGATCTTTCAGCTGCAAAGGTCCATGAAAACAAAGTATAAAGACTACCATTGTATTTCTCAATGCGCAGCGTTCTTTGACGCGTTCTGAATTTTTCGGTGAGTGGGTTGCCCACCAAAATTAAAAGGCTTGTCACAAGTTTGACGAAAAGACATGTAGCTCTGAAAGAAACGAGTCGATCATGGCCCTTTGAAATTTGATACTAAATCAACTGCATAATTTAGGCTGCGATGTGGAGGTGGGCTACATGTGTGACAGTTGTGCAACAATAGTGTCATTAGACCCCTCAGTGAGCGGTTTCTTATGCAGGGTGCTCCAGCTATCTTTAGTCAGAATTAAAAAAATATGCGAACACACGCAGTTACGACACGACTAAATGCAAGTTGCTAACCATTGTCTGGAGTGAATCAGAATATTTTCTTTTTTCCTATTATTACTAGGACCCTTTTGACTAGCTGACTGCTGAAGGATGAAAGATGGGCAAAAAAACTTGAATGAGAAACATGTAGGTCAGCTTACGAAACGTTCTATAAATCAGTTTAGAGGTTTATTTGTGCTAGTTCTTAGTGTTTTCGTCCTAACTGCAAACGTCCAAGAAATACAAAAAATAGCACGTGACAAACACACTGGCGCGGCTATGCGCGCCGTGACTCTGGTGCTCTCTAAAGTTGCGCAGTCACAGCGGTTATTGCTTTTGTGGCCGACGTGTTCATTGCACAGCCATCACAATCGTTGGGGCCCTTTTGAGACAACACAATTGGGAAAATGCAGTGGTCGTTCGTAAGCAGAACTTTAAAAAGCACTAGAATCATCGTACGCACTGGCACGTTAGCGGGCTTATCACATGTTATTTCTTGCATTTTGCGCACATTTGCAGTTAGTGGGAAAACACGAAAAATTAACATATCTAACGTTGGAAACTGTGTGATCAGATGATTTGCAAATCCATGAACACCTTTCTCCTAAGAATATCGAGATCATTATGGTTGCCTACTAATTTAATTGGAGTGACCTTGATATGCATGTATTCTGAACACAAAGAATAGTCTGGCTCACTCCAGGGAACGGCATTTCGTCGCATCGTCATTCCTTTGTCGGCATATTCTTAAGCTCTGGCTAAAAACAGCCGGGGCACCCTGTATACAACAAGCATCACAGCTGCTTGCCGAATCAGAATACTTCGCGGAAGCACTTGCTGCAGAGATACGTGAAGGCCAATTACTGCTAACCAGTGCTAAGTTTCACCTAGAATCAAGCTTCACGCAGCTTCTGCAGAATCTTTGACGGTTAACACCGGGCTTCATTACGTACGTTGGGCATTGGGGAACTAAGCCCACGCCTACCATATAGGACGTCTTCGAAAGCAGTAACGGCGTTTATTAGTTAAACTCTGTCTTTCTCTATCTTCCACTTGGTCTCGAACACACACTCTATTCGAGACGGCTTCCCGTCTGCCGACAGTGACGGTGCAGATAGCGTAATGAAGCTGCATTTCCAGCTCCCTCCAGCGCTCTCCATCTGAAGCAGGCCACGCAGCCCCTTAGACCACGTGATTCTGCCCAACACGTTTTTATTTCGGCGCCTGTTTTTCGAGGTCTGGGTTCATGGTGCATAAAGACCCATACCGGCGCACTCAAAGACAGAAAGACGAGGCGCAATATAATGACTCGAAAACAATGTGGGTGGACTATATTTCATGGTGTTATGCCTGCGAGTCCGCAGCGTACGCCCATGCCTCGGAAAAAGGAAATCTGTGTCAAGGCCAGCCCGCGAGCCCGCCTGACACGAACAACTCAACGGCGTCAACACGCGGCGGCGCCTTTCTGGCGCGCACGTGCAGTGAGTCAGCTCAGCCCGCGAGCCCGTCGAGTAAACAACCGGCGTCTTCCTGTCTGGCGGGTCTGACGCGATGCCTGGCGACGTCACTCGTCCTTGGGTGCAGCCAACTGCAGCGCAGCCTCTCCAGATTCGATGAGAAAGAATGACGTGGCCCAGCGGCGACCCCCATTGGAGGAGTCTGACCTCGCAACCAGCGGCGCTTCTGGTTGGACATTTGGGTTGGACCCGGTGCATATAAAAGAAGCCCTGCGGCGCGTCGCGAGCAGCAGTCCTATGTGAGAGCAGACGTGTGTGTCAGAGCAGAGAGCTATGTGATAGAGTTGAGATGTGTGTCAGAGAAGAGAGCTATGTGATAGAGAGTTGAGCTATGTGTTAGCAGTCCTATGTGAGAGCAGACATGTGTGGCGCAGTTGAGATATGTGTTAGCAGACATGCGTGTCAGAGAAGAGAGCTATGTGATAGAGAGTTGAGCTGTGTGTTAGGAGCAGACCCATTTGAGAGTAGAGCTATGTGTTAGAGAAAAAGAGCTCGGTTCTTCGCGTCTCTGTCGGCCCCAGTGCCGAATTTGTAACGCGTCTGTATATATGCTATACATAAACCTTGTTTAATTCACCGTCGTCTCGTCCACTCTTCTATCAGCTCTGCGCAGAAGCAGTCGAGAGCTGAGAAACCTGCGCTACCAAACGGCTGGTGACCTTCCCTGTAGAATTCGAAGCAGTGGCGCCTTCGGGACCGTGTTGGCGTCGCCGTCTTTCGTGAACATTGGTTGCAGCGGTGAGATTCGAGGCGCTCTTCGTAACGTCGTCAGAGGCGCGCGTCGTTACAGTGGTTGGCAGCTGGATCGGCCGGCGTCAGAGACATCGATGCGGTGAGTGCCTGATGTTTTCCCCTCAGTTCACCAGACTACTCTAGCTCAGGTTGTAGTAGTTTAGAGAAGGGCTGTGTGAAGCATTGAAGTGAGCTTTGATCGTTTCAAGCAAAGTCGAAGTGCTTTGAAACTAAAGTTAATGCGGAGGGGGTAAACACGGGAGTGTGAAAAATTGCCCTCGCGTCTTGCTAGTTGACTTATAGTGGGTACGGCAAGTAAATTCTTAACAGGGGCAAACAGCAAGAGGCTAGTGTGAACGATGGATAACCTTAAAGTGAAGGAACTCATCGAAATTTGTGAGAAAATCGGCATTACTTTGGGTCGTGCGAAACGAAAGCAAGCGATCCTTGAGATCATGAGGGATGAAGGAGTGTCGGCTGAGGAAGTTGATGAGGCCTGGGCGGATATTAAAGCTCGCCGCGAGGAGGCTGAAAGGCGAGAAGTAGAAGCTCGCAAACGTGAAGAAGCTGAAAGGCGAGAACGCCGTGAGGAGGCCGAGAGACAGGAGCGCCTCGAGTTGAAGCGAATAGAATTGGCAATCCTACAGTGTTCGCAGGCGCCTAGCGTAGCTTCTCCGACGATTCAGGTCAGCGGTCCGAGAATTCGCGACCAGCTGCCACCGTTCGTAGTAGGCGAGGACATGGCCCTCACGCGATCGCAAGCGCGGAAGCTTTCGCGGGAGCTTGATCTTGTTCTATGTGGAGAAACAAGTTCAAAAGCAGCAAATCTGTGTGACCTTGGCGGCGAATCGACGAAACCTCAAACACGAAATTCTCCGTGTGCGTCGTTTGAGCAGTCACTCGAGCGGCCCGTCGCCGAAGCGACCGGCGCGGTATGCGTAGCAGGGAGAGACGCCATGGCGCCATTGAGTCGGAGCGAGAGGGATGCAACACTCTCGCCTGTAGCGGAAAGTTGGAGTGAGCTGTGGAGAGTTGATCGGGAGACGCTCATTCGAGAGCAGCGTGAGGACCTCTAGATTGAAGCGCTAGTGGAAAGCCACATGAAAGCTTCACAAGTGTTGTCGAAGGAGCACAACGACAAATCGGTGAAGAAGCGCGCTTTTGAAGTTGATAATCAGGTAATGCTGCTGCAGCCGTCCAAAAGGAACAAGCTTGAGGTTCATTGGGAAGGGCCCGTGAATATAGTATCGAAGCTTTCCGATACGAATTATGAGGTGAAATTAGGAAGGTGGCCAAACAAAATTTACAACTTGATGAAACCATACGTTTAACGTCAAGTCGTCGTAAATCTGTTGTTGAATGCTCCAGAGGAAGAGGGAGCAGAAATTTTGAGTTCGAGTGAGGTGATTGAACGGAAATCGGAGGTAATCTTGGAGCAGTTGAACCTAGAGCCTAGGTTAAGTGAAGTCCAGAAGGAGGACCTGAGCAAGATTGTTTCCGAGTTTGGAGACGTGTTTTCGGATCGCCCCGGAAACAGGAGGGTGATCGAACACGATATCGAGCTAACCGGTGAGGAGTCAATCCGTAGCAAGCCGTATCGTTGTTCCCCTGTGCAACGTCGCAAATACGAGCAGCCCTTAGTACCGCATAGGTATCGTCGCCTAAAAGTGGCCGGTTACTGAGATGGAGCATGATGCTCCAACAGCGCAACTTTGACGTTTGCTAAAAAAAAGGAAAGCTAAACGCTAATGCAGATGCATTGAGCAGCGCGTTCTAGCTAGTTCCTTCTCAACCTTTTGGTTTCACGCTGGCAATTCGGGGCAAAATTTCGACCTCATCATGACCTGAGCTGAGCGCTCTCGTCCAGAGTGAGCTCTAGGAGCCAACTTTATCTTCTATTCTAATTGGTTAAGTTAATGTACGTGTAAAAATTTGAGTTGTCACTTTAAGAGTCTTGTGTCCCACATGCGCCTCTTGATGTAGAGGGAACGAAATTCGGATAGACACGTAGCTAGGTATGGGCTGTACTATACTTTGTCTGGCGTTATGTCGGGTGACCGAGGGCACTTGCTTGTGTCGTGTGTTGTCTGTTGTCGAACCGTTCTTGACAAGTTGCAGAGCCATCGACAAGTGCTGAAACCAAAGATCGTCAGAAGAGACGAGCGAAGCTGGTCGACAAGTTGTGGCGACAAGCCAGTGAAGCTGCGATCAATCTTCAAGAATGAAATGTGTTCCCGAAACAGAGCCTGGAGCTGCATTCTCCCCATGGCCCTGGAGGCGAACCTGGAGGGACCTGGTGAACTAGCGCACCTGACATCCGAGCCACGTGGAAACAGCTCGTCTTTCCGGCGCATTGTCTGGCGGCGGGGGTGCTGTTATGCCTGCAAGTCCGCAGCGAATGTCCATGCCTCGGAAAAAGGAAATCTGTGTCAAGGCCAGCCCGCGAGCCCGCCTGACACGAACAACTCAACGGCGTCAACACGCGGCGGTGCCTTTCTGGCGCGCACGTGCAGTGAGTCACCTCAGCCCGCGAGCCCGTCGAGTAAACAACCGGCGTCTTCCTGTCTTGAGGGTCTGACGCAATGCCTGGCGACGTCACTCGTCCTTGGGTGCAGTCACCTGCAGCGCAGCCTCTCCAGATTCGATGAGAAAGAATGACGTGGCCCAGCGGCGACCCCCATTGGAGGAGTCTGACCTCGCAACCAGCGGCGCTTCTGGTTGGACATTTGGGTTGGACCCGGTGCATATAAAAGAAGCCCTGCGGCGCGTCGCGAGCAGCAGTCCTATGTGATAGCAGACATGTGTGTCAGAGCAGAGAGCTATGTGATAGAGAGTTGAGCCGTGTGTCAGAGAAGAGAGCTATGTGATAGAGAGTTGAGCTATGTGTTAGCAGTCCTATGTGAGAGCAGACATGTGTGTCGCAGTTGAGCTATGTGTTAGCAGACATGTGTGTCAGAGAAGAGAGCTGTGATAGAGAGTTGAGCTGTGTGTTAGGAGCAGACCCAGTTGAGAGTAGAGCTATGTGTTAGAGAGAAGAGCTCGGCTCTTCGCGTCTCTGTCGGCCCCAGTGCCGAAATTGTAACGCCTCTGTATATATGCTGTACATAAACCTTGTTTAACTCACCGTCGTCTCGTCCGCTCGTCTATCAGCTCTGCGCAGAAGCAGTCGCGAGCTCAGAAACCTGCGCTACCAAACGGCTGGTGACCTTCCCGGCGGAATTCGAAGCAGTGGCGCCTTCGGGACCGTGTTGGCGTCGCCGTCTTTCGTAAACAGTGGTTTCAGCGGTGAGATTCGAGGCGCCCGTTTGTAACGTCGTCGGAGGCGCGCTTCGTTACAATGGTCACCTATTTCAAACTTACTTCTTTTTTCAAACGTAGAGCAACGCCTCAGCGACATGCACTCTATTTTTGAGAAATTTTATTAGCATCTGTAAATATTTTTGTTTTCATCAGTAATCCAGCTTGAAAAATAGTGGGCCGTGAAAACGTACTTGCTAATTACTTGGAACAAGTTTTGATGGCTGTAGTTTCGTCGTGCGGATGATTAGCCCTTTTGTCTTGTTGCTGCCAACGTACCTGCCTTGTCGTTCGTCTACAACAACGAAACATTAATCTTCTGCAGAAATAGAAGAGCATAGCACCTTTGGTTTTGTTCTATTATTTCGCACATAAGTACAACTGCGATCCAGTTCATTTCTTTGAATAAGGCATAGGTTATATCTTATCGCTTTCAACACTGAAAAGCTTCACATATTGTGACGCATGTTTAAATATGATGATTGCGCTCTGGTGGTGGTTTGTGTCCACTGCCACGCTAATGAAACCATACTCATATTCTTAGAAGCTTGTCTTCTATTGGCAGTCTGTACTTGATAAAAAACAGAAAAAGAAAAACAAGTGTCCACCCCCTTTTTTATATATATTAGCGAGAGAAATGTGCAGCACTACTTTTAGTGCGGCACGTTTACTCTCTTTAACTGAGAAGTGCATTCACTCTTATTTGGAGAGTTCCTGTTACGAAAGCATAGTAGGAGCTTTGAAGCAAATAGTGTTATGAGATCACAACAGCAGTTTTTGACGCCGCAGTTTTGCGCCCCCACCACAGGCTGACGTCCACAGACATTAACGCACGTATTGTGAAAAGAACAAACGCAATAAAATATAATCAAGATAGAATAAAATTTTTACTGAAGTCTTCTGCGTGGCAAAATAATATTGCTTCAGCGCAACTAAGTTTGAGCGCGTAAAAAAGATACTATACAGTCAGTAAGGCGAAAGACAGACGCCTAGCCTAAGCTGCGCTAAAGAAAAATCATTTTATTATGTACCAACTCGCCCAGTCAGCAGTATTTGTCAGCGTGTCAGCCCAATTATATATCACAGAGGAGTGCCAATTTTAAGGGGCGAAGCTCCTTAGGGCGTGGGCTGTGCGTCTCCTGTAGCCTGTATGTAGCCACCTCTAGTTTAGTTCTTGCAGTGTTCACTAGATGGCGGTACCGTCCCCTGTATGTAGCCACCTCTAGTTTAGTTCTTGCAGTGTTCACCAGATGGCGGTACCGTCTCCTGTATGGAGCCACCTCGCGTTTAGTTCTTGTAGTGTTTACTAGATGGTGGTACTTGTAGCTGATGATGAAAAGATGCAAGATGTTATAAACTAGAAAGCGGTACTTGTAGTTGATGAAAGACGCGAGATCTTATAAAATAGGAATGATGTCACATATGGAGCGTGTTATTGGTTAAAGGCAATTGTTCGATTTAGTGCGGCGACGTACGCTAGGGGGAGCGATGTAATAAAATTGAGTGGGCAAAATGTACAGAGGATTCATGGTTTACCAGGTTTACCTCCGGAGCTTCGCCCACTCATCATCATTCACTTCGTGGATATGGCGGAATTTTTTTTCTAGCTTAAATACACAGAGCTAAGCTCGTGCTTTAAATTTCTTAGCAGACAATCCTAATGGGTAGTGCTTATGAGGGAAGGAACACATAAGCGTGTGTAATACAGCATTTCACAATAGTTAATTAACAGCTAGGTAATCCCTTAAGTAAGGGTGGGGGGGGCAGCTTCCCTTCCTCCCCCTAAAATCGGAATAGCGGGAAGTATTTCGCTAAGAATAAATAACGAAAATAGATGCTTTGAAGTCCTGCCGTTGGAGAAGGTGAAGGCAACGTCGATACAGGTACCGAGTCAAGGTTCTTTCGCCGCCGCTTGTGTCCCGCCTCCACTTCGCGGGCTCTCACTTCGGGGTCTGCCTGTCGGCGAGCATTCTTCGCAGCACAAAGCACACATAATGTCCCATAGATGTGGATAGGGTACCTCTGTTATCGGGAGAATGACGAATAGCACAGTGGGATACTGGGTGCTTCCCTATTCATGAAAGTTGTGGTGGGCGTTCACTGGGTGCATTGCACAGCTGCACTGGCAGAATACGCACCAAATGACATTGCCCGAGCATAACAAGCTTTGGAAGCAAGCTCCTAAAGCAGAATAAACAAAATCTCCAGGAATGAACAGGGTTCAAGAGTGGGTCCCCTCAGTGACAGCTTGAAATTTTAGCGTGATGCCACGCTGGTGCTGGAAACTTCTCCTCACCAAAATCCTACGCAATCGTTATGCACGCACAGAAACACGTAAACCTACGTAGTACATAGCATGGTAAAATAGTATAGTAGAGACCAGCCACCAGCGAGCTTGAATCATGTAGCGAGGCGGTACGCAAAATTAATTGCATAACAAATGCTTCGATGATGTGTGGGGTTTAACGTCCCAAAACCACCATATGATTATGAGAGACGCCGTAGTGGAGGGCTCCGGAAATTTAGACCACCTGGGGTTCTTTAACGTGCACCCAAATCTGAGCACACGGGCCTACAACATTTCCGCCTCCATCGGAAATGCAGCCGCCGCAGCCGGGATTTGAACCCGCGACCTGCGGGTCAGCAGCCGAGTACCTTAGCCACTAGACCACCGCGGCGGGGCATTGCTTCAATACTTCAATTTATTACAAAGGGCTCAGCCATAATACTGCATTGTCAACAGCTACTGCATCAATTTATGGCGTTGTAGGTACCCTGCAAGTGCATTTATTTACACTCGTACCCACAGCGCCATTTAGGCATCACAGGGGGGGGGGATTACACAGAGAATTTATAAATCATACATTTCAAGAACATTGGTAGTGAAAAACTAAGAAGAAATAGCGGCATACCTTGTTGTCAATACACAAGAATTACATAAAGATTAGCTAACCTAGACGAAGAGAGAAAGCGAAAATGAAATTTATACTGTACAAACAAAAAATACAAAAACAAAGTGGTAAGAACTAAACACTGCAAAAAATTCGACTGCAGCCGAAGACAGAATGAGATGTCAAAGAGCGGACGCAAAAGCTTCGTTATCTATTAAGCTGAGCTTGTGCGCAGGCAGACGATTGCATTCACAAATAGTTGTGGGGAAAAAATTGCTTTTAAAAAGTTTAGTCCTGCAGCTATATTTTCTAACCTTGAGCTAATTATCTGTTCGTTTTGATTCATATTGGGGCTGAAGAATATACTGATTACGGTCTATTCCAATGTGGCCATAATATATATTGTGAAAAAGCTTCAAGCGCAAAATTTTCCTTCTTTTTTTTCTAGAAGCTCCCATTTTAATGTTTCCTTTGTAGCAGTAATGCTAAGGTTTCTCTCATAGCTACCGATAACCTATCTCGCAGCCATGTTCTGAACTCGCTCATGCTTGTCGCAATCAGCATTTGTGCTAGGATCCCACACAGTGCAATCATACTCTAATATTGGTCTAACGTAGCTCTTAAGGAGAAGATCGCAGGCCTGCTGTGGAAACAGCTTGTGTTACGCCGCAAGAATCCCGACACCTTACATGCCTTTGCGGTAACGTAATCGACATGCCTGTGCCAACACATGGATGATGTAAGGAATACGCCCAAGTACTTATACTCCGAAACAGTTTGTAACAGAGAACCAGACAGACTATAAAGTGTCGATGTCATACGTTTTTTCGTGAAACGCATATGAAGAGTGTTCTGCACGATTATTTGCATATGTGAATCAAGGCACCAGTTTTCCATTTTAGTTAAATCACTTTGTCAAAGAACGGTATCATCAACGCTTGTAACTTCCCTATATAATATTAGATTATCAGCAAACAGTCTGATAGAAGAAGCAATGGTGTCGGGAAAATCATTTATGAATAATAAAAAGAGCAAGGGGCCCAACACTGAGCCATGAGGGACACCAGATGTTACGCTAGCCATACCAGATTTTGCGCCATTTACCACTACGTACTGAGAACGCAAGGACAAGTATTCCCAAATCCATGTTAACACCTGTTCATTGATATTAAACCAACGTAGCTTACATACAAGTAGCCCGTGATCTACGAGGTCGAACGCTTTCCTGAAGTCTACAAATACCGAATCAACACAGGAGCATTCATCCAGTGAACTACAAACTTCATGAACAAATTCTGTTAATTGAGTTATACAGGGAAGCCCTCGTCTAAAACCATGCTGTTTTGTATTAAGAAGATTTTGATTGGTTATGTGTGTCATTACATTGCTGCACAAGACGTGCTCTAATAATTTGAAGGCTACACTTGTCAGAGATATCTGTGTGTAATTGTTGACTAGTTCACGATCACCTGATTTATACAAAGGCACAACGCTCACCACCTTCCAGTCGCGTGGCAGGCTTCCCGTTCTAAATGATTTCGAGTATAGAACCTTAAGAAAATGCGCGATGAACGGTGCAAACCTTTTGAGATAACCACCTCTCAATCCATCCGGTCCTCCTGTTTTGCTGGGGTCTAAGTGTTCGAGAAGACACTGGATGCCGTTTTCATCAACAGCTACGTCATCAATATCTGTCATATATCTGTTGGTAGGCGTAGGCAAAACGCTGTTTCACGAACACGACGAAAATATGGAGGAAAAAAATGTGTTAAAATGCTGGCCTTATCTAAGCTATTTTCCATTTCTTTACCGTCATGCTGAAGCGAAGGAATACACACCTTTTTTTTATTACAGTTGACCAGATTCTAGGACAACTTTTTTGTTGTTTTGAATTGAGAAGGCAGATCGTTGAAAAATTTTTTTTTCGCATCACTGATTTTTGTTTGCAGAAGTTTTGTGATGGTTTCAAGTTGCTGGCAAGCCTCAGAGGTGAGATTTTTCTTAAATTTTATATATACCCTATTCCGTTTACCGGTAAGGCACCGCAGCTCGCCATTAAACCATGGCTTTGATTTAGTACGACGTGTAGTCTGCATCCATGAAGGCACGTACTTCTTTGTATTTCAAGCATTTTTTGTTTTAAAAAGGAGCCATAACTCTTGAATGCTGCAAGCACCGGAATGGTGTTCGAATTCTGGAAAGAAAGCTTCCAATGCAAGGCCTATCTTGTTTACGTTTCCCTGGCTGTAATTATACATCTTTCTTGATGTGGCTCTCTGAGTCTTTCCGTATGTTAGCTTCATTTCACACAAAACAGCTTGATGGTTGCTAATGCCATGTACCACCAAAACCGTTTTTACCAGTCTGGCTGATTAGTTTAAAATAATTCTAAGATATTTTGTCTCGTGCTTTCTTTTACCATCTGAGTTAAGGAAAAGTTGTTAAGCATGTCCAACATTTCCTTTGCTGCTGTAGATGTAGCCCCCGCAATGGAAGACTGATCATTCCACGAAATCTCTGAAATATTAAGGTCTCCGCCTATAACAAGATAATAAGTGTGGACGGTCTCTAGTGTCTTTGAAAAATCGGTCATGACAGTTGTAGAACTTTCAGGAGGCCTATAAAATGAGCACACTCTTAATGTTTTTTCATTTGGCAATCTGATCTTGCACCATACATCCTCGCAAGTGCCGCCACCTAGATCAAGTACGGAACAAGACAGCTAACTATCAACAAGTATAAAGACCCCACCACCATGACGATTTCTATTGTTCCTAAAGCAGTTGTTGTAACAGCTTGGAAAGACCTCGGCGTCTCTTACGTCAGCATCTGGCCAAGATTCGGTTCCAAGCACAATGCTTGGTTTTACCATGCAAAGCAGGTTATGGAAATCTTCCACTTTGTTTTTTGTGCTACGGCAATTGACAACCAGGAAAGCTACATCTGCTATAGAGCTGCGCATGCGTCATGTAGTTTGCACAACCTGGCCGCGACTTTCATCGTACACGTATAATTGCCCATTTAAAAACAGTTTATCATATTTCATAATTACGCGAGCACCGCTTGAAGCATTCCTTTTGCCGAATTTCCAGAGAAACTTTCTTGTCCTGCGCACTGCCTCTGAGAAATCTTCTGATATACTAACACTGGAGCCTTTTAGCTTCCTAGCGTTGGCTAAGATCGTCTGTTTATCTTTGTACGTTGCAAACATTGCAATAGGTGGTCGAGGTTTGTTTTTCTGGTACCGTCCAAGGCTGTGTGCCCGCTCAATCTTCACTGACGATAATCCCAAACCGGATACGATTTCTTGAACTTTTTTCTCAGAAGCAGTGGGCAATTCACGACTTTCACTGCCAGCGACACCATAAAATATCGACACCATAATATAGTTACATCGCCTGCTGCGGTTTTTCAAGTCATCCACTTTATCGGATAAATCATTTACAATACTATGCGTATCTTCAGTTTTCTTTCTGCATTCTGTCACACTTTCTTTTAAGATTGAGAACTGGGCTGTTGCGCCTTCCATTGAATCTATTCGTAACTTAAGCTCTTGTATAGCTGTGTTACTTTGATTTCGCGACGTCTCAATAGCCTGTAATTCGGCCTTTATATCTTTCTGGCCATCCAAAATTTGATTGAGTGCCTCTGCCGTAATCAGGACAGGGTTTAACTCAACGTCACCATACAAAAACAAAAGCAAGAAATAAAACGCGTATCTGCGTAGTAAAACAAGCGACGTCTAGTAGTGCTACCCGACTTCATGAAAGTTGCGGTGGACGTTTACTGGGTGCATCGCACAGCTGCACTTGCAGAGTACACACCCAATGACATGCCCCGAGCATAACAAGCTTTGGAAGCAAGCTCCTAAAACAGACAAAACAAAATCTCCAGGAATGAACAGGGTTCGAGCATGGGTCCTCTCAGTGAGAGATTGAAATTCCAGCGCAATGCCAAGCTGGTGCTGGAAACTTCTCCTCACCACAATCCTACGCAAGCGTTATGCACGCATAAAGCACGTAAACCTAGGTATACATAGAATGGTAAAAGTGTATAGTAGCAACCAGCCACCAGAGAGTGTGAATGATGTAGCCAGGCGCTACGTAAAATTACCTGCATAACAAATGCTTCATTACTTCAATTTATTACAAAGGGCTCAGCCATAATACTGCATTGTGAACAGCTACTGCATCAATTTATGGCGTTGTAGGTACCCTGCAAGTGTATTTATTTACACTCGTACCCACAGTGCCGTTTAGGCATTACAGTGGGGCGGGGTTACACAGATAATTTATAAATCACACATTTCAAGAACATTGGTGGTGAAAAACGAAGGAGAAATAGCGGCATACATTGATGCCAATACACATAAGTTACATAAAGGTCAGCTAATCTAGACAAAGAGAGAAAACAAAAATGAAACTTATGCTGTAGAAACATAAAAAATGCAAAAACAAAGTAATAAGAACTGAAAACTGCATAAAATTCGACTGCAGTCGAAGTCAGAATGAGATGTCAAAGAGCGGCCGCAAAAGCTTCGTTATCTCTTATATTCACCTTGTCAGCAGGCAAAGGATTCCAATCAGAAATAGTTTTGGGGAAAAAAAGTGCTTTTAAATAGATTAGTCCTGCAGCTATATTCTCTAACCTTGAGCTCATGATCTGTTCGTCTTGATACATAATGGGGTTGAAGAATATGCTGATTATGGTCTATTCCAATGTGGCCATGATATATATTGCGAAAAAGCTTCAAGCGCTAAATTTGCCTTCTTTTTTCTACAAGCTCCCATTTTAATGTTTCCTTTGTAGCAGTAATGCTTGCTACTTGTATTAGTAGCTTCAAGTGAGTTTGCAATGAGTTCTAGAAAAGCTAGTTTTTGAGTTTTCACTGCGACTGTGCTGCGCTTCTACCTTAAAAGCCTGTACAGGCCAGGTATTTCTTGAGATGCGAAGCAGCTTTTTGACTAGCCTGTGTAACACTGTCCCTCTTTACACATGGCAACTTCTTGATTTTAGCCATGATTTTGCTCTGTATGCCGAATTTTTTTTTCGGCAATAGCACGGGTCTGGTGTACTACCCCGTAGCTACGCCACCACTTCAGAGAGCTGTGTAACATACCTCTATAACACGGGCTCACGTAAGCAGGTATGCGCCTCCCACTTTTGGCAAATTATTTCCACCCAGCAACGGTGAGGAAACACACCGGTGATTAAAATGCGAGAACGATAAAATATGGACTTCGGCATCGTTGATTCGAAGAACCTAAAGAATAAATCATATTTCTCCCGCAGCAACCGATTCCAAGCATTCTACCTGGCAATAAATTGTTCTACCACACAGCGACGACAGCTCTCGGAACTCTGGGAAACATCAAGTACCAATCCAGTTCAGGCTGCCTAATTTTAACGCAAATACGTCAAAGGGTTCTTTTTTTCCTTTGAGTGTACTTGGCTGAATTGTATAAAGGAGTCCTGAACCACCTTTTAATTACCGGTTGCTTGACCTCATCATCGATCACTGAAATTTTTTTTTCGAATTCAGGAAGAATTAGTGGCGTTAAATGACTATGTCCCACAGCTTTTCACGCTTTTTCCCATACTTCTCCAAACGAGCGCACTGCATGCTACACACGTAGCGCTGGCACGTGACAACTAAGCTAAGCCACGCGTGCCTCACGAGCTTGACCAAGCGTCCTGAAACGCTATAGTTATCTCCTCGCATTACTTTGGCGTGCGGTAGTGTCGCCACACGCTATTCAATTTCAGGGCGTTATAATGCGGGCCGGCCCCGCCGTGGTAGTCTAGTGGCTAAGGTACTCGGCTGCTGACCCGCAGGTCGCGGTATCGAATCCCGGCTGCGGTCGCTGCATTTCCGATGGAGGCGGAAATGTTGTAGGCCCGTGTGGTCACATTTGGGTGAACGTTAAAGAACTGCAGGTGGTCTAAATTTCAGGAGCCCTCCACACGGCGTCTCTCATAATCATATGGTGGTTTTGGGACGTTAAACACCAAATATCAATTCAAATCGTAACGTGCGCGACCTGACATTAACCAATACACCATCGAAAGAAGCGCCTTTTAGAAATGTGATTTTTTTTCGGCGAGCGGCTGACCAATAACAAGAATCTGCTGTATGCCACAAAATCTCATGTAAGAGTTTGAGTGCAGTTTTCTACATGACGAGCGGAACATTACCAAATGCGCAAATTCGCGCTTTCTTTGAGAGTTCTCCTTTCTGTGCAAGTATGCAAGGCTAGGCTCATCTATTCAAACCAGCAGCTGCTTTTTCCTGCGTGTTTTTTTTTACCAAGCACCGATGCTTAGTCTCGACCATTTCATATTTGTGCAAAATACCTAATGCTTTTCAAAAACTACCTTTTATAGGATATACAATTACTCTACATTATACTCACAGTCAGGAAAGTTATTTTATATATATTTTTGTATTTTCCCAGAAGTGGGTACTGAAAGGGTGGCGGAGTAAGACGCATAACTAGTACAGCCTCAGAAAACGTTTTTGTTGTGGTTTCATAAAAGCTTACGCTGTTAAAAAGAAAGAAACAGCAGAAACGTTTACACATTTATCGTTCATCTGCAAAGTTCCATGGATATACCCGGGCTGATGTTCGCCTGTTTGTTTGTTCTCTTCGTTCAGAATAACTTTACCAATTTAAAGCTAGTACAACTCCTGTAGCTAAATTACAACCTTAACTATGAAAAAAAAGTTGCCTACTCTGGACATAGCTAGCAGTACAGCATACCGATTAGTTAATACAGGCAAACTGGCTTTATGATAGGATTTTATTTGTGCTTTGAATCCTTAAAGTGAGCGTGAGACATAACGCTAGCCCAGAAGAAGAGCTAATTAATAATTCTTTGCTTCAAGTAGCTTTTGATATGGTGGAATAACCTGACTTGGTTTTCCAAGAACTGTGCGTACATTTGAATGGCTTGACCTGTGCACCAATCTTTGAGTTAAAGTTAACTGCTAGATGGAGGTGATTTAGTTAAAAAAATTCCGCGACGTATTAAATTCCACGCAGGCTGCTCGCCTCTTGTGCACCAGTCGTCATCACGTAAAAAAACACAAGGCTGTATGTATATACAAAAGCACGCAGTACGACACTCACGCACTGAGTCTAAGCTGTTCAATTGAAAAATCTGCCCCGCAACACAGACGTTCAAAGAACATCAATAATCATGCAGTTGAAGTATTCATACTGAAGCGCTGTTAAAAAAGATTAGGTCGCTTGTGAGCAGTCGCTAAAATGCTGCGCTGCCACTGCAATATTAGGTTATCTCGAAAATTCTTTGCGAAAATGAAAACGCAAAATTATTGTTGTAAAACAGACCGATTAACAAAAATGTGGAGACTTTTTTTCTGATTGTTCTTACCTAGAGATTTTATTCTGTTTGTATGCGCACGAATTTGTGTGCTTGTGCGTGCTTTTGACGTCACCTCTCGAATTTCGATGCGATGGATGTAGAGCGAAACTAGAAGAAAAAGGAAGGCAGGCAGGTTAACCAGATGTTAGTATTCTGTATGCTACCCTACCCTGGAGTTGGGAAATGTGGGGTTGAAAGATAGAGAGAGTTAAAAAATAAGTAGGAGCAAAACGCGGACACACACGCTTCCACAAAATCAACCCACTAAGATGCGTCCCGACAGGCCAGTAGTTCGCAAGAAGCCCAGTGGTGCTTGCACGGCCTTCTTCTGTGATGATGAGTCATGTCGATGGCACAGTATACTTTCCTTTGAGAGTGGCAGATAATGTAACTTGTTCAGTGAATACAAAAGGTATTGTCTTTCTGGGGTAAATTCCCGGCAGTCACACAGCACGTGTCGAATTGCCTTTTCATCATCGCAGTGGGCACAGGCGGTGGTATTCGCACTCGTGTAGACGTCGTTCTCGTGCAACTTGTATTTGAGGAACCAACTTTATATTTTTTACGAGACATCCTTTACAGAATATATTTTCACTTGGGTCGGTGCTGTGTTTCCTTCGTCCAAGAAGAGTGACATGCTTGGGTTTCGGTGCTTGATGAGAGACCTTCGACAGTTGCGTGAATGCACATTCGTGAGAGTATGCGAATTGACTAGGTCTGTTAAGTGCATCTAATGTACTATCTGATACTGTACCCGAACGTTGTATCGCGAGGTTGCGATGTTACCAAGCCGCATAAATGTAATAGGGATGTTGACATGGTGAATTCCTCTTACTGCTTTGGCCATCAGGAGAACTTGCCTTTGTCAAACATAGACGAAAACGACGTGAAGATGCGTGGACACGATGCTCAGGGCTTGAAGCAACCACTTGCATTTTCGTTTTAGCACGCGTCTTTTCTCTTGTCTTGCCGCATTCGTAAATAGTCGCGACTGTTTTGGATGGAAATGATGTTATTGCGCACACGATTGGTGAACAGCCCATCTGCGCCCCTGTCACGAAACCAGATGACAAATCATTGAAGCAAATGAATTTCAAAAAAAAACCTGCACAGATGATTATTTCTTGTTCTGCATTTTATTCATGTTTGAAAGGAATGTGAGTTTCTATATTTTAAATTGAGTCACTGATCATCGTCTTTTCCCGTGCTCGAAGTTTTATTTTGAAGTGTCTTGTTATGATTGCAATTTTCGTTTAGAAAATGATGTAGAAGGAGCTGCTGCTTTCTCTTTCTAGAAACCTACCAAATTTAAGCCTTTTACTTCCTTCAGCGTTCTTTTAGTACATTCAACGTCTTTAAAACAGTGCGTACCACGCTTCTCACGCTAAAGTTGTCTTCCTGCTGCGTGCGCACTTAAAAAGGGATTATCTTTGCTGTGCCACCACATCGCTTCTTTTTCCGTAACCTTCGGCACGGTAGCTCCTGTTCCATCTGAATTTGTTGCATTACATTAGTGTATGCCGCTCTTTCCTTATTTCACTTGAATGCATCTCTTTTGCCTGACAGGAAGTTTTCGCGGCACCTTTCAATATCATCGGCTTTTCGCTCCAGCAGCAGCGGAGAAAAAGAGCTTTTGCAGTTGAGAGTATAGACGAAAAAATGGGTTCTTAAAATACTTAAAGAGAATCAGTCTCCACCATAGTTACATTTCTTCATCACACAGATCCCTAAATAGACGTCCCCAACATTTCTCATAAATAACTGGTGCTCTGAAAACGCCTTGCATTTCAATCTGAGTGCTTTAAATTTTTTCGCACCGAAAGCACTTCTTTCTCGCACTGAAGTTTTCTCGCACTGAAAGCAATATAGGAATCAGCACTCCTCGAGAACCAACGCTGAGTGGTCCCACGTGGCGAATAAATCATCATAGCTCCAGGGCTCGTGTATGACGCCGATGTGGGATATTCACCAAAGTATCAAGAAATTGCGGTGCTTTTCTTGCAACAAAGTTGCTCTGTTCCCTCGTCGCACTCATTGTGAAATTTGTAGGATGTCTGGCAGCAACGCTCACGTTTACAGGCAAGCAAGCGCTGACGATCCACACGTGCAACTTCCTCGGTGTCTGTGGCGGTAAATAAAACCTTTATTTCTGATGCATTGGTTTTCTCCTCCTGCCCTTAACCAGCAGATCTCTTCTACTCAGCGTTACTGCCTATTTCAATCACATTTTGTTCTATGCTACTTAGAAAAAAAACCAAGTTAGTTCGTACAATTTTATACTAAAGACTGTGCAGCGCTCACAAAAAAAAAACGACAGCGAAGACTGCATATGGCAAGGCCAAACAAAAAACCCTTCTCCCTGACTTTTGATAAGGCATCCAGTCGCTGCAGCTGTCTAGCCTCAAAAGTAGCCCCGGGTGGCAAAGCACGAACAGCGATGGCTCGACGAGAATCCGAGAGTCTTCCAAGTCAAATCTAAGCAACAACGACGAGCCGAAGAAGTGGTGTTCCGGGCAGAGCAGCATGAACCTACCAATGACGTGAACGTGTTGTTCGGGATCAACGCCCGCTTTTGGAGGGTATTCTCGAGTGGCACTTCGGCTTCGGCTGCAACGTCAGCAACAGCGTGTAGCCGCACACGTCAGCACCGGTGGTTAACGACTGTTCGTTCTGCTTGGACCTAGATTTGTGAGTCAGGAAACATACAAATAAGTGTAGAAGTAATGGAATCTGCGAATGGTTTTTCAAAAAACCTTTCAATAACTGTTCAGGCGCGTCACAGCTACTGTGCAAAACTGCTGCACGTGATGGCTAGATACTTATATTTTTTGCCCAAGGCATAGTCGATGGCTAGCACACCCATGTTTCATTCCTTCAGATAATACACAAAGGTGCGATAATTTCTCGAGCAAACTGTTTCTTGTGCCTGGAAAATACCATTGTGTTTGTGAGAAGTCAGTTATTACAACAGTCACAAATATGATCAGTTCATTGATATGCCAATTTTCTTTTAGTTATCACTTAGGTATACAAAATACGGATCTCTTCCCCTCCCCCTGTATAGAATAGCAGGCTAGATCATACTATCGATTAGGCAGGCATCTCTGCGTTTCCGTGAGCAAAACTCTCTTGCGCCCTCAATATCTCTCTCTCTAGGCACCTAACATTCTGCCATAGGTCTTCCCCACGGCAACCGGACCTGGTATACGATTCCTACGTTAAACTCATCAATTTTATATTGTGTTTCTACCAATTCATATTTTTAAACGCGAAAAAAATTTTATGACGGGGTCTGCCAAAACGTCAGTGACATATTTCCTTCATGGATATAGTGTTGCAAAAATACATCTTCCAAATCACAAAGAAAAAATTCTGCACCATCTCCCCGAAAGAAACCTTGATGGAATGCAAAATAGCAGCGGTACACATAGCGTTGACTCGGTTGAAACAGGCGTAGACGCGGGTGCTGGAACAATGGTTTGAAGTGAAAATGGGTGTAGAGTTTACTCGAGTAAACCTATGATTGAGACGCAAAGACACTGAAGGCAAGTTGGATTTTGTGTAAGCTTCATCGCTGTTAAATGAGCCTAAAGAGTGCTTCCACTCGACGTGTGGTCGAGCGTTGCAGGTGGTGCAAGGGGTGAAGCGAGAAAAAAATGCGTTGCGACTGGCCAGAGGAGCCGGAAGCTGCGGGTGCTACGGTGAGCGTGCTGTGGGTGAGAAAGAAAGAGACGTCAGCGCCATATAGTTTCTTAATATACACTAGAGGGAACTATGGCGCTAGTGGCTATGGGAGCTGAAACACACGGCGCTTCAGCGAGCATGGGAATGATGGGTAGTACACACATTTGTCTAATTTTCGTACTTCTGGCCTGCTTCTGGCTCGGTGTGTGTTCATGTGGCTTAAAGCTTTTTCTCACAAAACAAAAAGCAGCAGATGTTCAGCAATTGCGCTTCACCACCCTATTTTTTTCAACTTATCTTTCCGAATCGGGTCAGGAAGTTCAAAAGGGTTGAACAATTCTTTCAAAACAAAACCGAAACACAGCAATAAACGAAGCCGCAAGTACGATTCGCCGCCCGCAAGTACGAAGACTAGGTAAATGTGTGTACTACCCATCATTTCCATAGTCGCTGAACGATCGCAGCGCCAGCGTGCTCTCTAGTTAATATTGGGAAACTCTACGGTCAGCGCACACCTGTGAGCGAAAGTGCAAAGGGGGCGTGATGTCAAAGCGCAGCTGCGGAGAGACATACTTCACACCGATCTAACACCTGCGGCGATGAGAATGCGTTGTGGCGAATTCATACGGACGCACTTGATACAGCGTGGCACACGCCAAAGAGCTGCTTCACACCTAAAAACATTTAAGGAGATGTTCCCCCGCTGAGTGTCGAGCCCCCGACTTCTTCGGAAGGAAACGACTAAATTTGCTCGGACACTCCCAACTAAGCTATCGAAGCAGTTTGTGGGCTCCGTACAAACGCGCCTCTATCTTTAACGCATTTTTATATGCGAAGCATTTCTTAGCGAACTTCGGCGACTTTGACTCTATCTATCTATCTATCTATCTATCTATCTATCTATCTATCTATCTATCTATCTATCTATCTATCTAGCCGCCCACGACTTTTAGCTCTACCGGCCGTTTCGATATTGGCATCAATATAAAACTTGGTATGGCATAAAATGACGTTATGAAGAACGTATTTGACTTGTAACAACATGGAAATCGTGACATGTATGTCATGAAGGTCATGATTTACATTTCATGGTCCTGCAACTAACGGTGGTTTGCAAAACTGGTATGGTATGGCATGATTGCATGGCGAACGCAAGCGATAGACCCTAACTCGAAAATCATGACATGCGTGTCATGTAACAACATGACAACGTTCCACGCTGATGATGCTCTCGCGGCCGTTTCGCTAGCGTCAAATATACCAAATTTGGTATTACGGTACGTCAATGGATGACGAAGGTATGTGACTGGTGCAAACATGATAATCATGAGATGCGTTTCATGTAATAACACGGCTACAAGCTATGCTCACGATGCGCTCGCGACCGTTTCGCTAGGTTCACATGTACCAAACATGCTATTACACGACGCCAATGGATGACGAAGCTATGTGATAGGTGCGAACTTGATAATCATAAGATTCGTGTCGTGTCTGAACATGATTACGTGCCACAGTGAAGGCGCCAATACATTTGGGCGTGATGCGGTGTGCGTGCTCGCTGGTGTTCATTTCGTCGTGTCCCGCTGGCGTTGCCTTGCCAGGCACTGTTACTGCCAAATACTCGAAGGCGCGCGCCGCATTGCGTTGCTATGACGCATGAGTGTTTCAGCGCGTCTGGCGTCCCTCCGTCACAAAAAGAGGGAGACGCAGTGTTGTCTGGGTAACGCATCGGCGTTACCCAGACAACACTCATATCTCATTTCCCGCCGGTTGCCGTCGGGCCGCGCCGACGGACGCTGGTCGCGCCTGGCGTCAGACTATAAGTTCTCGCGTTTTGCTAACGTAGCGTCGCTGTGCCCGGCGTGCGCGCGCGTCAACGCTACATTGGAGTATATTGGGTCCTTCATGATGCGCTTGCGGCCATTTTTCTAGCTCCACATAAACCGAATTCGGTGTTACATGACGTCAATGGATGGCGAAAGTATATGACTGGTACAAACACGATAATCTTGACACGCGCGTCATGTAGGAACATGACAATATACAACACTCATAGCGTGCTCGCGGCTGTTTTTCTAGCTCCACATAAACTAAATTTGGTATCATGAGAGGTAAATATATGACGAAGGTAAACAACACATCCAAACATAATAATCACGACACGGAAGTTATGTATCGCATCCTTTACCTCCACCTTGTAACGTTGTGTTGATTTTAATGTAGCATATCAACACTTCTGATTCGTGCTTCGCATATCATCGATTCCCCCTGTACATGAGATCTGCCAATTTTTTCTCATTTAGTTTTATTTTTTGGCAATGTGGGGTGATTCCACTCCCTGTGAGGGCTCAACAGAAGTATTGCAGTAAGACGCATTGATTTCGTGCTGGCGCGCAGCCTTAAAACCCATGCCTAAAGCTTCTTGAGCAGTGAAAAACCATGACCGAGTGGGAGAGTCACGGAGGATGTTATGTTCTTTGGCTTTTTATTTGTGCTAATGGATGGCAGCTCGTTGACGAATTCGTGTAACGGACAGCCACACACACAATGTTCCACCACCGACTACTTCGAATCTGATAGCACAGGCTCATTTAAAGATATAAAACTGCTGCAGTAAGCACAGCAAGGCAACAATGTTGACGGGAAAATGTGGTGCCGTGGTGGAGCGAAACTGGGGCCAGCAAGACGTGGAACGGTGGCGCATGTTAGCGGCTTAAGCTAGAAACCTGCGTTGCTGAAGCACGGTATGCGTGAGCTTTGATGATGATTTCGGGAGCGCAGATCATGCTGTTCCTCTCCACTACAGACAATCTTTGAAGAGGTGCATATTAAGTAGCAGTGTTTAGTGTGTGCTTAGTAATGTCATTTTCGTGCACAATGAACGATACGCTCTGTTCAAGTATACGTTAAAAGCTTCTGTTACCACTATAGCAAAATCATGATCATGGGTGACAGTCGTCGCGATGGAGACATGTCACTAGACGTCAACGGGAATGTGTCGACGTCAAAATGCATAGAGCTGCCAAACTCCAGTAGAAGCTGTACAATCTTTCACATCGTCATCATTACCATACTGAACATTCTTTGCAACACAAAGACCTCTCCCATATCCCACCAGTCAGCTTGGTCTTCTGCTTGTTGCTGCCACTTTGTACCGGCGATTTTGCTCATCTCATCATCTCACCTAATTTTCTGTCTCCCTTTCACAAGCTTCCCTTCTCTTGGAATATAGTTTGTGATCTTTATTGACCAGTTGTTATTTTGCCTTCACGCTACGTGCTCTGTTCATGACATTTTGTTTTCTTTTGCATTTTGGCTATTAAGTCCGTAACACCTGTTTGTTCTCTGATGTATTTTGCTCTCTTCTTCACCTTTAGAGTTATACCTATAATTTCCTTTCCAATCCTATATGCGTCGTCCACAACCTAGTTTAACCCTATTTATAATCTTCCAGGTTTCCACTCCCGATGTAAGTACCAGTAAGATGCAGAACTAAATATACCTTCTTGAGTGATGGTAGCAATCTGCCATTCAAGATCTGAAAATGGTTGCCGAATGTGGTACACCGCTTTCTGACTTTTCTAGTCACTTCTATC
This sequence comes from Rhipicephalus microplus, assembly GCF_043290135.1. Lineage (NCBI taxonomy): Eukaryota > Metazoa > Arthropoda > Arachnida > Ixodida > Ixodidae > Rhipicephalus > Rhipicephalus microplus. The sequence goes on from NC_134700.1 coordinate 123,684,940, forward strand.
TCATCGTTCGGCTCCACGGTTACTACCTGTCTTCAGTAGGTTTAGTCTTTTACAACTTCAAGTCCATTGCAACCTATCTCGAACTGCTGTTTTTTCCCGAAGTTGTTCTAAATTACTTTCACTTTTTGCGGTAGAGGTTTAAGTACTACCTTTCTGTGCTTCTTGTCTGATTTATCAGTAGCCATGGATTACAAATCTCCCTGAGCCACTTAGCAATGCGATGGCATTGGTGAAGCGCAGGTAATTGAGGTACTTTCCATAACCTCGTTCACTTAACTATTCCCACTGATGGCTTTTAGCAAGGTGGCTGTGCGTGACTACAGCTACCATGTTCTTTGAGTTTTACTGGTATAGTGCAGCGTCTCTGAATTTGGCCGTATTCAAATATTGTGTCTTTTTTACCTTGTAAGCTCTGCTTGCTTTACGTCTTCTCACATCTCTGAAATCCTTGTGTGCGCACGTCGTAAATAGCATTGAGGAGATCGTGTGCACCTTGTCTTATCATTGTTTTTTTGTATTCTGTCGCTTTCTTCATGAAGCATGAAAGTGGCAGTTGATTCGCTGTAGATTTATTCAACGATGTTTATATACCCTTCATCGACAGTAATTTCACAGTGTCTGCCACCCTGCTGATAGCTGGACTGAATCAAATGCCTTCTCGCAATGAACTTATCAGCTGATTGAGAGTAATAATGTGGTTGTCCGTTGAGCAGCCTCTACGAAATCCTTCTTTATATTTTAATTGATTGAATTCTAAAGTTCTATTTGTTAAGCACCTACCCTACTGTGAACGTTCCGCATGATGCGAAGACCTCAAGTACGGAATAATTAAAATATGGAAGACGTATGATGCGGACTCCGCATCTTATGGAAGGACGTATGATGTGGACTCCGCATTTTATGGAGAGACGCATGATGCGGACTCCGCATTTTATGGAAAGATGTATCATGCAGAAAAACTGAAATGTGTGCATGTTACGTCCGAGTCGAGTGCAAAGCAATATAATGTGTAAATTGAATAGACGTCCATATCTTGAGTACATGCAATACTGTGTACAAATCACAATATTTCTTAAAGATGCATGATGAGGGATTGAATCATAGGCATCTTTCCAAGTGTCGTGATTCGAAAGCGAAATTAGCTTTTAAATAAATTATGTTACAAAGCTACTAAATTAACATGCTAGTGATCATAAATGGTGGTTACATTGTAACACATTAATGCAGTGTTCTATGCAAGACTTAAAAACTTATAAAGTAATTATTTGCAATAGAGAAGAATTAATATACACAACAGCTCTGCTACAACCAATATATTTTTATTTGTCTGTATGCTCCAGCTTTGAATAGCGACATTGCAGTGTTGATGGTACGCAAATGAGGTGACTGCACCGTAATTTCACGAGCTCCACATAAGCTACAGGATGTTGGCACAAAACACAATGTAACAACGAAATTTTAAACATAAATAATAATCATAGCACTGTGAAAGTGTGGCGCTGTGTTTATCTAATGAACGCCTTGTGGAGATCGGCGAAGTGCTGCTTGAGGCTCCGGCACCACTGTAGATTTCGGAAGTCACTGCCATAGAACTAATGTGTCCTTCATAGGCACCTGAAAATGTAAATAATGGGCACAAATAATGTCAGACACACACGTTAGCACCTTAGTTCACATGCACAAGAAATAACACACAGAATCAAAGTGAAAATGTAAGGCAGACAATCCTTCATGTTATGCATATGTGAATAATAGAAGAACGAAATGTATAAATTAGTTCTGCCACATGAAAAAGAACAGCATGCTTATCACAGTGAAAATAACTAGGTTGTTGCCACGATTTTCAGTGGTAGAGATAATCTATTGATATTTCCTTATAAACTTTTAATATAAATGCTTCCTGCACACTAAAACTTTAGGAACTGCCAGTGAAAGCTCTCAATGTACATTCAGTAGTGCATACATGTACATTTGCTGCCTTTAAACTATACAGTTTGTGCAGAAAATTGGCATCTTGAACAACTTTGAGACGTAAAACTACGCAAATTATGAAGGTTAAAATCACCATGAAAGCAAACAGGATCAGGCAGGTGCCGTTAAAAATCTGTGCAAGCCAGACTACTATAACCAAACTGCAAAGAAATAGGGGAGCAAGAGCAACAAAAATTCGGCTGCTGACCCGCAGGTCACGGTATGAAATCCCGGCTGCAGCGGCTGCATTTTTGATGGAGGCAGAATAGCTGTAGGCAGAGGTGCTCAGATTTGGGTGCACCGTTAAGAACCCCAAGTGGTCAAAATTTCCAGAGCCCTCTACTACGGGGTCTCTCATAATCATATAGTGGTTTTGGGACGTGAAACCCCACATATCAATCAAGAATAACAGAAATAAACTGCCAACAGAAAAGTTAGGTGCATGTGCTATCTGTAAGTGCTTACACCTTAGTACATAGAGCATGCTCATTCCATTTAAAATGCCGACATTGAAAATAACTGCTCTATTAGGAATGTAAGAGGTGAGTTAGAACTGAACGACTCTATAAAAAGGAACCCTATTATGACATCACGTTTTCTTATAACAAAATTGACTAAGACTCTGAAATATCATTGTGCAAGAAAAAATCTTTAAAAGAACAATCAAGTTTTAAGTCATAACTTTAAATATGGCTACAACGACTATAACCAAAAAATCGAGCTCAAGAAGGCTAATGTTAGTTTTTAAGGCCTATGTTCACTAGACAATGAACTATACCACAAAAAACACAGCGTTCAGGCAAAGCACCACACAAAAAAAAAGAAAGCAGACCTTTTTGTTATTACCTACAATGCCTTTAAATTGTTATTTTTACCTCTACTTGCCGCTTTTTATCTAAGTAACTAGTGTGAAACAATTCAGCTGAAAATGCACTGTGGCTCCAAAACCTGTTGGCTGAATCTAAATATTTCAAAATAGTTAAGCTTGCACAAAGTGAGGCTCGACAAGCCTTGGAACAGCGAGACCGCATGACTCTTAGGACTACTTTGGTTACTTGTGTTTTGTTTCTGGGCTTAAGCATGAAGACAAGGGCTTAAATAAATTGCTGCTAGCAAAAAAATGCTTTCAAAATTGCCCGAGCGTCAAAAGATGCTTAGATTTGTTGTTTTTCACACTGGGTCATTCTACACCAAACATCCATACCATACTGCCTGGCGACCATCACAGATATATAGTTTAAAAATGGTGGTAATTTACTGTTTTGAAAACAGTTATTTGCTGAAATATTTTGAAGAGAAAAAGTAGTGGTCACGTGGGTACCTTCAGAATTTCGCAGAATGTCATGGGGGTGTTGTTTGTTAGAAAAATTTTAAATTACCGCTTTTTCTTGCCATATCGAATTTGATCTACATATTAAGTAAAGGTGCTTCTTTAAAGTATTTGAAGGCGAGTAACTAATGTGCAATTTTTCTGCTACATAGGCTTTGAAGAACTCAGCCAAACTGTTTATCCATTGCATTTATTTTATGGCAATACTGCACTTTGTATGAATATTTGAGCCATAAGTACTCTCTCCACAGAAGGTATATTTCACGAAAAAAATAATGTTAGGTCCAGATTACAAATATCACTATATAAGCGTTTTTTCTACATTGAGATGCATTTTGCACTAGGGTATAATTGAAAACTACTTTTATGTGTAAGCTGAAAGCAAATAAACAGTTCTTGTTATATCGTAAGTGTTATCATTACAATTTTTGTTTCAATGAAGAAAATGATTTTTGAAGTCTCCTATTGAGGGCCATGGGGAACTTTGGAACGGCAGCTGTCGTATATCAAATGCGAAAACAGCCATCATTAGGAAACTTCAAAAATTATTTTCTTCTCTAAAACAAAAAGTGTAATCACATAACTTGCCATATAAAGTGAACTGCTTTCTTGCTTCTGATGTGGAAAAAAATTGCACTAATGTTGCTGAGCTTTGTGCACTACATAAAATCACCTTTACCTAATACCTAGACCAATTTTGGTGTGGAAGAAGTAGTACTTTTGAAATACTTTTTTTTACAAACAACAACCAGGCGACATCCTGGGAAGTCCAGAAGGCACCAAGGTGGCCTAATATTTTGTTATCTGCCGTATATTTTAGCCTTTTGCTGTTTTCAATACAGTAAACAAGCACAATATTTTTTTTTCAAAACACATTTAGGATGGTTAGAAAAATGGCTGGGATGTTTGATGTGGAATTGCCTCACTGCCAGTATTTATTCTTCAAAAGCTCAAGCTATCACCTCTCTGTTACTGCCTTACATACAACGCCTGCATAGGAAAGTAAAAGAAAGGCAGGTCTGACAAAGTTCACTAAGCAAGATGTTTTCATGTTGGATAAATTCATTACCATAAACAGCAGCAAATAACATTCATTTTGAGTAGTCCAAGACAAAAGCTATATACCTGTTTACTAAGAGCCAAGTGCCAACTTTTCATTTGATCATGTGTAGTGATAGACAGAAAGCACTTAATACAAGACTGATCAGCCTGTAATTGAACTGAATGAAGTACAATGCACTGCTCAATCCAACAGCACATAGGCATGTTTGCTAAAGCAACGCCAAGTGTCATTGATTCATGCACTAGATGGGACATTGCAAATGTAAAGAAGTGAAAAAAGAAGGAAAAAAAGAAGAAAAGGGGGATGCAAAGTGGTAGGAGCTGTTTAGCACACTACTTTTACTTTGCATCCCCCTTTTGCATCAACCTCCGACAGGAAAACACTTTGTATCATCGCAATATAACTTAGAAGGAAGCGAGGGCTGCACTCTTCTGTGTTATAGGTTTTTTTTTTTAAAACAAACATTTCCAACAGGCACACACATCTACACCAAAAGACGATGTCATTACTGACCCCTTTAAACTAACACGCCAAGGATGACGAGGTGACTTCTAAAAAATAGGTCCTCCTACTGTAACATCGGCTAGCCTGTCTGAGGCACTTCCACTGTTCACCCTGATTACCCCACTAGATGCTTCCATCTGCCGACTCGCATCTTCATTTTAGATAACACTATGACGAGGTTACATTGATGAATATGCACGAAAGTTCAGTGATGTATCATGCATCAGATTAAGCAACTGTGCTAAAATATTATTGTTAGGTTAATTCCAGGCTTTTTATACTACAATACGGTGCTTGAAGTAGCCTGAAACTGCGTAACATCTTCTATGCACATGAATCAGATTGACAACGTAATGCACAACATGCTTAAGAATATTGCGAGAAACATGATAACGACAAAATGACTAGCCACCCAAATTTTTCGCTGTACATGTTTCAAATGTTCATAATCACCTAAACGAGGTGCTTATGATTACAAGCCGAAAAAACCTACAGGTGAAGTTTTCGGGCCTTCTGTAAGTAGACGTGTAGAATTTTTTTCTGTGGAGGGTTTTACAACCACAAGTGAGGAACAAAACTCCTGTACAATGAAGAATGTCGGCAGCTATCAGTTATAGAAAAAACTAATGCAGCTAATCTTCCCTGACGCATCTGTACATTTACAGAGGTGACGAAGCTTCTGTCATTTGTGGCACTAACTCCACATGACCAGTGTGAAAATTGGCACTACTTGGCAAGACAAATGTCCAAACATGCCTGCCCAACTCCCTCTAGCCATCCCGACTGAATCTGACATGATTTCTTCACTGCTGACTGGACAAAACCAAAACCACTGATGCACTCACAATACACAGCGTGATGTTCCTCTGTGTCACAGAACGAACGCTCAAAAAGGGCGCGCCGCCAAATTCTCGCGACGAAACACTGGAGGGGCGCCGCGAGGACAACGATAAAGAAGAACAAAAGAGAAAACAAACATCTAAAGACTACCCGGACGCACGACCCTCCCCTCTCGGAAGCGAAAGCTCGCCGATGAACCTCCTCACCCCACCACGGCGGCCGAGCAAGCACTCGAATTTTTTAGATGGAAAGGGGCGTGGTTTATGCCGAGTTGAGTCATCTGTCGCGGACAGCATCCGAACCGTCTCGCCCCCTCTCCAGCTTTCGCTGCGTATCGCGCCGACGAAATGACGAGAACCTTCTGGAATCTCGCGCGGAAAGTATTTAATCGAGCAGCCGAGATGAGAGATCAGAAGAATAAGGAAGTTAGCGCCAGAGCGCGTAGGGTATACCACCGTGTAGTCGGCGAAGGTTTTGTCCGTAGAGACAAAGCAGGAGAAGAAGATGATTTCCACCTGAGGGGTGGCGACTCGAGCTACAGACAAGAGTCTGAGTTTACCGCTATCGAGCGAAGACGCGTGGCAACAGCTGCGTGTGTGAAGCCGACGTGTTTCCGGCGAAGAAGTTTGAAGCTTGGAGAGTGGCCAATTGAAGACGCGAGGTTTCCTGGACGAGAAACTTCGGCGAGGTTTCCTGGAAGAGAAACTTCGAGGGCAGCGGGAAGACAACAACGCTGGACTTTGAGTGAGTGATTCTCGGAAGAGTATCATCCCGACTTTTGTTCCAAGAACTTTGGACTGAATAGGTTTCCTATCTCTTTAGCTAAGTGTCTTGGTCGTTCAATGCATGCGACTGCATTGTAGTGCGTATTGTTGTCTGTCTTCGTTGTTTCGAGTGTGGCTGATTGTACTGTGTATTACGTTGTTTGATTGGTGACATATTGCCACATTGAATATGCAGCACGAAGGGAACAACGAAGAACACGCGCAGCGAGTGAAGAAGACGAGGTTCTCTTCTTATCAGTTTACCAGTATTCTAATACAATTAAAGTGAGTTCCCTGGATTCGACTGCTGCTGTTTCTGCGTTGTGACATTGGTGGAGGTGCTGGGTACATGTTCGGGACGCCAGACAACAGCCCTGCCTCTGGTCAAGAAAGACTTCCGCGCATCGACACCCCCGTTCACCGCAGCAGCCGGCGCCTGTTAGGCCTCAGCCCGGAGTTTGGTCCATTGCCGGAAAGCGTGACTGTGCCAGAAAGCATGACGGCGCCTGGAAGCACTGGCCCCAACATGTCCAGCCCAAGCACGACACAGGTGACTGTTTTGAACCCGGCTCGACTTCCGGTTGACTTCCGCGGAAACGCATATGAGGATGCACATGACTGGCTCGAGGAATTCGAGCACACAGCGAATGTTAACGGTTGGAACACCACACAGAAATTGGGCTACGTTTATTTTCCGCTTCAAGACGGAGCCCGAACGTGGTTCACGAATCGCGTGCGGTCGTTTTTGGACGAGTTCCGGCAGAAGTTTCTCGACACGTTCGCGAGCACTGAAAGACGAGAAATTGCACAGCGTCTCCTCGAGTCACGGATTCAGAAACCAAATGAATCCGTTACGATGTTTGTTGAGAACATGGCGCGGCTATTTCGTCGAGCAGATCCTAACATGCCCGAAGCCAAAAAGGTTAGCCACCTCATGCGGGGCGTTAAGGAGCAGCTGTTCGCTGGCCTCGTACGAAACCCGCCTACAAGTGTGGATGAATTCTCCAAGGAGGCGACATCTATTGAACGCGCACTGCATCTACGTTATCGCCAGTATGACCGCCCAACCCACAGTGCACCGATCAGCATGGCAGCCTCTACCACAGCAACAACACCCGACGAAGGTTCTTTGCGCCAACTAATACGAGAAATCGTACAAGAAGAGGTCAAGAAACTCGTCGCCAAACCGAATGACTGCGCGATCGCCTCAGTAACGGAAGTTGCACGCCAGGAGATCAGGCAAGCGCTCTCACTTCCTGAGCCGAACACGAGCACTCCCAGGGCAAGCTATGCAGACGTAATCCGCCGACAGCCTGCGAACGTGCCGACACCACATCAGTACCACCATCAACATCCGCCGACAGCGCCTTGGTACTACAGAGAAACTTCGATGCCGAGGCGGCCACCACTTCGCAAAACTGACATCTGGCGTACCCCTGATCATAGGCCCCTGTGCTTTCACTGCGGGGAAGCAGGCCACATCGTTCGGTATTGCCCGTATCGCGCCGCAGGGTACCAAGGGTTTCCTTCTACGGTTCCTCGGCGCCATTTCAACGGAACATCTGACGTCGACACGAGTGTCATGACCCCGCGGGATGTTCCTCCTGGGTTTCGGTCACGCTCACCCTCTCCTGGGCGTTATTCTCCATCCTCTAGACGGAGCACCACTGACATGCCAAGAGGGAGATCTCCTAGTCCACGCCGGGGAAACTAAAAGCAGCAACCTCAGGGGGGAAGGTTGCGAATCGTCGAAGTGCTAAAAATCCCCCATTACTGCCGAGCGAAGAGAGACGCATTTTCAATGAATCGACGAAAGATGGGGTTGTTACTGCCGAAGTTGCAATTACGATTGATGGACATGACGTGATGGCATTGGTCGACACTGGCGCGGACTTCTCAATAATGAGTGAGAGTCTGTCAGATACGCTCAGGAAGGTTAGAATGGAATGGACAGGACCGCAGATTAGAGGAGCTGGAGGGCAGCTACTCACACCTACCGGAAAGTGCACCGCAAGAATCAAGATAGGGGATGCATCCTTCGTCGCAACTTTTGTTATCCTTTCTGAGTGTTGCAAACAGGAAATCTTGGGGATGGATTTCTTGCGTGAATATGGTGCCATCATCAATATTCCGGACGGTGTACTGACCTTTTCAGCGGATCAAAGCGCAGTGCTACACCGAAAATCCCTACGAGTCATTGACGATGTGACCGTACCTTCGTTATCGTGCCGCCTTGTTTCAGTCACGTGCAGTGAGCAGAATACTGGAGAAGGAATCGCTGAACAAGTATTGGCGCTCCTACTCTCTCGCGGTGTTGCAATTGCCAGAAGTATCGTCAACGTTGTGTGCGGTGAAGCAGAGGTTCTGTTAACGAATTTTACCAACGAGCGACGACACATTACACAAGGCATTACAGTTGCCTACTTCGACGAGATCACTGAAATCCGTGAGTGTTGTGCAGTACAACAGGACGAGCCACAAGCCACGTCAGCCCCACCACCTATTGACGTAAGGACGTAAGCTCGGATTTGTCACCAGCGCAGAGACAGCGTCTAGTAGATCTTCTTCACCAGTTCAAAGACTGTTTTTCATCGACCTCGAGGGTCAGTCAAACGCCACTGACGAAGCATCGGATAATAACGGAGGAGACGGCAAGGCCAATACGACAGAACCCATACCGCGTAGCACCGAAAGAGCGTGAAGCAATCCAGGAACAAGTGAAGAAAATGCTCGATGATGACGTTATCCAGCCGTCAAGAAGTCCTTGGGCATCGCCGGTAGTGCTGGTTAAAAAGAAAGACAGAAGCTTGCGATTTTGTGTCGACTACCGCAAGCTGAACCGTGTGACAAAGAAAGACGTGTACCCATTACCGCGCATCGATGATTCACTCGACAGGCTAAGGTATGCACGCTACTTTTCGTCAATGGACCTCAAAAGTGGGTATTGGCAAATTGAGGTCGACGAGCGAGATAGAGAAAAAACGGCTTTTGTAACGCCTGACGGGCTTTATGAATTTAAAGTCTTGCCATTCGGATTGTGCTCAGCCCCCGCAACATTTCAGAGACTGATGGATACCGTTCTGTCAGGCCTTAAGTGGCAGACATGTCTGGTCTATCTGGACGACGTCATTGTTTTTTCAAGAACATTTGAGGAACACCTGAGCAGGCTGCTATCGGTATTCAGGGCAATAAGGTCTGCCGGCCTGACACTGAAACCTGAGAAGTGTCATTTCGGTTTCAAGGAGCTTCAATTTTTAGGCCATGTGGTGAGCCATGAAGGTGTTCGACCTGATCCTGATAAAATTGCGGCCATCAGAAAATTTCCGGTACCAAAAGACAAGAAAGCAGTCAGGCGTTTCCTTGGCCTATGCGCATACTACCGAAGGTTTATTGCCAATTTCTCCTACATAGCCTCGCCGTTAACACGACTCACAAGAGAAGACGTTTCGTTCACATGGGGCGACGATCAACAGGTAGCATTTGGCGATCTCCGACAACGCCTGCAGACTCCGCCTGTGCTTGCTCACTTTGATGAGGATGCTCCTACCATGGTCCATACAGATGCCAGCAACGTGGGTTTAGGCGCTGTACTCGTCCAGTGGCAAGACTCAGCCGAGCGTGTGATCGCATATGCTAGTAGGACGCTTTCCCGCGCTGAGTCCAACTACTCCACAACGGAAAAAGAGTGTCTTGCTGTCGTATGGGCGGTTATGAAGTTTCGTCCGTACCTCTATGGTCGTTGTTTCCACGTAGTCAGTGACCATCATTCCCTCTGCTGGCTGACCAACTTGAAAGACCCGTCTGGTCGGCTCGCACGGTGGAGCTTACGCTTCCAAGAGTTTGATATGACGGTCGTGTATAAGTCCGGACGGCAGCACGCCGACGCTGATTGCTTATCAAGGTCACCGATAAAGCGCGACGATGACACAGAAGATGACAGCATGGCGTTTGTAGGAGTCGTTGACACCACTACGATTTCGTGCAAGCAGTAAGAAGACAGTGAGTTGCTTCCTCTTATTGAATTTTTGAATGGCCGGACAACAACCGTCCCTAGAAGATTTGCAAGGAGCCTGCCATCATTCTGCTTACGTAGTGGTGTTCTCTATAAGAAGAACTTTTCTCCCAGAGGAAGCACCCACCTACTTGTCGTTCCGACGTCACTTCGTGAGGAGATACTTTGTGCTTGCCACGATGAGCCAACGTCTGGTCATCTCGGATACACACGCACATTGGCCAGAATCCAACAGAAATACTACTGGCCAAGACTTCCAGCTATTGTGAAGCATTACGTGCGCACGGGCCTCGATTGCCAACGACGAAAATCGCCACCGTTAAAACCAGCTGGGCTATTACAACCAATTCAAGTGCCCACGGTACCTTTTGACCAAATTGGAATGGATCTCCTTGGACCATATCCGACTTCCCATGCTGGCAACAAGTGGGTATTAGTCGCCACTGATTATCTTACGCGCTACGCCGAAACAAAGGCTTTGTAAAGTGGCACCGCCGTTGAAACCGCACGATTCTTTGTAGAAAATATCGTCCTGAGGCACGGTGCTCCAACAATCATAATAACGGATCGAGGTGCCGCTTTCACAGCCGCGCTCCTGAAGACAGTGCTTGAGCTCAGTGGAACCGCCCATCGGAAAACCACTTCCTATCATCCACAAACCAACGGCTTAACAGAACGCCTCAACAAGACTATTGCCGACATGTTGAGTATGTACGTTGACGTGGATCACAAGAACTGGGACGACATTCTACCGTACATCACGTTCGCCTATAATACAGCGCAGCAAGAAACTACACGAAGAACGCCGTTCAGTCTCCTTCATGGCCGTGAAGTGACCACGATGCTTGACGCCATGTTACTGCACGACTGCAATGACATCGATTTGAACGCTGCATCTTTTATCCAACGAGCAGAAGAAGCGAAGCAGCTTGCGCGCGTCCGAATCACCCAGCAGCAAAATTATGACGCCCAACGTTATAATCTGTGACACCGACATGTCGTCTATTAGGCCGGCGACAAAGTCTGGGTATGGAGTCCTATCCGCCGCCGGGGACTGTCTGAAAAATTGCTGAAGAATTATTTTGGCCCCTACACAGTTTTACAACGCCTGAGCGACGTTAATTACGTGGTAGTTCCTGACAACCCGTCGACAACTCGCCAGCGAAAACCAGAAATCGTGCACGTTGTGCGAATGAAGTCCTACTTTTCGGACTGATTTACATCATACATCTACTACACCGTCTTTTGTAGAAGAGCATCGGGACGCTGCTCTCTAGAGGGGGGCAAATGCCACATTGAATATGCAGCACGAAGAGAACATCAAAGAACACGCGCAGCGAGTGAAGAAGACGAGGTTCTCTTCTGATCAGTTTACCAGTATTCTAATACAATTAAAGTGAGTTCCCTGGATTCGACTGCTGCTGTTTCTGCATTGTGACAATATTGTATGTAACTATTGTGGAGTGTGCATACCTGTGTATCGTTTTTTTTGATCTGCCTTTATTGAGAATATAATTTTGTGTTGTTTATCAACTCTAGGCTCTGACTTGTTCTTTGGGCAACAGCCGGCGTCCGCTGGCGCGCCAAAAAGGACCACTTTTAAATTGTCCACGCTTTCGTGGTGCGGTTCGGGGGGCCAATACTTCGGCCCTTGGAATTAGCCCGGCGATCACCTCCCTTATTAACTGGACCTGAGTGACACTCTGGAGTGGTCAACTTCGTCCTCCGCGATGGAAGAGCAGCACAGTGTATTGATAAGGCACTCATTGCAATGGTTTTCAATGCCACACAGTGACTTTGCTGTTCCTGTCGAAGAGAGCTTGGGGAGCTTAAAAAGTGCTTGCTCTTTTACTGGGGGCTGCGGCCGCTCCTCGTTTTCTGCTCAAGGTTAACCTGCATTAAGTTGTAGACGAGGCTTTAGGTGTGGTATATAATGATATACAAATTTTTGCAGAACACACATTTCCTCGCGGCATACTGAGGAATTTCTCATAAAACTTAAGGCCTCGCATATGCAAACATTTACAATCGATCCGAAGATGCACTTGCGTCTAAAGGAGCAAGTTTGTTATGTACTGTATATAAAGAAAGGTCATTCAGCACAACCACAACTACAGTTGCACACAAAAACAACATTAGCTGGACGCTGTAGGCCGCTTTCATGGCATAGCTTAAGCTGACACTGATCGTCCAATAATACTAAAAATATGCAAAGATTGCCTGATCAATTTCAGGCAGTACTGAAGGGTAGGGCACGAATGTATCGTTCTACTCATCTGCAGTGCACAAAATTCAACATCAGTATCAACCCATTCAGCTAAAAGTTTTGATTAGGATTTCTTCATTAAAAAGACTGACAAGTCGCCAGAATGTGTGATTGGAGGTGGAAATCAAGAAATGTGTATTGAACTGCATTCTTTTTGAAACTTGAGTGGCATTTCCTTTTAGTATTGCACTTAAAAAGCCTAAAAGTCAGTAAGTCGTGCAGCCTGTTTGTTGACTGCAAATTATTTGATGCTTTAACATGCAAAAAGATTACTGGTCAAAGTTACAGCATATATCGAAATTACCTGTGCCAACATTATTCTGTGCTGCCTACGCTGAGGAGTCAACCCTCAAAAAGTAGCACTGTCATCGTGGCAAACAGTGCAAAATATGGGCATTTCACACGCACATGAAATGCATGCTTTCGCAGCAAACTGCAATGCCAAACATATAAAAATGTTATGCTGACCTGCTGCCTGTGTTGTGTGACACTTCATAGCAGTCAGACACCCAAAAATTCTTAAAATGTTTCCAGCACGTTCTGTGTTACCACTAGATGTACTCATGAAAGCCATGTCAAACAAAAAGAAACAAGCCCCGAAAATTCTCTTCTTTCACTGCATGTTTATACAATCAGACCAGTAAGCTTTCTATTGCAGAAAAAACAGCTACTATAATAATTGAAATTCGGTCCTATGTACTGCTTTATGCTTTAAGCCATGTTATTATTTTAAACGGGTATCCTGCTTTACACGATCTCGTCTGCCCGGCTAGCGTCTCTCAAACTGGTGTGTGGACGCACACCTATCGCGCTCCGCTGCTAATGCCAATTCTGACCGGTCAACAGCCTCGAATCTTCCTGAGCTGCACGGACCCTCTTCCGCGAAGTTCACCTGAACTTTTCGACACCTGGTTCACCAAGGTGGACTCGTTTTTCATCATTTTAGAGGCCTTTTCGCTGCACCAGCGAGCTAAGCCTAGGCGAGGTTAGGCCAGCCTCCCCGCCTACGGCGCTCACACGCCAGCTGCGAGATGCCGCGGCAGATTGCCATGGAAGGGGACGACGTCACGCCTGAGGAATGACAAGGAAACGGATGGTTCTCCGTTCTAAAAAGACGGCAAGAATCGCGAGCGAAGTCACACGCAGCCCGCCAGCCTGGAACGCAACGAGGCGCGAGAGCAACGCCGAACGCTACTCTACGACGTGTCGCAGCTGCGAGCCGACTGCCAGCGATGCCACGTAGTCACAATCGAGTCATCGTGCGACCGGGAGGCGGCCTCAACGTGCAAGCCTGCAGCCCGCACAGGATTCTCGCCGCACTAACCATGGCAGCTCAGCTAGCGCCGTCGGTAACGGAGGAAGACATTATTTGTCCCAACTCGATGCAAAACATTTTTGTCGTCAGTACGCCCAGCGCTACTAATGCAGCAGCGTACAGCCGAGTAACAGAGATCATCCTCACCGACCAGAGACACCCGGTCACGGCCTACCTCTCACCTGCCGGTATCACGAGCCGAGGCGTGATTCTCGGCGTCGACACTGACTTTGACGACACCGCACTCAACCGCATGCTAATCCAACCGCGCAACTCAAGCCTACTGGGAGCGCGTCGCATCAAGAACACTGAAACTGTGATTCTGATCTTCAACGGGCTCAAAGTGCCCAACTACGTCTACTGCGGCCAGGTCATCTACCGCTGCACGTTGTATAAGCGCCAAATAGACAACTGCCGTACCTGCGGCCAAGTGGGCCATCGCCAAGACGTGTGCCCCACTCCTTCAACCATGGTCTGTGACCACTGCGGACACTTACCAACGGACAACCCACACGTGTGCAACCAACCAGTGTGTGCCTTATGCGGGGAAGCACACCGCACGGGCGACCGCGAATGCCGACATCGCTACCAGCTGCCTTACCTGGTGCGCCGTCGTCGTCAGCGCCGTCGCCGACGAAAGCAAGCCCAGCAGCAAACACCCACCCCAGCAACCAGCCCGGTTCCTGCCAAGACCACCAAACCGCAAGGACCTCCTCTAGGCCCACGAAATCCTACTCCCACTGACCAGCCTACCTGGGCCGACAAGGTGGCATGCAAAGGTGAGGCCCACGCAGCGCAGCGTCAGGGACACTCGCCACAGCAACCTGACCCAGAACTAGCACAGTTAAAACGCATGTATGCGGAGCAGGCTAAAGAAATCCAATCGCTTAAAGAAGAGCTAGCAAAACAACAGGCCCCCGAATCGCGCGAAGGTAGCATTATCAGCGGCCCCATCTCGATACGCGGCGCTAAGAAACGGGCAGGCCCGACGCTCCAGGCCGAAGAGCAATCCGATTTTGACCGGTTTACAGCCAATATATACACGATACTAGAGCAGTACCGCGCAGAGACCACGGCCGAGTATAGCGCTTTCAACGCTAAACTAGAGAGCATGCAGAAACAACTTATCGAGTTGGCTGCATGGCCAGCACAAATAGACGCGAGGACTAAGGTGTTGGAGGAGGACCTGGCACGCAGTAAGCGCGCTGGGAAAATACCTAGACCTTAAAATGGCATCGTCACAATCATTCACAATTTGGCAATTTACCCTACGTACGCGGAGAGAAACGTTACAACAATTCATTGGCTCTATGACCCAACGACCGGCCGTCATCCTCCTGCAGGAAACGCGTATCGACCGATTCGCTCTTCGCGGATACAGAGTCGAGGCCGTCTGTGGGAACAAAGCTCGAGGGATAGCCACTTGTGTGGCTAAGCCTTAGGCTTACACGACACATGCAGTACGCCGAGACCTCAAAATAGAGCATCAGATGATAGAGATTATCCCCAGCGCTCACATTAAGCAATCGGTACTTATCCTTAACGTGTACAGTTCACCTTCACACAGCACAGAAACATTCACCACACTACTAACTAAAGCGACGCAGATAGCAGGCAACCATCCCCTCATCATCGCGGGGGACTTCAACGCCCCCCATGTACAATGGGGTTACAATCGCACAACACAGAACGGACGCCACTTACAAACACACATCACTCAACACAATCTCATGTTACTTAACGACCTCTCTACCCCCACACACATAGGTAACTCAGTGTCACGGGACTCATCCCCTGACCTGACCCTAGTACGCAACGTTTCGAACCCCACATGGGTTAATGTGCAAGCTAACCTCGATAGCGATCACTTTATCTGCAGCACAACAGTCAATATAGGCAGCCTCGAGCCCAGAGACTTTAAAGTAGTAGACTGGAACTTTTTTAGGCAAATACGCAAACAAGACACCAATCATTACTCTTCACTCTCTGAACTGTTTGCGTGACTACAGCGGGACGTAAAACAAGCTAACAAAAATATTTCTACAACACGCAACATAGACCACATGGACAGCCACCACGCACATCTCATGGAGGCTAACAAAAGTCTTCAAGAAAGATGGAGAATGCATAAACTCAATCGTAGGCTACGAAAAAGAATTGCATTGCTCAACCGACAAATCGAAGAGTACAGTCACACTAGCACGCAATCAGTGGAATGAGGTGTGTAATTCGCTTGACGCACGCATGAGAAAAGGTCTAAAATGGGACCTTCTCAGGCATCTGCTCGGCGACAATCCCACCAAGTCAGAGCAACGACTAACTCTAGATAGACTGTTACACAAAGCGCGAGGACAGCAACTTACCGACGCGCAGATTTTAGATGCTACAGCAGCCCGGTATCTATACACAGAACCTACCTCACATGAAGACTATCCACCTTATGCGGGGGCCGCAGACGACCCATTTGAGCATGCTATAACTAGCGCTGAAATACGCGCGGTAATAGCACAGCTCAATGGTAAGTCAGCCCCCGGTCCTGACGGAGTCACCAACAAGCTACTCCGCAACCTGGCTGACCATGACATTGAATCACTAGCCACCCACATGAATGAGGTTTGGTAGCAAAGGAGCGTCCCGCCAGAATGGAGGGCCGCGACCGTCATACTCATTCCCAAGCCGAACAAACCCCTGGAACTCGACTCTCTACGACCCATCTCCCTCACATCCTGTGTGGGTAAGGTCATGGAGCACGTCATTCTCCGTCGAGTCACAAAATATTCAGAGCGAAAACACCTCTTCCCATTCAATCAAGTAGGGTTCAGGCCGGCTATGGCCACGCAGGACGTACTTCTCATGCTGCAGGAGACGTTACTTAGAGTAAGGAGCAAAGACCTCCGAGCAATCCTAGCTCTTGACTTAGAGAAAGCTTTTGATACCATAAGCCACGCTCATATACTACACGAGATTCAGGAGGCAGACTTAGGCCGCCGTTTCTACGAATACGTCCGCTCTTTCCTAAGAGCCAGAACGGCCACATTTAAAGTTGGGGGTCTCAAGTCACACACCTACAACCTAGGCCCACGCGGCACCCCGCAAGGGTCGGTGCTCTCACCGTTTCTTTTCAATTTAGCCCTCAGGCAACTTTCGCAAAAGCTGAGACACATCGAAGGCGTAGAACACGCGCTCTATGCCGACGATATTACTATTTGGCGTGCTGGAGGGAGCGATGGACAAATCGAAGCGAGCCTTCAGGAAGCAGTCACTGCAGTACAAACATTTTTAAAGCCCACGGGCCTCAGACTATCGGCATCTAAGTCCGAGTTGCTGCTTCTGCCACCACAGTACGGCCGCACCAAAGCCGAACCTACCATACACCTCTCAACAATGGATGGCTCGGTTATCCCGATAGTGTTATCGGTTCGAATTCTGGGCGTTACCCTACAGGAGAATGGCAAAAACGACTTAACCATCACACATCTCACCAAAAAAGCTGCGGCAGTCATGCACCTCGTCCGACGCGTCGCTAATAGACATGCAAGACTCACAGAAGAAAACTTACTACGCATCTTTCATGCGTTCTAAATGTGCCACGTTCACTACGTTGCCTGCGCTCACCCGTGGAGCAAAGGCGATGAAACTAAAGTAGACAACCTCATCCGAAAATGCACAAAATGAGTACTTGGTCTACCCATGTCCACAAGCACGCAGCGCCTGCTATTCCTTGGGGTACATAACACGTTCCAAGAAATCATCGAAGCACAAAGAATGTCCCAACTCATGCGCCTGTCTTCGACAGCTGCGGGTCAGAAACTCCTCTCACACATAGGTCTTCCTGTCCCAACTCAAGTCAACGAAGCAGAATCATTACCGCAACACCTTCGCGCTAAAATCACAGTACTACCCTTCCCCAGGAACATGCACCCGGTGCACAATCAGGCTCGAAGAAGGGCACGAGCTCAATCCTTACTAAAAGCGGCCAACCTACACGCGACAGACGTGGTTTTCGTAGACGCCGCTAAATACGTGGACAAACCCTACTTTGCAGCTGTGGCGGTTGCCCCAGACGGAAAAGCTCTTAATGCTCTTACCGTAAGAACTCAGAAAGCCTGCGAGGCTGAACAAGTGGCCATTGCCCTTGCTCTAGCACTCCCTCAGCGTGACACAATATTTACCGACTCTAAACCCGCTGCACTGGCATACCGCCGCGGTACATTTTGCCAGGCGGCTTTAAGAGTTCTAGCAACTGTTCAGATAACTGTAGACAAGCATATCCACTGGTTCCCTGGTCATGAAGGGATCAACGTTCAACCAGGGGTCCCCAACGGTAATGAGCTGGCCCATAACCTCGCGCGTGATCTTACGTGCCGCGGGGGTCGCGGTCCGGCTCACTGGCCGGGGACACCAACACGCGCCGGGAGCCACTCCTATCATATCATGAAATTTGCTCGCACTATAGGTTATTTAGAAAGGAATTCCCCTCACCTCACTCAGCACTAAATAAAGCACAACAATTAACGCTTAGATTGCTGCAAACGCACAGTTACCCCAGCCCCTATATCTGCAGCAAATACCTACCTGATATAAGGCCAGAATGCCCCAAATGCCAAAATTCAAGGTGCGATTTAAGTCACATGCTGTGGCAGTGTCCCGTGCTAAACGCTAGCTTCGGGTCACCTGCCACCGAGGACGACTGGTTCAACCACCTCAGGAGCCCCGACAGGGCCCTTCAACACCAGGCCGTCCAGAAGGCCCAAAAGGTGGCTGGCGAGCTCCGACTCCCTGTCCCCACATTCGCGGAGCCACCGGGCTGACCCCCGTAAGGGGTGCCCAGGCCCCTTCAGGACCTTTATTAAAGTTAATTCTCTCTCTCTCGTCTGCATGAACTCTTGAACCGGGTGACATATAGGTTGAAAGACACACAGAGTTTGAGACAAACCTAGTTTCCCTTGGAGCATCCTTATGCACTATAACAACACATCTCAATCTAGTTAGTTGTTCAGAACGAGGTGAAAACAGCTCGCACTTGAAAAGCACGGGCAGAAGGAATGACGCCTGCACCTTGTGCTCCCTGTACATTATCGTTGAGGGTGCAGTTTTCACCTTATCCTTATGCAATTTCACATTTATAACATTGTTTGCTACATATTCTTTGTGGCATTAAAGTGGTGATACCGTCATAAGTAGCCCATGTAATTTATAAAAATAGAATTCAAAATAGCTCGATTCAAAAATAACAAAGTGCATCCAGCACCATGTCCTGTAGCCATTCTTTAGGCAAGTGGCAAAATGATTTACTCTTCAAAACATATCTTACTTGTAACCACTACAAGAGCTAACTCATACACTAGCACATTCTGTTTGCCTCTTCAGATTATAAGGTACCTTTCTTACACCGAAAATCTGTAAGAAGAATAGAAGTGTTGTAATTGTGAAGAAAGAAAAGTAGAAGGAAAAAAGATAACCTGACCTGGACAGGGACCGAGCATGCGAACTTCGAATAA
This sequence comes from Rhipicephalus microplus, assembly GCF_043290135.1. Classification (NCBI taxonomy): domain Eukaryota; kingdom Metazoa; phylum Arthropoda; class Arachnida; order Ixodida; family Ixodidae; genus Rhipicephalus; species Rhipicephalus microplus. Next base: position 123,704,506 of record NC_134700.1, read on the forward strand.
CATGTCCGATGCTAGATCAACTGAGCTACCATGGCGGCTATCCCCCTTCCATTTTGTACGGTACATATGTGCATTTAATCATGAAAGAGTCAGTCAGCGCTGCCTGTTACCATTATGGCGAGAGTGGGACACCTTTTTTTGCCTACTGGCAATCGCATTTCGAATACTTCCAATATCCCTATACTTCTTTGGCAGCATTATGCATGTGTTAGTTCTCACAAAATCTGCTAGTCACAAGAGGGGGCAATGGCTCGCCCTCCCACCTTGATGCATGTACTTGAACACACGCACAACTAATCAAAAAAACAAGTCACACACCGCTAAGATTACTGAGATTCACTGTTCAGATTAATGAGTGAAGGAAAGAACTATAAATTTAAGGGTTTGTTGTCTTTGTTGAACACATTATAATGAGAACTAGCAGACGGTGATGCCAAACAAACTATAGGTGATGTTATCAAAAATAACTTTAACAAAATTGTGAAAAGAAAAGTGAACGAAAACGTAACTTGGCGGCAAGCTACTAATGAGTTGACATTTTTGACAATTGAATTGACATTACTTTTTATAACATCCCTATATTTTCCTGGGTAATGTTGTCGGGTAATTCTCATTATTAGAGTGGTGAGTAGGCTGACAAAGAAAGGAATTGGCATTGATACTTCTTTTGAACATCTAATAGTTTGAGGACCTTAAAAGAGCGGAAGCTGCTTTGAGTAGACCAGAATTTTTATTTATTTTTTTATTTATTTATTTATTTTTCCCATACTGCAGTCCGTAGACCAAGCAGGAGCGAAAAAAACGTACACACATTTTAACCAGGCTTCATAACACATTTTGAGACATAAAAGTGTATGCTGCCAGTAATGTTAAGTACCATTACTTTTGTCACACTATGCACTGTAGCAGGTGTAGTTAGAGTGGTGATAGTGAAGGATTAATCAAGCACGCCACCAACTGCGTTCACATCAATGGTCGCGTATTTTAAAAATAAACCTGCTGTATATTAAAAAAAGTTTAGAGCATTTATGATTTTATCCAAATCAAGTAAAACCGACTGGGTAAGCAAACCATTTGCATAAAATCAAAAGGCATAAAGTGATTCATGTATTATAACTATGTGAACAATTTCAGCAATGCAGGGCAAAGTGACAACAGTGTTATAAAAACCCCTCTCATTATAACACGCATGAAAAGCACCACACCAGAATATTTTATAGTGCATGTAATATCGAGACTACTAGACTGTCTATTGACCTTTTAGAAGAAGGGTATCTCCTTCACGTTCAAGGGGCAACCACTTAGCCTTTTCTTGAGCTTTTCTGCGAATATTTTCTGAATTTCAGATATCATTAGTATTGATTTACAGTGAACAGATTTTGCTTACGCATTGAAACCTAGTTCTGTATGTAACTGCAATAAAGGGTGCCAAACCACCTCCAATTATTTTTTTTCAAGCAAATGTGTGCAATGACTTCAGAATAGTTCCCTGATCAACAATGACAATTGCAGCAGCACAACTAGCTATGGGTGCCTAAAAAGTAGATAGAAACAATACCTTTACCTCTTTGAGCCTTTTGGAAGTGTTCATTCCCTAAGTACTCACCTTACAACATTTTTTTAAATACGTGTTTGTGTGGCCACTGTTCTTCCTCCTTGCACAGTGAGGAGGAGCTAATGGCAAGGAGAGACAAGAAAGAAGCATAGCGAAAAAAAGCGAAATAAGCGAGGACCTCATTTGAATCGTCCAATGTGTGTAACATTACTATTGCGACAACATATAGAAAAATTATCACGGCTATGCATCCATTGCAGAGTCATACACAGCTGCAACACCACGACTAAATTTCAACCTTGTGTTGTTTTGGGATCCCTTTATAGTGGCAAGCTAAATATATCTGCATTTGTTCGACACATATTAAGATGCAGTGAAATGTGATATGATAATCTTATTTAGAATGCACGTTATATGGCTTCATTGTATATGTGGCCACAAGTAACTCTGGTTGCAAAGCAATATGGCACAGCCAAAACAGACGTCACCGACCACTCGAATCTGAATTTGCCTTTGCTACTTGCCGATTATCATCACAGCAAAAAATGAACAATTGAATCTGCTATAGATATGTGCAAGCTTATGCTAAGGACCAAGTATGAAGGGTGTTTTGTCATTATGGAGATCAGTTATTTGTTCAAGAACAAATACATTGCTGTCGAAGCATCAAAACTCAAATATAAAGCAAAAAGAAGTGTCTCTTTAAAAATTACAGGCCACAAGGTGCAAGATAAATATTTCATATACATGGGATGTAAGGCACGCACAAGAGGTTCTGCCATTATATACTTTTCCCTGTGTTGAAACCTGCTTGCTTTACTCACCCAACACATCTGTAAAGATGCCCTGAAAACACAAAGCAGCTGATCCAGCATGTTTGAACACATGTCCAGGGATTACACCATTCATATTGGCTAAGCAGCCCTACAGCCTCCACAGTCCTACAACCATTTTTAAGACAAATATAGTTCTACCCAAAGTTCTTGGTTTACAGACACATATGCAAGACGCATAACCATTCTATAGGAAGTTTGCATGATAATGCGCTGGGTAGAAAAACGGATGCCATTATCAAGTAAGTATCCCGGCCTGCCGCTTCTTTCTTTCCGTTCTTAAAAATTAATCAATCCAAGGTTAATAAATGTTCTCCCAATGTGAAGTGTACTGGCAGTCCGGTGAAGAATTGCAATGTATTTCAAACACAATCAAATTAATGGCAAGTAAGCATGCCATAGTGTTTTGTCAGCTGTTCAAGAAAACAGCATGAAGTTTAGCTAAAACACATGTTTTTTTATAAACACCATTCAATATGATATAAAAGTTATGAGCATTATGTGAAAGAACACGGATTCATGTTTAATCAATGATTACTTATAATGTACTGATATGAATGCAACTAACTGAATATGAAACGATAATTTGTGCTTGAGCATTTCGAGTTAGGAACACTATTGCACTTGCCAGCTGCATCTTGTCTAAAACAGCGGCAAGCTAGGCTAGTTTCTGTAGGTGAGCAGTAATGAACAGTGCAAAGTAACAACGAGAAACACCAGTAACAACAGCATGGGACAAGCATAGGCTGCCAACTGTATAATTTATTGCACAAAAGTTCACCTGAATATCAGTCAGACAACTCGTGTAAATGAAGGTCCAGTTGGAAATGAACAAGTTACGAAATCCACAATGCCTGCTTTCTATAACAAGACCCTCATACACATGAAGTATGCAGCGATAGGCTCCTCCCGAGGTACGTCACAGCATGAAGTCACTGGCACACGTGAAAGGTGTGGCTGAAAAAACACTCCCACTGGTGGCTCAGCCAGGTACAGTCGTGCGGTGTTTGGGGCAAGTTTTAATTTTTGAAAGCTTACACTTCACGTTATATAGTCGACACCAGCTGTAGTATGTATCAGCAAACATCGAGCTGTGTGGTAAAATATTTGCCACGCTGTCTGTTTATCTTGAAGAAGTGAACACACGTGGTGACCTGTGTGAGGAACAGCAGCACATTCTTCAAAAATGTGGACTGTTGATTGCGGCATGTAGATTGCATTGAAAGGTATCGAGAATATTGTGCGTGGTGTGTGCAGTGTCAATAACAATGTGTCTTGTTTGCGAAGACGTTAGCACTCGTGGCAGAGACCGGTCGTTGAAAAAACTTGATTGGACATTTTAGTCAAGGTAAATATGCACTTGACGCGACCATCTGCAAATGGGTACAGCTCATGTGTTTGCACTGTGTGCAGAAAAAAACTGCATGGTCACCGGGCTGGAAGATGCCTTTTGCTGAAGCTGCATGTATGAATCGCCCTGATGAGTACGCAAGCCCAATAAAAGTATAACTCGTTTTATCGAAGGCCTCATATGTCTTCATGTAATAAGCAGAGATTCTTGTTTCACATATACTCAGTACTAGTACCTTTACCGCTCGATATTCATAAAGTGACAATGCACACTACAAGTTTGTGTGTTGGGTCCTAAGGGAGCAATGTAAATATGCAAATACGTTGTAGGTGTCAGATGCAGAGGTGTAACTGCGCAAACGATTACGTATATATTAGGCTACAGGTTTAGAATCGCATACATATCAGTGGTCTATCAGGAATGTCACCAACAACTTCCTTGCCAACCAGCCCTTGCACAGAGGGAGGGAATGGCTGGCATGGTGCTCGAAGTGACGTCACACTATTTGCAAATATAGAGAGGTTTCTTACTTAGGCAACATTTTGCACAATATATTTTTTAGATGCAAGACTGTACTCGTCCACATTGATCATACTGATGTCTTTTGTTGTTACTTTGTGCTGTGAATTACTAGGCATTTAGTCACCATGATCTTTAAAAGCTAATTTCAGTGTTCTCTCTCATATTGCTGACAGCTGTGTCGTTGCATAAATTGGGCAAAAAAGCAACACAGAAAGGCTGTCACAATAAATACACCAACATGTGTATTCTCCTGCAAACAAAAGTTGGCACTGGCCCTGTCATTACCCGTCTTCCTTCTCTCTTTGGCTTGTTTGGGCTGAAACAGCCAAACACCTGATGAGTTAGATGAGAAATATTAACGCATCAAAACTATAAGTGCTTGAATCAGCAACTACACAACAGCGTGATAACCGCACCCCTGCCACACAGCAGCGAAACATATTTTGAACATGCTGGCAATGTAATATTTTATAAAAAGCAACTCTGGAAGGTTACAAAATCTCACATTGTGCATGCAAGTTTTCTTCAAAGTCAGGCGTACAATGTAGGTGCTTGCCGGTACATTATTAGTTACAAGCAAAGGCGTCTTGCAGGTACACATACAGATTGCACGAACACCTCTCTCTCTACGCTAGGCACACACATTATATCTTTTAACAAGCATATGCCACGGTTTAGGGGTATAATAACGCTCTACTGTGAACGTATGCTTATCAACCTACTTAGGTGGTTGGCTAGGTGAAATGAGCCAAGTTACAAATTGTATCAACCACGAACGTGAAGAAATGCTGCTTTGCATCAAATGGCACCGCAGGCTTCGTTTAATCAACAACGTAGCAAGTGCCATGTGCATTCTCCTCACTACATTGCACTTATGAAAAAATCGATCACCATACGCATGCATGTTGTCGCAGATGTCACGAATCAGCTCCAGTAAGGCCGCGCCGATGCGCCAAGGCTCTGCTGGCGTTAGCGTTGTCAAAGCAAATCGGCAACCAGACTCGCAAAGGCGCGTAAGGCTGCCGTTTCACGACGCCTCGTTCGAGTGCGACAACACACACTTGCACTGAGTGGCATACTTAGTCTACATAAAAAAGTGTCCCCCTTACCTTTAGTTTCTTTCACACTGTCCTCAGGGAAGCGACTACAGGCGTCAGCCGTCACCTCGGAGTCCTTTGAGCGCCCGCACAACCCGCCCATTCCTTGGACGACTCGCACTGGATCCGCACTCGAACAACCGCGGGAATACGGCGCAACCTTAGCACATCACACGAACAAGGAACGGCACTTCCTTGCGTAAATTTAACATTTCGTGCTCTCGTGTGTAGCAGCGCGAACACATGAGAGACTCACCGAAACGGCATGCCCAGGGAAACAAAGAGGACAAACAACATCTGGCTTCAGCTGTGAATGAAGTGGACTTGTATATCTGTGTGAGGAAAATAAAAAAAAACATCTGTCGCTGCTATAAACTGAAAAAAATTGTATGTTATCTAGCAAAAAAACGTTAAAAGTGATAAACTGTTATTCAAAAAACAAGTTACAACTTATGAATATTTTTGCAGGTCTTTGTTTTGTTTTTGTTTTAGCAGACGACAGCCTCCTACTGCTTTTACGACAGACGTAGTGCGGTTTTACGTTCGGTGCGTGTCGCCGACGCAAAGCTCTATAGTAGTCATATCAGAGTTATCAATTCTCAATGAATCATAGGATTACTACAAGGCAGTAACATTTTGACATAGTGCAGTACGCAATTTTTCAAGGTATGACATTTCTTTGCTCTGAAGCAAATCGAAGCAAGCCGGGCGGCGCAATCAGCTGATGTCGCCGCTACGCGAGGCACGGTCGTGCGCAATAGCGTCGTGCCCCGCGCTCAATTTGTCATCAAGCGATAGAGCTACTAAGTGGAATACAGCTAGATGCAGGAATTAGTGGCGTATCACTCTAATTTCCTGTGGTGGCCGACTCAATTGCAAGAGAGCCCCGGGAAACAACCTTCAACTGCTCAAGCTTGTGTGTGGGTGTAAAAATACTTGTTTTCATCCGCGACGGGGCGGCAATCTATAGTTGAAAGACATGCGAAAAGCATCTGACGTATATACAATCACAAAACATATGCACACAACAATAGATACAATCGCATATTGTCAAGCTGTGGCAGTTTAGGGAAGGCAATATCACCGAGAAGCAGTTCCAAAATATATTTTTGTTGATGTTTTTGCCAACAGATAACGTGTAAACAGCAAATTTATATATATATAACTTGAACGCTACCGCACTGTTCAGCGCGAATAGCTTAGCAAGTTAACGCACTCAGTTCACGTACGCAAGCACAACTGGGGGGCGCAAGTTCGAATCCCACCGTATCATCACTTTTTTTGTTTTTGTTTCAATCTTTTTAATGTACTGCTATCTTTTCTAATGCGTTAGGTAGTAAAACAAAATAAAAGCAATATTGCGTTCAAGTGCGTATGTGGGACTGTTTTTTGCGCAACAGTTATTGGTATTTTTATTTTCATTACTATATTTTTTAATTTATTTCACAAGATAACACAATTAGGGACTAAGGGGAACATTGGGTCTGCTTGATTGTGAAGGGACTAGAGAAATGAGAAAACTCAAACCAAAAAATTTATTTGAGAAAAACTGAGCATTTCACAGCCGGACCATCTTCTTCAAGGGTAGGCCCTAGGTATGCGCGAGACTGGCTTTATGACTCACCTCAAGCTGTGGCAGTTGAGGGAAGGCATTATCACCGAGAAGCAGTTCCAAAATATATTTTGGTTGATGTTTTTTGATTCCTCCAAAATAAGGGCTGCACAATTGTGATCGAGCCAAACCAAAAATTGCGGGCACGAAGTCATGAGACAGAAAATGAATAATGTTCATTATTTGAAAAATTGCACTTAATAAATAGAAGAGTCATGGAGTGCTACGTAGCTTAACTCGCCGTAGGAATTTTATATATACACATATATATTTTAAAATGGACAATGTTGCACACACACACATTGCTTAAATTTATTTGCAGCACAGTTGAAGCATCTATGTAGAACTGAAGCATCAAGAGAAGCTCATGCGTCCTTACTTTATTGCACTTTACATAGCTTGTATACGTCCATGCAGCCATGATATAGTTTAAAGCAGTTGTTTCACCTATAATCTTCTTATTCATTAAAGCTGGCCCATAAGTTGTGTCTTATGTAGCACTACAATTGAAGCGTCATCTACATGGTGGTCTGAAACAATGCTTTTGAAAATCTCAAAACGACCCAGCTTTATACACGACCATCCGAGCATCAATGATAAGCACCAATATGTGTCTGTACATACCAGTTGTGCTCTCATACTTAATTATTTTTCTGACCACTCCCTCTACCCCTACCTCGTTTCTGTCGTGAAGCTGTGGCAAGTTGTGTATAGCTGTACTTATATTGTAGGAGCACAATCTATCAATAAACAATTATTTTTAGGCTACAATCAATTAGTTTTCATAGATTTTCATTTCTTTTGTCGGTGCTCAGGAGGGCTAAGCTCATTTTCGATATTTTAAAGTGACATTTCTCTTTGCCAATGTTAATAAAAACAGTTTCATTAAGATTGACAAGTGCATTCACATTGAATTTAGTTGTCATTATTAGTGTTTCTACAAAAAAAACGAGCCCTTGAAGGTATGCTTTTTTTGCTTGATTTGTTTTCGTTTGACAGCATGCAAGTTAAATCACAGTTATTGTCATTCCTTGTGAATGACACATTTTCCGTGTGACAGACTTTAGCACCTGGTCATCTCCAGAAGTTGTATTCATTCTGAAAAGGGCGAACAGCGGTGACTGACAACACAGACTAGCCTGCGATATTCTTTTGTACTATATATGTCACTGTGCATTAATTTATAACTATATAGAGCTCGGATTTCCTGCTGAAAATGTGACAACAATTGTCGATTTTCCACATTTTTTCGACAATCCACATGCCTTTCATACACTATTGCACATTGTCGTAAGCACCTTGCAAAATCTGTATATTTCCGTAAGACCTTACGTTCCGCATTTTCCTTATGAAAGCTTCTGTACACTCCATACACTTTCCTTATCCTTCCATATCTTCCATAATGAACTCTCCATATGATCCATAAATTTCCTTATCTTTCCATATTTTCCATAAAGCTCACTCCATCCACGCCATAAAACTTCCTTATCCTTTCATATACTCCATAAAAAGGCTTCCATATATGCCATACATTTTCCTTATCTTTCCGTATACTCCATAAAAATCGTTCCGTATACGCCATACAATTTCCTTATCTTTCCATATACTCCATAAGAAGCCTTCCGTATATGCCATACAACTTCCGTATTTTTCCATAAAACTCCATATTTTTCCTGTATGTAGCATAAAAAAATGTTACCGAGTCCATATATTTTCCGTAAGATTTCATACGGAACGTTTCAGTAGGGTACCGTTGTAAATAACTTGTATACGACGGAGAGCAAGCTTATTGGCCTGTAATTCTTCAAGTTCTTGTCTCCTTTCTTGTGGGTTAAGGAGATGTTAGCGTTCTTACAAGATTGTGGTACGCTCCCCGTCAGGAAGAGACACTTTAGAAAATGGGTGATCAGTTTGTCTAACAATCATTTCTGTGTCTTTTGCAGATCTGATGTTACCTGACCCTCTCCAGCAGCTTTGCCTCTTCACATTCCCTGCAATGCTTTCGTGAGCTCCGCTGCGCTGGTCTAGTGGCTAAAGTACTCGGTTGCTGACCCGCAGGTTGCGGGTTCAAATCCCGGCTGCGGCGGCTGCATTTTCGCTGGAGGCGAAAATAATCGCTGGTGGAAAGTAATCTGGGGTACCGCTGCTTTTATCTTATGGTCGTTGTTGTGTCAGCTACTGTACACATCTGTATATCTATTCCGGTAATTTAACTATGCCATAAATATTAGTAGTTTTTTACCTTTTTTGTCCCTTAGTGCATACATCAATTTCTGCCTATTCGAACCTTTGTCCAAGTTTTGTGTTTACTGCTTTGACGGTTTTTTTTGTTCTTCATAGTGCGTTCAATTCTTTCAATGTTATATCTTGATACATTCGTACATCGAATAACTTACAATCTCTTATTCTCTTCACAGTAAGGGCTGGTTCTAAAAATACACGTTCCACTTTCATGTTATGCCAACTTCTATGACAGACGGATCAGCGATGTCTTTTTTTGACGCACTAGATAGTGTGTTCTTATTCCTATGGGTGCACATGGAGGTCACCTTTTAGGGTAGAAAAAGACGGCTTTCATATCTTAGCATTTTGCAACGTATTTTAGACCCTCTGAGAGCTTGGTCTTGTACAGTAAAAGAGGACGTCCCTTTTTCGATTGCCTGCTTTTAGTTAGTGGTGTCGCTTGCTGCTCTAATGTTGGAGAAAAAGATAGAGGGAAAAACTACATTTTCTCGTAACGCGGGGAATTGCAAATGGTCGTGCCAAATGCGAAGACTCTGCTGGCCCGCACCATCATCTTTGCCCCATGGACAAGCCAAAGCTGATCCCGAAAGGCTGAGCTGCAGTGCAGTGCCTACCATTCCTTTTCTGTCTTGGTCATTTTGTAGTGTTTTTTTTTCTTACCGTGTAGCACACACTCCCACATGATGCGAAACAGAATGGGTGTGATCCTGCGCTTCAGAAATATATCTCAGTATGCGTCAAATTACATTACAGCCTCTGTAAGTTGGTGTATGTGTTTGTCAGGAGTCACCTTTTAAATTACCATTGTAGTGCTGGATAATTGTAGCAAAAGTAGCATCTAAAGGTGTTGGGGCCTCTCTTGCAGTGTGCAAGGAAGCTCCATACTTTCTGAAGCCTCGAGCAGCCTTATCTGCAGGAAGGATCTGTGGTACATGCTCTTGAGCCGGCGCCCAAAATATGGTTTGAGTGTATTCAATCGTAAATGTGTTAAGTGCTCTAGTTAGAATTTTGTATGCCTTCATACCTAAGTGCCCCTTTTATGAATATACATGTAGCCTTGGAATCTGTTATTATTCTGAGTGCTGTTTTTCACCCCTGCTCTCCTTAATTAAGTGTAGGATCACCATCTCCTTCGCTTTTGTAATGGTGGCTTTTGCTTGGAGGCACTTCTTGTAATGTTTTGTTATCAATGTGTGACCACACCCGCCAAGTTTTTTAGTTTTGGTGATATGATGCAGCGTCTCTAAATTTTGCCGTATTCAAATATTTTCTATTTTTCCCTCGTAAGGTGTTCCTGCTTTACGTCTTCCGACAGGCAGAATTGTTTGCTAGTTCTGTGGTAGGGAGATTTCTCGCACCAATCTCTGAATAAGCCTGACAGCCCCTTTTCCATATACCTGTACACTGTCGTCTTTTATGAAAGGGAACACGCGAACTCGTGGCCTGCGCTCTTGGGCGGCTGCCTATAGCATCATCAACAGACAGCAAAAGAAAACACGTTTGCTTTCAGCGTCATCTGTTGCCAGAAAAACGAATACTAACGAGTCATGAGGGGTAGACAAGCGCTGCTAGATCAAACTCTCTCTGTGCTCACTCCTCGTGTAGTCCACTGCCAGCATATCAAAGGTTGCGTGCTATCACGGTGCAAGCTGCAATAATCACCCGATATCGCTCACCGCGCCCGGGCAGAAAACGTAATCTAGCAGCGCTTGACTCCCGGTTATGACTCGTTGTATTGCTTGGCAATAGATGATGCCAAAAGCGAACGTTTTTTATTCGCTTGTCGATTGGTGGTGCTGTTGGCAGCCGCCGCCGTGCGCAGGCCACGCGTTCGCGAGTTCCTTTTCATAAAGGACGACAGTGTACTTGTTCACCCAGGCCAAGTCTCTTGAAAAGTTCTCTTCCGGCTGGCGTTCATGGCAGGTGTTTACCCTGAGTGCAAACTTGCACTTCAGTGAGCTCATCAAGTATGCTGTGCAGTCCGAGCTCTAATGTCTGCTCAGTTGAGGAACTACTTTGTCGTACTCAGAGAACCACCTATATAACTTGCTTCGCCTTTCGTTTCTACTCTCTGTTCATGGTGTGATAGGGTAGCGAGTATCTAGGTCTGCTGATGACTAGTCTCTATATCAAACAAAGCGAAGCATGTCTTTCATGCCCGGCGGTTTGTTATTCGTACTACCGTACGAGAAATATTCTACGCGGTTCTTTTATTCACATTATGTGTGCTGAGGCACCACTGGTTGGAGTGTAACCACATGTCTAGGAATTGAACAATTGTTTTTTCTGGTATGATATTGGCAGCTGTTGTGACCTCAAAGCGACGGCTCTGGTTTGTTCCAGTGTTGCTATGGCTGTTGATTTATCAGTAGATCTCGTGATTTCCAAAACTTTTTCCTTTCTAGGTGATAAGATGTCTTGATCAACCAACTTTCTGTATTTTCTACATGAGTCGCAAAAGCTGCTACTTTTCGAGTGTCGAGCTTGACAATACGTGGTGCCATGTGGTGAAAGACAAAAAAAGAGGAAAAGCCGTCAGGTTGCTCAATTGACGCATCAAAATAATTTGAGTAAGTTCATCATCTAAGTGAACAGCTGGGAGAACAGAATAGAAAAAGAAAACCATTTGTTTTCTTGTGAACACAAGTCCCTGCCTTTTCATTTCGTCGTTTCTCGCTTTTCTCTGAACGCCGTACAGCTTATTTTGAGGTGTGATTATCCCGCAATGCGCTGCCTTCGCTAGAATGTGTAAGGGTGACCAAGAGCTCAAGAAGCTAAACGAGCCTTTCAGCCAGTTCTACGGGTACAAGGTAGTCTTGCCGGAATATTATTCACCGGTTTTTAGATTCGCATTGATGTTTAGATTCGCATTGATTCGCATTGATTTAGATTCGCAACCCAAATTTTTTACTCAGCCACTTCTCACTTTTTCTGAGTATACAATTATAAAGGAACACTCTCACAGGTGGGATGTTAACGCAGTGCATTTTCAAGAGGTTCCATGGATTCTGGAACGTAAAACAGTCAATGCACGTAGAGAGAGAAAATATTTCTAGGGCAAAGTTTTCAATGAGCAAACATTGCAACACAATGAGGGTATTTTTACGTGGTAAATACTTCCAAGGAGAATATCACGCCAAGACATAAGACAAAGAATCGAAGATTAAGGAATCTTATTTTAGAAATTCCTGGCTTGTAACGTCCCTGAACTGTGAAATAGTTATGAGAGAGCTCGTAGTGGCGAACTTCGGAATGTTTAGCCACCTGTCGCGTGTTAAAGTGCGCCCAAATTGAAGCAGTGGTGATGTGAAACACTCGTGTTGGTTCTGACCTAAAGAGCGCCGAGAGCGGATAAAAATGCGGAAAACCACCTCCTTTCGCCTAAGTCATCTAGTGTAGTTCCAAAAAGAAAGTCTGTTAAAGCCTTCATTATCTCATTAAGCAGTTAGCATGAGATAATCACTTCTCATAAAGAAGTCCTGTGCCCTACCTCATAGCTACAAATGACACTGCCAACTTCTCAATCCGCCTGTCTTTTTTAAAACGTGATATCGTATCTGTTTTACTTCTGAAATTCTCAAACTTCAATGTGCTGAGTGCCATCAGAAGCCCTTTATATTTGTTCAGATTCTTGAATCGCACTAGGCTAACACCTTTGGTATACAAGTCATTTTAACTAATTGATGAAAGCTAAGCACCATACGATATTTCTAATATCAGCGCACAATTTGTGATGTGAAAACTAAGCGCGAAGACTAAAGTATAAAATCTACCTTTGTAAATATTACTCTTAGAAAAAAATATGCTGCTGTATTTTTATTCGTCCTTGCAACACTGCTCTGTCCTTTGTTATTTACATTTTGAGAATTGAAGGTGTTCAAATTTTTCTGCTGAGCACTCAAGTCCTCATTCGCTTACATACTCTTCTGATACTTTAGCTGCTAGTAGGAGCCGCTCTTACCTCACCGCGTTGGTCTAGTGGGTAAGGTACTCGGCTGCTAACACGCAAGTCACGGGATGGAATCCCGGCTGTGGTGGCTGCATTTTCAATTGAGGCGAAGATGCTGCAGGCCCGTGTTCTCCGATTCGGGTGGACGTTAAAAAACCTCAAGTGGTCAAAATTTTCGGAGCTCTCCACTACGGCATCTCTAGGAATCAAATGATGGTTTTGGGGCGTTAAAACCCACATATCAATCTGGAGCCACTCTTCCTTTACTGCCGAGCTAACCTTTGTTATCTAAATTGTGATATAATTTGGATAGAATAAGTGTCAGATGTCTGAAATAGCTTCGAGGTTTCTGGGTAGACTAATCAGGCCTATGTGAAAAAATGTAGGCGAGGCTGAATCGCATAGTGTTGGGCCCTTTTGTGGTGGATGAAAGACCTGTAATTCATCGATCTCCTACTTTGATGACTGTTTTTTACGTAAGAAGATTTGGACTTACTGGTACGTCTTTTGAAGGCACTTGTTCTCTGCTAACTCACCTAAAAGGAGAGAAGAAATAAGTGAAACATCAGAGAGCTTAGCCAGTTTTTAAACCGGCTGGCTACTCTGTGCTGGGGAAACGGTTGGGGAAATAAAAGACGGTATAAAAGACATTTTGCACAGGAAGAGTGAGAGGGGGGAATGGCCAAACATAGCGACATGGGAAAGTCAGATTTGTATCGTAGCGCGTTACGCATGATAGGCGCAAGGCCGCTATGGACGTTGTGCGAGCCGCTCTGAACTCGCACAACGTCGCCATGAAGGCGGCGTTGTGCGAGTCCAGAGCGGCTCATGGGACACTAAAGCAGCGGTTCTGGAGTCATCATCATATCCAAGGTCCCACCACGTAATCATACAGGAAGTGCGCTGCCTCCGGCGCAACCGCAAGCACTTGCTACCGACTGGAGAATTCTTCCAGCAGGACTCTGTTCCCAACGGGAGCAACGTATGTAGAGCCAAGCACCTCGACAGTTGCGCGGCACGTCGAAGACACAGCGCCATATAATGACCCAACTACCGTGGGCACACAGAGTAGTCCAACGCCAGCACCCAGAAGGTCACTGAGAAAGCAAAGACCACCACCACAACGACTAGAATGACCACGACTTTCAACAAATTGCTTGAACTCTATCTTTGTTTCTGTATGTTCTTCATTTGCTACGAAGTGCCACCTCAAGTAATCGTGTTTTACCACATATGTAAATACCTGCACAGTTTCTTTGTTTTCTTAAGGAAAAAAAGTATGTATCGCAACGCGCTACGCACGATAGGCTCAAGGGGATTCGGCTGATCTTGATGCTATTCCGTGTTCCTCAAAGGGGCATTGCCCAGAGTGTATTATAAATGTGACGGACTGAATAAGCGGAAAAGCACTGGCTGCCTGATGGACGCACCTGCTGTCACGCTGATTCATTGTTCCATACAAGAATAAAGAAATACGCCACTAGTCTGTCTCATAGACGAGTTGTGTTCAAAAAAACGTACCATAGGTTTTAAAGCCTTTTGAGCTGAGTATGAACTCGGACAATGACGCAGAATTTTTTGTTACGACAAAGGGTGATCATCTCGTCTATCTAGAGCTTCGGTAAGTTCTGGTCATGGCACGTGGAAATGGGTACACTCACACAGAAGATTGGCGATGGTTTCTTCACTGCTGCAGTAACTGCCTACAGAGGACCTGACCATTTCAATAAGTAAAGAGTATGCATTCGTGAGATGAAGCCACAGGCAGCACAGAAGAGGCTCCTCAAATCGAGATATTTTTTAAGGAAGGCGGAGCTTCAAATCGGGACTAGAGGTTTACAGGCGCGCGTTTGTGAATTCCATCAAGTTACACTTTACCAGTGTGGGGTGGCCTGCAAGCGAACGAAGTCTTGTAGCTGTGTCGGTTCTTGAAAACGGGATGGCAGAGTATTGCGTACCGCTATGTGCAAACAAAGTGGCCTCATCTGTGCGGACGTTGCCTCATTGACCAGGTAACCACTGATACGCTGCTTCTCTATTGCGTGGTGGTGAAGAAGCCTCATATCAGCTACGAACTATTGAAGGGGTCCATGGCAAAGGCTGACAATAGATATTGAAAAGCTGACTTGAAGTTCGAGATGACATACAAAGTTTTCAAAGGTTCTTCAACTATAAACTCTATAACAGCACTTATGACGGTGACTTCTGATGCTGTCAGTGACGTGAAATGCGATGCCATGAAATAAATTGCGAAGGACTTCGCAGGAAGAACCACCACCACTGATGAGCTTACTGAAGAAACAGAGCCATCCGTGTAAATGTGAAGGCGTCCATTGTGCTTCTCACGTACAAAAAGTACTGTGGTCTGTTTCAAGGCTTGATGCGACAAGTATATCTTTGTTTGGATGACAAGAATGTTAAGAAGAGCTTTGAAGAACTTTAGTGGGTGTAGGCACTATAATGGTAATGGTGGCCGGTTTTTACACTTGAAGTGCAATAGAAGCACGGGGCAACGCTGAGCTGCAGTTGCGTTGCGTTGAACGCTGAGTGGGGCCTGAAAGTTCGAAGTGAAGCAAGGTGATGCGACAGAATCTGACTGAAAGGCCTTAAGTGCATTCTGAAACCGTTTACGCGGATGTGTGTGTTGACTCAATAATCACGCGCGGTGACGACTGTCGCTGCTGTAGATGCACATCTCTGAAGGCCAAAGCATGTTCACAGTAGTTGGGCTTGATTCGACTGGAAGATGCATATGGTTATTGATCGGATTCCGCAAAGCATGGGTAATCTAAGCGAATAAAACTGAAGAAACGAAAGAATGAGATGAAGCATCGCTCGTAAAGATGCAACCTACCTTTATCCAGCCAAAAACGCCGCTGCGTGGGCGATCATTATGAGTTTCGTTGCCCTCTAAGCGATGTGAGGGCTCCAGGAAAACCCGCGATCAACTATGACTCCTAGCAATGGGTTGGTCTTCCCATAGTTGATCGTAGTTCATCGCGTAGATGCAGAATTCACCTGCATATAATGATAGATGCGCTGATCGTGGAAGTGCATCAACCAGGCCGAAGAGTGCTAGATTGAAAAAAGCGGGGCTAAAGACACCCCCTTGAAGCACACCGTGGCGGATGCAATGATGCGTTGTTGTACCAAGCTCAGTCTGTATAAAGAAGGTTTCACCCTTCAAAGAATTTTAGATCTACTGATAAATGTGGCCCTTTAATCAAACATCTTTAAAGACATCCAAGGAGCCTCATGCGGTACGTTATCGTATGAGCCATTAACGCCCAAGGACAACGCTTCAGATAATTGTTGCAGGCTTTTTGATGTTGTACAGACGAGGCCAGGTGAATAACGTTATCACTAGCAGACCGCCCACGCCTAAAGCCCATCATAGCTTCGAGGTTCTCCAGGTTCCACTTTTGGTGAGTCAAAATCATTTCCATCACTTTAGCGAAACAGTTGGCAAGGGCCATGGGGTGATAAGAAGTCAAGTCCAGAGGAGATTTACCTGGTTTAGGTACACGGACGAGGCTACGGGATTACCATGAAAAAGAAACTGATTCGCTGCTACACGAGTCGTTGTACACGCATAGGAGGGCCCCTAGAGCTGCTTTGACGAGGTCGCAAAGAGCCGTGTACGTGATTCCATCAGGACCAATTGAGGAAGATTGTTTGCATGCTGACAAGGCCGCTTGAAGTTTCTCGAGGGAAAAAATGTCCACTCTTCAATTTTTGGAGACTGGTGCGTTTTCTACGTGACGCCTGGCGGACAAGACTGCCAGACCAGCAACGCTCATGCAGAAATCTTCTGCTACTGCAATTTCAGTGCGGCCTTCGTGCAGAGGCAGACACTTGAATTATAAGGCAACAGGTGCACTCCTCTAACAGTTAGTAAATATCTATGCAACAGCTCGTGTAATCGTGACTAATAAAAAGACAAAGTATCACCAACATCCCGGTACACTCCCACTACTATGCATTCCAGGCGTTCAGCCAAAATTATCCTTACCGAGCTGAAAAAAGTTCCTGTGTGTACTTGGGTGGTTCTATAGCGCACTTGTTCTGCCTACAGTTTGCCTTAATGTTGAACAAATAGACAAGTGTAAACGGAGCAAAAGTGTAGAAACGCCTCCACAAAAATTTCGCTATTCTCATCGAACGCAGTCAACAATGAAGTCATAAATAAACACTTTGACACTCATCAAAGTTCATCGCGTCAGAGCGAATAAAGGAGGTCTTCAACATTCGTGCCTATGAAAGAGTATTTTCAAAAGCTGCTGTAGTTTTGCAAAACAAGTGAATATATAATCGAGAAAAGAATCTCTAGGAGCCGGAGTCATAAACGCACATGAAAAATGTTTAAATTCTAAAGCGTCGATGCAGTAAGACTTATCACGTAGTGAGCAGCCCATGCAAATGAAATATACGATGTTATTGCCCACGCACGGAAGCTCTGAATACACTTCTGAACGCCACGGAGTAGACGCCCCTTTTTCCGTCTTATTCAAGTGGTCTAGCATGTGAACAAGAACGCACAATTAAGTACTTGTAAAACAACAAAATACCGAAGTTGTATTAAACACATGTCTTGGATGATTGGGAAGTAAGCATCTTCCACTATAGTGGTCACAGCGGCATAGCTTATGCAATGTCGCCTAATCGCCATCTGTTCCTTGAACAGGTATTGCTCATTGCAGCATCATACCAACTTCATGTGTGAAACCGGTGCACATCTGGCCATCTGCGGACATGATCGGCGCTCAATGGGAACACGCTATTGACTGCACTTTCGGGTACTGCGATTAACGGCAAGCAACACGAATCATGGCTGACTTTATAAATCAGCCAGCTTTAGCCTACGGCCTCAGTGGGCACAGCGGCAGAGCTTATGCAGTGTCGGCTGATCACCTTCTGTTACTTGGACAAGTTACTTATTACTGTTATTATGGCTACAAGAATGATGATCGCTTTATTGTTGAGCTGCCGTGCCCTTAAGTGATTTTTTCTGGCTTTGCATCATTGTGTCTATTGCTTTTTGGCGACGTAGAAATGAACCCCGGGCCAAAACAAAAACAATGTTGAAATAATTGTGTGATGGGAAAAAGGCGATACAAGCTGGTCTAGAAAGCTTGAGCAAGCGGATGAAGGTAGTATAAAGCAGCCCTAAAGCGATTAAGGTGGTAGGCCACTGAAAAACAAAAATTTTTTGAGGGGCAGGCAGCGTTGAAATAACTTTTTTCTCAAAACCAGCACGCGTTATGTAATTTATTCACCAATATACAGTGCAAAATATTGAATATATATTTATAGGGAGGTAATCTTTGTCAAAAATTGCATTAAAAGTGCTAGTCACGCCATCTGTGATAAGTGACTAATGGTTGGCTTTATTCAGTAAAGCTTTGACATTTGTGTAACTAATAGCTGGAGCTATGCAGTGAACTATAATAAATATTATGCAGTGAATATCAAGAAAGTAATGCTAAAAAACAAAATAAACGGAGGAAAAGGCCCAATTTAGACTGAACCTGTTGGAGAATTCAGCTGTGAACTGAAAAATATTGAATGGATTTGTTTTATTCCGCTTCACTGCACAGATATGTATGTTGTGAATCACTGTGCAAAATTTCAGTTCAAAGTGTACGCTGAGAAATACGTTATAAAAGTTTGCGTCGCAACATTTGGAGGAAATTGTTATTTTCAGAAAAACGTAAACAAAGATTTCCTAGCTTGTAAAAAAGGGTCACAATCTTCGCACGCAGGCCTAAAATGCACCAGATTCATAGCTGGGCCCTTCTGCGGAAGCATTATTGTCTCCTTTTGTTCGGGTGGCTGCTCATCTTTTCTTCCTGGCCTGTTTTGTCCCATCCGCTGACTTGCGTTTAGCACTCTTCATGCGCAGGTGATCCCTGGCGATGCAAGCTTTCGTCGTGTCGTACCCTGGTTCTATGCCAGCTTGCCTCAAGATATCTAGAGTGCTTACACTGCCATTACTAAAGTGTGCCACAGCATCATGTAAGGCAAACATTACTGTAGGTTAGCTTACGTAGACCTCTTTTGGTGCCTGCTGCCATATTGGACCATTGAAACACTTATTAGCATTCTGAGTCTTTCCATGAAGTTACTTCATTAGAACTTCATTAGAGCACAGACCACTGTAGACAGTTTTAACTTTGTTGAGCACATCATTCGGAAGTCCTCGTTTGTGTACATATTTCCTTTGGCCGAGTGCTTCGACCATTTGGTATCCGCACCATCTTTTCGGTCGTAACATTCTGGTCGTAATATGGTCCAGGTGGCCTAAGGATACAGCACTAGTAGCGTTGACACGTGGAACAAATGCAGAACGAAGCGCGACGTAGCCTGACCAAAGCAAACAACAAAAATTCTGACGAGCATCGTGCGTCCCTCTTGTGACTGTTGTTAGAGATTAACAAAGACTTTTAAACACTAAGTTGTATTTATTGACGTCATCTTATATAACAGTCACAATGAAATGCATAAGGTATTTTGAATAGATAGACGAAACAACACTTGCTTTTGAAAGCGTTTTTTTCGAAACCGAAACCACAGCTGGAAATGTGGTTTGGGTTTTGCTATAGGAGCATAGGGTATAAAAAACTTGCTGTAACTCGCAAACTAATGACGCTAGGAGGATAATTTTTCTTGCAACATATATGTGAATGTTTGGGCGTGCAAAAAAACTCTAAAACTTTATTTCGCAAAAAACATACTTTTGAAGGTGGCCTACCAACTTAGAGAACAAGCGAGTACGCTAGCTCAATGGTCAAAAACAGTTAAGGAAATAGAGTCCACTCTTCGTAAGCAGCAGGAAAAAATAGAGAGCTTCAAGGACAGAAGTTGGAGAAATAACCTAGTGGTATTTGGAGTACCAGAAACCGACAAGGAATCTGCTGCTGACTTTGAAGTGAAGGTGTTCGTAAACGTAATCCAGAAAAGGCTTGGTATCGACTTGGTACCGTGGAACGAATACACAGGATAGGGAATAAACGCTCTAGGCCTCGACCTGTCATTCTCAGGTTGTATGACTACAGAGAAAAGGCTGAAGTTTACTAGCAGTGCAGAAAGCTGAAAGGCAGCGCCATCTCTATATCGGATAACTTTTCGAAGGAAAGATTGGCAAGGCGCAAAATGCTCTGGGATTCCGTGAAACAGGAAAGGAACAGTGTGTGTCATGTATGCTTGAATTATGACACCTGCATGTGCACTCGGACGTGTACACGTAGGTTCAGTCAAAGAACAGCTGCATGAAAGTTCAGCGTCCGAAAAGACATGCTGCTTCTGTTAAAGATGACTGACGGGAGAAGAATGTGATCCGAGCACATTACGCTTGATCAATTTGAATGCAAGAAGTCTGGCTAACAAGGGTAGAGACCTGTAATGCATACCGGCTAACAATGATCCCCACGTCATCACAACTACCGAAACGTGTCTGCGGCCTGAAATACCAAGAGCTTGTGCCACCAAACTATAAAATCATTCGCAGAGACCGCGATGCACGTGGAGGTGGAGTTGCTGTAGTGATCAAAGCTGTGTCCAAATAGCTGGCATTCCAACGCACGAAAGTGTTTGGGGCCAAATTAAAGTAGGTAAAACAACGACAATTCTTGGTGCAGTGTATAGACCACCTAACTCCCCTATTTCGTATCTCAAAATATGCAGCTTTACTTAGAAGGCCTAAAGATCCGCAGCTCTCGAATTATTATTTCTGGGAAATTCAACTAGTCGGGCATGGGCTGGTGTGAGCTTGGCGCAGAGCCTCGCGAAAAAAAACAGTGTGAACTGCTCCTACAGATAGCCTTCAGTCATTATTTACAACAGGTATTTCAAGAGTGCGCGTGGGTAATTGGGAAATCGGGATCGATTTCGGATCTCCTGTTCCTGGACGGGCGTTTTGAGGAATATGAGGTATGAGTAGAGGCTGGCATTTCAGATCATAAGTTAGCTTATTTGGAAATAAAACATACCACCTTGTGCTCGAGGACTGACCGCACAAACACACTTGTCCGAAATTTTGTCAGAGCCTATGACACAAGCATTGTGATCACCTTTAGCTATGTTTAGATAGCTTAAGTCAGACAAATGGCGTCAATGCAATGTGGGCTAAATTTAGAAGTATCGTATTTCACTGCATCGGTAGGTTTGTACCAATAAAAAAAGAACAAAAATAAACAGAATCCATGGATAACCCATAAAATCATACATTTAAAACGAAAAATTAGCCATTAACGTAAAAAGTTAAGAAAGCATCACAGGAAAATTCCGGGGCTAAGCCAGTACCGATACTGAATTCGAAGAGCCTAGAAAGCTTTGAAAAGTGCATTAAAAATATCGTGAACATTAAGTGTTGCTATAGTATTGTACATATTGTCATGTTGTTCGAACATACTTCGTGTAGTTACTTCACATTGCATAGTATACCAACATAACAATATATGTATGTACGTTTTTACGAACAGCGTTTTAAGAAAGATATTTTTCCTTTGTTTATTTTTTCATGTTCTGTATTCATTACAATACACCGTACTTGTTTTTGTTGTAAGCTAACATATAATGTACTGACCCTGTTACGGCCATAACGGCAAACAGTATTTTGAAATAAATAAAAAAATACTAAATCTCGTTGTCATGCGGCAAACATACATCGAGCAGAGTGGAAGGTGCCCAAACGTGCTATTAGGTGAACATAAACGGTAATTACGGCAAATGAGGCCTTCCCACTTTCTTAGTAATTCTTCTCCATGTGAGCGTTTCCCACACTTCACGTGCGCCACTGTGTTTTCCAGGCATACAAAGCAACTTAACTTGGTAATTACAGTCGCCCACGCATTAGCAGAAGAAATGAAAGATTTCTGAGCCCGCTAGTGATTACGTTTTGGGGTAAGTAATATAAATATTCTTTCAGCACGTATGGTGTTTTTACATCAATTAGTTGCGCACAGGTCAAGTATAGGAAAGTGTACTTAGTAAAATGCGCTATAAGCCTTAATGGGTTAATACAACCCGTGGCACCACTTGATGAACCTTCAATTCTTATATTCCTGTTCTTATTTTTAAATTCAGTTGAGAGTCAGCGCATGTAGTGCGCACATCTTCCTTCCTTTGACCTTTGTCGCTTTTTGTAGTTGCTGCACAGTCCTAAGTATGAATACCTTGATACGTATGGCTATGCTATACGCTTTTTATTTCCATTTCTTACCTACTTGCTATAGTATACCACAGACGGTTATGGTATAAAACACGTTTGACACTTTGACGTGTATAAACACATAAAACACGTTTGACACTTTGACGTGTATTTGAAGATGGATATACACACATATCTGGCTCCTCTAATGGCCCTGCGTAAGTTAACACCCAGAATAGACAATTGCATTTGCATTAAAGAAAAACGCGACATGTTTCTTGCAGGAGCTACTTCTAGGTGTGTATTCGTTCGACATTTATTCTTCTGCGAACAACGACGTACAGAGCAAGTGGTTGTCAACTTTACTTTCTTTTACAGCACAGGAAACCTTAAAGGGGCCCTGAAACACTTTATGAGCATGGTCAGAAAACGCTGCCGATCGGTAGTAGAGGCTCCCGGCTCCCGACAACACGCGAGCTAAATAATATAGCGCAGCACGTGGCCTGGAATTCACAATAAATTATCAAAGCCAACTAAAAATAATTTGTCTTCTCTCCACAAATCACGTTGTATGCCCTAAAATCACACGTAAACGACTCATCTATCAGCCATTGGTTGATTTAAACGTGGCGCGCTTACTCGTTACAGAGATCAACGTGGAAGGCTGCTACTTGTCCACGCGGGCGCGCGCGGTCACACTGAGAAGCCGTGCATTCGAAGAAAAAAAAACTAAAAAAGTGTTCAAAGTCACGAAGCGCACTTGACGTTTATTTCTGTGGGCCTTCCATTCCTCCCTGCTTAGCTTTTAGCGCTTTCGTCGAGACAAGACAAGAGAGAAAGCAATTTCAGAATGCGGCAAATCTTTGTAACTTCACTCGCACTGGACGGACTCTTAAGCCTTTGCGTAAAATCGTGAGGCAATAAGCTCTTCCAGTGAATTCATTCCATGGTTACTTGAAAAAGTGTTTCAGGGCTCCTTTAATAGATTGCTTTCTCAGCTACGAAACAGGTTCAAATGATGTTGACCTAGTATTGATGTATCCAAAAACAATCATTCAGAGCAGAATCATATTAACTTAGTGTGCGTGTTTTATTTTTTAAATAATGGTATTTATAAAATGATCTGCAGACGAAAAGTGTGTTGCTGTTTGTAATGCATCTCCACACAAGTGCGGAATGCTCTATATAAAAGGAAGAATAATTGCTGTACTAATATTTTTGGCTTCAGTGCATCACACATTTTAGAGCCAGCAACTTCTTTGTGTCTACCAGTGAGCTTTCATAAAAATAGAGAATATCCCCCAGTGTTTCGTTATAGCGCAACCCTATTGCAGTAATTTCTTTCATGATTAGTTGCTGACGTAATCTCTATCTAACAGCTCATTACGCGGTGTGTATTGGAGACATCTCTGAATATTCAACGTATGCGACATTTCAGGCATATGTGGCAGTATACACCTTGTCGAGACCTGCCATGGGTGCCAACAGAACTGCAAAAAAGTTGGCGTTCCTTTCAAGTGAGCCACTGACATATTGTGGTAGGAACTTGAAGTATTTGGAATGTTTGGGTGAATGCACGTGAGTGTTATGCGAGATGGCGAAGAAGACGCTGACGCGCGGGGCTCATGCGGGAAATTTGACCCTGGCTCTTCATTGCAGCTGTCTTGGCAGGACCCGCGTTCTTGACTGGTAAAACCTACTGTGGAGTCACCAAAGGCTCGTGTTCCTGGGACAACTGCTCATCCGGCGTTAATGTGCTATAGTGAGACCAAGCCATGCCTCGGTCTGTCCTGCGCTGGGCGACTCCGCGGAGCCTGCAATGCTGGGCCTCCAACCCGGCTACCACCTGGATCTACCGGAACAACGTCGTCGTGCTGCCTAACGTGCAGTGAGTGTGCGGTCGCCTCGACGGTAGACCACACCAGCAAGACGTTAGATTCAAGTGTGTTTCGTGTGTTAAGTGCTTGTGTACTGTCACTTCAGTACCGTCCCGCGTTTGTAATAAAGCCTTCTATATGTCCATCGAACCATCATTGTGTGCGCGAGGCCTGAGACTAAAGCATCTTCCCATACAACTTGCCTAAAATGATCCTCGACTAAAGTGATTGCTCCGCAATTCTTAAGAGTTTTTTAGGGGCGAAGCATGTTATAGCGACACCCGTTCGTTCTTCGTAGTCGTAGTGTGTAACAATTGTTACATTTTGGCCTCTAAGGTGGTGCCAGTGAGAGATTTCTTCTGTGCGTTGTTGAACAATAAAAAATAGTGCTCAATGTGCATGCGAATGGCTGTTAAACAGGAAGGAAAGACAGGAGCATTCGGCTTTTAGTTAACGCGCAGGCTGCGATCACCATTAGCAGCCATTAGCAAGTACATTGAGCACTATTTGACAAGAAAGGGTTGCTACGTTATACTCGCTCGGTGTAACCTTCTTAGCTTTAGAAATGTTTAGCGAGCGTTGAGTCGCAGTGCCATGAATACAATGAACTAGTATATACCATGAACTTCAGGTGGTTAAAGGTAAGTAGATACGAAGCGCAAGCCGTAAGAAAGTAAAAGCCCAATTATCCTGTCTCTCATTTCCATTAGCAGCCATTGGCATGTACATTGAGCACTATCTGACAGAAAAAGCCTGTTATTTAATACTCGCTGGGCGTAACCTCCTTGGTTTTAGAAATGTTTAGCGAGCGTTGGGCCGCCGTGCCCTGAATACAGTGAACTTTTATATACCATGAACTCGAGGTGGTTAAAGGTGGGAAGTAGAACCGAAGCGCAAGCCTTAAGAAAGTGTGCGTGTGCCACCTCTCGTTTAGTCCTTGGAAAGTCCGCTTGATGGCGGTGCTTCTATATGGGGAATATATGATGAAAAGATGCGAGTTGATGGTACTTGGAGTGTTGAATAGATGGACGAACGGACACACAGACAGATACATGAATGGACGCATGAACGGACGTAGGGGCGGATCCATGGAAGAACGCAGGGATGGACGCACGAACAGACGCTCGTACGAACGGGCGGATGGACGCATGAACGGTCACACAGACGGACGCAAGAACGGACGGAAGCAAAAACGAATGGACGGACGAATGCTTCGCCCCACTTTCCATCATTCACTCCCTGGATATGCTGTCAATTTTTTTTTGCTGCAATGTGTGGCACTGCCAATTACACCACCTCGCATTCGTTCATTTTCTTGCATTGATATAAAAGGTCACGAGTGTGAGAGTGTTGGTATAGGGCGATCGAACATGAAAAAAAAGAGAAGTGCTTGGAAACACCAGAAAAAATAGGCAAGGCGAGCATCGTTGCTGGCTGCATACAAATGAAATGTTGTGCATGCACAGCAAAATAGCTTCTTAAAGAAAGAAGAGAAGCTAGAAAGCAAACTGGTGCCTTTGCACATGGGTCTGACCATTAGCGCTAGTCTTCTTTTCTGTGTTTTCAACCAGCGCTGTATTTCTTCAAGATGTACTCATAATTTTGCGCGATAATCGTTTATGCATAGATGAAAGCATGTGTTTCTTGAACACGCAATGAAGCACTTCTTGTTCACCAGAGAGTTATGGGATAAACAATTGTACAGACTGGTTCTGGACGGCATACAGCTTTTTAAAACAATATTTGTATCGAGTATTAAGGTAGAAGTTTATTAATAACCATGACAAGAAAGATAAACTTTAGGTTAGCCTAAATGAAACAAATTAAAACACTTCAGTGAATGATTAATTGTGTGCCAGAACTTTTCACATGAGAAAAAAGCAATCAATTCCCTAAACGAACATGCCGCCGCATCTAATCTGCCTTACAATAAATACTGTGATGTACATAGAAGCAAACGTCATTGGGCTGAAGCTTTAGGTAATGGAGCTCAGAAAAAAAGAGACAAACATATAAAAAATAAGATGACTGATTCAGTGGTTAGCGTGTACTCATTGAATGCACACAAGTTTTCTGCCCATAGGGACTATACTTGATTAGTGTATGCATAAAAACACTGTAGATACTGCACTTAATAAAGATGCGTAACGAAATTACTGCGTTAGCCGCTTAGTCACAAGGCGCACTGGATTCATTAGCGACAATCTTCCCGTGAAAAAACCTATTATGTGCCGACATGCATTTAACTCAATTATTCTGCCTTTGCACTGAAGTGATGCACCTTCTGTTGTTCTCTATACCCCGTCTCTTTCGAACCCAGCACATTTTGTCATCTCTATACTAAACGCTTAGGAACAGCATTCGTATGTCTTATCTGCCAGCGTTGCCCGAGCGTGCGTCCTCAGCTGTCTCGTCGCTGCTCTGTTCAGTATCGATTGCAGAATCATTGCTCAGAGAGGATCAAATCGGAAATAATTCACAACACCGTGAATAGCGGTGATTCAATATTCCTTAGCGTTTTTGTCATCGCTTGTGGATGACAGCGGCGATAACAATAGGAGAGGCCAGGACATACCTATATACGTTCGCGCTGAGCAGACGAAATGTCAACTAAAGCTCGCTTCACTATACCGTGTGGCTACGTGATCTAATGGGGCGGTACCACGGGAGATGACCACTTGGCAGCGCGGGCAGTGCTCAAAACTGGTGGGCATTTCACCCGTTTTGAATGGCATTCAATACTAGTCACGATAATGCATATTACACATAAATATCGCCTCTTGTGAATTTTTAGAAAAGAATCAATACTAGGGAATCGATAAAAAGCTTTGTCGAAAAACGCCATATGGGTGAAGTTGATGTAACCACTCCTTTATGAATGAATGAATAAACTTTATTTGAAGTCCGGCAGTTTCCTTCAGGCGAGGGAGGGGGAACAGGCCTGTCACATGTAAATATCGCAAAAACGTCGACGCGGACCACCGAGCACTGAGGGACAAAAAAGAAGAGCGCGGTGGCACGGTTGCACGAGGCGCGTTCGCAGCGTTCGGGCCAGGCGTGCAATTCTGAGCTCGGACGAGCGAGACGTTTTGCCGGGCGAGACGCGTGCGTGTGCACGGAGGACCACGGAGACGGGCGAGGTCCAGGGTGGCCGAGGATCCAGGTGCGAGGGGAGTTGCTGGCTGAATCGAGGATCGCCGAGCGGTGCCGAGCCGCGCCGAGCGACGTGCCAGACCCGGACGTGGGCCGCGAGCTCATGAGATGTGCACCCGAGGGTACCTGGCGGTGCCCTGACCAAAGTGAGGACACCGGTGACTCCGCTGCTGCACCGCAGCTGTGGCGAGCAGCATTTCAGCACGCCACAGACGGTGCTGTGCTGGCCAGAACCCGCACGTGGAACCGCTACGCCCGGGCGGTGATGAGAAGCTCGGAAACGAAGTCCAAGGTTGCGCTGGTCTAGGCATCTCCTAGACGACGCCACCGCTGCTGGAGAGTCATGAGACCACGGGACTCCTCTTCCTCATGTGCCGTGGTGGTCGTCCCGACAGCGCCCACATCACTGACTTTTCATATGTTTTCTTTTGTATATAAACGTTTGAACACATCTCCCTGTTTGTTTCCTGCGCTGCTGCACAGTAGTGGAAGTGCTCAAAACGTCCTAAATATCACAAGGACATTAACCCCTGTCCCTTCCCACTACCCATCAATTAAGATGATGGCGCATCAGGTGACCGCTTAAAGCCCTTAGACCTGGGCGGCATTTCCAGCTCACCGGACGTCCCAAAGCTGGTTCGACTGTGGCATTAACAAGAAAACTGATGTACATCCCTAGTAGAAACAACATATTCATGTTCCAAGTTGTACTTACTATTCCACAGAATATATACCGTTTAAAACCAGTTTCTTCGCTTTTCAAGCGGCACTGCTGCCTCCTCCGCAGTTTGATGTAGAAAAACAAATAAATGAGAATATGTCTCTTTTTTCAGTCGCTTGTTTCCAAGGCTTTCTGCAAACTCAGGTCAGAGAAAGCAACTAAATATGCTGAAAAAAGGAGCTATTAGCGGACATATGAATAGGTAGGGAATAAAGCGCACCTGCAGTTGCGATCAGCATTTAGTGCCAGCTAAGCGGCGCATAATGGCCTTCATCAGACGTGGTCCAGATTAATTGACAGCCGCCGCAAGATGAGGAGACCACGCCGTTATAACGATGCAGAGAACTGCGGCAGCACGCTCATGCCACCCAATGTTTGACAAGGTTTCCCGCACTACATTAGTGTTACCTCATTAATTGCATTTTTGCTTGGTATGCACCTGAAAATGGTTTTTTATTCCTCTGTATAGCTGTCTCCTTTCTTTTCCAACGGATTAAATGCAGTCTGAGCTGCGAAACACACAAGAGACATACACTATAAACAAAGGCAAACTCATTAGTGTGCCCACAAGTTCTGTTTTTTCTGTTACTCCAATTTATAAAGACAAGTAACTGTAAATGAAGCAATTAGTTTCTTATTTTTAACATAGAAGAAAAACCCTCTAATGAGAGACTTCCCGTCAGCGATGCTTCAAGTGATGATCTAACTTCACTAGAAGCAACATACTAATTTTTAAGGCAACTGTCTCGCTTTACGTTAACATACGTTAACATATGTGGTCGAAATTTTCCGAATCCTCCACTACGGCGTGTCTCATAATCATATGGTGGTTTTGGGACGTTAAACCCCATATATCAATCAATAAATTACGTTAGTATCTATAATAGCGCGCATGATAAATAAAATATCAACGAGGTGCACTAATTTGGAATTGCGTTACCAGGCGTCCAATAATAACGAATGCGTCCAGCCCATAACAAAACGCACCACCATCATCCTTCGTAGCGCTCAGCCACAGCCTGAGCAATGTGCACATGATCAATTTCACGTGTTTTCCAGCCTTCAGGCTAGAATATTTCTGTCAGAATGACGAGTAATTGCGTAATAAATGCTTCACTACTTAAAAATTGTGACGAATGGTAGTTTAGTGAGCATCTTGAAAGTGAACTTGTATTAGTAATCTCAAAATTGTTTGAAAAGAGCTCACAAAATGCCAATTGTCTAGCCTTCGCTCTGACTGTGTAGTAATTTTCGAGCACGTCTGGCACTGTTATTTTAAAGACTTAGTGGCAAATATATACTGGACCACTTTATTATGGTTATGAAGAGACGCTGCGTTTTGTCTGTAGCCACGGCATGTCTATTTAGGTGAATTCAGTTATAATTTTACTATGTTACCGCTATTTTTTTTGCACGCCTATTGTACTCTCATCGACAAGATGTTATCTGATGTTCCGTATTCCGACGTTCAATATTTTATTTAAAACTGCGGAACACGCAACGCCATCAATTGATTCACTCGGCAGCACTCGTGCCAAGCCCTCTATCTTCGGTAGTGAAAAGTGGCGGCACGTGCCGTGTCTCTTTTTATTCAATGCCCATCTGCAGCTTGGTGCTGAATAAAACATAAGCCAGAAGGCAAGGGAAGGCCCGTATTCATGCCCTTATTATTTTTGTTTCATTTCACATCGCTTGAACGTTCGCGATCTGTCATGTTTCTTATTCTATCAAATATTGTTCCCGCGGGCTGACTTTAGCACATGCGCAAACAGAATGTTATTGGAAGCTTCCACATTACATTTTTTTTGTGTAAAGAGAGCCAATAAAAAAATGAAGGGCTGAGAGTTAGCGTAAGTCATGCACTTGCTGGCGTTTTCAATAACCCACAACTGTAAAAAGCAAGTGTTAGAAAATTACCCGCATGTGAATGCCTCCATACAAATGAATCAGCTGAATGCCATCGTAAATGTGATTGTAGGATACATAGGATGCATGAAAAACGAAGAAGTTGAGAGTCCAGCAAACCCTACCCTCGATCTTTTTTTTCCTTGTTTTGTGTTATTTTTTGTCGTTCTCGCGAAAACGTCTGCGGCATCAAGCAGATTTTGCCCTTACCGGGCCCATTCAGAGAAGACGCGACCGGAAGAAGGCTCAGATTCCGGGACTTTGGCCATGGCGCAGCCATGCAAGCGACCAGGACAGACGCCTAATCCATCCCACACGCCATCGAAACGACCAGACCAACGAGCGGGTGAACGTAACTGTGGCGACACCATTGAACCAACAACCGAAGATGATGCATCCTCAATAGCGGGACTCGACGAGAAGGTCGACGATTGGTCGGACATGGGGTATGACAACTTCAAGATGGTAAGCCACTGCAAAAGCAGAACTGTGGGTATTCCGGTGATTATATCACCTGTAGAGAGCGAAAAAGATTGAATACAGGTGAACGCTATTGCTTTACATTCTGCAGTTACACTAGTCACTTACGCTGAGCCAGTTCGGAGTTATTTCAGTGCTCAAAGTTCGCTACTGCTTGACGTGGCCACTGAAGATCAAGTAAACGCACTGTTCAGGTGCGAACTCGTTCTGCGCATTCAATGTGATTGATTCGGCACATCTTCGAGGCATAATAAAACTGTATCAGATGCCACCTCAAAAGTAGTGTAGATTGTATTTCGGTTTCCCATCCCTTATTTGCTCACTTTATCTCCTGGACCTTTGGGCAGGTTTGTCGATTGTACCAATTGTAAATCCGCATGCAGAAGAACGAACGCTCAGACGGTTTATGAACCACCTAGGCAGCGACCGGCACCGCGCCTACATCTTGGTTTGTCAGCGGGCCCATTGAGAATACACAACTGCACATTGGAATTTGCAACAAAGGCATGGGAGGTCAGCTTCACCAGCATGACTTAGTGCTGTGAACATTAGGACAATCCACGCAAGCTGCCCCACTTCTTCTACCTTACAGACCTGGTTGAAAAACCTTTTCAACCACGAGATTGATCTCCTTGACCTGAACACTCTCAAAGAGCAGCTTCGACAAGACATAAGACGCAAATATGACTCAAGAATCTAAGCACTTCATGTACTCAAACGCATAGAGAGTGTTGCTTTAAACGCTTTGGAATAAAGGACACGATCACCAATAATTTTATTGCAGCGACGTGTGAGCGCCTAGACGAGGTCAAATCTTCGTGATTGCAGCTGGGCATAACTTGATAATCCTACAGTGAATCCCTCACTGCGCACTATGATCCAAACAATCATACGAGACCTGCAGCGGCTCGGCTTTTTAACATTACCGTTTGCTTGTCCCACCTCCAGTATCAATTTGCCAGTAGTGGGTACAAGGAGGACTTGGCGGGTTTGTCTAGTGCTTCATATACAGTACGTCTCATCCCTAGACTATAACGTACATTCTCCAGCTTTCGCGCCAACTGTGCCAATGCAGCCGTCATTACTCAACTGGATTCGATATCTCTCAGCAAGCATAAGTAGGCTGACTATGGCATGGCACCTGATGTGGCATACATTGTTTTGCCAGGGATTTTTACCCAAACGGTATTCTTCGGCAAAGTATTCGAGATGGTAGAATGACTCGTGCAAGTGGCGTTAGCGTCGATAGTGTGACTGACGCATGTGGGAATTGAGGCTAGACCGCTACCTTTGCCTGGGCTTTGCCGCCTTTTCTGCCGTTCTCATGTCCCGACATGTCTGCCCTCTTTTGCTGTCTGCCGCACTGGGAGAGCGGAGTGAAGTTTAACCCCCTCACCCGGTAGCGGATGTTGACTGTGGCGCCACGCGCGGAGTCTCCCGAGAGGTTTTCGCGCGCTGCGTCGGGCGCGGCAGACAGATACTCTCCGGGACTGCAAACGCTGAGCCACGCAATCTTTTCTGTCCGTCGACTCCCGTTGCTCGGGGCTCGTCGGACTTCGCTGACGGCACCTCGCGCCCGAGGCGAACGCTCACCTTTTGTTGCCACACTGCGTACGCACGGCCGAAGGGCGGTACAGTGTCCTAGTACATGGCCTATCTACGCCGACCCGTCTCCCTCCGAAGCCAACGCGAGCGCCTTTGCCCTCACTCGAGCAACCGGGCCTTGGTCCCGGTGTCTCCGTGTATCACCTTTACCGCGGAAACGTGCTCGTGGCACCCTGTGTAGTGCTTTTGTGCCCGTGGCGTGGATAAGCCTATTTGCTTTCCCGTCGTGCCTTTTGCAACGGGCTGTACTGCGTTTGGTGTTGCCACAATAAAGTGTTGCGACTTTGAGCAGTATCGTGTTCTCGCCACGGCGACGGTTAACGCGTGCCCTGCGGCTCGCTAAGACCGGACCCACGCTGGTGGCCGTACTCCTTCGGGATATGTGTACACCACACTGGCACCAAATACGTTATCAAAAGCTCTAGCTTTTGACTGCTCTTCAGCGACTCACTTCGCCTGCGCGATTCGGGCTCGTCGCAACATGCGTGCCTCGTGGCATGCCGCGTCGCACAAAGAAGCCACCACCTCTATCGACTGGCACCCTTCGGCGCTTGCCCGTGTCGTCACCCCCTTTTGAGGTGAATACACAACCAGCGTGGTAGCTGACGCGCTATCTCGTGCCCCCTGTTGTCTGCCGAGAACCTGGATTTCGGTGCGACGGCCGCTCGTGGGGCCTTAGCACATGCAAACGTCGGGGGCGAAACAGTGGCGAAAAGGGGGAGTCCCCATGAGGACGACCTTGGCTGCTATTTAGGTAAGCGGCGCACTGCGTAGTGGCCGAGCGGGGGAACTTTCCGAAGGCCACCGTGCCGAGAGCGAACCCGTGACGCCGTGCACGCAGCTGTTGCTGCGGTCCTGAGTGGGCGCGATACCAGACTCCCCCATTTAGGAGCATGGGAATCGCTTTCGGCAGCGAAGAGCTACTGAAGGCTCAGCAAAGTGAACCGTTTCGAGTCTCGGAGGGACGGAGCGCTGTATACGCTGCTTGCTTTGCAGTGGGCGCTGATAAACAGTCTTGAAGAGGCGCGGGGTGCCGTTTCGCTGCTTGTTTGGCGGCGGGCGCGATTAGGGGTCTGAAACAGCGTGTGTCGCTGAGTCCCCGGCGGATTCATTTTGCTGGACCATGACGGGCTCCTGCTGAACTATATAGCCACTGACGATGAGTCCATCGATCCGTTCAAGGTTTCTATGCCCAAAAAAGTCTGAGAGCCGCACGGTTGTGATCCTCTCACGACGAACCCATGGCCGATCACCTTAGTGGCTCCAAAGTTTTATGCAAACCGAGCAACATTGTGACCTGGCCCGGCACGAAGCGTGACTTTTATCGCTATTCCGTGCCTGCCACGTCTGACAAACGGTTGAACCAAGGGTTGGAAAGCCGCCCGGTCTTATGAACCGAATGTCAGTGAGCGTCCGTGGCGCGTACTAGCTGAAAGATCCCCTTTGGGAAAACTCAGCCGAGCCCACATCGCAGACCTGGAGCCCTTTGTCACGATCTGACGAGCTCGCGCCAGCGCCCTGCGGCACTTTGCGCAAGCAAAGGGCACACCCGGTGCGGCGGACCGCGTTCGGACCCCGCACCGGTATAGTTTGAGGAAGCGGTCACCTTTGTGATTTCGCGCCGGAGGGCGGATTTCGCCACAACCGAAGGCCCTCAGTTTACTGTCTAGCCTCAGTATAGGTTAGCTTCTTTAGGGCCTTTTCTCGTAAAGAAGTCGACCCCGCCCAGTCTGCTGCCAGTGTTTCTTTTTTTAAGTGTTCATGTGTATTTTATGTTTCTTTTGTCTAATATTGAGTGTTATTTGTATTTTATGGTTTTTATTTTCTTTCGGCCAGATGTTGATTGTCATTTTGCTCTGTTTTTACATTTTTTTCGTGTTCATTTCGTATACCACGAAGGGAGCTGTGTGTGATCTTGAGTGTCGGTGCTTATGCCGGGAGAGAGACACGAAGGACGCTTTGCGCCTACGCTCGCGCAGCCGTCGGCGGTGTGTGTGCGTGCGTGCTTCTGTGCGTGTCTAGGTGCGTGCCCGTGAAGAGTGCGTCATGGCTTCACCCCATTGACGCGGACACTGGAGGTGCTGGGGGGAGGGCATTGACCCACTGACGTCAGACAGTCTGGCTGTGCTCTGCTCTCGGCCGTCGACGAAGAAGCCCTGCTGCCTTTCCCACCATGGCTCCTGCGCGAGGCCAGCTGAAAGCAGCTATATGCTGCCGGCAACGCCAGGGCGCCTCGCAGCCAATTCTGGTTCAGCCTCCCTGAACACTGGAGAGGCCTGGCTTCACGCAACGTCTCAGCTCCATCATCGAGCCAGAAATGCGGGGCCTCCGAACCACAACCGAAGCGGCGTTCGTCGGACTCGCGGCTAATCAAGAGCAGCAACAAGCCATCAGTGAGCCCCCTTCCGTGCCTCTGACCTCACACTCGGGCATCGCAACCAGGGGACACTGTCGCGCCCTTCCAACCCTCCGCGCAGTGGACGCTATCCCGCTTCAGCACCACGAACACTAGTCCCACTTCCCTGTGCTCCCTTTCGCAATTGTTTTTATAGTGTCGTGTTTATTTTGTTATTTATGTTTTTGTTTCTTTCTTGTCATCTTTTTTTAGCAGCAGTAACAGGGCTGGACTGAGGTTAGCTGTCGCTCATAGCAGTGTCATTTTAACTGCATGGGGATGTCCGGCTGCCTTTTGCAGACCGGCAAAGGGGAAAATTTAGGAGAGGGGGATGTGGGAATTGAGGCTAGCCCGCTGCCTTTGCGCGGGCTTTGCCGCCTTTTCTGCCGTTCTCGTGTCCCCACATGTCTGCCGCGCTGGGAGAGCGGAGTGACGTTTAACCCCCTCACCCGGTAGCGGATGTTGACTGTGGCGGCGCGCGCGGAGTCTCCCGAGAGGTTTTCTCTAACCCACAGCAACCCATCCACAGCAACCCAACCTCACATACTCATATCTTCACAGACTCTTGCGCCGCCATTCGGGCGTACGAAAGTGGCAATATCGCTCAAGAAGCAGCCCACATTCTACAAATGCGCAAATGCGTGGGCTTGCACTACCTTTTTTAGTTCTCTGGTCACATGGGCAAACACGTCCACCCAGAACAACCCAACTTCAACAAAATTGCCATTGATCGAGGGCGAGAACTGACTCGTCACGGTGATCAATCAGCCACCGAAGAGCTGGGCCCAGACGTACAGTTTAATGAAATTTTACTAACCTTCCACGAAATTACCTTCTACTACCGAAATGACAGAAGCCAATACCCTATACCACATGCAAAGCTCGAACGTGGGTAAGAGGTAGCTTTCACATGCTATAAACGAGGTCGTTCCCATAACGGGGCCGCCTCACCCGTTACAACTAGGACGTTGATTAACAATGCCCAGACTGCCCAGATGTGTACTGTTCACTCGAACACATGCTCTGGCAATGTCTCGCATTGCCTCGAGGACCTCTCACCAGTGAGTACGACTGGACTGGGAGGAGGAACTCAGGAGCCTCTATTGTCGAAACCAACGGAAGACGTTCGAAAGGGCCCAAGAACTGGCGGAATGCCACCACGTTCTCGCCCGGACTGGGGCGTCGCCTACAGTTCGGCTGCCGGGATGTATCTCGTGGACTCCCTGGTGGCTTAAACTCCTCAGGGCCTTTAGTAAAGTTATAAAGACTGACCGACCGACCGACCGACCGACCGACCAACCGACCGACCGCTCTGCCACTGCTACCTGACTGCTTCGGTCCGACTTTCTTCTTCAACGTTCCGAAGAATCTCTTTTGAGGCGCCCGCTCACGAGCGGCGCCGCCACGCACCACCCACGCACTTCCGTCTTCCTCTATCTTCATTTGCGTCAATACTTTTGTTTGCACTTTCAGTTTCGGTTTCTTACTACACTCCCCCAACTTTCAGTACGTTGTGCCGTGGAAAGCTTTAGTGTTGACGCGACACATTGAAACACAGCAATAACAGGACCAATCACTGGCACATGCAGAAATGTCAGAATTGCAAGCATCTGTCACAAAACACTACACGACACTTGCTCCTCTGGGTGGGAGGTTGATGCACTTCTTTCACGTTTGAACACAGTCGGCAGTGACACGTACTACCACACACCTGCGTACCGTGTATGCGCCACAACCAGGTGCACTCATACTACTCGCTCTAAGAATGAAGCACGCGCCGACATTTAGCACCACAACGCAAGATTCACAACACAGGTGTCTCGTCACAGTGGCGACACCGCACTATACTTCTAGTCAGCGTCAATAAGTATTGTCACGTCGCTAGTACGTCTTGTTCCGGTGTCGTCGATACTGACACTGCAAAGACGGTGTTCGCATCAATGGAAAAGTCTACGATGGTGACTGCTGCACTGCATCGCAGAGGATTCTCGTGCTATTGCTATGAAGCGTAAGAAGCCGCGGCCGATTTCGAATGTACCAGCCGCTTCTGCGTCGCTTGAAGTAGGCATGCTGCCTGACTCGTCGGCATAGCGGTACCTTGGGCGTTGGGTCATGGGACGACCACATGTCATCTTGTGGCGTGACTATACTGTGGCAACGCGTCACACCTGGTTGCGATTTCCGCCATGGCGAGGCTGAAAGCAGTCAAGATCCATCCGGACGTGCCCTTGTTTGCCATAGCATAGCGCATGCCATCTGAGTGTCGCCGTATGCTACCATAGCGCTGCTGTCACTGGGCCCGGTCCTTGGGGCACGGGGTTGTATGGCGGTTTCACTCACGGTGATCTGATGTCCTTGCTTTTCCTGACGACCTTTTGACATTTCCGGCGTTATTTCGTCGATGTCCGCGCATCGACTGGATTTGCCCGTCTTGTTTTCTCTCATGCTGAAGGTGTCCAGTGATAGGGCTCCGCTGATGTTTGCTAAGACTACATCGTACAAGGGGTCTTGCATGCACTCTGCTCGAACTTCACCACTAAAAAATGGTGTATCCAAGAAGACCACAGCTTCCGGTAAATATCGTACTTTGCGGTCGAGGAGGAATACCGGACTATAAGTCGCGGTCATTTTTTAGCTACCAGCGCCTGTCGCACTACAACAGTGTTACAGCCTGTGTCTCGCAGCACTGTAACTTCATGTTTATCCAAGAGCGCTTTCGTCACTGGCATGTCTCGGGGCCCACGAGAAGTTACTCCTCGGCTCACCATCACATTCACGATCGGGATTGTCTCTCCGTCCTGTAAGATGACATAACCCTCGTGATCCGTCGTGACTTCTGCTTTCTCTACTGAGACTGCGCACGAGTACCCTCTCTTGCTCTCTCCTTCCGGGGATAACTTGTCCGTGTTAGAACACAACTTTTCGCCTGTTCGACCTCAGTCTCTGTGATTCTCTTTCGTGCGAGACCAACATTCGGCTGCCCTATGCCCTTTCTTGTCGCATAGGAAACAGCGATTGTCTCCTCGAGGTGTTTTCTTCGTTTGATCCGCTTTCCAGCTGGGCCCTTGGGTCGCTTCCTTCTCTTGTCGCTGTCGAACAAAGTTCAGCAAAGTTTAGGCCTCGACGAAATGGGGAACATCCTTCGAAAAATTGCTCAGCAATCATTATTTCTCTGAGTCCCTTAAAGTTTTTCTCCACCTCCACTAGCTCCAACCAATGATCGAAGTACCCCGAGAGCCTCGAAGCGTACTGCTTGGCAGTTTCTCTATCTTCGGGCCTTGCATAACAAAATTTCTCCCGGTACCCGTTTGCCGTGTACAGGAACCGTTGGAGGAGTGCCCTTTTGAGCGTGTCGTAGTCTAAGGCTGCGGTCGGGTCCATGCGTGCGACTACTGTCAAAGCTTCCCTGGTCATAAAAAGGCTTAATGAAAGTGCCCATTTCTCGCGCGGCCATTCCTGAAAGGTGGCGACACGTTCTAAGCGTTGTAGGAACGCATCTAGGTCGTCCCTCTTGTCATTGAACGGAGGTATGAGTTTGTGGGGACTGCACATGTTCGATGCAACGGACGCGTTCGTGCTCGCAGCATTTATGTTGTCGGCGGCCTGAGGACTAGCGGCACTCTCTTGTAGCCGAAGCTTCAGTTCGAAAATCTTCATTTCTTGTTCTAGCAGCTGCTGTGGCTGCTCTGCTTTCTCGCGAGCTGCAGCGCGCTCCTGTTCTTTCAGCTGCTGCTTCAGTGTCATTTCCTCTTTTAGAGCATTTCGCTCTTCAGCGCGCTCATCGCGTAATCTTATACGCTCTTGCTCCACCCATGCCCTCAGTTCAGCATCTTTTTGTCCTAACTCTTTCCCAATACTGACGACGCTGTCGTTGTCCATGTCTCAGCCCTGTGTTTTAGTGTTGGCTACAGATATTGTTAGCCGATCCTTGCCGGCTCGCCAATTGTGAGAGGTTCGTGTGGGTCCAGGCGCTCAACCGACAAGGAATAGGACATAGACAAAGACAGGACGTTTATACAAGTTGGACATAAATACATACATGAACTAAAACTGCATAGATGCACTCCCAACTCGTGCCAGTCCAGTTCGCTCTACAGGTTTAAAACACGTAGTCACGGTTCACGCAGCCCTGACACAGCGAATCTAGTGCGCGCACCACTCGACGTTAGCCACTCACGCCACTGTCGTCGAGATGGTCCGACGTGTCACCGCGTCTCCTAGTGTTGGGAAGGTCCCGGAGTTGCCGTCGCACCACGGCCGTCGCTGGAACAGCTGCTCGCTGTGTGGTGGCTGGTCGAATCCATGCTCGGTGACGCCCGAGAACACCCGATAGATCGGCCCAGCACGCCTCAGCTTCCCTGACTCAGCAACCCACCTAGACGTCGACTCACCAGCAGGTCTCGACCGTGACCACGAGCACCGTCGCACCGTCGTCGCCTGGCGTAGCTCGTCTCCCGAGGTCGTCTGCAGTCCAGTCATGACAGGTTGCGCGCCGTAACGGCCCTGTAGCCGCCACAACCCTCGTTCTGCCTCTGCTGCCCGACTGCTTCGGTCCGACTTTCTTTTTCAACGTTCCGAAGAATCTCGTTCACGCACCCGCTCATGAGCGGCACCGCCACGCACCACCCACGCACTATCTTCTTCCTCTATCTTCATTTACGTCAATACTTTTGTTCGCACTTT
Organism: Rhipicephalus microplus; assembly: GCF_043290135.1. Classification (NCBI taxonomy): domain Eukaryota; kingdom Metazoa; phylum Arthropoda; class Arachnida; order Ixodida; family Ixodidae; genus Rhipicephalus; species Rhipicephalus microplus. The sequence continues at coordinate 123,743,636 of NC_134700.1, forward strand.
CAGTTTCAGTTTCTTACTGAAGTAGATGCAAAGCGCAAGCCGCTAAGAAAGTAAAAGCCGAATTCTCCTGTTTCGCATTTCCTATTAGCAGCCATTGGCATGTACATTAAGCACTATCTTACAGGAAAAGACTGCTACGTTATACTCGCTGGGCGTAATCTCCTTGGTTATACAAAGGTTTAGCGAGCGTTGGGCTGCAGTGGCATGAATACAGTGAACTAGTATATACCATGAACTCGAGGTGGTTAAAGGTGGGAAGTAGACACAGAGCGCAAGCCGTAAGAAAGTGTTGGTGTGCCACCTCTTGTTTAGTCCTTGGACTGTCCGCTGTATAGCGGTGCCTCTATATAGGGAATATATGATGAAAAGATGCGAGATGGTGGTACTTGGAGTGTTGAATAGATGGACGAACGGACACACAGACAGATGCATTGGAGGACGCATGAACGGACGCAAGGGCGGATGCATGGAAGAACGCAGGGACGGGTGCACAAACAGATGCACGCACGGACAGGTGAATGGATGCATGGATGGTCACACAGACGGACGCATGGACGGACGGAAGCAAGAACGAATGGATGGACGAATGCTTCGCCCCACCCTCCATCATTGACTCCGCGGATATGCTGCCATTTTTCCTTGCACTTCGGGCACAAAGGCGTCACTGAAAGCCTGATCTTGTTCGAATACCGTTCGGATGCGATGAAGCAAGCAGGCCTCTTCCCTTGATAGTCATTTTGTCACACATGTCTAGTGAAGCGTAAGCTATAACGAGTGAAAATGCTTATTGACAGCTTCTCGTAAAATACGCTGACTGTCTTTGGGAGGCTTCTTCGTTGGTGTCAGCTCCCGAGCTCTCCGGGCAAGTCTGTCCGCCACCTCACTACCCGCTATACCCACATGTTATGAAATCTATTGAAACCTAGTATATATATCAATACATGCAAGTATTTAAGGATTCGCAGTCATCTATCAGCGCATCGATCCAAAACAATTTATGTTTTAGCCGCTGCAAATTGGGCTTACTGTCTGAAAACAGCAGGACATGTTGCTGCGTACAAATCTTATGTTTTTTCAGAGCTGCCTTATTTGCCTTGTTTTCACATGCTCTCGATGAAACAACGCACTCTAGTCGCGCTGCGTAGGATGCTATTAGAGACGGGATCACAAAAGCTGCAGCATTTAAGCACGAACACTGTTTCTTGGTTCGATCTCGTTGTCCAAACTGGATTCTGTAGCAAATGCACGCGGTTAACATTTTTAGGATCCCCCAACATTTAACCTCAAGCGATTTATATTTCTTTGTGGTTTTGAAGCCGTTTGTATACCATTTTATTTCCTTCATAAGCCGCTCTTTTTCCACCTTATATGGTTAACATTATTTTCAACGCGTTTATTTTTATACTTACAAAGCAATTCTTCGAAAGTACTCATTCATCTGAAGTGCAGAATGGATGAGATGGTGAACATTCGTCCCTTGATTGTACAGGTGTTTGCCTCTCGGGGTTTGCTTTAGGAGCTTGGAGGATCTATTGAACAGACTGGGACCTAATTAGGAAAGCTCGGCTACGTTAGCGAACATAACTTGTTCTTTTACAGCCTTCTATCACACTGTCACCCTGAGGCAAAGCAGTAACTACTCTATCAAACACATGCAAATATATATATATATATATATATATATATATATATATATATATATATATATATATATATATATATATATATATATATATATATATATATATATATATATATATATATAGAGAGAGAGAGAGAGAGAGAGAGAGAGAGAGAGAGAGTTCGTCGCTAAACTGATAGGGGACTTGTGCATGAACAGAAAATAAGCCGGTGGCCGTTGAACTTGAAGCGGGTATATTTACTATGCTGGACGCACTCTAACGCAATACATGTAGCGCGAGCAATAGTGCCACTTTCTTCGTAGTTTCTTTATCATTCAGTGAGTTCACTTATCGACATAGCAGACTTCGCTGAGCAGTCCTGCTTATAACTTCCTAGATTGCCTTTTTTTACACACACTTAAGACATTGATTCTGGCTACTGATCTCTAGCAGTGAAGTGTTCACTAGATTCAAGGAAAAATTTGTCACAGCTTCTAGTGTATATTTTCACGGTACATATAGAGAACTGTTCATTCCCTGTCACTCTAAGTGACTTGCTCGCGCCTGAAAACCACTGTACATTGTGGGATGAGTGAAGTCATATTTTCACTATTCCTCTATACCAGGGCAACTACCTCATTATTAGAATTGCTGTTCATTTTTTACCTGTATAATAATACTTCAACAGAACTTACTTTCAAACAATATGTATTGCAGTTTGTAAGCATGCCTACAATTCGTCCCTTCTCTGCATGAATAATCGAAAATATTGGAGATAGTACAGACTTGCTAAAAAATGAAGCTGACGGCAATGTTGCACCTAATATTCGGTGAGCCTTTCGAAATTGTGGCGTCAATCTACTTCAGGAACTCTCTGCCCCGATCGAGGCTGAATATATGGCTCACTTGAAGCATTGTTCGCTCTCTTTCCCATCAGTCGTTTCCTTTCCCATCAGTCGTTTCCTTTCCTTATTCAAAGAAGACCAAAATATGATGCGTGGTAATCCACTGGCCTTACCAATGCAAAGCAATTTTTGTATATGCAGTCACCACTTAGTTTCACTCCGCATTAGATTACTGAACAGATACCGAACAATCGTCACCGAGTTAGTGGACGTACTTGAAATATTTTGTGCCTTAAATCACAGCCTTAAATTTGAAGCCATGACGCCAATAGTGTAATGTTTTAAATAATACATCTGAACATCATGGCTCGGCGTGACTTAGTAAAAACCACCTTCAGGTAATTGTCGCTGTTCTAAGTTCCACTGAGAAGAGTATTAAAATTAAGAACAAAAAACAAGCGAGTCCTAGTTATTTGTTCTTCCCTACTCTGCACTAATTTAAGAACAAATTACATTGCAAAAGCAACACTGCCTTTAGTCATTGCACTCAGACGACTAGCGCCTAGCAACTGTCCATTCACATATTCTGCAGTCCCGAGCGGGTACGCCGCGCTGGACATATGCCCGGTCTCGCCTCACTGCCTCACCACCACCTTTCTAATGACGTGGTGGAGCGAGAGCGCGACACGAGAGTCGTTGAGCGCTTATCTGTGCTTTAGGAGGCGGAACGGCGCTTGCGGTAGTCCAAAGAGAGCGCTGAGGCGTCGTGATACGTGGAGGCGATGCCAGTGTTCTATAGCTGCGCTCCAGCCTGCACTATCACGCGCAGTGTAGTTCAACTCGCTCATTTCTTAGCAAAGTCCTAATAGCAGTGATATTTATATAGAAGGCATTCAGCAGGAGATGAATTATCAGTTCGGCGTTAAAGCGCAATAAATTTAATGAAATCCTAATGTCGAATGTGCCTTGGGCGTACTGCATACCAGTCATATCGCGCATGGACTGTTGCTGTTGATGTTGACACACGCCTGAAATGAACAGTCTTCACCAAAAAGAACGCTATCTTTAAAAATGCTCTTTTTTGTGCCAACATACGCTTACTGCGACAAAAAAAGATCTAGTGCTAGGCCTAGCGGTGTTTCTAGTCCGGCCACTAGTTTTCGAGCGGACCAGTATCAGTGTTATTGCATTTATCACGGAGTGGCGTGAAACTACTTTGGCCTGGGTGCGCAAACATTTTATTTGGTAATATGAGTTGGTGGCAACACTGCGCAGTTATGGAACTTGCAGAGGAACAATCGCTGCATTAGGTACGTGCGATAAGTAGGCGCTGACGTCTGGTTGGAATACCCGCCATTATGGTTTATTGGTAATGGTCCTTGATTGTCGATCATTAGATTGTGCATTTGAATTCCGGCTATGTTCGCCGTATTAGGCGGCGAAGGTTAACAGGTAGAAGCCTGTGTACTCAAATTTACTAGCACGTCAAAAAACACAACATAGTCAATATTTCTGGGCCCCTCCAGTGTGGCATTCCTCATGATCATATGGTTGTTTTGGGACCTGAAGCATCAACCATTGCTTACTTTCAAGGGCTGCGCGATCACCTGTGGCCCACTGTTCATGTTGTGCCAGAAGCACAAGCTCATATGAAAAATTGTGCGGGAAAGCTGAATTTTGCCGGCATTACGCTCGAAAAAATAATACTTCAGTGATATAAAGGTGTACTGGTGCCTTTTTTGAAACGTTTTATTTCTGAACAATGGGAAAAAATAGTGAAGGTCTCTTCTTTTAAAAATGACGGTGGAACGTTTACATTCGTTCCTGTTTTGAAAGCACAAGAACAACATAATTCAGAGCCAATATATACCCATGAATAATGACACCATTACTTGTTTACAATATAGTTTTTAAAGTTTTTAATTGTTCTAAGGCAAGCTCGGGCACTTTTATATCTGAAAAGTGAGTGGACGATTACTTTATTAACACTGGAAGCTGCAATAAATACGTAGCTCACTTGAAAACACGAATATGCTAGCCTTGATAGGCAACTACAAAAACTGCACAGCGGAGAATAAATTGTTTGTAATAATTATTCTCAAGTCCTTCCATGTTTTTTGAGCATTCAGAACTGTTGAAAATAAATATTTATGTGTGTTATAATTACTCTGTACAAATTTTATGAGGCCACGCGTAAGCTCTAAGTGATAATACTCTTCAAGATAGTATACAAAATTTTCAGTGATGACCCGTATAACTGAATTGAAAATATCAAGGGGCGTGCCTTAACCTGGCGAAGAAATATACAACGTATTTTGCATTGTATTATCACTGACTTTTTCCTGATATTTACGTTTTGGCGCATGGAAAATGAGTACAAAATTAAGTTCAGTGCTCTTTTTCAATGCCTGAACAGCCGTAGTGTTTCAGCCATCCATCCCCATCTCTTGTAACGGGCTTAAATATTGGCTAAGTATCGCGGAAGCTGTCATCACGAGCGAAACACTAAAAATAGTTGCTCGTGAGAATTTTTATCAATGCCTGGACGTAGGAAACTATTTAGGTGTAATGAATGAGTGTTTTTAGGTAAACAGTTTGGTTGTCACAGTCAGTATAATTAGTAATGGTGCGTAAACTTCTTAGGTGTAATGAAAAATTGTTTTAGGTAAACAGTTTGGTTGTTGTAGTCAGTATATGTAGTAATGATGCAGAACTATTGGTGGCGCCATCGACACTACCAGCAGTTGGTTCGCTATTGAAGTACGATTGCGTTATCGACAGTAAGTTTAATAGAGCTAATGGTAATTCACATTCAACCGTGCAAGTTGATTTCATTTTCCGCAACTTTTCCCGTGTGTAGGTATATAAATCTAACAAAACTAGTTTTGACGAAGTTCCCGATCTCACGAAGAAATTTTCATCCTCAGAATATATTAATAGCGTCCAGGGTTGTCACTATTCGGATTTATTGCAGGAATTTGACTTCCACAGCTTTCCATTATGACGTCCTTATTGAAGATATAGTGGTTTTCGCACGCAAAAGCACACACAATAATAACATTTTTATTCTTACTGGAAGTACTTCTCTATGTAATCACCCCGCCGCGGTGGTCTAGTAGCTAAGGTACTCGGCTGCTGACCCGCAGGGCGCGGGTTCGAATCCCGGCTGCGGCGGCTGCATTTCCGATGGAGGCGGAAATGTTGTAGGCCCGTGTGCTCAGATTTGGGTGCACGTTAAAGAACCCCAGGTGGTCTAAATTTCCGGAGCCCTCCACTACGGCGTCTCTCATAATCATAGAGTGGTTTTGGGACGTTAAACCACACATATCAATCAATCAATCTCTATGTAATCAAAAGTGCAGCCCAATTTTGGATTTCGAGGTGTTTAAATCTCTACTGCAACAAAACTGCATCGTCGATTGCAGGGACACTGTCTTGGAACCCTGTCTGTCAAAGAATGAACGCGTTGAAGTTTCACGCTCCCACATTTTCTCCTTCATCCTGACAAAATTTTCCCGCCGCCTAGTGTAAGATTATCTGTATATGCCTAAACTACAAGCTACAGCAGTCATTTTCCCCAATTCCCAAGATTCCATTTCGAGAGGACGACGCAGCTTTGTCTACTTACTTGTCAGCTGTTGACTAGTCCCAGTTTACCCACAAATCAGATGCTCATGACAAAGTTGAGCAGTTTACGGAGCTTGTAATAAACAGCATGCGTAGTTTTATGCCACAATATGCACATAACCATTGCAAATATCCTAACCTGCTTTCTCCTTAGCCTATAGGTGAGCTCAAGCATAAAGATCGCTCTCACAAACAGGCTAAATATTCTGCACTCAGGAAGTGAAAGGATGCTCTCAGCTCTTTCAGAACTCTCTTTAAACGCCTATATAAACGTTCATATAATGCGTTATTAAAAAAACACATCTCTGACAGGTAGCTAAGCTTTGGACGTGTGTACGCGAAGAGTCTAGAAAAAGTCCGGACAAGCCCTTCAGGCTGCTGCACTCTGGTGGTGTCGTAGTGCATGCCATCGCTTACTCTTATGCGACGCATCCCCCCCCCCCATTTATAAGGCCTCAGACTCGAGGACTTAGCTACCAGAAGAGCCAAATGCAGTTAGAACATCTAGTTGTCTATCGCTGGACGATATGCTCATCTGCTCATGCATTAGGCGCTTAAAGCCGTCCTTATCCTGAAGCCCAGATTGGATCCCTTCCACGAAACTACAGGCCATGGTGGTATATTTGTTTCAGTACTGGTTATAATATTAATTAACGGTCCGAATGCTTTGCCATTCACACGCATGTGGAAAACTACACGTGTTTATTGAGCACATAAGTCGAGCTGCAACAGTGACGTTTCTTCTTATTGCCAGGTTTTTCTACAGTGTGCCACACCGAAGATCTTTGAGCTGGCTCTTCACAACGTACTGATACATAACAGCCACCAGAACGCGGCTGCATGAAAGGAAAGGAAGACGAAGTCAGTTTTCCTTGCAGATGACCTGGCACCATCTTGCTCACCAGGCTTTGTGCATCGTATATAGGTTAATAAAGAAGTTATTCGTAACAGTATTGGTGGAGGTTGACTACTTCCTTACCTCAATGAAGACGCGCAGTGGTCACAACGCTGCCGAACCTTCAACTCTTTCGGCTGTGGTACTTCTTCGCCGCCGTTATCTATAGCCCAAGCCACGACCTAAGCCACACTCCCACACCTCCAGAGTCTCAGAACTTTTCCGGTAACTGTATTATCGATGTTGACACATGGCTGAACCGGTACGAGTGGATCAGCGCTACTCACCACTGGGATCGCACGCTTGTGCTCACCAACGTGCTCTTCTATCTATATGGCACTCCGCGAAGGTGGTGTCAAGACCACGAAGCTGAAATAACGAGCTGAGATCTTTTTAAGGACAAGATCCGCGACCAAAATGGCGATTCATCTGGTCTTCAGTTCGCCGCGAAGAAGACTCTCGCTTCATTGGCCAAGTCTTCTATCGAATCCTACGTCTCCTACATTCTTGACGTATTGGCCCTTTGTGACAAGGTCGACCAGAGCATGCCAGAAGACGAGAAAGTTGACCAAGTCTTAAAAGGCATTGCTGATGGCGCTTTCAACTTGCTGGTTTTTTAACAACGTCACGAGAATTGACATGATTCTTAAAGAATAACGACCTCTCTAACAAGCTGAAACCCGCTGCGTATCTCACAGCATCGTGCGCCCTCCGAACACTGCGGCCACTTTTTCGTCTGATGACGACTTCCCCCAGGCCCCTCCATGCGAGAACCTCACACACATCACTGGTCGAGAAGTCGAGGCAGCAAAACTGGTAGCCATGCCATTCCCGATGCCTGAGCCTTCCCTGACCACTATTTTCATGATACAGGCCGTTGTTCGTCAAGAATTATCGAATGTCGACCTACGTCATATTCGTTCCGTATACTCTGCTGAGCATTTTTATTGCCCCCCTTCTACTCGCCTTGCTTCCACCTATTGTCGACAATGCAATTCGTCCGAATGGTGTACCATTGTTGACATGCTCATATGCTTTAACTCTCGATGCATTGGCCATATCGCTCGCCACTGCCACAACCACTGCACTCCATCGTCATATAATGCGCTCCCCTAACACGCAACTTCTGTCTGCCAGTCGTCCTCACGACTTGCTTCATCGATGCTGACCACATTCTCCACTCTTGCCGCATCTCTGACCAGACCTCACTATGACCGGTTACCATCTCCTACTTGTCGCCAGTCCCAGTCACCCTCACAAAGCAGTGTAGCATATCAGACCTATTCGCAGCACCTCTGACCAGAAAACTAGGGATACAGCTTCTGGAGGTGGAGCTCCATTAAGAACCTTAGGAATCTATCCTCGCCTAATTCTCGCTAACGACGAACCGGAACCTTTTAGACTTTACTTTTGATAATGTTCGTGTGAGCGCGTTTATAGATACTGGATCGCGTGTGTACACTATGAGCGATGTGCTCTGCCCGAATCTCTATTTAGGAGGGAAGCACTGTTGTTCTTTTTACATTTACTGAACATTGCTCTCATTAACGCATTCTTGGTATGCGTTTCCTAGCCATGCGTTCTCATTTCATAGACTGTTCGGCTGGCTCTTTCTGCACCTCGATTTACCTCTCCTTTCCGACCCGACTGACACACCACAAAGCCGCCTCTGATGCATTGATTTCACACGCCTTAGGCCTAACTCTGCCACATATGTCAACTTAACCTCCACCACGCCACCAGTACATGACGATCGTTAGATGGTGGCGACTTTTCCTTCCGTGGTGCTGACGCATGGAGTTGCTGTGCCGCACACAATTCTGACGACTACTGGAAACCTCACCTGCTTTCCGCTTGTCGAATTCTCACTTACCACTTACGTTATACCGCAGGGTATCTGACCACGTCGAGCTCTTTAGCATGGAAGATTGCTGTGATAGCCAGTGATTCCACTACGTCACATTCTTGAAGTGTCGACATAAACCGGAAGGTTTTATTGGATCTGACGTCTGAGCAAGCCGCGGTGCTTTTACATGTTCTTGGGGGCTAGCGTGACATTTTCGACTTTGCCAGTACCACTTTAAGCAAAACGACTGTTGTCACTCGTTGATTCAATACTGGCCATGCGACTCCCATTCAACGACGCCCATTCAACGCAGGGAATTCTCTAGGTTATTATAAGGTTTGTGAAAAGCACGCCATGCATTGAAGTATTTTTGTGGTTGTAAACGAATGAAATTAATGGGTATATTGTCGCTTGAACAACATGTGGCATGGGATTCGGCACACCCCTTGCACCTCCATTGCCCGTACAATGTCTCTGACACTATGATTTTAACCCCCATTTTTATTCACTAGATCATCCACTCATTGCACATGCTATGGAACCAGCAATGCGTATTTCAAAACAAAAACAGTGAAAAAAAAATTTGGAGACAAGTGGGTAATCAGTCGTGCGTGAGGTTATCAACCGTAAACATTTGAAATTGTAAGAAGAAAGAAAGGAGGAGATAAACAGACAGTAAAAGAAGAAAGTTTGCAGAAAACGCGAACAGTATTTCTACGTACTATGTATTCATACAAATGATTAGCCCTAAAGGGTCACGCCAGGGCATGAATTTGTGTACAAAGAAAGCTTCATATTTTATTTGCAGTGTTTCAATTATATCACAAGAGATGGGCCACTCTTTTGAAAGTTATATTGGGCAGATAATCGTTACCACACTGTATTCTGTAATTCCGGGCGTATGAGTCGGCATGCTTTTAGAATTTTCGTTTCTGCCACCAACATTGAGGAGCCGGCATCGACCTAATGTGAAGAAAAAAAAAGTTGCGAAGCTCTCAAGCTGCATTATTTACCTAAAACTACACTTTGAACCGTCAATTTATTACCGCCTGCTCGGTGGTGTTCACCACACGTTTAATAAATGAAACCACTCGTTTTCATTTTACAATATTTATTCAAAGAAATTTACGACAAGGCCATGGTAGTCGGAATAAGAGAGTCTTTAATTGAATTATGTCTACGTGTAAACAGCCAACACATATAATTGTGCCTTTCGAGTAGTTCTGACACTGGCGCATGCTTAAACCTCCAACTGGCGACTGTTTCAGGCGAGCTTACGTTCAAATCAGCTCTTAGCGAATGCATAATGAGTCATTTAGTAAGATCACCTTTTTCGTATATCGAAAGTGGTTTTCAATTTTCTTCATATTGTACTGCTCCGCTTGGAGAATTGAAGAGATAAGTATCTCATCATAATCAACATCAGCATGGTCAAGGTTCACTGCAGAATGAAGGCGTCTCTTACTAATATCGAATTGTCTTTCACGAGCTGCTTTTATTTTGTGGCTGCGAATTCATGAATTTCCTTCTCTCAGCTGAGTCTCTAAGTGCCTCAGCTGCAATTTTTATGTCTCGGTATATGTTACGTTATTCTACCTGACCGCCAGTTATCTACTCTATGCTATACGCCACCCTGTCATCTCTCTTCTGTACTCTTATGATCAACAATTGCATCAGCGGCCACTACTCTTTCTCTAGATCACTAAGCTCTCGTCTCAACTCTTAACATGACGCTTATGCTGTTTACTGTCATGGCGTGCTTCTTGGTACTCAATTTCCTTGTTGCTTTATGGCTATTGTCGAACGTCTGTTGCCGGATACGAAAATTCTCAGAATCAAATTGCTATACACCTTCCGTTTTAGAGATAGCGGTAAATTTTCACGACTGATAGTTGTCTGTGTCAAGTGTATTCGAAATCTGCCCTTATCGACCACTTGTGCATTGTAATGTCATAGATTCAATCCCAAACTTCATTGGTTCGCCAAAGTACTGAAGGTGCATGGTAGAACGGCTGATGCAACCAGCGTCAATGCGAGCAAGGTGTTCGATGCAATGGTCGCATACCAAGGAGAGTCTCACGCATACCACAGCAACTGCTCCTGCGGTGCACCTCACGTAATCGATCACAATTCCTCACGCAACGTGCAGCAAGCCCTCTAGTACGCAGATGCCATTCCAGCCAGCGACTGCCGGTGGTTCCTGATTGGAGGCTTCGAACTACTTCTTGATATAAAGGATCCCAAGAGCTACAAGAGAACCGTATTGCGCGAAGACGCGGGCCAAGAACCAAAAAAAAATCCCTTGTCGTCGTCACACCTGAGTCTGAGACCCGTGCGCTTTCGGCCCCGGGGCCAAATAAAAGGCCTCTGTTTATTCTGTGCATAACTGTTACCTTAACTAGTCGTCCTCTTGTCCACCTCTTCTATGAGAGCCTGCGTGAGATGGAACCGCGAGCTCAGACACCCGTTACCGCAGATGCTAGTAGTGTTCGCTTTTATTACGAGCGTCAGGGGGAATATCATCGATGAGTAGCCTTCAACAAAATAAAAGCTCACTGAATGCGAAGGTACTTCCACCCAGTGGGCGTTCAGTGGTGTCCTCCGGGGACTGCTATTCAAGAAAGCTATCTTCATAAATTTACAGAAGGTTTAACTGAAAACTTATTTGGAACAGGAAGTGGTTAGAGAGAGTAAATTGTCTAACTCGTATAATTTTATGAGTTTGTCGAGCTTGTGTGTTCTTTTGAGTATCAGACTACAAGCATCACAATCGCGTCACTTTACGGCGAAAGTGCCGCTTCTTAAGCCAACTATCAAGAATTTCGCAACCCCTAATACATTTATCAAATTAAACCATGATTTTTCTTTGTACCTTGGTTAGTAAAAAAGCTTACGACAAACGCATGGTAGTCACAACTGGACAGCCTTTTCTTTGAACAAGTCAGGTTCTTGTCAGGTAGCTAGGCAGTACAACGTCGAGCGGCATCACTTTTACGAAGCCGTTGAAATTACTACAGAGGACAGCATTTACTGCGTGGTTGAATATGCTTCAGTGTACAATAAAACGCTAATGTATTTTCAAAGACAGGCTCGTGCAGTGAGAGTCATTGTGCGTTCTCGATTGAATTTACTATCACTCTCATATTGTGTGTAAGCGCTGGGTACAACTCAACGAAGACAATGGGTGTACAAAAAAGCTTGATCCATTTTCTAAGGCACACTCTACAACAATAACGTGAATTTCAACCTCCAATAACGTTTCAGCAGTACAGTTAAAGACGACTACTTCGGACACTATTGTTTAACGACTTCCTGGTAGCAATTGAATCAAGTCAGCTCTAATAATGCTGCCACATTGTATGCTGCTTGTATATCTCTGACAAAATACATAATACTTGAACAGCTTAGCTGTACGCGTCACTAACGTAAAGTGAATCTTATACATTGAGGCAAAGCTTTTTGGTAACCAGATTTTAAGTTCAGCAATGAACTTAACCAGGTCCATTGACAGTATTTCATGATTGATAAAGTAAAGACGCAGTTTATCTTCTTCTACTTCAAATTATAATGTCAAGCTTGCAGTTTTTCGTAGAATGACTTTCATTTCTTACTGACGAGAGAAATGGGGATGTTGAGAGGTGTCTAATGAAATCGGTTTTTTTTATTGAAGCGTTCGCGGAGATACTCGTATCAACCTACTGCTACCCTGTGTTTGCTTCAGTAAATTTGTTGTCTTAGATTAGCTCTTTGAGATCTGCAGCATTGATGTGATGGGGAATGTATGCTTCAGGTTCTTTTCTTTTGTGTAGCATTGTGATGTTATTATCATAGTTTAGGTTACGTTTTATACTTTTGTGTTGTATACTGTACTGCTTCTTCGTGCATGGCTGTCGTCCTAACTGCCTTGGAAGAGGTTATTTGTTCCTTGCCCAACAAGTAAGCTGGTCTCGAACTTTGGCCAACGTGTGATTTTCCAACGTTATTCTAAGAAAGTTGAGTCGCAATGATACTTAGAATCCAATGGGTCACTTCGCTGAGAGATGGAAGTCGCAAATATCCACAGAAAGCTCGAGCCAATATAGCTATTGATAACATCAAAGATGACACCATAACTACGTCGCGTGTACAATATTTAACTCTTCAGATTTTTAAGTGAACTTTGTTCAACAACGACGTCACTAATATTATTCAACTCGCTTCGATGTATATGCATCAGGGGCATGCGGGCCATCGGAGGTCAAAATACGTGGTTTAACTCAGTTCTGTCAATAAAATAGCGCTAGAGCCAATGCACTTTCCAAAATGGGCTGAATTTATTTTGAAGGAAGTAAGAAAAGAAGAGATTGCTAAATGAAGTGTAAAGTGGCCCGGGTGCTTTTAAAATGAAGTTATCTAAAAATATGAAACTAGTGCTGTTTGCATTAATTTAGGGTACACTTGCAAAGTAAGAGTCATCGTTGCCAAATGTTGTGAACCTTTATCCATTATAGTTACAAGGAGTAATGAAACATGACTTAATTAAAAGTGCACCACGTTTTGATTACGTAATAAATTTTTGCTCTATACTGACCGTCGGTAATTTTATAATTACAATTCATGAAGATCATTATTTATAGGTTAGGTATATACGCTTATTAATTAGCGATGATGTAAGCACAACTTAATGGTATTGAAATGCACGTCCCTAGATTGGATCTTTTCTTCTGCTAAGATTATGTAATTATACCCGCCTGGAAGCACAGGCAGCAGGCATCTACTTCAGCGTAAGTATTAGAGCTTGCCAATTGATGTTGGCCAGCTTTCATCTCGCTAAGAGCTTTGTAGAATACCTGTGCTGGAGGGTCAAACCTATTTGCTTCCATGGTTACGTAAGAAGGGAGACGCACGTTTCACAACTTTTGCTTTTGGTTTGAAATGAGATTATCGAAATTTCTACACCCTTCTTATTTTACCGAAATAATAGTACACTGGTCGTGCGTGTGCACAACGTGGTCATCTGCAAGAATTATGTCATTCCGAAGATAACGTCTGAAACCGAACTCAGGAACTAATGTCTAGGATCAGTTCGATTTTTTAATGAAGCTGTTTAAACTTCAGTTTTAGCCATGGCCCTTGACCCCTCAAAACTCGGCGCCACTGTGGAAATAGAAGTTGGCTGATAGCGTATCTATGTAGAGTATCTCATAGTAAGGTGGTGGGTTAGAGAAATCAAGGTGGGGAGGAGCGTTGTGGAAGAAGAGGAAAAAAGAAATGAAGGGAGAGTGTAAGCATAACATAGACACCTATAGTACCGCATAGTAAGGATTTGGAAAAAGAAGTGATAGCGAGGATGAGAGAAAGGACGGGTAAACAGTGTGAGAGTTAGGGGGAGGGAAAGCCAACAATATCTGCTTTTTTTCTTAGTCTTCACGTGGCTCCTGCGTAGCTCCTCCATTTATTGATTCAATGCATTAACATTTGAAGCAAAATATTTTTGACTTGCCATTACGTTGTGCGCTTCTTTATGTGGTTGCCTGAGTTCTTATATAAGCTGGCGCGTTAGTTTTATTGCAGAAATTATCACTAATTAGAAGCGTAAACCTCGATGATATATGGCTACTTGTGTATAAAAAGTAAAAAAAATCCTGCAATCTAGGATAGACAATCTATTAGGCATCCTAAAGTTTATAAAGATTGCTTAACACAATGGGCTAAATTCCTGCGATAAAAATGCGCATTTAATTTCAAAATAAGGATACTTGACAATCCAGAAGGCTCTAAGCTTATTCTGGGCACCTACTGGAGCAGGAAATAGATTGGTTAAGTATATGACTAAGAAAATGACGGTACAGTGATATTGAAAGCGATGACAAATTGAAAATAAAAAAATAAAATACAAAAACTTGTCCAAAACTAATACAAAAATTAAACTCTTGAGGCAACAAGATGGCCACTTAGATGTCACGTAATTTGCTCGCTCTCTTTTAATTGCTTTTGCCTATAAATGGAACATTACACTGTGGAGTGGATACTTTGGACATTGGATGGGAAAATAAATCAGTGCACCGAGCAGCCACAACACTGTTCGTTTCACCCTAGGTGTCCTATAAAGTTCCCTTCGTCGTGAATAGTCGTTATTGAACCATTCATGCTACGTTTTTCATTGTGTTTTTACTATTGTTAGATCGCATACCTACATTTACACACTTGTATACAGTTCTATCTGATTATTCTGTCTTCAGACCTCATCATTTAATAAATTCGAAGCATTTCCTTGCGAACTTCGGTGACTTTGAGCATATCTATCTCTCTATCTATCTATCTATCTATCTATCTATCTATCTATCTATCTATCTATCTATCTATCTATCTATCTATCTATCTATCTATCTATCTATCTATCTATCTATCTATCTATCTATCTATCTATCTTACTATCTATCTATCTAGCTATCTATCTAGCTATCTAGCCACCTACGACTTTTAGCTCTCCTGGCCGTTTAGATAACGATATCGATACCAAACTTGGTATGGCATAACATGGCTTTATGAAAAACATACTTGACTAGTCACAACGTGAAAATCATGAGACGTTGTTATGAATGTCATCATTTATATTTCATGGTGCTGCAGCTCTTGCGGTTGTTTCGTTCTCATGGCATTTTGCAAAACCGGAATGGTATGACATGATTGCATGGTGAACAAAAGCAAAAGACCCTTATATGAAAATAATAACATGCGCGTCATGTAACAACATGACTACATGCCGCGCTCATAATGCGCTCGTGGCCATTTCGCTAGCGTGACATATACCAATTTTGGTATTACAGTACGTGAATAGATGACGAAAATATGTGACTGGTGCAAACATGATAACTATGAGATTCGTGTCATGTAACATCCACGACTACATGCCCCGCTTATAATGCACTAGTGGCCATTTCGCTAGCTTAGCTTATACCGAATTTTGTAATACGGGAAGTGAATAGGTGACGACGGTATGATTCTGATGCGAACATGGGAAACATGGAATGTGTGTCATGTTACAACATAACTACATGCTACGCTCATGATGCGCTCGCGGCCGTTTCACTAGCTTCACTTGCACTAAACTTAATATTACGTGACGCGAACGAACGACATAGGTAAATGAGATTTCCAAACATAATAATCACGCCATGCGTGCCATGTAACAACATGTATACATACCACACTGATGATCCGCTCACGGCCGTTTCACTAGCTTCACGTATGCCAAATTTGGTATTACGTGACGCCAATGGATGTCGAAGGTATGTGACTGGTACAAACATAGTAATCATGAGATGCGTGTCATGTCAGAACATGACTACATGCCACAATCAAGGTGCCAATATATTTCGACGTGACTCGGTGCGCCGGCTCGCCGGCGTTCATTTCGTCGCGTCACATCTGCGTTGCCACGCCAGCTGCCGGCCCTGCCATATACTCGCAGGCGCACGCCGCGCTGCGTTGCTTTGATGCATGCGTGCTTCAACGCGTGCGGCGTCCCTCCGTCACGAAAACAGAAGACGCAGTGTTGTCTGGGTAACGCATCGGTGCGAAATGCAGCATGTCGCATTTCGCGCCAGTTGCCGTTGGGCGCCGCCGATGGACGCTGGTCGCGCCTGGCGTCAGACTATGGAGTGCTCGCGTTTTGCTATCGCGGCGTCACTGTGCCCAGCATGCGCGCGCGTCACCGCTACTTCATGATGCACTCGTGGCCATTTTGCTTGCTCCACATGTACCAACTTTGTTGTTACGTGACGGGAATGACTGACGAAGTATATGGATGGTGCAAACACGATAATCGTGACACGCGTGTCATGTAAGAACATGACAACCTACTCCACTCATAGCGAACCCGCAGCCGTTTCGCTAGCTCCACATATACTAAATGTGGTATCACGTGACGAGAATCGATGACGAAAGTAAACGACACTTTCAAACATGATAATCATGACACGGAGATCATGTACGGCATCGATAACCTCCAGCTCGTAACACTGAGCTGATTTTAAAGTGACATTTCAACATTTTCCCTTGTGCTTTGCATATCATTGATTCCCACTGTACGTGGGATCCGCCAATATTAGGAAGCCTATTGATAGAGAGCCTTCATAATAACTGATGTGTAACAACAATATGCACCACTCGCACTACTTGTTTTTGTATTGTACTTGTTTTCGTACTTGTTTCGTATTTCATCATGACGTTTCAGGAGTAACGCTGAATAATATTTACCCAATTACAAGCGAACTAAGCAACCTGCTCAGAACCAACACGACTAAATTGAAGTAAAAAATTCAGCTTTCAAATCGCCTAAAATCCACAAAACTGACGTGTACACGCCATCTGGCGTGAGATGTGTTACACTTATTATTTACCAAAAATGCGGGAAAGCGATGGTAAAAGCTTGCATTGAGATATCCGTGAATAAGTGTTGGGTGCTGCAGCCGATGCTTTGTAGGAGCTAAGCAGAAGCAATGTGAGGACTAAGAAAAGTGGAATGCACTCTTACAAAGTTGTAACTGGTTTGTTTGGCGATTGTGTGCATATACTTCTTGTCGACTCCTACGATTCAAATAAACGAGAAGCAAAAAGAAGCTGCGAAGACGCGGTTGGCCAGTAATGTGTCCACGGTTACGAATTGAGTGAGCAAGAAAAGGCATTTCCTGATAAAAGCAAAAAAAAAGATGGTGATGAACGTGTACGAATTTCAATGAATTATGACAGTCGACAAAAAAAAGACTGAAGAACTGTAGGCTAGAAATAGTTAAAATGACTTAACACTCATCGATTTCTGTTTTGTATGTAGTATGAGTTATATTTAATAGATTTAAAAGTGTGTTTTGAAAAGTGTTTTTTAAGTGCAATAAATATGTGAATATAGCAGGACCCCATATATTTTTGTATCCTGGATACCGAAAGCTTGGCTCAAACATACTTGGTTTGACGTCCTCGAAGTTGTGCCTTGCTACGTAAAATTGCTGAGCCACTGCTTTCAGTAAATTTTTGGATACGTCTGTTCGATAGTCGTTTTTAAATGCGAAACATTTCTTAGCAAACTTCGGTGACTTTGAGCGTTTCTATCTATCTATCTATCTATCTATCTATCTATCTATCTATCTATCTATCTATCTATCTATCTATCTATCTATCTATCTGTCTGTCTGGCTGTCTGTCTGTCTGCATGCCTGTCTGTCTGTCTGCCTGCCTGCCTGCCTGCCTGCCTGCCTGTCTGCCTGCCCGCCTGCCTGCCTGTCTGTCTGCTTGCCTGTCAGTCTGTCTGTCTGTCAGTCTGTCTGTCTGTCTGTCAGTCTATCTATCTATCTATCTATCTATCTATCTATCTATCTATCTATCTATCTATCTATCTATCTCTCTATCTATCTATCTATCTATCTATCTATCTATCTATCTATCTATCTATCTATCTATATATCTATCTGTCTGTCTGTCTGTCCGTCTGTCTGTCTGTCTGTCTGTCTCTCCGTCTGTCCGTCCGTCTAGCCGCTAACGTTTAGGTGCTCTCGGTATCACCCCCTTAACTTGGCGTGAACCAAAATCAGCATGAGAGGGTAAGATAGTTTGACGAATATGACCCACTGGTCAAGACGTGAATAATGTCACCATCCCGTCTCATACGTCGTCAAACACTTACCGCCAGACAGTGACACATACCCACGGGTGGCTAAGTGCCACTGGTATGCTGGTATATGATACAGGTGATTGACACTAGGATCTACCCAGGAACGGCTATTTTAACGCATGACCGTTAAGAAATACGCAATATCGGTAGCGTCAACCCGACGAATGCAAACAAAAAAATGTTAGAGTCCCAGCTAGAATTGAACCCAAGCGTTTTGCGTGGAAAGGAATAATTTTACCACAGAGCTACGCCAGGTCTCAGAACTACTTTTCAAATACACGCTAATCTTCGTGAAATCTTCCGGTATCCAGGATACAGAAATATAAGGAGTAGTGGCTTATTCACATGTTTGGTACACTTTTCAGAAACACTTGCACTTTTCAAAACAAACTTTTATATCTATCCAATATGATTCATACTACATACAAATCAGAAACCGACGAGTGTTAAGTAATTTTAATCATTCCTAGCCTAGAATCGTTCAGTCTTTTTTTTTTGTCGACTTCCATAATTCATCAAAATGTTTACACTCCCACCACCGTCTTTTTTCGATACAGCTGTCACAACGAGTTAACGTCAATTGGGGTTAGTTGCCATGCGCTGAGGTTGATGTATGTATCAGTGACCAGGACCAGAATCCTCGCGAGTGTCAGCGCTTCATATCAGCTTCTGGTGTTACTAATACGCATGTTCCATTTAGCATCACTGCGAAATTGCAAACAACTGGTTATCCGAACATCTGCATCTACTCAACATATGTTTGTGCGTGCAAAATTTGTACATATATTTAGCGTCTTTCATGACGTGCAGTCAATAAAATTATTGCGACGCAGTCACGTTCCCTCCGCATGCTTCGCATAACGTCAATTTTTAAGTTCGTGGTATCTGCCGAATTTTTTTTGTTCCTGTTTTCCCATTATGCCATTTGCACCCGCAAGAACATTCCATCATGTAGACAAGTTTCGATTTCGAAGGTGTCTTTTGATTCTTACGAAAGGTGTGACAACAAGTTGTGATGCTGGCAGTAAAGTGAGGATTAACTTTACTCACTAACATTTTGTAAAACTTCCAGTTGCGTTAATAGAAAATCTTTGATACTTTGGCAGACGCTTTTCTAAGACATTCATTGCTGGCTAGAAATTAATAACTATCAGGGGGAATAACATTCATAGTTCGCAGTGCACTTTATTGTTCGGTTATATATGTTAGCGGCTGGTTGGGCTGTGCTAAGCGGATGTTACAGCTAGCACTGATTTCCTAAGGTATGTGTTCGTTGCAGACATTGTTTAAAAAGTGGCGCGGGTAATTTATTTTACCTATTGTTCCCTTTTGGCTGGGTGAGTAATGAACGCAGTCGCCATTGTCATTGCAGGTATTTATGCGCCTCGCCTGTTGAACAATTACTCCTAGGTCGCTATGTCGCGTGTGATGCCTACTGTTAATAGGTATTGTTGGCTCTGCTGGTTTAATCTAGAGTGTTGTCTACTATTCTATTTTCAATGGGTACCATCGTGTCCAGGAAGCAAGTTTCATTGGAATAATGGTGCACGGTAAATTTAGTACTAGAGTGAAAGTTTTCACTTTAGTTTGATAAAGTGTGATTACCGAGCTTATGCTATGTGTACATATAATAAGTATGTGTTTTATGTATCTAAAAAAGCTTTAAGGCTATGGAAAAGATCATTTCAAAAACTCCGATTCTAACCGACTCTTTAAAATATTGGTGTATTTTGGGGCCACTGGTGTTCTCATGCTAGGGCCAAAAGTTTGCAAGTCATGGAAGCAATTGTATTAAAAACAATTTGGCGTGAGTTCC
This sequence comes from Rhipicephalus microplus, assembly GCF_043290135.1. NCBI lineage: Eukaryota > Metazoa > Arthropoda > Arachnida > Ixodida > Ixodidae > Rhipicephalus > Rhipicephalus microplus. The sequence goes on from NC_134700.1 coordinate 123,763,936, forward strand.
AATGTCAGTAACGAGAGATGAAGTTAAACTTTAGCGTGCTGTGGTTGTTTGCTTTTTCAGAGTGACCTTAACTGTTTAATACGTGGATTATAGAATTGCTGAAAGAAATAAAAGTTCCTCTTATTTTACAGCTTCAAGTATCAAACTGCAGATGTTTTCGCGAATCAGTTAAACATAATTCATCTTGAATACGTACTTTATGTGAACTGAGGATTTTTATACGCTCCATATGTCACAAAAGTGGCTCAATGTAGCCAAACGTGGTAGCCCCGTTCATTAGATCTGTCAATCAGTTCTACATCTGTACTGAGAGAGGTAATCACGGTCATCATAATCGTTATCATCCCTGTCGTCAGCATCGGCCTCAGTCGTTTCCAATGCACAATAAGGACCTTTCCCAAAGACCCTGAATCCAGCCCATCCTGCGGGAGTGATTCACTTGTGTGCTCAAAATTCCTTGTTTCCATCACTTCACCAAACTTGTTCCTATCCACGGCCGCTTTTCACACCTCTTGGTACCCATCCTTATGTTCCAAGTGACCACATGTTATCTGTCTTTCTTATCATGTCACCTATCCAGGCCCCCTTTTTTCCCGTTTTTAATGAACTAAGACTTCAGCTACTTCTTTTTATTCTCTGGTCCACTGTCGTTTCGTTCTATTCCTAAAATCACCACTATCATTTTTAGTTCAGTTAAAGACTTGGCAGCCCAATGCTTCTTTTCGAGATTTTTGCCCTGTCCCCAGTGTAGGGTAGCATATCGGTCCTGCTAGACTAGTTACCACTCCTGCAGCATGCCTTTCTTTTTCCTCTCGTTCATTCTTTTTGTTATCTAGGTTTCTTGCGTCATACAGAGAGCCTTGGGTGTAACCCTCAGACTGTTCTATAAAGGCAAACAACATACCTAGACTAGCTAGGGACAGATGGAAAATACAGCGCGGCCGAAAACATACAACCGGTATTTCGCGAACGCAGGCGCAAAGCTATGTCAGTGCCTCTGCAGGGCAAACAGGAAGATATATCCCGAATGTTGTCTACGCACGTTGCAGAATACGACAGAAGTTCAACATATAAAACAGTAGCGGTTTCAGAGTGTCGACCTGGCCTTTAAAGCAGACTCACTACTGAGGCCGAAGTTCAAATCACGGGAAATATCACAAAAAGATGAAATGACTGGTTCACAATTCAGTCTTCCTGTCTGCCATTATTAATTCTGATAATGACAGGATGTCTGCTGTATCCGCCAAACTTCCGTGACAAGGAGAATTACCCGTACAGAAAATCTTCATTGTAAAGTCCCTGGCTCATCAAGGCCCGAAGATGAACGTGAAGCTGCACGTAACCACCCGAGGGCTCACTTTGTGGTCGATCGCCACTGACTCACCACCACAACTCGAAGAACCTCTCTCCATAGAAAACAAACCAAGCATGTTCCAGCAAATAACCGCTCACTAGGAAATCCCGCTCCAGGAAATCACCGCTCATCGTATGATATATCCACAGGAAGATAAACATCTGAACAAAAGGGGGAATACTATGTGTAAAAATTCGCAAATCGTGGTGTGCTGAACCTCTCTGCGTTCCTGCGGAAGGCATCTTAAAGTGATAAAATGAAAATGTCGGCGCAGTACCAGCCTTGTAGATCTAGTTCACATGGGCTGGACCTGCTCTTCCTAAAACAATCCCAGTAGAAATATGGAATGCTTGCAGACCACGGCACTTTACCTCGAAGCCGGAAAAAAGGGCAAAGTCACCAGTCTCTTGAAATCAGTCACCGTGTCCCAAGTAATTCCCTCCGACGATCAGGGGTATGAATGGAGGAAGGGGCTAAAGCCTTCGCCCCCATCTTTCTCAACCAGCGTGAATAATTGTTATTACAAATTTTGCCTGTCTACGCCATATGTTAGAACGAGCTAAATATAATGATCAACACAATTCTGCTTCAAGGGACACCAAAGTCAATCAATGACTTAATTTATTAGGTTGTTTGACAGCCTTACTGACTGAATAATGGCGAAGAGAACCACGGTTAAAGTTTCATTTTGAATTTTAGCGCCAAAACATCCAAGCGTGACGTCACTCATCTCACAACAAAATATTCGAATTTTTGTTGGATGGTTTCTTTCTGAAACTTTGTATGCTAAGTGTGTGGCACCCGTAGCTAATAATGTACTTAAGTTTGACGCATACAAACCGCGTTGGACCACGTGGACGCCGTCAAAATGTATGACTTCATGGTGTATTGTGCGGAAATTTCAAGACGGCGTCTTCCCCCGCATTTTCTTTTCAGGCGTTTTGTCGCTTACCAATCGTCATTTCTCAGTAAAAATATTGTATTTCGGGACTGGTAAATTTCACTTTACTAATACCCGAAAAACCATGTTTTCCTCTTAAGTGTCTCTTTAATGACTGTGGCAAAACAACGCACTGGAGTTAAAGTTGCCTGTTGTATTCACAACATTTGAAATACATAAGACGAGATTCCACAGATGCTTCACTATTACTCAAGAAAACAAGGAAAATCCATATCGAGACGTGCTTACAGTAAGATACCATCTCTCCGATTTTCTGGTTATTTATAAATATTCAGATGTGTAGATTCCACTGAATCCAGAAAATGCATTAACCTAGGTTATTCATGAATTTATGGCTCGTCAATGACGTCGCACTGTTCAGCAATGCTGCCAATGAATAACAAAAAGAAATAGATATAAGAATTGAATTATGAAAGTCTCAAGTTAGAACAAAATATACAAATGTTAAAAACAACGCTAGCTGGCCTAGTGAAAGAGCAGCGATTAGTGACCAATCTTTTGAATGAGTAAAAAATTGGCGGATCCCAAGTACATTCGGAATCGATGATATGAGAAGCACGAATAAGAAATGTCGATATGTTACTCTAAAATCAGCTCAACGTTTTGAGGTGGAAATAAAGGATGCTATACATGACTTCCGTGTGATGGTTATTGTGTTTAGATGTGTCGTTTAAATTCATCTATTCACGTCACGTGACGCCAAATTTAGTATATGTGGAGCTAGTGAAAACCACAAGCACGCTATGAGCGTGGTATGTTGTCATGCTCTTACATGGCAAGTGTGTCAGGATTATCATGTTTGCACCACTCATATTTGGTATATGTGGAGCTTTCAAAACGGCTACGAGCACATCATGAAGGGTCCAATACTCTTGAATGTAGCGTTGACGCGCGCGCACGCTGGGCACAGCAACGCTACGTTATCAAGACACGCGCATCATGAAGGGCCAATTATACTCCAATGTAGCGTTGACTTGCGCACACGCTGGCACAGCGACCTTACGTTAGCAATACGCGAGCACTCTTATAGTCTGGCACGACATGCTGCATTTGGCACCGATGCGTTAGCATGACAGCACTGTGTCTGCCTCTTTTCGAGACGAAGGGACTCCGAACGCGCCGAAACGCACATGCGTCAAAGCAACGCAGCGCGGTGTGCGCCTGCGAGTATATGGCAGGACCGGCGCCTGACATGGCAACGCCGGTGTGACGCGACGAAACGAACGCCGGCGCGCACGCATGCCGGGTCACGTCGCAGTGTCTTGGCGAGTTGACTGTAGCATGTAGTCTTGTTCTCACATGACACGCATCTTATGATTATTATGTTTGCATCAGTCACATTGCGTCGTGATCCATTGACGTAACGTTAAACCAAATTGGCATATGTGAAGCAAGCGAAACGGCCACCAGCGCATCACGAGCGTGACATGTAGTCATGTTGTTACATGACACGCATCTCATCATTATCATGTTTGCATCAGCTGAATACCTTCGTCATCCATTCAGGTACCGTAATACCTGATTTGGTATATATGACGCTAGCGAAATGGCGGAGAGCGCATCATGAGCGTGGCATGTAGTCCGGTTGTTACATGACACGCATGTCCTGATTTTCATGTTAGGGTATGTCGTTTGTGTTCGCCATGCAATCATGTCAAAGCACACCAGTTTTGCAACATGTCATGTGAACGAAACCACTGCAAGAGCAGCAAGACCATGAAATGTAAATCATGACATTCATGATATACATGACATTATTTTCATGTTTTGACTAGTCAAATACACTCGTCATACAGTCATGTTATGCCATAACAAGTTTCGTATTGATACCATTATCCAAACGGCCAGCAAAGCTAAAAGTCGTAGGCGGCTAGATAGATAGATAGATAGATAGATAGATAGATAGATAGATAGATAGATAGATACATAGATAGGCAGATAGATAGATAGATAGATAGACAGGGAAATTGATAGATAGATAGATTGATAGATAGGATAGATAGATAGATAGATAGATAGATAGAAAGATATATAGGTACATAGATAGATAGATAGATAGATAGATAGATAGATAGATAGATAGATAGATAGATAGATAGATAGATAGATAGATTGATAGATAGATAGATACGCTCAATGTCGCCGCAGCTCGCTAAGAAATGCTTCGCATTTAAAAATGATCTATACCAAATGCAAAAATTAACCAGGGAGCCTACTACTGCAAAGAGAATTCAGAAAAAATAAAAATATTGCCTGGTGAGAGAAAGATCTCTTGGTAAAAGCACAGTGGTGCGTTGTATAGAAAAGTGCCGAAATTCTTTACAGTCGCTTTTTGAATATGAAACTAGGCTTCACTGATGTAGTCAGATGATTGTCTGCTTAGCATGCAGAATGTAATGGGACACAATCCCAAACACTTCGCATATGATTTGGTCGCAAGGCATTATGAAAAGCACTCTAAATTTTTTTTGCGTAGGAGAGCCACATTGTGGAAGCTGTTCTCAATATTTAGGGTAGCCCAAGCTTGGTCACGGTTCCGTTGTGCATGCGCACTAAATAACGACCTGAAATTTACTTCGCATCTGTAATAGTCGGAATGCTCAAGACATGGTGGAAAAAAGTATAGGGGGACATAAAATTAACGCAATATTTAAGATTCAGCTCATTTGGAAAGAAGAAAGCCGCCACAAAGCAATCGAACTCTTATTGAAACGCAAATCTTGTGTGTGGAAATTTCACGGTTTTGCAAATTATTGGCGCAAACCAAGGGTATACACCCATACACACGCACAAACAGACCGCACACGCACATGCAAACGTTTGCCTCTACACACACACGCACGCAAACACGCACAAAACACACACAGACACAGACACTCAAGAGTTCTTACAAGTTTGGGTTTGACGTTCTCGCTAATGTTTTCACGGTACGCCTGCGATACATCAAAACGAGAAAGTTCTGTAACCGCTAAAGTGGAAGAAAAAGCCCGTATTGAAATGGGAAAATGGACGTAAATTTTTACAGCCCCATTACCTTCCAAGGCTTTCTGCTTTTCTTCACGGAAAACTAATTTTGTTAAGTGCGTGTTTCCTCTCACAAGAACAAGCTCAGGATCTGGTGGCAGGGCAATACTACTTGTCTCTCTTGCTTTGCTCTAAGGGAAAGCATGGCAGAGTCTACGATAAAAAACGTATTGGCGTTGGGGTAGTGTTGAACGCGGATAGTGTAGATCGTAGCCGTGTTACAATAATGAGAAGCAGGCTGCGTGAAAGCCAGCGTTATCTCGGTGCATTCTGTTTTTCCATCCTATATAAGGATATTCACAAAACTATGCATCGGATTGCAAACCTATGCGCTCAGGTGTCGCTAAGCTGGCAGTATTCACGCACTGCTGCAGCGCAGTTGTAGAACTCACTCCTTCAAAGCCACATGCAGTTAATGTTTGGATATTCGTAACTTGTGAAAGTTACACTCGCGTATTTTGCCATATGTACTGCTATACCAGCGTATGCAGTGCACACTTTTACGTAGGCAGTGTGTTTGGTTCAAGCCAGGAATTCATGTTGTTATTCAGCAGAAAGCCTCATCAAATGCGAAAACTGCTCATCGGCGTCCAGTGGCTTCGGCGACGAGTGAGGCAAGTGTCATCATTCAATGACGCCACCGTGTGACATCAGCACGAACTCGAAAATCGCGGAAGTTAGTGACTTCATTTTGGCGTCATCGTCACATCATGTCATTAATTAAAGCTGCGCTGATCACGGATGCAATGCGAAATTTCTGCAGGGGCAGAATTTTTTGCAGCGTGGCGGAACAGGACTAGTGCAATTGCCGGAAAAAAATGCCATAAATTGGGCCGCCTCGGGTGAACGTGCAAGCAACCCTGCAAGTTTGAGTTGTCACCTTGGCAAGTCGAATCTAGATTGGCCACTTATGTGGCCTGCTAAATTACCATATATGCGAGAAATTTGTTGGCATATTATATTACCACATTTCCATCAAGCAGCTCTGGCCGAATTGTCCCATGCACGGAAGTCTGTGTTAAGCTATTTCTATCTGCATCTATCTATCTATCTATCTATCTATCTATCTATCTATCTATCTATCTATCTATCTATCTATCTATCTATCTATCTATCTATCTGTCTATCTATCTATCTATCTATCTATCTATCTATCTATCTGTATGTCTGTCTGTCTGTCTGTCTGTCTGTCTTTCTGTCTGTCTGTCTGTCTGTCTGTCTGTCTGTCTGTCTGTCTCCTAAAAAGTGCCAAAAGGACTACTTCAATTCTGCCCCAATAATTACTTTATCTATTATAGCAATCGGTTTCGCATGGCTCGCGACATCGGTCACGACAGTAATTAGTCGAAGTTGATTGTTTCTTAATAAATAGAGCAGCGCTAGACTGAAATTGGAGGCGGCAGCGCTTCCTGCGAAGAGTGAATCGCCACTTTGTGATTAGCAAAAAGTGGCCGCTGGTCATGGAAGCATAGAGATGTGTTTATTTGTTATGTGTTATTGTTTATGTGTTATGAAGTTTATTTATATATTTCTTTTAGCTACATCTTTAGGCATTTTAACATATCTACTGCAAGAAAAAAAAGCTGTTCTGAACGCAACTAGAAAATATTCCACCCCTCGTAGTTTTACAGCGAATGGTATTATCAGATCACAGGGTGTTCGCCTTTAGCCCTTTGCACCTGCAGCAAGCTCTGTATCCGGCTTACTGTAAATAAAAATACTACTACTACTACTACAATGGTAGAGTGATTGTCCACCACCGTCGCCAGTGTCCGTAACAAGTATCGCGCGAAATAACTATGAAAGAAACGTAACACACTTTTAGGAATGGCCACCACTCTTACGGTCTATAACCACAAAGCTTGACAACCTTGAACAGCTTGTAAAGTTGCACGCCCTTACCCAAGATTTTCAAGATCTAGCAAGAGGGTCATCCTGAGACAGATAGCTCCTCGGGTAAGCGTTAGTTTTTGCTTTCACCCAACACTTACCCAGCAACTTTTTAGCCATGGCTTTGGCGTCAGTTCAGGGGGTTGGATCATTTTATTTATTATAGAGAAAGTTGTTATGACATCACATCGAGAGCTGATTGGCGGCACAGATTTGCTCGCTACCGGCACCACTGCCACTAGTACTCATAACCAATCTCGTGCAAAATGAGAGAAAGTGAGCTGAAAAATAAAGTTTTCAGAAACTTACTTGAATTCATTTTGCTGGTCTCTTTGTGGCAGTCCATTATTTTCCACAAAGCGAAGCTTGTACATGAATCTCTTTCGAAAAAACCCCTCGTACAAGGGTAATGTCATCCAAGCAATCGTGTTCACAATTACTGCTGCGTCATAATATATTCTATACCAACCACGCACCACACAATGTGCATTGCGTACCGTGTGGATCGTTTATTGCTTCCGACATATTACAGAACGTGCAGCCACTATTTTATTTTGGTCCTAAGCCACACTGCAAAGAAAGCATACATCATGTCTCACGTATGCCTAGCCGGTACTACGCTTCTCCGCAGACTGACGAATAACGATATAGTAAATGCTTGCCCAATCCATAAAGTTTGTGATGATATGGAGCATAGTGGGTATCTTAGAAGCGTATACTCACATAACTTACCACAAAAGAGCCTACAATGGGCTTTCGCATTGCCCTTTTTTCCATCTTTCGTTGTCACTAAGCTTGGCATTCTGCGCTGGCCTTGTGGTTTTGAGCATTGAGCATCCATGCTTCTAATAGGTGGATATTTTCGAACGATATGAATGCCTTGCACCCAAGTCGCAAGAGAAATTTAGGCGAAACAGTTTTTTTTCTGAAAAATTCATTCACTTTGTAGTGATGCTATAAGTTCCTCTGCAGGACAGCATTGAAAAAAACGTGCCCCAGTTTCTCTGTAAAATCAGCCGCAACACCGGAACTACGTACTAATCGAGCACAAGACTTAGTTGCAAACGCTACGTCCGAGACTGAGACATTTACTTCATTTATCGCTTTGTCTAGGAGCAACTTCTTCGGGAGAGACTATGCGGTATTCATACTCGAGCCACGCTTCCTCATATAACGGCGCAGCTTCGCTTCGTCAGTGGCTGCGGCAGTTACACCGTCTATTGGGGTATCTGTGACTGGGGGTGGGAACAGTGCAGACGTCCGTTGTCTGGCGCTGCCCTTGAGCAGCTCTACAATGAAAGCCGTAATCGATAATCGCGCACATCGATGAGAGTGGTTATTTGCCAAAAAGACATCTGAAACACTCCCTTTTCGTGCTCCTATTGAGGCCCTTTCTCAAATGCTGATGAACGTTACAACGAAGACCGCGATGCCACCTGAAAACAACTCTCTCGGTAAGACCGCAACCTACAACAAAACCTGCTGTTCTCGCATCTCTGAGACAACTTACTTAAAAAGAAGGTTTTGCATTCTTCATCTCTACTGGTAACATACCTTCTGAGTGGATTGGGATAAAATTTTTTAACATTGCTATATCAAACATCACTGCACTACCAACTCACCCAACGCTCTGTTCTTCTAATCGATATTGACAAAGTCCAACCACTGTTACATTTATGAATTTCCTACTTAGCACAGGAAAAAAGGCGTAATTGCGCAAAAAAGTACACCTGATTATAATTTTTAAAACTACCATCGCAACAAGGCTTCACCTGGTATGAAACTCATGGTGCACTCGATCCCGTAGTCAATAAATTTCCCTTGCGTAACGGTATACTCGAGCGCGACATATTGTGATCGTATAGACAGAAGGGCTGCCTCCAGCAGCGATTCTTATAAAGCGCTCACTATTGCTATGTTTACAAACGAATGAATTACCCAACATGTAAGTTGTATTGGATTTAAGTTTATATGACCATGAATTGCACCTTATCAAGACTATCACATACGGATGAACAACCTGTTTCGAAGTTGTGGACATTAAACAGCAGTGAAGGGAAAGAAATGCGCTCAACACTCATGCGGGCTATCCGCGGTATGGCCTCTGCCAAGAAAGAAACTGGAGTATTTCCGTCGTCTGTAATGGGATCTCATCAAGGAAGATGGGCTACAGCGGTGCCTAATAGGCGACATCACGATTAGGCTTCCGCAGGGATGAGTGCAAAGCTATTTGGGAAAAGAGTTGGCTCCACCAGTGCGGCCCTGCACTGATGCATTTGGGCGCATAGGCATTTTTCCGGCTCTTTCCTCGTAACCTCGTCTCTCGTGTCGGCAACATCACATCAACCTTCTACAAGCTCCTAGATGACGGGGAGGCCAGATTGCGGCATTCGGTTGTTCCGCCTAAATCAGGCTGCCACGCATATCTCGTCCGCAAGACATCAGACTAGGCGGTAACGTGCCATCGCCTAGAAGCGAGGCAAACAAAATCTGGTTGCGGCACGTGCATGAATATTTCCGCCTATGCCTCATGACGGTATGTGTGAACTATCATCAAGTATACTGACTACAACCTAAATGGGTTTGTCCGCTGAGCATCATTCATTGCTATGTATGTATGTATGTATGTATGTATGTATGTATGTATGTATGTATGTATGTATGTATGTATGTATGTATGTATGTAGGTATGTATGTATGAATGTTGGATGTATGTATGAACAAGGACACACACTTTGATAGATAGATAGATAGATAGATAGATAGATAGATAGATAGATAGATAGATAGATAGATAGATAGATAGATAGATAGATAGATAGGCTCACTGTTGCCTAAGTTCGCAAAAAGATACTGTGCTGCTCTTTCGTATTGTCAAAACAACTCTTGAAACCTTGAGAGTAAAGAACAAGCACACTCACCGACAGTTCAATTTAGGAACCTTCCAGCCTCCTTCAGTAGCACACTAGTGATAGTTCTTACTACCACCATGATGAATTATTGATGACGAACAGGGACGTGTAATGAGATGCATGTCCACCTTGCCGAAACAGTTGAAGCTAGACAAAAAGAACAAAACCTATAATAAAATCAGACGCTTTTAGTGCATAAACATATGAAACAAAAGACCCACGTAAATTACTTATGTACTCAAGCACAACTCAGCTTATCTTTTTTCTTAGGGGCGTCGACAATACGCCGCCAGGTGTTTAACACCACGGCCATGGAGGAATAGCTGCCTAAATATTAGGGTCTACCCGGGGGCAATGACCCGGCCTCAGGGTCAGCTGTAGCGCGACCGCAACAACCAGGTAAGTAACGCGAGCACGCAGTATAACTGAGACAGAGAAAGTGTCGTAATGAAGGCGCATAAAAGCTCGGTTTTATGACTGCTACGTGTAAGCGATTCCGTGCAACCATTAATGAGAGCGCATACAAATTCATTTTGGTGCGAGGTGAACACGCCTCTTGACACTCTGTTGTCTTTTTATGGCGTGCTGGTAGGCATGCGGCTTGGATCGCTGTAGCTAGACGTTTACTTCTTTCTCGTTGTGACAGCGCGATGCAGAGAATTTAGCTTTTGTTCTAGTTTTCTTTATTTCCTATAGAGTTCACTTGTTTTTTTTACTATTCTTTGCTGCTTCGGTGTATTGATTTTTTACTCACCAGCTCCGGTAATACTGTTTTTTTTTTTTTGCAGCCACACAAGAAGCAATGCACTTTTTACTACACTGAAGCGCGCATATGCCCCGAAATATTTTAAATAGCTTAAATCTTTTATATGTACAGATACGTTAAGCTCAACACCGAATACGTCGCTGATGATGATCGCGAAGGCTCACAGTAGCAGATTGATTATATCTTTGATGAAGTTGACACGTACGGCTCGTCATGTATATATTTTTGTTTGCATGGTTATTGTAGGATCTTGGGTCCCTATGTGAGAAATGTGAGAGTGACCTCTTAGGAAAAAAGGACCTATGCATCAGTTCATCATTCAGCCAACAATAAATTAGCAGTAAAATGTACAAAAATAAGTACATGAAAAGTAGGGTAATGTAAGTAAAATAAAGGGAGTTCAAGACAGAAATCTGAAAAATACAGGGAGGTGAGAAATTATTTTACAAGCAAATTTTAATATATCTACAAAATAAGTGAATGTACATGTTTAAATAAAAAATAGCAAGTTGCACAGCACCGGACATGAAAGTGTTGTCAGAATTTTAGCAAATGTTCTTCGTACTTTAGGTAAAGAGATATTACGGGTAATGAATAAGTTTGTAATATTATCGTTTAATTGGGCGACATCAGGGAAGTAAGAATATATAATTGGTGACTTTTGAGGCGGAGGGAGCATCAATATTAGATTTCTGTGACAACCGAAGTGTCAGTGTGGCTGAGTGCCGATTGTGAAGGTTTCATGGTTGTTTGTGAATGATAATCATTTCACCTGTCAAGCGCGGTCTCCTGTTGGTTTGCGATGGAAGTGGAGCCCTACGCAAGACTACCGGACACCGGAGAGACCACTGGCATTGCTTCGACGAAGAGCTACAGCTCCGAGAGTGGCACTGACAGCGATGACAGCGTACACTGCTACGTCAGCAGTGAAAACTCGGGGGCGTCTCTTTCTCCTGCCGCTTCTCTGAGCGGCAGGAGAAAGTACTGTGAGGAGGGGCTGAAGAAAGCGACAATTTCTGAACACTTCACCAAATTTGAGTGAGTCCACCATGCGATCTTCGTGAATTTTCCAGGTACTAACCATCCTCTTCATGCCAGTTTTCGCCAGTGAAAACATGCGGCGCCTTAACCGCCAAGCCATGTCTGTACAACTAGAGGCGCTGGTTCCGAACCAAGTAAAAGCAGTCAGAGTGAATAGCCGTAAGAACTTCCTGACTGTTGACGTCAGTCATGTGACTGCATCAGACATATTGCGTGAAATTATGGAACCTATTAGGATGCAAGTCTGCCCTCATATACGGCTGGGCAAAGGAGTGAGTACTGGGGTAATATATGAGGTTGACAAAGCCACTTCCAACTCTGACCTACTAGTCTTGATCAATCCACTTTCAGAAGATGCCATTATTGCAAGTATGTGTTGTATATGTTGTCACTCCCATCACAAGTAAAAGTGGGCCAATTCCGACACACAATTCGCTCTTTTGTACCAAAACCACTTCAGTGCTGGAAGTGCATGAAGTTAGATCACGTAAGTTGTGTGTGTGTGCACGAACTTAACCATCTGTTCCCGATGCGCTGGGCACCCCAACATCAACACATGTCAGACCACGATACTGAAGTGTTCAAATTGCAATGGGCCACACGATGCCTCTTCGAAAGACAGTCCTTTTCTTCTAAGATGCTGATAATACAAAAGAAACAAGCCAGACATGGCAACTCACACCGAGAAGCAGCTGCATTCATTACGCGACGACGGTCCCGTCATCAGTGCTGCACCAAAGCCTCCAAAACTTGGTCGCCTCATGAAGCACGTCCAAAACCACCTCTGCCTTCTCCACTCGAGCCAAGCGTATTCGGTTCTAAGAGCAAAGGCGCTTCTGCTAGCAGCAGAGCTGACATTTCATTTGTACTACCCTGTCTGAACCAGCTGTCTCAAAGGTCAGTGACGCTTCTACCAGTAGTGTGTATGACGCTTGGCCTAAACTTCCAAAGATACATGCGTTTGATGAAAGGCATCAGACTTCGGCAGTGAGGGGCACTTCATCGGCACGTCGTAACCTGACTGGCAAAGACGGACAAGTTATCGGCATGATCAGCACCTGGTCGATGCTGTATGCATGCTGATAAGAAAGATTCAGTCACCGACAGCTCGAAGCATGTTGCAAGTGCTCGACGCCATTACTGCAGTTCTCGCAAGTCTTCTGAAGCCTGTCGCTTGAGAACGCAAACGGCACCATAATGGCTTCAACCTCGGCAAGAATTTGAGTGCATTGAGTTACGAGTTACGTAATGCAACGGATATGCTCATTTGATTAAGCAAGGGTGTGACTTCTCGCCTGTGATAGGCACAGAACTATGGCTATGGCGGTGGCATCTGTGGCTTTTCTCTCCTTCTCTCTCTCTAACTTCTATCCCTCTTATCTCCTACCGAAAGTAGCCTACCAGGCTAAGTCATGGTTAACGTCCCTGCCTTTCGTTCATCCTTATTTTTTTTCTCTCTCTGTGACTACCAAGCTCACAAAGCATCAAAATGCTGTGGTTGAGAAATGCGGTGCTCATAGAGATGGAAACCGGTTAAGCGGTAATTAGTGCTTTTGTACGCTTTGAAGATGACCTCCGTGTGTTCCCTACTTCCTTGTTTTTACTGATCTTTTGTGCCTGCGTAGAAAGAGGAATAAGAAAAGAAATATCGGTTCCAGACACGAAGGAAAGACAAGAGGCATCTAGACGGATCGCCCCAAATTGCGCTATTCATTTACTGCTTGATCTCAGCACTCGCTTTCTCATTGAGAACAACACCACCCAGCACTCGGGCCGTTTCCCCAGGTCAATGACCGCCTGGAGATCGATGGCAGCTCTGATGGAAATGAAGATATCCGCTACGCTTTGGAAGATTGCATCTATTTTAGTCCTAGTTACCCCTGTAACTGATTGCAGTCAGTGCACCAGTAGTTGCCGGTGCTGTTCACTATGCATGCAATAAGTAGTTGCTGTACTTTTAGACGTCCTCGTTGTGATACCTGGACGCCATTTTTCCGTCCTAACGTCATTTCTCAACGATTCCTGTTCAAGCTTTTCGACTGGATAGCGAATTTCACTGCATCGCCTTTTTCACCCCACGCCCCCCTCTCCACACTCACGGTTACAATAGTTTGTAGAGTTTGTAAGAATGCAAGTTTTACCGTGAATACAAACATGAAACTAAAGCACTGGCGTGGCATGCTCCTCACAACGGCATTCCTTTGGTATCCAGGGCTCTTCGAAAGCAATGAAGATGTTTACGAATTTGTGTTGTGACAGACGTGAAGTGAAGATGCCGGAATGCTATGGGAGCAGTAAAGGTGTGAAAGAGGTAGGAAGAGACTCAGTGAGCTAATGCAAAAAAGGTACTGAGCTCAATTCAGGAATAGTAATTCGTGTGAAGCGTTCAATTGACTGCGCTGAGTGATCATTAAGGCTTTTGGGTTAAGGTAAAAGAAAATCACAGGATATCCACGGAGTAAATGATGAAGAGTGGGGCGAAGATTCGAGGGAATTTATCGGTAAACCACAAATCATCCACTGGCCGCGTTAGTCCGTCCGTCTGTCCGTCCGTCCGTCTGTCCATCCGTCTGTTTGTCTATCAGTACGTCCATCCGTTCATTCGCACATCCGTCTTTCTCTCTGTCTGTCGTTCTGCTTGTCTGTCTGTTAGTTTGTCCATCTGTATGCCTGTATGTCCGTTTGTCCGTCTGTCTGCCTGTCTGTCCGTCTGTCTCTGTGTCTGTCCATCCGTCCGTTCATCTAGGGAAAACTCTAAGTACCACCATCTCACAACTTTTCATCATATAGTCATCATATTCCAATACCGCCATCCAGCGGACATTCCACGGACTAAAACGAGCGGTTGCTACTGCATACAAGAGACGCACGACTCAACCCTTAAGGAGCTTCGCCCATAAAAACGTAGCTAATAAATAAATTTTGCTCCCGAACTTGCATGAATGACACAAGGGCTTTACAGGCGGACAGCTAATGCCCGAGATCTTTACTAAACCAACCATCTACCCAACACCTACCACATTGCTTGGTACCCAGTATCCACCCACTGCATTATTTTGCGACAATGTTTCATGGCTGTAAACATTATATCCATCATTACCTTTTTTATAATTCAATAAAACGTGTACAGTGAGTACTTCAGAAGGTGTCGAGGCAGATCGTTGAATCGGACCCACTGGAATCAACAGCACCGAAAGAACACAAGCATATCAGATTGAGAGTTCGATGAGAACCCGTCTTGTCGGGTTGAAGGCTGATGACGTAAACGAAGGTTGCTGACCAAATAAAAAGTGAAATAAATATAAAACGACTTTTCGGCTTTCTTACAGAAGGCCTGTTCACAATCTTCTGAACAAGGCTTGCGTATGAATGCCTTATTTACAAAAAAAGCACATATATGCTTTTACCTTTAAATAGATCGCCGTGTGTACAACGTAACATTCGGTATTTGGTTTATTGGTGCTTTGATTACAACTTCGTCAAAAACAGCGTTGTTGTCAATGGATATGTGCAAATCGCTCGTGTACTCAGTTCAGCTAATGCGCCCAGCACGAATCCATTTTTGTACGCAGTTGAGCGTTTTCGACGAGCTATATTGTAGTTACCTTCCAAGATCGAGTAGGTACACATCACAGCTCTCTCGAGAATAGACATGTGGGGCCGCAGATTGCCCCCCGTTTTTTACCACGACTCATATTTTCCGTGGCTGCTCTCTCCAGATTTCCCTTAGTAGATGACATTGTACAGGAAGTCATTCCCTTTTTCTTACCAGCGCTGTCTGATGGCATTCAAATCAACAGAATTTCATGTTATGTTTTCCAGCGATGATGTTCGCTATATGTGAGGGTGTACCTTACCATAATATGCAAGAACTTGCAAGCACATGGAACCTAAATCGGCAGAGGTTACTAAGTCATTACGAAAACTGAGTTAGCGGCCTATGAGTACTCTGTCCTTTATATGAGGCAAAGATTGGCGTAGGGTATGCAAATGTAAGTTGAAAAGTTGTAAATAAGAAAGGAGACACTTTGTTGTTCGACGAGCAACTATGCGTTATGACGTACTTGCTTCAACGATAATTCATGTGCACTGTGTGATCCCTTATGCTTTACAATAACTCTCCTCTGATCGAACCTGTTCACTTATATTACAGCTGTGTTGATCTGAAAAAGAATTGAAATAATGTTGAGAATTACTTTCCTGAGCCTCCAAGTACAGATATGTATTACATAGAATGTATTCCATAGAATGCAGTCAAAACTCTTCATAAGAATGAGCCAGAGACGTATTAGTTTGTTCTTCATCATTTGGTCCCACATTAAGGGAACATCTTAAAAAGTAAAAAAAAAACATTGGGACGCACAAATGGTAGCCCATGTTGATTCATGTATTTTTACTGCCCGAGTTGCAGACAAGGCCATTCTGGTAATAAGAAGTACCGCTTCTTCGATACTTGCCCTAAACCTTACTTCATGTAAAAGCGTGGTTGATTCCAGTTCTTAGGACTTGTTATAACACAAAAGTTAACCTGTCCGTCCTCACAGATTTAGTTGAGCAGTCATTTTACATTGCTTCGCCACAATTGCGAAAGAATGGTTCCTGCAGTAACAAATGCAATGTCACGCGGAGTACTGCAAGCAGCTCGAAACTTGCAGAGCACACCTCAAGCAGAAAGCACGCATGAAATGAGCATGTTTAGACAAGACGAGCGCGAGAAAGCAATTGTCAAAGCTTGAAACTTGAAGCACACTGCTCAGGCCAGAAAGATACATAGCACGAGCACGAACATCTGTCACAACTCTTTCGCGTGTAATCAGCGCGCATCCTAGGTAAACGCGGCTGCGGCAGTGGATGAACTGACCATTGTCCTCTCTTCAGCCACTGTAACTTTAACGCAAACTTCTTGTTGAAGCACGACATGTACAAATTACGTGAATTCCAACATAACCTTGCACGCGAGTGAGCCAGCAGGCTAGACAACGCTAAAGAACATATTGAATCGTTGAGCCCTGTTGGTGTTTGTTCCTTTTTGCTTTCTGTAGGAAATCAAACGTTTAGAGCTGAACTAATGGTGCTTGCACGTGCGACCCACGACGTCATTCTAGGTATAGATTTTTGCGTGAATGTGGTGCCACTCTGGATTATAGTAGTGGTGGGATTATTTTTCGACCCGTGTTGCCTTCTTCATTGACGGAAGATACCGTTGATGACAGCTTGGACGTGTTTCCGTGTCTGAAGACGTCTGCTTGGCCCTACATACCGCAATGTTTGTGCGCGTAAACTCTTCACGTTCTTGTGCGGCTTCTTATTACAGTTTATCCGAGCCGAACCTCAGTAACGCACTTGAGAAAAACGTTATTGTGCCTCATTGCCTCGTGCTCACTGTTGATAGTTGTGCAGATTTGTGGACTGTGAAGGTTTCCGCGCAGCCCATATCTCTGCCTGCAAGACCTAAATTGGCAAGCTTTCAAGAGCAAGGTACTCTTGCCATACGGTCACTTCAACTGTCGGTGGATGTAAAGAAACCCCACGCCAATCGTACCCGACTATTCTGCCAGCATTGACCGTATGAGCAACAAGTTCAACTTCCTTCAAACGAACGGTCTCGGATGCGGAAGGTGATCGCAGGCTACACCTCAGTCTTTTACTTTGCCCAAGACGAGACGTCTACCATTACGCCACCGTCTTCACGTACGCAACACCGCAGCAATACAGGCCAGGCACCAACAATACGCCAGAAGCCCTATTGCGTATCGCCTTCCGAGAGGAATGTCATCGCTGAGCAAGTTGAAGACATGCTGAAGAAGGGCGTCATACAAGAATTGTGTAGTACGTGGGCGTTTCCTGTCATTCTAGTCATGAAAAAAATTATTCATAGATATTCTGCGTAGACAATTGTCGCCTAAGTGCCATCACAAAAAAGACGTCTACCCTTTGCCACGTATAGATGGCGCCATGGACTGCATTGATTTTGCCTCCTATTTTTCTTTTGTTGGCTTGACTTCTGGGTATTGGCAAATTCCTATGCATCCCTCAGATAGAGAGAAGACGGCCTTCGTAACACCAAACGGTCTCTTTGAGTCTAACGTTATGCCCTTCGGTTTGTGCAATCCTCCAGCGATGTTCGAGAGATTTATGGATACAGTACTCCATAGACTAAAATGGGAAATTTGCATGTGCTGTTTAGATGACGTGATTAAAGACGAAAAGACTTTTCAAGAACATAACCACCGCTTGTCACATGTGTTTGAATGCTTAAGCGAAGCTGGTTTTGTTTTAAACTCAAAGAAGTGCCATTTTAGGGAACGCCAAGCCCTCCTATTAGGCATTCTCGTGGATAAAAAAGGTGTACGATCAGACCCACTGAAGACCGCAGTGGGCCGCAAATTTGAACAACCACGAACAGTGAAGGACATTTGAAGTTTTCTGGGTTTGTGCACATATTTTAGCCGATATATTAAGAACTTCGCACAACTTGCCTCTCCACTGACGTCCCTTCTTCATAAAGACAGATCACACTTGTGGGATGATAATTGTCAGGCTGCATTTCAACAACTGAAGTTTTAATTGACTTCAGGACCCATCCTGAAGCATTTTGATCCTGACGCATTGACTGAACTTCATATTGATGCTAGTGGGCTAGGTGTTGGTGCTGTGCTGGTCCAACTCTGCAACAGCCGTCAGCACGTCGTGGCATATGCCAGTCGGACACTGACCAGAGCAGAGAATAACTACACCGTCACCGAGCTCGAGTGCTTAGTAGTCATTTTACCCATTCAAAAGTTCCGACCATATCTAGATGGCCGCGAGTTCACAATAGTGACCGATCATCATTCACTATGCTGGCTTGGTGGACTTCGCGACCCGTCTTGCCGGCTGGCTCGTTGGGCTATGCGCCTCCAAGAGTACAGCTTTTCTGTGACCTATAGGAGCGAATGATGTCAGACGGATGCCGACTGCTTATCCCGTCTTCTTTCAGTGCACACCAATGCTAACGACGATGACATTGATGACTATGTAGTTTCTGTCTCGTCCGACTTCCCCGATACCAGCAGCTTCAAGCGTGAGCATCAGCGCGAACCTACCCTGAAACCCTTGCTTGAAGCTGCACATAACTCCGCCGACAAGCACTTCACAATTTTCAATGGCTTGCTGTATAAAGAAACTATTCAGCCGACGGCCTCCCGTTCCTTCTAGTGTTGCCGGAAAGCCGGCGCTAGGTCTTCCATCGTTCTATGCACGGTGACATAACATTCGGTCATCTCGGTTTCACACGTACGCTACATCAACTGCGTGAGAGGTTGGTTATACTGGCCGAAAATGTGCAAGACCACAAAACGGTACGTCGCCAGCTGTGCTATATGTCAGCGCCACAAACAACAGAAGCAATCCACCACTGCTCCAGCAGGTTATTTGCAGCCCATTCCTCCACCGACATCCCCTTTTGGAGAGTTGGCATTGATTTGCTTGGACTCCTTCCTAAGACCCCATCCTGCCACTGATATGGTATAGTGTGCGTGGATTATTTAACTCGCTATACAGAAACGGACGCACTGACATCAGCCACAGCAGCCGCTGTTTCCCCTATTTCTGTTACAATGAGTCATACTGCGTCACGGTGCTCCACGGGTTGTCTTCAGCGACCGAGGACGGTAATTTGTCACCGATGGGGTTGAAAAAATTTTGCGCCTCTGTGGCTCCTCCTTTCGCCACTCCAATCCTTACCATCCGCAAACTAACGGTCTCACTTAGAGAACGAATTGAACTCTGACGATTATGCCATCGATGTTCGTTGATGCTGACCACAAAAACTGGGACGCCGTCCTACCGTTTGTTACTTACGCATATAACACCGCCAAGAATGAAGTTACAGGACAATCGCCCTTTTTTCTGCTTCACGCTCAAAATCCATGGAGTTTTCTGGACACTCTCTTACCTTTTTCGCATCAGAAAGATCTGTCCATCACTCAGACGTTGTGTCGTGCTCAAGACGCACGTCAATCAGCGCGCCTTCGAACATTGTCTTCTCAAGAGCACAGCAAGCGTCGCTACGATGCCAAGCATATCCCCGTAGAGTTTTCTCCTGGCGACTACGTTTGGCTGTGGACTCCTGTTCGTAGAGAAAGATTGTACCGCGAGATTTTAGCAAACTATTACGGTCCATTTGTGATAGTCACTCGTCTCAGTGACGTGAATTACGTTGTCACCCGAGTCACAGCCAATATTCGGCGTTCGCGCACTACGCAAATTGTTCACGTAGCCCGCCTCAAACAGCACCATCATAGGCTTATTTAACTCGCTCGCTGAGCCTCGTCTGCCGCCAGGGGAAATGCAACGAAGATGCACGAGCGTATGGAGCGCGTTAGAAGAAGAAGAGTAGTGGAGAGGCGCTTCGACTGTGTGGTTGGGTGAACCGGACTAGGCCTGTCTTAGAAGTACGCTACTCTTTTCCAACGTCATTTCACCTCATCTGCAAATAAACACAATGTTTCGTAAGAATATGTACGCGCCAATATACGCACTTTTACCATGCCCTGCGGAAGCGCGCACACAGCAACGTGCGAGGTGGTGCGGCACGATGACCTTGAGAGCGGGCGCACCCAAAGTGCTTCCGTCGCTCCATCTAGCTACTGATGACGAAAACGCGCTTAAGTTGATGAGCTCAGAGGACAGCCAGCAATATGTGGTATATTTAAATGATGCGCCGCTTACGTACCGGAGAAGGGTCGCTCTGCGACATTTGGTGAGCTTCGCGCGCTGAGCAGCGCAAGGTTGCTGGGTCGACACCCCGCTGCGGAACAGTTCCGTCACGTTTTTTTAAAGACGATAGTCTCTCTTGCAGACCTTCGGTGCCAAAAGTTTGGTCTGTCTGTCTGTCTGTCTGTCTGTCTGTTCATTTGTCTCTTTGTCCGCGGTAACGATCTCCTTAATTGCACGAAACGATACCTCAAACGGCCTACCCCATCCTCAGCGCCCAACAATATTTCTCAAGTTTCAGCATTGATACTTGTGCGATTCTCAAATAAAAGGCAATTATTGCGCATATCTGAGGCACGATAACAACCCCACAATGTTTTGTATGTGTGTATTTTTTCTAGAGAAGCTACACACAAGCAATTCTAAGGACCGTAACGTTATCACGATGCGCTGACAGTGGAACGCGATGCTTAAAAATGCAAGTGCTTCCAACACTTTGCTAAGACGACATGGTGGTGGCACCTGCCCGTCACTTTGCGTTCTACACCTTATTGCCTCCGAGACAGGTGCGCATCTTACTCCGCGGGCGTGCTTGCCTTTCTTCGTTTTCGAAGATAGCTGCCAGATGGCGCTCGTTTTTAACGTGCCTCGATGCGCTCGTACGCCTTCGTTGCACGGATTGAGACTCTCTAACCCAGCGCTTTCAGAATACAATGAACCGTTTTTCTGGCGCAGAACATCATATAAGCCTTTTGTTCACTCTCTCCAGACACACGACTGTCGGCTTTCGACGACATTTGCAGTGAAACATGCAGATACGGGGCCAATTTTTTTCTTTGCTATCTGTTAGCCTATATTTTACGACTTTATATCCATGACGAAATTACGTCGTACAGTCTTGGTGGAGCTTGACATAAAACACCTTCAATTTAGAAGAACAAAGATCGCTGTATTGATGACCCATCTATCACTTTATGGAATCACTAACTTAAATTTATGCGCAACAACCTTTGATATACAAGTGTAGGTTAATTCGTTTACGATCATCCGGAACAATCGGATGTGCATGTGAAACCTTTCCCTGCAAATAAACAGTTTAAGTAGCGTGTGCACTGGTGTTTTTTTGCAAGGCCGTTGGTTTTATTTTGCGCCAGTGTATCTCACTCAGTTGAGCACCATCAACCAGCCAAGTAATCAACTCATTTAGCTCTCACAAGACTCACGACACAAGCCCTAGGACCTCATTTTGTGATCTTTACTTACGTGATGTTGGGAATAGAATTGAAACAAGTCCACTTGGACATCTCCTGTAAGCGTACCGATCCATTTTCTTTGTTAAGTGGTACATTCCTTAAGCAGGATGTGTCCTCGTTCGTCAGCGGTGCAAGGTAACGCGGACATCCTGAGATTCGGCGCCGGAGACATTGAGTAGTGCACCAACGGACGGATGATCTGGTAACGGAAGACAAAACGGGCTATCAGCTGTATATTCTGTTCAAAGGTGTTATGCAAGAACTGGTGTTTTTTATTTCTTATGTTTCTCACAGTGGTTGAAACGATTGCAAATTATTTGGTTATTGTAATGCGCTGAAAATCAGATGTTCCTGAAAAAACTGTTACTCAGGACTTTGAGTGAAGGCTCTCGAAATCATGGTTCATTCGATAAATGAGTAACTATTGCCATCGTATACAATGTCGTGCAAAACGGTACAGGTAGGTGCGCGCTTAAGTAATTCGGCAATCCACATTACAGCACAACAAAAGAAAGTGCGAACGCTAGACAAAAACTGCTCGGTGAAATAGCGCGCAAAAGAGATTCGAAAAGGAAAAAAGAAAGAAGACAAGAGAGCAAAAGAGAGTCATGGAAGGAAGAATAAATAAAAAGAAAATACTCCGTAAATAAAGATTCAGACGGATAGAAAGACATGAAAGGGTAGGAAGGGGAAGGTGAAAGCTTGCGAGGAAAAGTTGGGGAATGCGTACTGCAGCTGATATTTCGACAAATGGATTTGTCTTCTTCAACTCTAATTATTTGAAGCCTTGAGGAAGACAGTTACCTGCACATGTCGCAACATCGGCTCCAGCCAACGTCCCTGTTTATTACCTGTAAAAAAAGACATAAAGGGAAACAAAACACAGATGAAAAAAACAGGCACGAAATGGTAAAGAAAAGCAAAAAACACCAAAAATAATAAAATAAAGAGAGAAATAAAAAAACGAATAAAATAAGCAGAAAAAATCGAGAGAGAGTGTAGAAATGATATAAAGAAGGATTATGAGAGAATTACGTAGGAAGGAGGAAAAGGAAACAGAAACAAACACGGAAAGGTGGTAAAAAAGGCACAGTAACAGATAAATAAACAAAAAATTCAGAAACAATAAAACAGATAGAAGCTAAGAGAGAGAGAGAAAGAAATACAAAAAAGGTAGAAGAAAAAGAGAACGTGAACGAACAAAAAATGAAATTTATGAAGTAAAAAAGACAAACCTAAACAAAGAGAGCAAATACCACTTAATTCCGCTCTATCTTCATGCCTGGAACTACTAGCGTGAACCCGACTGAATTTTTTCCGCTCTTTTTCACACTGAGCATCCCGTACTGGGAAGTCAACACATCCACCAAAATTAGCTAGACTCATTCATAATACGACGCATTATTAATTAGCGAATGATCACTGGTCATTTTGGTTTGTATTAGCATTTTTATGTAAGATTAAGCACTGGATAAGAAACTTAATCATCTTATCTAAAGTTGTCGAATGCTGCCATGCTAACATGCAAGTATTTATCACAAAAAAGTGCCAACAAGCGGTGTGACTTTCAAGAACCGCATAGGAAGCGCAAATGAAGGTTCTGTATACCACATTCCCACAGTCAACGTAGTTAAGCAAGTATTTTTCTCGTATGTGCAATGACACTACTAAGGAAGCGGGAATGAAGCAAAAGCTGGAGAAGTGTAGCGGCAGTTCAGCAATAAAAGAGATGTCCACATATGTGGAAGCCAGGAACGCCACATAAACAACGTTCATTACCCTTCTTTTTTATAGATGAAGTAGTCCGCCGGCCTGAAACTTTGTTTCAACGTAGTCTTTATCATCACTACATACCACAACAAACACCTGCATCATCAGTTGAAGACATCAATATATATGTCATCATAACCATCATGAACATTCACGTGGCCTTTTGACAGCGGCTCTAATTATACATTTTCGCCATCATCGTTCATTATCGCCATCACCGACGCCTTAACAACGATGTTTAACGCTTTCACCACCTCCATCACTACCACGATACCATTTTCTTGCGGAAAGTTTTATTTGAAATTGTTTGTCATCGACTTAGTCGACGTACGTATAAACCAAGTACCTTCACTACACAACTACAAAAGGCGTATGAAGCTTAAATGAACATATTGTTTTTGCACAGCCACACGGCAACCAAGCTGGTACTATTATTATACGGCGTTCGAACAGCTTCTTAGGCAAACATGTCATGCCTGGGGATCACGCACGTGGACGGCACAGAAGAAACACATTTTAGAATACTTCGGCCGGTCACACTGCGACAAAACTCCTTCTGATACAAAATAAACCCTCAATTTTCTCCAACAATTTGCCAAAGAATTTAAAATTGTCTATGAGTATTCAAAGTGAACTTATCAAAAATGTAGCCATAGACCTCTCCAGACGTCTAGAGAAAAGTTCCCTTGTTCTGCGAAGAGGTACCACTCTTTCGTTTAAGAAATGGACACGTATATGAAATGATGAAGAAATATCAAGACTTCAAATCAATTTTAAAGCAGTGCAGTTCCCAACTCACCTCGCTACGCTAGTAAAGTTTCAACCGCATACACTTCTAAACTGCCTAATTATGGAACATAGCATTGACATATCTAGCATATTACTGAAACAGCTGCCATTAGTGTTTATATAATGATGTGACCGGGTGACTACATTTTTTTATTTCTATATTGTAATCGTTCATTGTTTAATGTTTTGCACATTGCGAAACACTTTTGTTGGTTGTCCTTAGCTGCACGTCTTCTGTGCTACCTTGTGTACTAGGTGGTCAGGGCCACTCAAGCTGTTCTCACAGCTTTTACCTGCCCTCTTCGTAAAATGTCGTTGTTGCGAGATTAAATTTGAATTTCAATTTCAATTTTTCAATTTACCTTTCGTTCACACGTGGAATAGAAAAGGTTGAGTGAGTTTCTCCATTCGCGAAAACTTTTTTGATCAAAAGCAAAATTTCACTGAATTAAGAAGGGGAGTAGACAAAACCATTTTTTTATTTTGTACAGAGAACATGCTTTACTAATTTACTTTTTAATTATTATTTCCTCAAAGGTTCCGTAGAGAAACTCACATGATGGCTGGGTGACATAAAAAAACAGTGCCAAAAGTAATATTTAGGATACAGCTGAGTCAGCTTCTTGAATGGCAATCTTGAGCGCGCTGAATCGCCGATGACTGCCGCCTCTTCCGGAAGGCCATTCCTGTCTCGGATGACGCGCAAGAAGGAATAATGTTGAAATGATGTGATGTGACTACATTGCGCAATCACAGCAATTGAATGACTTGCGCGATGTCCTCGATGGACTGGTTTGATGAGCTGGTTGTCATGTGTGGCTGAATGAAAAAAAATTGTGGAATGGACAGAGCCGTATAATGAGACGATGAGGAGCGAGGGTAGGAAGCTTTAACTGGTCTTCAGGGTGGATATGCTGTTGTAAGGGGAGAAATCTGAAGCAATAAATCTTGCTGCTTTGTTCTGGACAGACTTCAGACTTTATATATGATTACTTTGGTGGGAGTTACAGACAGCACATGCATATTCATGTCTAGGTCAGGCAACGGTGACAGAAGCGAATAGTTTAAAGGAAGATGGGGCCATGAAAATGTTACGGCGTATGTAACCAAAGGCACGGTTAGTGGAGAGAGCTATGTGACTAATGTGAAAGCCCCATCATAGGTGGTCACTTAGGTATAATAAATGGTCACTTAGGTATTTGGTGGAGTTAGTAGCAGCTATAGGACAGTTGTTTATAGTGTAAGTAGCCAGCGCGTGGCTTCAATGAAAAAATTGAGCCATGTTTTATTTATAATAAGTAACATGAACCAGGTGCTACACCACTAATGAATGCGTAAAGGTCCTGCTGTCGGTAAGAAATATCAGTATTGGGTGGTAACAGACACGATCGCCGGCAAGAAGGTGAATGTTAAATTCAACAGAAAGTGGAACGTCGTTGATATATATAAAGAATAAGGTAGGCCCGAGGACGGTATCCTGCGGCACGCTATGAAAGACTGGGGAAAGGTTGTAGAAAATGTTATTACCATGCACAATTTGTTTGCTGTTTGTTAGAAATGCTTTGAACGAGTTGAAAACATGCCGGTGAAGGCATATACTCAAGACTTCTGGTACGAGAAAAGAATGAGGTGGCTTCTTAAAGGATTTTTCAAGTTAAGAAACAGTGTATCGACTGCGGCGATACTATCTTTGTGAAGGTGTTATGATCTATATGAAAGAAAACATTCAGCCCTTAAATTAGCATCGTGATATTTCAACGACTGCTCATTGCAATAAAATTCCACCTAAACTTTCATCTGGTAAACATATACCGCAAAATTGTGCTTCTCATTTCAAAAGTATTGGCATCTGAGATAGGCGTTCTTTTTGAGAAACACCCATCTACTAAAATTAGTTTTCTTCTAGAGCTCAAAAAAAAGGAGCGAAAATACGGTTGTAAACAGCGGCAATGTTTTTTCTTTCTTCGTAGTAACCTTAAAGAATAAATTCAATTGGTTCTTTTTTTTTGATGGAAGAATCATTCGCGGGAGAACGAAACAAATAGAGCACATACTACTTGCGCTCATTCATTCAGCTGCACTAAAGCTGATGAGATTAGAGGGGCAAAGTTTCAAATGAGCTGTTAAAGTTGCACGCATTAAGGGATGATTTCGCCGTGTAAAAGCGGCCGTTTTTTTTTTCAATAAAAGAATGCAGACGGGAAACTAACGGCGGCCAATCTCTACGCAATACACTCCTGTCTCGTGTGAATCGGTGGTAGACAAAGTTGAATAACTCCGGAAACCCAAGTCGAAGAACGTTGCAAATGAATCCACGCTGCCTACCAATGCTTTCTGTTCTCCTTCCAAAGTCAAAAGGA
The DNA here is from genome assembly GCF_043290135.1 of Rhipicephalus microplus. Taxonomy (NCBI): domain Eukaryota; kingdom Metazoa; phylum Arthropoda; class Arachnida; order Ixodida; family Ixodidae; genus Rhipicephalus; species Rhipicephalus microplus. The sequence goes on from NC_134700.1 coordinate 123,790,753, forward strand.
GAAGTGGTCGAACGTGCTGTTGGAAAAAGTGTGCATACTAACGATTGCTCGTAGGAGGATGTCGTAAAACAGGCGTAATTTAGACCAAGGTTGTTCGGTCGCGACATCTCCCACAGAGCAGAGGTGGGTGAGTGAAGTAGCCAATGTTACTGAAAGAAAGCTTTAAAATTAGGAATGTGAAGCTTGGGAACAAAAATGACGTGTAGAAGAATGAGATTCTACGGCGACCTCTTTAAAATACAATAGGGAGTTGAGATTTTCTGGTTTGCATGATAAAATGATAAGGCAACATAAGACTAAATCTGCTTTTCTCGACATGGGAGCAGCACATGGTGGCTCCCCACCGGTGAGAATGTTCTTGGGGTCGAACCGTATGTCCTGAACAAAGTTCATTGTCTGTCTGTCTATTTTCCCGTGTTATATTTGAAAACAAACAATATCGAGGCAACAGTTTCAGCAAGCTGCAAAGTTTTCCAAAATCCGTTATGCGACAGGATACGTTTCACACGAATGACTCACGAGAAGGTATATGCAAACCGTAACCATAAGGACTGTTTACTGTACCTACCTCGAAAGTGAAGGTTTGATTAAAGTACAGTTTCCTTCGATTAGGTTATGGTATCGTGGTTACGTATTGAAATGAAATCCCCTACACGTTTTCGATAGAAGCACTATTTAACAGAGACTAAGACACTACCGGTATACTAAATTCGTTGTGTTATCAAAGTGTAATTTCTTCTAATATACGACTCACACAGCATGACGTACTTTCTGCTTGCGCATGGCTGCCCTGTATTTACATATCGAGCTCAACTCTACAGTGAGCTCACCTTTACAGTACATTAGTTAGGCGTCATCCTCCTTTCACGTGTTCGTATAATGAAATATCGCCTAGAATTAGAGCAAAGTGACCCAAATCTGCCACTGCCTTAATGAGGACGAGACAGTTTATTAGCCATTCAACTTTAAACGCTTGCCTATTAGGTGTTATCTGTAGTGATTTGCATAATTGTCGTTGTAAAACTTATCTCGTAATAGTTGACACGTATACATGATGTATCTCATATTAGCGCAGCCAGTGAGTCGAAAGGGGCACTGCAGGGCCTTTTGAAACCCAGTACGTGTGCATATACAAGCACACACATACATGAAGCCGTAGTGATGACATCCTATTCTGGAAATCAATCTTGGCTTCGACCGGTACCTCTACGGCAGGCAGCTGTTGAAATTATATCAGTGACGTGCAGACAAAGAAACGGTGATTTTATTCCTCTGTATTTTATTGAGAAATTTCTGCCGCTGGCACTTGTATTTTTACACAAAATCGACAAGGTTTTTACTTCTTATATATGTTACCCTTGTCGTCACTATATTATTTTTTTGCGTTCATTCTTCCAGAGCTCTTTTATGTGTTATGAGCATTCAGGGTAACTTTGACAAAAATCTCAATCACAGCTCAATAACAAAACCAGTCATTATTACAGGAAAGCTCTTAGGAGCTCACATCTGCTGAAGTTAGTGGCGAAACTATCCAGTTTGGTGTGTGGTTTGCACACAATGTGCGCACAGCCAGCTCTGATCCGCAAAAGACGCCAAAGCCGCGAATAAAACTCGTTGCCTCGCCACTCATGAGTGATGGATGCAGCACCCTTCGGCAGGCTCATACTTTGGACGTGAGTGCGTTATCTCACGCATGCCACTGCAGTTTGGAGTTCCGTAGCAACGCACGGCCTAACCGTCAATTATTGCTAATGACTTACGCGGGTACCGCAGCAGCTGTGGAAATGTGTCTAGTGAAGCGTGCAGTTATAGCAACCACGGCGGCCTCTGCTGCTAAGAACGGCGGGTCCGAGGCGGAAATAAGGGTATGCCTAACACGTGTTGACGAACACAAAATATAATTGCATATTGTGTAGCTAGAACACGCACTTGCGTTATATCAACCATTCATTAGAATTATGTATCAAGTTGTTCGAAATTTCACAAATAAATCAATCGAGCGTTTTTCAGCGCCTGAAGTGGGAAGCTTCCACAAACTTTTTAAAGAGAGTCCAAAAATTTATTGCTAGAAAACCCTACTTACATTTCAGGTTGTTTAAATAAGATTGTTTACAAAGGAAGCAATACAACGGCTGCATTACGGTCAGTCCTTGGCAGTTTCGAAATGTCTCGGAGAACAAAGCTACATGATTGCCATAACTTTCAGCATTGAACAAGTCAAATCGTCTTAAGTGGCCAAAGAGGCTCATTTGTTAGGCAAATAATATTCGACAGTTCATTGAGTTTTATTTCATTTTGATTTTATCTTCTTGGCAAATATCATACATTCATTATCCCGAATAGCCCATTATAGAAAAATTCTGATACGAGCTCTCAACTGATCTCAATGACTGTGTTCTGCAGATACCACATACCATCGAAATAGATGTTTTGCGAAGCATTCGGAGGACGGTGGTCATGGTGAGATTTTTTTAAATATTGAGCGACATGCTACAAAATTGTGCTAAATATATCTGAAAATTTAGCACGTACCGACATACGTTGAACAGTCACATGGATTTTGTATAGCCAGCTGTTTACAGTTGCTTAACAATACCGACAACAACATGGGTATTACAAATACCAGAAACTGTAAGCTCTTATGTTGTGCATACGTTGATGAAATTTAGTGGTTCGCATAAAACTCTAATTGAAATTACCCCACTTCACGGTTGTATTATAGAAGTAAATATGTCGTGTGTATGAAATTCAATGACCAGAAGTGCAACCATCGTGGACGTTCACGCAACATTACGCCTGCATAAAGTATCTTCTCAAAGCAGCTTATAAACCCAGCATGGCTCTGTGGTAAAATACTTGCCTAGCCAAATTCGTTGGTTTGATTTCTGCTGGGACTTTCGTAATCATTCTTTTCATTCGACGGGTGAAATCTACCGATGTTATTTTAGTGTCTATGCTCCCTATGGTCTACTTAACTTCCCCACTCAACACCATTCAGTTCGTAGAGAACTGAATGGTGATGAGTGATCAAAGCCTACCCTTGGAGAACCGATATGTCGAGTTGCTTCAGCCATTGTTTCAGCCCGATGTGTAGCTGGAGCAACAACTGGGTCAACTTTCTCTCTTTCTGCATTTTCGCCTTCATATTAGCTTCATCATAGTGAGCCTACTGGTGATGATGATGATGATGATGATGATGATGGTGATGATGTCTTCAAATATGGCTTATATTTGATGAAACATAGCAAGATTCATTTTCTCCAGATAGCGTTCAACTAATTCTCCCTCAACTCTAATGCTAAATAATAACATTCCAACATCAGAACTACAGCGTAAAATTCTGAGACTAAAACTCTAGTTTTTGCTGAAAAATAGCTTTTCATGCCTTAACCCGCAGCCTTTCATAACTCCGCTAGAAGCACGCCGGATAAGGCGTCGCCATGCTGAACGCCCAACTCCTTACAGCACTAAAAGTAACCTATTTAAGTATTCATTTTTGCACGTATAATAACAGACTGGTACAACTTGCCCTGTGAACATCTGTCAAATATCGACGCTATTGTACAGTTAAGATGTTAAGCTTGTTTTAGTTAGTTTTGTTACTGTTTATATATGCTCAGTTTAAATGCCAAGTTTTGTATTGTTTGCCTTTTTTGTTCTATGCTTACAATGTTGGTTCCCTCCTGTTATTATATAAGTTGTATTTGCCATGCCCCTCCAGCTTGGGCCCTTACTTAGGCCTGCAGTATGTTTAAATATATAAATAATTACCAAGACAGGGAGATTGGCTAAGAATTCATTACATGAGCTGATAATGCACTTTTATGAGAAAAACAATGCACGTAAAACAAAAACAGTGCAATAAATAATTGTCCTCCCGTTCATACTAGATATTGTAGTCGTTATTTTAACTAAAAAGTGGACGAGATTAGAAAAAAAATTATTATATTAAAAATGTTCTTTTCACCCGAAAAAATTACTACACTAATGAGACACAAGTAGCTAGGTAAAATCTGATTCGTTTCGTTTCGTGCCTATTTGAGGGAGCTTCTTCTTTACGTGCTTTAGAGTTTTGTCACGTGGTATTTTTATATTTCATAGATTTTCGTCATCTGTAAAAAAAAGAGTAGGTAATGAATACGCCGCCTAGTCAGATGTCCCTGATAAAGGCCTGCGCGGTCTCTTTGATCATTTCAATAATAGGTGTGTTCAAATTCATTTTCTTTGTTTTTCTGCTTTGTAACGGCGCAGAGTGTGGAGGCGCACAAAAACGTTGTCAAAAAGAGCTTTACAGAGCTTCGGCACCTTTTGTTTTGCAGCGAATTCACAGCAAGGTTTGCGAAAGAACAGTATTAACAAACTGTGAAGACGAATATACAACAATCGACAAAAATAGACGAGGAACAAACAAAGAATATACAACACAATGTACATAATATTAACAATAGATACACATAGGCGTGAATGCAAACAAAAGAAACTCTACATGTTAACGTCGTCATCATCGTCATCAGCTTAACTATACGCTTACTGTAGGGCAAAGGTCGCAGCCATGTTCCGCCAAGTAAACCAGTCCTGTTCATTCTGCTGCTGCGTTATACCTTCAGCGCTATCAATCTCATCTGCCGGCTGTATTTTCTTCTCATGAAATTCAGCGGTCGCCTTCTTTTAAAATTTAGTAAGTTACATTTAACGACCAGTGGTTAATCTGCTTATGCGCTACGCACCCAGCGAATGTTCATTTTGTCTTCTTGATTTCAACTATGTTATCATTTAACCCCGTTTATAATGACCCACTCTACTCACTTCTTTTCTCTTAAAGTTACACCTATCATATTCCTCTCCATCGCTCACTGCTTGGTCCTCAGTATAAACTGGACCCCTTAAGTAAGCCTCAAGGTTTCTGCTGCATAAGTAAATATAGTTAAGATGCAACTGTCATATACCTTCCTCTTGAAGGATAGCTGTGAGTGTACATATCGCGCATGTTAGCGTATTTACCCAGCAAAAGACTGTTTCACAAACTGAACAGATTGAAACAATTATGTGCATACGATTTTTTGAAAAAAAAATAACGGTAAACGGATGACGTTTTCTACCTGGGAAAGACTTCTTCTTGAATAAATAAATTAGTATATTTAATTAACTTACCCCCAATATGCTGTACCTTGCTGCCGTGTATTTGTTGAATGTCTACTGGGCTTGCTTCACGTACGTAGTTGCTCTACTTTATTATGTTCTGGCATGATTGTTTCGACACCATGTATGTAAATTTTATTAGAGGAAATACTGCGTGTTTGAATGCCTGAATTAAAACAAGGGGAAGAGATGGAGAAAAAATAACTAGGTGTTGAAAGTACGGAACACAAAATATATGTTCATCAGATTATAGTGCAGCAGTGACGGTATAACAATTTTAGTATAGAAACGTGATCATTCATAAATCCAAATGCTACTATGTAGTATAGAAGAACATAAATAGCAGCCTAAATTCTAACAACGGCCGGGCAACACGAAAAAACACAGTTTCACCAAAAGGGCAAAGCAATGAATGCGATGGCGACATATTCGAATTTTTCACGAAGGAAGGAACAGAAGCGCATGTGTAACACTCGTACGTTTAAGTGGGCATGAGTATTTATAGACCCTGATTTGTTGTAAGCTGAAATTTTGAAAAGCGCGCAAAGGAGTTCGCCGACGTATGTGGGCGAAGTAAAATGCGCCTGGTCGGTGAGTCATGCAGACATGGGCATAAAGGATATTGCTGTGTTGGTTTGTTTCTTTCCTTAAATAATAGACATGGGGAAAACGCAGTTAAGATAATTACGTGGCACGCATGTGGTTTCATGCGTTTGCACGCATTTAAGGTTCTTCCCCTGCGTATCAGGCTTAAATAAGTTACGACAAACGATACAGAATCTGCGAAACTTGCATAGGACGCTGCATACCTAGCTGCGTCTCAAGAAGATTATCGGTGGATATGTGTACTTGTGCGCAAATGGTCAAGTGCAGTTCGCGACTGTGGCAGGGATGATTGCACGAAGTCAGTTTCACCAAAAAGGTGGAGCGATGAATGTGATAACGACAAATTGTAATGTTATACAAAGTAAGGCTCGTGATCAACTCATTTTGATCCGATCTCACGTAGCTCTTCAAAACTCTGGTGTACGAGAACACCGCGAAAATTTCAAAAGCGAAACGACGTGAGAGTCACTGTCGCTCCAACTTTTTGCCAAGTCAGCATCGTGGATGCCGCAGGTGTGTTCGCAGGCATTCGATCTTGCTGACACAGTTTCTTCTGCTCCAGCGAATGAACTGAAATTTCCACATTATAAGGCAACAACGGCGCACACACTGCCATCTCGTGCAGCTTGCTTAACTCCTAATGAATATTAGAGATAAATAAGTGAACAGGTTACTGCTACTTTCATTAAACTTCTGAAGGGTTTTTTTCAAGTAATGAATTGGCAAAAACTTGTCTCCACGAACAAATCAAGAGTAACAATTTTCGCTGCCAGTATCACCAGGAGAGATCACCTAATGGCAGCAACGTGGCTCTAAGTGGTATGTCGTCACTACCCATTAGCGTCTTGATTCATCACTCATTAGCATCCTAATTAGAGTCCTCAATTCGCGATGAACTTTATAAGTAAGGCTCTATTTGGCGAGGTCCCAATTTTTATGGTATTAAAGATTATGCTTGTTAATAGTGCTTTTATATGTAACATGGTATTAGTTAACTAGGTTTTAGGCGCGCAAGGCTTCATTACCGTTGTGTTGTTTACTATAGTTATATTCATCACGTTTTTAGCAAGACATTCGCTCAATCAGGTCATCCTTGGCACGTTAGGTAGGTCTAGGTAAACTTGCTTTGTCTATCACCTAGTTAATTTGGTAATCAGCATGGAGCACGAAGAAGATGAAGTGTAACCGACAAAAATGAAGATGCCTATCGTGATAATCATGATGGCAATACACGTGGTCTTGGTGACTAGCTTTGATGGCGTGCTGTTTGGATGCGCTTAGCCAGAACTAATCTCCGAGGTGACCTACTAATTCTTCCAAGGAATGTTTTGTGCACGCACTAAACACTTGTAAATCAAAATGAACAGTAAGTATTTATAAAATTATCTGTAATAAAATGATTATGACAAATTTTTGCGCTGGCGCACTTCTGCAGTCAGTGGAATAACAAACAACATGGAAGAAGCTGCCTCCCAAATGGAAGGCACCAGCCAACTTTGTCGACATCTCTTTACGCTACACCAGATCCAATTGTGACCATTAGAACTCGGCACACGCTAAGGGCTGGATTTGACGTTTTTGTGCTATTAATTCGTTCAAAAGGGCTTGTTGCCAAAGCTGCAAGAGATTCCGAGTTGCGCCAATATCGAGCCATCGTACATAGCATCAATGGAATAATGAATGAGTGCGTTAATTTACGAGTCCAAATGAAGGAACTGTATTAACCAACGAAGAAGTTAATCAGCAGCTTCTTTGTTAACTTCGAAAACTTGTTAGTGTTTTTATTCATGCATTTTTGTGTTTGCGAATCGTTCTAGCCTTCTGGGTATATCTGTGCTCTAGCTTTTGTTCCGATTCTATCAGTGCTTCGTTCAGCAGCCTGCATCATTTAATTAGCAGGAGAGAATTTTAATAAATGAGACACGCCAGTTATCTGGCGTCGCAGTTTGTCACTTTCCCATGGAGTTAAAGCGCATGCTGAAGAAGCGAGGTGGATATCGACGCTGTTTTCACCATCTACGGAGACACTTTTTTCCGATAATATTGTTTTGCTCAGCTAGGCTGACTGTTTAATTAAGAAATGCGAGATGTATTCAATTCGAAGGTTTTTATTTTACTTTTTATCAATCGATTGAAAAGTATAACCATCCCACTTCTACACTTTGGTAACTTTTTCAAAATATCTACATCATTTTATTTTTCAAGAAACCATGATCAAGGCCCCAGTAAAATAATCAATGTTTTTGGCCGGTAAGTGCAGCATTCGGAACATAACGTTCTCATGAGCAGTTTTAAATAGGATATTATGCTCGAACAATCAATGCAAAATAGAGATATTCAATATGCATTGTATTTTCAGATCGGTCTACCTATTTTCATTCAATAAGTCACTCAGTCCGTATTCGTGTTGAATTCTATAATCGAACTGGACTTCTTTACACTAAGCGCAGCAATGCTATCATGGCTTACACAGCAAGAAAAAGAGCTTCGCTTTTTTTAACTATCGCGTCCTTAAAATAAGGGCTGGTAGCTTAAGCTTTCTCCGCATTGCCGCCGCAGATCCCGGTCGTATCATCGATGATGTAACCGATAGGTATTGTCCCTTTATACGATGCCAACGAATGCTCACTCTAACTCCTTATAAACGCAGAATTAGCGCAATACAATGCATTGTTTGCAAATACTAAATGAAATTACCTTCAATAATGTTAGTTGGGAGGCGGCCACGCCGCTCCAGCAGTAAACGTGACAGTCGGACCATGCCAACAGAAAAGAACAGCCAGTTTTATTCACACTGGTGAATATATATAGGAAAGTAAGGGGGAGAGGGAAGGGGGATAAGATTGTGCACATGCGCACTTGAGAGCTTGGGTCGCGTCGTTCAATGGGTTACAGCATTTCTTCCCCCTTAGTAGCCAAAACGCACGACCGGTTTCTTGGCTCGTGTGGAGCGACGTAGTACGTATGGTTGCGATTCTGGGGTACTCTGAGAGGTAGCCGGCGCCGTTGTTTCTAGTCGTACCGGCCCTGGGGAAACCGGTGTAGATGGCCTCGACATGTCGTCGGCTGCTGGCGTTTCATCTGGGCTCCGCTTGCGAACTTGATCCACGTGGCGGCGGACAAGGCCATCCACAGTCTTTACCTCCAGGAGGCGAGTGCCACGCGTAGCCTCCACTGTGCCTGGGAACCACTTGTCTCCGGCGCCGTAATTTCGCACGTACACGTAGTCTCCCGGTGAGAAATTCCAGCCTGGGTCACTCGCAGCTTTGGCAGGATAGACTCTGGAAGGAAAAGACATCTCCATTCTTGTGCGCAGACGGTATCCTAATGGCCTCTCTGAGGGAGAAGAACCCTCCTGGTGTGGTGCGTTCCGATAATTGCACAATACACGTGCCAGTGAGGTGAGGAGGCAAGTGCCGCCTATCTTCTTCAAGCCATCTTTGATAGTGCGCACGGATCGATCTGCTAGTCCATTACTCTGGGGGTGATAGGGAGGTGTTCGAATATGCGCAATGCCATTGCGCTCCATGAACTGCTCGAACTCTCGTGCCGTGAATGGCGTCCCGTTGTCAGAAACCACCGTGCGCGGTATACCAAAACGGCTAAATATCGTTCTGAGGGCCTCGACTGTGCTATGCGAGTTGGCCTGCGACACGGGAAGCGCCTCAATCCACTTGGTGTGCGCGTCGACAACGATGAGTAACATTTTCCCTTTTACTGGTCCCGCATAGTCCACATGTAACCGCGACCACCTTTCGTGCGTCTCGGGCCAATTTACTGGTTCTTTTGCCTGAGCCATCGGCAACGCTTGCACACAGTTTTGGCATGTCGCCGCAACGCGCTCGATGTCTTGCTCTACGCCGGGCCACCAAAATAACGATCTGGCCTTCGCCTTCATGGTGGAAATTCCTTGGTGGGCTTCATGCAGTAGCCTTAGCAACTTCCCGCGTGCTGCTGTCGGCACTACAAAGCGATGGCCCCAGTAAAGAAGTTCTTCACTAACAGACAGCTCATGCCGCCTTTTGTAAAAATCGGCGATTTCTGTAGTTTCCGTGTCGAGTTTTTTCGGCCAACCTTCCCGGGTATACTTGCGTACCTGGAAAAGTACCTCATCCGCGACGGCGAGTGCCTGGAGTTCCTTCCATGGCAGGGCCGGCTGATCCCACTGGTCCAGGGTCAGAACTTGAGCTTCGTCCTCCTGGTCCACTTCTTCCTGCAACGGTTGGGGTAGACGGCTAAGAGCATCAGCATTGCACATGAGTTTACCCGGTCGATGTTGCAACCGATAACGGTAGGCACCAAGTATGATGGCCCAACGCTGAATGCGCGCAGCGGCCATAGCCGGCGTCTGACGATCCGCTCTTAGGAGACCCAACAGTGGTTGATGGTCGGTTAGAAGCGTGAACTGTCTGCCCAGCAGATAATCTCGGAATCGCGTGACGCCATAAACCAGAGCCAACGCCTCACGTTCAATCTGTGCATAATTCTTTTCTGCGGCAGTAAGCGTCCTGGATCGAAATCCAAGGGGCTGATACTGTCCTTCAATTCGGTGGAATAGTGCCGCTCCCACACCGTAGGGTGACGCGTCGCACTCCAGAAATAGCTCTCGTGCGGGATCGAAGTGAGTTAACACAGGCGCGGAACACAAAACGGCTTTTGCTTTTCGGAAGGCATCGTTTTCGCGCTCATCCCAAGACCATTTCGATTTCTTTTCCAGAAGAAGGTATAGGGGACTCAGGAGCGTGGACAGATTAGGCAAGAATTTATTGTAGAAAGTTAGCATGCCCAAAAAAGACCGCACTTCCGTGACATTGTGAGGAGTCGGTGCCAGCTTAATTGCTTCGATGTTCTTGTCTGACGGGTGCAACCCTGCCGCGTCAATTCTGTGTCCTAGATACGTAACTGACTCCTCACCTATTCGGCACTTGTCCGCGCGGAGCTTCACGCCGTACTCCCTGAACCGCTGCAAGACTGCTTGCAGGTTCGCAGTTGGCTTATCGTTCGCATCTGCTATCAGGACGTCGTCTAAGTACGCTTGAACCCCTGGGAGGCCTTGCAGCACCTGCTCAATTGTTCGTTGAAAAATCGCAGGGGCCGAGGCTATCCCAAACGGTAGCCTGTTATAACAAAAGAGGCCCTTGTGAGTGTTTATAACCGCTAACTTGCGCGAATCTTCGTCTAGAAGAATTTGGTTGTAGGCATCACGTAGATCCAAGATACTGAACTGCTGCCCTCCACGAAGCGTAGCGAAAATGTCGTCCACTACGGGTAGAGGATAACTTTCCATTTCACATACTGGGTTTAGAGTAACTTTGAAATCGCCACAGATGCGGACTGTTCCGTCACGTTTCAGCACTGGCACCACTGGGGTTGCCCATTCTGAATAGGAAACTGGCGTAATAATGCCTTCGGCCACGAGTCGATCTAGCTCGGCGGACACTTTGTCTAGCAAAGAAAATGGAATTTTTCTTGCCTTACAGAACCTTGGGGTTGCTCCGTCCTTTATATGAAGCCGTGCTGGTGGTCCCTTGATGGCTCCCAGGCCCTCCGCAAAAAGGTCTGCGTACTGTTCCAGCACGGGTGCCGCTGTCCGACTCTCCAGCTTCCCGTCCGATGAGAGTGACGCGATGTGAAGAAGCGGTGCCCCTTGTGTCTCGAGCATCTGTAACAGGTCACGGCCGCAAAGGCTAGGACCTTCGCAGTCTAACACAACGAGATCGCAGTCAACTGTTGCAGACTTGTAGGAAGCTTGCATTTTGACAATGCCCCGCACTGGTATCTTCCCAAGATAGCATGACAGAGTTAAAGCAGCTTTACAAAGCGGTGGCCACTTATGACGATAGGCTTCGTATATCGCTTTAGGCACTACGCAGACAGGTGAACCTGTGTCGATTATCATATTCAGTGGCACTCCGTTCCATGTAACCTGCTTGTGTAGGGGCGGAACCAGGCTTCCATTACCCTTCACTGACCATATTTGTAGTGCGTTACAATCGTTATCTTCACTTTCCGCTGAACACTCTGTTATCGCGAAGGTTCTGTTGGTGGTGGCTGTCCGGGAGCATACTCGCGCCAAGTGACCTTGTCGCCCACATTTGTAGCACCTGCGCCGTCGTAATGAGCATTCCCTGGCTTGATGTCCCTGTTTGCCACAGCAGCTGCAGTGCTGCGATAAGCTGCTCCGTTCGCTCCTGCTGATTTCGGGTTGCCTGCTACGCTGCACGTTGAACACCCCAACGGCGTCACCTTGCCCGGTCATCTGTTGCGACCCTAACTCCGCGCTTTCGGCTGCTAGAGCTAGTGCTTCCGCTTCTGCCAGCGTCAAGTCCTTTTTGGCTAATAGTTGTTTCTGCAGGTTTTTCGAGCGCACTCCACAAACGATGCGGTCCCTCAGCATTCGCTCCAACATTGAAGAGAAGTTGCAGTTATGCGGTAGCTTGCGAATCTCGACGATAAACGCCTGCACGGACTCCCCTTCTTGTTGGTTTCGGTGAAAGAACTTGAAGCTTTCTGATATCTCGTTAGGGGACGGATCATAGTGCTCGTTCAAGGTTGAAACAACTTCTTCGTAACTCAGCGAGCTTGGTTTTCGCGGTGCGATTCTGCCGCAAAGGATTTCAACGGTCCTCGATCCTAACGCAGCCACCAACAAGGCCCTTTTCTTCGCGTCGTCCGTAACTTCGTTCGCTTCGAAGTAGGTGTCAATCTTAACGAGATACGCTTGCCACTTATCTGTCTCCTCTGCAAAATCCGGAGGCTTGAGGGCCATGGCTGCGGGCGGGCTGATGGGCGTCTTCGTCTTGGTCTCGCCGCTGGCGCCCGGCTTACACGTATCGGTGGGTATTCTCGTCGCCACTGTTAGTTGGGAGGCGGCCACGCCGCTCCAGCAGTAAACGTGACAGTCGGACCATGCCAACAGAAAAGAACAGCCAGTTTTATTCACACTCGTGAATATATATAGGAAAGTAAGGGGGAGAGGGAAGGGGGATAAGATTGTGCACATGCGCACTTGAGAGCTTGGGTCGCGTCGTTCAATGGGTTACAGCAAATAACTTGCAATTAACAGCAGAATCTCAAGTGAGTGAACCTCAATGAACCCAAGTAAATTCTTGTCTCAATTTTATTGTTCAATCCGACTTAGCTAACATATCAGAAAAGAGATCACTGTGGCCTATGCTCTTAAACCCCACTAAATAAAAAAATTATGCATTTCCGGCATCGCTCTGACTGATCCACATTATTTGGTGATGTTATGAATAACAACACTTGAATAAGTAACATCCGATCAATACCTTACCATTCAGTTCAGCAATAACCTTTCATGGCATGCGCACAATGTATAGGTTACTATCAATGGCAACAGATCTATCCGTATATACGCAGAATTTTTTTCGAACCTCCTTGTAATTCAAAATTATCACTCTACAAAACACCTAATAAACCGAGGCCTGAGTATTACTCTTCTGTTTGAGACCCCAGTCAAAAAACACTAGCTATCTTTTACCGTTTCAAACCCTTTCAGGGCATTTCATTATTTCGAAGCCTTTATGGCAGAGCTTGCGTTGTTCTCAAGAAATCGTGCCTTGAATTGACGCTTTTGAAACTTCGAAAAAAATTGCTCATCTGTCTTTTCAAAATAAAAAATCTACCAAAATAATTCACTTCAATGAGAACTTCTGTTACATCACAGTAATTCGTTCTTTAAGTTACATCGCAAGTTCGTGTGACCATACCGGTGGCCTGTGTGTGTCGCCATACCTGCACATTGCCCATTTCAAAGCAAAAAAGTCACAGTTCAGCCGCGAGGGCGAACCAATGAATGCAATAGCAACAATTATGAATGTAACGCTGAGAACAGCAAGCAAATCTAAACGTGCAGTGCGCTGCTCACGCATAAACGACTAACGAAAAGAACACACAAAGGATGAGAGTGAACTAACGACGTTCACAGCTGGACACTTAACGCACTGTTTGTAAACAAAAACAACGCATGGCGTATATTCTCAGGTACAGATATGAGTGCGAACTAACAAGGGTCCCAGCTGAGACTTCAGGGTGTTTGACAAGTGCGCTCTTTTCGCAAGCGCAGCTGTCCAGTAAGCGAAGTGATCTTTGTGCGTCTGGCAACCAAATGCGATTCTTCCGGTGTAAGCCAAAGGCTCGCAATTCTCCCCCACTGCAGGATAAGTGCGCAGACAAGGACCCTCCCCCTGCGCTTCGCAGAGCACGCGTGGGAGATGAGCGCGTATCCGTGCATTGCGACGAGCTGGGTGCAGAGCTTTACGCCGAGCTGCGCCAAGCTAGGAAGCCTTCTTGTGCGCGCCGGCACCGTTTATCCGGCGCGCACATGAAGGCTCCCTAAGCCGAGCGCGTTCATTGCGCCATCTCCCTGGTAATGCTGAAAACACGCTATTTTCCCCGAGACATATAGCTCAAGCTATTTTCCCCGAGATATACATAACTTACCATTGCAATGTTGAAGGAGGTGCCCAGTGGTTAACGCCGTATTCTCAGGAGCGAAAGGCCAGACGATTAATTCCGAGTGCTGAAGTATTTTTCTGGATTACTTTTCTTTCTTGCGTTTTTAATATATATATATATATATATATATATATATATATATATATATATATATATATATATATATGCAAGGGAAAGATGTGTATACCAAAGGGCTCGTTGTTTCGTGTTTTCACACAATAATAATGAGATCTGTTATAACAAACAATGATGCCGAGGAATGTATTGGGGAAGGTATTAGAACCAATAGGAAGAAAAAAAAAGTGGGTGCAGAGATAACCTGCTGTGAGCAAGAATATATATATATATATATATATATATATATATATATATATATATATATATATATATATATATATATATATATATATATATATATATAAGGGAAAGAAGTGTATACCTAAGGGCTCGTTTTTCCGTGTTTTAACACAATATTAATGAGATATAACAGACAGTAATGCCAAGGAATGTACAGGGGAAGTTATTAAAATCAATGGAATGTAAATAGGAAGAAAGAAAAGTGGATGAAAAATTACCAACTGTGAGCAGGAATCGAACCTACGACCTTCGAATTACGCGTTCGAGCATCGAACGCGAAATCGGTATGTTGTCTAAACGTTCCTCACGCCTGTGCAGCTAGTACACACCGCATGGACGCATTGCTTCAAGGTATAAACACAGGCAAGCACAGAGTCCAGCAACCACATCAAAAACGTTTTCATCTCTTAAAATAAAAACAATTTTAAGACTTTCTCTGAGAGTAAGCAATGAAGGTTACAACTAAATGTGTTATTCACCATATTTTCACTAGGATCACATAAATGCTAAACTTACAACCAAACAATAAAACAACAATATCTTTGCAACTCATTCACCAGCTGTAAAAAATATTTGGCACTGTACTCTTATCAAATTATTTTTGCCCACAGAAAGAAAACTCTGATAATCAGATATTAAAAACTATCATATTTCACAAAAATGCAATCTCTCTATGAATCATCATCATCATCATCATCAGCCTGACTACGTCCACTGCAGGACAAAGGCCTCTCCCATATTCCGCCAGTTAACCCGGTCCTGTGCTTGCTGCTTCCAATTTATACCCGCAAACTTCTTAATCTCATCTGCCCACCTAACCTTCTGTCTCCCCCTAACCCGCTTCCCTTCTCTGGGAATCCAGTCAGTTACCCTTAATGACCAGCGGTTATCCTGTCTACGCGCTACATGCCCTGCCCATGTCCATTTCTTCTTCTTGATTTCAGCTATGATATCCTTAACCTCCGTTTGTTCCCTAATCCACTCTGCTCTCTTCTTGTCTCTTAAGGTTACACCTACCATTTTTCTTTCCATTGCTCGCTGTGTCGTCCTCAATTTAAGCTGAACCCTCTTTGTAAGTCTCCAGGTT
Organism: Rhipicephalus microplus; assembly: GCF_043290135.1. Lineage (NCBI taxonomy): Eukaryota > Metazoa > Arthropoda > Arachnida > Ixodida > Ixodidae > Rhipicephalus > Rhipicephalus microplus. The sequence continues at coordinate 123,806,423 of NC_134700.1, forward strand.
TCTGCTCCGTAGCTAAGTACCGGCAAGATACAGCTGTTATATACCTTCCTCTTGAGGCATAGTGGCAATCTACCTGTCATAATTTGAGAGTGCTTGCCGAATGTGCTCCACCCCATTCTTATTCTTCTAGTTACTTCAATCTCGTGGTTCGGCTCTGCGGTTATTACCTGCCCTAAGTAGACATAGTCTTTTACAACTTCAAGTGCACTATTACCTATCTCGAAGCGCTGCTCTTTGCCGAGGTTGTTGTACATTACTTTCGTTTTCTGCAGATTAATTTTAAGACCCACTTTTCTGCTCTCCTTGTCTAACTCCGTAATCATGAGTTGCAATTCGTCCCCCGAGTTACTCAGCAATGCAATGTCATCGGCGAAGCGCAGGTTACTAAGGTATTCTCCATTGACTCTTATCCCTAACTGTTCCCATTCTAGGCTTCTGAAAACCTCCTGTAAGCACGCGGTAAACAGCATTGGGAAAATTGTGTCCCCCTGCCTTACACCCTTCTTGATTGGTATTCTGTTGCTTTCTCTATGAAGCACTATGGTAGCAGTTGATCCCCTGTAGATTTCTTCCAGAATGTTTATATATACTTCATCTACGCCCTGATTCCGCAGTGTTTGCATGACGGCTGATATTTCTACTGAATCAAACGCCTTCTCGTAATCTATGAAGGCTATGTATAGTGGTAGGTTATACTCTGAGCATTTCTCTATTACCTGATTGATAGTATGAATGTGGTCAATTGTTGAGTAGCCTGTTCGAAATCCTGCTTGTTCCTTTGGTTGATTGAATTCTAATGTTTTCTTTACTCTGTTAGCAATTACCTTTGTAAATAGCTTGTATACTACAGAGAGCAAGCTGATCGGCCTGTAATTCTTCAAGTCCTTGTCATCTCCTTTCTTATGTATTAAGATGATGTTAGCGTTCTTCCAAGACTCTGGTACTCTTCCCGCCAGGAGACACCTCGTAAACAGGGTGGCTAGTTTTTCTAACACAATCTGTCCTCCATCTTTCAGCAGATCTGATGTTACCTGATCCTCACCAGCAGCTTTGCCCCTTTGCATGCTCTCCAAAGCTTTTCTGACTTCTTCTATCATTACTGGTGGGGTGTAATTAGGGTTACTGCTAGTTCTTATAGTATTAAGGTCGTGGTTGTCTCGGCTACTGTACAGATCCCTGTAAAACTCCTCCGCTATCTTAACTATCCTATCCATATTGGTAGTTATTTTGCCTTCTTTGTCCCTTAGTGCATACATCCGACTTTTGCCTATCCCAAGTTTCCTCTTCAATGCTTTGACACTTCCTCCGTTTTTCAGAGCGTGTTCAATTCTCTCCATGTTATACCTTCTTACATCGCATACTTTACGTCTATTAATCAACTTCGAAAGCTCTGCCAGTTCTATTTTATCTGTTGTACTTGACACTTTCATGATTTGACGCTTCTTAATTAGGTTCTTCGTTTCCTGTGAAAGCTTGCCAGTGTCCTGTCTAACTACCCTGCCTCCAACTTCCACTGCACACTCCATAATGATACTCGTCAGATTATCATTCATTGTATCTACGCTAAGGTTGGTTTCCTCACTGAGAGCCGAGTACCTGTTCTGCAGTGACACTCTGAATTCCTGTACTTTCCCTCTCAGTGCTAGCTGATTGATTGGCTTCTTGCGTATCAAGTTCTGTCGTTCCTTCTTCAAGTCTAGGCGAATTCGAGACCGTACCATTCTATGGTCACTGCATCGTACCTTGCCAATCACTTCCACATCCTGCACGATTCCAGGGTGTGCACTCATTATAAAGTCTATTTCGTTCTTATTTTCGCCATTAGGGCTCCTCCATGTCCACTTGCGGTTTTCTCGTTTTCGGTAGAAGGTATTCAAAATCCGTAAATTATTGCGTTCTGCGAATTCTACTAGTAGCTCTCCTCTGGCGTTTCTAGTACCGATGCCATAATCTCCTACTGCCCGGTCTCCAGCCTGCTTCTTCCCTACCTTTGCATTAAAGTCGCCCATCACTATAGTATACTGTGTTTTTACCTTACTCATTGCCGATTCCACGTCTTCATAGAAGCTTTCAACTGAAGCGTCATCATGGCTGGATGTAGGCGCGTAAGCCTGTACTACCTTCATCTTGTATCTTTTATTCAGTTTAATTACGATACCTACCACCCTTTCATTAATGCTATAGTATTCCTCTATGTTGCCAGCTATGTTTCTGTGAATGAGGAACCCCACTCCCAGTTCTCTTCTGTCTGCCAAGCCCCTGTAGCAAAGAACGTGCCCATTCTGTAGCACCGTATAGGCCTCATCTGTCCTCCTAACCTCACTGAGCCCTATTATATCCCATTTAACACCCTCTAGCTCCTGGAATAGTACAGCTAGACTTCCCTCACTAGATAAGGTTCTAGCGTTAAACGTTCCCAAGTTCATGTTCCAATGGCGGCCTGTCCGGATCCAGAGATTCTTAGCACCCTCTGCTGCGTTGCAGATCTGACCGCCGCCGTGGTCAGTTGCTTTTTCTCTATGAATAAAATTCCCCATATGGACCATATTCTTCATATACTGAAAATCCTATCATTGTTCTACACTGAAAATTTGTTCCTAACAACATTGGGGATTAACAGATATTTAAATAAAATTCCTGGGGTTTGATGTCTGAAAACCAGAATATCATCATGAAGGACACCGTAATGGAGGCCTCCGGAAATTTTCACTGTTAGGTCATCTTTATCGTGCACTGACATTGCACAATATACGCACCTTTACCATTTATCCTCTATCAAAACGCGACTATACACTCTAAGGCAAAAGGGTGTTAAAAGGGTGTGTGGTTTGTCCTATTGGGGACTAATGGGGCTGCCACAACCATTAACACCGGGTTTAACAGTTAGTCCCTTGAGGGGACTAACTGTTAGACCCGGTGCATTTAGTTTACAGATTTACACCTTAGTGAGTTACCGTTAGTCCCACAGTTCACCCCAAAGGACTAACATTTAGTCCTCAGATTTGCACCTCATAGAGAAACTGTTAATCTCCACATTTACACCTTACCGGGAAACCGTTAGTCCTCACAGTTGCACCTTGCTGGACAAATCGTTTATCCACTCAAATACTCCAATCGGATGAACTTTTTGTCCCCAGTTCAAACATTGTTTTTTGTTTATTTTCCGCCAGGCCTAATACTTTTTCGCCTGTTTTTCTGCGCAGTGAGCAACAAATTCCGCAGAAAAGAACACGTGAAAAAGTAGCTAGCCACCTATGTGTAACTGCTTTCACAGTCACAGCAACAACCAAAAACAAAAGTGAGACATCGAAATATTTTATTTTTCTACATACACATGAAGTTTCCCCATTCTTTTAAGTGAATTCAAGGTGAAGTGTACAAGTCCAGTATCGTTGTCAAATCTTGTTCATCCTTGGGGAGCTCCTCCAACGGAAGCGATACATGACAGGCATTGCAGACACCAGTGCACGCAGCCTCCTGCCTGTTGTGTTCCCACGACAGCACGTACAGTAATATAGTAAAAATAGTTAGGCACACGTCAAAGATGATGAGGATGCACGCATATTAGAAGTACATGCACGCTAATTAATATAAATACAAGCGTTAAAATATGACACACAAATAACTTTACCTTCACATCTCGCACAGCCCTTCTGGAGCTGCTCTGACGAAAGAGATGGATTACGGGCATCGCAGACGCCAGCGCACAGTCTTCAGCACGATGTGTGCCCACGGCTGCACAATAAGTATGTAAAATAGTGAGTCACACGTGACAGAGGATGAATACAAATGCATCTGAGAAATACGTGCAAGGTGAAGTGAAAGCATATGTAAGATTTGACACGCTAATGATTTCACTGCGATGTCGCACATCGTCAAGTACTCATTTCGATCCCCGTAGCGCAACAGCTTAGGAGCGGCGGCCGCAGTCACAACTCCGCGAACCACCGTGCCGCTAACAAGTCGGCGAATCCTAAGTGAGCGACGTCGTTCAGCTCGAGCAAACGAACGCGAGACCAAACACGGCACTGAGTGCGGAGTGTCTGCCGCCAGCAAACTTCGAACAGGAGAGCGAGCGTACGCTTGGCCACCGCCACGAACAGCGCCGAGCTCGTTTGGAGATAACGCCGAAGAAATCGACGGTATTGCGGCCCTTTTCCACAAACTCGATCGAGTGCAGCGAGGAAACGTGAGTCCTCCGCCGCAGCCAGCGGACGGCTCCGAGCTGCTTGCAACCGACTGGCGGGAACGCCAACTATAATGGCGACCAATATTCAGTAAGTTCCGACGCTATCGAAAGCCCCGCCAGCCCGTGCTGGTGCACTTACAGCGTGCGACACAATACAACCATGCTCTTTACGAGAACTTGCAACGTGTTTTCGACGACTCCCAACACAGCGACGAGGTCTCATTGCAATATCGTCAGCACGGAGCTCATCGCGGCGGCGAATACAGGCGAGCACTCGATGAGCGAGCGTACGGGAGACCGACGGCAATGGCGGACTGAAGCACAGGTGAACTGAAGACGCCGAAGCTGACCTTTACGATGCATTTCATGCGTGCGATATACAACACAATCGAGCCCGTTGCCGGCAAGCGCGATCCGTATCGCACACGCGACAAGTAGAGTGGAATAAAGAATGATAACCTACTTGTCTTAGAATGCAGCGCTGTTTTCTGCCCTGAGTCGGACTGAAGTATATATCCGATAGGCCTGTTCTTCTCGGCCGCCATATTGGCCTTCCCAATTGTTGCTGTCGTGGGTTGGTCGTGGCTATCTTGAAGCCAGAGATATACAGCGCGGCGTGGGGACCTGTCGAGGCTTGCTCCAGACTTCATGGGTGCAGTGAAACGCTAAAGCAGCAGCTTACGCTGATCCAGGCGTACACACAAGCACCACGTCGTAATTCTTAGATTGTCGAATCTGGGCGGCCGTGGTTGAGCACTCCGAGCGCGACCCTACGCGACCACCACCGGCAAAATACGGGGAAACACTGAGCCAGCAGAGGAGGAAAAGGACATGTGTTCTGTGGAGAAGGAGGGTGTCACCTTGGCTACACTTTTCGCGCTGCCTGCAAAGCCCGGGCGGTTCATCCCAGTGGAAACTAAGTGGTTTCGCGCCGCACGCTTCCCTCTGTGGTTGCTCCTCAATGGTCTATCCGTTCACCGCACGCGCCTATTGGGCTCCGTTACTCCTTTTTTGGGTAATTTTGCCTTAGAGTACCACGGCCGGCATCGAACGCGCGGTCAGCAGCCAACCACCGTAACCACTATACCACCACGGCAAACGAAGCACACTCTTTTTATTATTTTTAGGGCGAATCCCCTTGTAACGGCACCCGTTCATCCCTCGTAGCCGTTGTAGTATGTAACAAGTTTAACATTTTGACCTCCAAGGTGGTGCCGTTGAGAGATTTCTTCTGTGCGTTGTTGAACAGAACAGAACGTATATTGGGGCTTAAAAAACAACATAAATTAAATGCCACAGCCTGCACCACCGAGGTATAACAGGCTTAATTCAATGGAAATAAAATGAATAGGGCTTGCGCCAAAGGGTTGATTTGAAGGATAGAAAGGAGATAAGAGGGGAGGAAGGGAAGAGGGAAAAGGAAAAAAAGAGAAAAAGTGACATACTATCTAGCGCCAGCCCGGCCACGAGAACAGGCCCATTCAATCCACGGGATTTATTTTCATTTTTCATTAAGATATGTGGTTTTACAATAATTTTGTTCTTGTGTCTTGTATCTTGACTAACATTTCTTCTTCTTGGGCTTTTCGGGTCTTGTGTGCGGATCTTCCTTCTCCTTCTTCTTGCCAGCTCCACGGGTCGACCTTTGTTCTCAATTACTCCTCCTGCTTGAGAAAAGACTATTAGTCACATGTTATTCACACTTTTGAGATACCGTGTTTGTTCGCCGTATGGTTTCTCGATTTATCTGTTTAAAGCCTTCTTAATTGTTTGTGTTCTGTGAACCTCGATATTTATTTGGAACTTTAGGAGTCTGGTTGGGTAGTGAATGAGAAATTGACTTGCTATTTATATACGTTGTCCTGTTACCTAATAGCTGTCACCGTCATGCGGTTTTGAGCTAGACCTTTTCCGTCGTTGCTTCCTGCATTTATGTTATCAATGTTTCCCTTGTCCTATTGTCCCTTTTTATTTTTATTCTTTTCCCCTCGTCTCTTCTGTAATAATATTTGCTTACCCGGGGATCTTGGTGGACCCAAAGCATTGTTAATTTCCGAGTCTATTTAAGATGTTGCTTTCTAGCTGCTTCACCTCCTTAGACTCATCTTTATTCTATAACTCTAGTTATTGTTTTTTATGCTTTCCTAAATCTTATTTTAGTTTTGATGATTGTACTCAATGGGTATGGGATGTCCGAATGCATCTTCCTTGCAAATTCTGTTATTTTGATTCTTGGTCGTGTTCATCCGTCACCCAAACATGCCAGCCGGGGGTGACTCCGCATCCTCCACTCCATTGTTCCTGAGTGGTTATTGTTTCAGGTCTAGGATTAGGAATCAGGAAGCCCTCATTGCGTGGAACTTAGTCATGCTTTATGGGGTCTATCGTATTTGATAGCCTGAGGCTGTGCTTTATGTCCAAACTTCAGAATGAATGTCCTTTGATTGTTCCTGGCTTTTGTGCTGACTTCTTCGATGTTTGCGTAGGTCTAGGATCCAAGGGTGGACCTAAGGTCCTCGATCTACCATCGACCTTCGCTTTGTAGAAATGGTGGTTCGGGTCTAGGATCATAGTTGGACGATTTGTTCAGATCTACTATCGGCCCGATATATCTGAAAGTGGACTTGGCACTCGTCTGATCCTTTTAGACTGATGGACTTGTGAGGCGGACTTGGTCCAGTGGTTCGGAAGCACCGTTAACCCCTCCCAGCGACGAAATTGAATCACGGATTTGATTGTGTTAAAGTTTCCCGATGTAGTTTATCTTTTGATCTCATTGAGTACCCTTGTTTTAATTATGCATATAAAACTTTTTCGTTGATAGTTTTAACTATGTCCTTTATGATTTCTATGCCCTCTAAGTCCCCAATGATCTCCGGTTTGGCTTTGTTTTGATTAGTGTATTTCTTCTTCAGTGCGTTAATCTCTTGTTTTACTGTTTTCCATGAGTCCAAGTAATGGTCAAATGTTTGAGCCTCTTCTCCGCATATACATTTGTCGCTTCCGGTTATTCTGAACCTCTTGAAGTAGAAAGGAAACCTTCCATGCCCAGTGACAGCCTGTGTTAGCCAATAATCAAGTGGGAAGGTTTTGGGGATAAGTTTGGTGTTTTTGATCCACTGATATTGTTACGGGGAATAAATTATACACTGGCGAGCAAATGCGTACTGGCGAATATACTGGCGAGCTAATGCGTACAACGTCGCTGCAGTCCGAGCACGTTCACGTTCAGCACTTCGTCGTCGTCATCCTCAGGCATCTACTTAGCCCGTGACATTACCCGCCGGCGGCAGAAGCACCGTCCCGGTGCAATCAATTCTTGAGGCGTGAGTAATATGGTTTAAGCCGTGAGACGTGCACTATATCGGTCGGGACTGAAGCTGGTACTGACGTGGTATGGAGTGGAGATATCTCATAGGTCACGCTGGTGACCTTGCGTATGACGCGGTAGGGGCCAATGTAACGGGACATCAGTTTTTCGCAGAGACCAACACGACGTGATGGTAACCACAGCAAGACGAGCGACCGCGGAGAGTATTGTACGTCGCGGTGCCGGCGATCGTAAGCACTCTTTTGGTTAAGCTGCGAGGCACATAAACGATCCCGGGCGACTTGGCGGGCGATGTCAGCTCGGGCCAGGGCATCACGAGCATAAGCAGTCGATGAGGGGGCTTCAGATTGGAGCATGGTGTCCATGGGCAAAGGCGGGTCATAACCAAATAGTAGGTAAAAAGGTGAAAATCCAGCTGTATCATGACGTGAACTGTTGTATGCCAAGGTAACGAAAGGTAAGTGGATGTCCCAATCTTTGTGATCCTTGGAGACGTACATCGCTAACATATTCGTCAGGGTACGGTTGAGGCGTTCCGTGAGGCCGTTGGTTTGCGGATGGTACGCTGTAGTGTAGTGAACTTGTGGTGTGTAGAGCAGGATTGCAGAAGCTTGTCGACTACTTTAGATAGAAAACAGCTGCTGCCGTCGGTGATCAACTCACGAGGAGCACCATGACGCAGAATAATGTCATGAAGAAGGAAATCGGCTACATCAGTAGCGCAGCTGGTGGGGAGGGGGCGTGTAACGGCATACCGCGTTGCGTAGTCGGTAGCAATAGCAATCCACTTATTACCGGTGACCGACACGGGAAAAGGTCCTAGAAGAACGAGGCCGACTTGGAAAAATGGCTCATCTGGTACTTCAATGGGCTGGAGGGTACCAGAAGGTTTCAGAGCAGGTGTCTTGCGGCGCTGGCAGAGGTAGCATGCCGCAACGTACTGTCGCACAGAACGGTAGAGGCCAGGCCAAAAGAATCGGCGGCGAATGCGGTCATACGTGCGTGACACCCCTAGGTGTCCAGCGGAGGGGGCATCATGCAGCTGGGCCAAAACGTCTGAGCGAAGATGCACAGGAACAACGAGTAAAAGCTCAGCACCATCAGGGCGGGCGTTGTAGCGGTGCAAGATGTCGTTGTGAAGAACGAACAGTTGTAAGCAGTGGTCAGGGTGGGGAGAGTGCAGACCATTGATAATAGCACGCAAAGAGGGATCGCCGCGTTGTTCAGCAGCTATGTCGGTGAAGTCGGTAATTGAAAGAACGAGGGCCTCTTGTTCATCTTCCCTCGTGTCAGGGGGATCGACTGGGTAACGGGACAAGCAGTCGGCATCCTTGTGAAGTTGTCCGGATTTATAGGATACGGAAAAAGTGTACTTTTGTAAGCGCAGCGCCCAGCGACCAAGGCGTCCCGTAGGGTACTTGAGTGAGGAGAGCCAGCAAAGCGCATGGTGGTCCGTAATAACTGAGAATGGTCGGACATACAGGTACGGTCGGAATTTCGCAATGGCCCAGACGAGAGCTAAGCACTCGCGTTCTGTGATGGAATAATTTTGTTCCGAGCGCGACAACAGTCGACTTGCATACGCGACGACGCGGTGCATGCCTTGTTGCCGCTGCGCCAGCACTGCGCCAGCACTGCGCCTATGCCGTGGCCACTGGCGTCAGTACGAAGCTCCGTGGCGGCAGATGAGTCGAAGTGTGCTAGGACTGGTGGATTGGTGAGAATGTCAACGAGCGTCGAGAAGGCGTTTGCTTGCTGTTGGCCCCAGGTGAATGCAACATCCGTTTTGAGGAGGCAGGTTAGAGGACGGGCTACTTCAGCAAATTTCTCGACAAAACGACGAAAATAGGAGCACAGTCCCAGAAAACATCGGACGTCCTTGGCTGAGCGGGGTGTGGGGAAGTCGCAAACTGCTCGGACTTTCGCAGGGTCTGGTTGAACGCCCGCAGCGTTAACAAGATGGCCGAGTACGCAGATTTGGCGTTGCCTAAAGCGGCATTTGGACGAGTTCAGTTGCGAGTTGGCACGTCAAAAAACATCAAGCACTGTGGACAGACGGGTAAGGTGGTCGTCGAAAGTAGTCGAAAAAACAATAACGTCGTCAAGATAGCAGAGGCGGATGGTCCATTTCATGCCTCGAAGGAGAGAGTCCATCATGCGCTCAAATGTCGCGGGGGCATTGCATAATCCAAAAGGCATCATCTTGAACTGATAAAGTCCATCAGGAGTCACGAAGGTCGTCTTCTCTCTGTCTTTGTCGTCCACAGCGATCTGCCAGTAGCCTGAGCGAAGGTCTATTGAGAAGAAATATTTGGCACCGTGCAAGTAATCGAGTGCCTCATCTATGCGCGGTAGGGGATAGACATCTTTCTTGGTAATATGATTGAGATGGCGGTAATCAACACAGAATCTCCAGCTATGGTCCTTCTTTTTAACAAGTACAACGGGTGAGGACCAGGGACTAGATGAGGGTTCGATTATGCCCTTATCAAGCATTTTATCGACTTCTCGCTGTATAATAGCACGCTCCGGGGCTGACACACGGTAGGGTCGTCGGCGAATGGGTCGAGCGTCACCGGTGTCGATGCGATGGGTTACCACGGATGTCTGGCCCAAATTACGGTCGCCAAAGTCAAAGATGTCCTGATAAGAAGCAAGCACACGGCAGAAAGCAGAGACTTGTTCAGAGGAGAGCTTGTCAGATAGCATTGGCTTGAAAAGGTCGGAACAGGAGCGTGACGAGAGCGACGTTGATGCAAAATCGGGTGGTGAATCGGTGGTTAGGGCGGAAACTGTGTGGTCGACCAGTGGTGTCAGATGCGCAAGTGACATGCCGCGAGGAATAACTTGCGCTGAGAAGCCGAAATTGAGGACGGGAAATGAAGTTCGGTTGTCCTTAACGGTAACCACCGTGTTGGGGAGTGCAACATTGCGTGTCATGGCCACGTCAGAAATCGGGGCAGCAACATAATCACCATCGGGTACTGGAGGATATGGCGAGAGTTGGACTTGGACTGCGGCTTGCGGCGGAAGTCTGAGGAAATCGACAGAGCGTAGACGAGGTGGGCTGGTAGAGACGGTCTCTGAGAAGGATGGTAGTTCGAGCCGAAGAAGACCTTTGGCACAGTCAATGAGCGCAGCGTGTGAAGTCAGAAAGTCGAGTCCAAGGATGAGGTCATGAGGGCAATTTTTCAGTACAGCGAACAGAACTGAAGTTTGATGCTCAGAAATTTTTAATCGCACAGTGCATATTCCAAGCAGAGCAGGAGTACTCCCTTCCGCTGTACGAACGGTAGGTGCAATCGCAGGCGTCAGAACTTTTTGGAGGTGGCGGCGGAGGTCTGAGCTCATCACAGATATTTGTGCACCCGTATCAATAGGAGCAGTTACAGGTAAACCATCAACGAGAATTGTAAGAAGGTTGCACCACTAGTCGGAAGTAATCAGAGGATTTGCAGTCGAAGTCGTGTATGCAGCGTCACCTCCGGGGGCTGCAGCGGCTAGTTTTCCGAGTGACGGTCGTAGGGAGACCGAGAACGGCGGGGTTGGGGCGAGCGGGACTGACGACGCACGGGCGATGGCGAGCGGCTGGTCCGACGTTCTGGATTACGCTCTGCACCTGTCTCACCACGGTAGGACGGGGCATAAGGTGCACGTTCAGAGCGAGGCCGCCAATCATAGAAGCTCGGTCGAGGTGATGAGGTCCAACGGCTGCGGCAATGGCGAGCGATGTGTCCTATCCGATGGCACGTGAAACATATGGGCTGATCATCATGAGTGCGCCATTCAGCTGGGTTTCGTCGTGGCGCGAACGTGCGGTTCGGAGTGGCAGCCGCAACGACTGGAGCCGAGCTGGAAGTAGCAGGGGCATTTTGATGAAGTGGCAAAATACCCATATTCGCGATCTCTTGGCGAACCACGGCCTGTATCATTGAAACAGCATCGAGGTTGTGTCCTGGCGCGCTGAAGCTAGACATAGCGGGAGCCATAGCCTCGAGTTCCCGCCGGACTATTCTGGTGACGTTTTCTTACGCTGGTGGTTGATGTAGTGTGGGCAAATCTTCGCAAGAGGACGTAGCCGCCGTGTTGGGAAGGCGGTCAAATCGGTGAACTATGCGCCTACTTTTTGCCTGTTCGAAGCGATGACATGCTTCGGTGACCAACTCCACCGTCGAGGAGTCCTTGCACAGGAGAAAATTGAAGGCGTCATCGGCAATTCCTTTCAGGATGTGTCCGACTTTGTCCTCGTCAAGCATGTCCTTGTCGACCTTGCGGCACAAAGCCAACACGTCCGGGATGTACGCGATGTACGGCTCTGTGGATGCCTGGGCACGAGTCGCAAGCTCTTTCTTTGCGGTCACTGGACGTCCGATGGGTTTCCGAAATAGATAGCGCAATTTCTGCTTACAGACGTCCCAGCTAGTCAACTCTTCTTGGTGTGTCTCGTACCAGAGTTTTGCCGTGCCATGCAAGTAGAAGATGATGTTTGCCAACATAAGCGTCGGATCCCAGGGGTTGCTGCTGCTGACGCGCTCATATACAACCAGCCAGTCATCGACGTCTATGCCACTTGTGCCGTTGAATGAGCCTGGGTCACAAGGTTGCACCACAACGATCGGCTGCGGCGCTGACGGATCTTGTTGACATTGAGTAGCTTGGTCAGTCATCGTGGTAGCTGCAATGCGCCGTCCGCTGCGAAGATCCAGTTCGTTGGGCTGTATAGCGAGTGGTACCCAGCACCTCCACCAATGATGTTACGGGGAATAAAGTATACACTGGCGAGCAAATGCGTACTGGCGAATATACTGGCGAGCTGCTTCAGTCCGAGCACGTTCACGTTCAGCACTTCGTCGTCGTCATCCTCAGACATCTACTTAGCCCGTGAGAATATGTGTATGAATGCTTCCCTTCCAGGTTCCAGTATTGGTTCCATTGCTCTGAGCATTGTCTGGGCCATTCCTGTTTAATGAAACTTTTTGACATAGGGATATCATAATCGGTACCCTCTTTAGTGGCCTCTTTGGCCAATTGATCCGCCAATTCGTTTCCTGAGATTCCCTTATGTGCTTTCGTATATACCAATGTTATTTTGAATTTTGCCAATTGATTCAATAGTAATCTGATTTTGTGGATAAATGGGTTGGTGTTGTTTGGGTTCTTTAACGCTTCTAATGTTGATAAGCTATTCGTTACTATATGATATATATTTTGTTGTTCCATTCTACCTAATTCGTTTATTGCCTCTATTATGGCGACTGTTTCAGCTTGAAAGTTGTTGGAATATTCTGGCAGTTTCATCTGCTTATAATTTATGGCGTTACCACCGCTGTCAATAATAACGTATGCTGCACCGCATTTGTTTTCCTGTTGCGACCCATCCGTATAAACGCTGTCGTCCGCTTCTTCAATTGTCCTAACGTAGTCATATTTTCTTTTCTTTGCTGGGTGTATTCTTGAACTCCGAATTTTGGTGGCCATTTCCTCCTTTCCGAATTCCTTATTCTCAAAGACGAATTTTCCGTCTGCGTTTAGGATATTAAATGATCTATTTTCTCTTTCTATCGTGAGATGTATAGGGGGAATGTTGCAGATAATATTTGATGATGCGTTGAAAACAGTGTGGAATGCCTTAGCTATTTTTGAAAGAGGGATCCTCTGAATCACTTTGAGTTGCTTCATCTTTTCCGTATTCTTCTTGTTGCGTTCACATATTGGGGGGAAATATATTTGTGCTCCGTAAACTATCATTCTTTCTATGCTCCCAAAGTAAATTTGCCTTAAATGCTTGGGAGTCATACCCCAATCCGTCCCCGTGAATTTTCCTAGTGCTGTAGTGATTTTCTGAACCTTTTGCTTTACTGCTTTAAGATGTGGAATGAATGACAATATATTATCGAATATTACTCGTAAGATTTTGGTATGTCGTACTCTTTTAATTGGGTTACCGTTTATTCTAATGACAGGTGGTCGAACAATAAAAATAGTGCTCAATGTACATGCCAATGGCTGCTGATGGGAAATGAGAGTCAGGAGCATTCGGCTTTTAGTTAACGCGCACGCTGCTGTCCCCATTAGCAGCCATTGGCATGTACATTAAGCACTATCTGACAAGAAAGGGTTACTACGTTATACTCGCTTGGTGTAACCTTCTTAGTTATAGAAAGGTTTAAAGAGCGTTGATCCGCAGTGCCATGAATACAATGAGCTAGTACATACCATGAATGAACTCGAGGTAGTTAAAGGCCGTAAGAAAGTAAAAGCCGAATTCTCCTGTCTCTCATTTCCCATTAGCAGCCATTGGCATGTACATTGAACACTATCTGACAGGAAAAGGTTGCTACGTTATACTCGCTGGGCGTAACCTCCTTAATTTTAGAAAGGTTTAGCGAGCGTTGGACCGCAGTGCCATGAACTAGTATATACCATGAACTCGAGGTGGTTAAAGGTGGAAAGTAGACACGAAGCGCAAACCGTAAAAAAGTGTGCTTGTGCCACCTCTCGTTTAGTCCTTAGCATGTCCGCTGGAAGGCGGTGCTACTTTCTATATGGGGAATATATGATGAAAAGATGCGAGATGCAGGTACTTGGAGTGTTTAATAGATGGACGAACGTACACACATACAGATGGATGGACGTATGAACGGACGCAGGGGCGGATGCCTGGACGAACGCAGGGATGGACGCACGAACAGACGCACGCACGGACGGGCAGATGGATGCATGGACGGTCACATAGACGGACGCAGGAACGGGCAGAAGCAAGAACGAATGGACGGACGAATGCTTCGCCCCACTCTCCATCATTCACTCCGTGGATATGCTGCCAATTTTTTGGAACGCAGTTTACGAGTAATGGTTTCTAGCTGTCTAAAAGGATTCACATGCCACTTCACATTTCTTGAGTTAGAGTTCTCTCTGATTGTTCGCACCTCGGTGCTACCTGCCTTCAGCCACATTTTCTTAGACAACGCAGAGGATATGAACTTCGGCTGGACGGGGAGAACACGCGTGTATGCAGCAGCACGCCAAGACTTCACACTTGATATCGCCTTGTCTTTCCGCGCAGCGGCGTACCAGAGCGTAAATAAAACGCCGCCAGCATAAAGGGAGGCGCACACATTAAACGGCTGCACTTTGGCGTTGACAAGCCCGAACACTTTTGGCATAGAGTAATGCAACTGCTGTGGACAAGTAATCAGAGCGCAATGAAAATGTCATGCTCGAAATGTAAACACGACCAACACAGTCAACAGGCTATTTCCGTAAATGCTGTATTTTCTGCTCTCAGTACGTACTCCGTCTCAGAAAAAGCATGCATGATACAAGCCGCACGAAGCTGACATCGACAAAGGAGCACTGCGTTTATGGCCTCGGCTTTACTCGAAGTGGCCCAAAAGGTGATATTGGTAGGTACTACATGACCCAGATCATTAGTGGCACGAGCCGTAACCCAAACGGCGCGTAATTGAGAAGTTAGGCACTCACCTCCAAGATGCAGACCAGATAAAAAGCAACCCCAGGTGGGTCCCGTTCCGTGTGTGCGTCCTGGCCTTTGAGGAGTGTAGTCGGGCTAGTGACTAGAGTAGTGACAGCCGACGGATGAGTGACGATGGCAGTGCGCCTGATGCGGTTGAATGATTCCTCTTTGCGCGATGCCCGCCTAAACCGCCATTTGGGAACAAATATAGCCTCGTAGAATGAAAGCGGGGCAGTACACGTCGCTGCGATGGATGCAATGATGGTATGTGATGGCCATATTAGTATAAATTTCTGAAGGTCATCCTTTTTGCAAATGATTACTTTCGTCAAATTTTTTGTTGACGAAGGAGACATTTTTTGTGCACTATTCAGTGAGACCTTATTGGTTAACGTGTGCTGTATTTATGATATTCGCGAAGTGGTGAAGTCTGTGATTCTTAAACGTGCGCTGTATCCTTGATGTTGGCGAAGGGGCGGGGGGTTTATTTCCTGGAAACTATGTCCGCTCTTCTGTCCGTAAATACGTGCAATTTTTCGCAGTGTAGCGTGAAGGGATTTCAGGTTAGGGTACGTGTGGGTGTGCAGTAGTCTGAGCGTAAAGGCGTGTTGCCTATTAAGTTTTGGATGAGGGAATGGATATAGTCTTTGTGCGAGGTAAAAATGTTTTCTTATTTCGTTGTACGTGGCAGGTGCGTCCCTGTTTTCCGCAACCCCGTTGGCCCCGAATCGTTGCCCGGAACCGGCGCGGTCGGTTAACGCGCGCGCAGTCTCGTGGGCAGACTCGTTGAGGTTGGGGTGAGGTCCTTAGACCTGTCCAACATGAGCAGGAAACCAGATCAGTACGTGGTGCTTGATACCGTCGCGACCGCCGCTCTGCAGCACGCGCAGGGCTTTCTTGGAGGTTCCCAACTATTTTAATAGTAAGGAACAGTATATGACAATTACACGATAACAATGCCAAAGAATTATTTTCATTCATTGGTATACTATGGATAAATTTTTGGTACAAAATAATAGCGCCAGAAGATGACGCGGTGTTTATGGTTTCCACCAGAGTAGTTTGTGACTGTCGTTTGGAGGTCGAAGCTGATGTCACAGCCATACCGCTTATCATGGAGCTTTATGGACAAGGGTTGTGACCCGTATAAAAATGAGTTGTTTGATGCTTCGTTATGGTTGGCTTTGTTGTACACAAACTGTGTGAGTTTTCCACTATTCGTTAATCTTTCTTCCAATTCAGCTGTTTCAGAGAATACGTTATTATGGTTCCCAGTTTACACGCAACGACAAGTCTCGCTTATTACACCGAAAGATGTGACAAGAAGCGAACGCCGCGTGCGCCGAAGTTGTCCGAAGGTTCCCGGAACCACTATCGTGGCCAGCAAAACAAGTAATAAAGTAAATAAAGAACATCACAAGTAAATAAATAACATCACGGGCATAATGAAATTAGAACTCGGGTTCTCTATACGCCAGCCGAGTATTCTACCACTTAGTCACGTCGCTGTTTGGAACTCCCATGCAAATTGACCATAAGGAGGGTTCAAGTGGAGAAATAATGCACATTACGTGCGTAATAAAGCGCTTGAGATCACAAAAGGAACAAACAGGCGTTGCACATTGCGAATTGCGCATCGGGTGGGTCGTCTAATGGTACAACCAATTACAATAGCACAAAGCATAATTCTTCATCGTCGTCAGTAACAGCAACAAAAAAATTTTGCTATATTTCTGGCAAGAGTTGTGGTTTTCACGCTTCACCGGAGAATGACCAAGCATAGCATAGTGAATGCCTGAACAAAGATGCTGATAATTTATGGCATATTGGTTGCTGCAGTTACACGAATAGTGTTTAAAAAGGCTCTGAAAGCCCACTCTTCTAGCTTTTGCTATGACTGTGCTGCACGTTCCACGCATGCCTGGGGTTTCATTTTGTTTTTACAGGCAGGGACCGATTGTGGTGAGCCGCAAACAAAAGCAAAGGTAAGAAAGGAAATATTTGACATTAATATATTGTTCCAACTCCGGTTGTGAATGGTTGTCATCATTCAATTAGGAAAACTTGTGTGCTAAGGGCAACTCGATATTTGCACGACGGCACAAACCGTATACTGGGAGAAAAGAATAAGAACTGGTAAGACCAGAAGATATTGTGTTGGAAAACCGGAGTCTGGAAAGGAACGCCAGAAAAACGCAGTTAGAATTGATGACATGGATTTGCGGCCGCCACTCCAGTTGTGGTGTGCTTTCGTCTTAGCTGACCACTACTGCATAAACCAACTTAGTTTTCTTTGTATTTTCTAACTCGTAGCTTTATTTTTATGCCTTTTTGGTCACACGGGTACCTTTGCCACGTTATTTGATCAGCTCTCTTGATGTTTTACATGCCATAGTTGTGAAAATGGTCAAAAAGTTATTCAAAATGGCGTGGTACAGAAATCAGAATAAATGTGTTTAAGGCACGATTCTTTTGCTGTATTCGACAAATGCATTGAAACGTGGCACTGAATCAACTTTTTTCTTAGCGCAGCACATTCCAGAGTTTCGAACGCTGCCTGGTTTTCAACGCTACACCGCCCCATCAACGCTAGCGGGATTGACACACGTCATTCGACTTCTTTCTTGTTGACATCGCGAGTCAAATGCATTTATATCCAAAGTAAAATTTCATGTATTGCACTGCAAATCTGAGCATCTAGGTAAGAATAAAAACTGGTAAGACCAGACTCTTGCTATATTGGCACTCCACAACGATGGAGAAAAGGAGATTTTAGCAATATTGTATTTTTGTATGGCAGTGTGGTGCATCTATAGGTACCTCTTA
Organism: Rhipicephalus microplus; assembly: GCF_043290135.1. Taxonomy (NCBI): domain Eukaryota; kingdom Metazoa; phylum Arthropoda; class Arachnida; order Ixodida; family Ixodidae; genus Rhipicephalus; species Rhipicephalus microplus. The sequence continues at coordinate 123,824,246 of NC_134700.1, forward strand.
TTATGTCGACCATCAGATTCGCAGCCCAAATTGAATTGTGACCTTTAAATGTTGGCTAGCCTTCAGGGTTCAGTCAGTGTTGTTTAGAAGCTGTCCATTTCTCACGCATGCAGCTGCAAGAAATATGTAGCGCCTTCTACGTGCCTAAATAACGTGTGCTAGCAGAGTATTCATCTGATGTAAAGATTTATCTGTTTAATACGCAACTAAATAGATCAGACCGATAATTGAGACAAGGAAATGAAATGTACAATATATATGGGTTTTCAACTTTATTGAATTCACTATAACTGAAATATAAATAAAACAAAGTGAGCTAAACGTTACGCCTTCTCTCTTTGGCTCATAGCGAGGACTTCGCACCAGCAGGGTTAATGGCTAACACAGTCTGTGCACTTTTATTGGTCACTAACCACCTCGGGCGAAGATCACATGCCCCCTGTCGCCTGGCGGCAAAAAACTGCATTACACGCTCATCACCGGGGCTTTGAGTGGCGTTGGCTAACAATCCCAGCACACACAAAAGCGTCAAAGAACAGGGAGCAGTGGAGTGTCCTCCATTGTAGTTGAAACAGTAGAGCATAAGATTTCAATGTAGTTAGTAAGGATATTACCGACGAAAAGGGTACTTTTCCTTCCACTTCAATTGGTTTTATGTTAAGAACCATGATGAATACAGTGAAGAATTCACAATCAATATACCTTGTGGTTTCCTTGGCCTAATAATAACATTGGTTCTCAGGTACTAGTCTTCGTATTTAAGCAATTTGTACAAAAAACAATAAATATCCGATGTCGGTGTTGTACACCTGTTCTATTTGTTTTGCTTACATTATCGATCACTCTCAAAATCCGTCTCTGTACTCCGCAAGTTTATCCGTGTTGTCTAAGATCTATAAGAAAGATAATTATAGAAGTTCCTAAATTTTATTTGTTTTGGACACTGCTGTCAATTTTTTCTTTACATTCTGCAGTCATCGCCTTGATCCCTGAACGGATTGTTTGTGCTTTTGTACAATTGCAAAAAAAAACAAAATACTAGCAACTAATAAAGTGTGTTTACCCACTTTAGCGATGCCTCTCTCGATGCTGGTCATTGGCTCAAATAATTGCCGAGCAGGCAATTATTGCTCAAAGATCGAGACACTATAAGAGCATGAGAGCCCCGAGCGAATCAATTGCTGATATAGGTATCGGTGTACTTACTGCACTTTGTTGTCAATACTTCTGTTTTTTTTTTCGAGAGCTGAAAGTGGCTTTTCTGCTATTTGAGAGCGCCGCAAAACAGGTAAAGTCTTGATAATGTGAAGTTCAAGGAGGACAAAGACAGTTCTACAGCCGATAACGCGCATGCGTTCAATGCTGTAAGCGGAATATTTTACCATTGAAAACATGCAAAGCTTGATGATACATCAGCTTATATTTCGCTATAACCAATACATTGTTGAAAAAGGTACTGCTGTGGGTGATTTTCGCTGTATTGAGAAATATTTACAGGTTGAATTCAATCAAAGTGATTAATAAATGTGCAAGAACGTTTTCTATAAACTATCTAACGTTAGATAGGCACTATGTAACACACTATTCTATCTAAAAATACAGTCAAAATAGCCACACTACCTTTATCTTTTTCTTGTTATCAGGTTTGCCAGTTGTATAAAAAAAGCTATATATTAGTCTTTAGTCTCTGCTGCATTGGGTAACCCGAAGGTGAGCATGACCAATATAGTCATTTTCCTTAGTTCACGCCGTGTATATGCATGACGAATACACAACACCGCCTGGCAATAGCTTTACAGGCAGCATAGCCACAGTGAAAGCTGGACGACACCTTTATGGAGCCTGGTGTAAACTTTCCTATGACTCAAACTGCTTGTTCAGCTCGTTAGAAGACACAAATTACGTCATAAATCAGAGCTTTGTGAAATGGGGAACTACCCACTTAGTGACACTATGCTATATTCATGATGCTGTGGTTAAACAAAGGCCCCTGCCCCCACCACACATCTATTAGATATTATATGTACTTCACGCTGTTAAAGTTACGCTGAATAATTGTGGGTAAACCAGTGTAATCATTGTGATTCTTCAAACCACCCAGGATTGTTACAAAAGTCGCATCGTGTGACGCGTAGTTGTTGCTTTACATATCTACCAAGCTGCATTGAGTCTCTTGACGTGATTCCTTGTCCCGCGTTACAACTTTCGAAGGATAAATATGTGCTGGCGTGGCTCGGTGGTGGAAGGCTCTACAGCCCCGTGTAAGCCCTGACTTTGAATCCCATTCGGCATAGATTCGCTCCACTTTCTTTTTATTTTTTTGATGACATATCAAGTAATCGAAAGAAATTTTTTCAAACTTTTATAGTATCCAATTACCAGCGTTTTTTTAAATAAACACATAGCAGCAATGAACGCGTGAATGAACACACTCAAAGAAGTAGTGTTTTTATGGCAATACTTGCGGCGATATGTGTAAGGTGGTGCGAGGGCAGCTAAAGGCACGTGGCATTTCTCATGGACGAAGCGCAGCCGCACGACTTTAGCATGATGTCGGTTTACGTTGCTTTGAAAAATGTGTCTGCTCTTGCTCCAGTTAGACCCTGATTCCACGAAGTGCTAGTTGAAAATATATCTTGTTTATATGTATATAGCCACGCGGAGTTCTTTTATTGCTGAATGCTCACGAGTAAACTGGCCCCGCATTGCGTCGGTGAGTGAACCATGAAGTTGTGTTCCCACTTTGTCGTTTCGTTTTTTCTCATATGCTATTGTTTGGAGAACATTTCTTATATTGTAAGTATATTTCTATTGTATAAACAGCTTCTGCAGTGAAGCGAATGTTTGAGTCATGTTTACAATTTTGTTTAAGGATTTTTCAACGTGTTTTTACTATTTTATTTTTGTGTAGAATAATATTTCTTCAGAGAATTTGTTGTGAGCCATACCACTTTTTTCATCAAGCTCGCAATGGTCTTTCCAATATTTTGCGTGCAAAACGACGAATAAATGGGACCGAATGACTGTAGTGTGTTTGAGAACCCGTTGCAAGCTTTGCAAAGACGTGAGCGTCTTTCGCATGAAAAAATGTAGTATGCTCATTAGTGTATATACGAAAATAATATGTAAATAACTGTCTTGTTTGAAATTTTTTCGACAAAGTGTTTTGCCCGAAGATCTAAATATTCTCTACGAAGACCGTAATTTTTGATGAGCTTCGCCACATGAACCTTCAACGCTTCCATGCATTTACTCCGAACATATAAGCTGTGGAAGCTCAAAGTTTATGCATATATATTCAGGTACATGAATATACACGAAGCTTGCATGAGCTTTGCATAAACCCTGAACTCGGTGAAGTACGTTTCTCAGCGGCACTCGAATTCGCACAGCTGAATTCTCCGGCAGCGTCTCATTCTCCGGCAACGCCTCCTTCTCCGGCAGCGTCTCCGTGCTTGCTCGGGAAACGCTGCACTGCGTTAACGTGGACTCCGAGCCCTGAGCGCGTCCACTCAACGCGGTCGCCCATTGGTTCAACGAACATTTAAAAACAAAACGTGAGCCTTCGAGCCGGGACCGCATAGCAACGCATCGCCAGAGAGAAAAGAACGAGCCAAGATTCGAGCCGGGACCGCAGAGCAAGCAACGCACCGCAGAGCAAGCCGAGACGCGAGTGGCGTCGGACGTATCTGATCGAGCTCCTGCACCGAGTCCAGTTTCCCTATACATGCAACCACTGCCGATTCACCTGTAACTTAGCACAATACAGTTTTTCTTAAAATTTGAACCTTGCCTTGACTACATTCATTTCGGACATCGCTGACATGGCGCAGCCAACAGGATGTGAATCGACCGAGCTGCACGCGGAGGAGGAAACGACGCCATGAGAAGGAGCGACGCCACGCCGTACATCGTCTCGGGACTCCGAAACGACCATCGTCGAAAGCGTGTTCACGACCCTCGACCACAGCACGATGGCCAATGCAACGAAAAAGCAACTCGTCGACGAGCTGAGAGCACGAGGTCAACGGTGCTCCGGACGAAAGGACGAGCTCATCGCAAGAATCATCCGCGACAACATCACTCGCCAAGCCCTAGAGCCGACGGACTCGTCAACGAAGGACCAGGCTGCCTACTACGACGACAGACAGGCGCACCTGGAGACACTGTCCGCCGACAACGCGAAGCTTTGCGCTGAACTGAGCAGCCTGCGACCCCAGCTTAACCGTGCGACCACAAGTGAACGTGAGACATTGCACGAAGCCCATCAGAACGCTCCACTGTCAACGGAACGGGTGACGACTACAACCCTCGGGCTGCGCCATTCCGTCCCTGCTGACATAACGATGTCCTCGGGTTCGACGCGGCCACCGTCACTGAACGACGGCACCAACCAAGACGCGGCACGCCCCGCCGCGCCGACCGTTTCAACGCGCGAGGGAGAACCTTCCGTGGCCCAGATCCTCGCCGCGCTCGTGAACACACAAGCCCTGCTCGCCAACATGCTGTCGAGAGGTCCACCGACGACGAGCCCGATCCAGATTCATTCCACAAGCGACACGTCATCCTCAATCCCTTTGTTCGATGGGACGCCGCAACATAGTGCTCACGAATGGATTGCGCAAGTGGAGAGAATCGCAGCGCTCGCCCACTGGACGCCATCGCTGACGTTGGTGACAGCACCAAGTCGCTTGACGGGATCTGCCAAGGATTGGCACAGCGCCTACGGCTCACAGTATGACACCTGGGAGCAATGGAAGGAAGCGCTCATTCTCCGATTCAAACGAAAGCTGACAATGCAGGAGTTCTTCGAACTGCAGACGAAGCGACGCCTTCAGAGCCACGAGACTATCGTCGAGTACATGTACTCGAAGAACGCCATTCTGAACAAGGCGCCGTAATGTTTAGCAGAGGAAGAACGTATTTCCCTCATTCTCAGCGGCATCGAGGACGACACATGGGCCAACCCACTCGCAGTGCAGTTGTGTGGCACAGTAACCGAACTCATTGACAGAGCGGCTTTGCTCGACGCAAGGCGTCGCACGGCCGTGTGTGCCGAGAACGACAAGAAACCGTCATCGTCTACAGAGAGCCGTGGTCAGGGTTCGAACCAGCGGGTGCCAGACAGCAGCTCTGTCAACTTGCCGAAGGCCAACCCGCGCAGCGATTTCTCGGGAGCTCCACACCCGCGGCCCATCTCTGCTCATTCGTGCTTCAACTGCGGCGACATCGGTCACCTGTTCCGTGATTGTAGGAAGCCGAAAACGCCAGTGACGATCAGAGCGGACGAGAAACGAGCGAAGAGGGACAATAGCAGCCACAAAACAGGGACTACGTCACCTAGGCAAGCGAACAGTTTTTTGCATTCGACGGGCGGCACATTACCAATAGTGTCCGGTACTGCTAACAATCGACCCGTCCGCGTGCGCATTGACAGTGGCGCCAACTTATCCATCATGAGTGCCAATGCCTTGACGGACGACATTCCCACGCACGCATGGGTATCGCGCGAGAACATTGAAGTTCTCAACCGCAGCATATTCCCAACTCTCGCTGCAACGCTTGATGTGACACTGGGCACCACAAATGTGCGACTGGAGGGCGTCGTGGTAACGGAATTGCCCGGCGGCATCGACCTGA